>NC_140683.1:10092500-11370168 GCF_054131305.1 Coturnix japonica
AGCACAAAATAAATAGAGAGCAATGATCATCTCCATTAAAATCTGTATATGTTTTGTTTTTAGCATGACTCATGCATAATACTAACAGCAATCAGACTTGGCCCGTCACCACCCGTACTGTACAACAAGCCTTGCTTATTTTCCATGAGATAACTCCTCAAGATAAAGCTTGACCCCCTTAAAACATTCATTTGCCCAACTCCTGTTGCTGCTCAGCTTTGCTTTCTAGCAGAGACACAGAAAGTTCCATGCAGAAAGAAATAAATTAGAATTTCCCTGCACCCACCTCCTTTATTCCCTGGCTGTCTCGATCTGAAGCTTTAAAAAGAAAACACCAAGCACACTGTCTAAGCATAACTGGAAGTGCTTTCAAGGCTTTTTGTTATTCTACTTTAATTTTGGTTTTCAAATTACTATCCTCTATGGCTATTTGGAGGTGATTTGGAGGTGGGGGGGATTCAACCATTCTCTGCAGTACATGAGCACTAGTCACATCGGGCCCTATAATTCAGTCATCCTACTCTAAGAGCTTTTGAATTCAAATGTGCGTGGAGAGTAAATGTTAGAGACTACAGGCATCTATGTTGTTTGACAGCTTTAGGAATTCCAGCCCTTATCCAGACATTCACTTTTCAAACTATTTCCCGGCCTCAATCAAGAAGGTTGTACCTAAAAGGTACAATCTACCTCAAGCTGGAAGATCAGATCTCTGCAGCCCACTGTACAGACCAGGCTTGATTCCTGCGCTTCTCCCTTTGATAGTCATTGCCGCAACTAAGCCTGCTGCTGCTTCTCATGCACTGCACCAGAAATAGCATCTTAGACTGCCCACGTATGGAGACAGCCCTGGTAACTAGCAAAGCAAATATCAGGGATGAACAGGTCCTTGTTATTAAAGGAATTACCTTCCAGATTATTAGCATCACCACAACCTATCGTCCAGACAATGGAGATAATTCTAGCTGTTGTAATTTGTTCCCAACTGCCTGAGACATCAGAAATTGCATGGATACTTTGTACATATCTTTTGGCAGCTCTTGGCCTGGCACATGCTGTCTCTGTCAGTCCCACCCAGAGATCCAGGCAGCTGATCCAGCTGGCTCAATGCAACACCAAGACTCTTCGAGAGTGTTCAATGCAGACCGATTAACAGCCAAAAAATAATTAACTCTGCTCATAAATGACAGATCATGAGAGTTTTTATTAAGTGCTCCATTTATTCATACCGGTCATCAGCCACCCTTAGTGCTGGACAAACAGTGCACGCAGTTGTGGTCACTGCCTCCCAAGGGATCTAATGGAAGTGGGGAAGGACTAAAAGAGCAGCACGAGTCAGTGGTGCACTCATGCTCATGGAGGTGAGGTAGCTGATAGAGGAAAAGATAGAGACTCATAAAACCATAAACACGCAGAAAAAGGAATAAATTATTTCCCAGATCTCATAGAATCTAAGAGATACCAATGGAAATCTCAGGTAGCCAGCGAGGAAGAGGAATAAGCAGCACCACACTTTGTGTGTGTGTAGCTGAATCATGAAATCTTTTACGCAAGACATGACGAAGCCAAAATTAACAACAGGCTCCAGAACATGTAGGAGGAGAGTCCCCTTATATCTCTCAGTTTCAAAGCCAAGAGACCCATCTTTCCCATGAGCTCCAGAAAGAACAGATCTGAGCCCTGAAGGCCCTGAATGCAGGTCCATAGGTCCACCATGTAACCAAGGGGTCTGGATGTGGGGATGGCTCTGTTTCCAGAGCAGCAATAGAAAGTAAATAGATTCCCCCCTGATCCAGTGCATTGCGGCCATATATTCCCAGGACAGCTGGGCATTTGCCTATTCTTTTTTCTTTGGTCATTTAGAGTCACTAATGGGTGATGTGATCACAGGAACAAATGCAAGCCCATAAAAACGTGAAAAATAAAATGAACAGGATCAATAAATTACGTGTGTCTCCACAACAGCAACAGGCACACATCACAGCAAGGCACATTTCCTCAATACTCGTCTATAACTGGAGGAGTTCATAAGAAATAAATAAAAATAAATTACAGAGGGAAGAAAATCTTCCAGGAAGCAGCAGTCTATTATTTTCCCAGGCCTTTATTAACAACAGATTCACAGGCTTTCTTGGAAGAAAATGAGAAAAAACACAGCAGCTCTGCTGTTAAAAGAAACTAGGGGAGTATTTTCTGCAACAGCAACTAAGCTTTTTAGGGCCACAATCTATTAGTCTCCAGTTTAGCTCAATAAGATATTGATCCCGGTCATATAGAACAGAACCCTGATTTATTTTCTGATTAACAAGTTTGATTGTTGGATTTTGACAAACAAGATACCCAACGCTGCAGATAAAAACAACCATATTTATCAGTAATAACAATATGAAGGCTTTGAGCAGCAAAAGCTAGGGAGGGGTGTGTCAAAAAAAAGCAGGTGTGGGAAGGGTTACTGCACGATCATTTTAACATTTACATAAGGGTAAGTTCAATTAATGCAGAGTCTTCCCCCACAGCCTCCTCCAAAACACACTCAGACACTGGCTGGCCTTCTTCCTATGGAAACAGCCAACGAGAGCAAAGACGCTCTTTGCTTTCATGGGTATTTTAGTTAAAAGCTGAAAATGAGATCAACTTTTCTGACATTTGCTATCTACCTTAAAAACGTGCACCCAACAGGATTTGCAGGTGTACAACCCTGCGTGTGATATCATGAAACGCATTCCATGGTTCTTTCATGTTTATGTGGGTAAGAAATCAAAACCCCTCTATAGTATTGAAGATCAATGTGAAACTGAGCTTAGGAACCGAACATCGATCGCTGCCTGCGAAACATGAAGTAACATTTTCAAGTAGAAATCCTGCACATATGGCAAAGGAAAGCTTTTGATATCGAGTAGTAAAATGATACTTCAAAATCTGATGTCCTACATAACTGTATTCGTAAGAATACATGAAGCACAAGTTTAGCACTGTCCTTTTTTTCATTATTCTCTGATAAATTACAGAACCTGGCTTGATTTTTATTTTTTCCAGCAGATTTGTGATCGTCTTCCACAGAAAGGAAAATTAAAGCACCAGTTGTGCTACCACCTCCCTGGAGAAACAGCCAGGGCTGTTAGCAGTGAGTGTTCTTCCTCAGCAGCCTGCCTTCAAAGTCTAAAAGCAGAAATACCAAGCTGCTATCTATCTGCAGTAAAACCCTCGCTCAGACTTCCCCCCTTGAGGAGCAGCTAGCCAAGCAGGGAAGGCAATGGGTGACTGAAAGGGTTTCTGGCCACTGAAAGAAGCTTAAGGAAGAGGAGCATCTGCTTTCTAGCACAGACCCATGGCAACACAGCAGTGAGGTAAAACATAAGGATCTAGGAAATTCAGAACAAAACACAGCAGGCTGCAGAGAAAATTCTAATTTAACCCTGTGTTAATCTGCAGATCGTTCAATCTTATTTCTCTACTGCAGGTCCTACCACATCATTAGTGGATATGCAAATACAGCCCCAGATTCAGAAAAGCATTTACCCAACCAAGCACACCTGGTGCTTTCAGTAGAGCCAAACACCAACACTTGGTCACGAGCTCAAGAGCCTCGTTAAATCCAGCCCTCTGTTTACAGGATTAGAGGGCAGTAGATTTCCTCACTGGAGCTAACCCTTGGGCTTGGTGCCGATAGGTTTACACGCTGCCTTCCCCACATTGCCTGCCTGGTGGGAAGTCCA
This sequence comes from Coturnix japonica, assembly GCF_054131305.1. Lineage (NCBI taxonomy): Eukaryota > Metazoa > Chordata > Aves > Galliformes > Phasianidae > Coturnix > Coturnix japonica. The sequence goes on from NC_140683.1 coordinate 10,096,214, forward strand.
TGTACAAGACAGCTTCAATACAGCCCAGCTAGCATCACCATTGGAAACCAGAAGCTTTGACATTAACAGGATTGTACTTCAAAAGAATAAGCATGTTTGCAGATGGCAACAGGGTTCCTTATTACAGCTGCCTAATCAAGCCGATATTCTGCAATTATACTCCAAGATCAAACAGCACTCGCAATAAAACTGGCACCAGAAGGATGTCACGCCTATACATTGAGCATTCAATTGTGATTCCACAAGTACAGCGCACGCTCTCAGTCTCAGATGCTATTGCAAAACACTGAAAGTTTCAGCCACAGCTCAGTATTTTTTAACTATACGTGTTTTGATCCTCAGCCTGTGTTTGTGAAACAAACAAACAACAGGTAAAATCCAGTTAAATGGCTTTAATTTGGGAAAGCTTTTATGTAGGACCTGAAGTACAGAATCATTGGAGCCAGCCAGGCTCAAACATGTACTTGAATGCTGAGAGATGAAATAAAGCAAGTTCTTCCCAGAACCAGAGCCTTAGTTCTGGTGGTTGGATTTTCCATTTCTATGAGCACACAGAAGGGCACATTGAAAACTAGAAATCAGAACATGCTATTGGTGCAAATAATTGTAGCATCTATGCTAGTTCCTTTTCAATCCTGATACCCTGTGTGCTTCTAAGTATGTAAATCTGATTCTCCTTGTGGCTCCACTGAAGTTTCTATTGATTAAATACCCAGCCCCAGCAGCAGGAGGATCAAGCCCTGCATATTTATTTTCTTCCTCTCAATACATACAGAACTCCCTTTGGCTTCTCAATTGCTATATCACATGGTATGCTGAATGAAAATAGAATTACAGTACTAATGTGCCCAATGAATATATTTGTATATGTATGCCAGCATTCTCCTACCAGCATCCTACTGTACACCTCTAAGTAGACCAAAGAATATATATTCATCACACCTGGAAGGTTTGTGAAATGAGTGTATATTAGTAACAAGAACCAGCGTTCACTCTTCTTAGAGAAAAAACTGAGATTCCAAGATGAAGGCTGCAAGATCAGGACCTCATGCAGACCTTTATAAACCCTAATGTTCATAGTGAAGTACAATCTGCACACACTAAGAGTTACTTAACGATCGTATTTTCATTATCCACTAGATAAACATAGAAACTGTTGCAATGTATAACAAGAAAACGTAAGCATTTCCAAGAAATAAATTAGTGGTGTCTCTTCAATTAGGATACAAAATCCACAGATAACACTTTCAACCATGACCTTACAAGACAAGCACCCTCCTTGAATTATTTTCAGCAGCGTTGTTCAACAGCAAACTAAATTCATCCCTACAGAAGCTTCACTGATTTCAGCATTATAACACCCTAAAGATGGGATGTGTTTAATTTGCTAGTTCACTCTACATTGACTTTTGAAGTCAGCCCATAACATCAGAAGACGGATTGATTTAAATCAGGTTCAAGTACCTGGTGGCAATTAGAACCTGCAATGCCTGAGAAATGTCAGTGAGTATCCGGATGAGATACAAGCCAGCATATACACAAATAAATCTCCCCAAAGTCTCACTGTATTTGATTCAAACAATGCTTTGAAAGTGACTCACTCAGCTCAATAATCATCATTTAAAGACTGTAAGGTCAGAAATGCAGTTTTAAAGCAATGTTTCACCACAACCACTTCCACTCTAACCCACAGTTTAAAAATAATGCAAATCAAAACAAAACTACCCCCTAAACATATAGAGCAAGAAGAGGTCACTTACCCTGTGAGGACCACAACAAAATCCATCACGTTCCAACCATTTCGGAGATAAGAGCCTTTGTGAAAAACAAACCCCAGAGCGATGATTTTTATACCAGCTTCAAAACAAAATATTCCAATAAAGTACGGCTCAGTGTCATCCTGCAAAGAATGAAAAGCAGAAGTGTCAATGAGATACCCACACCACTGCAATTACCTCAACTATTATAGAATAAACACATGCACCAACTTCCAATTCTTTTCAGCTCTGGACAGAGTTGAAGCCAAAAGGTTTAAGCATATTGAAACTAAGCATACAGAAGGATAACAGAATTATTCCTCTGAGGATAAATTTGGCTTCATATGTAGAAATTCTATCTGCCTTTATTCCAGGGGTTTCCCCCCACACCTTTCACAACTACTTAAATTCCTGGAAAAAAACTTTAATACTGAAAACTTGCTCCAGGTATCTAAATGTGAAACCACATTTCTGTAGTTACTGACATGGAAGAAAGCATGTTTCTGTTTCCTGGATTAACTGTAAAAACAAACGAGAGTAATCTGGGGAAAACAAACTTACAAACATCATCAGGAAGTCTTATCATTTATTCCATCACTTCTTTCACTCTTTCTGCTTCGTGTTCCACAGCTTCAGATCTATCTATTTTTGTTTTGTTGTGTGTCTGATTCAGGACAAAACCTAATTTCCTTCTGCTAACAGAAAGATTTTTGTCTCATGCCCTTATTGAAGCTAAGGAATCACAGCTTCATACCCTAAGTCAATAAAGAGACCAAGCTTAGAGCTTTGCTTAACTTCCTTCCCATCTTTGGTATCAGGTCCCTCAATATGATATTGATAAGGGTTTAAATAAATTCATTTCTAAAAGGAAGCAATCACAGTTGGAAAAAGAGACGTCAGCAAGAAACAAGAGCAAAGTAAAAGGTGAAAGAACCAGGTGTCTGTTTCAAAGAGCATATTAAGCAGCTTCAGCACCTGTATCCAGTTTTCACATGTGCCTTAGAGCCATGAGTTCAGCTGAAGGTAATGGAAGTGAGGGAGCCCTAATTCAAAGGAAGCAAACTACCAAATTAGGAAATTAGAGAATCCTTATTAGAGTAGCTTTGATAATTCCAATCAAGAGTTGAGCTGTTGGGTGCAGCTGTTTATATGTTGCAGTTCTGCTTATGTTAAAAGTAGTTTACTTTGTGCAGAAAGAAACTAAATGTCAAGTTTTTGTGGCCACAAGAAAGAAAGGAGCAGTTTTGACACAAGCATTTATTCTACAAACATAGCAACGCAGCACTGGCACGCAGACCATGCTTTAGGCATGATGGTTGTTATAGAAAGCCAGCTTTTCTCTTACAGAAGAACAACATGATAGCACACCCTTCCCATAAGTGAAGTGGCCTTGAACACTTATCACATTGATGTATACCCAACTCAGAAAATCAATCGTGAAGCACTAATCCCTGAGGGTACCTCTAAGCTGATGGAAATAACTACATGTAGACAGGCTTTTCCATCAGCAGCTGAATCAAACTTTTGTTTCCTACCACGAAGAGTTCTGCATCCCCACACACATCTCAGTGACACAAAGCCCCTATATCTTTCATCCTACAGTATCTCTAGTCGCTTCTACCTTTCTTAACCTCAAAGCTCCCCCTCCTATTCCCCTGTGGCCAGACAAGAAGGAAGAGAGGTCTAAAATTATTGTACAGGGTTTACTCCTTCACTTCCTGAAAGCTTTGCATCTACTCTGCTACTAGTCATACACTCTATCTAGGTCAGATACCTTGTGGTTACAGTTCCCATCCTTAAAGGACCAGTGTTCAGGTACTCGAGGGTTTTACAGAATACGTTTTTTCCCAAAGCTAGGAGTATACAGAGCTCTTAAGAAGTGGGTCAAAAAAGTTCTTATCAACATCTAAGAAATCAGGAAGTTCTGTATATATAGGCTTGAGTATTTATTATAAAAAATACAAATAAAAGGAAAAAGGAAAACAAAAAACAACTATTGACAACATTGTTGGGAGTGTACTGAGGATTTGCATTAGTGCATGTGATGGAAGGATGTGGATGGCAAGGATGTGGGTGATTGCCATCAGCAACACTGAAACAGCCCTGCTGTCAACTCAGAAATCCTGCTTCCAGGGCATCCTGCAGCCCCTTTCAAATTGGGTACTGGGGTTTCCTTGGATTCAAGTTTAGGGAAGTAGGAGAAGATAAGTATCAATGTGAATGCTTAGAAAGAGGGTGGAGAATTTGGGCAGCAGCCAGAGCTGTGCCAGCAGGTTGTTTGCTGTGGACACAGCAAAGCTTGAGTCTGGGCCAAACACACATTTAATCAATATGTTTCAGATCAGAAACAACTTCTGCGTCTGGGAAGCCATTACTATTCCTAGTCCATTTCCTAATGTCTTTCCTTGGCCTTTGGATGTGACAGCCTTAATAGGTTTGGGTGTGTAAGCCTTTGTTCATGAAAAGCTTAATATGAACAGCTCATATGTGGCTGCATGAAGTGCCACTGAATAGGTTAAAGAATTAAATCCATTAGGCAAGTGAAGGATCTGTCACGCTGAATATCTGAGAAAACAATTATGTTCCATCCTCACATCAAAACCAGCTGAACACTGGGAGCCCTATAGCGACACACATCCTACAGACACATTGATGTCTTCAAGCAGCCTGTCCACCACAGCAGAGCAGAAAATAAATTCCTTATCCTGTGAGTTCAGATATTGTCTCTGTCAGTCTGAGAAAAATTCATGGTCTACAGAAGAGAAACTAGCAGGACAATGGAGAGAGCACAAGCACACCTCAGGCTGGACAGCCAAGAACACAGTGGCCAAGGCATCCACTTGCAAGGTCATTCAGGCTTCGATTTGAAGCTCACCTTCCCACATCTGGAGCTCTCACCATCAGGCTCCAGGCCAATCAGTGCAATTCCCTCATCATATTTTATCCTGGCATTGCTCCAAAGTGTATAAACAATGCAATATTTATTGGAACATGAAGAGACAGCCTCTACAACCTATTGGCTAAGGCATTCAGCTGAGATGGAGAGCAGTAAGCTTGAAGCATTCCTGCTCCAGTGGGTAATTACTGATTTGAAGTAAAAACTTCAAGCAGCCAAAGAATGCCAGGCTCCCAGATCAGCATAGGCAAGAGCTTAGGGAGTAAAGCATTCCTCTTCCAGTGGGAGTATGAGCTTATTTCTTTTGCCTGAAAAACAAGAGCTTGCAGGCAAGGTTCCAACTCACTCATAACTGCTTTAACCACCAGACTGACGTATGTTCAGAGCCTTGATTCCCATTCTAGTGTCAAGTAACTTTTTCCAGTCACAGATGAGAGTTACATTTCTGCCCAAACAAATGGGTTTTTACAAAGTTTCCAAACACTGGTTATAATTTTCCTGGATTTGATTAGCAGACTAATCTCCCCCATCCTAAACTGATAGAACAATAAGGTTATGCTTCCATATTGTCCTGGGAAAAAAGGAAAAAGAAGGAAAGACGTAGGAGCGAAGGGAAAAAAAGGAAGGGGTTCGCCCATGACCCGGCCGGACCCGACCACGCGCTCCGGGAGAGGGGGAAGGGCAGAGAGAGAGAGCAGAAAGAGAAAATACAATGGCACCGATCTGAGGAGGAACGGGAATCGACCAAACGTAACCAAACCAAAAACAACGAGAGAGACGAGAGTACCTAAAGTAGGAGTCAAACCACGGCGGTGCGAGGGAAGCACGTGCTTTGCTTCGGGGCGAGCTGAGACGGCCAGAAGCAGAGAGCGGCTGAGGACCGGTTCGGAGCCCCAACCCACTTCCTCTTCACGCTAAGTCCTCTGGGGATGCCGCCCCTCCCCTCCCTTCCCTTCCCCCCCCCCCCCTCTGGGAACCCAAAATGCCGCTAACACAGAACCAGAACATGAACTCTTTTAACTGTTGCTCTTTAACTCCAGACAAAAAGAGCTAGAAATTAACCAAGCCCTGAGACAAAATAGGCATCAACTACAAACTACGTACTGAATATGAACTAAAAAAGATTGCTTATAACTCAGCCATTCCAGCTCTTGAAATATTACATATACTGATATATCACTTGCTCTTCCCATGTACTCAATTAACCTTGCTTGTCAAGTAACGTGAGCATGGAAAGCAAACTGAGATTGCACTGCAGGATCATATCTTGGTTCCCTGGGGAGATGCATTGTGTGAAAATCTTGATCAGAAGAGAAAAATAATGAAAATATTTGCAAAGATTCTTCCTTCATCTTTTTCTCTTATTTAACAAACAGATGATCTTAAGATTCCTTTCTATCTGTGGTACAAAGTGCCACAAAAATTGAGGGATAATTCTTCCTTCATCTCCAAGACAGAACCAACAAGTTTGGCACTGTGCATTTAATTCATTCAGTTATTTTACACCACTGTTAATGACAGTGCCTGCACAGTCATGATGGGCAGAAGGAAAAGAGTGCACGGAAGCACAGGGCACTGAAAAACAGAATTAATGCAATGGAGAAAAGGGGCAATAAATACCATCCAGGATCCATTTGAAAGACCAGGGATATAGCCCAACTTAGAAACAATGTGCTAACTATCCCATCTCCACCATAAAAGAGCATATCAACATAAGGTTACCAGGCCAGAATATTCACAAAACTACCTTTCCCCTTCACTACTGTATATGTCTAAGAACCATGTATGGAACTCTGGAATTTTCCCAGCTCAGTTATCATCCTAAATCTGTGCTTTGATCTCAAACCCAGATTTACTTTTCTACCAGATCAAACATACAAAATCTCACTGTCATCTAATGCAAAAAGTTCAACACATTTTTCTTTTTTTTCATCATAATATCTTAACTAGAAGTCAGAGAATCACAGGAGCTGGAAGGGACCTCTGGAAGATAATCTAGTCCAACACAATAATAGTAATTAACATAAAAAGTGACTAGAGTACAGTGTAAGTAGGCAGTCAGCATCAGCAGATACTTTTCCAAAAAGCAGTATCAACCAGATGAGCCCAAAATTCTTTCTAGATCTATCATTTACAAACTTTCCCTCCCTGTTTCCTGTTTTTTTTCTGTTTTGAAGACTGAAATTGTGAAAGTTGCCAACTGTTATGGACCAGACTTAGAAACTGTAGCAACCAGCCTTCAGAGGTTCAAGAGTTAGACAAGAAGGATAATATTATCGTTGCTTCAGTATTTTAATGTCTACATGTAAAACACATGGAAATACATATTTATTCATCCTTTGAACATACACCAGGACTAATTAATTTAGGCATGAAATACATTCCAGATCATTAACAGCAGGAGAAAAAAAAATCAGACCAAGTATTATCCATTTTTTCCTACAGCGATGATAAGTGAAAGAATGATTTTGAAGCTATTCTTATATTTCCTTCTCAAATAAGGTAATTGAGCTCATTACCATAAAGCCTGCTGGTAAATTATTTCCCTCTGTGAGTTGGTTTCCTTTTTGGCAGGGGAATGTAATATTCTAAATCCAAAGTTTGCTTTGTATGGTCTTTAATATACAGCTGTAGCTGGAAGACAGCTGAAAGACTCACAGGCCTAAAGGTTATTCTGTTCTAACACTTCCTCTGAAAATATCAAAGATGTTCATTTGATTCTACAGATAAATTTGAACAGCCCCTTCCTGTCTTGGTCTACATACAATGTAAGTTTGCTGCTCTTCTGTTATGCTGTAAAGTCCCTCACTTTTCTTGTAATTGCACAGGATTGGCTGGCGTGATGAAGCATTCTTGTGCTTATAGAATCTGGAGGCTGTAGTTCTGTTTGTTGTCAATACCTTATTTGTTCTGATTGTAAGTTCAATTTCTGTTTGTTTACATATGGATCTTGAAAATAGATACAAGCACCAACAACATTGGGTGGCTGGTTGCTTTCTGTATTAGACTAGAAGGAAAAATATCTATATAAATGAATAGAACTCACCAATCTCTCCGACATAGGTGTCTTGTCTCCATCCGGCAAATGTTGTTCCAGAGCCAGCACAATACAATTGGCTATGATTGTAGCTAAAATCATGTATTCAAATGGAGTGGGAACCAGAAGTTAAAGAAAAAAAAAAATCAAGACAGCACAAGAAGAAACACAACTAAACTCATTTCTACCTAAAGCAATTACATTAATTGAATGCTTAAAGATCTGTTATCTCTTTTGGACATGTTTGGTCTCCTAGACTTCCTCAGTTCTTTTGGGGGTATCTTTGGAAGAACAGGAAACAAGATCTCTTCTTTGTGAAAGTTAGGGACTTACACAAAGCCAGAGCTACTCAAGGTGAAGTGAAACAAGGATGAAGAAAAAAAAAAAGAAAAAAGGAAAGAAAACCAGAAAGCTCTATATTTTTATCATTTTTGAATGAGATTAATGACCCAAACTTCAATAAAATAGATAGTATAGCTGTATGTAATCTGCTGAATTAATATTCACAAAATTTGCCATCATTTAACTTGTTTACATCATGTAAACAAATGATAGACTAGGTAAGTTCAATTTAGAGTGCCTACACAGATCCAAAACTTGAATTACTACTAGATTGGAACACCTGCTCCTGGTTAGAGAGCAAAATAGTCAGCGCTCAATCGAGATGCAGGAGGGAAGAGATCTTTAAGGAAAGAAGGTAGACCCAACACAGGGTAGCCCTTCGTCTCATGCCTTCATCCTAGCCCTGAGCCGTTGCGTGTCTCGGCGCTCTTAGGGCGGAGCCGCGTCGAGGGCGGCAACGTTACCCCAGCACGGCGGACAGCTTCGCTCAGCACCACGGACAGCTCAAACCTTTTCAGCACCGCGGACAGCGCCCATTCGGCAACACAGATAGCGCCGTTCAGCACCACGGATAGCTCCGTTCAGCACCACGGACAGCGCCTTCCCCGTCTGCCCCCGCCCTCATGGGCAGCAGCTCGGCCAGGACCCGGCCCCGCAGCTCGGGGGCCCCCTCCCCACATTAAGCGCTAAAACAGCAGTAGCCCAAGAGGCTAGCAAAGGATTGAATGTCTCTAGCCTTGCAGGAAATGCAATGCTTTGATTGCCACTGGGGCTTTGGAGCTTGTTTATTCAGAACCGAATGCAGGGAGTAGAAATGGATAAGGAAGTACAGCAGTGCCTGTGGTTCTATAATTCAGATAGAGAGATCAATACCCGTGTGTATTCAGGAGGAGAGGAAGTGCGTTCACTCTAGTGGGGTATTTTTTCCTGTTAGCCTCTTTGGAAGTGAACGCTTGGGAAGACTAAAGGGGAGCCGGCCTCCATGGCAATTGAAAGTGTTGCTAGGAGGCTGGGAGAAGGCCTTCCTGATGTTAGCTCACAATTAATTGGTGTGTGCTCAAATGAAAACAACCAGTTCCCTTGAGATCGCCAGTGTAATGCACTCCTGTACACACACGTACGTACACACACGCACGCACTACATCTACTCCCTGGTAACCTCAGTTAATCTTGGAAGAAGAGCCTACTTCCTTTTTCTCACAGCTTACAACCCTTCAGTGTGTATCATTACAAGAAGAACCTCCTTCTAAGGAAGATATCTGCAGCTCACTCGGCCTGGAAGCTGGTACTGAGACAGAAAGCATCTGCCCCTTTCACAATACAACAGATGAGCTTTCTCTTCACTTATGCCTTCCCCTCTCACAAAGCTTTGCTTTTTTTGTTTTGTTTTTGTTTCTAGGACAGGCTAAGCTTAGCTAAGGTACTTAATTCAAAGTGATAAAATTCCTGTTGGTTCCAATGGATTCAGGATGTAAGGTACTGAAAAAACAGCTGCAATGGTTGTGTTAGTGGGATTTCACAAGGTACCTTGGCTATCAATGTCTCTCCTATCAATGCAGTTTAATGCTAAGGTGTCACCATTTTTATCTTACATTTATTCTTCTATTCAGAGTTAGAAATAAGAGTTGTAAGTCTCTAAGATGGAAATAAGATTCAGGATTCATTAGCAGAAATCTCACAAATCCATTAACATTTCATTTAAATTGTAGAAATACCAATCTATGCAACTGTATATCTCGCACCTAAATACACACTGGAATGCATGTATGCCTAGCACCCCTGGCACAGTCAAAAGCACACTCTGCTGCTCCTACAGAAGCATTTTTCTGTGGCACCAAGCTACACAGCCATACATTATGTCAGACACAAGGATCTATGTCGCACACACCCATTACACACACTGGATCACACATGCACATCTATATTAGCAGCAGACACTCATCCTCAGCTGACTAGAGGGGTCTCATTCCCCATGTCTCCCCCCTCCCCAGCTTCCCCACCATGCCCACACAGCCTCCCTGAAAGGATATGGCCATTCTGTTATTCTCTTGGCATATTTCCGTATAACATTATCTTCACTGAAGATGAAGAGGGATCTGTTGACTGTGAAGCAGTTCTGTTTAACAGGGATGGGGTTGTAGAGAGCCATAGTCCGGGCCCTCTGAGCCATCGACTGCTTATACATCCTTTGGCCGGCTTGGGGGCCACCTTGCCGGCTGCTTCCTCTTCCAGCCCCGGCCGGCCCTCCACCTCCATAGCGTGTTGGCAGATCATCCCCGAACCGAGCCATTCTCTCAGCGCACGGAGCCGGGTGCTACAATCCAATCTGGCAGCCGAGACGAGAGGAAGACGCATCACAGCGCGCAGCACTTCTCCCTCCGGGGGCTTCTGTTGCGGGGTCGGGATTGATCGCACCAAAATATATAGCTAGATTTTTTTAAAAAATAATAATAAAAAATCCCTTCCCTTCCTCCGCCCTTCCTCTTCCCTCGCCGCTGGGGCTGCCCGGGTAGAAGGAAGGTGCCGATGCTCCGCTCACCTCCCCACACAGGTGCCGTCTCTTCGCCCCGACCTCATGGCCGAAGCCGCGGGGCTGACGATGTCTCTACCGCTGCGACCGACGGGGCTTCTGGGCTGGGAAGGGGCTGCGCTGCTGCCGTGCCCACCGCCGGAGCGTTCCGCCGTGCCCAGCCCAGCCCGGCCCGGCCCTGCCCGGCCCCGCCGCATGTGATGCCCGGAGCCAATCGGTCGCGGAGACTCCGCCCGCTCCAGTCACCGGCACCGGGAGGCGGGGAGGGAAGGAAGGAGCCGACCCGGCCCGGCCGCCACCTCCCACCCCGCTAAATACGGTGGAACCGCGGCCACTCCCCGGGGCAGCGGAGGGAAGGAGGATCCGAGCGCCCCCCGCTCCGCGAACGGCTCCGCGGCCGCGCAAAACCCCGGTCAGGGAGTGAGGGTGGAGGGGTTGGGGGCCAGGCGAGGCAGCGCCTGCGCACCGCTGCCCAGATGTGCTCTGCCCAACTCCTGCACCCATGGAAGCTGCAGGGTAATGGGGCTCCAGTTCCCCCCGCTATTGAGATCCCTGGGGAAGGTTTAGAGAAATGGGATCTGGGGTTGTGAAGGCTCCATCTGGCCCCTGCAGGATGGAAGGGGGCTGCAAGCAAAAGGCACATGGATAATGTGGTGCAAAGCTGAGGGTGCACAAGCCAGCTTAAAATGGACACCTGCATCCTGGAGAACTTGGCTTCCCCTTGGTTTGTGTGACTCTGGTAGAGCATGGGATACCATATTTAATTCCATATTTATGGATGAAATGTTTTAGACCTGTTTATTCCAACACCCTTTATTGCTCCCATCCACCCCAAGTCAGAAGGTTCACTCCTTGTCCCTGCAGCACTCACACCAACAGTAGCTGGTAAGGATGCCGTTCTCCCACATTTAGGCTTAACCAACAATAAAAACTGTTAGTCTTTGGAAGGGACCCTCCAGAGAAGTCAGGGCTTTCAACAAGGGGCCATTTTCACTTCCTCCCAATAAGGAAACCTTGGATTCTGCTGCTTATGTGGTTTTTTGCCTTAGTCATCCAAGCTGTCTCAGTTCAAAACCAACCCACCAACTAGGCAGGACTGTAGCAACAACATCTGCTGACTTCAGGAGACAGCAAGAGGGTTTTCACAAATAATGGCTGGCAACATCAATCCAAAAGGGTGACTCTCCAGAAGAAACCAGTCTCTCACAGAGGACCTCAGCATCTGAAGGCTCACATTGCAGCATGGTCAGAAGATCCCCTTTGGAGGCAGCTGGTAGCGACATTAACTCAAGGAGCTGTAGAAGGAAGCAGCAAGGGAGGAAAGCACAGCAGTTCTTGCTGCCTTGAGGGTTGGTCAAAGCCACCTGAAGCCCTGGGCACAAGATCAGTGAGGCTGGTGAGGCTCAGTTTGCCCTTCTACATGTTTTTGAGAGGCTATGAGGCTGAAGAACATAAATCAGGACTTGCTCCCCAATCCCAGCTCTGCTTAATCTGCAGATTGAGTTGATGCTGAAGTTGTTGGTAAAAGCTTTGCCTGGAGAAGGAAGAGGAAGTCTTTGGGAAACAGCCTCACTCTTCAGCTACCACCAGGTCGCTCCAGCACCCACTAGCTCAGGACCCCCACAACACCCAAAACCATCCCTGGGTAGAGATTAATTTCCTCACGTAATCCATCATCTGTTAAGCATCACGCTGAAGCTGATCCCCACAAATGGACACATCAGAAGCCACGTCATCTTTTTACCAAGGCAGAGGGAGGGTGCAGGGAGCACACAGCTCATGGGCTGAGAAGAGTGGGAGGTGCTCTTTCCCTTTAGTTTTTCCCTAAAAATATCATTTTCACCCTCTCTGCAGTTTTTCCTATAATGAATTTAGACTTTCATCTGAAGAGCACGTTCCCCCCAGCTGATTTATTTTGCCTAAATTTTCACTTCTCAGCTTCTGGTCACCAAATGTAGCATCCTGTGGTCTTATACTATTCAATAGGGGAAAAACTGGCTCTTTTTGTCAGTAACCACTGGAAGGAGAAATGCCATTTTCAATAATCCCTCACCTCTCCTGATAGAAATCAGCATCTGGAAAATTAAATATATTAGCTTACAAAAATCTTTGTGTCTGCATCCAACAAGATGAAGGCTGGGGAAACAAAGCTCTGAGAAGTCAAAAAATGAAACTAAACCATACAAACAAAGAAACCCAAAGGAAATAACTCAGCCTTTCATATCAAATAGCACTGAGAAGCAGGTAAAACATGGACTCCTGTGTCGTCTTCTCTCTGCCCCCAGAACCCACAAGCCACCAACTCCCCAGCACAGCACTGCAGGGAAGGCAGCAAACAGGGCAGTGGGGGTGTTTGTGACAGCTAGAAAATGGTGCAGTGTGGCGTGGTGTTGTTCTCTTACATCACCGCTTGCCCTTCTCTTTATCTGCATGCTCAGGATTTGTTTTGTGTTGTGTCTTTTTTTTCCCCCACACCATAAGGAAGATCACACAGATCTTAAGCTCTGAAATCCTTAAACACAAGAAAGAGGTTGCAATTGCAGGGATTATTGAAGCTTTAGAAAGGGAAGCATCAGGATTTAGTTGGGCTTTTTAAGATTATAAACAGAGCAGGGAGTTAAGAGACAACCAAAGGAATCAGAGCACTGAGACAGGTCAGATATCTACGTTCTATCACTACAGGAGGGCAAAGAGCAATTTCATGGTAAATTCTAAAAATGGATTCGGTAATGAATTGCCCCTCCCAGTAAGACCTAAAGACAAAGGTGAGAAAATCATACTGCCCTCAGCTTCAGCAATGAGCTGCCCTCCTCTCTGAGCTGCTTTGCCAGGCAACCAAGCACTTCCCTGGACTTTCACCTCCATACAGAAGACAAATCCTAAGGGAAGTAATGAGCTGACTGGAGCGGTGCTTCCACCTGGGAAGGCAGAGCTGCCTTGCTGAGACCAGACAGAGACAATGGTGTGACATTTAGAACCTTGGCACATTAGAGGATTGAGGCACATGACTCCTTGCCCTGGTGATGCAGCTGATTGGGACTCCTAGGGCAACCTGGATCCACCTCTCTGAAATTCCCAAGGTTGAGGAACACAGCAGCCACTTCAACCCAACACATGCTGGAGCTCTGGACCAAGGTTATCACCAGATAGAGCAACTTCTAAGAGCACAACATTTCCATAAAACAAATAAACAACACAGGCTGCACATTGCCTTCTATTCCATAGCAAGGTCTGAAGCTCCGGGCCAAGAAAAACAGCTTACAGAGCTGTTCCTGGCCACTGACTTCTCTCCTCACTCGCATGCACGCAATTTGCTCCAGCTGTGCTAGAGGAAGATCCTGCTGTGATGCAGGTAGAGAAAATTGTTAAAGGTTGTGCTCAAGTATGCCAGAAAATGCCAAATGGCATTATGAAAACGACAGTGAGGGGAGGGCAGTGGGAAAGATGCTCTGTTAACTTTTGTCAGCAATACAAGGATAAAACAGTTATCAAAGGTAAAGAGAAGACTCATGAAGACACAGCTCCTCTTATGCATGTGTCACGATCCTGGCATTGCATGTAATACAAACAGTGCCCTGAGTCACTGGGGCCTATTACCATCAGCTGCTGTACCAGTGTAGATTAAGAGAGACCTGACTGCTCAGAGTTTGAGCTGGGAGTGTGGATAGTGAAAACCAGATCTGCTTCTGATATTACTGCACCATATCTGAGCCCCAGCAACAGCAGGACAGTGCTTCCTCCTCAGAACAGCAAAGCAATGTGCTCATATGGACCCAAGTGCTCAGAGCAGAGGGACCTCAACCAGACGATGGACTGAAAGCCCTAACTATTTTTTACATGAGGCTTCAAACTTCAGTTCCCTCCAACATTTCTAAGATCATTCTTACACCATTGATCTCAAAGACAGACTGGCCAGCAGGGAAAGGCTGCAGGCTCACACCTCCTCTTCCATGGACTGCAATTCAGCTGAGAACTTGGTCACCAGAGAGGGGAATTTGGCGAGTCAGCCTGTCTTTCAGCGTGTATCTGTCTGTGCTACCAAAATGATTAAGCTCTAATCCTCATTAAGATTCAGGTCCGTCCTATGCTTAGGCTCTTCTGAAAAATCTGCCTAGATGCTTCTCAGTATACCCAGATGTCAAAACAGCTTTTCAAATCTGACTTCAGACAAAATAAAGTGATGTGTAGGCTCAGTTCTGGGTGAACATCGCACTTGAAACCTGAGAGTGAGCAGCATCAGAAAAAACTGATTGAGCACCCTGACTCTTCTGGCCCTGATCATGAGCTACATGGGTTGGCAATGGAAAGTCAGAGCTTTATACTGGAGGAAATTCATCAGTGTCTTACCCAGAGGTCAATGTAAGTTGAAGGCACATTGCTCATGGGCTTTTTTCCACTTGAAACCAGCAATGGATGCTTGTCCCACACAGATGCCTGCTATCAAGCTCCCAGTACAACACTCACATGTCAAACCACACTGCAAAAGTAATCACAGTCTGCCATGTTACTTTCATTGCTCATATTGAATACAGATTGATCAAGGATGAAGAGTGTGTGGTCTTCTCCATAATGGGCAAGAGGAGATATCCAGGCAAAGAGGGGGAAAATGGCTCCATGTTCTGTGTGCAGACGATATGAAGGAAGGCTCAAACTACTGAGGTCTTCTCAAGTTTTGAAGACCTTGAGAGTAACACACCACAAAACCATCTTCCCCCCAAGCTGCAGGGTGGCAGTTGTGGTGACAGCCTGTGTTCTAAAAGCAAGGAAGATGACGGTATAATTTTTGCCTACCTGCAGCTTCAGTGGGTGTTTCTGCAGCTAACGTCTGCAAGAGTTTGCCATTTGCAAGTACAACATCCTTAATTACGCAACTGCACGTGGAACGTGTCTGAGGAAGGGCACGTGGGGAGGGCAGGTACCTCCTCAGTGTTTTCTTCCACTGAAAAAAAGAAGAGCTTTTGCTTTGGAAACAGTGATGTGAGCAGGCTTATCTCCCAGGAGGCATCACTGTGGGTGAATGAAGCAGTGCTGGAGTAGTGACAGCATCTACAGTGCTGCAGCTGCAGTTAAGCGGGAATCCATCCTCATCTTTGGGAACAGACTTAGGAAAACCAGGTGAAGCCTGGACTGGGTCAGTGGCACTAACCTCACACACCCCATTCTCTTGCAGCAATGCTCCGGGAAATGCCTTTGAATCCTTTCATCAGCACGTGCTTTTTCTTCCAGATTCAATGTGGTTTTAAGGCCTTCTAACCAAGGAAATGAAACAGGTTTTAGTAACGTATGGTCAGATGACAAAGAAAAAAAAAACAAGGATTAATTTCCTATGAAGAATCTTCAAAAAATTGGGCTTTGACTGAGGGGGATCACAGATACAGGTCAGATGTCCAAGCAGGGGTTTAAAGCAGAAATAAGTTCTCTCCATTCCCCAGATCCCAGCAGCTGCAGGAGCTGCCTTGGCCAGCATGCAGTGAGCACTACAGTCTGCTGGCAAAGAGCTGAGCCAAAGCCACCAGGTGTAGGGTCCACCAAGGTTTAATGTGAGCTCTCTCAATGACCCCAGGCACGTGGACCTATTAAAGATCATTACAACAAGAGATGCTTTGCTCACTTCTTTCCTGTTTCAGTTCTCTCTTGAGATGCTCTCTCCTCCTTTGCAGTGCACTGAAGCTTTAAGCTCACCTGGAACTTGCAATACACATAACACATATATTTAAGAGAGAGACCCAAAGTTTGGTGAAGGGCTCAGTGAGACACGTGGGTCAATGGGTGCGTGCACTGTCATTCCACCTAGGACCAAAATGAGAAGCAAGCAGCAAGCAAGAATAATAGGAATTTAAAAAGCAACACACAGCCTGCTAAGATTTGAAAGGTTAACATGCACAAAAAGGGAGAAACACAACAAAAAGCTCCGGAGCTACAGATTAACTTGTGCTCCTCAGAATCTGTCACTGCTATTAGGGCAGATATTGAAAGGGAGGAAAGAAATAAAGAGCAAAGAAGCTGTGTGCCCTACTTCCACTGCGCTGCACTGGGAGTTGGGGCTTGGTTTTGTTTTATGCCTTTCTGTATCTTCCCTTTCTCTTTTTTCCCCAACCTGCAGTGAAATGCAAATGATGACAGCTCTGATAAGCAGCCTGAAAGCTGAAGAGCACTGATAGTGAGGGAATCCCCCAGGCTTAGGGCAGGTCAGTGCATTGCAAAGCAGCTCCCCCTTGCCCTGGAAACCCTTTGTAACTGGGAGGCTGCCCCAGTGAGCCCACACCAATGGAGAGCTCTATTTATAATGGTGCACCTATTAGGAAAGCAGTCCGCTTAGCTTGGGTGCTTGTTGCTTATTCAGCTAATGGTGAAAGTTATGTCCACATTCGAGCATAAATTAAGTATTCAGTTATTTTACAAGACACGGTAAGTCGGTCAGCCTTAGCCTCGGTAGTTAGGGCTTACCAATTAATTAATCTCTTGTGGTCACATACAAGATAGTGATTGCTCTATCGCACTCCCTGTTGGCTGTCACACTAAGGAGAAGATAGACGAAGGAAAAGGAAGAGTTAATCCTTTAAATGCATCACTTACCCCCACTGCACAGCATTAATTGAAGCAGCCCCCCCTGCTTCCCCTCTTCACTGGTGAAAAAACATTTGGGTTACAGGGCTGTAGAATTACTCAGGTCACTGGCTCCTTGCCCAGGTGGCAGAGCAGCCCCACTGGGACTGTTTGCTGTAAAGGAGAAGGAAAGAAATGTTGCTGCACCTCTGGCCAGAGAAATGCTGAGTTATCAGGGTTGTGCCTGCCATGAGCCTACAAGTGGCTGCACAGACTCTGAGCCCTGTGGCTCTTGTGCCCATGGATTTCAGGAGCAGCAGGAGCATCTCCAGGTCACACAACTGGTGGTGAATTTGGGGCAGCCATAGCAGTGCTATGATACATCCACAGGTGGTAGGAGAAGGTGGGAGCAGAGCAGAGCACCCACTGCTCACTCATGAGTTCTTTCTCCTCTGTCACTGACCTCAGGGAAGCTGGGGCTCTCATAGTAGCAGGCAGGTCCATCTTCTTCACCATGACCCTAAAAAGCCTCCTTCTTTCTGGGGCAGAGCAACACAAAAAGCAAACCCACATGTCAGATGGGTGCTCCTGCAGTGCAGAACAGCTCCTTTCTATGTGCACATGCCAGACTCTGCAAAAGAGCCAGACTAAACAAGCCAGGCTGTGTCAGCAGAGGGAAGCTGCTAGCATTTGTATAGAAAAACCTGCAGGTTTTCTGAACAGCAAGAAGCTTCCAGTGCTTTGCTCAGAGAGATTTCCCTTTGGAAGAGGGAAGCAGCAACTTCACCTTTAAGTTTCCATCTGAAAGTCTTCCTGGGCATGTCTGAAACTATCCAAGCCTTTACAATGCTGAGTGAATAAACTACACACACTTGCAACCAACATGCTTCACAGATGAGGCACTTCCTACGTGAAGCATTCTCAATGCTCTCATCATTGGGATAATACATAACAGCGGCACCACTACTTGCTCCATCCCAGCACAGATACATACATTAAAATACTACCTATGTAAATGCATTGATAGGACCATGTACTACAACCTCAGCACAGATTGAGCATGAAAGCACCTCCCTCCACTGTGAGAGCCAAAAGCCCTGAGATATTTCACTGCTGCTAAAGTGGGGCCATTAAAACCCACAGGCTGCAGCCAGACATTGGTGACACCACAGCTTCACTGAGCTCTTCAGGCAGTGACGTTACAGGTGGCATTAAAGACCAGCAGGTGATCAGTGCACAACATGTGATAAAACCCCATTGTAATCATTCAGCATCAGGACACAAGGATGTGGCATCTCAGGAACACAGCTCTGATGATTTATGATGCACTCAGGATCCTCCAATGACATTATTTATTTGCATTACCAAGAGGACTTAATTATTTCTCCTTACATTACAAGAGATACTGAGAGCTTCTATTACAGAGAAAATAATTCCAATCAGCAAACAGAGCACACACCACAACCAAACATTCATCGCAAGGAAAGTCAGATGTCTGATTAGTTCATATTTCAAAACCTCACTGTACACAGCTGCATGTGCCTGAACTGCACAGACTGACCCACAAACCAGAGAGACTAATTGTAGCAAAGCTGATCAAGCCTTTCAGTGGGTAAATGCTGCAAAAAAGCACAGAGATTCCAAAAGAAAAGAGAAGAAAATAAGGCAGATTTGGGGCAGCAAGCCAATTTTCTTGGCTGAGTTTTGGCAAAGTCCACTGGTCAGAAGAGGAGCCCTGAAGTCAGCAGGCAGCTCCTCACGTGCACTAATTCTATTGCAGGCTCCTAAAAAACAAGGAGAAGGGTGATGGCCCATTCCCAAGCACACAAAGCTAGAGGTGCCTGGGGTGCCCAAGGCAGCTCAAGGTCTGCTGGTTACCTCCTTCCCTGAGGGCGTCACTGGTTGACTCACATGGAGCTCTGCATCTTCCTTCACAACCGCTCTTCAAATTCTCTGCAAAACTGAAAAATTAATGGCATTGAGCAAACCTGTGGGAATCCAAAGGGATGTCAGACATGTTTGAGAAAGTCTGATTCAAGTACATGGCCTTTATGCTCCTTGCAAGAAAACACTCCTGTGCTTTCACTTAGTTCTCCGGAATCAGAAAAACTGCCTTAAAATAACAAAATCTTCCATTATGAGGAGAAAACAAAAACAAGAAATCCAACCCCCATAGCCCTGCTTTTATTGGAAGCCATCCCATCTCAGTCTGCTTTGGGAACTTAGATGTTTCCTGAAGAAAGACGTCTGCAAAACTAAGGAGGAACTGATGCTCAGTGCCCAGCTGAAGCAGGCTAGGTGGAGGCAAGGCCACACAGCATGAACTGTCTGCCTTTCGTGTCCAGCTAGATGATGTTCCCCTTCACATTTAAAAGGCCCATGTGATCATCACATCAAATACTTCATCCCACTTGTTATTTAACCCAGAACCTTTAGGACAGATGCAGCAGGGACCGCTCTTCTCCCAGCTCTGCATCCTTCCATGAGCACAACAACACAAGAGCTTTCTTCCCAGAGTAGGGAAGAGGCTTGTCCCCATGTTCCTGCCTAATGATAGTGTCCACTATTCAAGCTAATCCATGGCTAAATACAAATGTACAGCCAGCTCTTTCAGTACTGGCATTTCTACAAGTTAAACACAGTAATTACAGCTCGAAGCATTCAGGGGAGGGATACACAACTCTGCCAATGAATGAGGATTCAGTATCCACTTGACATCATCTCCCAGAACATGAAAATCAGAGGGATAATCACTGGGGTGGAACAGAATCATGCATGGATGCCTGTGAATTGGGTCATTGGTGACCCTGCCTCTCCTTGGGCCACTTCTGCAAGGGTTCATGGCTGTACCACCAGGAGCAGAGGCATTCAGATGGGCAAAAAGGGTCACCGTGGTGAAGACAAGTCTTTTTTTGTCTGGGGAAGAGATAGGAGCAACAGGAACTGCTGTGGGAGCAGGACTTGGTTCACTGAGCGTTTAAACCCACTGTGGTTGTCAGTACCTCTTGCATGGGCAGATGAGACTGCAGCAGCAGCTCTAAAACATCGTGGAGTCACCATCTCTGGAGGTGGAGGAACCATGGAGATGTGGCACACGGTCAGTGGGCACAGTGGGGATGGGTTGGTTGTTTTCTTGAGTCTAAAGCACCCAACAGCAGACAGCAACCGAGCAGCTCCATTCATTGTTTAGAATATTTCTCCCCACTGAAGTTTTTGCCATTCCTGTTTCAGTCAGTTTAATAAAGGATTAGTTCTCGGACACGGCTGCATTTCTCACTTCACTGAGAAATAAACATTGGGCTCATTTCACTTTGCAAGCAGCACAAGAGTGAGAGAACTCATCCTTCTCAAGAGCCACATACATAAGGCCCACAGACCACAGCCTGTGCAGGACCACAACCCAGCAAACATTCAGCATCTCTAATCTGGGGGGTCTTGCTCCTGGAATGTGAATAAAACCAGCTTCATAATTAAGTCCTGGGTATAGATTTCATTTTCATCCCATTAACTGCTTTGCCCTACATGCGCTTGCTATGCACAGCAGGATTCCCCTTACCCCCACCTTGTAAACACGCAGCCAGCAAAGATGAAACAGCTTCATTAGTGCTCGCTACTCTTTAGGCATCAGCTTCATTTTTGCTTTAAAGAGCTCTTAAAAGAGCCTTCTCACTGGCTTCCAGGCTGCCTCACTCCAGCAGAGCCGAGATGCATGAACCAACATCAAGAGCAACACTTCATCGGAATCAGGAGAGAAAACTGCACAGCCCATAAGGAAACCCATCTTCTGGACAAGCCTACAAACTTCACATATATAATGCTACTGTGGGATAGAAAGTACCACAGTAATAGCAGGATGGCAAAGCTGCAGCAACCATGGATGCAGAAATGAAGGGAAAGAGCCACTTACCCTTAAAAGGCCTCAGGTAGGCAGGGATCTCCAGCAAGAGATACCCTCATTTCCACTGCCAACCCTTAAATAAGGTCTGTGAAGAGCTAGATCCTGGCTCCATCCCTTCCACTCACTCAGGTGCATTGCATGCAGCTGAGCTCCCCTGTGCTGGCCCTGCCCTCCCACCAGGTGCTCCATCGCTGCTTCAAGTCGTGATGTAGCATTTCCACCACAACAACTTTTCAGCTTCCTTTTGTTTTGAGTTGAAACCCCTGGAATTCCCAGCATTCCCAACTAATTCCCGTAAGAAAATATTTTCCACATGGATTTAAGAATTAGCTTGAAAATTAACTCCGTGCCAAGCAATGATGGGCTGCTTGAAACGTGTCAGGGCTCTTTTAAAGTCCAGATTTCCTCTTTGTTTTCCTTTAAGAAACAAAACTCCCCAATATCAGAGCAGTGCGTCCCCATGTCCAGCCCCCCACCAGTGGGAGTCAGCACAGGCGTCACCAGGGCTGAGAGAAGAGCTCCATTCCACAGAGCCATGGCCCAGCAGCACTTATTTCAACTGAATTAGCAAGAAAGGTCTGGAATGGTTAATTGAAATTATTTAGCCATAATGTTTTGCCCTTCTCCTCCTCTCCCCGGCATAATGTTTTCTAAATTGAATTCCTTTAACAGAATCCAATATGCGGCAAAACTGTTGTTCCAGAGAAATGTAACGTTTCAGGTCTGGCTCGCAGCCTCCCCCGCAGCTCCTGTGGGCAGCAGCTCCCAGGGACCCCCATTGCTGTCCCCAGCATCAGGTGTTGCATCTCCTCCCTGGGGCAATGACACAGGGCTCAGCACCAAGGGCTTCCCTTGGACCTTAGGCAGCTGGTGGTGCTGGAAAGCTGGAGAAATCAGTGTTTAACTAAGTCACATTCCTGCTGGGGTGCCACCATCCTGGTGCTCCCACATCTCCATGTCCCTGCCCCAAACACACCCTGCACCACTTGGGTTTGGAGGCATTTCTTGTGCACAGCCATCCTTGGTGATCAGCTGAGCGCACAAGATCCACGTGTGTCCAACACTTCCTATTCCAGCAGCAGTATTAAAGACTTCAGCAGCCAGAAACGTTGGCAATTGGATCCCTCTTAAAATAGCCGGCCCTTTGCATAATGTAATCTCTTGTCATTCCTGTTAGATAGCAGAGCTCCAAGTATTTAAACAAACTCTTGGCTTACTTTGCTGATGCCCTGCCCCTAATGGGTCAGCTGGGGAGGTTTGCCATAAGGATGACTTTAATCCCAGCTGTAAGGATGAGTTGAATCCCAGCCCAACACTGGGCTGTGAAGGCTCAGTGATGGCATTTGTCAGCCTTGGGGCATAAACACCCTGATCCCTGCATTCCTGAGAAGGGGCAAGAATCAAAGCCAGCACCTTCCTCTTAGGGACCTGCAGGCTTAAAGATCTCCAGGGTGGTGAATTGTGACCTAAAAAGCCCCAAATGTTCTGGCAGCTCTGCTGGCATCGAGCTGATAGTGACTGGGGTGTAAACGTGGTTGGGCCACTTGTTGTCCCTTCCTTCCATCTCCCCATTCATTCCAAATGAAATGGGGGGTATTTATTCATTATAAATACAAACTTTCTGGGCTCAGGAGTATTTCCTCACTGCTGGGGGCCATTGGGATCCCTTGCATTGCAGCCCTTGTGTTCGCTGCCTTCAGCCTTTGGGTTGCTGAGCCCTTCCCCATCAGCAGCAGCCCCTCACCCTGCCTGCGTGCTGGGGAGGAAATGAGCAGAGCGATAACAGAGCACTTTTGGCAGCTGAGGGAATATTCTGTGCTATCTGTGAGATAAAGGGATATTGCTTCCAGCTCTGGCACAGGCACAGGAATGAAGGGTGGGGTGAAATCACACAGCTGTGTTGATAGCTCTTACCTGCTGCAGCCCTGGGTTTTTGGGGTGATCCTGTAAGTTCCAGGGACATCAGGATGCTACGGGATGCTGTGCAATGCTTTGGGTCCCCCTCCCCAACCTGGGGCAGCTGTGTGGCCTTGGGGATACCTTGAAGCTCTGCATGCCAGGTGCCAGAATCAAGGCAAAATGAATTATTGGAGATTTCTTTGTGTTGTAAGTGGAGCCGGGGGGAACATCAGCAGAGTGTGAATAGGAAAAGCAATTCTCCCGTGCTGGCAGCTGCCACCAGCAAAACTACAAGCAACAGCCTGAGAGCAAAGCCTGGATCAGATGCTCTCACCACATTAAAAGGAAAGAAACCCCACTCTCAAACAGAATCAAATCAGAGCTGCAAACACAACCTCGGGCTGCAAAGGCTTCATACCCACAGTTCATAAGGAGCCACTCCAAAGCTGCGGAGCTACAAGCAAGATTGTAACAGGACAACGGTTGCATCCCTTTGGATGAAGCATTCCCACAGCAGGATCAGCCCCTGTGGGATAAATGCTGGAGGTGACTTGGGATTAAATGTAATGTAAGCATTGTTCATGTGTTAAGATGCAGAAGCGGAGTGCAGGCGGTGTGCAAGGAGTCTGCTGTGCAGGAGTTCCCAGGGCGAGCAAACTGCCTTCAAGAAGAGAACAGAGAAACAAGAATGGCAATGCAATGCTGGATGGGATGGGATGGATGGGATGGGATGGGATGGGATTGGATTGGGATATTGAAGACATCCCCAAAACTGATGCAGAAGTGAGATAAAAGCAGTGGGAGCTCCCTCTCCTGGTGCTCACTGACTGAAGGGCTGTTGATGGGACACAGGTACAAGGGACATCCATGGGAAACCACCAGGGCACACACCTGCACCCCACAACAGCTCCAAATGCTGCTGCACACCATTGGGACATCACCACCCCAACACACTTGGCAAAGCCACATGGGGACAAACCCAGCTCTGAGAGGCAGCACAGACCTGGAGATTTCTCCCTGCAATGACCAAACTGGACACCAACGTGTCCAAGGCCCCCAGAGGTTGGTGCCCCATTGGTCCCTGGGCAGCCTGATGGAGCTGTGGTGTCCCTTTGCATTGCAGGGCAGTTGCATTGGATGGCGCTCAGAGCTCCCTTCCAAGCCCGAGGCCTCCACCATTCCCTGCATCAGAAGCAGAGCAGGCACACAGCCCAGCTCAGCAGCACCACGGGGACGCTCAGCTGAGGCAGGGAACCTTCAGCCCCATTGGCAGCCCATCAGGATGGGACATCAGCTCCATGCAGGAGATGGGACAAGCAAAGACAAAACCCCAACCCAGGCGGTTGGTTGGGCATCCTTTGCGTTGGCTTGCAAAGCACCGCAGGTCTTAATGCCCATTTCCTTGTGCCCTCAGTGAGGAGGACGAGGGCTGCAGCACGGAGGCGAAGCAGAGGCCAAACTCATTTTAAAGCACTTCTTTTCTTCTTTTTTTTTTTTTCCCTTTTTTTTTTTTTAATTTTTTTTTATTGATTTCATTGAAAACAGAACAAGAAAAAAAATGATCAAAGCCAAAAGGCCGCATCTTTAAAACTGTCCAAAAACACCAACAGAAACAAACGAACAAAAAAAATATATATAATAATAATAATAATAATAAACGTGACGGCGTTATGAACCTTCTAGAAGAGATGAACAACGAAAAAATAAAACAAAACCCAGCCTGTAACTGCTCTAATTACAGTATTTAAGATAGATGCAAAATAAGAAATGAAGGTAACGACCTGCCCGGCCATCGCACAAAAGGCGACGGCAGATTTGATTCACACTACGATCCTACCGAGTTAAAAAAGGTTTGGTGTTTTTGTTTTCATACTAAAATCGCTTTGTTCTCTTTATACAACGGATCAGTTCATATTCACGTGGTGAGCAAAAAATCACACCAGAATTCAGCACCGTTTTCGTTTTGTGGGTTTTCTTTTCTTTTGGGGGTTGTTTTTTTTTTATATAATTTTTTTTTTCTTTTTTTGTCTTTTTTTGGGGTCTTTTTTTTTTTATTTTTACTTTTTTTTTTCCTTTTTTATGTTTTTTGTTTTTTTACTGCCAGTCCCCGATATTTCAGTCATGGTAAAAAATAAATCAGTTCATTGAAACCTCATCGCGTAGGGCTTAAAAACCAACCCAAAGGTGCCCAGCATGGAGCGTGCTGATGGGAGCAGACGGGCTGCTGGCATCGGGGTCTTCTCTGCAGCACAGCCCCATTGCTGCGCGCCCAGGGGGGGCTCTGCCGTGTTTCTGTCATCCGCTTTATCCTTAGAGAAGTGATCTCCTGTAGCAGTCGCTGTCTCTCGCCATCCCCTTCATCGCTCCATCTCTGCAGCTGCCACAGGAGAGGGAACATCCTTCCACTGATGAAGCAGATGCTGGATCCGCTGCCTGGCCGGGAGCTGGTTGGAGCGGATGGCTTCGCAGAGGGGTTTAGGGAAGCGTCTGTGGCCGGCTCAGGGACCAAAGGGGTTAAACACGGTGGATTTCTTGTCATCAGAAGAGTAAAAAGCCAATGGGTAGCAAGGAGGCATCGGTTAGAAACACGCAGGGCAAGCGGCAGTTGGATTACACGACCTTTAAGGGTCCCTTCCAACTCAACACGATTCTATGAGGCCCCACCGCGACGTCGTGGGAGGAATTCAACCAAAGTGAGCAACGAAACCAACCAGCAGAGCCTGCCAGCGCCTCCCTCCCGCCCTGCTCCCCCCGGCCTTCAAAAAGAAAGTCCCATCAAGTACTCAAAGTTTATTACAAGTGAACTGGAGATGACTTGGCATGAGCGATCCATTCGATTAACAACGTTCAGAGGACGGGCGGCTCCCCCTGGGCTCTGACAACACTTTGAACATTAAAAGATGGAGGCCAGGACAGCTCTCATGGGGGGAAAAAAATGCAACAGCCACCCCTCGGCACGGTAAGAACCAGCAGCTTTCCAGGACCAGGAGGGGAGAACAACACCACAGAGGTGGGATTTGCTTTCACTTATTCCTCACGTAACAGTCGGTGGCACAGCCCTAAGTGTCACGAACCCCTGGCTTTTCCTCGAGTGGGTTTTCTCTCTTTAAATGGAAAATTCAGACAGTATGTGAATCTATAGGGTTAAAACGAGTCAGTCTCTGGGGAGCGGAGCCTCAAAAGGGGCCGGCTGCCGTGGCAGAGCTGGTGTCTGGGAGCCCGTTTTCCTGCATGTCCTGGGATGAGGTGCTCGCCTGCCTCTGGGCCAGCGCTGAGCTCGAGTGTTTGCACTTGGGTGAACCGCACTGACAGCTGAAGAACTTGCCTTTGATGTCCCAGAACCTGTCACCGTAGTCGAAGCTGCAAGAAAGAAATGGAAACAGGGTCACTGTGATGAAGGAACACATGGGAAAGAGAAGCTGGGGTTGGCAGCACCTGAGGCAATGCAGCATCAGCGCATGGAGTACACTGGTAAGGCGTGGGCAGCAGCCCAGGTCGGTACCTACCCGATTTCTTCTCCGGCCTCTATGTGCCTCGTGCTGAAGAAGGCGATCCTGGGAAAGCGGAGGTCCTGGTGAGACATGAAGACTCGCACGGGAATGAGGTTTGGCTCACAGAGGTGGTTTATAAAGCGGCTGATATTGCCATAGAAACGGGCATCTATGCAGTACACCTCTCCATCCTGGAGGGAGAAATGTTGCGTGTTTCATTAGATGAGATTGGTTTTAGAGTTATTACTTCTACTTGTTTGTAAAAAAGAAAAGCAACGATCAAACTACCAGTCCTTGCGCTAACACTCCAGAGAGCCTCAAAAAGAATGGCCAGGGAAGGCTTAAAAGGACTAAACACACAATTCCACCTCCAACACAGCCCTGAAAATAGTTTCCCATGGAACACTGTGCCCCCATGAGCACAAAGACCTTTCAAAAACGCTCTTGACGTTGGCTGACATATCAGAACTCCCCAGACCTGCTCTGCTGCAGCACCAGTTTGGTGCAGTGGGATTTATGTTCTGGGCAGACCAACACCTTATGGGTAAAAGCCAATGGACAGGGGAACAGACATCTGTTCTGTCCCTTAATTGAACATGACAGCTAGGAAACACTAAGCCAGAGCCTAGAGAAAACAGTTTTTTTTGCAGATAAAAGTGAAAGTGAGAACACAGAAATTCCCTTTCCAGCGAGCCCAGACAGCAGTTATACTTTGGTTTCCTTGAAAATAAAAGAACCCCCCTCAGGGCTTTTTTATTCCAGCACAGAATGACTGTGCAAAGCAGAGACTTTAATTACAGAAGCTAATTTCTGTTGCAAAGAGGCCAAAAGCAAAAGGATCCATTAGCAGCGTTCAAACTCCCTTTTGGGCAAGCACCTTGCAATCTTTAATGGATGAGCTGGGTCAGATCACAATGCCCAGCTGGTGCAGGAGCCCAGGGAAGATGTCCCAGTGATTGGGGAGGTATCACCCACACCGTCTCATGCCACACAGAGTGCTGCAAGCTCTGATTTCAATTACATTTAAGTCTCATCACTGCTTCATCCATGGAATACCAGCAGAAAGCAATCACACCAGATAAAACTTACCCTCATATCTATCAGAAATAGGGTATTTTTCCTGGCTCTCCAGTAGAGAGACAAGAAAATGATGCCTTTAACCTGTGGAAACCCAGAAAGTATCTGTTGTGCTATGTATTCTTCCCTGAATGCACAGAATGGGCAGTTGAGCTCTGTCTCCTCGATGCTTTCCCTCTTACAGATACAGGAAGGGATGTGACTGCCAGACCTGGCATGCTGAGTGATTCACCACACACATGGCCCCCAGTGACGGCTCAAAGAACAAAGACATTAGAAATGACGTCCCCAACACACTTCAGCATGAACCCCATCCAGACCACTCCTTCAGGACACAGCAGAGCCCTAATGCTGCCCTCTCAGGCCTCGTCCATGATATTCTCCCACTGCTTGGAATGCAATGGGACCCATCGGGCTCTGCCTGCCCTCAGCACTGCTTTAGGCTACTCTGAATGACCCCACAGTGACTTGCTGCCTGTTCCACAGATGCTCCACTCTGAAGCTGCTCTAATGAAAGACTGTGTGCTTGTTCCTGTACAGAATCCAGATGTTCTACCTGAAAGCAGCCAGCCAGGGGTTAACCTGAAGGCCAAGCAAGGCCTGGGCAGTCTCTTGCTCATAAATGCAGAAGCCAGCTTGAAGTCCATGCTGCTCTTTAACCTCTTAGTTACAGTCTGACCCCTGCTCTCAGACTTGCTACAAGACTCACTACTTATCTTTTCTCAACTCTAAAGCCTTGTCACTTAAAAAGAAAAATTATAATAACAAAGCAAAGCATCTTTGTGACTAGCTGATGACAGGCACAAGACAAAGACTGCTTTACAACTTCCCGTGGAAGCCGCCCCACTGCTCTGATTCCCCAGTTCACCTTTCTCCTCTTCTCCCTTCCCAAGAAAAGTCTGAAGTGACGCTCAGATGCTTCAGATCACACTTTTCAAAGCAAGATTTCTGCACTGAGTCAGCCCTCTGCAGAGCAGCACAGGACAACCAGCAGCAGGAGAAGCCTCAAGCCCTTGCTAAGGTGTCTGTTGGATCCCTTTGTAAAGGAGCAGTGTCTCTTTCAACTTTCCAGCTCACGCATCAACATCTTTTATGAAGAGCTTACAGAGCTGCCGATCAACACCAGCACAAGCCTGCACACTGCTGTACACACACCTGAATATCAGCAGCTGAACAACTGAACTCAAGACGTTTGAGCATTTTTAATAGGGAAGCATCTTGCACTGAGCCTGCTGCGGGCAGCACATAACGCTGTGGCCCAGTGAGAAAGCAGCTCTGCTTCCAAGCTTTCAGAGCATGCTGTACATCAAGATAGACACAAATACTCTCTGTGCTCCTTTGGAGAAACAAGACCTTGGGTTTACCTCCCTGGATACAGTACCTTGTTGTCAAGGTCAAAGAGGTAGGAGTCCTCTTCACGGACGTCTGCCTCAGAGTCGGATATCAGCTCGCCAACATACCTGCAGGCAAAGAGGAAAGGCAGAAATAAGATGCTTGTGCAACCAGCAGCTTGGGTTTAACACCCCTTCCCAGTAAGAGGGGAAGGAAGGGATGCAGCCACCATCACAATTCATAGCCTCAGCAGTGCAGGTCAATTCAGATCCACCCAGGCAAACTCACCTTTGCCAACTGAAAGCAGCTAAAATCTGGCTCCAAACTCAGTCTTTTCAGGGCAACATTTTTAATATTAAAAATGGAGTTTTCTTTCCAACAAAACTCCCTCTTTCTTTTTGCAATCCTCTTTGTCGGCCAAGATCAACATATTAATCCAACTCTCCTGAACTCACCTCCTGTATAATACTGTCACGTCTGTGCTGTTTACATTCCAATATAAAATCTCTGTTTCCCATTTTTCCTACATTTTAACTGATTACGTATGCTGTGTACCTCAAAAAGTCCTGTTTTAAGAGTCTCAGGTCTACTCAAACCTGGCAGGATGCCTGGAAGGATGTAGGCTTCTTTCTCATCCTCCTCAAACCAAACTACATCAGAGCTGTGGTCTGATTAACAATCATGTTGCTGTAAAAAACAGGTGTAAGGCAGATTGCAATCAGGTCCTCACAAGTACTACTGAATGTGTGCTCTGTGGTCTGGCTTGCTGAGCAGGATCAAACACAGGCACCACTTCTGATGCCCCAGATAGATGCTGGGTTTGATGCAAAAACTCAAGTTGCAGGAGTCTCTGCTGCACCTGCATTCCCACATCTGCCTCCTGTCTCCAGCTTACACAGTTCTAGGCCGTCAACCCACAACACTTCCTGAACTGAGCAGCCAGCAATCAAAACAAAGACACACAGGAGGAGAGGAATTGAGCCAGAGGGAGGAATATAAGAAACAAGCTGTAGCACAGTAGATTCTGGTACCCAGCTCTCCTCACTCAGCCTTTGACACAACACTAATGAATTATAAGCAAAGGACTCACAAAACAAATATTCTTCATAACACCAACAGATGCTCTCACGATCTGCAGCCACCACGCCAGCAATTCCCCTTCAGCTTTCAGAAGCATTAACTAACCATATCCACATCCCCTTTTGGCTTGAGGCAACATTTAACTTCAGTGCTCAGGAAGGAGAGCCACAAAACATTAACCTGGAGCAGACCCACGCGCTCCGTGACCGGGGATCGTTTGGCTGCTGTTCCCAAATCTAAGCAATCTGGCAGAGCTGCTCCGCCAGGCCAGGAGGCTGCTGCAGCCGTGTGTGATGCTGCTGTTTGTCCCCACCGCATCTTGTTATTTATTAAGAGCTCCCACAAGGCTGCAGAATTACTGGAAACCACACGCTCGCTGGTGACCTAAAGCAATAGGAAGATTGTGGCCAGAGGGAGAAAAATTGCTGTAGCATGGCACAATAGCCAGCAGCAGCTTGGAAACAGCTGAACAGTGCTGCACAGAGAGGCACTGCTCAGTGACAGACACTTCAGGGTTACAATTCAGTGGAACAATAATCTCACAATCTAATTAAAAACTGTTGCTTCCACGCTCCTTTAAAGACCATCCCTGCAATTCCTTTCCTTTTCAGTACTGCTTACCAATACAAACTTCTCCATAATTTACCAGGTTCAAAGTTACAGAAAGATGCACAAGGAGCACAGCTTCCTACTCCAGGAAGGGTCAGAGCATCCTTCTTCATGGAAGGCCTAAAGTCAAGGCAATGTCCTTCTTCCCAGCAGGATGCTTAACTCACTGAAGGCAGTAAATTCACATTGCCACTCATCACTGTGAGATCAGAGCATGTTCCATGCAAAAACCAAGAGCAACAAGACATCCCTTGCACAAGCTGTGACTGTTTCTGTGGCGTGTGGGCGATGAGGTGGGATGCCCAGGATGTCTCTGTCTGAAGGTGAGGCTGAAATACCTGGCTTGGTTCAGATGGTATCCTACTAGAGCTGTTTTGTACAGGAATTGAATATCTGGAAGCCACATAATGGGCTCATACCAAAAGGAACAGACCAGAGTGTCACAAAGCCTCTGGTTTCTGCCTCCCACTCATTCAAAGCCCATACCCACAGTATTGTCCTTAGACCAACACAATTATCATCCTTTCAAAGCAGAGGAATAACCCCAGCACAAAGGAACTGCCTGGTCGGGGCACTGCTCCAGGTGGTCAATGCAAAACACTCTTCTCCAAGTGCTGACCCTGGAAGCTGTTGTGTGTAAGCAGCCCTGAGCCCCCACAGCACCAGGGTTTGTATGCCAGAGGTGAGGAAAAGAAGGAACAAAGGCTGCACATGCAGTATTACAGAGAAATAGCACAGCTGGCTTGACGAAGAGAAAGGCTGGGGTTGGTAAGCTGAACAAATCACGAGTGTGTCAGTGAGAGGGATGGGGACAAGACTCCATACAACATCAATAACCAGCTCTATAAAACCCCAGCACATACTTTCATGAAGGGCAAGAGTCCTGTCATATTTGGAACATCTTAGCTCTTCAGTACCACAACGAAGAAAACACTTTCCAAACTGTTTACTGAACATCAACCATTTTAGAGCCTCAAAACCATGTGGTTCAGCAGCAGTTTTTGCAACCTGATATAAATCTTAATATTTTCGTTCCTAAGTACTTTATTGAACCAGGGCCTAAATTTGTACTTAATGCCAAATCTTTTACTGTTTTGATGAATCAGACTAAAGGCAAAGCTGTGACACTGGGAAACCTCTTGGGAAGTCAGTCTTGAAGCAGAAAATGACCCGATATAAAACAATTGTTCCCAATTCCCTCAGCCTTAAAGGTCTCCTACACAGTGAACACAGGATGCACTTGCAGCACAACCCAGATCTGTTTCATTCCTCACTGCTCGTGTGTCAGAGGGGGAGCAGAGCCCAGAACCACGAGCTGACCACAGATTGCAGCGAGATGGAGAGGGGTGGAGAAAGCTCCACGCTGAGAGGAAAGGACAAACAGAGCAGGAAATGGGATCAGGAAGCCTCACAGTGAGGTGAGCAGCTCTGCTCTGAGCCAATCTGATTTGCATGAAATCATGTGCAAAGCATGCCAGCCCTTGGGAAGAGATGTGTTTGTGTGAGCTAATGAAAGCTGAAGGAATAACTTACTCGCACACAAAGGTTCCCAGTGGAATGTCTTGCATCGTTCGCACACCCCAGCCCATCTTTTGCGTCCGATAGAGCTGCAACCGAGTCCTGGAAAAGAGGAAATGAAGCCACATCAATGGCAGCACTGAGCAGAAAGGCAGCAGGGGAAAGAGCAAAAAAGAAGTAAACCCTGTAACATCCAATCAGCACAAAGAGATTATTTCAACATTCAAACCCTCTGTTCTCAGTCTGGTGCCACTATACATGTGCTCCAAGGACCAGGATGGCACTGCCTCTCCCTGCCCAGCTGCAGCTGGTGAGTGCATGCCTGGTGACTGCACACATTAAGGACTGGGGAAGAGGGCAAGGCAGCAGATGCTCCATGCTGGTGCACAGCTGATGATTCACACATGGGATACCAAAATCCCACCGCCAGCATTTCTTTCTCTTCCATACACGTGCCTGGCCCTCAGGGGATGGTGGAAAGGGACTTCAGGTTCCAAAGGGAGCGGTGCTGCAAGGGAAGGCAGGAAGTGAATGAAGAACACCTTGAGCTAAGTGCTCCGATCCCTTTGCCCTCTGCTGAGGCCAATGCATTTAGCAGCTCCATCATATCCAACTCCCTGGCAGAAACATAAGGAAGAAACGCTGCAACTTGAAACTTCTTGGTGTAATAGCTGCTCTGTGGAATTTTACTGATGGAGTTTATAGGCAGAGAAACAATCCCGTAAGTCATTCTGTCTCCTGCTCAGCCAGAACTTGAGTTAAGTGCAGGATGAACCACCTCCATGGCTAGGGAATGTTCTCTCTTTCCCCATGGGAAGCAAAACTCCCTCTCAGCAACACTGTTATCGGAATGAAGAGAAATCTGATGCTCACCTTAACTTCACCCTGTTGGTTTTTCCAGTATTCCTCTCCTTTTCCCCCCCACCCATTCCCTCTTTGCACCATCAGCTCAAACCACGCTTCCTCTCCAGGGCCGATGGGTTAATCTCTAAGAGCTCTCCCCCTGACAAGTTACACCCAGGCTGCCCATGCAGACTCAACACCCTCTGTACACTTTGTGGTCTGACTGAGAAAGTCCAGCACAGTTCCCCCATGTGCTGGGGGCAGCAGAGTGGCACAGATCCCAGCTGAGCTCACTGCCCACTGCTGATCATCCCCACCAGCAGTGCAGAGGAACTCACCGCATGGTGGAACCTGCCCAGCTCTGCTCCATCTCTGGAAGCTCTGTGCTTTGTGGGTCTGCAGGCAGAGCTGAGGCTCTGTGGTTTGGCCGTGGCTGTGCCACAACAAGCTGTGTGGGGGTTCTCACCTGAGCCCATTCTGCACCACCCGGTTCCTACAGGTCCGCCAGCACGAGCAGGCATGATTGCACTCAAAGATCAGCGGCGGCTCAGCCATGTTGAACTCAGGCAGGAGTCGGCCATCCTGAATAGGAGATGCATTCAAGACAGGGTTAGTTTTCTCTTCTTGTGAACTTTCCCCAAATGCAAAACACATGAGAGGACCCCTATTGCACATCATGACCTCTCCAAAAACAACCTCAGAACTCAACACGCTTTGCTCTGCCCTGACTGCAGCATACAAGCCGCTATCAGAAACAGCTGACAAACAGCAAGAAACCATTCAGGCTTTTGCAGCCTGATATCAACCTATGCACCACCACCACAAGTATCTCACAATGCTGTGCATCATCATTAGCATCCTTTAGCAGTCCTGGAGGGTAGAAGCATAGGCTTTGTCTGTCTCTGGAATAAAGCCTAAACTTCCACATTACAAGGCCAGCACACCCAAGTTCTGTAAACTACATTATCTTCCCAAATACCTCTCCCAAAAAAGCCACAATTCAATTATCTACCAACCATATAGGATTAAGTAAGTGATAGAGGCAGTTCATCACACTAAACAAATTTAGCTTTTATGGCTTTAAAGATGTAATCACCTATTAACGTGTAAATAAAATGCCTACAAAGCAAAGAAAGATGCCAATACTCCCCCTGGGAGAAACTTACGGAGATTAAGAGAACTTCTGATCTTAGAAGAACCTGTCCAAATATTAACCTCAAAACCTCCCAGGAGGATCGAAGCACACTTACCCAAAACAAACTAGGCTTCTGGCAGTGATGAAGTTAAAACATATTTACTTTGCATTCATCCAGAAGGATCCCGATAAATAAAAGGTAGCCAAAAATCTCTCTTCTACCCTCCCCCTGTTTATATGTTACAGCATTTTCTATGTCTTTCTGAAATGGAAGCTGATTTCACGCATGGGTTATTAAATGCTCTCTATCACATGAGTATAATTAATGGCTCAGCTGGCATGACAGCAACACAAACAAATAACACTGGAAAAGCTTCCCTGAGTACACATTTTGTTATTATCACATACACCTCAAAGCCGAAATTGCAACTCCAGGCATTTTAAAACAAAAAGCAGAGGAGCTGAGCAAAGAATTGATTTTAGGTCCCATTAGAAATCCTGAATTTTGCAATATTCAGTTTGCCAGCCTAACACGAAGCTGTGCATCCTCACCTTATCATACCAGCAGCGCATACTGAGTTGGCCACACATGCAGTTACTGGAGGAGCAGTCGTCTATACACACGCAATACTGAAAGAGAAGCAGAAGGGATCAGCTCCAGCCACTCCAGCACAAGTGAAAGAGCATCTTCTCTAAGTGGGCCAGAGAGCAAAACCACAAGTCTTCACTTTCTCCTGCCTGCTGCTGTAGTGCCTTCCAAACTTTCCCATAAGAGGCCACTGCTGCAGCTCATTAGCCAAAAAGATAACTAGACTCTTCAGCTCAGTGTAATGTTTACTCAGTTCTTCATTCATAATGAATGTCAAAGGAGTCCAGCTTGCAGAAGAGGATCCCATCATTAGTCACCTTCATCTCCTCCCCACGTTACTAACCTTCCCCAGTGCCGTACGAGCTCCACACTTGAGGACAAGGAAAGCTCTGAAGTCGCTAGGCAGACAGCATGAGGAAGGTCTCCAAACAACTGGCTAACACTCACAGCAAGAAGAGGGGAAATAAAGAAATGGGAGCCACACCAGGCAGCACCAGGCTGCTGCTGCAGTAACAGCTGAATGCAGAGGTGAAGTCTGGGAAAGGAAGAACAGCAGAATCCCTTCTCCTGGATTTTCAGACTACAGTCTTGGCTTAAATTTGATATCAGGACAAGACATTCCCACTCTGAATGCAAAACTTGGTCTGAGGTGCAGTGCACTGCAACATCTCTGAATGCTCACAGCAGAACAGAAAAAACCACAATCCCTCACCTGTAAATGGGTGATGTTTCTATCAATGTCCATTGGGGAGGTGACACAGTTCTGTGAGACATACTTGTAGTTGCTAGGACAAGGCTCACTGTCCACTGAATTGATGCAGGGAATTGGGATCCTCTCGTAGCCCCGGGCAATGTCTCTGTCAGAGGCAGAAAGACAAGTGTCACAACAGCAAAGCTTCCCCAAACAAGGGGCCATTAAATGCCATCCTAGGGTAGAATTAATGTCTTTGATCACTGAGCATTCAAAGCTTGAACACAATTCAGAATAGAGCAGAGTTCATTTTTTTCCACTCAGCCTTACAGATTGTTCTTTGTGAATATTTCCATTTGGAGGATGAATTTACAAGTCATGGACTGAATGTTTGCAAGTTTGCAAGTCCTGCTAAGCTCCAACTGACCTTCACATCAGTTTAGAAAGCACAGCACACACTTACAGTGCTTTCTCAAACCAGGCTCCCTGCCTTTCCCTGGCCAAGGCTGTATTTCAGGGCCCACAAATAAAGCCAGTTGGATTCTCACCTGCTCACTACCTTCTCTATCTGGACAGGCTTCTCAGTCGATGATTCTCTGAGTGTTTTGTTCATCTGTAGAGCCACCCAGACCTGAGAATTAAGGCTCGAGCACTGCAGTGGAGTCTCGCCCTCCTTGTTCTTTAAAGTGACATCCGAGCCACGGGAAAGAAACAGACTGCAAAACAGCAAGAAAAGATAAGCATCCCCAAGAGAAACTGTGCAAGGGGAAAATGAGTCGAATCACATTCTCCAGCCAGCCCTTAAGGGACAATGTACCATCTGCAGCAGTGAATAATCACCTGAGTTTTCTTTATAAGCATGGCTCAGTGAATCCTTCTACACGAAGGTGCTGCCAGAAGCCACAGACTGGAGCTCTGGGCACATCCTGCCCTGCTCCAGGCACGATAAGTGCCTTGTTGGTGACCAGCCTAACTTCAGGCAGGTTGGAAACTCCTTCTGGCAGGGAAAGATAAGGGGTGGGAACGGTAGGCTGGAAATGGATAAGTCCAACCAGAAACTTGCATCGGACTTGGCCCTTGTTTATACTCACCAGCTTTTGGTGAGGACACATGCTGACTTTATTCCTAGCAGTGACTAAACAAAAGAAAAGTCTTGTTACCCTACTACATCCCTAAAAGCTCCAGGACTACCCCACATGTTGAGATTCTTTTTACACCAGCTCTGGCAGCAGGCAGTGTTTCACACCCACTGTGCCTAGATGCAGGGCAACAGAGAAGCAAGCCCTGCATCCCAATTTTGGTCTATGCTTAAATGCTAAAGGTATTTCAAAGCTGCCCCAAGCTTCCAGGCAGCACCCGGCCTGAAAGGAGCAACCAGGGGAAGGGAGAGCAGCAGCAGGGCTGGAGCTGTACTTACACAACACACTCATAACGGTTCTCTCTGGCTGCAATGTG
This sequence comes from Coturnix japonica, assembly GCF_054131305.1. Lineage (NCBI taxonomy): Eukaryota > Metazoa > Chordata > Aves > Galliformes > Phasianidae > Coturnix > Coturnix japonica. The sequence continues at coordinate 10,132,939 of NC_140683.1, forward strand.
CAGGGGGGAATCTCCATGAATATTCACCGCATGTAAATCACACTTAGCAGCCAGCAGAATCTCTGCAATGTCAACACAGCCAGAAAAAGCAGCCCAGTGCAAACAAATATTTTCCTCCTGGAGGGAAAAAAAAACACAGAGCAGAGGCTGTTTAGTACGTTAAAACCCGACTGCTTTGGGAACTCCATCATCCTCAGCTCTACACCTGAGGCATTCAACACGTAGCTTCCATCTCTTCCCCTACAATGCTCGTTCTGGCTGGGAGTCCCAAGGCAGGCAGGGAAATCTCAGCAGAGCCGAGCAGGGAGTTCTCACTCCAGCCACCTCCACATACAGAGTTGGGGAGGCTGTATCAAAATGCTCCATCGCCTTCCTTTTACACGCAAATTGTCTATCTGCTATCCGTAAAAACAATCTGGATCAATCCACGAGAGGTGACAGACATGAACGAACACGTTGGAAAAGGCCAGAAGCTGAGCTTCCCCAGCCCAGACACACAGCAAAACTTGCATGTCTCCCAAGCTACAGAATGGAAGAGAAAAAGGTGCTTGCTGTTTGCTGAGCAAGAGCAGAGCACAGGCTGTAGGGTATATGAAGGTGCTAGAAAGAGAACCATGAGCTACACAGAAAGCAATCAATCTGACTTTGGGCATCTCTTAAATACTGTATGTACTCATCTCTCACTAGCTGCACTAGAAATAGCTGAATGCTCATCTATTTGATGGGGATATTTTAAGCAATGATACTCTGTTTTCTGTTACAGTGCACAGCACACTTTAGAGTCCTTCCCCCTAACAAGCCCTAAAGATGCCCAGTACAACAGTGCAATCACAGAGTGGCCTGGATTGCAAAGGCCCACAGTACTCATCCAGTTCCAGCTCCCTGATATGTGCAGGGTCGCCAACCAGCAGCCCAGGCTGCCCAGAGCCACATCCATCCTGGCCTTGAATGCCTGCAGGGATGGGGCATCCACAGCCTCCTTGGGCAACTTACACCAGGAGGCTGTTAGTGTGCACCAGGGAGTGGGGAGATGTCTTTCTGCACAGCTTCTGCCTCCTGCTATGGTAAAATCCAGGAAAAATCCTCATCAGCAACACATACTGATCTATAAAAGATTAATCCTGTTGATTGCATGCCACATGCTGCTACTCAGACACGTTACAGACACCTAGATTTGCTACTTTGCTTTGCACTGGCTACTGCCTAACAGCAGCATAATTACAATCAAAAGCGTTTCTCATGGAGTATGATGTTTCCTAGCACAAATGACATTACCTCCTAATGGCTGCAATCAGGAGACACTGAGCTGTAGGCACAGCAACAGATATGTGATATATACATCTGCTAAGGGGATATTTTTCTTTCAAGTGAATTGTTGACTGAGACAATTTGATTTTCACCATTTAATGTGTGAACTTTTAACTGGCAGCCAAAGGCTTCTGTGGGAGCTCAAGCAAGAGTCAGTGCAGTCTGTGCTAGGGATCAGAAGTCATGAAACAACTTAAAAGCCCCCTCTCCCACCCTGACTACCTCTCATCTCCTACAGACCCAAGCCTGGAGTAGCTCTTCACACCCAGGTTTCCCTTGCAGGTACTTCAGGGGTTTCAACAGCAGAGGGGAAGAAGTGAGAAATAATCTATTAAGAATAAAGGAGCACTGCTGAGGTACTGAATCTCTTGAGCTGAAGTGTGAATGTGCTTCCCTTCTTTTCCCCCATCAACTCCCTCTCATTTTCTCTTTTTCCTTGAAAAACTCTATGAAATCAGCTGGCACAGAGAGACACCCAGAGCTGCTGGGCCCACTGAGCTCCCAGGGAGTCCATGTGGGAGGAAGAGGACTGCTTCCTTGCTTGTAAAGCTTCTTCTAGAGTAAGGAATAACATTTTCCCAGCCAACACTCACTGTCACTTGTGTATAGGGATCACTGTGCCTCACTGTACAGAGCCCAAAGTTGGTACTCTTGGGCTTTTTTGGTTTCTAAACAGAGATTGTGGATTATTTCTAAAACAGATTCCAGGAAGAACCTCACATTGTCTCGAATGTTGATGTCTGACCCCTTTGCAAGCAGTAGCTTCACCAGCTCAATATGCTTGTACTCAGTGGCCCAGATCATCGGCGTCCAGCCTCCGTCATCCTGGCAAGGGAAAGAAAAGGGTGAGACAAGTAGAACAGGTACAGTGTTCTCCTGCTGGCTTCCACAAACCTAGGAAGCCATGGCAGGGTGTGCCTTGCTGGCAGCCACAGACCCCTTTCCTCCCCATGTCTGCCTCACTGCAGTGCTTCAGTCTACGTTGCTGCAGGGAAAGGTCCCTCACGGTCCAGCAAGATCCGAACCAATCTGCCCCACCAGATCTGAGTTTATTTGCATCTGAGCACACTGGAGATGGGTCTCCAGGGTGTTCAAATCCAGCTGACAGCCAACAACGCACAAAGAACATCCTGTAAAAGCACTTGCAGAAGCTCAGCTACGCTCTGTGATGGTCAGTGCTAAGCTAGACCTATCCCACACTACGTGCATGATATCACCCTTCTGCCAGGAGGAGCACAGTGGCACCCTTTGGAAATTCAGGGTTAAGGGGAAACTGTAAATGGAGACACATGGAAGGGAAGTTTCCCTGAGGTCAGCGAGGAGAAGGTTTCTGCAGCAGACCAGAAGGGGATATCCTCACCAGAGAAGGGCAGCTTCTGTACCTCGCAGAAAGGCCTCACCTGGCAGTTGACATCCATCTTCCCTATGGACAGGAGGTACTGAACAACATCGTAGTGCCCCTTCTTGGCAGCCAAGTGCAGACACGTGGAGCCCTCTGCGTCCTGGACACAAGCACAGAACAAGTCCTCAGGAAATGTCCCCTCCCCACATCCCCCTGTCTGCAGACCACCAGTGATGCTCAGAAACACCAGAGAAGTCATCAGAAGAACATCAGACAAAGCAGAGAATCCCAAAAGCAGCAGCAATCAGTAATGGCACAGAGCAGAGGCAGCTTTCCAGAAAGCTCAGACATGCAGCCAGTGCAGAGCAGGAGGGTGAGAGCAAAGGCTATGGGAAGAGACGCCTTTATAAGCACAGGGAAGGTACCAACCCCTGGTTGCTCCCCTTCCCCAGCAGTCAGTCTCTGTGTTGAAGAGCCCAGAGGAGGCAGGAATCTCTTACAGAGACACAGCACTACACATCTGAAAAGTAGCCTTGCCTCAACCTGAAATACTGTTTATACAGGTTTTTGCTGTGTTTATTAGCACAAGGCTTAACCCAGCAGCTGGCAGAAGGGACCAAGACCCCAGAGTGCCCTCGGTCATGTACCCAGACTGGGGAAAAAGTACAACAGCAATGGCTGAAAGAAAAAATGCTTCTGGGAGCAGAGCCTAAAGAGTCTGGTTGACAGGCAGGCTGGGGCTGTGAGTCAGGATGGAGACACTTCCACACCAACACCAAAACTCTTGGCTGGAGTCTGATCTTTATCAGACGCTCTATCCCAAGAGTTCAGCTTACAGCAAGGCCTGGAGACCAGGAAAGGAGGAGGAAATGAAAACCCAAAAAGCAAGATGTTTCCTTCCTACTACACAGTTTTCTGATAGAGGACACTCCCTTGAAAAGAGAACACAGCACAGGGATGGGGAGCAATGATGGGAAGCCACACATCAGGGATCGTACTGAGAGGGTTTCCAAGGGGCAAAGAAGAGTTTTTCACTCTCCCTTGGGAGCCTGACAACTGAATAACATCACAACTCCCTCTCAGATTAATAAGCCAAGTGCAGCTTCTCCATCCCACAGTGAGCTGGTGTATTTTAATACAGACTTTTTGGCAGTTTTAAGTGGCTTCCAAATCCTACAGACAGGATCAGGTGGCTTCAGCCTGGGGGCTTCATCCCACCCTTCTCCCCCACAGGCTGGGTACGCTCAGTGCACACCCCCAGCAGATAACTGCTTGATTTTTCATCGAAATGGCTGGAGCTGATTTCAAACTGCAATGTAGCTACTTTCAGAAGATGACTAATTTGGTGCAAGAAACTAATTAACATAATAAACTAGTCTAGACTTCAGACGTGATCTCAGGCTTCTAATTTGTTTTTGCTGGCTCGGGGGTTTTTCCTTCTCTTTACCTTCAGAAGCAGGAAACCTCTTCTCTCTGACATAAATATATCAGGTGAGTGATATCCAGATTGCTCCAAGATGCAGGTTCATAGTGGCTCCTGTCCTTACATGGGCCCACCCTGCCTTTTCCCCCTTCCCAGCTCAGAGCCAGCCTCCCAAGGAGCCATCCAAGGCTTGGGGTGGACAGCAGTTCTTATCTTGTGCAATCCTCCCAGCCTAGCCAGCTCTGTCACAAAGCGAGCATCCCGGCCCTACCGTGCTTCCTAGCAATAGCAGAGTGAGCCAACAGCAGCAGGTTGTAACAATAAGAAGTTCACATGGGTAGGGTTCTTGTACTCCAAATAGAGTCTGATTTATGGGGCTAATAAACTATCTGTGTATTTTCCAAGACTGCAAAGCAACCCGAGCATGCTAAAGGCAAGCAGACAGCTGCATTTTATTGTATTTGTTTAAATTAAGGGGTAGGGAGTTTAAAGACTGGGTCCAATTTTGCCACTGCGGCGTGACTGCAAGAAACAGCACATTAGACCTTTGGAGATCAAAGCTTCCTGCCACTTCTGCTGGCCTTGCAAGCACCTAACTACCAACCCATTTTAAAATGGCACCCCAAAAATCTCATTACTGTGAGTTTCTAGAGAAGGAAACTCTGAATTCAAACTCCAAACGCAACGTAATGACACCCATCCTTCTTAGTGGCCCCGTATCAAATCAAACATCCCCTATATTTGGTGCCATGATCTGATATAGTAAGCAACTGCACTTCCCCAGTGCTCAGAGCCAGGACTGCCTGTCCAAGTCTTTGTACCCAAGACAAGCAAACCTTCATTTCTCTTCTTCCTGGGCTTAAGACCTTTAAAAAAGAAACAGCAAACAAACGAGGAATAAAGTTCTACCTTAGGATCTACTAGCGCTCCAGCCTTGATAAGGTATTTCACAGTTTCCAGGTGGTTGTTTTCAGCTGCTTCCATCAGTGGGGTCCGCTGGTCTTCAGAACAGCTGTCTATATTCGCACCAGCCTGTTAAGGAGGCCAAGGCAAACACAAGGACAATTGTAACCTTTACTGGTTAGCAAAGGAAGGATGTGGGAGTAGAGATTTAGTAGTAAGTTTAGCAGCAAAATGTTCCCGACATTCAGCCATGTTGAGAAAAAAACAACAAAGCGACCACAGGCAGAATGCAGACAAACTTCACCTGTTTTGGAAAGCAGCACACACTGCTTGCCTTCTCTAGCCAGCAACTAGAGCACGAGGAAGCAAACAGGTGTGAAAAGCTCATGTCACTTCTGCCTTTGGTATCGAGTAACGACTCTGGGAAATGAAGGCTGATTTGTTTCAGAAGTTTGGTCTTCCCTGGTCTATCATCTCTACAGACACAATGAACAGACAAGCAGTGCTTCCCAGTGTCACGGGCAGCAGGAACAACCTGCTGATCACAATAGAGGTGGGAGGTGTCAGAACTACTACAGACTAGGTAACTATTCTATTGAAGTCAATGCCAGTACTTCTCTGAGAACACATTAAGTTCAACATGGAATGCTCTGGTCCAAAATCTCTATTGTCTCATGCATCTTGCCCTCTTCATGTATCTCAATGATCCACCCACTACTTAAAACCAAAAGAAAATCTGAAAAATAGAACAACTCTTGGCACAGCATGCACGTACCCATGCACAAAGCAAAGACCTGCTTACAACAGTAGTAATGTGCTGACTCAGGTTCACCCGGCACAAGAAGATGGCCCCATTGCTTCTATGTGCCTCCCACTGCATGTATTTGTTTTGATTACTTTTATAAAGCTAAAGTGATTCAGACCAAAGATGAGACACTTCAAGTTTAACACGCTGTGGACTTTCCCAGCCAAACACTGCGCTGCCGCAATAGCCAGACATCAGGGGACAGAAAGAATACAAAGGATTCTGGAAACAAACCAGCCCTTGCTCCTTTTACTCATACAAGTAATTCTACTGTCTGTACTTGTGGTAACTCAAGTAAGCAAAGCTCCACCTTCAAGCAGCATTTTCAATGCTGAGACATCTCAGCAGGCTCATTATCCAAGAGTGGCTTTGCCACTTTCTCAGACTTTTACAGTTTTCCAGTCACAAAGGGGAAGCAAAATACAACCAGATGCCCAAAGTGCCAATGTGAAAAAAGAAAACTTCAGCCTTTTAAAGGCCTTCTTTTTTCTTCACAGTCTGCTGGAGAAGATTCAGCAGCAGCACTGTTGTGTGTTTCACCATCTTCCCTCATTCAAACTTACCAGAACCCAAATCTCTAAATCTCACTTAACAAGTAAAACTTGCATCTTTCTTCTTTTCACAAGTGTAAAGAACAAGGCTGCTGGAGTTGCTCAGATTTTGACAGAAGGCAAGCCAGGGTCTGCTAGCCTGCAGGCTTTACAGCCTACCCACCAGCATTACAAAGAACAAGTTGGCAGCAGCTTGCAGCTACCTGCAGGTCAGCCTGTGCTGCCACATCTGGCAGTGCACTACGCTGCAGGGTGTACTTAGGGATGTGCCCTGCATCAAAGCTCCATGTGCCCATTGCACAGACAGTGAAGCTGGTATGGAGAACAGATTAGAAAGACATCTGCAGTCACATCACCTAAGTTCTCACACCACTCTGCACCACTCCTTCCTGCAGCAAACAGTGTGAACGAGAAAGTTTTTCAATGCTGGTTTTTCAACTGTGCTTCAGTTTTGGTGGGGCACAGGACCAAAAAGCACAGAAAATTGCTCATACAGAGAAATGTTTAAGTAGAGACAGACCTGAATCAGCATATGGCAGATGTCCACATGGCCAGACTCAGCGGCAGCATGGAGAGGGGTTCTCTTACTCTGATGCTCCATTTTAAAATTAGGGTCAATTCCATCCACTGAAAAACAGAGCAGAGATGCCTTCAACCACAATTCAGAGATCAGAGGAAAGGGTAACAAGAGAAGGAGGTCTCAACTTAAGCTTATAAAAGACCTTCCCCTAGCCCATCCTCAGCCCTTCTTTCTACACGTACAAGCCAGAAAGCTCTCAGGGTATTTCCACGGACATCTGGTATGCAACAGCCCTCAAGCAAGGAGCTTCAGGAACACCATGGAATATAATACTTTTAAGGCATTATTCTTACAAAGGCCACTTCCTTCATTCCCCTTCTCTCACTGCAAGAAATACCATCAACACTGTGCAAGGGTAAAAAAGGGGAAAAAAAGTGCTGCTGCTGGAAACAACTGAGCGTCAGCAGCACCCAGCTTTATTGTCTCAGGACCATGATTAACTGCACTTAGTACTAGTGATCCTTTTTGCATCGCTGTAAGCAAAAGGGCTGCAAAGAGGATGGAGCTCCAACACGAACTCGAGATCTGGCCAGAAATTCTCACAGCTGTGCAAAGACTGACAGATGATGATGACAGCCAGACAAAGATGTCTGGGCATGATAACATGTTGCATACGATGAGGCCGTAGTTAAATATCAATGAGTAACATTTTGGTTCTATTGAAGACAGGAACAATGAAGCCAATACTTGCAAGGAGAAAAACAAAAAAAAAAAAGAGTGATAGATGCAAAAGAGCAGAAAGCATCCAAAAATGTACTGTGAAGTACTGGAGTAGAAAGGAAACGACCCCAAGTAAAACATCGTGTCCTTCACAGGTTGCTATTCCTTGGGAATATTTGTTGGTAAAAAAAACAACCCCATCAGCTGAAAGTCATCTGGTGACAGTTACGTACCCCCAGAATAAAGACCTCTGTACTGAGGTTTTCTTCTTCTCCACTTTCTTGCTGACTGGTCTTAATTTAATCACACTCCCATCTTTCTACCTCTGCACTGGATGCAAATAACCAACCATCCCACAGCACGGGGAGGCAAAGTTCTACTGGATTGGAAAAATCAAACATAGGTCATTTGGGGGTAGAGAAAGCTTCTCTGGATAAAACTGCGTCCAAACGCAGAAGCAAGCTGGGAGCAAGCCCATATTTCACAGAAAGATGGAGCCATTTCTGATGACACATTGCTTGCAAAAGTGGCTTTCTCCTCCCAACACCATTCACAAGGGGCAGTGGGGAATATGACGTGCTGCCATGCTGGGAACTGGGCTCTGGCAGCTGCCTGGCAGGAGCTGGGAGTACTGCCAGACACACCGCGTCCTGGGAAGGAGCCACCTACCCAACATAAGCAGGACTTTTTGCAGCTCTCCTTGCCTGGCAGAGAAGTACAACTGTTTTGGATGGAACCGTAACTTCTTGGGTCTGCAGCAATGGGGAAAGAGGCAGAATTAATACACGCTGAAGAATATTCCCCAATATTTTAGCCCAACCCACACCATAGGCATGAGAAAGTTTGTTCCTATGGTACAGCTCCAGAGTGCCAGCAAAACCAAAGAACATCAACTGTTCAGAAGATGGCTTATTCCTTACTTTTCAGAGTCCAGGGCAATCAGGGCACTTTCCAGAGTTTCTTTAACTGGTCCCTGGGTCAGGCTAGTAGTAGGCTTTGGAAAAACTGAAGATCCAGCTAAGTCAAATCCCTCCGCAGCCGAACTTTCTGGCTTATCTTCCTCAGACAACCGCGTTCCAGTGACACTGAAAATGAGAGAGAGCCAAAGCACAGCCATTAAAAATATACAACGCTGTGTGTATCTTATGCCAAAGAAGGAAAGGAAATTGATTTTAAATTGACAGACAGAGTAACACAAAGCAAGATATTTTACAGCCATTTTTGGTAAAGAGTTGCATTGACCTATGACTACATTTCGATGTACTCTTTGCAACAAGCAACAGAACATCATGGGGCTGAGGGCACTGCCCTGCTCACTACAAGTCATAAGAGCCTTGAGAACAAGATCAGATCACACAGGAAGCTGAAGCACTCTTCATCACAGGGATGTCTTCACTTATGTTTTCCTCTAAGTTTTGACTCTCTGCATCTGTACACACTGCTGGGGGCAGCTAAACACCTCAGGCTAAGTACTCCACATGAAGGGCTGAGGCACAAGCGTTGAGGCTGCCACGAGCTCCCAAGCTCACCTCCCTGTCGTGGTGTCAGCCCTTCCCTCCACTGCTGCTGGTTTCTGCTGCTCATAGGCCAGTGACACCGTGGAAGTCGTGTCTGCTTTTGCTATTGTCACCTCCTTTGCCTTGGAGGCGTCTTCCCCGCAGTGTGGGCAGTAGCTCGTGTCGTTGACCTGGGAGGCACAGTTCTTGTGGAAACGGTGGGAGATGCTGCTCTCAGGCTGACACTCCATGAAAGTGCCCTAAAAAAATTACAGAGAAGATATTCACACCTTGGTCACTACGAGCCTTACCCCTTCCACATGCTTCATCCGCAGAGCTCTTAAACACATCATTCACGACCTCTCTTGTCCCTCGCGCTTCCAGTACAGTAAGCAAGCACTGCCACTTCTTTAGAAGAGAACAAAACCAAGGTAATGGGAAAAAACTCACTTGGTTAGGAACTGCAAAGCAAGTTTTTTAATTGCACGTGGGAAACAGAACCACAGAGTCCCATTTTCCAGCTCTAACACTTGAGGTTCTTGCTTACGTTCCTAGAAGTGCCAGTGTACTGTAAGGACGCTCCCAATACTGGAAAAGAAAACTTCAAACCAGTCAGCACTAAAACTACCAAACACATCTGCACACAAACCATTCAAGGAACAACAATGATACAATTACATCAGCTGTCAACCCCAGTGTTACCCAAAGCATGCAACTCCTCTGTTTGGACCAGCCCTGTATGCTCTTTAACCCCATCTGCTGACAGATGTGAGCCACCTTTCTACAAATTATCTTCTCTTTCCAGCAAAGTCCTCCAAGTTGAACTGCACCCCAGAACTCACTGTTCTGTGATATCAGTGCTACCTAAAGCCCTACGGTGCTCTGTGTTACTAGTGACTGATAACACAAACACTGCCAGATTCACCTTTATGAACTATGAGGTCACTCAGAGATGTAACAGCATTAAGGAAAAGTTAGTTTAAACCCACTCTTCTCCTGGATTCACAGTCCTCCCAAGACATCTTATTAACTATTTCAGCATTGCAAAATGTCTTCAAGCGTTCTGAGGATTATATCTTTCAAATGATCTTTGACTCAGCATGAAAACTCGGGATGGTACCATTTATTACAGTTATAATAATGTTGAGACTACTCTAATACCTTTCATCGAGTCATCTTTAAGAACGCTAACATCAGACAATTAACCCACCCTATCACCCCGGGAGGCTCTCAATGAGTGTTTCACCAGCAAGGAAACAAGGACAACGATGGCTCAAAGCACTGGGCCAATGCTATTAAAACCTCAGTGGTAGAGAAGGAGGAGGAGATCTCAAACATTGCCTTGTTCCAGTGCCATCACTCTGGTTCCCCCACCTCACTGTGCGGCACGGGGGACAGAACCCCTGTCCTGTATGCAGACTAAGGCTAACACCATTTGTGATGTGATTGACTGCACAGAGGAAGAAAAAAAAAAAACAAACAATGTTCCAAAAAAATTCCAAAGGTATGAATTCCACCCCTTCGGTGACACCCCTCGGGGTCTCCAGGAAGTTACAGGTGAGCATTGTAGCTACTTTCAAACACATTACTGTTGAAAATGCCATCTGATGTGCTGTGGAATGAGGTGGAGCTTATGCCAGGAAGTCAGTAAACCCCTTTGGGTAAATCTCCACCTTCACCTCTTCCAGCTACTGCAACAAGTACCCCCTTCCCTAGATTGAGAGCACGGACTTACTGCAGTGCAAAAGTATCCACAGCCAGGGCAACACTGGTGTTTCACCATCCTCCCTCTATGGTCCTCACACAGCACCAAAAGCTGGACTTTGTTAGACGGGCGCATCAGTTCATACTTAACCACACTGTTTGTGCATCGGCCCAGCTGGAACAGGAGAAATTAAAGGAAATGAAATTACTGGAGACCAAAACACTCTCTGTGCTTGTGCGGAGGAAGATTTTGCACACTGCTTTGATGAGCCCTGGCTTTTTCACAGTAATTCAGATGTGTGCCAGATAGCATTAGCAGTGCAGCAGGAAGCTGTGAAAGCTGCTCTCACAGGAAGAAATGCATCATTTACTAACTAACATGCATGTGGACCGGACTCATTTGTTCCTTGCAAGAAAAATCATAACTGGAAATACGCAACAGCCAAGCAGCCACAGAGGGGGCAGTCCCAGGGGCCTGACTCACAATACACTCTCTGCTTTTGCCAGGAAGAGCGGGTGTCAGTGACCAAGAGAACAAGAACATACGCGCTAAATCTTGTTACTGTTCAAAAGTACAAGTCACAGGAAGATAAAGGGAAAAATAATTGCTCTTCATTGCCAGCTATGTTATCGTCTGTACTGGTTCCAGCACTGGCCCCTGCCCAGACCACAGGGACGAAGAGCCAGTCGTTCATGAGAGCTCAGCTCCAGTCAGATTTTGAGCATGCTTTCTGCAACATTTCACCAGTGTATCATTTCGGGCCTAAGAGCTGTCTTCTGGCACCTTGCTCTGCCAGTGACAGCAGGCTCCATCAGCAGGGCTTTTCCCAGCAGTGTCACTCACTCTGCTGTGCCTCAAGGACTGGGGCTTCCTCCTGCCACCCCTGTGTACACCTATAAACCTTCCACATCCTGTTTGCCACCTGTCAGCGTGGTACAACATTGTTTGAGTTCTCTAAATCCCTTCAGATGAAAACCTTGCTTTCTCCCAGTGCTTGGCAAAGGACAATTCCAGCACAGAAACATAAACATGAAAAGTTCATAGGAGGAAACACCCCTACCAGAATCTGAGCGTGGTGTACTGCACTCTGCCTCCATCACCACAGCAGTCCGTAAGGAACACAGTGTCTGCTCCTCACTAGCAGGCTGCCCCTCCTGCTCTGTAGCTGAGGTCTGATTCACTGCTTTTTCTCAGTAAAACTAAACTCCCTGATTTATTTTAAACTCCATTTCTCCTACAATCAACACACCTACAGGGAAAAAAAAACAAACAACAAAGAACTGTTTTTAACCTGAGCTCTTCTCCCTTAGCATCTCTGACCCAGCTTACCCAAACTCCAGCTGCAAAGCCTACCTGCGGTTGTGACACCTTACCTGAAGTGATCACTGCTCACACACAGACCCCAGGGGCTGCAGGAGAGGACCAGTCCATTGATTTTTATTTATGAGTGGAGGAAATCTGATTAAAGCAGGAGAAGCTGCACTGTCTGCATAAGGAAGTCCCTGCATCATCCTGTCACAACATATTATTTGTTAGAAAAGTCTAAAATAGTACAAAATGATCAATTGCTATTTTCCAGCCATTAGAGAGTGTAGTGGTGCTCCTGACTATTTATAACATTATCCAAGGACATGACTGTCTACTGAACCCACTATTCATACATGTAATATCCTTACCACATCTATGAGTCACTTATCCCATTACCAAAAAGAATCTAACAGAATGCACGGCCTTCACTATTCCTTTATCTGATTTATCTGGGGGAAGAACTGCCAGATAACCACAGGAACTCCTCTGTATTCTTTCTGTTTATTTAGAAACCCTGGAGAACCCTCTCTCCTGCGAGTCTCCAGGGCATCCCCTCCTTCACCTACCAACTCTGTCACGATAGTGAAATTCCTTTCTCTATAGGTACCAGCATGTACTAACAGAAGCAGAGCAGGGCTGTCAATGTGATTACCCCTTCCTCCCTCCATCCACCCTTCTACTGTGATACTCCAGAAGAACCAGGAGTGCTCTGACTCCTTGTCCTTCTATCAGTAAATATCAGAGCACTGCAGCATGGCTGCAGCTCAGCTGATGCATCAAAGAAACGCCAGTTTCTTCCAGAGTAAGGAGCATCTCCCGAGTTTGCTTCTGTCACGCCATCTTCCTTTCCAAACTCTGAGAGGGAGTCACTTTTGCCTCTTAATTCCACCTTCTCAGAACCAGCAGAGCCCAACTAGCCCAGCTGTGATCAATTTAGAGGCATCAAGTGCAACGTTTCCAGCCAGCCACAGAGGCTGCGCAGGACTGCCAGGACATAGGAAGCTTAGTAACACAAGTCTCTTGGGGGGGAGGAGGAAAGTGGAGGGCCAAAGGAGACTGAGCTGGCAGAAGGCATGCCAAGTTCCAGAAACTCAAGAGCTGGCTACGGAAAGGTTTGCATCAGCTCCTTTGTAGTCAAGGGAACCAGCTCCAAGCTTCCCCCGATTGGATTCTCTCACTTTGATGCATGCTAATGTATTTTAGCCCACTTGGCCTGAAGTGTGCTTGTTACATCCAGCTGATCCAGCTACACAAGCCAGGACAAGCAGGAGATCCACCCAGTGCTTCTCCAGCTAGCCCCGCAAATTGTACCTACTCACTTTGGAGTGGCTTTAACCAGAGTGTGCGAAACATGCAGAGTGCTGCAGGGAGGTGTTTGCCCCACCGTGCCCACACCACTGGGCTCCCAATCTAGCATGCTGCAGAGCGTCTGCGTGACCTGATGCATGCCCCTGGCATGGCTTTATCTCTTGACTATGTCTTTGTCCTCAGGAAAAAAAAGTCTGCGAGAAGCTGAAAGACAGGTTCCTACCTCATTATCCACACTCTCGGTGGCCATGCACTGGTTGTTGGCTAGCGTGGTGATCTCTCTGCTTTTGGGGGTTTCCATTCGACAGCTACAGAGGGGAACTTCCTGGAGACCATCTACTTCCATTGCTTCAGGGCCATTGGAAAGACCTAAAGTACAGAAGATCAGTAAATCAACTCTCATGTTACCCTCCAGGAGGAAGGATGCAGTCCATCAGCACCATTCATGTCTCATGGCATCTTCCAGTTCCACATCCTGAAATGCTTTAAAGGCATCATCTAAACCCTGCAAAAAAAGACCCACTTCTTACAGCAGATGGAATCTGCAAAAGCATACTGTGCTTTTCTGAGTCCAGTGACACCACAGATGACAGCTCTGGATTCAAGAACACTCTGTTAAGAACAGTTGATCCTGAGAAAACCCCAACACGGAAAAGCTACAAGGTACAGATTTTTATCAGTCTGTCTCTTTCTCACCTGTCCCACAGCACTGTGCTCTGCACCAGGAAATCGGTAGGAAACAAACTAGAGTTGGAAATTTGAGTAGTATGGGGAGTGTTAAATAGAGAAGATCAGGAAAGCATAAACTACTATTGGCAGAAGCTTACAATGCAAACGGGAAAACAAAATTCCTGGGACTATTTGGTCTCACAGAACCAAAATATAGATGTAATTTTTATTTATTTTTTACTTGTTTTTGAAAGAAAACAAACCAGAGAAAAGAAAGCAGCAAGATGTTCGGATCTTCTTGCCTTCTCCTCATCTCTTTCTCTCAGATATTTAACACTTCCAAACCTTTTTAAAGGTGGACAATGACTTTTAAGTGAACACATGGCCAGGAATGGGGGAACATTGTGAAGGTTCTCCCTCTGGATTCAACTCATTTACTAGGTTATGTGTGACCACAAGACACTGACCCGATGACACAGGGATTACTTTTTGTCCCACACACCTACCTTAGTCCTACACAGTTGTAACATCTCTTGCAAGGTTTTAAACCCTCAAACATTACCTGCAGTTCACCCTGCAGCGTCCCAAGCTTTTCCTGAACAAGCCTGTTATGGGTTTAAGTCACAGTGAGAAGGAAGTGTGCTGCTGTTTTTGAAGCTTTTGGAAGAATAGCTGTTTTGCTGCAAAATTTCAAAGACTAACTTCATTCTTTAGAGATTCCTCTGTAGCTGCCCTGACAAAAGCACTCTCCCCCTTTCCTGCCTATGGCTGCGACCCTATCAGCTGAGTAGAAGCTCTTTTCATCTTGTAAGGGGTTTCCTTTGGCTAAGTTGCAAGACTAAGCCCTGAAAAGGGATGAGATGTTTCAAGACACACAAGCAGAAGGAAAGCCCTTGCAGTTTTCATGTAAAATCCTACCCAGATATTAAACGTGTAAGAGCTTTATCTAGGACCACAAATCACAAAGCTCATTCCTCACCTTCTAAGCTGCCGCTTTCATAATCTTTCTTGACATCCAGAGGCTCTGATGAAAACACCCCTCATCCATCCTGACCCTCCCTTGATGGTAAATGCTCCCACCCCCTCTTTGATGTTTCTCTATCAAAGAGCCACACAACTTCTGAAGGCAAAAGAGCAACGGGGGGCAGCTGGACAGATCCACACTGGAGCTAAGGATCAGCACTGGGAACAGCAGCCACTCAGATATCCCTGCCATGTTCCTGAGATAAGGGCACCAGCTGCATGTGCAGGGCGATGATTCACTGGGAGGCTACACATGCATCATCCAAATACAGGGGAGTGGGACACAAGGATGGATGCATCCCATGTTAGTAGTGTTCCTAAACAACTCAGCCTCCCCCCCTCACACCTCTGGCCCCCAGCTGCTGGCAGGAGGCCTTTCAGCTGGGCCAGGCCTGGAATCGGGGCGCTGGCAGCCACCAGGGGGCACGCGGGGCCCCGCTCGCTGCTTGGGCTGAGCGAACAAAGCCAACGTGGGTCATGGCCGCGCCGAGCCAGCACTCACCTTCCGCCTGCGAGGAGAGGATTCCCTTCACCCGCAGATCCAAGGAATCCAGAGACACCTCCATGTACTCCATGCTGTTATCCTGGGCAGAGCCCTCTCTGCCTCCCAACGATGATTTATAGGCTTCAGCACCTAGATTCAAGCACACGTATATTTACATAGCTGGGGGAAAAAAAAGGAATGTGCGTGCATGTGTAAAGGCCATATTTAACCAAGATGGCTGCATGCGGGCTCCTCAGAGAGCCTATGAGTACAGATGCACACAGCATTATGGAAATGTAACATCTGGGCAGATATGGCACAATTGATCTCCCATCTCTTATTTCCACCCTGTCTGATCCGACACATTTTCCACTTCCACATAGGTAGGTAACAAAAAATCAAAAGGGGGGGATGAGACAAATAAGTTCTGCATCTGAACGGCACATCTGCCTGCTGCTGTACTGCATCAGCGGCAGAAGCTCAAATGGCATAAGGAAGGGATGAAACCAGGGCTCGACACATTCCCCCATCTCCAACCTGCTGCAAAGGGCTCCAGATACACCCCGGCCAGGCAGAGTGAGCCGGTTGCTAAAGCACGTTCTGGAGAGGATGAGCCAGGTGACATTCAGCTGAATGGGAGGGGAAAACATAAAAGCCAAGTTCTGGGTCTCAGCGAACAAAGCTGCTGCTGGGAAGGGATTGCATGGGGGATCCCTTGGAGCCTTCGTGGGAATTGTCATCTCTTCACATTCCCTTGGCTTCGACTCTCAATCCTGGTTTGCTTCTCCCACTCAGGCTTGGCCAAGAGACTTGTGTTAGCCTGAAAGACTGGCTGCCACCTTTATTTAAGGGGCAGAAAAACAGCCTGCATCTCAAATGAAGAATTAGCTATTTGCTCTGAAAGGGATCAATGGCCCCCATTTCCTTTTAGGAGGAGTTTGCCTTGGGAGGAACAGGAGCAAATGAGATGAGTGACAGACGCTGAGGGCAGCCCAGGGGCTGCAACGTGGCCATTTAGAAAAGAGGCAGCAACAACTGCTGATAAAAAACGGCCTGTTTGTAAAGAATTAGCAAACAGAATGAACTCTTTGATGGCAATGGATGTGCGAAGCCTTAATAAAGAGAAGGCACAACTTCAGAGACTACCAACTCTTTTTTTTTTTTTTAAAACCCATCCTGTTACTTTTCCTGAAGATGAGGAATCAGAT
The DNA here is from genome assembly GCF_054131305.1 of Coturnix japonica. Taxonomy (NCBI): domain Eukaryota; kingdom Metazoa; phylum Chordata; class Aves; order Galliformes; family Phasianidae; genus Coturnix; species Coturnix japonica. The sequence continues at coordinate 10,149,712 of NC_140683.1, forward strand.
CCAGCCTGCACCTCCTCCATCCTCATCCCACAGCTTTCTGAGGACAAAGTGCACTGTAACCTTTGAGTGTTGTGTAACTTCACTCAAACTAGAACGGCCACCTGAACTCGGGCCCAGAGATGGGCTGCAGCGCTTTGGAATAACAAGAACAGCCAGCACATAGCATTCAGCAGGACTCAACACCCACACAAAAGCAATCAGGCATCACTCTGGGATGGTTATTCCTTTCCCTTCTCCATCTAGCCAGTCTCCCTAAGTTCATAGTTTACATCACAGCCCATGAAGTCATCTTCAGATGTTCTAAAACAAAGAGAGCTCATGAACAAAAATCATTGCTTCAGCATGCCCAGGATAAAGTTGCTTCATGTTTAGACTGCTGTTAAAAGTACAGACACGAGCTTGCAGGTGAGATGCAAGTTCAGACCCTGGTTAACCATAAAGGTAAATCTTACCATAAAGGCAAACCTTCCCTTGAAAAGGAAGAAAGAGCTCTGCAAACAACCACTGCATTATGGGCCGGAGGTCTTTACCCCTACCTGGCAGATCACTTTCTGTGCAGTTAAAAAACAAAACTCAATTAGTTACCTAGCACACTGGCTTGTTTCTTTTTATTCCTCCGTCTCCTCTTGCGGGTGGGTTTCAGCCATGGGCTGTCCGTCTTTCCTTTCCTCTTCAGCAGCTTCTTCTTGATGCTGGACTCTGAGCTCTGAACAACCAGAGAGGCCATGTGCATGTAAGGCATGTTGGTATCAGCATCACAGCAGTCCTTTGCACTCATATGAAAGAGCCTTCACACAGCTTGAGAAGTGTAAAAAGGCCTTAAGGACTGAGGTTTGAAATCAATTGGTGCAAAGATGCCTTTACAGTGTAGGAAAGGAAACACCAGCACACGTGTGGGCGTATTTCCTGTCATCTCAACAGTGCTCACTTCACCTTCTCTTCCATGTAGGCTCTAACACCACACTCATCTCAGGAGTAGCTGAGCATCTCTGCGCAGCAGGGTGAGTTATGCATGCACACTTTTAGCTTCTCCCCTCTAAAGTGGCTTTTATTTCTTTTTTTCAAACTAAAATACTCAGATTGCTCCACAGTCGTGCTAAAGAAAAATGTCTCTTGTACCTGAAGAGCCAGCTTAACGGGGCTGAGACGGACCCTGGGGAATTTAACTGCACAGCAGAGACCAGCTCCCTCCCTGAGCAAGGCGTCACACCAGCACAACCTAATCACACAGCAATCTTCAGGCATGTATGAATCTAAACAGAGTTTGGGTTTCCTTTCTGTTTAATATGCAGAAAATACAGGTGACTTCCCAAAGTCAACATTAAAATGGGGAACCGGGCACTCCAACCCAGCGTTCAAAGCTCCTACCATAAAACTCATGTTCAAACTGAAACTCACTCCATCTCTCACCGAAGCCTACAAAAAAAGCTCCTGTTGCCTTCAGCAGAGGCTGCATCAGGGCCCACCTTTGTGGCCTACCTTAAAACTGATGCTACACACAGTGTGCAGCAGGACTAAGGTGGTGCCGAGCCCTGGCTCCCCAGGCAGCTCTGCAGTGGTGTCTACACTGCCCCAACAATCACTGTGTCCAAGTGTAAGGCTGTGCCTTGCCACGTGGCTTCCACCAGTTGCATCACACTGCTGGTGGGTGAGAGGTTTGCATCTGAGCCAGTCCCCATCTGGGCTGCAGGCTGATTCACACAGCAAAAATCACAGTCTAGGATGTCTAGATATGACTGGGCTGTTTGGACTTGACTGCAAGCTCAACGCTTGGTTTGATCTAGCACTACAGAAGTGCCTCAGCTGCCCAGTGAAAGGCACAGCCTATACAGTTCCTCCTGCCTCGTCCTCTCTGGCTCTTGTAGTGTCAGAGAACAAGGAACAAGATTCTACAGAACTTCAACAATTCGTTTGGTATAGTTGTTTCTACCTTCAGCTCAAAACATCGAGACAATGAAGTCAATAATTTTCTCAAGGTGACTGAAGAATTGGGGTGCTTTAAATGCTGGCTCCTCAAGTTGAGATGCTGTGAAAAGGGAGCAACATTTTTAAAGTAAAGGGGAGGGTGGGGAGACACAGACAATCAATGAACAGCAATTCCAAAAAAAATATAATAAGATTTTAAAAAGTAATTTTCAAGATCCCTTCACCAGCCATCTGAAAAATACCAAGTCAAAGCCACCAAACAGCTGGTGAAAATCTTAGCACTACCAGACACATTCTTGGGAAGAGTGGATGTCTTTCTGTATGCTGTTTGTACACATGCCTGACAAGGGCTGCCTGTGCCTCTGAGATGGGATGTCAGACAAGGTGAATTTAGGCACAGGGTTGGCCCAATGGATTTGTGAACAACTCCAACCGGACTCGCTCTGGAGGCAAGCTGAGCTTCAGGTTGTTAAGAAAACCCTGCTAGCTCCCACCACTTGCCAAGTCTGTGCCCAATGAATTTAAACACCCTTAACTATTTCTACTAACATTCAAATGATTAAAAGCAGTCAACACTTTGTTGAAAGCAAGAAAAATAGCCCATTAATTAGCACTGGAAAGCAATTAAGTGTATCAGTGTTATGCACCTTGTGGAAAACAATACTCTGTGTGGGTGGCTTCAGCCACTGAGTTTTGTCACAGTCCTGAAACTACACTGATTGTCTCCTTCTGGCAGCAAAGCAAAGGGGAAATCATTACCAGCAGGACAACGGTTGAAAGCTGCATTTAGCAGCCAGGCTTACCAAGTCAGATTCATCTCCATCCTCCTCATCCTCTCCAGACTCCACAGACTCTTGCTCCTCCTCAGAGTCGCCATCATCAATCTGCAGCCACCACGTGCCCCAGAACAGAAAGAGTCAGTCCCGTCAGGTCCCTCCAAGCACGACACCCCTCCGCACCCTGCCTGACCCCACAGAGCATCCCGTCGCCATGCTGCACTCAGCCCCAGCCACGTGAGCATTAACACCATCTCCTCTCCAGGACAAGCACTCCAAGGCTGTTAAGATTCAAGGTTCACCCACAAGGATGGGACAGGATAACACCCAAAGAAAGTTTTCCAACCAAACGTTAATTTCTGTGGTTAATAAGAAACAACCTCATACCTACAATATGCATTGTGTTTTGGGGTAAGTTAACTAAAACAGTTTTAAGTCTTTACCAGCCTCTAACAAGATTAGGAAGACATCTCCTGCTGGTGCAGTGAATACCTAACTGTGATGGAAGTCCCGCACATACATTGGATCACAGAGAGTTACGTAGCAAGGCTGAAACAGGAGGGTAGGTGAGGAGACACTCATGGGGGAGGGGAAAAGGAAGCAGGAAGTGGTCACCAAAAGCCTCACTTCCACCACTGAGCTTTCTGCCATCTTGCATGCTAAAAAAACTCCTAGGAATTGCCTCAACTGATTCCACTCCTGTCTGACGGGGATCAGCAGTGTCCCATCCCACTCTAAGTCCTGCACAGGGCATAGGAATACCTTTCTGACATTGTCTGCGTCAGACGCGCTGTCTTTAGAGGTCCTGTTATCGTCTGCAGGATATGCAGCTGCCTGTTCTGCTCCGTGATCGTCCTCATCTTCCAACTCATCAGAGTCTTCCTCTTCAGAGTCTACATCTATGCTCTCCCCATTCACGTGAGGGCTGACATCACCTAGCTCCTTTTCACTCTGGAAGTTGTCCAAGCACACGTGCCACAAAGACAACATCAGTTCACAGCTCAGAGCAGCTGAACCCATCCCAGACCGCCTGTGTTAAAGCTGCCAAGGGAGAGCTAGTCATATGTCCCTCCAGAGCCCTCCAATAACGCCAGCACAGGCAGTGCATGCGCCTGCCATGTGTCACCTAAGCCTGCCAGTCTAGGGGACAAGGAAGTCATTCCGGACTCAAGGCACTAAGGGGAGGGCTGCTGGACAGCAGCTTTCGGCCAGACATGCAGACTAACTGAAAGGGCATCTCCCCATAGAACACCAAAGGTGTTAAGGAGGTTTCTAAACAAAGGGAAGTTAAATCAGACTGGGGAATTTTTACGCCATTCCACTGATGCCTAGCGCTTTGAATCCACTTGAATTCAAAGGCCAAAAGTTTAGAGCCCAGAGTGCAGCAAAAGCAGAACCTGATCAGGAGGGAAACCCAGCCTGTGGTTTGTCTGTAAGTAACTGGTTGTTTTCCCTTACAGCCTTAAACGACACTAGACAGTAACCCTAAGGACTCCACAACAAAAACGTTACTACACTGTGATATGCTTGAAAACTCTCCAGTCCCACAGCACTCACAGGACAGAAGGGGAACATCCACTGGAAAACATTGCAAGAGCTGCTATCTGAACAGCCACTCTCAAAAAGCCATTTTCAAAGCAGAAAGGCTGCTGTGGGCAGAATGTTGTTGCCAGAGAGAAGATGTAGACTCAGAACAGAAGATGCTGACAGCAACGATGTTCCTACACTACCCATGGGGCTGGTGTGGCAGGACAAGGTGCATGTATGGTGACAGCAAATGCGCCCGGCCGGCTCAGCACAGCCCTCACCTTGGCACCCACAGAGGAATGAGTTATGCTCTTAAACATCTCAATCATTGTTCTCTGTTTTAACACTTTGGTCTTTTTCTTGGGAACCAGGCTATAGGTTCCCATTCTCCGTTTTTTCTTTCGAGATACTGCAGCAGCTGGAAAAAAAAAATAACAATAATAAGGCCAAAGTTGTTTCAGGAGTGAAAAGAAAGGATAGAAATTAGAGGCAGGAAACTATTTACGGACACGAACTGGGGAAAAAAGGCTTCCCATTCCAACTAAGTTATTTACAATTCAGCCCAAAGGTGACACATACATACATGCAAACACACAAAAAGCTCTTTGCCAATGCTACAAAATCACCCAAATTCTGAGTTTCCCCTCCATGTTTCCTCTGATTCCTGTATCACCATACATAGCATCAAATCCTTAAACTAGCCTGTGTTTGGCAGCATTGCTAATGCCGCAGGAGGCTGAATAGAATCCAGCCTGCTCAAATAGATACCGCAAGGTTAATAATACTGACTTACAATAAAGCCATCATATAATAACTAAAGAACAAACAGAGAAAAGGTACTTTAAATAAGGAGCTGTTTGCCATTTAACCTCATTTCACACCTGCTATTGAAGCTTGCTTGATTCCTTTCACTGCTTTGATTGGGTCTTAATTTGTTGAGTTCCCTCCTGGCCTTCTAATCAAACCAGTCCTCACACCTCAGCGCCTGCTGCTGCCTTTGGTGCACGCACATCAGAGATGTGCTGAGTGCAGGATTTTAACAACAGCATCAGCAGGAAACAGCCAGCTCCAGCACTACCAGCTGCACAGGCTGCTCCTTGGAAGCATCTCTTCGTGTCTCACCATGACAAAGTTTCATCAAAAATCTACCAAGTCCCCTCAAAAACTTTCTGCCAAGCCAAATCATTTTATTTACACAACTGCGGCTCACAGTAAGCAGCATCTGTCAAAACAAGATCTACAGCAACAGCTCTACTGATGCTGCCAGGCAAGGAAATCCTAGAGCAGATTCCATTGCAAGGTGTTGCTCTTGGGAGGGGGCAACCCCAGACGTTAGTATGGACTGGGAGGAGAACTCACTGAGAGCTGCCCTATGGAAAAGGACTTGGGGTCCTGGCAGACAAAAAATGGGACATGAGCAGCAGTGTGTGCTTGCAGGCTGACTGACTGCATCGCAGGCTGCACCAACAGAGGGGAGGCTTTAAGATCATTTCCAACCCAACCATGCTGTGATACTACAATTCTCTACGGAAAAGCTACTACCAAAGGGGTCAGTCCTTGCCAAGCTGCCTCAGCCCACGGACCCCAAGACACACACACCCTTTGGGAGCTGGGTGCTGCTCAGAATTATAGCTCTGTCCTCTTACCTGTCTGCGACTTCGAGGTGGCCACATAGCTCTGGTTCTGAGGTAGTGACTGGTGAAGGCCCGGGAGAGAGGGCAACGGCAACGGCTTCCCAAACTCCAAGATGCTTTTGTTGCCTTCCTCTTTAGATTCTTTTTGATCTCTGCTGTCTCTCCCATCTTTGGGGTCTTTACTTGCATGCTAGAAAACAAAATTAAGTTAAATTAAGCCTCCGAATTCAAAGAAATCATTAAAATAAATTTAATTCCTTCCTTTCAAACAGAATCACCTGCATCTGAAGTTAGGAACAGACGCTCAGAGGAAAAGCACTCTGCCCCTCCTCTATAGCAAACAACATTTCTTTGCCTAAAGACTACAAACAGACCCAGCCTGCTGCTGGTCACTATGTGAGGGCTGCTCCCTGAGAAGGAGAAAATCTGCACACAGAGCAGGGATGGCAGAGCTCTGTAAAGTAAGTGCAGATATTGAAAAGCATCGGACACTATTTACGCAGGCATTAGGCTGGCTCTCAAGAAGATGAACAAAGCCAACAAATACACCTATTCACTGAAACACATCTGGACTGCAGCTGTCACCTCCCAGCAAACAAGGAACAGAGTCTCGCACAGAAGACTCCAAGGGGTGGGCAGCAGCGGGAAGGAATCCTTCCTTCTGGCCCCATAAGGACTCAGCAAAGCTCGTGTTCTCCCACCTGCTGGCCCAGCTCACAGCCAAGGAAGGATCTGCCTGACACTGCAGGTTCACCTCCAGCACTGCCACTGCCCTGGGCAAGACGCGGCCAAGCTCACTGTAGATCAGCTAGCTCAGCTGATAAACCCCTACTGAAAAGCCGATAAGGCTCAAGTGAATTTTATGGTCACAGTGGAACTCTGTGCCTACAGACAGGCTCCCAGGTTCCAACACAGCTCATACACACTGATGTGAGCACACCTCACCCTGCACCTTCAGTCATGCAATAATTGCTGTGGCTACATGTGCACTGCTGTCACAGCAGAGGTTGGTTACATGGTGCCACTCCAATGTGCCATTTGACACCGGGTGTTCTTCTGTGTTGAACAGAAGGCCTAGTTCCATCCATGCCTGTCCATACACCTGTCCATCAACTGGCAAGCAGGTTTGGAAGAGATGCTCCAGAAATCCAAAAGCATTGGTAATGAATTACAAGCTCTGCGGTGGCAATGTGCTGCTCCACCACTTCTTATGGGATGTTTGAAGCAAGAGCTGAAATACCAAAACAGAAAAAGGAATGCGGGCAAAAGGAAGGACGAAAAAAAGCAGCAAAAAATCAAAATACTCCTTAAAGTCTGAGTTCAAACAAGCGCTGTTGGACTCTGCTCTCAAGTGATACGTGACCTTGTGAACAAACAGGGAAGCGACCGATTCTCCTAATTACAGCTCTGCCATGTGCACAATGCAGGCACAAAGGGACGGGTTGGTCACAGCCAGAAAAGCCATAATGATAATCCAAAATGACCTGCATAAAGAGGCCATCACATTCCCAGTGATTCCCACATCAAGCCCATATCTTCTGGCTGAATTAGCGCCTCTCTTCCTACAAGGCATCTAGTCGTGGATTAACGATGTCAAAGATGACAAATCTACCATACCCTTTGATATGTTGTTCCAAAGCTTAATTGCTCTCACTGTCAGATAATTAAATGCATTACGCTTTTCCCTCTGAATTAAAAAGCCCTGCATCATCAGACACCCTCATTCCAAGTACTTACTGACTGTGCTTAAGGTTAAGTTTTAAAACTTTCTCTTCGATAAACTTAATAGAATGAGCAAATTAAGTGTCTGTAGGATCATTTTCTGGACATGGGATCACTCCTGAGACTGCTCCAGCTGTTCTCCCCCTTAGAACAAGTACATCAGGAGAGCTGGGCACAGCGTGCCAATAATAGCCTCAACAATACTATTTATACCTCTTCATAGTTTACAGATCTAAAGGTTAACTCTCAGATGCAGGATTATTCTGAGAATTCCCAGGTCTCCTGGGACATCCACCGCTTTCCGTATTTAACTCAAAATTAGGAGGATGAGCACAGGAGAGGCAGATCTGATGCAGAGCTGCCTGCAGCTAAACGAGTGTACATCAGGGCTTTGTCCTTTACATGCAGGTCTTTGCAAATGGTCTCAGACAAAGTCTGCTGTTACATGGAGCGACAAGAAGGAATTTCTGCAGAGGTGACCAGATCTCCCAGGAAGCCTCATGGCATTTAAGGAGGCATTCAAGGCCAGGCTGGATGTGGCTCTGGGCAGCCCGGTCTGGTGGTTGCAGACCCTGCACACAGCAGGGGGTTGAAATAAGATGAGCACTGTGGTCCTTTTCAACTCAGGCCATTCTATGGTTCTATGCTAACGGCACAGGAAGCCAAACAGGCCATCAGTAAAACACATCACATACAAGTTTCGTAACTACAGAAATCAAACATTAAATCTGAGGATTGGGACTAAAAATATCAGCAGAGATGGGGAAGTATTTCTCTGCATTCCCACCATCCTTCTTCATTCCCCACGAGCTGAAACAGTTACATCTTCACCGTTCTCATTAAACTTTAAACTTCCACCAAGACTATTAGGAGTGCTGAGTGGATTCAACTTTATCCTTTTCCCATTTCCAAGGTCTCTGAATTATGCTGGTTCCTTAGCTCCAGTCTGCAGGTTTGGTCCCTCCTGGTCCTTCACAGTGAGCTCCTGCACTGCTCTGCTCCATCGGTTCCAGATTTAAGTGCTCCCAGAAAAGAGGCTTTGCTAATCTAGCACATTGCTCTGCTGGGAAATCTCTTCTTCCTTCAAATTCCATCAGGCTGCTGAAGAGCTGGCTCAGGCACACGCACAGATGTCCCACAGCCCTCATCCCCAGGTTATAACCAACTGGCCCCTCCCAGCAGAGGACAGAGGGTAGATCCAATTCCTGATGATCCAGGCTCCTCCTCCTCACATCTCTCTGCTTTGGGTGGAAAATGCAACACTGCAGCTTGCACCAGAAGCAACCACAGCAGGAAGGCAATGCCTGGCTTTCCAGGAGCTGACCTGCTGAGAACCCCACCACGGCTGCACACAAAAACTGCACTGTCTGCTTTCACTTAAACCAACAAACACAAGGGAACAGGAGTGCCTTCATGTAACATGGGCTCCACTGCAAACATCAACACTGCAGGCAAGAAGCATGAGGACAGTGAGGAGAACCCCATGCAAAGACAACTCCAGGCCACAGTTTGAGCTCTGTGGTCCCAAGGTTTCCTGAGCCATCATCAACCAAAAAAACAATCAAAAATGATCACACAGAAACTGTATTGGCTTTGCAGCTTCTCAGGTGGCACCAGCCAATGCTATGTGACAGGTTGTGAAGTTCCTGCTTCATGCTGGGCACTACCAGGAATGGGCAAGAAACTGAAGGCAGCTATTGCAAGGCAGTGTCCAGAGACATCTGTGTATGGAAATGGAAGAAACTGAACCACAAATATGTTCAATGCATTCACGCTCCTTAGATTGGCACAAGACAACATCATTTTACGTGCTTAAGAAAATCATATTCACATACTTACTACACTGTAATGGGATCAACCCTGTTTCTATTACTGGCACAGAAATCCCCTACAGCAGCAGGGAGAAGTTACTAAAAATGGCAAAGACAGACTATCCCACTATTTTTTCCCAGAAGCAAAGATAAAGAACAAATAAACCTCACTAATTAAATGCTGTGTCGGTTCAGCAGACCGCGCAGTGTTCTTCCCACAGCCCCACAATTAAGAGCTCTTTCATTTCCAAAGCAGATGAGCTAGCAAGGAGAAGAGTGATGCTGGAAGCACAGCCATGTGCTGAGCAAAGGCTCCAGTGTCTGATGCTTCCCAGCAGGGCTGCTGCTCGCACTGCACTCCCAGCACCAGCTCCAGCTTGGCCATGTCAGCCACCTCCCTTATCCTTAGAATTTTTATCTCCAGCACATCGTGAGCTTGCAAATGAAGCCCAACAGCAAGAGGAGTGACACAAAGCACCACTGCAGCAAGGCTGCCAGCAAGGCTGGTGTCCATCTGCAGCTGGATGGGAGCGCTAACAGGGTGTGTAACTCTGCACATGGCAAAGCATGAATGTGCCGGGGGCTCCAACAACTGGGGAATGATATTAAAGCAAGAGACAGCTGCCTGCTATGCAAAGCAGATCCCCAGATCTCACTGCCTGTATGAACCATGGCAGCACAGCTCTCCATCACTCTCAACAGGTCTCTAGGGATCCTTACCACAGTCTTGGTGAGGCTTTGTGATGAGTCCAGCTGCACAATCCATCTGCTAAAGCCCATCACCAGGCCACCAGAAGCTTGGCCCTGTTTGGATGACTGCAATGGCACCAACGTGTATGTGGTCACATACACACCTAAAATGGGTATGTGACCACCCTATGCCAATGGCTTCATCAGTCCTAAGGGAGGGTGTCCACACAGGATATTTAACCATGGCCAAGATGATACACACACACACAGACCAATGAGATATTAATTCCCCTGTTTCCACAGAGGGTTCAGTGCCTCTGACCTCATTTCTCCACACAGCACAAAAGTGCCTTCAGAAACACAAAGCTCCAGTTACAGCCTCATGGTCACCACAGAATGACTGGAAACAACCTGGGAGTCCCAGCTCAGCCAGCAGAAGGGGAATGAAGCCAATGCTGTCAAAACTCTTCTGAGATCTCTGTTCAGAAACCAACTTAACATGCAACAATATCAATTAAAATTGTCACCTGTTTCAGATTCAGCTTCGATCCCAATTCAGGAAGCAATTCCTAAACAGAGAAAAAGCTGGTTACATTTGTGAGACAATCATTTCCTTCCTTTCAAAGACCAACATACACATACAGAAAAGGCCACCAAAGTCCCCTGACAACTATAAGGTTGAAGAAAACACTTTTTTGGCCCCAGCAGGTTTCTGCAGGAGCAGAGGAATGAAAGTTAATGCATTGCAGGCAACAAAATACCTTCCTTCCCCACTTTCTTGTCTTAGCAATGCATGCAGGAGGATTCTACCAAGAGAAGAGCAATGCTCTAAAAAATTAATGACAAAAAGCCACACGTCCTGTAACATCAAACTGGGTGATTTCCACAGTTCCTGCAGTACATCCACCTGCTCCCGTAGTGCTTTCAAAGGGGAAAAGGCACGACTGCACGTGCGGAGCTGAGGAGCCTCTTATAAGCTGCTCAACAAAGGAATAATCAGGACAGAAAAATGGCAAGTAGCAAAGACTCTGCTCCTCAAATGAAAACAGCATGTAAATTTGAAAGACAATGGGGAAAAATAGGTAGTAATTATCTGGAAGGCTGAACAAAACAGCTGCTTTATTGTCTTGCAGAAATGAGATCAAATCTTGGGGACTGTGGGCTCGCATTCAGATGCAGAGCCCCTGAGCAGGAAATGTGTCAACAGTCTCTTCCTACCACCTTGTGAATTTCGTTCCTCTCACCATTTCCAAAGGGCTGCACTGCAGTGGAAGAGTGGCCAAACAACTGCAGGCTTTGCCTTTTGAATCCATTGCTACTGCAAAAGTAAAGAGTGACCAGCAGTGCAACCACAGCACACCTGTAACATGGCGATACAAACACTCCAACGTTGTAAGCAGCTTTCTAGAAACGAGCCCCAAAGCCCAAGGGGTTGTATAAAAAATCCTTGTGATGTAGCATAAAATATGAATGATGAAAACACTCCTTCCTATCCTAGCAGTTGTTTTTTAGAAGGGAATTGCCTCTTTCAATTGCTCAGCCCCAAGGAGGTCTCTCTCCCTGTCAAATTCCACCAGGGTCGGGGTTTGCCCTGCCTAATTTAAGTGCACTGCAGGCTGCTGGAGGAAAGCTGTGAGGTTTCAGCTGCAAATCCTTGTTTGGGTAAGAAAGCCTTCCATGAGACTTCCATCGGGCTGTATGTGCTGCATCTGGGCCTCCCCAGCTGCCAGCCAAAAAACTCAGCAGGGGGGTGAGAGCCAGAGAATTCAAATGCAATCAGGGGAAGGCAGAGGGGAAATTAGTGGTTTGGGAGAATGGTTGGGAAATCGTGGCCCGTGTGGTTTCTACTCTGCTGTGCAGGCTGCATGCCACAAGGTTTGCAGGCTCCATGTGTTTGGACTCCCACCTGCTTCCGGAGTCACAGGTGCTGGTGCTGCACCACCAAGGGCACCTTTCCCCATCTGTGGCTGGCTTGGTGCCACCAATCATTTCTCTTATTTCCCCTACTCCAGACCACAGCAGTTCACAGCTTTGAGACCTTTACATCGTACTGCTGAGGTGCTGCAACATGTAGGTGACATCTGAGGATCATCTGGCGTTTGCTTGTCCACAAAATGCTGGTAGCCAGCAGCAATCCACTACAGCAGCACTTACAGAGCTGCAGCAGCTTCCCATTTATTTCTGGGTGTCACTCCCACTGCCAAGCAGGGCTCACAGCAATCTGTGTACCTCAACCTGGGTACAGGATGGTCCCTCTCCATCATTAAACGCAGCACAATGGAAGGATCTAGCTCATCAGAGCTAAATATAAAGTGTCACAGGGTTGGAGATCAAGTACTTGCGGTGCAGATCTGACTGTTCCCAGTATCTAATTGCTCATCTTTGGCGAAAGAACCAAAACTTGGTCCATGTTTACGACAAAGAAAGGCCTATTTCTGCTCACTCCCATTGTAACTTGGGGTCACAGGATGACTTCAAATCTCTTTTTACTTCCTAAGCAAAAAATAGATCTTTTATCAAGTGATGGCAAATCCACACCCAAGGATTCTGTAGGAAAGATTTCTGAACAAGCTGCATTACTGTATGCAGCACATACAGAGTAAGAAAGCATCATCTGCTTTAATGACACGGCAATGCAATCAAGTTGCCTAACATATCAGCTTCTCGACAGCTTTCAAGCTTAGGAGAAGCCTCCAGTTAACGCACTATGCTTAATTTCCTTTGGGTCAAACTTATAAGAAATCTAATTTGTTTCATAAGCAGCTCTGGATTTCAACAGACAGCTGATGAGCAATACAGCCAAGAGAGAAAGGCCATTTAGTGTCTGATAGATCTGCCAGAGAAGGCAATCGATCAATTATATATTTAGAAACACTGGGGAAGAGAGCTGCCTGTGGCCACGTGACTGTTTGAACACCTCTGTCTCTATGTAAGAAAAACACCAAAAATGAAAAAAGAATAAAAATCAGTGGGATGTCACTGAAATACATCCAACCCCTGTGCAACAAAGAGTCCCTCCCATACACCCAGAGAGAACCAAGACCTAGCATGGGTATATACATTACCAGGCTAGGGGTGGGTTTAGGCATTGTCTTCCGTGCTCTGTGGACCTTGACTTCAGCATTAGCAGCAGAGGCTTTTTTAGCATCCATGTCCTTACTGCCCTCCCCGAGCTTGGTTGGCATCGTGGCTTGCATCTGAGTAAAGGTGCCCACAGTTCTCCCTTTGCTTGCTCCTCCTGGAAGGGTTTTTGCAGCATGGCCAGTGAGAGAAGCAAAGGTGCTGGTAGTCCTTAGAGGTTGCTCCTGCGCCATCTGCTTGGTTAGAATATATCCATTGCTCCCTGTTAGAGAAGTCTGTGTGAAGTCATTAGCTTTCATATGGTTTTGCTTCCCAGTCTCACCATCTCGTTCAGAAATGCCATTTTCTGCTATCCTATTTAATTTAGTACTAGAGTCCTGCTGGCTCACTTTCGTATTGTCCTGAGTGTTTTTCGCTGGGTTTGGGTGGCTCCCAGCCTCGCCGTGCTCACAGGAACCATTGGTTTCACCATCTACAGCCATTTTCGGTTCCCCCACTTGCTTTTCTGTAGCACTTTCATCCGCAGCCATGGCATTGAACCCTGGAGAAAGAAGGAGGAGAAAGAGAAGGGAGGAGAAAGAAAAGGGTCACAGGCATCATTAAAACACACAGTGGTTAACGACGAGTCAGTGTCTCCCCCAAAGAAGCTCTCCCTACATATTTCCACTTGGGCTGCCAACACACCTACCTGACTGGCTTGGCCGGATCCTGGCATGGTAAAAACTGGGGCAGCTCAGCTGAAAGCAGTGCACTCATTCTGACTCGCGTCAGCTGTAGAAGCGGCCATTTATTCCCCAATGATGGATATTTCAAGGTAAATATTATCTTTAGCTTTTCCAATAACTACATTTATAGGACCATATGTCAACACTTTGCACGTCAAACAAAACACTGCCCAATCTCGCACTCGGATCTTTGGCAGAGCTCTTCACAGTGCCATGGGAGGGCTGATGGGGAGCTGGATGGGCGAGCTGCTGTGGCACAGCCCGGGGCCTGCAGGTGGTAACCCTGCAATGAATAAGCTCTGTAGGCAGATCGCTCACTGAAGATCACTCTTCCAGCAGGAAGCAGCAGCACAGGAGCAGGATTCGCGGTGTCATTTCAAAGGTAACAGCCAGAGTAAACACGGGGGTGAAGCAGGCTAAGCGCAATCCCAGACTAAAACAATTACACGGTTAAAACACAGTGAGATCCCTGCAGACCTAAAGCTCGCTCGCAGATAACACAGGAGCGTCCATGCAAAGACATTTCTTTCTCCTTTCCAAATATTTCCAGGCTCCCCCGCCAGTACTTTCATCCCACAGATATCTCAGACCTGAGCTGACAGAATCCAAGTATGAACACCGTGTACTTGCAGAAAGGTTCCCGACACGACAAACCAGCAGCAACCCAGGCAGCCAGGGCTGATAACAACTCACTGGCACGTTCAGTAAAATGAGTAAATCAACCTGCTGTTAGTGATTGTGTGTATTGTTTTCCTTCCAGAGGCCAGACAGTTATGAAAAGCATCGTAAGTACCATCGAAAGCTCTGTCCAAGCAGACCGGAGGAGCAGGTAGGACTGATTTACAGCCAATTCAAGTTATTTTAGCCTACAGTAGAGCCCAGAATTCAAAGCAGAAAACAGCTTTGCAAGCCAGAGCGGCATGCTGGCATCAGCACCTCACTTCACACTGATACCCTGCAGAGCTCTGCTGACCTGGTAAAAACCTGCTAAGCTCCAAACCCAATGCCCACCTCCCCTGGGTGCTGCCAGGCAGAGCTGGGGGCTGCAGTGCTGCACTCCCACCAGCACGGCAAATAGCTTCCAAGGCTGAGTACCAGATACACCAAACCAACTGAGAGTGAGAATTGCTCTGCCTGCCAGGAGGGTGACCAAACCAAGGCAAATGAGCATTGCCCTAGGGGAAAGAATAACTGCAATGGCCCCAAAAGCATCACCCTTCATGAACAATCCATGAGGCTGAAATAGATGTAATTCAGCGTATGTTTACATTTTTGCTGACCAGGGGCCTGTACAAAGCGATGGGAACATGATCTAGAGAGAGCAAAAGCCCTGCAGTGGATAAATGCTTAATAAAAGCCTGCAGAAGCTCTTCAACAGCACCAGCTACAGAAATGCTCATTCCTTACATTTCACCTTTTCTATGCTTTCCTAAAAAAGTTCTTTATTGCAAACCTGTTGAAATCTTGACTCACAATAGACCTCGGGACAATGAGTTCCATGGGGCAGTCAACAAGTTCCTCTTGACAGCCCAGCTCAACGAGAGGCTTTTCTGCTCATGCCGAGAGCACCAGTGAATAAAAACCCAAAACTGGTTATTGCTCTGAAACTTTACTGCATTCATTGCTTCTAAACAGACCCAAACTACACTTTGGCTGAATTCGTTTCTCCGCCTCTTTGTCCTTTAACTCAAAAAAACTACAGATAAAAATATAAAGCCTATTTCCATGGGTGTGTAGCCTCAATTACTGGGAGCATCCTGGTATCTCCAGCACTGCGTGATGCATAGCAGGAGAAGCTTGTCACATTATTCATAATGCTGCCTGCACCCCGATCCAACAAACAGCAAAAAAGAAAAGGTTCACGTGCTGTTAATGTCCCACACTGAGCCTACAGGTTGGGTAAATGGGACTCGGCCTCTTGCCCATAAATACCAGTGATGACTGCAAAGTGTTTAATGCCCCACATGAAATTAATTGTCCCTTGGCCATGGGATGGAGTCCCATTGCACAGCGAGCACCTGGTGGGCTGTGAGGGGGGAGTGACCACCTGGAGTGTGTGAGCATCCTTTGTTCTGCATGGCCTCCACTCCTGGCTGCCAGGCTTAGCAGGGAGTCCCATTGCGGAGCAAGCCAAGGCAGGGAGATTATTCTTTTTCTCCTTTTAAAGCACCTATCTCTACACCTGGGAATGCAAAGGTTGCAGCTGCTCTGTGGAAAGCAGCATGTTCCTCACCCACAGCAGCTTAATATCTGCATAAAGAGGCAGAGGAAGAGAAAAAAAACAACAAAAAGGCCTTCCAGGAAACGAAAACCCTAACACTCTAAAAGCAGCTTTAAGGTTATTTGAAAACAAAATGACTGTGTGCACCTCACACAGCAACACAGCTTCTGTGAAGCAGCTGCCTTGGGTGAAGTCTGGTGGAGGTTGAGCCTAATGGGGAACTTCGCTCCTCGCTGTGGCTGAGTGCAGCTTCCCACCTCAAGGGTAGGAGCAACAACAGGAGCAGTTTGCACTGGAAGGTCATGTGAGATGAAGCACACAGCTGGGAGCGATGGACGGGAGGAGGAGAACTGAAATCCCTTGCAGTTCTTGCAAGAAATCACTTCTGACTAACTTCTGAGTCAGGATAAATACAACTCAGTAACAACCAGGACCTGGAAGCCCCAGCTGCCTCCGGTGCCTCTTTTTCTTTAAGGCAGAGAGCAAACACCAAGAGTCACATCCCAGACAGCAGGGAGCTGCACCAGGCCATGCACTCCATATCCACACACCACCTCCCATCCCCTCAGTTAGGAAAAACAGGCTCAAAGAAACCATTCCACGCCATCCTATAAGTCTGCTGTAATGATTTCATGTTCAGCCCGCACTCAAAAATGCAAATCCCCATGCTAACTCAGAACATTCTTATTATTTAGGGCCGCTGACTAATTAAACTGCTATGATGGCCACAGATGGTTAATGAAGGTCAGCTAAGAACAATGCATGTAGCACCATGACCAAGCAAACCATTGTCTTTTACATAAATTGTATGTTTGAGAAGAAGGAGAATACAATCTGAATCCCACAAGTATGGAAACTATGCAGTATAGATGTTAGGATCCTTTTTTCCCCAGTAATAGAGCAGTACAGTGAGCTGAAGTGGTTGAAATTTGAGCACCTTGTAAACCCTCAGGACTGCTCCTGAACAGGGAGGGTTCCCAGCTTCCTTTTCAGACACGGCATTTCCTTTTAGTCAGAATGAGTCAAGACTTGCAAGGCATAAAGGTTTCTCTTTTCCAGACCTCATCCTCTCTTTTCACCTCCGCAGACACTTGCCACTTACCTTGGGATCAACCCAGAGCTAAATACACTACAGTAATACTCCAGAGCCAAGCAAGGCAAGGGATCAAAGCTCAGGTCTCTTCCTAGAGGAATGCAAGTTCATACTGACATCTCAGACTCCATTTCCGGTCTTCCCGGATCTGAGGTCCACGTGGAACTGACGTCAGCAGCAACACTCACGTGCTGCCGGTTAATATGCAAGCACCATGGTCACATCTGACACAGCACTCAATATTTTGCTTGTTCTTCCCAAACAGAGCAAAACAGAGCTGGGCAGAAGAGAACTCAAAGGCAATGCTGTACTGACACAGGTCCAAATTAAGCTCAACATTTTGTTTCTAGTAAGAACAGAGTATTTTGGTGGAGTCAGTTCAGTGTTTTTCTGATGTTCTATTATGGAGAAGAGAACAAAATTTCCCCAGGCCCCTGAGAAGCAGCCAGTCAATGAATAATGAAGCCATGAAAAGAAAGTGGGAAGAAAAAAAAAAGAAGATTAGGGGCTGTGTTGTTTCTTTTTTCCCCCCTAATCCCGCCGACATCTATTAAGCTCTCAGATCTACGTGTGTGCAACTCACAGACAACCGCAGAGGAAAGATTTCATCCATGTGCACCACAGCCTGCAAAGTAAAAGAAAGCAGAGACAAGGCAGAAGCCAGGAAGCAACCCTCAATGGCACAAGGTGTCTCACCCAGCCAGCAGTGATCGCTGCCTGCTCTGGAGCAATAGAAAGACTCAGAGGAAAACAGAAAGTTAGCTTTAATAGGGAGGAAAAAGGCTGGGTCATCGCGTGGATCAGAGTCTGACTAAAAGCAGCCACACAGAGGAGGTTCAAAGTAACTCGAGCCTCTTTTGTGTCTCATAGCCACACGAAAGCAGAAGTGAAAACCATATATAACTCTTCAGGTGGGTGGAGATGGATGGACTGTAGAGCAAATTTGCATCTTCTGGGGAAAAGCCCAGCTCAGGAGAACACAGGAGGAGAACAGAGCTGCTCCTTTTGTGAAGGCACCAGCTTTCCACAAGCCAACCCCATGAGCCAGGCTGAGGTCTGGCCCTCCACCAAGGCAGGTGCTTACCTTCCTCCTTGTTGTTGGTGATATCTTTCAGCAGTTCAGTCTTCATGCAGGCGTCTTTCCTTGTCTCTCCCTTACTCAGCACTGTTTGCTGATGGGAAAAAGAAATACTGAGTTTTAGCTCCACGTTCATATACACATTGCATTAAAAAAAAAGAGAGAGAGACAATCCTGGATGTATCCTGTTTACATCACGGGCCAACCTCTTTCTGCAAAATACCGCCAGCAGGAAACTGCCAAGGCACAGGTCAGAGATAAAGGCCCCAGGGCTGGACCTGCAGTTGGGGCTGAGGCAGGCACTGCAGTTGGGTGCAGCCATGCAGCTCTGAATGCACAGAGCTGAGGAACCCAACCGAAGCTGCCGCAGGCTGACAGAGGGCACCCCAAGGAAATGACCCTCGCTGCCCCAGGCTGCTTTGTTGTGGGTAGGAGGAGGTGGGCTGAGCCCATTTCTTGCTGCATCATTTATCTGCACAAGCAGGACAAAGTACACTTTGGCATTTCTGCTTTTTGCAGTCCGTTTAAATGCAGTTTATAAAACACAACCATCACTGCACCTCACCCATCACCCCCAACCTTCCATATTTATTACAGGCCATGAGCTCATTTCTTAGTTGTATGCAAAGCAATTTTTCCTTTTCTTCCTCTTCTATTTTTGTGCAGAAAGGCAACACCTGCTCTCCCCTCTGCCTTCCACATACCTGGCATCACATTGCTAGATCAGGTCTGCAGCCTTAACAGCACCTCTGTGCATTTTTGGGGCAGTTAGATTTAAACTAAAAAAATAAAACAAAAACTACCAAAACAAAGGAGAAAAGTCTTATAAAAACCACAACCAGACACACAGATGAGAAGGGTCCTTTGCCACAGCTCTCTGCTCCCAACCTTAAAGGTGAGCGCTGTGACCATCCATGGAGCTGCATGGCACCAGGGGAGCCCCAGCATCAGGAACCCAAGTCAAACCATGTGCTGCAGGCACCATGAGTAGATGGGGCCCCCAGCCACGCAAATCAAAAGGTTTAAAGCACACGGAGTGGTTAAAAAAAGGAACAGAAGGCCTGCCCCTCTGCCATAAAGCAAGCAAGAGATAACAAACGCATATGAAGGCTGGAACATCAGCTTCAAAGGCTTCACCAGGCAAACAAGGCGCTGCTGCTCACCCTTCCCCAACCATTCTCTGCTTGAAGCCACCAGGGCAGATGAGCCTTGGTGCTACTGCTGGGAGCCAAAGGCCCTGAGCAATGTGTGCTTCCAGCAGCTCCCATCAAGAAACCACAGGAACACAGCCTCCAACAGGAACACAGATCAGCTTTTCCCAGCTAAGCCATAACGTGCATCTTCAATGAAAACATCTGCAAGTAAATCCTACCTCTCCTCCACCCAGACCTGCTGTAAAATGGGGATAACTTCACCTGCCCAACGAGCTCATCCTGGTGCAAGGGTAAGCAGGGAGCTGCCCTGGGGCCTGGCCTGTGCAGTGAACCCCCGCTCATCTCACACAGACCCGCTGGTTTTCCAAAGCTTTGTTACAATAAATAGAGGTGGTGATACTCCTGCTGTTCAACTGACTCCTCCTGAAAGCCTCAGCATTTCCAGCAGGCCATTTCCATCCCTCCCATCCTTTATTTTTCAAGCAGCTCCCCCACTCCACCAATTATTCACGCCCTCCCTTTCACCGGGACACTGTTGCTGCTCAGGCCACGAGGCCTAAAGAAAAGCCACTGCAGGAGCCCTGGAGTCAGCCAGCCCTCGGCAGCTAATGAACACGCTCCCTCTTCTCTGCAATTAACAGGAGCCCAGAGCTGCCTCACATCCCGGACAGCGCCGGGAGCTCTCAAAGCAGCATCTCCAGCACCAAGAGAGGAACCATCGCTGCTCCATGCTGGAAGAGGAAAGCTCAGTGCCAAGGCAAAGCCACCGAGGTGGTTCCAATGAGTTCTGCAGCCCCTAGCAGCAGGTTGATGGCCTCCAGGCATTGCTCTGGAGCAAGCAAACAGTCAGCATCGCCATCCACAACGCTAACGCACCTTCAGACCTGCTGGGAGGGAAAGAATCAAGTAACAACAACGATAAAGACAACTGTGACTTTGGAAGCCATCGGATCCAAAGGAGGCTCCAGGAAAGCACCGCGCGGCCCTCGAAGCCTCGTCCCCGAGGACAATGCTCCTCCACCCGCACTCCATCACTGCAGGAAGGTGCAGGCAGCAGAAGGGGAAGAAGGCAGCACCCTGGGTGCCCACCACCCTCAGCCCAGGGCCCATTGCCCAGCCATTCCCACCGGCCCACGGCTCCACCCAGCCGAGCCAGCAGCAACTTGGCTGCGAGTGTCAATACCTCCATATTTGTGTGCCTTGCTTTTCCCCCCTTAAATTCAGAGCAAACTTCCCCTCCGCTCACACCCCATGGCCCAATCCGTCGGCTCCTGATTGGCAGGGAAATCCTATACCCACCCTCCCCGCCAGAAGTGTCCGCTCTTGCAGCAGTCCCAACAAAAGCCAACTGCCAAGCTCAGGCTGCTTCACAATAAAAGTCTCACGCTCTCCTGCTTTATTTTTTTCCCCCTTTCCCCGCAGACGGCCGCCTCCATTCCCCGGCCGACCCCAGATGGATTATTAACCTCCAGCCACTGGAGAGCCTCCATCAAGGCTGCGTGCCACGAGCGACGGGGCAGGATTCCCCCCAACGGCTCCTTTTATTTTTAGATATCGAGGGAAAGAAAAATGGCTGCGCCTTAAGAAAGGTGGCTGAAAGGGCTTTAGAAGCCAAGAAGAACCAAGCAAAGGAGCAAGGGCCGGCTTTAGTCTTTCCGCCTCTGATTAACAAGAAATAAGGCTTCCCTTCCTCCACCACATCTTTGGAGGGGACAGAAGACAGGGCAGAGCCGAGGAAACGCTCCGCAGCATTTCCAAGCAAGCAACCAGAAACTGCATGGTGCCTTTAAAACAAAAAACAACAACAAAAAGAGCAAAGCTGGGAAGCGCAGAGAGCTTCCTCAGCCTCCTCCTTGGCATTTTCATCAGCCCTTTGCAAAAGTCCAAGCAGGTTTCACAGGCAAAGACAATACATGCACAGCACAACTCCAACATATTGTAGCTTACCAAGCCCAAGAGAGCAGTTAGTTGCATCATGAACCAGAGCTCTCTAGCAGTAGACCAGGAAGGAGCGGAGGTTGATGTGCTAAGATGACAACCTCCACAAGAGTCTTTTTTTTTTCTTTTTTTTTCTTGTTTTCTTAAAAATCAACCCAAGCTTTGCAGCAACGCTGCTCTGATTTGAGATGAGTGGTTAAAGCAGGTCAATCTGAAGGAGGGCTGGAAGCAGAATGACCAACCCCTCTCCAACTCAGCAGCACTGAACTGCTGTGCTACCAGCAGCAGCTGCACCAACACTCCCCAACACACACCAGACATAGGGGACAGCAGTGACCCTGGGGGCCTGGAAGCCCCCAACAGGAGGCACCCAGGGGACAGCAGCCCCCAGAGGTGACACCGCCAGCACAGCCCCACAGCTGGATCTCACCTCATGCAATGCAGCAGCGTGTGCTGCAGCAAGAAAGAGGCAAAGCCCTCGATAAATGATGCAACTCACCAGCAGCAGTAGATTCCCATTTACTCTGTTTCTTTTTTCCTGCTAATAAAACCCAACAAACCCAACCTGCTCATAACCTTTGCCTCAAAAGAAGGCAAACGTTTTGTAGCTAATTACATAGGAAGCAATGATTAAGAAAAACACTTGTAGAGAGACAGTGTTTGTTTTGTAGGCAGGGGAAGAGCGATGCTTTCAGATTTCGGCTCTGCTCTGGTCCTGCTGAGCATGGGCAGGTCTGGGTACACCAGCCATGGGGACAGTGGTCCTGAGCCCGCCATGAGAAGCGTTTGATGAGGAGAAGGAAGGAAATGTAACAGCAGCGCACCTGGCCTACAAAGCAGTCACCAGCCTCAAAGCTCCTTTTCTAGGTTAAGGCCACTTCCTTATAAGCCTCGTGCAATCATGTGAACATGGAATTTTATCTGCAGCTCACAACAAGCACTCCTCTCAGCCTGAAGCCTGTCCCCAAATCAAACTAGACCTGCAATTCTTTTGTCTCCTGTATTCCTCCTAGAAGAACAAAACATTTTCCTCTCTGCCCTTATGGCTCCCTCCAATTCCAGCCACACAGGTCAACTCTGAACAAAAGGGGGAAGGGTAGAAACGAGGCACAAGTCCTTGCATGCAACAGCTGGGAACAAGGAGACACACGCATGAAACACAACAAGACTTAAAAGTGGGTTCTTGTAGCACAAGGCAGCCCATAATGGTGCTCAGGCTTCAGGCAAGGGGGGTTTGCAGAGCCCAGGGATGAACCCAGTGAACAAGGCAGCCTTGGTGCAGACGCAGCTATGCTGTCTTGCTGCTTCCACGCTGGGAAGCATCGCATTCATCCATCTGTGACCCAGTAGAGTGAAAACCAGTACAACTTGTATGTGCAGACACATGGAAATCCAAAGCAGACAAAGGCATCTCCTTCCACTGGCTGAGGTTAGCAAGAAGTACAGCTGCTGCCCACCTTCTAGCACAAAGGAGCGGGGGGGGGAGCAGAGAACCTTAAAACAAAGATGAAGACTCTTCATCTTCTCTAGCGAAAGCAAACTAGGCGCTTCAGAACCACCAGGTCCCCAGGAAGGCTCAGCAAGGATGAAACCACAGTACCAAGAAGAGCCTGGAGAAAACAGTTTGCAGCCTTGTCCCCATCGACAACACCCAGCACCTCTTTGGCCTCAGCCATCCTCTTTCTCCCTCCCCCAAATCACCGCAGCCAACAGAGCAGCTCCCTCACCCCTACCCAGCCCAGCAACACCAGAAGGGACTCCTTCTCAATCCAGGGCCCAGGGAGGCGGCCCCAGCCTGGGTGTTCCTTGGGCCATGGAGGACCTTGCCCCGCACACACCACCTCTTCTGTGCCACCTCCAACCACAGCGACGCCTGCAAGCCGGGAAAGCAGACAGGGAGAGGAAAACAAGGCAAAAAATAAACAACACAGAAGTTGCACCCTAGGGCCTGTCCCTCTAATAGCTACAGCAAAACCTCACCAAGACTTTACTCTCCTGGAGGGTGAGAAAGGCACGCAGCGCTGCCCAGCACCCGAAGTCCTAGAGGTGGCAGCTCCTCACCACCTTGCCTCCATGGCCTACGGGCTTCGTCCTTCGTGGGGCTTTTTTTCTGCTCTGTCATTAAGAGTGGAGCCTGGTCTTTTCCTTCAATCCCAAGAATTGCACTGAATTAGATCATCTTTCTCGGCTCACCTCCCCCTACAGGCAGCTCCCGAGCATGCTCAGCTCGGCCTGGCGCTGCCATTTCATAACTGCATTGTTTACAGACGCACACTGACCTGCCATTTTTTGACAGTAGGAGAGGAGCTGGTGCTTGCAACCACGGCTGCTCACAGCCCTGCTCCTCACCACCGCTGGGCCAGGGGCGAGCTCCTCCCTTGCAATAAAAATCCAGTTTGGAGAAGGGAAATTGCCAAGTGTGGAAAGTTGCAGTTTACTGTTGTTGTTGTTGTTGCTGTTTCTCTCCTTGATTTAGGTCAAAATCCACCTGCTCGGAGCACACAGTCTATGAGGATGAAGTTAACCCCGCTCTGGGGTGAGGGGTGCACAGGTCTCGTTGAGCTCAATGCAGAATGCCAGCCATGATTTCAGCTTCTTCAAATCACAACTGTGCTGCGATGTCACCTAAAAATACAATGCTCAGCCCGGTCTGCCATCCTCTGTCAAGCCTTCCTCTGAGAAAGAAAGCCTTGGAAATATGGTATTTCCCTTGAATAAACAAGTTGGCTTAGTCCCAGCACATACAGTTTTCTCCTTTAAATGCAAACCAGAGTATTTTTGCAGGCACACAGGAAAATGAGGAGAGGAGGAGGGGAAAAGTTCTTCATTTAACACCAAGAGCTCCATTAAAAGCACTGCAAGGTTGCTCCCAGTCTCTCTCCGTTCCAGTCCTCTCCCCGTCCGTGTTTATCATGCTTTCCAGGTGAAAGCAGCTCCAAGTTATGCTGGACAGAAAATGCCAGAAGACCTGGAGGTTTCCTCATCCTTGGAACAAGGACAATTTGTGCAAAGCTTCTTTTACAAGAGGCACTGTGCTGTTCCGACACAGTATGGCAGCGTTGCAGGGAAGACGCTCACACGTCAGATCTTCTTAACCCTCACCACCTCTCCCTTTTTCCACCACTTCCACCAGGCTTCTCCCTCCTCAGGGAATTGCAGTTACCTGGATCAGGGGAAGCAAGTTGGCATTTTGGATCCCAGAATATTTTTTTAAGAGCTCGCTCTATATTTTTTTTCCCCTGTGATGTTTTTGAGTTGTTCTTTTTTTTTTTTTTTTTTTCATTTTATTTTTAAAAACACATTCCAATTAGCTCAGCCAGTGAACGAGCTTCTCTCCAGCTGCTTTACCAATAACCCTACACCCTGCTGGGCAGTGCCTGTCCTCCATTGCAGCCCCCCTCCAGGACCAGCACCACCAGGCAGCAGAGCCAGACATTTCCTATGCTGCAGAACAGACCAAGGAGTTCAAACAGGCACCAGAGGGGAGGAGGGACAGACGGATCTGCAAAGGGCCGAGTCTGAACGTCAGGGGAGATCACGTTACTGGCTGCTGGGGTCTCGTCTGTGAAGAGGGCTTGATTTCAAAACTCATTTAATTTACAGTAGTTGAATAGAATCGGCTGAAAGTGGTGGTTAAGGGTTATAAATTCAAGATTCGCTTCCAAATCGTGGACTTTGCAGTTCACTGCAGGAACATATGGTCCTCTGAGCCTCGAGAGCAGGGAGCGCGCACTGCCAGAGCCCCAGGTCTTTGGGCTGAACCAAAAGCAAGACATTTCTCCCACTGCAGGGTGGTCACTGTGGTGCTTCCTCAACCTTTGGCAGCTCCAGGAGCGACACAAGGAGAAGGAAAAATTTAAGGGGAAAAAGGCAAAAGGACAACAAAAAGCAGCCCCAGGAACCGAGTCATCCCTCCCCCAGCCATCCACAAACCAGCTGGTCACGACAGCGAAGCTCCTTAAATGTCCTTGTTTACCTGAACAAAATAGCTCCCTGCCATTGTACAAGCAGCATGCGATCCTGAGATGGCACCGGGCAGAGGAGGTGTTGCTGGCAGCCCCGCGCTCACCCCGTAATGGGATCCGACCTCCGCACCGGAGAGGTGCAATCCTGCTGTAGGGCCTGTGGGGCCATGCTGGGTAACTGGGGGGATGGTCACCCTGCAGGGAAATCCAAATGATTGCTTGCGATGAGAGAGGAAAAAATGAGGCAAAGGGCAGTAAACTCGCATAGGTTCCTTCATACGTGATCACCACAGGTGGGATAAGGAGGAACTGTCATTGTCTTGAAAGGTGGTAGAGGCTGTTCATGCTGGAGTTAACTGCGAAGTCGCTTTAATATGGGGGGAAAAAAAAGAAAACAAAAAACAGCACCCAGATGTCCATATTTACTGCTGTTAACTTCCATGGAAGTCCAGGTCTGAGGTTGCTGTCTTCCCTCCAAGCAGTAGGTCAGCATGGCTCTCTATGGGTGCTATGGGTGCTCAGTCACTGTGCTCCCTGGTGCTGCTCCATGTCTGCCAGCACCACGGCTCTCTGTGCAGGAGCCAGCCAGGCTACAGCCAGGCCTTCACTCATTGCTTCCAGAAAGAAACCTCTCTTCATGACTTCCTCTTGTTGTCTTTTCCTTCTGTGCACGTTTACTGGAGGAGAAGTCCTTGTGAGCGGGCAGGGAGGTGCGGAGCTCAGGCCCCACTGCTGCCTTATGACCTGCATCAGGCCAGCATGGCCCAACAGCCCGACCCTGGGCCTGCTGAGCACACACAGAGTATCTGCATGTAACACAAACAGCAACAAAAAACAACCCAAAACCAAAACACCACGAACCCACGAGCACGGCGGGGCTGGGGGGCTGAATTTTAGTTAAATAAACTGCAGGCCTGGGCCTCCTGCCACCACACCAACCACGGCTGTTTTGTTTTAATCGGCTGCATGGATTGCAAACTACTACCGGGAAATAAATAATAATAATAATCAAATAAAGTCAAACAGAGGGTGAAAAACATCCCCCAAAAATTATTGTTGTTTTCTTTTTTGTTGTTGTTGTTGGTAGAATAACGTGGCTCTTCCCTGCAGGCTCAGCAGGGAGCTGTAGGCCGCAGCCAACATAGGGCCTCCCTGGGCCTGGGGCCCTCTGCACTCCAGCCCCCAGCCTGGACTCCTCTTACAGCAAGGAGAGCAACTGGCAAACCCACATCCTCCAAAGATTTCATGTTTAAAAAATAAAATTAAATAAATATATCTATATCTCTTTTTTAATTTTTTTTTTTGTTTTGTTTTAAAAACCCAATCCTCAAATAAAATTAAACTCCATCCTTCCAAACAAACCTACCCACCATAGAAGGCAAACAAAAGACCGCCCCGGATCCAGAGCCCAAGCTTCCCCCTGAGCCAGGTAATGCCAGATGTACGTGCAAGGCCATGGAACAGAACAAAGTCACAATCATAACAACACAAAAGAGCAGTCAAATGCTGACAAGGCAGCTCCAAGCTGCTCCCCAACCGCCCCAGCGCTCTGCCCTGCATGGCTGCCGTCCTGCTGCGCTCCCTCCCTCGCACAGGGCAGAAGAAAAGAGAAAATTGACAAAAAAAAAAAAAAAAAAAGAATCCAGCCATGATTATCTGAACTGTCTTCCTCCTCTCCGAGGCTTCTCCTTTCCCACCTGGCGCCAGGCTGCCTGCAGCCCCAACCGGAGGGACGCTGCTATTTATGAGGTATGGGAGATGGACACTGCGAGCTACTGTACCTGCAGACATCTGTGGTCTTCTCCTGGGGAAGACTCAAAGAGTTGCATATTCCAGATCCTCATGAGCAGTGATTCAGTTTCTGCTCATGTGATAAAAGCTCCCTCTACAGAGTGAGCATGCCCAGAGGAGACCATTTCACTGCTCCCTCCAAGCTGCAGCCATTTCACAGAGAACCTGCAGGCTCCAGCGTCCATTGGAGCGGCGATCAGCCCGGGCATCCCAGGGACGCCCCGGTAATGCACATCATCTGTCAACTTTCTGACAGGGTGCCAGGCCTCAAAATGATTGCTTGCCTGGAAATAAAAAAAAGGCCTTTTAAACCCAGAATGTGTTCTGTTTCAGTGGCCTTCAAGAGTAGCCCTTCTCCACAAAAACAAAAGGGAAGGGGAGCTGGGATAAGGGGGGACGCGGTGTGGTGTGGGGACATCCCTGCACTGCTTTTGTACTGCTTAATCAAGGGTCTGACCTACGAGGAGGGGGATGAAGGCACACGGGTTAAACTGGTTAAGTGTGCAGTGTCCAACTGCAAGAGGATTCGAGATGTGACCTGCTGAGATATGAAGGGGTGCTGGCTTCTACTGCGAGGATTTATAATACAACATGACCTGGTACAACCAACCTCAAAAGCATATCACAGCCATGATCACTAAAAAGAGGGGGGACAGCACAACGAAGTGATAGCGAGTGCACTGCGAGGTGCAGTAGCTCTGAGCTCAGCCTATGTCAAACCATATGATACATCTGGTCTAGCCAGCGAGATAAAAGAACGTTTTAGCTTCAAAATAAAAGTAGTTTGTCTCTGTTCTCCTTAACAATTAAGCTCAAACTCTTGGCAACGTTTGCATCTGCTCATGCTCCCAGAGAAACCCAAACAATGCGCAGGAACATCTGCAGGCAGAGCAGAGCTGGAAAGATGAGAGCACAAGGCGGGCAGTGGGGCTGGCAGTGGGGCTGGCAGTGGAGCTGGCAGTGGGGCTGGCAGTGGGGTGCCCCATGGCTGCAGGGCTGCCCGCGTGGGGCAGGAAGGAGAACCCAGCCAGAGGAGTCAAGGAGGAAGAGGAAACTCAGACACAGGCTGTGGCACCTCCTGGCTGCTCTTGGCCAAAGCAAAGCTATTTTCCATGAAATCAGAACACAGAAGATGATTGTCTTTAAGGCTAACTGTAACAATGAGGACCAGCTCAGTGTAGTGTGTTGCAATGGGCTGTTGGGGGCTGGGAACAGCCTGTACAGAGCGGGGGATAAAGCCATAGAAATCCATTGCGAGGTTTTGAGAAGCCCAATGATTTTATTTGCTTTGCACCCTGCATGAAAAGCGAGCATCCAAACTTACACCTCCAACACAAGCATGAAGCCAACGCCTGCTCTGCTCAACCCATTCCCTCCTCTCCTGTGCTGAGCAGCGCCAGCACGTCCTGCTATTGTGTCAGCATCAGAGACCAAGCAGCTACTTCACCACCGTGTCCTTGCACATTTGCAAAGCAGCGATAGTTAAAGCAGCAGGAGAGCTGCTCTGGGTCTGCTTCAGCTCAAGTGACATTACTTTTCTGTCTGCACTCTAGAGAAGTTTCACTACTAAACAGTTAAAACACACAAGGCTAAATGGAGATGACTGAAATTCATAGGGAATGAATATTTGAGGTGACAGTAGAAAGCAAGGATCTCTCTTTCAGCCACTGGGTTTTTGTTTGATGTAAACTTTTAAGTTTTAATGTACATAAAATGAGATTTTGCTGACCTATCTATCAATCGCTGAAAGGCAGAGAGGTAAGTCATCGAAGGCAGCCCCAAAAACTCAAAGCAAAAGCAACGAGAACTGGCTCTGCAGACTTGAGTTGTATTATCCACAGCATCAAAAGATTACTGTGCTTCAAACCAGAGATGGCTCTGTAGGAGTGCTGCCTTTCCTTGCAGCATGAAATTACCCAGCTTTCATTAAAAACACAGAAATAGAAACAAAGATATTCCTAAGTGCAAAGCCAATGAGGGACCACAGCCAACATCCAGAGGGAAAAGGACAGGGACCCATCCTGCAGCACTCAGTCTTCCCATCGCACCCCAATCCTACAGATGTTTTTACTGCTGAGGTTAAAAATACACCGAGAGCAGAAGCACCCAGAGACACTCTGCACATCTCATGTTCAGCCCTAAAGATGTGTTAATCAACCACAGGGATCACGCTGGTGCAGGCAGTCCAACAATCAATGCTTGGATCCGCACCATGCCAGCATCACCCCGGGGCTGCAGCCCCATCTCCCCATTTCCTGAAGATTAAACCCTCTCCCAAGTAGTTCCCACAAGACAGGAAGCCTTCCCCCCACCCGTGACGCAGGCTGGCATGTTGGAGGTTTAACCATTCAGCAACTTGCTGCCTGCAGAAGCCCACTGCCCTGCCTTCCCCTCTCCTGCAAAATGAAACACGTCTCCAAAATGGCTGGGGAAGGGGATTTGCAGCAGCCCACACTCCATGAAGCATCCCCCTCCATCTACCCCAAGGACTCCCCACCAAAGCATGGTGCAAAGCATAGCACTCCCCATTTCCAACGACATCCCAACAGGGCTCACTCTGACACTCAGCCTCCCTGGCCTTGGTTCCCCCACTCAAAGCTTGAAAACCCCTTTCAGAAATCTCACTTTTCCAAGACCGAGGCAGCAGCACAACACAAAGGACAGTGGGTTCCTGAGGGCTTCTGCTTAATTACACCATTACACATGGCATTTTCACAGCTCCCTTGCAGTGGAAACACAAGTGGGAAGCAAGGGGAGATGTTGCTTTCCATAGGAAGAACAATATTTAGCCTGGTAAAACACAGGGGTTCTCCTCTCTCATCTCGGACCCTCCACCCGCTCATAGCTGAAGCTCCTTTGGGGCCTCCTCAGAAGTTATCCCACAAACACAACGAAACAAACCACCCCCAGGAAGGGGCTCTGGGTGCACAGAGAGCACTGCTGGAATCCCGACTTCTTTTGCACAGCTACGAAGTGCTGCTCTGCTCAGCCACAAGCTCTTACAGCGCCTCCTTTCCCCCCCCTCCCCCCGGTGACTATTTATACCACTTCCTAAGCAGAATGCCCATTCCCAGCACACACTGATTGTCCTCAGCATATTGAGAGAGCTCGAACGTCCACATCCAGCTAACAGCTCTGAAGGAGCCTTCACTCATTAATACACACTTCTGGAGCCACAGTTTTCTCTGCCTTTCAAAGCTCAATTATTATTAGTTTTTACCCAAATCTTTCCAATCCATCTCCCCTCCTCCTGCTTTTAGTATCAGCAAACTGCCTTTCGTTAACAGCCAACATGAAACATTCACCAGGACACCGTGTTGGGTACATCACATACAGCACAAATGGGACTAAAAGAGTTTAAAAAGGGGGAAAACAAAGAGAAAATACTAAGATGCTGTTGTGACAGATGCAGAGAGGTGAGCTCTGTGGAAGATGCTGCTGTTCTTTGATAAGAACATACGCTGAGTTGGTTCATTTTGGGGCGCAGTCCTAGAACTTTATTTAGAAGCATATTGGCCAGTCAGCTGTAATTCAGAACATACTGTAGTCCTAACAGTTCCCAATTAGAAACTCCTTCAGCTTTAACTCGTAGCAACCGTGGGCTCCTTCTGTTTAAGAAAGCTGAAAACACCATTTCTCCCCTTCATTCAACTACTGCACATCAAGAGCTTCTACCGAAACAAATGCAGCCTTACTAAGGGAGGGTGCAAACATTGCTTGCACAGCCCAGCTCAGCGACAGCAAGCAAGCTTCCTGGCTCAGCCACGCTCCCAGTTTGCTCAACAAATGGTTTATGGGGTTGTTTGGGGGCTGGGAGGTGGGATGGGAGCAGCACAAAGCCACGCTGCTTATTAGCAGTCCTCTGCCAGCAGAGCAGCAGGAAAATGGCCGCTCACATTCAACCTCGCTTCTGCTGCACCGCGTTGCTGGAACACCAGGGCTCTGCCCAGCAGCCTCACGTGCTCTGCAGTTCTTTGACCTCACACCTTTGTTGTTGTTTTTTTTTAAGCATTAGGGCATTCACGTGAAAATAAGCAAACTCTTCACTGGGAGAGAATGAGCTCTTCATGGTGCTTTGCTCTCCCTCCCCAAACCATGAACTCCTGCGTTGCAGCACCGCAGTCAATGGCTCTATAAGCGATTCCACTGACATTATACATTGCTGCAAGGAACAGAAGGAGCAGATGAACTCTCTACAAACAAAGCCCTTGCCTTCATGCAAATATCAGCAGTTAAGAAGAGCAGAGAAATAAAGCAAGCATGATGCACATAAAGGATTGGCTCAGATGAGGCTGCTTTTCAGCAATTGCCATAAGGTGGCAGTGGGTCTTTAAGGCTACCTTACACCTTGCACACAAGCACAATAGGAAATTATCACACCAGTGGTTTTCAGCATCCCAAACTGCTTCATCAAATTTCCTCATCAAGGGAGCCAGACCATACATGAAAACATGGGACCCAGGTCATTTCAGCGCCAGAGTCACGCAAGGAGAAAAAGCCACTGGGATCAAATTGGAAGAGCTGTAAACACAGCCCCCATCTGAGCCAAAATAAATCAAGCCCTTTTACTTTCCATGTACGATTACAATGCCATTTATTTTACATAAACGCTTCTCTTTGTGCGTTCACCCAACCACAAACAAGCCAGCATCCATTAACAGAGAGTGCAGCTTGCATCACCAGGATGCATGGACTCAAGCTGGCTTTCTGCTGGGACTGCCAAAACCAGCCCCTACCAAGCTGGACCCTGCATGGGAGCCGAGCTGCCCGTTGGCTGGGGCTGGGTCCTGCCCTGTTTGATTGCCCAGAGGAGGAGCTGGAAGCACTGGGTATGCCAGCAACGTGGAGCTGGGCAACAAAGACGCGTGAAGTTCAGGCAGCAACGTGAGTCATCACACAGACTGACCTGAGCGTGTCAGGCCGTCACCTGGGACAGAGCCATAAAACAACGTGTGCTCCGCTCTCCGCCATGTGCTGATCTGCGTGATGGAAAGCAGCAGGGCTGCCCTGAGGAGTGAGCCAGCCTTGCTGCATGCAATCTGAAGGCTGAGACTGAAGAGCATTCTGCTAATAAAAGCGATAACTTTACAATGCCAAAGCCTGCACAACACCCTGATGCAACAAGCCTCACCTTTGCTCAAACCACACCAGCACCACCAGGGACACCCAGCAGCACCTCACCCAGCACAGCCCACTAACACTGGGGCTGGACAGGGCTGCAGCCATGCACACAGTGCACCAGCCCAGCTTCACACGTGGCCCTGCTCCTTCCACAAACCATTCACCAACGCGTTAAACCCAGAAAGCAGCGCACGAATAAAAGCTAATCTCAGCCAAAGGAACAGACGCACAGATTCCCCTCCTTTCCTTGCAAATTTGGAAGAGCTGATTTGGCAAGATTTGTTTGCAACCCTTGGAATGCAAACCGAGGAAGGGAGCTGGAGTTTGACGTTCCTTCACCCTCCCACAATCGCAGACAGATCTCAGCACTGAGCAGGCCCGTGCCTCACGAGGCTTCCCATTAATGATAATTAGTGCTTCGTGCGCGGAAGGCGCAGTGCTGGCAGCCAGCCTGGCTCCTCCGGGCCACCACCCTGGAGCTCGCCATGTTCCTGCTGCATGGAGGTCAGGATTTTCCAATGCACAGGATGCAGCACAAAGCCGGCCAGTGGTGGTGCTGGGGCAGAGCAGAGCCCCAACCGCTTCCAGCAGCCGCCCTACCTGGGCACGTGGCCGTCCTCTGCCCGTGGGCCTGCTCCTCCTGCAGCCATGCATCCATCTCCCTCTATGGGTGCAGCTTCAACCCCGGAGCATGCTCAGTGCAGGCTGATCTTCAGCCATTACAGAGCTTTGATGACATGTAAGCAGAAGGAAGCGTCATTAGCAAAAGAGGAAGAAACAAAAAAAGGTGAGGGATTCTCCCTGCCCAGCGATGTCCTGCACCCATCAGCACAGCTCCGGCTGTGGGGGTGCTGAGCCTGCCAGCTTCTTGGCTTTAGAACAAAAGCAAGGCAAGCCCTGTCTCAGTGAGCCTCCTGCAGAAAGGAGCATTGCCTCCAGACTCAAACCAACATGTTTTTCACCCTGGGCCTTCTACAAAATACAATATGTTCACAAAATACCATTCATATTCTCTCCCTCGTAGGCTTCAACTGCTGCTTTTAGTTCATAACACAGACAGTGCTTCGCTCTCTCTTAAAGCTAACTCCACGCCGCCTCATCGCTGTAACCTTGACGATTATTCCCAATGAATTTGCAATAACAGCACGATGGATGAGGGGGAGAAGCCTACAGTGCAAGACCCTTCCTGCTGTGCTTTGCTACGAACCTGCACTTTAAGGGAGGTTTGGAACCCTCCATCCTCACATTTCCTATCGCCCATAGAGTAAGAATGTTTCAAAGCAGAATACATAGAGGACTTTTTTTCTCCTCTCCAGTTTTCCAAACAACAACACAGGCACAACAACAACAACACAGCAATAAGGGAATGCCAAAAATGAGCCCATTGCCTGCACCAGGCATCCAAGGGAATGACAAAAAGACCAAGAGATTCTGAGCAATGCAATAAGCCACGTTAGATGCGTGATTTTCACCAGCACACTTGAGTCAGATGCACTATGCAAACAGCTCTGCGTTTCGCTCTCCTACTTGAGAGATCTCTCTTCTCCACTACATTCAACCTGAACACCAACCTCGAGCTTTTCAGCAAACCATTTGTGACAGCAAAGCGTTGGCATTCACATCTGACTCCTGGATGCAAGGCAGCCCTCTGTGCCAAGCAAGTTGCGTTGTCCTACAACATTATTACAGCACAAGGGATCTGGCACAGCAACCTGCGATAAACCACGGACATTTGGAATACAGCACTTCTCTGCCCCCAGACCTCGACTTCTGCTGCAGCATTTCCTCAGAGCATTTACCCCCCAGATCCCTCATAGGGATCTCATAGGGACACCCATTTGCAGGGCAGGATGCGATCCACTCCTCACCACGTCATGCAGCACCTCCGCTCAGCGCAGACTGGCAAACCCTGCCGACAGATTCTATTCTCATCCCCTCCCATGCCTTCAAATTGGAGGTGTTTAAAAATAATATTCAGACCATATCATCCCGAGGCACGTCTGCTGAATCTAGCGGTGTTTGCATCTCGCACAGCTCAAGCATGTCAAGTTTGTTTCCTTGGAAACAAAGACCAATTTGCAAGCATTGCTTTCTTCCTTCTTTTTATTTTTTTTTTTTCATGTTAATGAAGACATACCTGCAGCTCTTGTTGATGCAAAGGAATTCAAGTTGCTTCACATACAAAAAAAAAAGTTCGTAAGAACTTTATTGTTAATTATTAATACATTTTGCTAATGAACAATTGGTTGCTGCACCGAGGGAAAACCAGTTCACTGCTATTTAAAAATCCCTTCTTCCCCTCAATAGACGCACACTCAAGGCAAGGCATTTATATTGTCTCCTTGGGGAGAGGGAGGGAAGAAGAGGAAAAGCAGATTCATGTGCTTACCATGGGCTAAGTACAAAGTTCCAGCGGAGGAACAATCTCAGAGGGAAATCCTGCATTGCTCCTAACACGCTGCGCCAAGAGATGCACCAGCACTGCTTACCTGCTCCACGCAGACTGGAGAGCAAGCACAGGCTCAGTAAGAAGGAAAGCAGTAATATCTTGTGGCCAGCTACAAGCCCAACTTTTTCTCATTAAGGGAATGCATTAGTGCTTAAATGGGGAGTCAGCCTTTCCATGCACCTAACTATTCTCCCAGTCAGCCTGCTCTCATCAAAGGTCCTCACATTGAAGGCTGTAAATCCTGCAGCAGTGACACACAACCTCTCTGGGTGGGCAAGACAGAAGAGGGAGGGCAACACACAGAGCTGAGTTATCCACAGCCTGCTTTGCAAAGGGAATTGGTACCCACACCTACCATAGCCCTTGTGGTGCATTACCGCTACTCAGTACCTGTCAGATAAGGAGTAAAATGGATGCATGTGAGAGCAGCAATCAGTAAATACGTGCACTCTATACCACGTATAGGTTGGTGCTATAATTGCTGAGGTATATCCTAACTAGTACCATGGCTTTAGAGCTTTGGGCACTGCTCTGGCCAGCATGAATTCTGGGGGAAGAGAAAGGAAAACAAT
Source organism: Coturnix japonica (assembly GCF_054131305.1). Lineage (NCBI taxonomy): Eukaryota > Metazoa > Chordata > Aves > Galliformes > Phasianidae > Coturnix > Coturnix japonica. The sequence goes on from NC_140683.1 coordinate 10,184,986, forward strand.
CTTGCTCTGCATTTGACTGGAAAGAATTCATACAGGAGAAAGTATCTAAACATCACTGTGCAAAATAGAACCAGACAGATGCGCTGTGATTTGCTTAAATATATTGCAACAATAAAATAGCCGTGGCTTCTTTGTAATATAAATTTACAGCATTTCCATTTCACAGAAAAACTGAGGCTGGGAGAATTGACTGCTGTGTTTCTGGAGATGCTCTACATTAAGGCATGGAAGAGTGGAAGATGAGCAAAGAGCCCCAGCACCTGATGGAGCTGTGGGTGTCCCCGTGCACTGCAGGGAGTAGGACCAGATGGCCTTTAAGGCCCCTTCCAACTCAAATAACTCTATGATGTCACCTAAACACACCCTGTTCCCAAGGAGGCTGTAAAGCAAAGTTTGACCTTAAACTATAAAAATGCAAAAAGAGGCTGCACCCATTGCGATACGCAGACAAAAGGGAGAAGAACGTGGTCCATAAATAGCACAACAAGCACAAATTTTCCTGCAGCAGTGAAGCTTGCATGGACTGGTCTGTAGATGAATGCCAGGACTGGGTGTTCACACAGCACAGCTAAATGCAAGAAGGGCTGCCAGCAAATGGGATGTTCTACACAGGTCTGAGTGACAGAGTATCAAAGAACCATAGAACAGCTTGGGTTGGAAGGGTCCTCAAAGATCATCTATCTACTTGCCAACCACCAAATCCAGCACCAGCTCAGGCTGCCCAGCACCACATCCAGCCTGGCCTTGGGCACCTCCAGGGATGGGCAGCCAGCACCGCTGGGGCCTCACCACCCTCTGAGGAAAGAATTTCCTCCTAAAGTAAAAAAATTCCTCCTTTTTTCCTTTCTGAGCCCAGATCTCCACCTCCTCCTCTCCTTTGCAGAGAACATTTATGGCAACGTCCCCCATTACATTACGCCTTGTATTTTCACTTTCTATGACCATAAATCAGAAATAATCCACGCTCATCATCACACCGTTATTATTCTTCAAATTAAAATAATACAGGAAATTGCACCGGAGCTTCAGGTTTCAAAAGAAATAAACCATGCCACATAAAAGAACGGGCTTTTTCTTCCTTTTTCCCCCAAAAAATACCCTAAAATATGTGCTTTCATAGCCTATTTTTGAGCCCCCACGCTGCTGTCCCACCCTCTGTCTGCCTTACACAGTGCAAGGCTTAGTGGGGCTGCAGCCCCAGCCCCATCCCACGCAGCCACAGGTCAGGCAGAGCAGGGACAGCATTAAGTGCTCTCCATCATTCCTGGGAAAGCAAAGAAACTCGATTACTCATCGAGCGATTAAAATGTGCAAACATTTTGCTTGGTGTTCCGACTGCCACATTTAATATTTCGAGCAGCATCCAGGCCAATATTGTTGCTTAATTTAACATAACTGGATCCCGAATGCATTTCTAACAGATTAAACCACAGAAATATCCACATGTTTTAATGGGGATTTGGCACCGCTCAGAGCCAAACAGATTTCAGCAATATTTTTGGACTACAGATTCCTTCAGAAGAAAAAGAAAGCCCACTGCTGATGTATCTGCATTCCCCGCACCTCGAGTCTTTATGATTTAAGTGCAAATTGAAACCCCTAAATATTGAGTGCCATTATAATTCCAGCAACATCTGGACAATTCTCTTGGCCTCGTGAAAGATTTCGGGCCCCCTGCAGAGGGCTCAGCCCATGTTCATGCAGAACAACCCCTTCTCCATCCGCACGCTCCACTCTGAGCCTGTAGTTTCTATGCCAACAAGCATCTGTACTCCTTAAAAAGCACACTGAGATGTGGGGGGAGAAGATTTAGGATGTGATAAAGAGTTTCCGTTCATTGGGTTGGTATTTTTTTCTTCTTGGTTGGTTTTGTACCCTCTTTTAAATCATCCATTCCTCGTTTTTTGGGGGTTTCTTGGGAGGAAACCACAAAAAGGCACATCAGCCATCACCTCTGCCATGGCAGCTTTTCCACCCACACCACAATAAAGCACTGATTCACCAGGTAATGCTCATCAGTCAGACAAGATTCAAACAGCACAGAGCTGGGTGGGCTCTGAGCAATGAGCTGCTGCAGGGCCAGCCTGCTCCCATGGGGTATCCAACCTCCCCAGCCTCCAGCACTGATGGACAAACACACCAAAACTGAGGACAACGTTCCCCATTAACACCAGATAACTGCAGGGATTCAATTGCAGGCAGCCCATCTTGAGAGAGCAATCCTACATAAGACGTGCGCTATCTACTGCAGCAGGCATGACCCCATTTTAATATGCAGAAGGAAGAAAAAATGGTAATCCTACAGAACACAGAGCAAATAGCACTCTCTGGGACTGCTTGAATACCACCCTATTAAAATACAAACATGTTCCTACAGTAGCTCAATGATTTTAAACATTCACCATCTTTTCATTTCAGGTTTTAAGCATTTTGCCTGGCAACCCTCTGAAGGGCGAATTGTTACGGAAATAGGAAGACAATTAATTTTCCTTTATTCTGGAAGAGGATTATTGGAATAAATAAAATAATCAGCTTAGACAAGAACACAATTGCAACTTATGAAAAACAGAGGTCTTTCTTCGTTTTTGTTTGCAAAGAAAAGATTTCCTTGGGTGGAGTTTGAAAGGCAAGAGCAGAAGTTTGGGAGCTAAATAACCTTGGACTGTGAGCTCACAGCTGTCTGTCCATCTACCCACCCATCACAGCTCTGAACACCAGCATATTAGGGTCCCCTTCCATCCACACTCAGAGAATGCATGTTGAGTCCATTGAAATGAATGAATTTATCTGTATCAAGTACTGTAGGAGAAACTGGGCTTCCAACCCAAGCAGAGGAGAGCTGCGTGCTGATGCTTACCAATGAGTGCCAGGGAAAGGTCTCAGCACTGACAGTAGGAATGAACAACAGAGCCTTCAGGTTCGTGGTAGCGTGAGATGAAGTCGTCATTGATGAGAAATTCTGGGGATAGCTTGGTAAGAAGCGCCCTGTTGTTCCTGACAGACTCCTCTAGCAAGCAGAGTGAAGTACAAAAATAGCATGGAAACTTTGGTCCAAGGTTGCTACGGCCTCAAGAAAGGAAAAAGAGGTAATTGATGGAGGCACAGATTGCTGGGAACACAGAGGACTGCAAAAGGACTGAGAAATCAAATTGATGATCTGGAAAATTAAACGAGATGATGAGCTCACAGGTTAATGAGGAGAAGCAGAGTCGTGGCTCAGGATGGTTACAGGGCTGGTAAGGTTGGGTATCCCAGCCCTTACACCTGAGCCTGGATGTATCCCCCTTCTTTTCACCACAGACCCAGTTTTCCCAAGCATACTGTATTGGATTGCTTTTCCAGATCTCAGAAGCCCAAACATAGGCTCTCCACACATACCAGCTCATTAAGCCTCAGCCACTACAGGAATTGAGTTACCCAGCTGATTTCACAGCCAGGTTAAGAAATGCTGCTCCTTCCCCTGAGCCTGGAAGCCCCCTTATTAACCCCCAGGGATGGGGAGTGGAAATCCTCTAATCCCAGCCTCTTCCAGCCTGCTGGGTCAGCTCTCCAGGGCCCCAGCAGCTTTGGGCACAGAGATGCTGCTGCAACAAGGAATGTTGAAATGCTCAGGAAGGCATGAGATAAAACCACTCCTTTAGAAGGTGAGCCCCTGGTAAGGCATGAAGTCAGGGAGCTGCTGGGCCTCCCAACAGAGAAGATTCATCACAGCAGCTAATTACAAGGCTCATACCGTAATGCCTGGTTTTAAAGTCATTAGTGACTGACTCAAGGTTGGCTGAAGCATTTAGGAAGACAGAAGAGAAGGCAGCAGGCTCTGAAGTGGTCACTGACGAGGGAGGGCTCTGCATTCCCCAGCTGTAACTGCCTCCTTCCTGCAATGGCTGCAGTCACACCAGATATCTTCAGACCCACCTGTGAAACTCAGTTCCATTTGCTTCTGTTTCAAATACTGCTACGCTCACAAATTCAGCTTTCAGTTCCTCCAGAGAGCACATTTATGCTGATGGAAAAGGGTCACAACCAGCCATACATGCAGGGTTTGCAAAGAAACCAGAACCTGCAATTCCAGGCAATGGATCCCCCCAAAACCCCAAGTTCCACCTGATCCCCACAGAACCATGGCAGCTTTGTTCTCACAACTCCCAAAAGAGCGCTCAGAAAGCAACGTCCCTCCCATATAGATTAATATGGCTGCATCTCTATCATTTTCCTTACCCCCATCAAAAAGAGGATATAATTAATCTGTCCTCAGTGAAAATTACAATGATTTTCAAACAGCCAGAAACAATCTATTTGCATTTGGCAGTTAATTATTCCCCTTACGCGCACACCCAGCAATGTTCCCCCAAACCCATTCTCAGAGCACAGACGGTCTGTGCTGGCCGCAGCTTCTGGAAGGGAGGAGAAAAGGAGGGATGGAGCTAAAATCCTCAACATTGGGCTGCCAATGTTTTCACCGAGTGCTCAGCATCCTCAGCTCAGCTCAGCCCTTATCAAGATTGCCCTCCTGAAGACCAACAGCAGCTTCAGCACTCACCTGTGAGCTGACAGCCACCATTGGGAACCTCCAACATTTGCAAAATCATTGTATTACTTTTCCCTTCTTTGCACCACTCCAAAGAAACACCTTCCAACACACAGCACCGCTCCTGCTGCCATTGGATGCGAATTTAACACTGGGTGACACCAGCACAAGCATCCCAGCCATGCAAGACACAGGTTTTCAGTGGCAGAAGCAGCAGCACAGCAGCTGCACCCTTTGCTATTTGCTCCTCAAAGGAGTGCCACCATTCTACATGCACAGCCCTGGATGGAGATTTGCTCATTGAGCGACTGGAGCTGAAAGGGACGGGGTTTCTTCCAGCCAGACACCCCACCAATACAACCCCACCCCAAAGCCTGGCTGCTGGCTCACATCCATTTCCTCATTGCTCAGCAGGGTTAGCTAGAAGCTTCTAAGAGCAGCATAGAATCACAGAACACCTTGGCTTCGAAGGGGCCTCAAAAACCATCCAGATCCAACCCCCTGCTGTAGGCAGAGCTGCTGACCAAGCAGTAAGAGCAGCTTGCCCAGGGCCCCATACAGCTTAGAGCTGAAGATACAAGCCATGGGTAGGGAGCATTACCTCTCCCTGCACCAGCACCATGAAACAGCCCCAAAACCACCAAGCCATGCGGGTACCGCTGCCCTCCATCACTGTGCTTCAACAACTTGGCCAACATGGACGCAGAGCACCCAGGGCACCGAGCCCCATCCTCCAGCCAGGCTCTCAGCACAGGGTACTTGCTGCACTTACCTCACTGCCCAGCCGCCCTCAGCACCGAGCCGCCTTCAAGCAAAGCCAAAATAATGCCTCAACAGTCCTTTTCCTCCCCATCTGACACGGGCTCATGGCTCCTCATGCAAGGGGAGGAGCAGGCAGCGCACACAGAAAGAAGGCTATGACTCGGTAGGCACTCAGAGCCAATCCCTTGGCACATTTTCTCTCCAACAGGCGCAGGAGGCATCGAGTCCTGCTGGCTTCTGAGTGCCCCTATGGAAGGCTGGGTGCTGCCCCACACCACAGCACCAGGCAAAGGCCTGGCACTGCGGGAGGATTGCTTTGGCCTGGAGGGAAAAAAGAAACCACGACATGAAGGTCACCCATAAAATCATTCCGCAGCTCCCTCTTCCCCGGCTCTCCTAGAGAAAATCCTCACCAAACCCTCAACCTTAAAGGAGAAACACAAAAAGACATGGACATTAATCCCATATACCTCCGTCAATTTTTTTCCTCGTGTCTTTAGAGCAGTTGTTTACTGCAGCCAACTGCAGAGAAATTACAGTAGCTTAACTCTCCAACTCCCTCTAAAGGATTAATCTTCCAGTGAGCATGCTCACGCGAGATCTTTTTGCAGCAGTTGCATCCATTTCATGAAATGAGGGCTGCTGCAGACATGAGGAAATGCCATTTCAGGACGACAGGCGACGTTAAACAGCCCCAAAACGAAGCGCTAATCCCTGCAGGGCTCAGTGCAGCGCTCAGCACCGGGTGCCCTTCCAGGAAGGGGCTGCTCTGCCGGCCACGTTGTAAAGCACAGGGCTTGACTTTCATCCACAAGCTGGTGGACAATTCGCCCACCAAAGGACGAGGCACAAAGAGGCTTCTCCCACCCGGAGCTTTGCCTTTTGCATCACTTGTTGGCCATCTTTGCTCTTTAAAAATTAGAAAGAATAAAAAAAAAAAAACAAAACCATACAGGGAAGATAATTTGGGGCATGGGGGAGGGGGAAGAGATCAGATGAAAAAGAACAGCTTGAAAAATCTAGTTCTCAACTCGGCAGCACAGAAGATAACGGAGCCTGAGACACATTTAACTCCACAGATTAAGGACCCATGCAAATGAGGATTTGCTGGTAGACAACAAATCCAGTGTCTAAACAAGGCCGTCCAAGTAATTTCGCCCATTCTTCCCCAGACCATTGTGGGTTGGAATTAAATGCTCTATTGGAGGCATTGCTCCCACACCCCAGAGAGCACACCTTGAAGCAGAGCCTTCCTGCTGGAAAGAATGCTCTGAAATTAAAGGCAAATATTTATGCTTTAGGAAGAGCTTCTTCCATATCCCACATTCCTGGGGCTGCTGCTCCCTTTCCCACACATCAGCTGCATCTCCTGCTGAGCAAAGATCTGAACCTGTGTTTCTTTCAAGCCTTGAGTGCCTTCGATGCCATGAGTCCCTTTCTTTATGTTTCAGGCCCTACATATGAATCCTCAAAGAAGGGAACGCGTCATGATAGTGTTAATAAGGACGACGTCTGCTTTTTAAAATGAACGCTCACCATAGCGACCGTCTCCATAAGGGATGATAAAACGTATGGTGACAGTGGATGTTTTATTCCCTCGTCACCTAAATAGAATCACCCACAAAAAGGAAACCTCTGTTACCGTGCATCAAAACAGACGCTTCGTTGTATTTAGAAAGCATCCAAACGGGTTGGTTGGGATGTGTCACAGCACGGGCTGCTCAGCCACCCCTCCCTGCCCTGTCCTTTGAGGACCTAAGGAATGATGCTGCTCTCCTCCTCCCACTCAGCTCAGGTGGAGCTCCAGCTGCTCCATAGAGAAAGGTCTGGAGTCCCTGAGAATGCCTGCAAAGAGAAACCCCGAGTTTAAGGCAGGTAGATGTGGGAGCCTCAGTGCAGGAAGATCATGTTCTGCATTTCCTCCTCTGCTGCAGGATTAACCCAAACATGACGTTGGGATATCAGATACTGTGTTATCCTGACCTGTCATCCCCCGTTTGGAAACCAGTCATCCTCCCTGAGAGATCAGACTTTGAAGACTGCTATTGATTCTTCTTCAAGCAAACAGCCCAAGCTGGCAATCAGTCAATAATAAGCAATTACTCGACAGCCTCTTATCTCCAGATGCCAGCCCAGACGGCTCAATTCATAGAGGCTGCAGGTCAATAAATCAAAGCTGCTCTCAATTCTAAAATATCATCATTTCAAAATGCACCCAGTCTTCAACCTGGCTGAAAAAGCAGCCAAGACAGAGAGATTCCAGCAGCACAGGACACCGCTATGTCACTAATCTGCCAAGCAGCAGATAGGATGTGATGCAGCGACATCCACCTCCAACACTCCTCATCTGTTGTGAGTAGCGTGAAGGTTTCAGCTAGATGAAGAACACGGGAAGGAGGAAGCAGAGCCCTTCTTTGACCAGCCCTCCCCTCTGCCTAACTATGGGTTGGGACTAGATGATCGTAAGGTCCTTTCCAACCCAAGCCATTCTGTGGTTCTATTTCTTGGTGATCCAGACTTACAGCAGACCCTGGTGCAATGGGAACTCTCCATCTAGTACTGCAGAACGTCAGATCCCTGATAATTTCACTCCTTATCCACAAGTTCTCACAAAAGACATGGAAAAGGCCTGCGGGTACCGGCAAAACAGAGCTACTCTTAATATATAATTTGCTTCTGTTGCTAGCAGAAGGTGCCCTACAGGACAGTGCATCCTCCACATCGAGTATTAACTGCTGGCACGGCAGCAGGTACGTGAGGTCTGTACCAATGAGCCACGTAGCACAGTAAATCCAAGACCCTGAGAGCCTGCAAAGCATTCTGCACGAGCAGGAAAGCTGCCAGAGGTCTAAGCAATAACAAACACATAGAGAAGAATATAGCAAGGCTTGGGAACGTGGTGTCTCTAAGTGCAGGGGACTGGCAGGCCCGTAACATGGAGGCACCTTGATGTGTTTGTCCCAGGACTGAATATATTTGTGCAGTGCTCACGACCCAATCTTACAGACTAAGAACTGCCCATCAGATTGCAAAACCAGGATACACAGAGCCTGACAGACCAATAGGGGAGGCCCTGGGAAGCAGGAACAGCCCCACAGCTGGCACTCACTCCTCACCCTCCGCCTGCCATCAAACACAGGCCATGGTCCCAAAGGGGACCTGAGTCCAGCAGCTGTTGGAGGTCTGGACGTCCAGGTGAAGACCAGCAGGCAGGGAATTCCTGCAGCCCTACTCACCAGCTGGATCCTGCCACAGCTTCTGCCTTCAGCAACATGCAGAGTGCTGAGTTCTGTGCTTTGGCTGTGGCTGGGACACAGGAAGCTGTGGGAAGCAGCCCAAAATCTGAAAGGGATTTCTCCTCCTCTTCTTACCCACAGAGCATCTGCAGGTGGCTCTTACACCATCAGCCTCACAGGCAGCATCACGGCAAAGCGTGGAAGAGTGCTCAAAAAAAAAACCCAAAGTGTTAACTCATAGTACTGCATTGCTATCACCATTTATAGCAAAGCCATAAAATGCCAAAGCAGCCGACAGGATCCCACAGACCGCACTGCAGGGCAACCCCTGAGCCCTACAGCCAACCAGAGGAACTTCCACACAGCACCTGTATGGAGGCACAGCTCACACACAGCTCACACTCCTACCACACACACATGGGCTGGTATATGCAGCCCTGTGTCCAAGCAGCCAGCATCACTGCCAGAGAGGAACAGCTCTCCCTGTAAAGCTGCATGCTGCAACATATTAATTATTACTTTCCAACACCAACACCTACCTACCCGTCCATGGCAATGTGGCACAGCATCCCCATGTCGAAGGCAGCAGACACACACACTCCCTATTGCAGTGCAGCCCTGGGTTAAGGAAGGTGACAGCATCCAGATAACGCAGCAGCTGTGGGCAGCTTAAGCCAAAACCAAGCTTCACCAAACAGCACCTGAATTCATGTGAGGACTTTACCCAACTGCTTTTGGGAAGGCAGATGCTGGGAGGAACATCTGCATCCCCCCCATGCTGCCATTCACCTGCACTATGCACCTCATCCCCAGCTGCAACTGCTGGGGATGCAACTGCAGCTCCTTGAAAACCACATTAAAAAAGAACACATAAAAATAGATGTGAACAACCAAACTGGAAAGTTTGCCAAAGCAACACTTCTGTTTTCAGAAGTAAAAACATGGTTCGTGGCTCACATCTTCCAGATGAAGCCCAAAGCTGCTGTCAGAAACCCACCGAGGAGGTGCTGCACAATTAGAGTCATATTTGCTTTAATCACAAATACTTCAGAACACTCTTCAGAAGGGAAAGTTTCCCATTTCTCTTCACCATGGGGACAGGGGATCACCTTCAGAGCCCCTTTCTCATGCAACACCCTCTTTTTATCTTCTGCCTTAAGGAGGAGCAAACGCTGCAAACTCTCCTTGCATTTAAGTCTTACCACCTTTCTGCACTGCTGCTGCTCAGCTCTCTGCTCTGTGTTCACCAGTCCTGAAGCTGCACATCAGCAAAACTAGAGGAGAAAAGGAAAACAAACCCAAGAGATTTACCTAATTTTGGGATTCAATAGCACAGCGAGTTTGTGCACCCTCTCACTGTGCACAGTACATGCTTCAGAAAGGCTGGGAAATGAGCAGGCTACATCCTGCGCTCGCAAAGCACCACCTACACTTACAAAGCAATAAAGAAAAAGCTTAATTAATCAGCAAGAAAACATTAATGAGCACCCAGCAAGGAAAGGACTCTGCGCTCCTGCAGCGGTCAGCAGCTGCAGTCCCAGGGCAGGCAGATATCTGACTCAGCCATCACCATTCACATTCCTTTTTAAAGGCAGACGCTGTTGAATCAGGAGCGACTCTTGGCAACCCCACCAACTTCCACTCGTGGAGTTTCTGTCATTTAAATAAGAACGTGGAGTATCTCTGGGCACCCGATGGATAAACACAAGTAGGCGAGGGGGCCTCTTGTAATGGGCTCCTTGGCCACGTCTGCAAAATGCCAGCGTGTGCATGGGCTGGTTTCCTTTGGCCAGCTCATGCCTTGCAGCAGCGTGGCTGCAAACACAGTTATCCTCAGCAGCGGGTCAGTTTCCTGTGCTGGTACCCAGGAGATAACTGCACCTGAGAGGGGAATCTGCAGGATGGGTCTGAGATGAGACCAAACCAAACAGCTCTGAAGAAAAGCTGCAATAATTAAAACCCACGTGCTGTTAACGTACAGCTATAGATTGCAAAAGCTGAGCTCGGCTGTGCCAGCCCAACTATCTTGCTATTTACTTCCCCCCAGCTGTGACACCTGCACATTTCCTCCTGCTCCCAGTGCTGGCTCTGCAGGACAATTCACTGTATACACACAGGAGTGAACCTGCATCTTCCATCCTACCACTGTCCCACTTGTTGTCTCCCTGTTCTAAACGGACACAACTCACCACTGCCACCACCCAATTCTCCCTTCAGAAGGAGACACGGCACCAAAAAGGCTGGATGTAACGTTTCATTGCTCCTTTTTGCCCCCCTGCCATCCTGCATATACACAAGCAGCTCAGCCCTGCACCTGCTCAGCTCCCAGCACAGCCACTGCCCCACAGCTGAATGATCTGAAACTTAAACTGAGGGCAAAGAGCCTGCTATGGGGGCAGGCAGCAGTGAGGGTCAGGTGGGAGACAGGAATCCCCTCAGAAGAACATTTCCTGCTCTAAAAGAGGATATGCCGCATGTCCTTGCTGCTAGACATTTTTAATTAAAGCAGGAAAGCCTTTCTATTTTAAACACCTCAGCGATACCAGCACCAAGAGCTTTTCTAAGCAGAGTTTATTCTGGGTTTACATGCATTTCACAGCACTGGCCAAGCCAGCAGAGCTCCAGCAAACTCTCCCATCCCTGTCAGATTGACCCATGCAGCACTGCGGGATGTGCCAGCCCTGGGCTGAGCAGGGGGGCACAATTTCTCCCTGACCCCCAGCATGGGCAGCTCTACAAGCCCTGCATTGTACACCTTTGGCTTCCACCAGCAGGTAACATCCAGCAAAGCATGTCTCAAAGCACCCAAAGGGGCTCCTTGAACCCCTCAGTCATACACTGAACACACCCCAGGACACCAGACAGGCAGTCAGAGCTTGGGAAAACCAGACAGTCCCACCCCAAGGACCTGATGGCACAGAAAGGAGCAGGAGCTGCCCTTGTAATGCCCAGCACAGGGCACAGAGCAGGAGGTGGCAGCGTCTCTTGCTCCATCAAGCTTTGGAAAGCAAAAAGAAACAAGTTTCCCTGGCCTAAAATCATCTCCAAACAGACACAGCTCCATCCCCAGCAAGGACTTTTATTGTATCACCGCTTCAGCAAAGAAAAAGAAACATCATTCTCTCCAGACAGCATAATTAAACTGCAAGAGCTTATTCCAAATATAAACCAGGCCTTTGATTCTGCCTCGACTTGACAAACTGTTCTTCAGACGCTTCCTTCAGTCACATTGGCTCAGCTACATCAGCTTAACAACTGAAGGGCACTGCTGAGGCTTCCTTACAGCTTTGGAAGCCACACTGGGTTGGAAGAGACCCTTAGAGGTCACCTATTCCACCTCCCCTGCAATGAACAGGGACACCCACAGCTCCGTCAGTGCTCAGAGCCCCATCCAGCCTAAATGCTCTGGTGTTATTTAAAGTCTTCACAGAAGGTGAGTTTCCAAACAGCATCAGCTCAGCATTAAGCTCAGCATGGTCAAAGCACGGCAGGGAGAATTGGCAGCAGGGAAATAGAGGTCAGCACTACTTAACATCTGTTTGTCAAGGAAGGGGCAGCTGCAGCTGCAACATATAAGCAAAAGTAACCCTGAGAGCCTCTAATCCACGAAGTTACAAACTTTCCTGCCCTTACCAGGTGTTCAGTGGGGAAAACTCCTTTCCTGGCACCAAGTCACTGCTAAAATGTTGCAAAGCAACCTTGAATCCAACACAACCGGAAAACCCACGTTGTAAATGTGTCCAGGCTCTGGTGTCAGTGTAACATTAACATACCTCACTGTACTACAGGACCGGAGAGAGCATCTGTCCCACAGCCATCAAACACTGCAGCTCACAAAGGAGAAAAGATGACTGTGCATTAAAAGCAACGGCCCTAGGAGAGCAAAGCAGAACCTCTCCATGCTTGTGCTATCAGCTGGAGTAAATGAGGGAGGAGGAAGGGCAGGGCAGGCCTGAAAGGAGCCCTGGATCTCACACCTGTGAAACAGAAAGTGGGAAACTGAAGAGATCACCTGCGTGTTCCCAGCTCAAAGGCACTGCTCATTAGGTCCTGGCTTTTCCTATTATCCCTCCTGCACTCGGTGGCCTATTACAGCAACCTCCTTCCAGCCAGGGACCAGTGAATAGGAAGTGAATAGGGAGCTCTTTGACGAGAGCAGACGCTGCCCCTTAATCCAGTGGGGAGCTCATTGCACTGGCTGCCTCCAGCAGCACCAGCTGGATGTGGGATGAGAGCAGGATCAAAGCCGGGGTGCAGCCCTTATAGGAGCTGATGTGCAGCCACACGAGGCCCAGTTTGGAAGGTGGGGAGCAGCAGGAACCGCAGGGCTGCTCTAAAAGAGGTGGCGAGCAGCGGGGAGATCCATTTGCATTGCAGGTTGTGTCTGTTGGCTTTAAAGATCAAAGCTGCATCTCCAGGAAAATAAAATGAAGTGGTGTTAGAGATGAGAACAGGAGGGACATGCAGTTTGGAACCACTTTGTTCCAAGTACCTTCATGCTACTGGTTTCCAATCTGTTTCCAGGCTGACACTGAATGTCTCACATAGAGTAAGTGATGCAGACCAGCAGCATGGAATTCAATGAGCCCGCAATAGCAATGTAGGAGGATCCCTGACACCTCAATGCTGGCCCTGCAGCCACAGGACGACTTAAATACATAATAGCACAAACCAGGCTCAGTGTAATGGACCTGAAGGAAGCGCTCAGTGCCTGCAGGTTGGTCTGGGCAACCTGGGTGCGTATAACGGGTCGGTCGGTGCTCACAAAGCGGTTCCCGGTCCCAACGAGGCCGCCCATCCCGGCTGCGGCCCGCGGGCTCCTCCCGGTGCCGGGGCCTGGTCAAGGCCGCCCCGAAGCCTCCACTGCCACCGCGGCCCGGGACCCTGAATAACTCAACCCGGCGCCCGCCCGCCGCCCCGGACCCTGCATGGCGCATAGCGACGGCCCAACCTCCAGCATTGGCCCTGCATGGCCCGGGAACCTGCATAACGCCACACACCGCCCCGCCGCGAGTCGAGCCCCGGAATGTGGATATCACACACACCGCTCCCCCCCGCCCCCGCTCCCATTGGGAGGAACCCCGGAACCTGTATGGCTCATACCACCGATGGGCAGCGGAGGGGTGTTACTTATACAGAGTCCCGGGCTCCCCCTACACACAATGGCAGCAGCTCCCACATTCTTCCCCCTCAGCGGAGTTGGACTGAACCACGGGGCGGCGGGGGGGGGGGGCGGCACGGCGAGATCACGGCAACCGACAGCGGCAGCACGGCTCCGGGCCGAACCACTGAGCGCTCCCACAGCTTCCGTCCCCCCTCCCGGGTAGATGGACGCCGCCGCTCTCACTCACCTCGGCATCCACTGTGGCCATGGCCGGAGCCCCGGAGCGTAGCCCCGCCCCCACGGCGGCTCCTCGCGCCTCCGCCCCGCCCCCTTCACCTCATTCTTCTCAATGGAGACGAGACGGAGGGGAACGCGCATGCGCAAGGCAACATGGCGGCACCCGATGGGGTCTCATGGCCGTACGGTGTCATGGCGGAACACGAATAGGGGCGGGACTGAATGGGGGGGAATGGGGAGAGAGAGGGGTGAGATGGGGACAGGAGGGGGATGGGATGGGGGAGGGGTGAGATGGGGGCAGGAATGAATGGGGATGGGAGGGGGATGGGGTGGGGGTGGTGTAAGGATGGGAATAGGGGGGGGGATGGGGTGGGACTGGGATGGGAGGGGGTGAGATGGGGGTGGGATGGGGTGGAGATAGAATGGGATGGGATGGGATGGAACAGGGATGGGAGATAGAATGGGATGGGATGGGGATGGGAGATAGAATGGGGTGGATGGGATGGGATGGGGATGGGGTCGGGTGGAACAGGGATGGGAGGGGGTGAGATGGGGGTAGAATGGGATGGGGATGGGATGGAGATAGAATGGGATGGGATGGGGATGGGATGGGGATGGGATGGGGATGGGATGGGGTAGGGACGGCAGCGGGGCTGGGATGGGGAGAGGGAGGGACGCTGATGGGGATTGAATGGGGACGGCAACGGGCGTGAGCTGGGGACGGGACGGGGCTGAGGATACGGGGCACAGGACGGAGCACAGCACTGCCCCGCTCACACTGCGGGGCCGCGGGGTCCCATTGATGTGTAGGACAGAGCCCCGTAACGCCTCCAGCCGCAGCCCCTACAACGAGCCCAGCCCTCAGCCCTGAGCCCGGCCCCGCAGGCGGAGAAGGGACGAGCCCGGGAGCCCCGCCCGGCACACACCGCGCTCCGGCGGCCGCTGCTGCCCCCGCCCGGCGGCACCGAACCGCAGTCAAAATAAGAGTCCCCGGGTGGTGGGGGCGATGGGCCGGGTGTTGGGGGCGGTCCGGACACTCATCGCCCCTCGGGGCCCCCCGAGCGCGCAGCCGCGGGCTGACAAAGGGATGGAGATCCTCCTCCAGGGGGATAAAAGCCCAAAGCGCTGCGAACGTGATGCTTTGTTACAGCTTGAAACCGGGTCGCGCATCGCACGGCAGGACGTTGTGTAAAAACGCCACGTGTGGCAGTAGAGGAAGGTTATATCAGCCCTGGAATGGAGCTGAGGGTTGGTCCCACCCGGGTCAATGAGGGAGGAAGGATGGGATGAGTTACTGTTGCAGGGGGCTGGAAACGTGTTAAAAGATGGGCTGTCAGATGGGCTGCCAGCAGCACAGCGAGCCCGGCCTGGCTGTTGGTCCAAATAATTCCTCCAGGCTTCGATGGAGATACTGGAAGTTCAATTTTAAGCTCCAACAGGAGCCAACATCCAGCAATGGGAACTGGGGCTGAGGAGGAGCTGCAGCCCTTCTCACAACACACAGCTCAGCCCAGCAAACCAAGAACTGCAAAGGAAAGCAGCAGAGCAAAATGGGGTTTGGTGGAACACAACTGGCACTGGGAGCTGCAGGGATGGGCTAAAAGATGTGCCGAGTGAGAAGGAAGCAGCACGAGAATGGACAGAGGGCTATTTTTGGTGCTTCCCATTGAATGATGTTTGGAAACAATTATCTCACGGGCCTCTTCCCATCCTGATTGCAAACAGAGGAGGAGAAAAAAACAAAACAATTGTTTAAGGATTGAAGCTGGGAATTGAATCAGATCCTGCGGAATCAAATCAGAGCACAGCATTTCTCTTGGAATAATTTATTAAATACAGCATTAAAATTTGAATTTATGAATTCCATCATTAAAAACAAACCTTTGTCTCATATATATATATATATGTATATATATATAATGTATATATTTAAGGACAACGACAATCGTTCTTACCAGCGTTGGTGGATGTTGGGCCGGCGCTGCTCAGAACAGCACCTTCTCTACTCTACCCTTAAAACAGTTCAATGCTTTTAAAACAAAAGGAAATAAAAAGGGTCGGTGGTTTTTCTTTTGCCAAGGAAGGACGCACAGCAGGGCTTGTCCCCAGCAGCCAGATGGGGCTGTGAGGAGGCAGAGCTCCGAGGTTTGTTAGATATTGCCTGCCCAGCATGAGGAAACGTGGGATCAATTCTTAGAGGTGCCAAAGCTGCAGTCTGCCATCTCAGCCTTTGTCAGATGCCCACAGCTCTGAGCATCCCGGGTTTGGTTTCCTCAGCTCGGGCAGTCAATGCTAAAAAGCTACACGAGGAAATAAAAAGCAAACAGGAAAACAAATCAAACCAAAACAAAGTTACTTTCGGTATCTCAGCTTCTTCCCCTGACCCAGCGGGTCCAGCAGAGGCTGCAAATGAAGAGCAGCAGTTTGTGCTCCCACTCACTCCATTCAGGAGATGAGCAGCACAGCAGTACCAGCCGTCCCCAGGCCACGCAGCCCCCCGTGCTGGTGTGGTACCAAGGAGCAAAGTGCCAGGATGAGCCTGGATGGAGGTGGGGGGCCACCGCCAAGGATGGGGCTTCCATGGGCAGAGTCCTTGGGCAGACGCAGAGGTAGCATCAGACTGACTTCTGTAAGTTGATTGTCGTGTAATTCTGGCCTGCCTAAGGCCGGGACAGCTGGGATGGAGAGGGTGCCCTGCAGGAGCAGGTGGGGCATGGGAGCTGGTGTCCCCTGTACAGATTGACAAGCGCTGGTCGTCCTAGCAGCAAGCAAGGAGGGTCTGTCTTCTCTAGAAAGTTATCCTTGCTATAAAGGCTCCCTGTTGGCAGAGCCTGCTCTCCACTCAGCACAAGCAGGCGGCCGTCCAGGTCACTGCCCAGGAACCAAAGGCTGCCAGTCACTCATCCTACCACGCAGGTACAGTGAGGGCTTGTGCTTTTGGCTTGGCAACAGTCCCCGACCTTCCAACCCTGCCCACTCCAAGAAAGCTCCTGTTTCAGTTACCCCTGGGACCAGCGAGGACGAGGAGGAAGGGCTGGGGCAGAAGCATTTCTGGAGAGCACACAGCCCACAAAAGAGAAGAGAAAGTTCACGCAGCTCAGCCTTCACCTACAGTGGAGACATGCCAAGTCAGGAGGATTTCAGATAAGGCATCGCAGGTGCTTTGATAGTAAAGCAGTTAGTGGTGACTACAGTACTTCAAATACAGGCTGCAGCAGAGGGCATCCCTGGGGCAAGACCAGATCTTCCAGCTTTTGGTGCAGCAGAACGAGATGGTTCAGACCTCTCCTACACACAACACGGGCTGCTCTGGCTGCCCTTTAATTCTTCCCCCTCCCAAGAAAGAGACTCAAAAAACCCAGGCCAGGATGTGCCATTTACTCTGCCAAGCAGCCACGGAGATAAAAAGACGCCTTGTGCTGTACCAGACTTCGCAGCAGGCCGGTGAACCATCGGGATGTGGAGCAGGGGAGGTTAGTTGCCATTGCTGATGCTGGAGTTGGCACTGCTGCAGCTCTGCTCGTAGGATGGAGGTGCCTCTGCATGGAAAGCAAAGAACAAGAACAGTTATAATGGGAAGTTCCCTGAACCTCCATCTATGTAGTTCAGTACCAAGCATAGCAGGCTACTGACATGTGTGTGCAGGCACTACGGGACCCCACAGCCTGCTCTGCTGAAGTGACACATCCGAGCATCTCTCATCACCCCAGTGCTGACTGCCTGGGTGATGCAGGTAGGGCTGTGCCACAGCGCTGGTCCCAGCCACCCCACAGAAGAACTGCTTCAGGAACGCAGCGTGCTGGGATTTCCCTGAGCTCTTCCATCCTGGACAGTCTCTCAGCACCCGCCCCCACAGCTTCTGTCTCCAGACCAGATGCAGGCCTGCTCCAAAGCAGACATAAGATTTCAGTTACATCACTTTCCTGGCTCTGCTCCCGCCAGCCTCACCACAAGCCAAGGAGTTTTTATATCTGTGGGAGGCTGAAAGCTCATTTCAGAGCAGGGGAGATCCTCTCAGAATGAGCCCAGGGCAGCACGGGTGTGGACGTGGGAATGGACAGCTGGCTGTCACAGCCACAAGCAGCTCTTCCAGGGAAGGCAGGCAGAGTTTTCTCACAATCTCCCCTGACTTCAGCCCCCATCAGGCTGACATCTCTATAATCCAGGCTTTTCAGCTAGCAAAGAGACTCTTGTCATAGCAGATGTTTGCTATCACACTGCCAGACTGTTTAGGTCTCAGGAATGGGATGCTCACCGTATGGGTAGCCCCACGTGCTGTATTCTGGAGGCAAAATGAGCGAGCTAGCAGTGGGCACGGGCACCACGTTTCCCTCGGCGTAGTAAGGGATGGTGGCTCCTGTCGAGAGGCAGAGGGTGGGGTGATTTGGGGAGCCTGTCTGCTCCGAGTCCGCTTCCTGGAAGCTCAGTCCTGGGGCGTAGCTAAAAGGCTGCTGCTGGGAATGGCTTTTGGTGGGGATCAAGACATTGTCCATCGGGTGATAACCGCCAGCAGCCTCCTCTTCCTCCGGGGGGGCACTGGGTACCACTGCGGATGGAAGGTGCTGGACAGACCGGGAAGGGCTCAGGGGGACCCTGTTCACTGCAATGTTGCCAATGTAAATGGGAAGGGTGACTGAAACCTCTGGTGACTTGAGGGAAACCTGGAAGAGAAGGAGAAACAGTGGAATCCTCTTTGTTGTGTATCGCATAGGGCACAGGTAGGCTCACCTAACAAGGAGCACAATAGCACAAGCATCACCCATCATTACGGACCAGCAGAACAGCTCACACTGAGTTCCTCAGCAAAGCTACATCTTTGACACCCACAAGGTGCCCCCATAACTGCAGAACAACCCACCAGAGCATCAAGCTGCTCACCTGGATATAGTAATCGATATGTATGAGGCTACAGCCCTGCAGAATGGACTGGGGCAGTGCTGGAACAAGGATCTGCTCCTTCCATTCTGCATGTTTCCAGGCTTTCACTCCTGAACCTTCCACCTCCGCGATGGTCCTCAGGTCGTAAATCCAACGCTTGGATTTGTAAGCCACTTTCTGTGCAGACAGGAATAAAAACAGCTAGCAGAAAGATTGCAGATGATCATCCATCCCCCACAAAAATAAGGCAGGACACAAAATCACCCAGTTGTTCCGTCAAACAAGTACAAATGTAATAAACACATTGCAGGGCAGGATTAACCCATCACTGCATTATGGTCTGAGCTGCTATAAGCAAAACACATCCTCTACCACCTCTTTCCCCAGGAAGAGGGAAACAAAGGTAACCAGAGGTCTGGGCTGATTGCTAACCCCTTCCAGACAAAAGCAGCAGCAATGGTCACTGTGGTGAAAACAGCCAGCTTCACACTGGCCTTGGTGAGGTGGATTATCAGCACAAGCCAAAGAATCCCCCTTTTGGATGCTTACCTGGAGCAGGCTGGCTACCACAGCCCCGGTGTCCCGGCCTGATTTGTTCTCTATGTCTGTGCGGAGCTGGATCACTTGCCCCACTATGTACCCTTTCAGATCCGAGGTGGCTGTCAGGACAACGTTGCCACTTTTCACGAGCTTGTAGTTGAACTTCTTGGTAACTGACATCGTGTTGGGCTGCTGCAAAACAGCAGAGACAGATGGTGAGCCATGAGTGTCAGAGAGCCTCCAGGAAAACACTCAGACCCAAGACAAGCAGGCAGCAATGTCTGCTCTAAGAGGCCATGAGGAACCAGTAACACAGACAACAGGCCTCTCTCCACCATCCCTCCAGTTTTTCCTGTCCTGTTAGCATCTCCTCCCTTCAAATTCCCCAAAGCCAGGTCTCTACAAGCACCCAGTGCTGTTGGCTGAGAGAGATGCCTCTCTCAGCATGCTCAGAATTCACTTAATCTTCCAAAATAATGTGTGTAAGAGTCAAAAAATCAACGAGTGGGGACTGATGGCAGATCAAGAGCAGGAGTCCTCAGACTGCTCTCGCACCAGCAGGACATGCAGCCAGAGAATTACCCAAACACACAATTACTCCCACATATCACCTATAACAAGGTGAAGCAGCAACGCCTTGGTGATTCCCAGCCAAGCTCATCCTTGTTCTTACCTCAATATCAAGGATGTCATTCAAATTGAGAGGGCAGAGAACATAAAAGATCTTGCTGCACTTGTAGTCCTTGGAGAAGCGAGGTGTGTCTATCACAGCTTTCACTTGATGGAGGACCTTGCCAAAAGGACCTTCAAATGATGTCGGAGCAGAGGCTGGAATCAAGAAAGAAAGAAAAGGTATCACAAAACTGAGTTAAGCCAAGCACTTCTGTGCTTGAGACAGTTACTCTTCACCTGAAGAACTGTGTGAGCACCGAAGGGACATAACATACAAATGGGGATGAGCACTTGGGTCATCCAAACTCCCTATAGAAGGCACCCCCACAGCACATTGCACCCAGGACAGCTGGCCAGATGCAGGCCAGGACCGCTGTGCCCAGGTGAAAGCCCACAGGGTTCTGTCCAAGCTGTCAGCAGCAGTACAGACCAAGTTTTGCTCCAGATAGGAGTGTACAGCTTGTCTAAACTCCTCTGCTGACTGCAGCCAACATTACACTCCTCCCCTCTGCCATCTCTGGACCCAGCCTGCCTCCACCAGCTAGTCCAGGGCCTCAGCACAGCTCTCAAAGCTGGGGAAGCCCTTGCTAAGGTGAAAGAGCCTCCAGACATGCATCTGCATCATACCTGGCAGCAGGAACTGGAAGGAAAAGTTGTGCTCCCCAGCTGAAAGGACTCCTGTGGGAAATAAGAGTAACAGGTAAGTGGGAGGTTGTCACCTTGGAATGGTATTTTTGGAGCATGGTCAAGAGAGGCCAGTGCCAAGGGAATGTCACACAACTTACCCAGCTGCCTTCACCCATGGACACTACCTCACTCACCCTCTGCATGCAAGGAGCAATGACCCACCTGTCAATCCACCAAGCTGGGACCAGAGGTCCAAATCCCTGGCCTAAATGCACCCCTGCAGATCCTGGCCCCGAGACAGGACCTGCAACACCCCAGCCCAGCTGTTTGGAGGACCAGAGTCAAGAAGTAACTTCAACAATGCCCCTGAATTCTCCTCTCGGGCAGTCACTGCAGTGCAGGGCAGAAAACCACAGCTGTGAATTCCCACATATGGCACCGAGTGCCTCGGAGAAGGCTGCAGGCTCCCAGCACAGCTCTGGGAGTTCAAACCTCAATGCTGGTTTTCTTCAGCTCCCTGCAACCGCTGCCTCGAGGGCACAGAGCAGAGCCAAGACCTGGCACACAGCTCCAGCAACAGCTCCAACCCCAGGCTCCCCTTCACCCAGCTGGATCCCCCACCCCTCCCAGGGTGGCAGTGACCCCAAACCAGCCCCATGCTGGGAGCTGGGACCATCAGGCAGCTCCCCGGGCTGTCCTTGTAAAGAATAATCCACATTTACTGAACGAACATAAGAGGTTTTGTTTCCAGACTGGCAGTGCTAAGAGGAGACCTGGATACCTATTAACTCAAGCTCTGTTTGTTCTGCCTTGCAGGATCACTGCTGGAGGTACTAAGGCTCTAAATTTGGCTGGCTGTTCAGTTGACGCAAGAGCAAGGAGACAGCTTGCCTGTTAGCAGTGTTGGCTCTGCAGAGCTGACAGTAACAAAGCCCTGCTACCAGGGGATCAGGTGGGTTACACGACAGGGGAACGGAGCAGAGAATAACCCCCATCTGCAGCATGTGCCCAGGTAGACAAGGCAGAGTTCAGCCTGGTCCACAGTTCCTATTAGGAAACGTTGCACTGCCCACAGCCCCCAGCACACACAGCTGCAGCTGATCTCATCCTACCACTACAGAAGGTCAGGAAGGAAAGAAGAGCTGTGTGTTTATACACTCAGCCTGTACAGAAAGGAGGTGGTTTGCCCATTGCCATCGCTCTGAGCCAAAACACGCTCCTGGTGATTTCACTTCTCATCCCCAGATAAAACCGGATATGTAGGCTAAAATGCAACATGCCGGCTTGTCACAAGGTGGAGGCATAAAGCAACTCAATGCCTGCTCTGGAAGCCTCAGACACCCCAGCCTCCTCATGTTCCCTTCTTGGTAAGGGCTCACTCAGTGCAGGGCAATGCTCGGATGCAGCAGGTGCCTTTGCTTGGAGGTTTCCAGCACAAAACCTCACTGACATGAAGGACTCAGCCACTGCTCCAAGAGCTCCTGACTCTTATTAAGGCAAAACTTTGACCCCACAGCCACGTCCTCACTTTTGGGAAGCAGCTTTAAGCAGCCCTGAGACCCTTTACATACAGTGCATTTTCCAATGGTCGCAGCAGGACCAAGCACCTACCAGCACATCACATGGCATTGCTTAATGAATGACCAGCTGCTCCAAGGGCCCCAAGCACGCAGTGCCTGCATTTGCTGCCTACACTTCAAGCCTGGAGGCCATTGGAGCAGGGAGCTCTGGGCAGCCCCATGCCGGCATACCCAGGAGCTCAGTGCCAGAGCTATTCCTGGGACATGGCTTAATAAAAATAGATGAGGAAAAACAGAAGATCCTGACCACGATGGGAGGTTCCTGCGAAAGCCAGGGTGTGCTCGGGTGCCTGGCGGGCTGACAAGGCTGCTGGGAAGCCCGTGTGCTGCAGGGCACAGGCAGACATTCACAGCAGCCAAACTGCACCAGGAGCTCTGCTAAGGACACACTTGAGTATAGACCAGGCCAGGTTCACAGGAGCACAGCACGGAGCTGGATCCACTCACAGTGCACCCCAGGGCTCCCAAGCAGCTTTTAAATGCACAGAGTGAGGGGGAAAGAGCCGTGCAAGCTGCTGCAGCCTCACTAAGCCATTACCTCACCATTTCCCAAAGCCCAAACAAAGGCCACACTGTGTTCAGATGCAAAAGCTTTTCTTGAAGTTTACGTGCAGCTAAAAATATCTTGAGAAAGTCATTAGGCAGGGGAGGGAGTCGGCCGGGCTCTGTCATGGGGCTGTACCTGCAGCCCTCCTTCCTGATAGGAACCCAGCCAGCAGGGCTCTGCTGCCCCACACCCTACAAAGAACTGGAAGGAAAGGAACTGCTGCCATAGGAAGGGAAAACAAGCAACCTCGTATGCTGTGCAGGGACAGAGGTTTCAGACTTGCCTCAGGGTCACACAGGGCTCCCAAGCTCTCAGCTCGAGCTGCTCATGCCCCGAGCCTGCCCTAGAGCTGCAGATAGGTTGGGACTGATGCACAAAGGTGCAGACAGCCCGGGCTGGTAGGGATCCCCTGGCAGCAGAACTGAACTGCACACAGCCTGTCTGCTTCCCAGGTTTTTCTACAGCTTTCCCTCCATGCAAACAAACTGCTCTTATAGTACAGGTGGGACCTGAAGTTCAAACCAGTGCTGCCACAGAAACAACAGCCAAATGCCTCCTCCCAGCCTGCTGACCCGGCCCCAGCAATTCCATCCCAAATCCCTGCAGGGCTCAGTGCCCAGCAGTGCCTCCTGCCTGCCCACAGCAGCTTACAACCACCAGGACAGTGCCCAGGTTAGTGCCAGCAGGGCACGGAGCTGCAGAGAAGCCAGCAGAGGGAGATGCCTTGGCCACTGATGCACAGCAACGATAAACTCAGCTGAGCTGCATTACTCACCCTTCTGAAATCTCACACTCGGATGCATTGGGAGAGACAGCCCAGACGTCTGAGCATGCCAGAGCCTGAGGGGCCAGACAGCTGTAACGGCAGCGCAGGGTGCAGCACTCACCTCTCCCTGCCTTGCCAGGCTGTGTGTACAACTCAGCAAGGGCTACAAAGATGGATATTCAGCGCGCTGCTCTGTGTTCCACAAAGAGAACGGTCCTACCTGTTCTGCAGCCAGGACCAGGAGCCTGGTAGGTGTCCTCCACCCCAGCATGGAGCCAACTCCTGCCTGACCTCCAGCCCTTCTGGCTGCTACCATCCTGTTGATGACAGCACACACTCCTGCTCTGGAGCACAAACAAGTTTAGCCTTTGGACAGGACACACTTTTCCGTTGTTCTAACAGGGGAACAGCAGGCCTAGCCATATGGCAATATCTCTCTGGCTACTCAGAGAGCAATGTATTGAGTGTGCTGGCCAAAGTCTGCAGAAGGGCCAGCTACCTGGTGCCTGCTGGCTCCCTGCCACTGCAGGGCAGGTGAGCTCCTCAAAGCCACCAAATTCAGCAGGTATCAGTGCTGCAGATGCCCAGCTCAAATTCTCCTTGGGGCTGACGTGATTGGCATCAATGTGGACAGAAAGAAAGGAGAAGGGTGGGCACAACAGCAATCACAGCCAGGGGAGGACACAGCCTTCAGCCTGGCTTTGCTTGCCCAAAAGAACTGCTGCTATGGAGCAGCCTTCAGCTGAGCAGGGACAGTGCAGAAGCAGCACGGGTACGGCCCCAGCTCTAGGCTCCCATTCAAAGCAACTTGCTCATGCTGGATTAGCTGCACGCAAACACACAGTGGGAACAACCTCCGGTGCTCCCATATGGTTAATGCTACCGAGATAAACCTTTCTGTAATGCAGGAGATACACACAGAGGAAGGAAACACACACAAGAAGGCTCAGCAGCGAGGCTGCAGTGAGGGCTCTGCTGCTTACACTTCTCTGTATCAGCAGTTCTCAGTGACATTTTCAAAGAATTAGTAGGATTTGGCAGTACAGCAATGCTGCAAAAACCTCTGAGGATTAACAGTGATCTATTGAGGCAAGAAATGAGGAAGTGCTGAGAAAGCTGCTGAGACCCACAGTGACTGCAGCTCTTAACACGTGGTTTTCCTGGGCTAAACGTGCTGTTGCTGCTCCACAACCCACAGCACAGTGCGGGCACAAGCTGGAACTAGAGAATCCTAAGGGCTCATCACTGCTCACGTTTGCTCTCACCTCCTTCAGGGCTGTCCAGCCCCGCTGCTCTGCTCCCTCCTGCAAACACAACCCTGAGAACAGACCAAGACCCTTCCTGCATCCTTCCTCACCTGCCCAGTCAGGTCATTGTGCTTTTTCCATCCTGTTGGAAGACAGTATTGTAACCTTTCGGCCTGTGATGGCTGGGAAGTTGATGTGCCAGGCCAGCAGGGAAGAGGTGATGCACAGCTGCCCCATTTTAGCACTTTGCACAAGAAATATGCCAGAGGAGGAAGCAGGTATAGCAGCCAGGAATTCCCCACAGTGCCTGCTAGCTAGCTAACAAGCTGCCAAAAGGAAGGTCAGCTGGCAATTACAGCCAGCTCCCTGCATGGCTTCAATTCAGGTACAAGCAGGATTTAAAGAAGTCTACCTTTGCATGCACAATCCATCCACAGGACAAGAGCTGTGTGTGCAGCCGGAGACAGAGCATGGCCAATGCAAACAGCCCCATGCAGGCTCATGGCAGACCTGCCTCTCTCTGGCTGAACGAGGCTGGAGCTGCAGAAGGGGAGGGGAGAGGAGCTCGAGTGCTCTGCAGAGCTGAATTACTCCATTATATGGGATCAAGAGAAACATCTCTCTGTCTGAGCAGTCGGGACAAGCAAGGCTATTTTGTACTAGCAGCAACTGGTGTACTTGATCTCCTGTACTGCAGTTACCCAGGGAAAACCAACACCACTCACGTCTGTGGGTCTCCATCACTGTGTTTGTTTTCCTCCCTGCAAAAAGATGATCCAAGACGAGCCAGCACCAGTGAGCAATGGGCCAAGCCAAACTCAGGTCAGGTGGGAAAAGCAAACCCTCCCCGCTGGGAAGCAAAACAAACAGGTCCCCCCCCTTCCTACCCCCCACAGGCCAAGCGACCTCCCCAACCCTGCATAGTGTCCTCAAGCAAACACAGCAGTGAGGCCCTGCCTGCATGCACTCAGAGCAGCTGCTGCCCTCAGCACTTCCTGGCAGCTTCTCTGTAACGAGCAGAGTTCATTAAACCACTGGGCTGCAAGTCATTGCCAAGGCTACAGCACGGACCCTGCGCAATACCCAGCTCCTAGAGGCAGGAACACAGCAGTGAGTGGAGCCTTCTAAGCTGCTGCTGAGCCAGGAGGGAGTCGGAGCCCCTCCACACTGATGTTGCTCTGATGTGGAAGCAAAGAAAGGAGTTAAGGATGTAGCCAGTGCCTTAAATAGTGCCTTGTGCTGCTAAGTGGGCGCACAGGATATTTTCATGGTCTGTCTCCTCTCATGCAATAGACACCCTTTAAGAAAAAATAAGTTGTTTGTAAAACAAATGATAGATGATGCCACATAAGACTCATAGTCGAGCAACAAGGTGTGTGGGTGCAGAAGAGCAGAGATGCTCTCAAACGCTTGGAGAGTGTTCCAAGTCTCCATAGTTTTGCAAACCTCTTCCCCCAGAATGTCCTTCAAGAGCACAGGCTGTTTTTCTTCTTATTTATTTTGCCACTCAGAACATGGGAAGAGATCATGCGGGCATTTTATCACACTGAGCTTCCCTCTCTGCTCCACATCACAGGAGCAGGGCTGCTGCAGCCCCAAGGACAGCAGAGCTGGGCATGTGGTGACTGCATGGCCTTGGGGACACCTGGGGTCCTCCCTCATGGTCTGCCTGAATCAGCCCTCAGAGCTGCAACCTGCTTTTTACCCAATACTCCAATGTATCTTTGCAAGACAGGGCAGTAACAGCACAACACACCTCAGGTCCAAGCTTGGTGGTCCTACAGGGCAGATCTTCCCTTCACTGCACCCACGGCCCAGGCTGCCTGCACTACTGACACTGACACACAAACTCAGCAGTGCACAACAACTTGGGTTCCAGAAAAGTCAAGAGCAAAAATATTAACGCTTTCTGTGACAACTTTAGGAGCTGGGAATACCAGTTTTGGAGGCTTTCTGGAATTTGAGCATTCAAAGGTATTACATTAAGGGACAGCTTTGTCCTTCATAGTCTACATTTGCTCCAGTTGAGAGCTGCAACCCTGCAATAAACAACTGCAGGAGCAGCCATCAGCATTTCCCAGAGGCTGAGAACCCTCCTATACCCACTCCTATCCCAAGGCTTCTGCTGTGACAGCCTTACCAGCACAGAACCATCTACAGTAGCACAGTTTCCTCATGAATCATTAACACTAGAAAAACATGTAGAAGTTCATTGTCAGTGCAGTTTAAGCTTCTCCAGGAGCCTGCTATTATTCACAGTCTCCAGCTCACCAGCACTGAATTGCCTGTAGCCCCTTCCAAAGCCTCCAGGATTCTGCCAGCCCAGCATTCACAGCTGAGCTCCCTGGCTGTGATCACTACCATGTCTAAAAGCAGGACCATCTCTCATTGCCCTCCCAAGCAGTCTGACTCCTCCTGCAGCCCCTAGGCTAGAAGCCAAACTGAGCAGCCAACCAGCCACCTCCCTTCCTGAGACCTGAGCAAGCAGCATCATCTCCAAGTGAGGTCAGTTTCCCCTCCATGCTAAAAGCTCTGCCTGAGAAATCGCTGAGCTGGCAGGAGCTGCCACTTCAGCTTCACCCATTTCCTGTTAGTAGATCAAAGGATCAGTGCAGCATCAGAGGACTGCACTGCAAGCCTGGCCTAATGCCACGTTACAATCCCTGCTACAGCCACTGCCCTCAGCAGGTGAATACAGGCACCTCTTGGTTCTGATAGGAGCCAGAGCACAGCACAAATTATTTATGCTAAGGTTGACCTATTTAATAGCAGAACGACAGCATTCATTCGAGCCCAGATTCCCCTGAGGCTACTGGTGTCACTTTACCCACAGGATAACACAGCCCCACTGCTGTATCTCCAGGCACCTCGACTGGCAGCTGTGCACTGGGAGCTGCCGTAGGCTGCTCATGCCACCCTTTCAGTGCTTCTCCTGGAGCTTGAGCAACACCTCCATATCCCCTTCCAGTGTAGTTCAACCACTCCCAGCCTGACACCAGCTTCAGCTGACCAGTTTTGATAAGTGTTTTGATACTCCCATAGATAGCACGTGGAAAGCAGAGTAAGATTAAGCCATAGGGCTTTCACAACCACTGTGCTCACAGATGTCCACCAGCAGCAGCAACGTGGCTGCTGACAGCCCCACTCTAAGCAGAGCAGGGCCAGAGGACACCCCATATTTGTGCAGCCGATTGGGATGCCACTCTGCACAGCTCCTGCTGCCTCCAATATCAGCTCATATACTTTGTGCACAAGTCAAAGCAGCCTATGAAGGGGCATTTCACATCACTGCACTGCTGCAGATCAGAGTCAGCCACCTCCCAGTAAGAATCCACACACCCACAGGTCACCACCAAACCCTTGTGGAGCTCACCTTTGTCTGCCAGAGACAGCGTGGTGTTGAAGTACTGCTCCTCCACGGTCCAGGCAGTGTCATTGATCTTGTTTGACACCCCACAGAATCCAACACAGCTCACCTTGATGGCTGTTAATGAGAAACAACATGCAAAAGTCAGGGAGAAAGCAAAGCCACAATGATTGCACAGAGCCTCATGAACACACAGGGTGAAAAAAGGGAGTGGGGGAATCAGGTCACAGCTCCAGCCCAGAGCACATTTTCCCCTTGCTCTCAGCACTATCACACTCTCTCTGCTCCCCCAGTGCTACTTGCAGCTGTCAGCACCAGGAAGATCTCATGCTGGCTCACTGTAAAGGCCCCAGCAGTGACTTCAGCATCAGGGCTGCTGAGTGTCGGTGCTTCTCAGCAGCCAGAGACCACTTCAAGAGAGCACCTCCTCCTCCTGTGAGAGATACAGGACTGACAGCAAAGCCACATAGCCAGCTCCAGAAGCATTTAAGATGCCATTTGACTCTCCCAAAGCAAACACAGAATTGGAGCTGTTTGTGCCCTGCCTTGGGTAAGTCGTCCCCGAGTCTGCCCTGCTTGTTACACAGCAAGAGGCATCTGCAGTGCTTTGCTCCAGCCTGAATGTCTCCTGTCTTGATTCCCACCAGGTTTTGCAACAACTTTAACAGATCCCACAGAGCTCCCGTGCTGGACCTGCTGGTAAGCCACCAGACAGGCTCTCCTCCCAATTCACCCACCCACTTGCTGCGTCCAAGCAGCATCTCACAGGAAGCCTCTCCCCTGGAGGCAGGCAGCCAATCTGCCCCACTTCAGGGCTGCCTTCCTGCTCCACGCTCCCCACCTCCTTCCTCCCAAGCACTGAGCTGCAAGTGATGCTGCTCACATACACCCCACACCGCTCCGTGCAGTGCCTGCCCTGCCAGCCCAACTCAAGGTGGAAAGAAACCCAAACCCAGCCCACTCTGCAGGGGGAATGCAGAGCTCACACCCCAGTCCCCTTCACTGTGTTTTGCCATATGAGTCCGGACTGAACGGGCTGCTTGAGGCTCAAAGTCTCCAGTCCCAAAGGAGGAACAGCCAACCCACAGCCCTGCTCACCCAGTCACAGCCCGACCACGACCTGGAGCACCCAAGCACTGCTTCATCCTCAAGGGCAAGGGATGAACAGCGGCAGATGCCAACTCGTGTTAATCAAGCACCACTACGCACTGGCTCTGCCTGTGTCTATGAGGCACACCAGTACTTCTGATGCTGGGGACAAAGCAAAGAGCATGGCTGTGCTGAGCTGGAATGGGTCCCCTGCACCACAGAGCAGTGTCAAGTCCTTCCCCCCCCCCCCAACCATCCACCAGGGAATGACACTGCTCCCATCAGAGCTCAAAAGTAGAGGCTTTAGCAGGGTGAGCTCACCCAGCACAGACAACCTGTCTGGCTCCACTCATACCAATCCCAGGCTCAAACACTCAGCTCCCATGTTTTCACATAGGAAATGTGAGAAAGCCCCAGCAGGAACAGGAGGGACCTCCCCGGAACAGGCTCCCCACAGCCGCAGAGTTTAAAGATAACGACCATCTGAAAAGTTTAAAGATAACTACCATCTGTTGCAACACCAAGACGCTGGGTTGGGGATGGAAGTCTTCCATCCAAGCCTGCCTGCTGCACTGCAGCGCTCAGACGTTCTTGTTCCTGTAGGGAGGTGGGTGGGCACATTTGCACACAGACACTGCTGCCCCATCTCCCTTCCCATGAGAGACAGGGACTCAGCAGTGCCAAATTCTGCAACCCAGCACTCACAGCCAACGTTTGGCTGCTGATCCCCATTGCAAGCTGGGCTCCCCCGCAGCAAACCTCAGGGCTACACAGACTCCATGTGAAAGCCTTACTGCAGTTAGCTATGGTTGCTCTATCTCTGACTGTCCACGGGGCTGCCAGCTCCAAGGCTTCACAGCTGACCATCAACAACCCAAACAGGCTTGGCCACAGCCAAGAGAGGACTTTGTCTCTAGGTCCTCACCATGGGTGACTCTCTGCTGTCACAGTCCTGAAGGTCACTCCTGCTGGGGCACACACAGGCTCTTGCTCACAAAGAGGATCCGGGACATGCAGCAGCTGACAGGCTGAACCCAGGCATGCAGTGCTGGGGGCAGCTGCGAGCTATAAGTGGGGTCAGTGGGACAGCTCTGGCAAACCAGCAACATCGGATCTGCAGCAACTGGAGCTACCCGAGGTGCAAAGCTCATCAGCAGGGCTGCCAAGAAACTAAGTGCACAGTCTGAGACTTTCCAGGAGCTCCCTGCAGGCAATCTCCACGCCAAGCAGCAGATACAGAAAATAAGATGTGTTCATACACCAGAACAGCCCGATTCTGGCTGTTAGAAACACATAAAAAATGCCTCCTAAATCCAGTCATACCAGAAGCCCCAGTTCCCATGTTCCCGCACTCTGTTTACCCAGGTTGCTTTAAATAAATACAGGGGGAAAAAAAAGGCAAAAAAGCAGTAGGGAAGTGGAGGGGTGAGCAAAGAGCAGCAAGAGGAGGAGAAGCGAATCACAAAGCAATGCAGAAGGCAGGGGCCCTGCACCCCACGATCCCCCAGCACTCTCAGAAGCAGCAGCTTGAATCCAGCCAGACTCATCTTTAGCAACGCACCGCAGCACTCGCCAAGTGCTGGAAATAAAAGGAGACAGCTCAGCCATATCCATCTCTAAGCAAAAATAGAGATGCCAGGAGCTGGGCACGTCTGCCTTCTCCCAGGGTGATGTAAGGAGAGCAGCCGCACACCTCAGATTACTTTGTCAGCCAGGGAGCTGGCGCTGCATCGCAGGCAAGGGGAGAGCAGAGGACATGCAGCCCCCACCCCAATTACCAGAACCCAGCTGAAAAGCCCTGGGTTTCTGTCAGCTGAACCCCGTGCCAGTCAGCACCTGGATGGATGGGCCCAAGGGGTTCAGTTGGGAATGGCAAACCCACTCCCATAAGCACAGGGCTAGGCAGGTTGCAAAGCCACCCCAAAGCATCCTCACTGACCACACACAGCACATCCCAAAGGCAGAAGGGCTGCTGTGTGCTTGGCTCCAGACAACAACAGCAACAGATAGTCTGCATCAGATAGTCTTCGTTTCATGGAAAAAAGCCAAGAGGAGCCCTTTCCTCACCCCTCTCCATCGGAGCAGCGGCAGGCAGCCATCTGCATGCTTCAATTAGATTCTCCCCTCTCCCAGCCAGTCGCAGCACCCAGGCACAGCCACAGCTCCTGGGACAGGGAGGGGACAGATGGCCCAGAGCCACCACTTCATCAATGGCAGCTGGAAGAATCTGTGCCTGCAGATCAACGAGCTGTCACAGCAGCACTGTGGTCTCATTTCTTTGGGGTGGGGGAACAGAGACCCAGAGCAGCCCACAGCCCTGCCCTCAAGGCCAGCTGACAGCACACAAAGTGCCAACCCCATCGGGGCCAGGCTGGGGGACTCGAGACCTGCACACAGCACAAGAGCAGCTCTTAAGCAGCCTGCAAAGATTCGGTGATTCTTAGAAAAGCTCTATATAAAAAACACAAAAACAAGTACCAAGGAAACCAAGACCACAGAGAGAAGCACAACAAGGCCTTGGACAGGTTGGCTTTCACAAAGTCACTGGAACAAGCTCTAACACAAAGGGCTCGTGTCCTCCTCTGCACAGGGAGCTCACAAGATAGGCTGCTCCTCGGGCTCCAAACCACTGTGCACAAATACACCGAGAATCTATTAATTAAACCAGCAAGTCCTAATTAATTCTCAGCTGTCTCCATCCTTTTGGGTCCTCCTTCAGACACAAATAGTCCCAGGCATTTAGCAAGCTAGCAAGGCAAGAGCAGAGCTGGGAGGGAGCTGAAGGCAGTGGTGCATCTGGCATAGTGAAGGACTGCCCAGAGAAGTTCCCATCTCCTGCTGCCCCAGAGCTCAGCACAAGGGCACTAAGGGGACTCAGCCTCAGGGGAGGAGGTGTCCCCATCTCTTCTCTAGCTGTCACAGCGGAGCTGGCTCTGCCATGCAATGCAGGAGGTCCATGCTGGGTCTCCCACACACCTTGAACCCACAACTGCAACCCACTGCATGGAGCCTAGAGCATCAGCTGCACACAGCCAGTGACAACCCCACCTGCAGCAACAACTGGGCAGTGATGGTTCTGCTATACAGGTGACACACAGCTGTTATTTAAACTAAGGGCGATTGGTTTTAGCCCAAATCCACCCCAACAATACATCAAAGGTGTTCATATCCCAGAAATGCAGACTTCCCCAAAGAGAGACAGGGCAGATCTGTGCCTCCTGGCCACGTCTTCTCCCAGGCAAGGTCACTCCTCTTCCTTTCCAAGCGCTTTCCTCTATCACAGGCACACAGCAGCAATGGCGGCTGCTTCCAGCCCCTACCCAAAATCAGAATTCTGCACACACCCCAGAGAAGAAAGCAAGCTGCTGGGCTCCTGCTAAGGACGAACTGCAGGCTTTTCTCCCTCGCAGAGCTGACAGGTTTATTTATAGCATCACAGAGTGTTATCAGCACGCAGGCTGCCCTCGGAGAAAAGGGGTCATCTTGAGCATCTGGAACGAAATCCCTGGCTGAGCAAGTTTAACGAGCCTGTCTGCACCCACATCAGGGGAGGACGGGAGGAAACCTCACCGGTGAGTAGGGCAACCTGGACACCAATGGGACAGAATGTACCACTAAGCCCTGATGCAACAGGCCCAAAACCTGCAGGGAAAGAAGAAAGTTGCACCTCAGCCCAGTTCAAGGAGCCCAAACTCTCACCCCATTGTACATGTGGTCCAGGAGCAATGCTCCATGCAACAATGGGTCTACGTGTGCAGGAGTGACTGAGCACCACCAGCTGCGTGCAGAGGGACCAGCACCTCCATCCCAGGACAGGAGGGCAGAAGCCTCTGAGTGCTGCAGCAGCACAGCAGGCACTGCAGGAAACACAGCATTTGGCACAGAGATCTCACACTCACCATAGAAATCTTTGTGTCAGTCTCCCACCTCAGCTGTAACACCAGCACTCGTAGCCTCCTTCCTACCATCCATCAGAAATGCAGAGGGATTGTGGATGAGAGGAAGGCCAGAGGAGATGGTGGAGTCATTCTTCTGGTGCAGAAAGGCAGCTTTCAGCCTTTGGAAGCTCTTTTCTTTCTGCTTCTGCATAAGTTCAGAAAGGGAAATTCTGACCTGACTGCAGACAGACACACCTGCCCTCAAAGCTGTGCTCAAGACTCACTGCATAAACAGTCAGAGCATCTCTACCTTCAGGGTTGGGCCTCCAAACAGCTGTATGGGAGGGGAATACAAGTCCCACATGGCCGAGGTGCAGCAGAGCAGAGTCGGTACAGCTCGACCCAGTGCACAGGAATGCTGCCAGGACCTGCAGCACTGCAGCCCAACCACAGCCACCTTCCTCGGGCTGAGCCGTGTGAAACTGAAGAGAGGAACCACTTTTTTATAGCTTGCCCAAATGGAAAGAGGTTTCCACCCAGCACTTAGCCCTACTTTGGGCCGAAGCAGTTAGGATATTCCAGTACACACGACTTCCTTGTCTAAAAACAGAAGAACAGGGCAAGAAACCTCACCACAGTAACCACACTGCAGGTCCCAGGAGACATTCCCTAGGTGCTTAAACACCAGTCAGGTTCACACTGCAACAAACCACTCCTTTAAACTCATTGTCAAACATGCTTGTTCCTTCCCTGCCAGCACCAAGCACACCAGCAGAACAAGCTGGACACTGACCCACTGTGATGAGGCTGAGCTCTGATGTTCTGGGAACACGGGTCGGCCCGTGACCACCACAGCTCTGCTCTTCCCACTCCCTGGGCAGGTTTAATGACCTCCTCCTCCACAACCCCTGGGTTCTGTACTGCAAATAATCAGCCGACTGATCAGGTTTCTCTGCTTACCACAAAGAGGTTGATTCACCAGAGCCTACTCCCTTTTCAGGCTCTTTCTAAATAAAGGCTTCAAAGAGTTCTGGAAATTCATGCTCAACAGGCTCACAGAAACAGCCAGGCAGGAGGGCTGCTCTGGGCCAGGTTCTACCGAGGGACTGAGTCACCCCACTTTCTGCTGGTACACGGGCACCCTCATCTAGGAGCTGTGGCTCAAGCAGCTCCTCCAGGATCACAGATTTGTATGAGCTGAAAGGGACCTTAAAGGCCATCTGGTCCAAGTCCCTGCAACAAACAGGGACACCCACAGCTCCATCAGTGCTCAGAGCCACATCCAGACTGACCTTGGGTGTCTCCAAGGACGGGGCATCCATCACCTCTCTGTGCAACCTGTTTGATTGCTGCCAGGCACGGGGCTCCATTTCACCAAGGGAAGAGCAGCCACCAAGTCAGACTGATAGATGGCAAGAGGCCTGTTAGAGGCTGAACACCCCCTGCCACACAGTGAGGGGCAGCAGCACAGACAGTACTGACACAGCCAGGTGTCCTGGATGAGCTTGTCTCCACAGCATCACTGACATGAACCAAAGAAGTAAGTTCACAGCATCCTGGACATCCCAGTGTGAGCGATAGGAGCCATCTAGAAGGAAAGCAGACAACAGAACGGGGACAAGCAACCTGTGCTCCAGGCACTGCTTTCACACATCTTGGCTGTCAAATACTCCTCCCCCAGTCCCAGCGACTTGGGAGAAAGCAGCCAGAACCCACTTCGTTCTGCATAAGAGCCGCTCCTATGATTTCCTTTGATGCCATTCAATGTAAGCAGCTGGATTCTCTATTTATAGCAGAATCATCAGTTCAGAAAGGCAACTTATGTTCTTGTTATTAGCAGAGCATCAGATTCATAACAAATCCCTACTATGCTAGGAGGAGTACGGGTTCTTAAGGTGATCCACACAGCCAGGCTGGATGCCTGCAAACAGCACTGGGGACTCAGAGCTGACAGCCAGCCCCATGCTGATGCTCTCCATCAAGAAAGCATGCAGTCAAACCCACCCTTGAGCCTTCCTCCCCACAGATGCTGCCACTCTGACCCCGAATCTTACTGCAGGGAACACCTGGGGTTAAGGTGGGTGCGTACACACGAGGGAGGAAAAGTGAGCAGCAGCAGCTTTACCTCCAGCTGGAGCCAGAGCCATCAAGAGCGTGGCTCCTTCAGCAAGAACAAAAGACTGGAAGTTATAAGCATTAACACTCCAGAAATGATTCATGTTTCTCGGAAGCAGCCTTTTTGCTGCGGATATCTGATAAGCTCCGGTTTTCAATCCAGACTAAAGTGCTCAAAGGTCAGGGCAGTTTTAAACTAGTTCTCTAAACAAATGTGCATTGGCACAAACTTGGCACCCTCATCTTGCCAAGGGGATGGAAAGCAGGGTCTGTCCTTATGCTGGGACACCCCCAGATCCTCTCAGGGTACTGACACACCTGTGGGAGTTTGCTCTTCAAAAGGCACTGAAAGCAGACAGACACCTGCCCATCTCTGCGGTCTGAAGCTACTACACCTCCAGTTTTAGATCACAGACATGAAATGGGGACTACAGCCACACCTGCACACAAGGCCAACAGCCATCCACGTCCTTTGCACTTTTCCTTCCCCTTGAAGCACTTTCCACTTCCACAAAAGACACTAAGGGTGACAACTTGAAGAGCAGCACATAGAAAAATCACACACTTCCACAGGAATTGCTGCCTTCAGAGGTCACACCAGACACTGCACACGCAAGATCTCAATGCTCAGCCCTCAATTAAAGGGGCACCAAGCTAAACGTTCAGCCCTGGTGTGCTTGCCAGGCTGTTTCAGGAGCAAAGCAGGAGCAAAGCTCCCTCTCTCCCAGCCCCCAACTGCTGCCAGTTTGCAATGTTCCCATAAGGAATGGGGAGCTGCCTCAAGAAGAGGCACAGAAAGCCCAGAGTTTCTTGCTCCAGGCGAGGGAGCGTCCCCTCCTGCCTACCTGACTCCAGCTCAGAAGACAAGCTACGCCCCTGCCAGCTCTGCACTGCTCCGGGGAGAGAACGCACAATCGCACCCTGTTTGTCACACCTGGAAGCAAATCAGACTGACAGAGCTCCACTCCATTTGTTCTCTCATTTTCCCATTCAAAAGGGAAGGCCACAGCACATCTCCTCGCCAAAGAAAGCAGCAAACAGTGTCTCAAGATGAGCACAAGTGGTGTGCGGGTGGGGGGAGATGCAGAGAGCGGCACATGCTGCAGAGACAAGAGACACAAAACATTCCTGTGATTAGTTATTGACTCCAGAGGAGCTGAGTTCCAGCAACGAGCCAGCCAGGATAGCAAAAATCCTTCTTTTGTTCCCCAGTCTCAGACAGGGTTGGCCACGCAGCTCACTGCTGTCTCGCTCCAGACAATGAGAAAAGAAAGTTAATCCACTGCCGCTGCTGCTGGAGCCATCCGGCCTGCTGGGGTGATGCTGCAGAGTGATACCAGCAGTGCTGTGTGTCACTGCCAGCCACTGCTGGGTCCCACCTTCCAAAAGCCCTGGGATCAGTTGGCTGCGTGCTGCTGGCATCACACTATTACACCAGGCTGCACCCAGAGCAGGGCTGAGCCATGGGGCCCTCCTGCCCATCTGATGGACACTGCTACGCAGAACAGCCCAATCCACAGCCCTTCTGCAGGAACATCTTCCTGTGTCAGAGTCCAACAACACAGGGACTCAGAAGTGACCTTCTAGTTTGGTGATACAGCTCAGGATCTGCCTTCAGCCCCCTTCTCCACTGCCAGATTTCCCAGCTTTCCAGCTGAGAAGTCAAACCATGTACCTCATTTCAGGCTCTGCAGAAAGGAGAGTTATGTACCTGGGTACTTCTAGAGCACGAACTGACAGCAGTATATTTTGCCTGCAGATTTGTAGTTCAAAGGACTGATTTGAAAGTCAAGTCATCATCGCATAAACCTGGACAGCCAAATAACAGAGCAGAGAACACGGCACTGAAATCTGCTCCAGAAAGGGCTTTCAGTTTCTTTTCTCTCCGTGACCTGGGAGAGACAGCTGTTATTTACCGTTACACTTCTGCCCACAAGAAGCATCGCTGAGCAATAGGCATCAGGGCTGAAATAACCCACATGGCTCTGGATGCAGTAGAACAGTGAGGAAAGTGCTCCAGCAGCCCTGAGCAGCATCAGGGTTGTTCCAGCCAACAAACAGGGCTGCCCATGCTCTGAGAGCAACTTCTTTCCCTCCCACCTGCCCCAAATTAACTCCACACCCAGCTGTCCCAGTGCCAGCTTCCTGTTAGATTCATTATTCTTTGTACACAGGTATTTGATGGTTTACCCAGCAAGTGAGGCACAGCAATTAGGGACATGGACTCCCATTAGCGATATCCCTCGAGGCCCAGAAGTTCTCAGAGGAAGACCTCCATCCTGGCACGGCCATGGGGTGAGTGTGCCCCACTGACGTGGCCCCAGAGGGTCCACATGGGTCACGAAAGGTGAGTCACCATTTGTGACGTTGCTACATGGCCAGCAAGGCCAATTTGTTACTGAACAGCCATTACTGCTGTCAGAGGGCTGGCAAGGAACCAGCGTAGGTGGGAGCATTTATGATCCTAGAAGGTGTGTCTCCATTAAGCTTCCCTATGACCCAAGACTTCCAGCATGTTTGACGAGGCAGAGCGAGCTTTGTTCGCTTGCACTGACCATCCTTTGATAGGGGCAATTTCCAAGAGCCATAAAACAAGGTACCGTGTGAAGTAATCGTCTACAGGCCTGTTTGTGTTTGCTACGTCAGAGCAGTCCAGGAAATAGAAAGCACCATACCTGGGTGCTGTGAGCATGACCCTGCAAAGGGGAAGCACCGCACGCCTTCCCCAGAGAGCTGCTTGTCAGTCCTGGTCATGGGAGCTGTGGGTGAACACAGCACAGAACACAAGCTGGGGAAGCCACCTCCCCTCAGACCCCAACAGAACCACAGGATCATAGAAAAAGGGTTGAAAGGGACCACAATGATCATCCAGATCCAACCCCCTGCTGTGTGCAGGTCACCAACCAGCAGCCCAGGCTGCCCAGAGCCACATCCAGCCTGGCCTTGAATGCCTGCAGGGATGGGGCATCCACAGCCTCCTTGGGCAACCTGTTCCAGTGTGTCACCACCCTCTGGGTGAAAAACTCCCTCCTGATATCCAACCTAAACCCTCCCCTGTCTCAATTTAAAACCATTCCCCCTTGTCCTGTGACTATCAGCCCCACATGCCCAGAAGGCACAGTGTGCCAGAGGCTGACTGACCCCATCACCATCATGTCCAGCTGCCTGCTGCTGTACCCACAGGAGGATGCTCCAACCACCACTCCTCCCATTCTCCTGAAGGTGAGACCAGCCCAGCAGGGAGGGCGCACAGCAAGGAGCCCAGGCACCATGTCTCCACGTGCACTGCTTATCTGGGCCAGTACAGGCACCAGCCGTGGCAAACTGCCACCCCAGCGGTGAAGCCAACACACAGCGAGTGACCTCAGCCCAAAACGGACACTAGAGAAGCTTCTAACAGGGGGAGGCACACCTCGACTCTTGCCTCAATGCATGTGCCGTCTCTCAGAGCCCAGCTCAGGCTCTGCTCGCTACCAAAGCACAGCTGAGCCCACCCAGCAGGGCTGGAGGTCAGCGTGCCCGGCTGCCAATGCCGGCGGTGCAAGGAGCCGCTGGGAGCAGCCGGCGAGGAGACCCACGCGCTTTGCTCGGGAGGGAGTTAAACACCAGACAAGCCTCCACTTGTCCGAGATGCTTCTTTTCCTCCCGAGGAAGCTCCCAAAATCCGCCGTGAGCACTTGGGAGAGGTGCTAAAGAACAGGGGAACCGCGGCGGGGCAGCACGGCCACCTCCCAGCGACGGGAGGCTGCGTTTTAAGCTCTTTGGTTATCATTACCCCCACAGTAACATGTCTCAGGGGCAGAAACGAACAGGAAAACAAAATAACCAGTTCATATTTCCCCCATTACAACACGTGTAACCGCTGCAGACTTCTCCGCAACAAGGTGGCCAACAGCCCACCCCAGGGGCAGGTCCAGACCCCCCTCTATAATGCAACAGGGTGCGGGATGCTCCGGACCAGCTCGGCCCAAAGGCTGCCAGCCCCGAGCCCCGACCACGCAGCGCCGCCGCCCGGGGAGCCCCGTCCCCATCCCCGGGCAGGCCCCGAGCTCACCTCGGTACTGCAGCGAGCCCGACAGCCGCACGGTGACGGTGCCGGCCAGCGGCTCTCCGGGGCTGTAAATGACGCGGCTCTCTCCCAGGCGGATCTCAAACAGCTGCACCTTCCCCATGGCCGCTCCAGCCCCGCTCCGCTCCGCTGCTACCTGCCCTGCCGCTCCGCTCCGTGCTGCTCCGCCGCCCTGCCCCGTCGGGCCGCCCCGCCTCCGCCCGCCCCGGTCCGTGCCGTAGGGTCGGGGCGGGCCCTGAGGGAAGGGGCGGGCGGAGAGGAACGGAGAGGAGGGGGAATGTGGGCGGGGGATGCGGCGGTGGGACACAGGTTGGATGGAGGGATGCGGTTGTGGGGTCGGGATGCGGTTATGGGGTTGGGATGTGAGGGAATTACACGGTTATGGGAGCACAGTGTGAAGGAAAGACGCGATTATGAGGCCAAGCTGGTAGGGAAAGACACGACTATGGGTCCAGATAGAGCTGCAGGGGGGGAACCTAAGACACAGCTATGGGATTGGGCTGTGGGGAAAGGAGCCACTTATGGGGCCAGGCAGCATTGCAGACCCAGTTACGGGTTCAGGCTATGAGGATAAAACCCAACTATAGGTTCAGGATGTGAAGAAAGGACCCAACTGCGGGGTCAGGCTGTGAGGGATGGAGCCAGGTGCCCAGCCCAGGCCCAGCTCCATCTCGCCTCTAATCTGATCTCCCTGTAATTCTCCCTGCCCAGCTGTCTCTCTTCTCCCCCCCTCCTTATTTATTATATCCCCAGTTAGTTCAAGTGTCCAGTGGGAAGCACACAGGCACACAGCATGGGACCAGGGCTGGGAGACAAGCCCAGGGAGCTGCGGGTCAAGCAGCAGACCAGCACCCCACATTGCCCTCTGTATGTCCCCCTTGGTGCTACTTCTGCTGCATGATCCCGTTTCAAAAACTCTGTTAAAATAAAATATAATAATAACAATAAAATAATAAATCACCTTTTCTTTATTCCACAGCAAACACCAAACACGGTGCTGGGGAAAGGCACCTCCCAGAGAGGCCTCCCGGCTGATGACAAGCAGGTTGTGTACACGGGCGGAATGAATAAGCGTAACAAGGGCTGTTTAGCTGTTTATCCGCAGAGCACACACCCAGCAGGACGGCCGGCCCTGCAGTGACACCAGCCCGAGCTGCAGGAGCCTCCCAGGTCCCCTTATGGGGGGTAAAGCCC
Organism: Coturnix japonica; assembly: GCF_054131305.1. Taxonomy (NCBI): domain Eukaryota; kingdom Metazoa; phylum Chordata; class Aves; order Galliformes; family Phasianidae; genus Coturnix; species Coturnix japonica. The sequence continues at coordinate 10,225,422 of NC_140683.1, forward strand.
CACCGAAGGGGTTTGAGCGCTGCATGGGAATGGTTTGTGTATTCTCAGCACACAGGGCTCCTGCTGAGAAGCTCTTCCAGGCCGTTACTCCTCTGCTGCTTAAAAGCTACTTTTTCTTTCCAGCCTGTGCATCATCACAGGAGACGAACACCCTGATGGGCTCGTGCCAACAATTTATGTAGCTCATCTCCTCCTGCGGCGCTCACCCTCAGATGCTTCCATACACCGCTCTCCTTGCGCTGCCCTTTTAGCTTTTGTTTTGCCACTTTTCTCTCCTGTCCTTCTGTAAGATGAACCCGCATCCTCTGTCATCAGCCCCCGCAGCTCAGCTCCCTCCCAGTCTCTCCAGGTGACATTGCCAGCATAGAAACAACCAACCAACACAAGCAGGTGAGGGGCAGCAGAATCACCCTGTGCTACATCAGGCTTTGCTGAACCCATTGCCTCCTCATGGAATACGTCTGAAGACCCAGAGCTCTGCACTGCCACACTCCTGTTGCACTGAGATCTGTACTCCTTGTTTGCAGGAAAGTGTTGTTAAGCATGGCGAAGCTCAAGGTCATAAAGAGCATTAAAGGGATTCCTGTGCTAGGAGCTGAACAAAGGCATCCTGGCTCCAGCTGTGCTTGTGAGGCAGCCAGCAGCAACACCGCGGTGTTGATCCTTTCCCAGACCACAGTTTAGCAACCTGTAACACATAACGATGTGGGTATAATATATATAATAACTCACCAATACGTGAGCCCTGCAGTGCTGTGGCACCTGCCATTCCCTGTACGTGGCACAGCAGTGCTCAGTTCAGGAGGGATTTGCTCATTGCCATTCCTACCTCCCTGCTCATCCACGTGTGCCCTGGAGTCACCCATGTTATCTCATTGCCTGCAGGGTCACGGGCACTGAGATGCAGAGTGGGTGGAAAAAAAGGCAGTGATGTTGGATGAGTTGCGAAAGATCCCCTTCCCTGCTATTTTGGACCATTGTTTTGCTTCAAGTTGTTTTGAAGGCTTTATTCTGCTGCTCACTTCTTCATTCGGTCTGTTCTCCCTTCCTCTTTTTTTCTCCCCCACCATTAAAAGGGAAAGTCTAGAAAGAAAGATAAAAAGAAGGAAAATTAAATGTCAATCCCAGCTTTAGGATGCCCACAAGTGATCAGCTGCAAACCTTGTGCCACGTATGAAGGTGTGCACAAGGCTTCATGGATAAATCATGGGTGCTTTCCTGTGGTTTAAACTTGTTCTTCTCCATCTGTCCCACAGCTGCTCACAGTGACGCTGCACCTGACCGTGCCTCAGCTTCCCCCACATCAGACCATCATCTCTGTGTGTTGGCAGTGACTGGCACCAGCTTTCCTGCTGTGAGCACTCCTGGGTGAGGCAGTAGCACTTTATCTCTGGGCCAATTTGTAGCTTGCAACATCATCGTCATGTGCTGCGTCACTGCAGGGTGCACAACTGCTGGGGAGATGGGGCCATCCTGCCCTCACAGCTGCTCCTCCTTTGGTCTCTCCTCCTTCTGCTCTTCCATTCCTCTCCTCCATCCTGCTGGGCAGCTGGGGGGGGAAGCTGGGTTATTGGCTGGGGGGACCCCCAGCATCCCAAAGCATCAGGCTGCAGGACTGCTGTGACTGAGGAGGAGAGAAGGCAGCAAGGACACAACCCATGGAATTGGCCATTGCATTTCTCAAGCCTCCTTTGGGCTAAAGCTATTCACTTGTTGAACCCCTGGAGGGCTCATATACACCTTTCCAGGTCACTCGCCCTGCCTTGCTCAGTACCTGGATGCTTCTCTGCCAGATCCCCGGCCAGCAGAGCGTGTCACCTGATGGCAACAGCAACAACAACGACTCCTTTGTGTTGTGCTGACACCTTTCATGGGTTCACGCAGTGTTTGGCATTGCGCTGCCACACTTCCCACACACCCTCCCTCTCTGCTGGCATGAGAACACAGCCATACTCCTCATCTCCACTCTGCGGGTGCCTGCATTCCCAGCAGACAGCTTCCCCAAAGCCACATGGTGGCATTGCAGCTAGGTGTCCTTCTGTTGGTACACAAAGCTCCAAGGTCTGGATATCCCAGGGCTCCCAATCAGCCCCTCACCACTGCTAAATCCACATCCACATCTCCCCAGGAAACCCAGAGCCATAAAACCCACTCCTAGGGTTAAAGAGAAGAGCAATGGGAACAACGCCAGAGAGACAAATCCAGCCTTCACTAAGAGACAACAACATCCTGGCAAATGCCTTTGGCACTTTGCTTCTGCTGCTCATCCCTGTTGCTGCTAACACGCCTGCCTGCTTTTTAGTCCAACTTTGGCAGGCTTCTGCTTCAGCCACTGGTTCTCATTCTGCCTTTCCCTGACATTAAACAGTCCTCTAGTGCTGAGTAATTTCTCCCTGTGATAGCACTTAGGCACTGAAATCAAGACATCTCTCCATTTCTCTGATAAACCAAACAATTTGAGCCCTTCGAGTCTCTTCCCATAAAGCATTTTTCCAGCCCCCACGTTATTGTGCTGGTTTGTGTCTATGTGAGCCCACGTACTGGCATCTGTGTATCGATGGGAATCTGCAGGAGCAGCCTCCCCCATACAGACACACACAGAGCTGATGCATTAAGGTTTTGTCCCCAGATGCACACAGATACGTGCAAGCCCTTGAGCTCACGTGGTGACATTTATGTCTCTTTGTTAGAGACCAGGCGAGCATCCATAGGCAACACCAGATGCTCTTGGCCTGATTTTCTTCCACAAATTAACCTCCACCTCTGCAGGAAAAAGCCAATTTGAAGCCACCTCTCCTAAAACAGCTCCCCCCCCCCCCACTTAATTTCACCCCAAAGCCAAAGAAAATCAGGGGATAGAGAGAGCCCCCAGCTGAGCCACTGCAAGCCTATGACACAGCTGGCACCTGTCCCCGTTACATAGGTGTTACTGCTTTAATTGCTTAACACCTACCCAACACCTGGCAAACCTGCTAGAAAATCCTTAGAGAGCAGCAAGGAATCAATTATTATTACTATAATCCTAAAGTCACTGCTGGGATTTCTGATCTCCTTCACTGCCTGTGTTGCTCAGTGTGGGGCTGGAGGGTGGGATGTCCATCATCCCACAGTGTCAGTATCACAGCTCAGGGGATTGCAGTCAGTCTGTGGGCTCTGGGGACAGGAGGACTCACTCACCTGCTCTGCAATCCCAGCAGGATCCAATCTGAGAAGAAGCCCAATTGAAATTTAGGGCTGGATTTGTGTATGTATTTTGCATTCCTCTCTCATGGTAGAACTGTTTGTATTTGTGTTCCCTATGGGCAGACCAGTACCCACATGCTTACCATCCTGAGCAGGCAGCAGCTTCAATAGCAATGGGATCCCCAGCCATACCCGATCACCACCTGAGCTGCAAGACATCTGGACCCTATGTTTGACATCATGTCTTCTTTCCATCACTTCCCAGTTCTTCATACCTCTCTCCCTGTAACAGCAGGGCAGCCCGTATAGCTGGGAGAGCACACACCACCTACAGCAGCACCCAGCTTTCCCCAGGCTCCTGGCACTCACTATTGCCCTTCCTGCTTCCCCACTATGGGCTCTTCAAGGCAGCTTATCAGCCACTCCTGTACAAAGTCCTCACCTGCTGCAGAGCCTTCACCCAAATCCACCATGTTCCCCTCCCAGAAACAGGTGAGGAGTCATCCCACATTGCTGACCCCCAAATCAAGAGTATGAGGTGGAGACACCCTACAGCTCCCATACTCTTCCCCAGGCTCAGGCTGGGGGACATCAGAAGCCTCTCAGCCCCAGGCATACACCGTAAGTCATCTCAGCTCAAACCTCCCTCTGCCAGGACTGTCCCACACAGGATTTTTCCCTTCTGCCATCATTAATTTGGGTTTCCTGGAGCTCAGATTCCAGTGGTCTGATGTCAGCAGGGTTGTCACAAGCAGGTGAGTCACCTCTGACAAACCCCCCCCAGGCTGAGCACCATTAATTAGTGCCTCCAGGGCCTGTCCCAGCACAGCCCAGAGCTGAGAGCCCCTGAGATCAAAGATGCTCTCATACAAAACCAAAACATTATCGCTGGCTTTTAAAGGCCAGACTGGAGTTCGGAAGGAATGAAGTTCCATTTTCCAGAGATCTAATTTGAAACCGTTTAAATGCTTATTGAGATAAAGAGAGCCAAGCAGGGCTGGGAGATAGGGAAGGGGGGGAAAATAGGTTATTACTGACTTCAGTTTAAGCCTGTATTCTACCCAGAGCTCCCCTCTGCTGCCCAGCAGCTTTCAGTAATGCCATTGTTGGCATCAGAATTGTAATTCTACTGTCCTTTCCATTACCAAAATAATAATAATATATATATAACCTGAAGACCTTGGCTGGTGTTGGCTTGGTGGCATAAAGCACCGGGAGTGATGGAAGGAGCTCTGGGGGCAGAGGAAGCTGAGGGGGGACCCGGCGGGTGAGGGAATAAACCCCAAATGGGTTTTGTTTCCCAGTGGGGCCGGGTGGGAATGTTGATGTGGGGCCGGTATCGGTCCTGGGGCTGCGCTCGGTGCCGTTCGCTCCAGAACCTGCTGAGGGCAGCAAAGCTCCGGCACAGCTGAACACACAGCGCAGGATGCGGCCCCGGGAGGAGGCAGTTGTCGGGGTGCCCCTTGGAGACAGAACCCTCCTCCTATAATTGTTAGACGAGTTCTTTGAGAGCTGGTTCCCATGTCCTTGTGTCCCCTGTGGCCCCGTGAGTGGAAATCCTCCTGCTTTAGGGGAAATAAAGAATCCATAAAATACGGTTTCTGACCCATTTTGACCCCAAAAAGTACAAGAAAGATCTACGTTCTGGCAAAGAACAGCCAGCAGCATCCCCTGTGGGCAGCATCAGGAGTCCCCGGAGCCTCCTTGTCCTCCCTGAACGTCTTCAGTGGGGGAGAACTGCAGGATGAGACCCGGGATGGGCACAAAGGGATGGACATACCCACACGGTGCTGTGCCAGAGGCGTCTGTATGTTGGCAATGAAGATTTCCACCCTCTAGATTTAGTGCTACAGTGCTGTACTTAAAGCCACTTGTACAGGGAAAGGAACATGAGTGTTCCTGCTCCATATTTAGCTCTTTATTGATTTTCCAGCTGCAGGCAGCAGCCACCGTCCCAGTGCTCACATCACCCATTAAAGACATCATAGAAATGAGAGGAAAACAAGACAGAGTTGTGCTTTGGATGAAGAGCATTAGAAATTCTGAATGGTAATTTCTGGGAGGCAAACGTGTCCCTGTTAGTGTGGGGAGCAGGATGAATTTACTGAATGGCTCAAAGACACCAAGGGCTCCTGGCTGCCAGTGACACCAAAGGGCTTTACTCAGAAATTCATGGCCCTCCAGGACCAGAGACACCAGCACTGCATCCCTAGGGACGAGCAGAGCATCCCTCGAGCTGCAGAGGACCATCACCCTGAGGGTGCAGTGGGGGCATCATTCAGCTCCATCGCTCACCCCCAAGTGTTCCTAAGGGCTGCCCCCCACCTGCTGTGTGCAGTGCTGACTCAGCAGCTCCGTGTAAACACCGGCCAGCTGCTGCCCCGGCCGCTGTTTGCTCAGGCTGTGCTGCTCTGTTTGCCTTGTGGGGATCACGATGGAGGGAGATGAGCTTTTGGATGCGGCAAATGGGGCAGCACAGCCCCTGCAGCAGCTAAAACCAGCCCTGGGCTCCTCCAGCACCTCAGCTCCTGCACTGGCTGGTCCCAGCAGCAGCAAGACCCAAATTAAATCCTGCACGGAGCTCTTGGAGATACAGAGAGATGCCCCTGTGGCAGGACAGCACGGCTGCCACGCAGCCAGGATAACTCTTTATTATAATTTCCTTGCAACAGAGACACTGGAAAAAAATAAAAGCACACGCCCTGCCCAGGTGCAAACAGCAGCAGCTGCAGCTTCCGTGTAGGTATCTGTGTACAGCACAGTGTAGAGTCCATCAGAGGGAAAAAAATTCAACCCCAATTCTTTTAAAACACCTCCCCAGGCGTGACCTAAAACCAGGAACCAGAAACAGTGGTTGAGAAAATAGGTTGGGCCCCTCCCTCCTGCTGTAAAATAGATACGATTTCTAAGGCAACATTTCACAAAACCAGAAGCGAGGTTCCTAAAGAGTCTGAGCTCAGCTGAGAGCACGGGCACCATTCATGTCAGCATGAACACCCTCACCCATCCCATGGCCTCAGTGCTCAGCGTACTCCTTGGTCTCCACCCCAGTCTCGTTGAGCACCGTGGTCCTCATGATGGCCTCAGTGACCGCGTAGGGGTCGCAGTTGGCCGCTGGCCGCCGGTCTTCAAAGTAGCCAAAGCCGTCCTGGCCCACCTGGCGTGGGATGCGGATGCTGGCTCCACGGTTGGCCACGCCAGCAGAGAACTCAAAGATGTTGGAGGTCTCGTGGTGGCCGGTGAGTCGCCGGGAGTTGTCCCTGCCGCCCCGCGGGTCATAGACGCAGATGTGGTAGTCGTGCCTCTTGCTCAGCTTCTCGATGGCGGCTTCAATGTGTCTGCAGGGGATGGATGGGGTCAGGTTTGACTCTGGGACAGGCTCAAGCCACCACAAGTGACTAGAGGCTTTTAAAACCAGATGCTCAGCGCATCGCCCCAACCCTTTTGGCTGCAGCCCCCAGGACTCACTTGAGGCCTCCCTCCTTCCGCATCTCCTCGGTGCTGTAGTTGGTGTGGCACCCGGCCCCGTTCCAGTTGCCGGTCATCGGTTTGGGGTCCAGAGTGGCCACGACCCCAAAGTCCTCGCAGACACGGTGGAGGATGAAGCGAGCCATCCAGAGGTGGTCACCCATCTCGATGCCCTCACATGGGCCTACCTGGAATTCCCACTGGAAGGGAAAGAGAATGCACGTGGGGGTCACGTTGGTGCCACCTGGTGGGGCAGCTCCTGCCCCTGTTACCCCCAGCAACAGCTGACAGCGTGGGGAACTATATATGAGCTTTATAGATCACTGTGCAATCCATTGGGTTCTGGAACTGTGCGGTGGGTGGAAAGTTCCAGCGTTGCCTCACCTGAACTGTGGCCAGAATGGAAAGTTTTCTGACTGAAGTCAATTATCTTGAGGTCCTATAAAAAAGGATCCTAAGACCCACAGCAGACTATTATGATCCCTGATCTTCCCCTGCAATAGGACACCTCAGGGTCAGCTTCTTCAGGTTCCTTGCTGACCAACAGTGGAGAAGAGGAGCCTTTATGGGTCAGATCCCACCATCCACTGAGAGCTGAGGAAAGGGAAGGTGAGCAATGCACCAGGGGGAGAAGGTCCTGAGCAGCTGAGGGATTAGGAACGTCCCCTCCGATACCCTGCAGGGTTTCATTCAGACTTGGCCATTCTCAAGCCTTTAAGTTGTGGTATTCAACTGTAATAAATTCCACTGAAGCACTGAATTGTAGAATCAAAGAATGGTTTCGGTTGGAAGGAACCTTAAAGATCATCCAGCTACAACCCCCTGCTGTGGGCTGGGTGACTCCCAGCAGATCAGGCTGCCCAGGGCCCCCCAGCCTGGCCTTGGGCACCTCCAGGAATGGGGCACCCACAGCTTCCCTGAGCAATCACTGCCTTCAACTGGCTAATGATTAAGTGCTGATGAAACGCTCTTAAGACTCACACAGCCTAACCTTGTGATTTATCATAAAAGCATTAATAAACCCTAAATTGCTGCTAAAACCAGAGTTGTGCAAAAATCCATCCACGACAGCATGGGATTGAAGATGTCCCCACATGTCCTTCCTTCCTGGGACACGGTTGCACCACCCGTGGTGACTCAGCAGCAGTGACACATCCATCCACAGCCATTGGCACGGCACAGCTGGATCACAGCGTGCTGAGAGCAGCCCAGGGGACACTGATCATGTCAGGGCAAGCATCAGGCTCATCACAGTTGTAATGTCCTGCCTCAACCCCCTGCCAACAAGGCCCCGCTTATCAGTGGGAGGGTCCAATTGCCACTAGGCAGCCTGGCCGCATGCATAAAGCAATCAGTGACCACCTTGAGATAACACCTCCACTACTCAAATCTCCAGCCGTGCCCAAGACGTGTAGACGATGTGCTACAGGAGGGTCCTCAGGACCCGAGGGCAGGATGTGGGCACCCACAGTTTGGTTTGCTGCCATCCTAACCCTGATGCTGCAGGGTTAGGCCAGCAACACTAACTCATGTCCACCACTGGAGACACAACAGCAGGGAATCCCCCGAGGTGGGATGGGAGAAATGAATGTGGGGGAAGCAGACCCGGAGCATCCTCATGGTCAGCACCTCGAGCACCCACCTGGGAGGGCATCACCTCAGCGTTGGTGCCGCAGATCTTCACACCCGCATAGAGACAAGCCTTGTAGTGGGACTCCACGATGTCACGTCCATACACTTTATCTGCTCCAACCCCGCAGTAATAAGGGCCTGGGGAGGAGGCAGAAGGCATCAGGTAAATAAAGCACTAGGAAGGAAATCACACCAACCCAGGCAGCGAATTTATGGGAATCAATCGGTGCTGCCCCCCATGGTGCATTGAAACCCCGACCCCCAATCCAGAGCCCAGTGGTGGTGCAACCTCAGCCTTATCTATGCAGCTCAACAGGAGTGGCAATGCACGGGAAGGCGACCAAGAGATAAGCAGAACTGGGCTGGATGTGCCCCGCGGCACCACCCTGACTCCAAGCACTTCAGGCTCCAGACATGGTTCCAGCAACAGCTGGCATTGTTTGTGCCTAGAAGAGTCAGCAGGCTGTGGTTTCACAGGGCTCTTCCTCATTCAGGCTGCCAGGGGAAGATCTCCTCCCTGCCTGGGGGAAGGGAGATGTTGCAAACAACCCGTCCCTGTGCCGGGCTGGGTAAGGAGGGTTGGGAAACCCCCGGCCCCCTCCCACGAGGTGCTGAGGCCGATGCACCCAGCCGGTCCTTTTGCCAACAGCCGTGGGGAGATTTTTCTGGCCGAGTTCTCCAGCCCTTGACAAACAAGTCGTGCAGCCAAGAGCTGTTTGTGCAATGGGGTCCGGCTCACGTGAGCCGTGGGGCAGCAGTGAAACAGCTCCAGACCTCCTCCCACCCACCACAGGGAAGCAGTGGCAATGGGATGGGGCTGGGATGGGGATGTCTGCTATAGGATTGCATTCCCTAAGGGCTGAGCATCAAAGCTGGGGCCTCAGGAAGGTACTTACCCTGTGGGCCAGGGAAGCCGTTGTCAGGCCAGCCATAGGGGTGGCCGTTGACACCCAGCAGTGTGTATTCCTGCTCCATCCCAAACCAGGGGTGGCTGTCCTTCACCAGATCCATCACCTTCTTGCAGGTGTGCCTCAGGTTGGTCTCTGTGAGCAGAGTGGTTGCAGTCAGACCCGGCTGCACTCAGCAACCTCCCTCTGAGTCCCAGCCACCACCAAGCTCTTCCCACAGAAGCCCCAAGGAAAGCAGGGAGCAAATTCCCCTTCCTGCAGTGCTTTCTGCTCACTGGGTTCCTCCCTGCAGAGCCACTGCATGGCCACAGCAACAGGCCACAGATGCAGGAGGTCTCATTAAATCACCCCCTAAACCACAACCTCCGGTCCATGGAATCATAGAACAATTAAGGTTGGAAAAGACCTCTAAGATCACCACGTCCAGCTATGATTGTCCTCGTCTTCCTCTTGCACATGAAGACAGCAAGGACACATCTGCCGGCCCTGTCCCACAGGCACCTGGCACAGCTGGGAACAGGGGCTGCCCATCTCCCATGTCTCTGCTCCCATCCTCAGCCTCAGTTTAGTCCTCCTCATCCCCATAGCTCCAGGGCTTTGGGAGCAGCACAGAGTCGTCCCTGGATCAGGACAGTACAACACATGAGGTTCTTCATGGGGCCCAAATCCAACTCCATCACTCAAGGCCGGCTGTCACCTTGTTTAAAGCCACCTCCGAGCAGGGATCCCAACCGAAACCCTTCCTCCAAGGCTCCCCTCCTCCAGCTGCGCCTTTATCAGATGGACAGACAAACGGACTGCCAGGACTGCAGACTTCTGCCCTCGCCGATAAGTCCTTGTGCTTGCAGAAGGACACCCTGTGCCTGACTGCACCGCGCCAGCTCCTGCCTGCAGCCATCCACCAGCAGACTGAGCGGCCACCAAACCAGCTGCTGCTTCCACCCCTGAGTGCTTTGAGCACCACTGCGGTTTCCTCTTATTTACAAGACACAGGGCCCGTGCTCTGCACAGCCCCACAGGGCTGGGTGTGCTCAGGATCAGCCCCCAGCTCACCCCGTCCCTTCTGCCTGAGGGACAACAGCCTCCTTGCTGCGCTCCTGCTTGTTGCAGCACCTCCAGGACACATCCCTGCACACACCCACGGTGCTTGCATTTCAGTGCCTTAGGCCAAACGCTCAGTGCAGTTGGACAAAGAGCAGCATTAGTGCCAGCAGTCCCCTTAGAGAGACAGCACTGCAAATCATCCCTGGCATTAAGAGTTATTAACAATAATAACAGCAGCGCTCACCTGCAGGTTTCCTGTTGTACTTCAGCACTTCGCACAGCACCAGCTTGTTGGGGTCCAGGCAGAAGGGGTCCCTGAACATACAGACGGGCACCAGGAACATGTCACTGTTGGAGCCCTCTGCCTGCGCTGTGCTGGAGCCATCGAAATTCCACTCGGGCACATCTGTGGGGTGGGAGAACAGCACAGAGAGGAGCGGGGTTGGAAAGGAGGTATCTCACATGTGAGGTGTTGAGGGGCTGACGGTCTAGACCTAAAGGGGGGCACCCAGGAGGGCAGGGGGGCACAAGGTTGGCTCACAGTGCAGCTCCACACCCATGGCCGGGGTGAGGACCTCAGCTCCCCTTCCCACCCAGCAGTAATGACAGCTTGCAGGCTGAGCACACTACAGCCGGATATTTACATTACCGCTTTATATAATAACCCTGTGCAACTGCTGCACCGGGCATCGCCAGCACAACCAGCACCACCTCCCAGTGCCCAAAGCACCTCCACACTTTATCACGGTGCCCCTCCACCAAAACAGCCAGCAGAGGAGAGGTGGCAGCGTTACCTTCAATGCTCTTGGGCTCCTTATCGAGTGTCCTGCTCTTGCAGCGCACTCCCTCCCCGCTGCCGTCGATCCACACGTAGGTGACCTGCACCAGCCCTCCCTGGGGCAGCCTCATGTACTGCTCCCGCACCAGCTTGTTCAGCCTGGAGCTGTGTGACACCGACATGACGACGGCCCTGCAGGAGTGGATCGTGCCATCACCCCTTTGCCCCTTATCCCCCTCCCCATCTCCCCCCAAAAGCCGCCCCCCTTCGAACCCTCCCTCTCCTCGCTGTTCCCCTTCGCTCACCGGCCCAACGCTGCCGGCTGCGCCGCCCGCTGCCCTTTATAGGTTGGGGGCGGTTCGGAGGGGGCTCCGCCCCGGGTCGGTGGGACGGTGCGGGGCTGCTGCTTCCTCCCGATACAACCGGCTGCGGGAGCGGGTGCTGCTGGGTTTATTTGTTAAAGCGTTACTCAGCGCAACAGGCGAGCGTTTCCCCATCAAATAGTTCTATTGCAAAACGGTGGGATCGGGGAATACCCCGAGGGAATAGCGCATGGCACCACCCGAACACACACCTCGAGTCTGAGAGCTGCCATGAGGGGCTGCAGGAGCACAGCGAGCCCCCCCTGCTCTGAAAACCTCTCCTGAAAGCCCCGCTCTCCATCAGATGAGTTAAACAGCCATAGGCACAGCATCACGGTGTGCACAGTTACCCACGCAGGCAGCTCTGACCCTTAGCAATGGCTGCAAGCACAGCATGGGCAGCTCCCGGTGTTGTTTCTTTCTGGGGGGTGAATAGGGAGGTTCAAAGGTCCCAGCCGTGCACCTCCCTTGTTTTTCAGTTTTAAAGATATTGTGAGACATGCCCGGGCTCCCATGCAGCTCAGGGCCTCCTTACCAGGCCAGGTCTGCAGGGCAAAGTCATATTCTCTGCTGCCTGACTCACCCCATGAGCACTTTAGTGCCAAACAACGAACCATCTCCGTGCCATTGAGGCAGCAGAGCCCCCTGCAGCCACCCACAGCTCTGCTTTTCTTCTGGAGGTGTTTTGCTCCCGCAGGCAGATCAACAACCAGGAACAAAGACAAAAGCATCAGAGGTTGCACAAGCACCAGGAAATGAGATTGACTGGCACGGAGGCAGGACATAATTAGCAATTTGGGTCCTTGGGCTGTGACATCAGTGGCACCTGGACGTCAACTGGGAGGAGGGCAGCACCCAGGATATGCCCAAGGGCAGCTGAGCAGCGGTGGCAATGGCTGTGGGGCTCCCCTGTGTGTCCCCTTCACACCAGAGGTCGTTCAGAGGCTCCTTTTGTAGGAGACCCTCAAAGCACGCAGCTCCAGGCAGCCAGCCCCCCTCCCTGGGGTGTTTTGGGGATGTGTCCATAAACGTGTCTGCAGGGCTCAGCATTTCCTCGTTCTTGGCTGGGAGCAGGGAGGCAGCCCAGGAGGAAATGTGCACCTGGGGGTGCCCAGAGGTGTTCCTGCATGGCTGGTTGTGTCCCTGTCCTCCAGGCTGGCACTGAGCTTCCAAGGGGAGAGGATGGAGAGTCCACAGCTTCAGCCCTGGGATAACATCACAAAACAGCCCCAGGGGTGGCCGGTGCTGAGCATGAGCCCTGCAGTACGGAATGGGTCTCTTGGCAGGATCGACGCCTTCATGTGAGCTGAGTTTTGCCAGGGCTTAGTTGAGATCCGCATTGCTTTGGCTTCTCACTCAACATCCTGCAAAAGCTCTGAGTTTTCCTCTTGAATGCATCCAGATACACCCCACGTGTGCATACACAGCGGGCTCAAAAAGGTGGAGGAGCAGCACAGAGTGCAGGCTGCACTACTGAGCGGTAGCAATGATGTCCAGGGAGGGAAACTTATTTTTGGAGAGCTGGAAGTTCCGAGCACCAAAATACCCCAAGAGGGAAGACAGAACAAACAGCAGTTAATCCCTTACCCGGTCAAAGCCCAGCAAACAGGGCATGTTTATGGCTGCTTTAGGGCAACGGGGTGGCTCCAGCCTGCAAGCGTGGGGTCCCATCCCTGCCCCAAGCACCACCAGCGGGGCAGCTCACCATGTATCTCATGCCATGTTGTTAATTAGCATCAGAAGCCTGTTAGGGCTTTCTGTGAGGTATTGCTGCCATACAGCACTGAACACCCGGTTGTTTGGTTCTTGCTGTCCACTTTGCATCCATGTTATCTCACCACAGTCTAATTCCAGCCATTTCCTTAGTATAAACTCTATGGTACACCGTTCCAACCTGGATCCTTGAGCCTCTGGAACCACATTTCCCCCTGCAGGTGACGAGCTCTTTGCAAACAGTGGTCTCCTGCCCGCGACAGGCACAGCAAACATTAACCAGCGCCAGGGATGCGTCACCCAGCCAAGGTCAGCGGGACGGAGCAGCAGAGGCAGCAGTGGAGATGTCCTTGTGTCTGCAAATGGCCGCAGATTAAACCTCTGGAGGCTGTTTGGGGGCTGCAGGAGGAGCAGAGCTGGGCGCTGGATGAGCTGTTGCTCCTCAAAGTGGTTGCAATACTCAGGGTGAGCTCCAGCTCCACGCTGAGTTCCACCTTCCCAGCGCTGGGTTTGGGTATGAGGCTGCAGCCTACACCCCCCATAGCTCAGCCCAAGGCTGAAATGCTTCCAGGTGTTATCTCCCTGACTTTGAGGCTTTATCAGCGCAGGCATTTCCAGGCCTTGCCAAGATACACCAAAGGTATTATTGAAGCCTTAGCAAATTTTCCACGTTGAAAGAACACCAGGAACACGACACGCTTCATCAAGAATGAGTTAAAGGCGTGCAAACCAGGGTGACTTTGGACAAGGGAGCTCTCACTGCTCAAACCTTCCCCAGCACAAGGAGGCTGTGGGCTCCTGGGGCCGCAGTTCTGTCTGCTGGTTGATTCCCCCCAGTCACAGCACAGCACTGAGCTTCAGGATGGAGAATTGGAGCTTTATCCACAATTACCCTCCAGGAATCAGGTGCTTTGTCCTGGTCACTGATTGCTATGAGAGAACCCCCAGAACGTGGCCTGCAGCCCCAGGGCAGAGCATTCCCTCCATCCGGTCGGGGTCCATCCGCTCTGCAGAGCACGTGCCGTGCTGTCCCCTGCCCAAAGTGTTTGATGGGGAGATTAGAGTGAAGGCAAAGAGCAGTTTCAGAGTGGGGGAGCCCAGCACAAACACCATAAAGGGATTAGAGGGCAGGGGGCGTGCAGGGAATTTCCTGAGCACCTCTCAGGAAGGGGCAGATTTCTACAGGTAAAGAAAGAAACATGAGAGGGATGCTGCAAAGAGGCAACGCGTGCATTGCCCCAACATAGTATGCAGGGGATGCTGCTGGGGGGGCAGGTCAGTGCAGGAGGGTTTAGCAGGGCTGATCTTGTTGGGAGCATGACATGACCCACCACCCCCACTGCCTGCATGGCTCCAGTCCTACTGTGCCAGCACCAGGGCCAGGAGATGCTGCCTCAGGGGTGAATCTGCTCCTCCCTCCGATGCCTGCTCACTTTTACACTTTTCCCACAAAACAGCTGAACTGACAGTTTGCCTTCACAGTTGAAACACATTTAAGCAACACGAATCTCCTTATGCTTGGATGTTTGCACCCAAACCACTTTCTCCTCATCCAAGTAGCGGTTACACCTTCCCCTGTACGTACATCCATCCTCACATAATCCTGTACATCCATCACAGCAGAGCACACCCAGGCAGCCCACAGTCCCACCTGAACATCACCTCGATGGCCACCATCCCCACTCCCATCCTGAGCTCTCCTCCCCAGCCCTGAGTCCTGACACCTCACAGCTCTGGGACCCCCCAGAGCCCCCGGCCCCTCCAGCCCCAGGCACAGAGAAAAGCAGAAACAAACCCCAGCCACTCACCAATGCTCTTGTGAGTTTTCCTCATCAATCCCACAGCCGTCACTTGAGGCTACAAGGAAACAAACCTGGGAGGAAGGAAGGGGATGCAGCACATGCATGGCCGGGGGGAGCAGAAGCAGTAGAGGCCAATTGCCAGCAAAGCAGCTCCAGTTTGCAGACTGCCAGCCCTGGTAATGGCACAGGTGGCTCAGCACACACAGCTGCACCAGGCTGAGTTGATGGGTGAATGCACAACAGGGGCTCACCCAGCTCTTTTGGAGCACATTGCTGCAGAGAGGGGAAACCAACCCTCCCCAGGATGCAGAACGGTGGCACTTTGTTTTGTTACCATCAGCATTTATTGCAGCGAAACCCTCATTCAAAGAGCTCTGAGCAGAGCTTCCAAAGAAGCAGATTATTGCTATCTATAATGCAAGGGCGAGTGATACACAGGGCAAGCAGCAGCCAGCTCACCACCACTCCTCACCCCACTGCTCTCCCACTCACACCCTGTGTGGCCGCCTTGCTCTGTGATTCCAGGAGCTGGAATTTCATAGAATCACCAAGGTTGGAAGCTAACAGTGCCTTTCTGAGGCAGTTCTTGCAGTTTGAGGCACTTGGCCTTGGTCACACAGGACCTAGAGAGGTGCTAAATGTGCTCTGGGGCCATTAGAGCAGCTGGGAGAGATTTCGTTGGCAAAAGCTTTGTGTTGTTTCTTACTGCTGCAGGCCGCTTCTTTGCAGCCTTTTGCACAGACAGGTTGGATTTGGCACAAGCTGGCTCTGTGTCAGCCTGCAGCTGGGTGTGCTTTGGGCACAGAACCTGCCCAGGCTGCAGCTCACCCTGCCCAAGTGAAAACAAGCAGCCAGATCCATTAAGAGCTTTAGTTTGGTTCAACCTAATTTGTGAGCAGATGCGTTTGAAAGGCAGTGCTGCTGCTCCCTATCAAAATGCCTCCATCCACGCTGGCTTTAATCCCACCAGCAGATACAGGAGGTGTGAGTCTGCTTTTCCTCAACACACCCCTGCACCTCTGCTGCCTCACTTCATCTGGCACCTCCAAGGCCATCACACTGCATCCTGCAAGGCTCTGCACTGAACTCCTCTGTTGCATCTCCATCTGCCTGCACAGTAACTGCAGGGGAGGCTGCCCCACTGCTCGGTGCCCCCAGAGCTCTCAGGGTCAGTGACCCAGCAGTGTGAAAAGCCAGCACTCCTGGGACATTGCTTCCTATGGAGGTCAGCAAAAGCAAACTCTTACAGTCACCCAGGGTTGCCATCCGCCAGGAGCCTGGCTGAAGCCCAGGCACTCTCTGTTTGGTTGGGGCTGACTCACATCACTGCCAAAGCTCACAACGTCCCAAGGATGTTCAGCTGCTTTTCTCCCAGATGCAAAGGCAGAAAGTCCCTGTCAGCAGGTAGCAGAGCTCTGAGCTTCCATCCCTGGGCACACACAGGACTTCCCCCTCTCCAGCAGCACCTGGTGGGTGGGCAGCACTGGGCTGTGCTCATCCTAGAGAGGAAGGAAGGAAATGGCACAGGGAACAGGAGTGCTCTGCCAAAGACATTGAGAATTCCCACATGCTTGGCTGAGCTGCTGGAACAGGAAGAAAACTTTCACAACGGCACCAAACCAAAGCAGCACCCGGCAAACACAGCAGGGCTGAGCTGGGCTTTGGCACGGGGGGCTCACGTGGGCTGCGGCTGCGCTCCATCACCTCCCAAACAGGAAACACGTTTGTAAGTCACCAACCAAAAATGTGGGGCTGCGGCCATTGGTGCTGCTGGGCGAGCAGGTTCTGGCAGTGCCCGCTGCCCACACACTGCACTGGGGCTGCCAGGTCCCCCCGTGGGCTGCAGGCTGCCCCCAGTCTGTGCCAGCAGCAGCTTTGCTCCCTCACATGCAGCAGCATGAGTTGCAGACCTCAGTGCAATGTGCCACACAAAGCAGCATACGATGCAGAGCAGTTGAACCGCAATGCAAACCTCAGCACTGCACGGTCGTTCTTTGCAAAGCCTGGCATGTGCTTTGGGCTTGGTGCCTGCTGGGAAGAAAACTTTGGCTTAAGCCAAACGTTAAACCTGGCTGCATCATGGCTGGGCTCCACCTGCTGTGCTCCAGGACACAGTAGATTTGGGTGTTGAGCAGCTCCTCATCCATGGCACCAGTCGTGCTGTGCTGCTCACAGAGCTCCAACACCAAGAGCTGAACTAGAAGGAGACCAACGTTTGATGGGATGCTGATCACTTGGCTGTGATTCAGGGCTGAGTCAGGGCTTAGAGCTGGGGAACCACTGTGGGTTGGGTAACATTGGGGTGGAGAAAATGGTATCGGGGTCCTGAAAGCTAAAAGAGGCAGAGTTACACACCAGCTCAGGAACACCAAAGTGTTTCCTCCTGTAAGCAAGAGCCCGGATCCAAGCAGCTGCTCAGTGCCACCCATGCACCTGTACAGAACAGGGCAGGAGCCCACCTGGGCTTTGCAATAGGATCCATCCAGCAGTAATGTTACTGACAGGAGAAGATGGAATGAATGATGCTGTTACTCGCTGGCTCCAAAAGCATTCTCATTTACGGCCCCAGCATCCCCCACACTATAATTACCCAGCAGCTTTGTTACAGCACAACTGGCACGTGGCCGAATGACTTCCCCCCTTCTGCTGCCAGACCTCGCAGCCAGCACAGCCCCCGCACCACATCCCAAACCCCCACAGTGCTCAGTGCTGGATGGAGAACAGCTCTGTGCCCAGGGATGGGGTGAAGCGGGGCTGGGAGGTGTCCTCACAGCTGATGCATCTTTGGTCACCTTTGATCTCTCCTGGATGAAGAAATGTGCAATTAAACCACGCTGTTGTGTTAGCTCGGGGCTGGATGTGGCCATCAGCCCTATGCCCACCTCAAAAACAACAGCAGGGTTAGAGCTGAGCTGGATCCAGACCAGCACCACTGCAGAGCAACCTGGGTATCTGTAGGAAAGGAACAGCAACAAAAACAAATCAGAGCCTACAAGCATCAAAAACAAGTCCCTGGGTGGCAGCCACGTGTTCCCCTGCAGAAAGAACAAGAGAACAAACATTTGTGCCACACGTTCAGCACCAAAGCTGCTTTCAGCCCCACTGAGTCACCCCGTGTGCTGCCAGCAGCCCGTGCCAGCTCCCTGGGAAAGCCAAAGCGGTAAGCAGACATGTGAGGGTGGAAGGAGAGACACCTGAACGAGGTGATTGAAAAGGATTTATTGGGAGGAAACAGGAGATGTACAGGGATAAATCCAGCATGTGATCAGCAGAGCCTGCTCCCAAAGTGCAGCAGTTTGGACATCCACCTGTCCCAGCCAAGTCCTGCTCTCAGGGCTGAGGTTCCATCTCTGAGCTGTCTGCCCCAGGGCAGCACCAGCAGCCGTTCATGCTGAGGAATGTCCGACCCACCCCAAGGCCCTTCCCTATCTGCTTCTGCATTACGCATCACCCAGCCTGAGTCAGGCTTGTAAATGGTTGGCAGGGAGGAAAACAGGCTGTTGGAAGCAGATGTGGCATTCAGCAAACAAGGCAGCCAGCTCTGCCCTGAGAGCTGCAGGAGCACAGGGCTGGAATCCTGCAGTGCTCAGAGATGCTCATCCTGCACACAGCTGCGGTGCAGGACACGAGAGCTGACTCCTGTCCCTAAAATCTAATTCTGCATCTAAATCACAGACCCTAATAAGAGCAACGTGTATTCCTTACCCTTCTATCTGCTCGTTAGAAAGTCGCTCTTAAGTCTGGCTCATCTGCTGGGAAGGCTGCAAAGAAATCTAATTACGGGGCCATTGCACTAATGGCAGCAGTGCCCAGCACTTCCCCTCTTCCACCACAGAGCAACAGAGACAGAAAGCAGGAACTCTGCACAGTGATGTTGGTGGGACCAGCAGAGCCATGAGGGCTCTCAGTGCTGGATGCCCTGCAGAGGACCAGACCCCAACGCCTTCCCTCCCATTGGGCAATGGAGGCTCATTTGAAGGCTCCTTATGGTTGACCGAAGAGCAAATTCCATCCTTCCCCAAAGAAATCTGGTCTCTGTCTACTCAAGGGGGAAGACAGAAGAG
Source organism: Coturnix japonica (assembly GCF_054131305.1). Lineage (NCBI taxonomy): Eukaryota > Metazoa > Chordata > Aves > Galliformes > Phasianidae > Coturnix > Coturnix japonica. The sequence goes on from NC_140683.1 coordinate 10,244,376, forward strand.
TCAACTTGCCATGTTGGGTGGCCAAAGCCTTGTCTGGTGTGGCTGATGCCCATGGGCTCCTTATGGCCGTCCATCCTCACGCCTTCCGGATGATCCGTCCTGGCTTCCTCCAGTCTCGGTGCCGCTCCCTGCGCACTGAATGGACCAGCGGCCTGGCAAAGCTGGAGTGACTGGGCCTGGTGCTGCTGCTGGGGAGCAAAGCAAGATGGTGTCAGTGACTCCCTGCTTCTGCATGGCTCAGTAACATGGTGATCCCCACAGAGCACAGGTCATGCTGGAGCAAGGCCTGCTGTCTCCATTTGAGGTGCCTGGAGAGACTGAGGGTGACCCCTCCCATCGTGGTGGCTCTGGGAAGCAGCTGCTCAATGGGGGTGCACACATGGGATCCCCTCCCCTCTGCACAGAAATGGGGTGCGGGGCTGAATAGAAATCTCTCTTCTTTCTCACTGCTGCTCAGCATCGCTCCTTCTGCAACCACAACTGCCATCACCCCGCTGTGCCCACAGGTGGGATCAGAGATGAGATGGGAACAGAGCAACTGTGAGCTGCTCTGCTGCAGAGGGAAACAGCCAGGGAAGGGTTAGGAGCGGGAGGAAAAGCAGCTTTACACACAGCTCACCACTGCTCACTGTCCACAAAAGGAGGACGAGCCCTGAAATCCCTCCCTGCACTGCGGGTGCAGCCAAGAGGCAGCTCTGTCATGTCCTCATTAGCCTGCTGCCTTAGAGCTTCATTCCCTAATTGGTTTTTGAATTAATTACATTCAAGTAGCAGGCAGAGGAGATGGTGGGAGCTCCCCCCAGCTGGTCACCATGCATCCCTCTGGACTCGGCTCCGGTGCCTCCCTGCAGTGTCTGCATATCCTAAAATCCATCAGCCCTCGGGTCTCAATGGCAGCAGCCCCTCACTCAGCTCAGAAAAGGAGGGGACACCCACAGGGCACACAGCTCCTGCCTCCTCCCTGACCCCAGAGCAGGCTGGGTTGGATGCCAGCACCCAGGGCTTTGTGTTTTAGTGTGATACCATCATACGACACCATCCTGGCTGCTGAATGCAAGTTGTTTGGTGGCTGCTGGTACATGAAATATTCATTGTGTTTTCTGCGTCACACCCTTTTTCCCACACTGGGGCACTTCAGATCAAGGCAAACCATTCTCCAGTGCCTCTCTCTGCTCTTCTTTGAGCTATTTCTCCACTGGAGGTGCCTGCACCCATGGCCGTGTTCCCAGGGCACGACTACCCAGCAAAAGATGCATTTCAGCTGTGCTCCTCCAGGAATTTGGGCAGCAAATTCACCCCTAAGCTGCAGCTGAAAGGATGGATGTCCCAGCACTGCCAGTGGGATGCAGGACATCCCTCCCATGGGGCTCACTGCAGCTGGGATCGCTGCATGCTGAGGGATCAGGATTAGCAGTGAGCTGTGAGCTCTGCTGATGGGGCATCAAACTGGGTCACAGGCATCAGCCGGGCGTGAAGCCACGACATGTTGGTGCTGCGGCCTGAAACCTGCAGGGAGGGAGTGAATGAGCCCCAGGGTGCAGCCAACACAGAGCTGCCAAACAGACCGTCCATTAGAGAACCCCAGCAACATCAAGGCCACCATCATCATGAACATCACACAGAGAGCGACCAACACATGAACGGGGTTTGCAGAAACATGTTTGAATTTTAAGGGGACGGAGGGTTTTCCTCTTACATCCTTATTTCTAGAGCCTGTTTGTGTTGTTGGGTAGAGAGCAAGAGGGGATTGGAGCGGTGGTGGGAGGGGACAGGACGCAGAGACACACACTGTCAGTGGGGCTCTGGAGCTTCGAGTCTCATTGAGGAGCACCCTGCCCTGCCCAGAGCACAGCACACAGTGCTGTCCCAGCTGTGCTGATTGGGAACCGAGGGGAACATGCATTTCCACAAAGAAAAACCCACAAACTGTGGGTATCTGTGTGTCAGACACGAGATGCCTCCAGACAACAGAAGCTCAAAAGATTAAGGGACCTAATCCTGCCTCTGTGCATCTGTACGCAGCGGGTGACAGACACCTCTATGGGGATGGGTGCACACAAAGGGCTCCCACCCGCCTAGCCCCTCTCCCAGACCCGAGCCGTCCCCATCCCAAAGCACAAGGCAGGAACTCACCTGGAGGACCAGACCGGCCCCGCCTGCTTCTTGGGCTTGGCGATTTGCTTCTGGTACTCCATCCAGCCGCTCACCAGCTCGTGGAGGATCATCACGTAGAGAAGGAAAATGAGAATCCTGGGATCCATTCGTGGCACTTCGGGATCTGCCTCATTGGGTACAGGTGGCATTTGCTCCGGGGGCAGCTCGGCCGGGGGGCTCCCAGGGACAGGAGGAGGACGTGGAGAAGGAAGGCAGGCTGCTGGGGAGCAGCTCACAGCCCGGCTTTGTGCTGGAAGAGCCTCCCTTGGGGACGAGCGGCTGCTGCCCTGCGCCAAGCGGCTCCGCTATCGGAGCGGCTCACATCTCCATCCCTTTTGTCTCTGTCGTGCTTTGTCCGCATCCCCCCGCAGCTCCTTCCACTTGTATCTGGGAGCAGCGCAGCGGCAGCTCCCGGTGATTGGCGCTGAGAGCCAGAGCCTGCGAAGAACGCAGCAAAGCAGCTGGTGACGAGGGAACCTCCGAGCTTCCTCCCGGCACCTCAGGTCTGCAGCCAGAGCGATCTGCAGCACTGCTGAGCACTGTGCGGCTGAGAAATGTTTTCTCCTGCTCGCTGCTTTTGCGCTCTTGCATTATTCTCCTTGCTGTATCCTTTACTTAAATCATCACTGCTGTTCTGGTTAAGCTCGCAGGGAGCCCATCAACAGGGTGTGAATTCACTGACTGCATAACCTGCACTCCTGAGGCTGTTTCACAGAATGGTTTGGAGTTGGAAGGGACCTTAAAAGGCCATCAGGTCCCACTCCCTGCAGTGCTCATGGACACCCACAGCTCCATCAATGCTCAGAGCTCCATCCCCTGACCTCAAATGCCTGCAGGGATGGGGCACCACCAGGTCTGTGCATCCTGTGCGGTGCCTCATTGACCTGAGGGTAAAAAGCTTCCTCTTACATCCAGTCTAAATCTCCCCTCTTGTAGTTGGAAACCATTTCCACTTGTGCTACCAAACAGACTCTGCTGAATTCTATCCCCTTCTTCCTTAGATCCCCTTAGATACTGAAAGGAAGAAACTCTGACCCTTTGCTACACAGCTGCAGCCACGTGCACAGAACCCAGGGATGCAGGCAGCTCCAGTTCCTCAAAGAGGGACGCAGTGTGCAGGGAGGGATGCTGATCACGCTGTGTGTCTGTGTAGTAACCGAGCCCAATGGCAGCAGCCACAGCCCAGGCAAACACGCAGCCCAAAGCATCGCGTGGCTTCCCCTCTGCTAAGTAATGTTTCATTAATGAGTTCAGAAGTGCTGAGTAACTCCGGATTCGGAGCAGAACTCACAGATGGAGCGAGAGAGTGAATGAAAGATGGGGATGGTGGGGCTCCGCATGAAAGCAGAGCTGCATTGCTATGGCAATAGAGGCAGTTGCCAGGCAGCAGGAGATGGTCTGATGGTGGGACCAGCCATACAGGAGGGCTTTTAGTCTAAAGACAACACCGCTGTGTTCCATAACGCAGTTCTTAATGAGTAAGGGCAGCGTGACTCCTTTGTTCCTACCAGCAGCACTTTGCACAGAACCAAAGAGAGAAATTACCCGGGCAAGGCAGGCAGAGCAGCACATAACAGCTTAACCCTGGTTTTATGCGAGGGGTCCAACTTACGAATACAAAATCATTACAAAATAATCTTCTTGGTGCTGTACATTACAGCTGGATTGATGGCTGCTCCTCCTAAAGCCACTGAATCGACCACCCCACCTCTGTCCTTTGCCATCCACAGCATCCACTGCCTACATCTGCAATGCCTCTTAAGCCTTTAAGCACTCACCTGAGCTCCATCGCACAATTCTAGCCTTAAAAACACCACCAATCCATGCTTAATGAGATGTCAGCTATTGCCAGGGCTGACAGCTCGTATTGTGGCGACTGGTTTCCAAACAGCGACTACTCACAAGCTGGGAGCTCTCTCACTAATGATAAAAAATGATAATAATCAGTGAAAAACACTTGTTCTGAGCAATCTGATCAACTGCACTGAAAGCTGCAGCTGCTCCCATTCCAAAGAAAAGTGTACAGAAATGAAACATTCTCCTTTGATCTGCTTCACCCCGCTGTGGGGAGCAGGATGTCAGTGTTTGCTAAGGATCACGCGTGGGACGGGGTGTGAATTCTTACTGCTAAATACATGGAGAGGGAAGCACCGTGCCTGACTGATGTATGTTGGTGTCAGTCTGGGTTGGCTTTAATTGGGAACCTGCTGCAGCCCTGGGGAAGCAGAAAGATCCCACTTCACATCCTGCCAACAACCCGGAGCAGACTGCAAAGGGATGCAGTACATATCAGCTGGGCAACTACACACAGTGAGAGCCAGCAGCACCAGACAGACGTGCAATGAAGTGAGTATGCATGACTACCAGGTAACATAGACACCCGTGTGCTGAAACATCCCAACCAGCAGAATGCCACTGCCATCTGCTCCAGGTGCCCACTAACATTCTAACCAAGAGCCAGCACTCCTCAGATGCATCTTCTCTCCATCCCCTACTGCTTTCCAACAACTGTTTGTACAAAAACGACAAGTAGGTCAAACCTGGATGAAGGCTGCATGAAAGAGCTGGCACAGTAGGAGTTCCCCAAGGCTGAGCTGAGGTCAGCTATTCCTTTGCAAAAGTAGGATGCAAACAAGGCTGGCCTCCTTCATCCAAGACACTCGATCCAACAGGACCTTCAGAGGTCTTTTCCAACCTCCATGATTCTAGGACTAAATAAATGTTTCATATAAGAGAGCTGGTAGGTGTCAGTTACAACTCAGATTCATCGCAGCCCCAACCAAGGGCACGTTGCAGCACCAAGGATCACCTTCATCCAGACTTCTTGGAAGAACCATCATCCCATTCTTCCACTTGGAAGGTGGCGTAGCTGACAAACAACCTGGCAAACTCATCCTTCCTCAAGTTGGCAGAGCTCACAGAACCTCTAAAGGGCACCAGAGGAAGGCAGCAATAATTGTTTGAGGACCATAAATCAGGGTTAAACTACACATTTGACTGATCACAGCAACTGACTTTTTGGAAGGAACATCTGAGTCTCCCTGGGAGGACACAAAGTGCTTCCTGCACCTCCACACACTCTGCAGCCAAAGCCCACAAGCACAGCAGTGCCAGGGCAGGTGAGGAGGAAGACAGATCCCTTCTCTGCCCCTTGGCCTCTCCTCAAGGAAGCTGCCTGTAAGAAGTCCTTACTAATTACTCACTAGAGATTAAGCAGAGAACACGGTGCTGGTAACAAATCAGGCCGTGACCTACCGGATGGGATGTTTTGTTGTTGCTCCAATGACATCATTTCACAAGTCCCTAATGGCTCTGGCCCAGTGACCCCGAAACCTTGACTGAGGCTTCAACTGCATCTTGGGGAAACAAACTTCACCATCTTCTTCCCCTCACACACATACAGTGCTTCCTTCCTAAGCTCAGAGGACACCCAACAGAGCTGGAACAGAGGAGGGGGGGGGGGGAAACACAACTAGAACCAGGGCCAGGAGAACACAACTCAGTCAAAAGGGTCTCAGAGTCAAAACGAGCACCACCCCATTTGTCAGCATCTCCCACAGCCTTAACAAGACACAAACAGGTGCTCCAAGACAGATTTCTTCTTGAGATTTTTAATTGCTCCTACCTATCCATGCGCTTGAAAAAGCAGTAATCAAAACCTTGTGTTGTGAGTCATCAGATTGCTTTGTATGCTAATGACTCATCACCAGGATTTATTAATGTTTCACCACTTACAAGTTCTGTCAACCCCAATCAGCCAACACAGCTTTGGTACAGCAAATGATGCTAAAGGGAAGAAAAACAAAACACAAAGCTCCAAAACAACTGTCTCTTGAGCTCTGAACTTCTTTTCTATGACAACACGGGAACCACAAACAGCTCTGTTGGACTCAAGGACAGATACAGGAATCATCTTTCTTGTTGCCTTACCACAGAACTGACACCCATGGAACCTGGAGAACAAGGGGAAGACACCAGTTCTCACTTCCAGGGTGCTGCTTAACACAGAGAATGCCCAGAAAGGGCTCAGATGGCAGCAAACATGTAGCTGAAACCCTGCCTGGGGAGTCCTCAGCACAGTGACCTGCAGTGGGGTGGAGCCGCCCTCCATTCCTGCCTTACACCCACCTGGAGAGATCAATATTGCAAGAAAACATCCTTATCACCCCGTCACACAGACCTCACTCTGCCTCTGGGAGAGTTCCAGCACAGCTACAGCATGGAAATGAGGTGCTTTCCTAGCAAGGACGTAGTGGGATATCTACTACAACACCTAGTAAAATGCTCCTGTTCTTTCAGAGCACGTTCCAGCCCAGACAGACTTTGGTACATGTTGCCCATGCACTGAAACAACAGCAGCAAGAGCCACATTTCTTCCTGACTGCCAAATCTTCAAGCTAGTACTGGTCGGGGAAGGGTTTCTGCCAAGCACAGGGCATGGCCATCCCCAAAAGGAGCAGTTATCAGGCAGAGGTGCTACCCCAGCCAAGGGGAGACCCGATTTTATCTAACGTTGGCCTCAGTAACCAAATTTTGGAGTTACTCCTATCAAACCCAGCAGTGAAGTTACAGCGCTCTATCAGTCTGCTAATGTACCTCCATCCAAATGAGTCGCTTCAAAGTTCAGCATAAAATTTCAGTTAAATGTTAACCATCCAAAAAGCCTGCAGAGCCTCTCAGGGCTGTTAGTTACTACGATGTCTCTGGAAAAACACACAGAGAGGATCAGATTGCTCAAGCTAATTAGAATTCATTGTAAAAATTCATCCCTAAGTCAGACACAGCAGGTTTGGAGAGAATACGCTGTTTTTCCATACCACAGGTATCACATCCCCGTTGTAAAGACAAGCTGTAACATCATTGTAAACAGAGGGCAGGCAGCTCCAGCTCCCTGCTCTGTGCCAGCTGGGAGGATTTCAGGCTGCAGCGTGCTCGTTGCAGGGCAGTCAGTGGTGCACTACCCTCTAGTGTGCACCGACTGCACTGCACGCAGCTTGAGATACACACTGCACCTCACTGGCAGTTGCAAAGGACTCCATGTGGCATTAAGAAAAGGCAAAGAGGAGAAAAAAAAGGTAATTGTTTTACACAGTTCAGTTGTTCTTCACCTGGCAGTTACACCACAGGACAGCACGACCTGACACAACAGCAGCAGTCTGTACAATTGCTGGAGTCAAACCATTCTCATCTCTAAGAACATCAACAGACTGAGACGGTCACCTCTAAAAGAAAATAAGTATTTTCTGAGAGATGTTTCTGCTAATTCATCACATCTTTCCACAAGAAAACAAGGCAGCCATTCCCATTCACCTGCCCACAGATCTCCCCTCAGCTGAAGCAACACCCAGCACAGGTAATAGTACGTGCTCTAGGACTCATTTCTTTGTGCCATCTTTGTTGATATAGGGTAAAACACAGGAGGGCTTCCTACTGAACTGCAGATTGCTCAGTCAGCCTGAATTAAAATAAGTTCATGCTGCAAGGGAGTAGCAAATCAGGCTGTGGGATACGGGAAGCCTTCAGTGGCAGAGAGAACCTGCACACAAACCTACGTACCCTCGGGGCTGAGCAGAACACAGGTTGGAGTGGGTTAACTGCAGAAGGTTTCCGAGCAGTGTGGGATGTTGCTCTGCGTTATTTACATGTCAGTTTAAACGGTTTGTAAAACAACCTTTGCAAGACTGATTGTTACAAGCAGTTCCTGTTTCCAGCAAGTTCAGCATGAGTCGGCCAACAAGAACTGCCGAAGCTCCGCCAAAGGCAATGCTGACCTGGAGACAAGGAGTGCAAAGGCAGCACAGACCAGAGGGCAGCAGCCCTTCCTCGCTCACAAACCTATCCTTGCCTTCCCAGCTCTCCCAAAAGACACACACCAGCCCCTGCATAAATGAAGAACAAGGCACTGAGGTGATGAAGAGCATTTGCTTTCCTCATGCAGCACTTGAGATCTCAGGAGGAAGAAAATCACACAAAGAGGGAGTTCAGCAGCTTCTGGGAGGGATTTCCATCTTTGCTCAACTACATCTTTCTTTTAATTAATGCAGCTTCAGGAAATGGAAAAGTCTCATCAATACAGTTTGGCACCAGGAGTGCTCGAGCCCCAAGAAGAAACAATGAGTGCTGGGAAAATAAAAGGACAAGAAAGTGACAGTGGGTGGGCAAATTCCAAGGGCTAATGATGCCTGACAACTCTGATAACTTTCTAAGAAGACTGGCTTGGCAGACAAGGGGAGAGTTCAGTTTAGCTTGACTTCAGATGGTTTTGGACACAACTGCCTGAAGAACACATATAGCCCAATCATTTTGCTGTGGATCAGATAGCTGCATGGAAAACTGGCAAGACTCCAGTCCCAGAGAGTTGCGATCAACAGCACAAAGTCCAGTTGGCAGCCATCTACTCCTAGCATTCCTCAGGGGACTGTAACAAGGCTAATATTGGGTTGCAAATAGAGGCATTAAATAAAGACAGAACACACCCTCAGCAAATTTACAAATGATACCAAACTGTGGGAATGGCTGACACACTGGACAGGGCTGCTGTTCAGAAGGACCTCAGTGGGCTGGAGAAACAGCCTAACAGAACCCTTAGGATCCTTAAAGGTACACACAGAGTCCTACCCAGAAGCAACCTTTTCTAGGGACACGCTAGTCTGAGTTAGAGGGTAAGCAGAGCCCCTCAGAAGTGCCTTCATACTTGCGTTAGTCTGTGATTCAGAATCCCTCATGCAGGTACCCTCCTGTTTACAGAGGGCTGGTGAGATTTTTTTTCCACATATATTGTATGGGCTGAAACCAACGTGAAGTCACTTGGTAAGCTCACACAACTCATTCTTCTCCCAAATCCATCCTCCAGCACACTCTGCCTGATATTTACACTGAGGCAACAGTGAAAGCACAACAGGAATTAGCTGTAACAGTACAGACAGCAAACACAGATAAGCCACGCAGAACAGGCTATTCTTTCAGTCTGATTCAGTTTCTGGTGTTCTTCATAAGAACATTGCTTCTTGGTCTAGTGACAGTGGTGGACACCCCTCACTAACGCAGCATGTTCTAACATGAAGTAAACAGCTAGAATCAGGAACAGGAAAGCACACCAGTGGAACCCCTCTCCTCTGACATTTCTGTTTGCTGAGTATATCCTCTAAAGACCCAGAGGAGCACACTAACAGCCAGGAAAAGCTGGGTTAGCCTTCAGGAGCTCACACTACCTGCTCAGCCACATACTAGGCAGTCATTTGTAAGTTCTTGAAATAGAGGTAAAGAATACAAGATGCAAAGCTTAAAAATATGCCTTTTCTTTTTCAAAACAACAAAAAAAATTGTACAGTCAGTTGTAAGCAGATCTACAAGAAGACACTCACTCAGCTATCTGTAAGAAAAGTAAACCTCTGCAATGCACTGCATACAGAGTTTTCTAACCAGCAAGAGACAGTTGGGTAAACTGCAGTGTTTCCTGAAAGAGCTTTTTCAGTGGCTATTTTTTGTTTGTTTCCACCCTGTGGGCAGAGACACTTGACAAGGCAGTACAGCACCTTCAGGCTGCTGAGCACTAAGCTTGTTTTGCTGTCTCACTCTTGCAATACAAACACAGCTCAGCGTGAGGCTGGTGTGGGCACAGTGGGCAAGGGCAGTTCCATGGAGGGAGTCTCGGTCACTTCGGCAGGACTAGGCTTGCGAAGCTCCAGTTTCTCAGTGAGCTGGTTATGAAGCTCCTTCACAGCCTCCCCGCTCTGCAGAAAGAGATTTATAGAAAGGAAAAACAGATGATTCAGACTTAGTTCCTGCTGCTACTAACTGCAGCACTAAACATGCAATTATCCTCCATGTTTTAACACAAACCAATGCAGAAAGAGGAAGTTACAAGGTAATTAAGACAACTTGGAAAGCTGCTATCTGAACAAAGCACACATTCCATTAAGCAAAGCCTGGGAAAGGCAGCTGCTTTCATTCGCAATTAATTTTCCATTTCTCATTACCTGTTTGGTGGGTTCCAAAGCCTTCTGGAGAGACTCTAATTTGGCAGGCGCCACTTTATGATGCAGATGAAGCAGCAGTCTTAGTACATGTCTGTGTACATTCTCCTTTCTGAAACAAGGCAAGGTTTAAGCAGAGAAACTGTTACACACAAACACAACTAAGGACTGACAGCTTTGTTGTAATCTTCCAAAATACCTAGGAACTGCTTGAATGTACAAAGCACTAACCCTGCCTCAGATCTCCAAATAATTCATATAGGGTTGAACTAACTGTAACAGCCACAGGGAAAGTGGGGTGGCTTTTAAGCAGAGGCCGCACAGAGCAGCAATTTCTTTCCCTCAGCTGTGCTGGATGAGCCGTATGCACACACAAACTCACTTCCTTGGAGGAAAATCAGATTTACCTTGAGCATGCAGTGAGAAAGAAGCCATCAAAGAGACTGGTGCAGAACTCTTCAACTGCAAATTCATCACCCAGCAGTGTGAGGTTACCAGTGAGCAGATGCAGAAATATATCACTGAAGGCCAAGTCGCTGAATGTCTCGACTGCACAACATAAAAGAGACTCCTGAAGAAATCTTAGTGAAAACTTTTCCTTACTGGCTTTTCCAACTGGTAGCCCAGGCAGTAAACCCAGATCTCAAACATATCTGTCCACATGCAATTACTGTGAGCAGCTGCAGAATTAAGTCACTTAAATTTTTATCTTTCAGATACATTCCTAAAAGCTCTTAGCTAATCCCATTGTTAATACAGCTTTTGATGCAAGGAACTACTGACCTTCAGTCACTACCTCTATGTTCTTGGATCAGCAGAAAAAAAAATATCCTAATTGCAGACAAAAAACAAATGAAATTCTGCAGGGCTTTACAAGTAAGTCACCAGAGGAAGCAAAAGCAGAATGCATTTATCTCTGAATTCAGTTTCATTTCAGGCTGTTACTTGACCCCCTGGGTCTCCAAGACCAAGTAAATAGCTGCAGAACAGAAGACAAGACTAAAACTCACCTAGAGCTGGCAGGAGCCTGAGGAAAGCATTCTTGTTCCTCTGTTTAGTTATGTGAAGGATATAGTATAGCCCAATCTCACAAGCTATTCTGTTCTCCTGCAAGAATCTGTTACAGAAGAAGCAAAGCTAATTAATCCATTAAAATATTATTTTTTTCTTTTTCCTTGAAAGAGATTAGAACAGTGTTGCATAGGAATCAAGCAGATACAGCAGTGGTTAAACCTCAGAATCACAGGAAAGCAGCTACTCAGCTGATGGTCATCACTAAATCCACTGTCACAGCCAAGGAAAATGTTACCATTCAGCAGACATTGCATTATCTCACAGTTATACAGTTGGATCTGGTCATGAGCATTTTAAGTGATAATTTTAAAAGGGTTTTATAAAAAGCTCAAGTAATTTTAAGTGAAAGAAAGCACAGCAGTGTTTTGGTTTCTGGATTCCTAGATGTCAAACATCAGCACTGTCACAGAGCAAACATAAATCCAACCAGTGGGATTCAGTACTCCAGATCATGACACACAGATAAGAAATGTGCTGGAAATTAGTGCAAGATCTGAATAGGAGAGAACACAAAGAGGATTTTTAATGATTTCTTTGAAGCCTCTGGAGTGATAAGTTATCAACAGAGAGTGTCTGTGTGACAAAGATGTAAAACAAGATGTACAATAGCTCTCCCCAGACAGTACACATGGGCACTTATCCAGCCGCACTCAGACGAAATGGTATCACTTCAGCATTCATCATTCACTGCGTGGAGAGTCACACAGTCAGCGCTATTTGAAAACAGTACTACAGAGTACCTTCATATTCACCCTGATGTGAAAACAGTCAAAGCAAGAAACACACTTTATGTAGATAGATTACGTACTTGGTGAAAGCCTCAGGGATGGTGCTGGGGTAAGGAATTGGCCCCTTTTCCTCCGAGGGCAGTTTCTGATCTACATTGAATGTGTGATCATCCACCACAAAGGACATCAGCATAGGCAGGAACTTTGTAATCAGCTCAGCTTCCTTAAAGGGAGGGAAGGAGAGAGGAAAAAGGAGAATGCTTTCATCAGTCAGTTCACACCATCTAATAACTCCACAGCACCCTAACAGATACTGCGGCAATGTTACGTGCTCCACCCCACATTTAGGAAAACAAGCTTTCAGACATCCAGTTCCATTCAAACTTCTTGAAACTTCCACATGCTCCAGTGGTAATGAGGAAAACTGTATTTCTAGTCCTGCTCAAATGCTTTTTCTGGACAATGACACAGCACTTCTCCCAAGAGACGTTTTCTGATCTGCAAGCACTGCACGTTAAGGATGGCACCATTGCTTTTAACAGCAATCATTTTATTTATTCCCTAAATGGATAGAGATCAGTGCATAACTAGAGTAGCAAGAGGAAGAATTTATGTGCATTTTCACTCCACAGAAAACAGGGTTGCATCAGATTCACAGAACAGTAGGCTAAGGAAATTAAGAAAGGAACAGTTCAACTTAGAAACTGTAAGGGTCAGATATCCACATAAATGAAATGGGTACACGAAGCTTACAGCACGCCCATGGGAGCTGCTGCACAGTGACCATTACGTGCTCTTTGGAAGGAAGCTGTTGTTGAAAATCATGCAGAAAGTTGACTTGATGATTAAATCAGGGACACAATGTACACTGAATGAGAAATAGAACTAAAGAAGGCTCACCATTTTTGGTTCCTTGAAGACTTGACTGTCAATCATGTCCCAGGCTCCCTGTCCTAAAGACAGCATCCTAAGGAGCAGCAGCAGATCTGGGCTTTCCTCGAATTTTAAAGAGAGGGAGAAAAAACAGTTAGTTTGATCTTCCACAACTTACACATACAGGTATTTATCTGGAAGCGGTGGTTTACATTCAAAGCCCTCCTGGACTAACAGCAGCATCAAAGACTGCTCGAGGCATTCAGTTCTCAAATGTAATTGATAGCTGATTCCTAAAATGGGAATCAAAGAGCTGCAAGAAGAACACACAGCTGAGAGCTGTTCTTTGTAGCATTCTACAACATGCTAAGAAGCATGAAGACAATCTGAGCAGGACACTGTTTTTGAAGGTGTCCAACCAAATTAGGATACTGAAATATAACATGACAGGATGAATCAAATCATCTCAGCAGAAGTAAGAAGTAGGAAGTGTGCTTAAGAACAAGTTTTTTCCTTCATATTCTGCCCTGAAGCCAAAACAATCCTCAGTTTTAAACTGCCATGAAGAAGTTATTCAATCCAGCAACAAAATTTGACAACTCAGAGCTGAAGACAGCAAATGCCTCACACAGTTCAGTTGTCTGTAAGGCTGCTTCCCTTTCCACTGAAGCTCCTCCTGCAAACACTATGTGCAGGAACTGCACTGTACTGCAGCCAACAGAGCAGAGCAGAGTCAAATGAGCCATCACATTTACCATGGCAGGGAATAAAGGCTGCTGCTGTTTAGTGCACAGCTGAAAGGACAAAATAGGGGTGTACGTGCACATACAGCTGTCAGGACAGAATGAGCCATACAAAGAAAGAATTAATGGTCAATTCAGATTGCTCCAAAATGCCTCTCTTCACACAGAACTCCTGATGGTCTCTAAGGTATTTGATACAAACAAGAAGCCAGTACTACATTTCTCTTATTTCAACTTACAAATGCATTTGAAAACTTAATCCTACTGCTTCTACATGGCCAATTGTGTGCTGATGAATGCTATTCAATTAAGACTAGGGTCACTTTAGGTACACTTGCTGCAACACTCACCCTGGGTAAGGTGTCCTGCCCAACTAGGTCCTGCAGGTGCCTTATGGTACTCAGGGCTAAGGTGTTAATGGCAAAGGGATCACACAAGATCATTGATAAGTCCCTGAGAGAAGAGACAAAAGTTAAATAAATAAATGTCACACCTAACATTCCTGTCAACTATTAATTGCAATATCAGAGTAGTACATGCAGTGAATCAACACAAAACCCAGAAACTGCTGCATTAAAAAGCAACAATACCTTAACTATTATAACACAAAACTCAAATTTTTGTCTTTTGTCACCTATGGTCTTTAGAGCTGAAATGAAACAGGAGAGCTCAGTTACAGTTACAAGGTCACAGAGAAACCTGCAATAATTACTCAAGGTAACTGAAGCATTACCAAGGATCTCACCAGAAGGGGCCTGATATGACCCAGTGCAATAATGTTGCTGAATCTACTGTACTTGACCATGTAGAAGAACTACAAGCTACTGGTGTGTTTTAGGAAAGAATTCACACCTGAAGTATGTCACATACTGAGACAACTAGAACCCAATTTGCAATCTGTCAATAAAGAGCCTAAGCAGCTTACCCCAAAACTTGCTCTTGTCCTTTCTTCACTCCATCCAGAAAGCCTTGCAGTTCCCGAGCTCTCTTATTGTCCACAAACTTCTCCCGAATGCAGGCATCAAGGCACCATGTGAACTATCAGAAAATGAGAATGCTCAATGTCAGTAACTGACTGGCAGCAGGTATGCACAGGAGTGGATGAAACAGAATATTCTCCAGTAACAGCCCCAGCTGCCCCACATGGCTAATACCTTATGACAGGGGTCAACAGTGCAGATTTCACTGATTTCCAGGTCATGCAGCGACATCAGGAGCTCTGCCCTCAGAGTGCAGTAATGCACATTCCTTGTCCGGAGGAACAAAGTTCTTAGGAACTGCAGCACCATGTCATAGAGCTTCACATTCTTCCCAATCATCTGAGTCAACTTCTGAACCACCTAAACCCAAAGTGGAAGAACATGCACTCAGTATCAAGAGACAGACAGGATTCAAAAAGCACTTCTTCAAGAGATGGTCAGCAAATCTTTCATGGCCATACTGAAAGAACCAGGCATTTCAAAAATGGCTCTCTTGCAAAATAAATTAATTAATTGATAAAAAAAATACAGAAACGTCTGTTAAGGTGCTCAGCTATACCAAAAGGCAATAAACAGTACCTGATATCAAATAATGTGATCTGTAATTAATAAAACATGGAAAGCAGCTCACTTTTCTTTGGAAATCTTTTTGCATTTTTAACTACTTCCAGGTTACAGGACATGAGAATGAAGGTAAAGACTGCAGTGAAAACCTAAAGGAAAAAGCACCAGAGCACTTGCTCTAAAAGTGGGCTTTTGAAAGCAAAACTGATCTAAACTATATCCTCCAAGTAAAAGAGACAGTATGCTCTGAAATTAAAGCATTATATTGCCTTATCACCACTATTCCTTAGCATTCTCAATAGCAAGATCCTTACAGAAACTCTGCTATTTCCCTTTTGGAGCAAAGGTCCCATGAGGTGAAATGACCGATTACAGCTAAGCCAATTAATGGCTTGCTGTTACCAAAAAGGAAAGAGACCCACTCCTAACACACATGCCCCTCCCTCCCACATCAAGCTTGACAGTGAAATCCAGCCCAGTTTGGTCCCGACAACCTCATCTTTGAGCACATTCAAAATGAACACTGCACAATGCAATGAGGTTGACTGGAAGCTAATGAACAACATTCAGAAACATGCCGTAAGAGATTCCCTTGTCTTACCTCTCCCTGACGTCTTGCTTTGGGAGATGGACTGAAGAAGTTGTGCAGGACAGAAATATCATTGCTGAAGAGAATATTCTCTTTCTCCAGGATATATTGCTTGAGCAGTGGAGATACCTCATCACCAAACAGAGCCTGGTTATCCTGCCAAATCTGGCGCTTCACCTCCACTGCACATGCTTTATACAAATCCTTATCAGCCATTACTAACTTCAGCTTCTTCTCAGGCACCTACAAGCAACAGAACAGTTACCTTCATGTCAAGAACCTCATCTGCCTGGCTTTCCAGCAAGTAACTGACTGCAAAAGACATCTAAATCACAATCTCAGGTAGCCTGGTAATTTACATAACAGTGTAATTAAATAAAGTATCACAGACTCATCTTTTGCCTTCCCTACTCCAGTAGCAGTTAAGCCAATCCAAAGAAATTTAACTTTCTAAGCAAGCAAATAACAGTTTTTCCTTATTCCTTTCTAATGGGACAAAAGATTTTCTCTAGTTCTACGACACTGTGATTCGGGGTTATTCAGCTCATAAAAGCAACAGTTCTGAATCCATTATCATAGAATGGTTTGGGATGGAAGGGACCAGATCAGGCCAGTCTAAGCAGCAGCTTTACCTTGGGCAAGTGCTTCATGACACACATTACCACAGGCTGTATGGAAGGCATCTTGACCAAGGAAAAGCTTTTCTCCAGGAGATCTTCCAGTTTCTTGTACCTGAAAACACATAATACCAAGAGACTCTAATTACCATTTAACTGCAAAGGACCAAAATGGCTCATCTCAAACACTGCAACTTGAGCCCCCACAAGACTCCAGTCTTTTCCAGAAGCCACTTGCCCACTGCAGATAACACTCACACCAAATCCCTGCTCACCAACGAGCCTACAGACCTTTCCTCCACCTTCCCTTCCAAGGCGATGGCTGAGACCCGCTCCAGCAGCTTCTCCCTCAGCTCGTCAAACACCGACTGGTGGAACTCCAGCCGGGGGGTGCCGTGCAGGTCCAGGAAGGGCAGGGCCGACTGCAGCGAGGGCAACAGGACCCCATTTTCTGTCTGCCAACACAAACGGGGGACAGGGGCAATCAGCAAGTGACAGCAGGGGCTGCTAAAAGAAACAGCAATTAATAAAAGGAGTAAAAGAGCACAGAGCAAAGCACACACACCCGCGGCCTTCTCACGCCAAAACAAAGCACTGACGCCACCCGGGGCCCCCTCGCCCCGCCGTCCCCACCTGGAACTGCTCGATGGCCTTCAGCGGCTCCGTGCAGTTGGTCAGTGTCTCCTTCAGATCCTCGCCGTTGGCCACCCCCAGCTCCTGCAGCCCCGCGTACATGGCAGCCGGCCGCCCCGCCGGGCCCGCTCCCGCCGCGGTCCGTCCGCTCCCGGTCCCCCAACGCGGTGCGGTCCGACGCTCGCTCCGTCCGTCCGGAACTCGCTCCGCCAAACAAACGTTCCGGGTCCCGGGAAGGAGGGGATGAGACCGGTTGTATTTCCCGATATTACAAAGGGTGACGGCTCAGAAACTGATTGTTGAACATTTTGGTCTGGCTGAGCTATTCTGCTCAAGGCTGAAGCACAGCTTTAAGTTCCAGATGTCTTCCTTATCTCGGAAAAACAACCTTCCCAAGATGGAACTTCTCTTCAAAGATCCAAGTGCCATGAATGAGGAACAGCAAGAACAGCCATCCAGAGGAGGAACAAGATTAAGACAGTGGGCAGCCAGAAGGGACGAGGTGTCCTTGTAGCCATGGATAACCAAAGAGTGGGACACCTCCCTGAACACTGAAGGCCTCAAATGAGCTCAGGCGATTCAAATATATCATGTAACCTTGTACATACATAATTCTATGTATATGCAATAGGTAGGTGTGGTTATGAGAGACAGGGACCTGTTGGGGCACATCCACAGGAGGGCCACAAAAATGCACCAAGGAATGGAACAGCTCCCTGTGAGGACAGGCTGAGAGCTGGGCAGCCCAGAGAAGAGAAGGACGTGGGGAGAGCTGAGTGACCTGTCAGTACCTACAGGGCTGTGAGAAAATGGGGACAGACTCCTTAGCTGGGTCTGTTTGATAGCACAAGGGGAAATGGTTTCCAAGGAGCTGTGAGTATCCCTGCTCATTGCAGGGGAGCTGGACTAGATTGCCTTAAAGTGTCCCTTAAAGCTTCCCTTCCAACTCAAACTATTCCATGATTATCACAAAATCATAAAGGTTGGAAAAACCTCTAAGATCATCCAGTCCCACCATCCCCCTACCACCAATACTGCTCACTAAACCATGTCCCTAAGTATTACCTCTCCCCTTTCCTTGAACACCTCCAGATACAGCAACTCCACCACCTGCCTGGGCAGCCTGTTCCAATGCCTGAATGCTTCCCGAGAAGAAATTCTCTCACATCCAACCTGAACCTCCCCTAGTGCAGCTTGAAGCCATTCACTCTTGTCCTATAATTACATAGGAGATAAAATAAGTGATGAAAGCCAGTGGACAAACGGCCTGAGCAGCCACCATAGCAAAGGGCAAGAGCCTAATGCACATGGAAACCCAAACACATAGATGTCCCACTATGCCAAAAACACCCCTCACAGACAAAGGCTGCAGGGAGTGCCCCAGTCCCACAGTGGAGCCGTGAGCAGCTCTCAGATGAAAAGGAAACCCAGCTACAAGGAGTTTCCTGACTTCTAATTTTGGCAGCTCTCTCTAGCACTGCCAGGCACGGAATACCAAAGCGATGAGAGTTTGTTTAATAAGCAGAAAGCAGGCAGTGTTCACCCAGCATTTTTGTTTACCTCAACACCATCGCCAAGGGCGGTTTCGAGGTTGCAGCGCTGTTGAGTGAGCTCAGGGATGGTACAAAGCCACGGCTGCACCAACTGCATGGCTGGCCAAAGGACGCGTGGCTCAGCCCATGTGCTTCTCATGGTCCTGCGGCTTGGGGTTGGGCTGCAGCCAGAGTCTGGCCCCAGCCCCGCCTTTCTCCTCTTTTTAAAGCCTGTCGAAAGCAGCTGCTGTCAGATGTGGGCTCTGTGCTGCTCCTCTGCTTCCTCTTTCACACTCTGATAAAGTGCTTCATGTCTTGGCGTGAGCTCCTTCCTCCCTGGCTGGTGATCGTGGCAGGACTGACAGGCATCGTGCTGCTCTGTGTCTCCACCAAAGATGTGCCCATTGCTCCACTCAGGACCAAGGTAAGAGCGAATGTCTCTGCCAGGGGTGGGCAAACTGGAGGCCATGCAGGGCAATATGCAGCAGGCAATGTCCTCAGCTCTAAGGCTGCTTCTCGGGGAGAACCTGCCAGTTTCCTTGTGCTCCTCCCTGGTGCAAGCCAGGTATTTGATCTACAAACAGGTGCATTGTTGCTTTTTATATCCATTGCACTACTGAGTGACTTACTAGCCTGGAACAACAGTTGAGCTGTGAGCTTTTCCAGCCAAAGACAAACCAAGTGCCCAGCTGCTCAGGGAAGGAGCAGGCTGACCATCACCCATCCTTCAGCAGTGATGTTTGGTGCAGGCAGTGAGGAGCCACAGCTTCAACACCGGGAAAGAGCTGCATCCGTCTTGAAAGCCAGTAGAGCTTTATTCCCTACTTCTCTTCTTCTATCTCTCTCTCTTGATTTTAAGCAAATATTCAGCCTGCTCAATTCAGCAGTTAGATCTGCTCGTGCTTCTTGATGCAAAGCTACTGAGATAAGCTCAGTTGCATGACGTGGTTTAGAAGTAGGTTAACATGCAAGTTTAGAGGCACTGCCTGCCCTCATGCTTGTCAGACTGAACTGGGTTTTAAAAAATCTTCTTGCTCCAAGTTGTTCCCAGCAGCTCTCTGTCCTTCAATGACGTTGATCTGTGGCATCAATGCAGTGACCCCTTGCGCTTCCAGCAGCAGCCTCTCATTTTGTGAGGGAGAAAAAAAATCCCAGCTTCTCTGCCAAGACCACTTGTTTCCTCTTCTCCTAGAGCAGCTGACACATCCCTGCCAGAAATATGAGCTGTCACTCGTGTAGGAGGATGCCAGCAGGCTTGGGTAGAACTGCAGTAGTCCTTCTGCATTCTGCTTGGGCTCCAGCTCCAGCACTGAGCCCAGTGAGGCTGGAAGCTCCCAGAAGGGTGCAGGCAGTGCTCATGGCTGCAGCCAGGCTCCATTTTCTACTAAAACCTTTCTGACAGCACAAACCTCTCTGAAGGTTTCCCCTCCCACTCAGACACAGTTATGAATATTCCTGTGCAAGATGTAGGTAAGGCCATACACTATCACATACCTCCCTGATTCCTTATGTAGGAGGTGTCCCAGACAGGGATAGAGAAGTGAAACCCTATGTTAGCACCAAGGCTGTTTTGAGCATGGGCTGTGTGGTACTCCAGCTCAGTTGGTATAACATCATAGAATACTTTGAGTTGGAATGAACCCACAAAGACCAGTGTGCCCAACTCCTGGCTCCATACTGGGCCACCTGAACAGTCCAGACCCTGCACTGCAAGGAGACCAAGAAAGGTCTTCTTGGCTTTCTATGCAACAGGAGAACACAACAGTGCATAAAGTATTGAGAAATCTCACACTGGCAACCCCACAACAACAAAGAAATGATCATTCAGTGGTATTTAACCAAAATGTTTTTGGCATTTTCCAGTACGGCATTGTTCTGGATGCCAGCCCATCCCGCACCATCCTGTTCATCTACCAGTGGACCACTACCAAGGCAAACAAGACCGGGGTGATCAAAGAATGCAGTTCCTGTACAGTGCAAGGTAAGGTGCCAGATTCATGCTTGCTGGTCTCTGGGATTAGCATGAAATAGAATAAAAAAAAACAACTATGCATGGTCCATTACTGCAACTTCCTTAGCTCCTGTATCAAGATGAGGTTGCTGAGCTCCTTACCTGGGGAGATGGTGAGCAGCGACAGAGTCAGGCCTGGCTGCAGGGTGACTCCTGGCAACTTCTCCTTCCTCTGCACTGTGCTCCAAGCAGGACAATTCCAACCTCCTGTGCAGGGTTTGACAGTAAAAGCATGAGTTTAGTTTTCAGTGTCACATTTTGGAAAATACTGGGCTGTTCCTCACTAGTTTAAGACACATCAGCCCCACAAATGCCAGCAAAAAGAGTTTCATGCCTTAATGCTTGGTGGCTTCCTTTTTTTTTTTTTAATCCCTCAGTCTTGCTTTGATGTTGAATTGTGATTATCACAGGATACTGGGAAACCCTGAGCTCTCAGTAGCAAGGCAGCCAGAGAACAAGCAGGGGGTTGATGCTCTTGCAGACTGCTAGCAAATCAAACCACATACAAATAATACAAGTCTCTCTGAAACCTTGTGTATCCTCTGATTACTGCCATGGTCACACAGTCTGGGTTAAAAAAAAAAAAGCAGCTGTAGCTCAGTGTTCAAAGCCTTATTTGAAACTGCTGTAACAAGTTGTCAGCAGTAGGAAGAGACCAAGGCAAGTCTCCTTCCCAGAAGAGAGAGGCAGTCCTCAGTCTGCATGGCCATAGGCAAGCAGCAGCTCAGCTCTGTGCAGGGCTTAAGAGACCAAAACTGATGGGAGGGAGACCCATAGCCAACAAGGCAAGAGGAGCAGAGGATGAGGAAGGAAGCCTCTTTCTGGGTAGTACTTTAAAACCAACACTTAAAGCCACATTGAAATGTGCTGGCAAGACTCGTCAGGGCTTGCATGCAGCTTCCCTGTGCACAGCACCAGCTTCCTCTAGAGCAGAGGTGCCCTGCTTGTAGGCTGAGGGTTCAGAAACTATCTCTGCCAACACAGAAGGAAGTGGCTGGGGGAAGGATTGACATCAGTTTCAGCACTGTCTGCATGGCGTTTTGCTCATCATTTATAGCAGTCAAAGCCACACTTATTCCTCTCTGTGGGCTGAGAAAGCCTCAGCTGTTGCAGCAGCCATGGATCTGATTCACGGTCACTCACAATATATCTTAGCAGTATAGCTGGGGTTAGGTCAATGCAAACTGGCATTCCCATGTTTACCATTTTGCTCCCAGAAGAACAAGATGGAAGAACAGGAAGAACTCCCTTGTTCCACCTGTAAAGAGCGCTGTCTTTATGCATGTCCTGGAAGCTCTCTAATAACAACTCTCACTTCTCCCACATATTCCCATAGAAAATTCCATTCTTTCCCCTGATCCTCAGGTCCAGAAATCTCGAACTACTCAGATTCTCCTCAGAAAGTAGAAAAGAGCCTGGATACATGTTTGAACTGGGCCCAGAGCAAGATCCCGGCAGAGCAGCACAGCCAGACTCCCCTGTACCTGGGAGCAGCCACCAGCATAATGCAGCTGAAGTGAGTGCATGTTGCAAACCCACACCCAGAGACCAGCACACATCACATGGATCATTCTGTAAATGAATCTCACCCTGTTTGCTCTATCATGTTTCACCCCTAACTCGCTGGTCAGGTAAACCTTCAGCTCCCCATGCACTCGAAGGGTGTACAGCATGACTGTGACCACACCACAAGAGAGCTTTCTTTTTCTTTTCTATCTAGCCTCAGCCATCCCACTCGCTCTGATGATCTCCTTGCAGCCCTGACCGTGGCCCTGAAGTCATCCCCCTTTGACTTTCAGGGGGTACAAATCTTGTCCAGCCCAGATAAGGAAGCATTCAACTGGGTTGCTGTTAACTACGTTCTGGAGAACTTCTTCAAGGTAAAGGATCTTTAGAGGAGGCAGGTTATATCCAGCACCAGCCGGCTGGGGAACGTGATGTGATATGGTTAAAAATGAGTTGAAGTAAGGTCTTAAGTAGTCTTAAGAATTACTTTTCTCTGTTTCTTCTTGGGTCAGTACGACTGGCGAGGACAAATGGTCCCCTCCACAAACGGGATGGCAGGAGTCCTGTCCATAGGAGGAACCTCAACACAGCTCACTTCCAAGGTAGAAGAAGGGAACCAAATACCCAAGGAGGGAGTGAGGCTGCAGCTGTATGAGCAGACACACACAGTGTACACCCATCACTGTCCCTGCCATGGCACAGACCAGCTCCGCAGCAGGCTGCTCTCCACACTCATACAAGTGAGTATCTGCCAAAAGGGCTCTTGGAAGGTTCCTGGTTATTATATCAACCCTTTGCCCCAAATGACAGTTGCATAAGGCGCAGCTGTTTATAGGCAAAATGTCAGTCCATGTCTTTAGTAGAGAGTGGTCCCAAGCCTTGGGATGCCAACCTCCTTCACTACCTGTGCCCTTGTTTTATTCTCTCTCTAGGAACAAAGAAGTTCTAAAACCGTGCCTAACCCCTGCTGGCCCCTCAGCTACTCCCAGGAAGTGCAGTGGAACTCAGTGCACACAAGGCCCTGTGCTGTCAGTGATGACACACTGGATATCCCCAACCCTGACCAGGTCTTCAACATCACCGGCACCAGCAATCCCACTGCCTGCATGAGACTTGTGCAAAGCCTGCTCAATTCTTCCTCTTCCTGCAGCTTCTTCAATAATTCCCCCAAAAGTGCTGACAAGCTCCTCCAAACCAGGTTTCTGGTGGGTTCTCATTTACTCTGGGGTAGGCAATTAGTGCTGGAAACACAAGAAATGGGACCAGCTCAGTCATTAATGAATACAGAGGGAACAGCCACAGCATCTTCTACTAGGCAAGTGGGCCAGTGCTCTGCTCAGTGCCATACAAGCACTCCTGCCCTCTCCCCATCACTGTAGACAGACATTCAAATAAGAACCACAGGCTTCCCACCAAGAGCAATGAAAAAACCTTTTCATTCCATCCTTCCAGCAGTGTCTGCTTGTCAGACTCTGGGGCTCCACTGAGCCATAAAGGCGCTCACATGATCCAGCAGGGATAGGGCAAGAAGGGAGCTGTGCTGAGCAGGTCCTCCTATACCAAGTCCTTAGTGAAACAAAAGATCCATTCCCACTTTGAGTAGACCTCCAGGATGCTCCACCATACATTTGTATCAGAAACCTTGGGTCTATCATTAGGATGTTAAGCAAGATCCCAAAGACAGTGAATTTCAGGAGGCATCCAGGGGGAGGAAGTAACAATTGTTTTTGCTGCCATTGTAGGTGATTTCTGAGGCCATGGACTTCCTGAGGAAAACCGCACCGTCTCCTGACTTGGGTCAGGCAGTCAACAAGCTTTGTGAGATGTCTGTCAAGGAGGTAAATGGACTAATTTATTGTACAGGGGTAGTGGGAAGACAGGAACCTTTTGGACAAAGCCCATGTGAGTCAAAACTAACAGTCAGAAATCATAGACTTATTTTCTTTCCTCTCCAATCTCAACGGCTACTCTTGGTACACTTACATTTATTCACATGAGAAGCCAAAATACCTTATACTGCACATAAAGGAGTGAACAGGAAGCCTGTCTACTCACTCCTGCACATCATTTTGATCTTCCCTGAAATCTAACTATTGAATATTTACTTTTTTCCCCCCTCTCCTTTCATTCTTCCTTTGGAAACAACACCAGCTGGTCAAGGAGTCCCAGACAAGCCTGGATGCACTTGCTGATTACTGCACTGTATCTGCCTTCATCTTTCAGCTCAGCACAAAGGGATACATTTCTGACTTCAATCAGTCCATTCAGGCTGCGTTCCAGGTCAGTTATCTACTGTATGATACATCCAGCTGTAAGGGTGAGATGATTTCAGTAAAGCCAGACTGTTTGCAGTGTTACAAGACCTGACCAACAAGGTTTCCCCAAAAAGGTATTTTCACAAAATAAAAGTTCACATTTGTTATAAGCAAGAAAAAGGATGTCAGAGAGGCAGGGATTCCACTCATGTAAAACAGATGGGTCAGAACCTTATTTGAAGCAATATTATCTTTAGGAATCCACATCCAAGAAGTGAAAGAAGATTTCTTCATCACCACTTAAGACAAAGCTTTGATAATATTTCCTAAGCCAAAAAATTCTGCAGTACATCTGTAGTCACCTTTAAACCAGTCATGCTTTACAGTTGGTGAAGGCAGCTGCTCCAGGATCTGGAGCTCCTAAAGAAAGCAGGATTTTATTGACAAAACAAAAGAAAGCTTACTCCTAAATTTCTCAGCTCACTAACAAAAGTGGGATTCCCCTCATATTCAAGCAGGGCAACGTCAGTAATAGCAGTTCAGTCAGCCACGTAGGGATCACCAGCCAAAAGCAAAGTAATAGGTTAAGTCCAGGGTCCTTCCAGCAAACTCAAACTGAAAAGCCAGAAACAAGCATCCTACAACATCAGTCTAAGATTCATTCGGCCAATAGGGTCACAACCAAAACTACTTACAACAGAGATCCAGCAGGGAAAAATCAGGCAGAGAGCAGGAGTAAAAACAGCACACAGGTACATCTCAGCTCAGAAACAAAACAGCTGCCCAGGGTGGAGCTTAAATGGATCTCCAAGGGCAGTCAGCGAAGGGGGTGATTGGAAACCTCAGGTGATGCTGTTTGGGGCAATTAAGAGGTATCAGTGCACTTGGAGCCCTAAGAGAGGAAGAGCTGCTCATTTCAAACCTAACCCTTGGGTCAGTCTCAATTAAAGCATACAAGGTCTTAGGCCTATTCACAGAAGCACAGCTGTTCTACACAGTTTCTCTTCTGATCTCTTTCCCTGTCAATAGATTGGTGACACATCATCTGTCTGGACTCTTGGATACCTGCTGAGTCTGACCAACACCATCCCTCAGGACAGCCCAAGCTTCCTCAAGGGCATTGACCCAGGTGTCTGGTCTTTGCTCCTCATCCTCTTCGTGGTGCTGCTCACTGGCTCGTTCATGCGCATCTCATACCGAGTGATGGTCAAGGAGAACAGCCGCAGTAACAGGAACAGCAGCGTTTTTGATGACAACTGACTTATTCCAGGACTAGAT
Organism: Coturnix japonica; assembly: GCF_054131305.1. Lineage (NCBI taxonomy): Eukaryota > Metazoa > Chordata > Aves > Galliformes > Phasianidae > Coturnix > Coturnix japonica. The sequence goes on from NC_140683.1 coordinate 10,269,889, forward strand.
ACTCTTGCCAGAGGGCAGCTAACAGAGTATATACAAAAATATACACAGGTGAAAAATCACCGGAGGATGCAAATGGTTTCCCTGGAGGACTCGAGAGTCTCAGTACCTCATTTCAGCTTGCAACCAGTTGCACTACAGTACACTGAGAAAACAGATTCTGCCATGCAGGAAGCCTGAGGATCACTGTGGATGAGAAGCTATACGTTCTCTAAATGAGACTAGCTTGCACAGATCTTGCTTGAGCTGCAACTGCAATTACTTGTGCGTATGGTGACAATAATGAAAAGATGGTAGTAAATATCTAAAAGGTTTTTTACAAGAAAAACTCACCCACATGGAAGCCTTTGGTATGCTAGGAACCACTGAGGCAATGTCCACCAAGAAGCAATCTCCAAGAGATGCTGCCTTAGTGGTGGTCAGCCCTTAAATGAGGTCTAGAGGAGGTGGAGTCAAGCTTCACCCCTTCCAGAAGTACAGCTGAATTACTCTCACATGTGCTCCCACAGCTGATCTGACAACCATAGTAATTCAGGGTTAAAACTGTCGATTTAAACACTTCAACCAGGATTTATATTAAGATATTTAATCTCACACTTAATATTGGGTGTATGATGGCCAGAGCTACACCAGCTCACTCATTTGCACTGAGCTGCTTGTCTCTCTACCCCTGGAACGTGATACCTGACAGTGTCCTTCAGGCAAGAACAGACTTAGGAACAGCAGCTTTCCCAGTTGTCAGCCAAACAACTTTTGTGTCAGAATCCACTTTACAGACCAACATTCAGGATTCCTCTGGGACTTAGCAGCCATTCCAGCTTCTCTAGTCTGCCCTGTTCTTCTAACAGGAGCTGCTGTACAATTCTCCATATTATTGTGAAGAAAATAATATATATGGATCCAGAGAAATGCTGACCTTTGACTAAAGCACTTAGAGTTCACCTCTCAGAATGCTTCAGAGACTGAAACACACACGTTGTTTAAAGCCCAAGGCACAAATGCCTTCAACTCACTGCAGACCACTTTAAACAGAAGTTTAAATGCTCATAGATGCAGCGATTTGCCTTGCAGGATATTTAAAGCTCCTATGGCACCCAAATCCTTTCAAACCTGGTTATGAATGCCTTGTGTTCCTAATTCACATATAGGACAACACACCCCTCCCACCCCCACCTATTAATATTGGTGTGTTCATAAATTTTCAGGCCAACTAATGAAGGTTTGGAACCTGTCAGTCAAGTTTGGAGGGGTGTGGAAACAGACTGAAACAAGCTTCATATTCATTTCTTTGAGTTGCAGGTTAGATATTTTTAATTATATCATGTTATTAAAGATGTTTGAATAGACTGTCTGTGTTATTCTTGGGAGGAGATCAAAGCAGGGGTTTTATTGTGAATACAAACTGTTTCAGAGGTGAGGACGGGGGATGCTGACTGTGCCTCTGTTTACTCAGGAGTTATGCTGTGTACTCCTGGGGTACACAATGAGAACCCCTGAAGGCACTTTCTTCCCAGTGGCAGGGAGGCAGAAAATGGCTTTAGATAACTTGGCTGCTGGTGTTTTGTTGATGAGAAACACGTCAACAACTTTGATGTGTTCTTTGCTCAAACCATCTGAAGAAGGAAGAGGAGGGACTCAGACAAGCCTGCACAGAAGAAGAACTGAGGTTATCAGGGAGTCAGCAGCACAGGGGAAATCCTCAAGACTTCAATTCTCCTGCTTCCAGAAATGCAATCATAAAACAGCGACCATGCACCACTGGTAGCTCTACTGTCTCCTTTGCCGCCACTCTTCTTCCAAATACAGCCACTGCTGTCTTCAGCTGTAGGGATGGCTTGTATGTTGTCTTACCAGATGAGAGTAGACAAATTCGTTCTCATATAATGACCGTTCTGCTTATTGCAATAGGCAGCCCCAGCAGCCAGGGTAAACCAGGCTTCAAACAGGCAGTACTAAAAGTGCTACCCAGCAGAAATAAACAATTACAGGTGTCTTCATTAGACACTAAGACAGATTGGTATTTTAAAAGCCCTGAAGTGGGTTTTCAGCCATAAAAATAATAAAATGCAAAATTGGGAACTTACAAGAAGAAAGGAAGCCAATAAAGGGAAGCCCTCCTTTCTCACTATGGGCTGAGCCCTGGGAGAGATCTTCTGGCAGGTAATGTCTTCATTGTCAATGCAGTTCTGCTGCTGTCAGCAAGTATCCATAAGAAACCCAAAGCTCCAGAAACACAATAGGTTGGCTGACCTGCTGCTGACAGAGTAGCTTAAACTTCATGTCAGCATGTTTGTAGGAGTATATTAGCTCCTTGTCTTTCTTCCAGTTTATAGTATTTTCAAAGCATCAAAGGATCCCAGCCAATCCATCCCAGCAGACTGTACCAATGAATTACTACACAGAGAAATAATGGTTCAATGCCGTGCAGTTCTGCAGTACCATGTCCAGCACAACAGGACCAGAGCTGCCCCCTTCTCCCTGTTCTGAGACACCCAGCTCCCTGGGACTGTGGGAGAAGGACATAAGGTGAGTCCTAATCTCTCTCTCAATGTTTGGCTTTATACGATGCTGTAGATAAATGAGATAGAGATATTTCACAGGGTACGTATGGGTGAATCAGCACAGCAGGATTTCACAGATGTGGGCTCTGTACTCACAGGTCATCTTGGCAAGTGATGAGAAAATCAGGGAAAATGGCACCTGCGAGAGCTTTGCTAAACTGGTCCCGATGGCTGAACTCTGGCTTCCCATGTAACACGAGGACTGTAACTGTTGCTCTCTTCCAGATACTGTGTCATCATGAAGAACATTGTTTCAAGGAAACAAAGAAGGGCACCAGGTGCTGTAGCACTTGGGCTCATTCCAGTTGTTTGGCACAGCTGGAACAGTGAAATTACTAGAGATTGAAGACAACTGATGGAGCGAGGTCAGCAAAAGATGAGAGGAATGACTTTCAGGATGGCTGAATTTGGAAGTCAATCTGCACATTTTAAATGCTATTCCTATACCATGCCTATGATCATGTAGCAGATTATCTCCCAGTAAAGTAGAAAGCCATATGATGTTTATGTCCTACCTCATGGATTAACACTCCTACTGCAAGAGCTAATTCAGAACACACTGAAGTTTGCTATTAGTAGAACAAGTCCAAATTAAAACCGGGATCAGCAAAACAGATTTTTGCCACAGCGATCTTAAAATAAAAGTCTTTCTATAACACCATCAAATCCAGTCAAGTAGATGCCTGAATTAAAGCGTTCAGGGCTTTGCTGGAGCAGCATATCAAGTCACTCCCATGTGTGGTTTCCATGCAGACGACAAGTCTCTGACCTGCTTTCCTCTATGCTCTCCAGGAGATACAGCCTCCTTGCAGCAGGGTGCTCTTCAATAAGCGCTGCGAGCACAAGCTCTTCTCCCGAGTTGCAATGACGGGGATTAGTCACAAGAGGGATGGAGACCTTCAACCCCAGCACATCCCAACTGCCGGTAGCTGCTCCCGCTGCAAATCAGCTCCATTAGCAAGCAGGCTCGTCCGGAAACTTGATGAGCAGCCTCCTGATGTGGATAGAGATAAAAGACGCTGCACTGTGGAAGTTCTTTACGTGTGGGAGGCAAAAGCAGCTCTAATCTGTGATATAAGAAACTGCAGCATTAGTGGGAAAAGATTGCCATGCAGAGAGATGGGGCAATAGCATGGTGTATGGATGAAGGGTCTTTGGGCAATAAGGAGAATGAACGATCCCTAATAGGAAGAGGAGTGCACTGGGAATGGAGGAGAGGAGATGGGAAGAGACAGAGGGATGATAACACCAACTTGTGTGTGAAGGAAGAGTTATTTTTGATGGCAGCAGGGGGTGTCACCATATGCCACCTCATGGCTGAGTCAGTCACTGCTCCGCACTGCAAACCATCTACAGGAGATCCGCAGAGTGAAAGGTGATATGTACAGTGCTTATCTATGGGCACTGCACTGCAATGGAACTGAATGAGAAAACATGGGAGCAGCGTTCAAAGTTCACTCATTTAAAGCACGAGGGAGATGTAAACAGGCAGTTAATATCGGTAACTAAACAGAGTTAACAAAAATAGAAATGCAGCTTTCAGCTTAGTTTTAACTTAGTTTGAACTGCTCTGCCTTCCTCTGGATTAAACACAGGCCTTTGACCTGGCAATAGTGGCCTCTAATGTTTTTTAGCATCCCTGTTTTAGTCATTAATTCATACAGCAAACTGAACTGATGGGAAATTCAGAAGCATCTAAATGAGGAGAAGTCACTTGCATTAAGTTTTGATGAGAGCTTCCAAAGAAACCAAACCCCAGTTAAACCAGACATCTTCAATAAAAGACTCGATGTGGGAGACACCTTTCCCCACCCAGCTGGTCAAACTGTCCCTTTCCATGCTATTCCTATGACCTTGCAATGTTCCTCCTTCCCTGCCTTGGGAATCTGCAGCAGCTCCTTTGCACATAAAGTCCACAAAACCAAGAACACTGAAGAATGCACTTCATCATTTTGTTCATGCAGGGCCATAGAATTTGTGTTTTCTTCCTCCCAGGACTTGCAGAACTGTCAGCTTAGTGCAGATGATTTGCCTTTGAAGGAACGCTTCATGTCAGACAAGGTTCTGGCACACAGCAGCTTCACTTCTTGCCAGCTCACCTTCTGGTAGCAATAACTGCTGGGCTGCCAGAGCATTAGAAGTCACAGGGCTGAGATGGTCTGCAGCTCCAGCAGAGCTCCATGGAGATTCCTGTGTTCCTTCTCAGAGCCAGCTTAGAAAAACTGGCATTTTACTTGAAGTTAAAAAATGCAGAAGTCTTTAAAATAGAATTGTCATTTCCTGCAGATCTGCACGTAGCGAGGTACTGAAGTACTGGCTGAGTGGAACAGAAATAGCAAAAATAAATGTTGCATGATCAGTGTGAAACGCTTCCTAACCCACGGATATTCAGGTGGCTGAACCTCCCAGGGGAACCTCCAAATGGACTCGATCACAGGAGCAAAGCTGTAGCTACCCCATGGGGTATCATCACCCCCTCCATTGGGTGTGATCCTGCCTGCATGTTGGGGATGGGGATCCAAAGTCTGAACAGTGCAGAGTAATTCCACTCCTTGGCTGCCATCGTGAATGCTGGGGGTGGTAACCATTTCTCACTCTACACATTGCTGATCAGCTTCCCAAACACTGAAGGCAGAGAGAGCTGAACCATAAGTGTAAGCTGGCAGAAGCACAGGCTGCAGAGGCTCATAATTTCTAATGCAGGGAGGAAACAGACCTTTGCCACTAATGCGCAGCCCTCTGCCTTCTGACTGAAAGAGAAGCCTCTATCTGCAGGAAATGCAGCAGCATTTGTACCAGCAACCTCCTCCCAGCCCTGCATTGCCCCCCCCCAGCCTGTTTTTACAGTCCTCTGTGATTTATGAGCACAGCATCTTGCTAATGCTGCTCTGAGCAGGCCTTGATGATAATTTAATTTGTGCTGAATATACTTTCCTAGACAGCAGAGCAAAACACAGGCAAGATGAAGCTCCCTTCTATCTTTTGAATCAGAAAGAAGGCAGTCTTCATTTTTTATCTTACTCTGCAGATATGACATGACATCCTGGAGGAAAAGCTGTCTTTGCTGATTATTGCACAGCTGCATGAAATCTTGAGCGAGTCTGGTCCAGACTGATCCCAGCTGCCTTTGATATTTGTATAAGACAGAGACATTTGGGATTTTGTTCCCCCATACACCTTTATGTGCAAAAGAAAGGTGCAGTCAGAACGCTCTCCAGAGCTGGAGTGAGCTGAACCAACCCCTTCCACCAACTCCGGCATGGATGCAGCCTAGAGTTATCAATTTAACTCAACGTCACGCCTTTAATTACGTGGGACAAATCTGGACCCTGATGCCTTTACATTACTCAGCTATCTTACAGTGAAGCCTCCTACCTTCAGGTATGTGGAGGACGAGCAGGATGTGTGCCTTCCTAGTCCTGTCTGGGCACCTCTGTACTTTGCACAGGGCTTTCCCAAGGCCTCTGTGTGCTGTGGGGCAGCTCCCATGTTCCTCCTGATGCTCTGAGGCTCATCCCAGTCTCTCCATGGTTGTCCAGGTGCCTCTGGGGCCGCTCCAAGTGCTGCTGGGCTCCTTCCAGCATTTCTGAGGGTTCATGTTATTTACACGCCCAAAATTTCACCCACACCATTATTTATATTATATATATAATTTGTATTATATATATTTGTGTTAAGCCAACAACCAGAGGCTATTTTACCTCCTGCAAAACCCTTCACAACATCCTTCATCTCCTGCTTACCTCCTCACCTCACCCTGCCCTCATAAACAGTCGGGTTATCGTTATCCAAGCATAGATACAGATACAAGTCATAACGTGGCTGTGTCTCACACGGTGTAAATCAGACCTGAAGGCAACGACAACCGCGAACGGGGCACTGAGGTAAAAACTGGGAGGCAAAATGGCGGCCGCCATTTTAACGGCCCCGCGGCCTGAGGCGGCTGCGCGCCAGAAAGTGCTAGAACGGCGCCGCAACCTGCGCATGCGCACAGCGCCTCCCTGCCCCCATAGCGCCGCCGCCGCCCACGCTACGCAAAGTGCGTACACGGCTTCGTGAATACGGAGCCGCACCGGCCACCGCCCCGCGGCCGCTGCGGAGTCATTGCGACGGTTACTAGGACACTTCGTTTTCGTCCAATCAGATGACGTGAGCTCATCCCCTGCGGCTCGCGGCCAATCACGCTCGACATCAATCATTCAATTCAGCCAATCAGGAGCGCGCTGAGCGAGTAGGGCGGGCGCGCGTGAGTCACGGTTGCCTGACAGTAAAATCAACAGACAAATAGGCGGGGCCAACAGAACCCCATATTTGAGTGGCAGCATCTGAGCCAATCGGAAATCTGTATTATTAGAGCCTCGTTATGAGCACCCAATGCGCTGCCGCGATTGGCAAGATGGGCGGGGAGAAAAGGCTGCGCGCGCATTCCGCTGCTATATAAAGGCTGGCGGTTGCCTAACGCCGTCAGTTGGGGGTAGAGTGGCGTTAACCGGGAGGTGACTGCGGCGGAACCATCATGAGGGAGATCGTGCACCTGCAGGCCGGGCAGTGCGGCAACCAGATCGGGGCCAAGGTGCGGGCGGGGGGCGGTGCGGGGGGATGGGGAGGGGGCCGAGCAGGGCGGCCATGACGGGGTTTTATCCGGCAGTTCTGGGAGGTGATCAGCGACGAACATGGCATCGACCCGACGGGCACGTACCACGGCGACAGCGACCTGCAGCTGGAGCGGATCAACGTGTATTACAACGAGGCCACAGGTACGGCCCGGCCCCGCACCGCCCCGCACCGCCCCGCGGCCCCACAGCCCCGCTCACCGCGTCCCCATGTCCCGCAGGCGGCAAGTACGTGCCCCGCGCTGTGCTGGTGGACCTGGAGCCCGGCACCATGGACTCGGTGCGATCGGGGCCGTTCGGGCAGATATTCAGGCCGGACAACTTCGTGTTTGGTGAGTGAGGGGGGTGGGAAGGGCCGCAATGCGGGATCCACGCCCCAAACACATCGGGAGGGGGCAGCACGGCGTGGGGGGATGGGGAGAGCCGAAAGAAAGGGGTCGGGGTGAGGCTGAATGAGCCCGTACCATAGAACCCGTACCATAGAGCCCATACGATAGAGCCGGTCCCATAGAGCCCTTCCCATAAAGCCCATACCATAGAATCCTTCCCATAGAGCCCGTACCATAGAGCCCCTTCCCCATAGGGACCCCTTCCCCTTAGAGAACCCCTTCCCCATAGGGAGCCCCTTCCCCATAGAGCCCTTAGTGCCCAGTCATTGCCATGCAGCCTCAGTGCGATGAAATGGAAGCTTTTGTGGGGCTTCTCCCCAGCCTGATGCTCTTAAAGCTTTGCTCGCAAGCAGGAAGCAATGACTGTAATCTAATATGAACGTGGCTCTCTTCCAGGTCAAAGCGGAGCAGGAAACAACTGGGCAAAGGGCCACTATACTGAAGGTGCTGAATTAGTTGATTCCGTGTTAGATGTTGTAAGGAAGGAGGCAGAAAGCTGTGATTGCCTGCAGGGCTTCCAGCTCACTCACTCGCTGGGGGGTGGCACTGGCTCTGGGATGGGCACTTTGCTCATCAGCAAAATCAGGGAAGAGTACCCAGACCGAATCATGAACACGTTCAGCGTCGTGCCCTCCCCGAAGGTATCAGACACCGTAGTAGAGCCCTACAACGCCACGCTGTCGGTGCACCAGCTCGTGGAGAACACAGACGAAACCTACTGTATTGATAACGAAGCGCTGTATGACATATGCTTCAGAACACTGAAGTTAACTACGCCAACATACGGTGATCTGAACCATTTAGTGTCAGCGACCATGAGCGGTGTCACCACCTGCCTGCGTTTCCCAGGCCAGCTTAACGCCGACCTGCGGAAGCTGGCGGTGAATATGGTTCCCTTCCCCCGCCTGCACTTCTTCATGCCCGGCTTCGCCCCCCTCACAAGCCGTGGCAGCCAGCAGTACCGAGCTCTGACCGTCCCAGAGCTCACGCAGCAAATGTTTGATGCCAAAAACATGATGGCTGCGTGCGACCCGCGGCACGGCCGCTACCTGACCGTGGCTGCTGTATTCAGAGGCCGCATGTCCATGAAAGAGGTAGATGAGCAAATGCTGAACGTTCAGAACAAAAATAGCAGTTACTTTGTGGAATGGATTCCTAATAACGTTAAGACGGCGGTCTGTGACATTCCACCTCGTGGCCTGAAAATGTCTGCCACGTTCATTGGGAACAGCACTGCCATCCAGGAGCTGTTCAAACGCATTTCAGAGCAGTTCACGGCCATGTTCCGCAGAAAGGCTTTCCTGCATTGGTACACGGGGGAGGGAATGGACGAGATGGAATTCACAGAGGCTGAGAGCAACATGAACGACCTGGTGTCTGAGTATCAGCAGTACCAAGATGCTACTGCTGAGGAGGAGGGGGAGTTTGAGGAGGAGGCTGAGGAGGAGGCAGAGTAAGAGCTTTGCAGACGCCACCTGTAAATTTTGTTTAAAGCTGTATGAACTCTCATTGAAAACCTCTCTCTGTGTTGTGTTCCTCCTCTCGTCTTCGAGTCACTTTCCGATGCTGTACAGGCACCATTAAAGCATTTTTCACAGTGCACAGGCTCGTCTCCTTTGTTCCATCTCGTAAGCCTTGCGGGTGCTGTTTCCAAAAGTCAGCGCGTAGGTGTGACGGAGCTCTGGAAAACAAACCAGGACGTGGGATGAGCAGCAGCCCCCATAGCAGCCCAGATTCCCCTCGTGATGGTGGGCACCAGTTGCTCTTGTCCTGGATACAGCCCTGCTCAGGTTGGGGGGCTCAGCCTCATTTGGGGGGTGTTGGAAGAATTAATAGTGGAGTTACTTTATAGCTGGACGTCCTGGTGGAGGGCAACACCCTCAGTGTGCAGGATGAAATTCAGCTCTAAGCCGCATCTAAATTTAGGTACCTGCACATGGACTCCTATTACAGGTGCTGGGTCAGGATTCAGCCTCAGAGGGCTGAGCAGATCAGAAAAGAATGGGGGCACAGGCAGCTGTAAGTGCAGCTCCGGGTCTGGTGCCAGCGATTTGCCTTGCAGATGCAGGTGGGTGGGACGCTGCCCTCGCCCAGGCTGCACCCATGCAGCAATGCAGAGCTGGATGGGGCACTGCAGAGGAATTAAAGAGCTCCAGCAATGCAGCCAAAGCATTGCAGATCTTATTCCATCAGTACAGCTGGACAGAGGGCAGGCTGCTTTCTCAATAAATGCTTGGCACTGGTTTGGGGGTTTTCTGGCTTAAGGTTTCTCCTTCCAGAGTGAAAACAGTAGCTGAGATTGCCCTGAGCAGAGCAGTGTGTCTGCAGAGGAGCAGGCGGCCAATGCAAACCCACCCAGCAGCCCAATTCTGTAGGTGAAAAGACTGAGGAGATTCTTAAAGCATGAGGTAACATTTAAAGCAGTTCATTTCTGTCCCTGCTTTAAGTTGCAGGTTTCTGTTCTGTGTTTCTCCTTTGCATTACACTTTGCACAGCCATAGAACCCATAAGAGACAGAAGGGCCCAATAAAGGTCACTTAGCCCAGCTCCCCCGCATGGAGTGCACTGCAATGCATTTCCTTCACACCCCCCCTCACTCCAGGAGCTGCCTCTGCTCTGACACTGCAGCTACCAGCAGCGCTACGTCATGGCACTCATTAATCACTGCTGGGGACTTTCATTTCTGCTCAGCTGATGAACTTACGTGGGACGAAGCCTGAATAGTCTGGTATCAGCCCAGCGCTGGTGTAAATGTTGTTGGCAGGCCAGTACGTCTGGGGGAATCTCTTGCCAAAGCTTTGAATCGGGTTCCTCTCCAGAAACTGGAAAAGAATCAATCACACCATTGAGTTCCACAACCATTAAAGGCAGCACTCGGACTAAGGAAAAGCAGTTCTCACCGCAGTTCCATTTTCTCCTGTTTCTAAGCCACACTGCAGCTTCCCCTCCCTGCCCTGAGGTTGTGCTTTATGTGCTCTGGCAGAGGCCCTGCAGACCTCACACTGCAGCTCTGTGTTTGGCATTGGCCCCAAACCCCGGCTGCATTCTGCCATCAGGATGGGGATGTGCTGAGACCCATCGGGCACCTCCTGCTGTGACTCTGCAGGTCTGTTTGCTGTCCCCCCCCCCCCCCCGCATAGCAGGTTCCGCTTTCCTTGGTGGTGATTAACACCTAATTCCCAGCCTGGGAGGAAGAGGAAGGCTTAGGATGTGTGAGCTGAAGGGAGAGTGTAAATCAGCCCCATCTCCTGCTGTGAGGTCACACAGAGCAGGGGATGTGCAGCAGAACCCCCCAAAGGTCCCACTGATGTTATGCTGCCCTGGGTGGGGGGAAGGGGCCCACGCAGCCCCACGCAGTGCTGAGCCCTAATGCTGAGCCCTATTGCTGCTCTCAGAGCTGCACTGAAGCGAGAGGATTGCACTGCTCTGCCTGATGCAGCCAGCAAGAAATGATCCGCATCTCAGCACGTAACCCAGAGCAACAGAGATTTAGGGCAGCAGATTATAGAGGCTGGAAGGCTGAAGCTCTTAGGCAGAAATTTGGTGTCATTTCTTTCCTCATCCCTTCAGCTCCTCCTGTGCCTCAAATAACCTCAGCAAGACTGAGCGCTGCTGGTCCCTGCAGAGGGGAGCAGCATCCATCCCCAAGCAGTGCCTTCCCCATGGGGGTGAGGGGCAGAGCGGGCTGACAAGCAGCACAGTGAGTTGTGGCCATGGCCAATCCAGTAGCACGGAGGAATCTGTTGACCACAGTGGGAGGGAGCTCATTTCTCACGTAGGAGGATGATATGGTGTGATACAGAGGAGTGATACAGTGAGAGGATGGAACAGCTTTACAGTAGGGATATTTCTCCTCCTCTGGGGTAGGAATCAGGTGTCCATCTTTGGGAGACAAGCAATGCTAGGAAAGGAAAAAGCCTCCACCAGCACCTCAGTGCAAAGGACACATTGCATAAGGGCCTCCTGCACCCACAGCTACATCTTTAACAGCCTCCCATGAACCTTAATCCTTTTATGAACTCATTTATCCTCCCTCAGTGTCCCAAGGAAACAAGCTACAGAATTTAATTGCTCGTCATTCCTTACATCACGTCACAGCGCTGTGTCCTGCTTTGCACTGATCCCCCCAGCTCTGCTGCAAACAAAACCATGGCTGGGAGTGCAGCTGAGAGGTTACATGGCTCTACCAGCCTCGTGTGCCCCCTACCTGCTGCCTGTCGAATTCAGCCATTGAATCCTTCACACTCTGCATGTAATTCGTGCCCAGGGCCCATGTGAAGCGCGGTATGAATCCAGCATACCCTATGGATGGAGATGGAACACACATGGTGTAAGGCAGGTTGGGAGCAGAAGGTGCTGTGATAAATACATCATCTTCACAGGGCATAGGAAGGAAAAACTGTTCAATCCCATCCATTCGAATGGGATGTCAGAGGTGGGATTTATCCCAAACAGCCTTTGGTATTTTACCACCCTCCCCCTCTACCTGGGATGACCTTCTGCTGGATCACTCTGGGCACTTCCAGCTTGGGGAGCTGCCAATCCGCACCTCCAGCTTTCACAGACTCGAAATAAAAGCAGAAATGTAAGACATGGCTGGTCAAACCTGCTCCCCTCCACCTCCATCACCGCCAGAACCTGTTCATCCCAACCACCACTGCCGCCTTGTCCTGGTGTCCCATAGAGATGCTCCAGAATTTCTAAGGCCAAATGAGCAGGTGAGACCTGCAGGGCACCCAGGGGGCTGAAGGGCTGCACGTGGGAGCGGGGATGGCCCTTCTCAGCAGCTTTGGCTCCATACGTCACAGCTCTAATCTCTGATCCCGGCCTTTCAGGGATCAGCACAGCCCTGGCTGCTGGCCCTGCATTAGCGCTGGCTGCAGCAGAAATAAGGGGACCAAAGCACCATCCCTTCTAAGAGGGATCACGGTGAAACCCATGTGAGCTGGGCACCATCACAACATCCTCCTGGTGATGAGCTGTATCTGCTACTCCTGAATACATCCACGTACCTTTGGTACTCTGTGTTTTAGGGAAAGCTCTACCCCAGCAGGTGGTGGGATGGCCCTGAGCTGCTGGAGCCCTGGGATACTGCTCCCAGCCATAGCACTGGGGTGGTCCTGAGCCCCCGAGCCCCCTTAGGACCCATCCCAATCCCGTCACACCTCCCACCCAAGGCCTCACCTGCCCAATTCCTGCAGCTGCTCCAGCTTTGTGCTGCCCATGGGCTGTAGGGATGGGGGGCAGCCATCCCTTTGGTGGCCCTGAGGGGTCCCATGTTGTACTCGGTGGACACGTGCTCAGCCCAGCGCCGCCATGGCTAAGCAGGGGCTCCGTGCGAGTCAGATCCTCCACTGCTGGCCCCACTGCATACGGCTTCGGACCAAAATCTGCCTCAGGGTAGTTGGTCAGAGTTTTGGCTCTGTCGTGGGGGAAGAACCCTGCAGGGAAACAGCACAATGGGGTGGGATGTGGCATAGACAGCGTTGTGCCCTCAGCCATCACCACCTCGTCCATGGCATCCGCACTGCCACCAGCACCAACCACAGGATTTGCCCTCCTGCGCAGGTATGGGGCTGTTAGCTGACATTTAGGTTTGTAATCTGCCCACAGTTATATGGTAAATGACATATGTTGTATGCAGTGTTACAGGGTACGCATACTCTGTACAACAGTACCAACTGCTGCTGCCCAGGCTGATGGCAGCCTTGATTAAATTGATTTTCCAGCCCATCGTGCCAGTTTTAAAGCAAGATTATCATAATGTTTCCTACATTTCCACTGGAAGTATTGCATCTCTGCTCTTCTCCTTCAGCTGTTACTGCACTGACAGGAAAATGAGTCACAGAATGGCTTGGGTTGGAAGGGACCTCAAAGAGCATCCAGTTCCAACCCTCCACCTCGGGCAGAGCTGCCAGAAATGAAATCCCTTTGTACACAAGGAACCTCCAAGCAGCTCTTGACTGGTCTGTGCCATACCCATATCCATACCTATATCCCTTCAGCAGTGCCTGTGTGGCCACCCCGAGCCCCAACTCAACCACATCCCCAACAGCTGCACCCAACTCAATATGGGACTCAGTGGGAAGGAACCAACCTTGTCCTTTGCTCCCACCAACAAGGCTTCACCAAAGACTTTGTGTGCTCTCTGGCCATAGCTGTGCACAATATTGTGCCTAAGGAAGGCAGACAGCGTTGAGCAAAGCTTGCAGTGGAGGTTTGAGACACGGAGGCACACGGTGCTGCTGGTGACTGAGCTCCCAGCACGTCACCAGTGAGCAGAGACTGAGCTCCTGGCTGCAGACAGTGGTGGGGTTGGGAGGGATGAGAAGTGACAAAGACTAATGACAGACATCAACCAGATGGACTGGTTGGTTGGGTCCCTTCAATCCACTCAGCCCAAGGAAATGCAAATGGGAACATCCAGGAACAAAGCCTGGGAACAGCACTGCCTGGTGGAGTCCCGTCCTGCAGGGAGGAGCAGGAAGGGCAGGAGTCTGCAGGACACAAACTGCCAGCAGGTAAAGAACCCCACAGTGCCACAGCTCCTGAGTCCCTGAGCACCTCCAGGGGTGGTGACTGCACCGCTCCCTGGGCAGCTGTGCCAACATGTTATCACCCTATTGAAGAAGAAATGTTTCCTAATACCCAACCTGGAGCAACCTGAGGCCATTTATCTCCATCCCAGCAAAGACAACCTGAGGTCTAAACCTCTCCACACCCCACCAGGTGCCAACACGCACTTGTTGGCTGAGGCTTTGCCCTGACCCTGCATCTGTCTGAGCTCCCACACAGCGTGGAGCCGTACCAACAACATCCCATCCCTGGTGACAAACCAGTACAAGGCCGGGCTCTGCTCACCATGGTGTGCAGGGAGGAAGGGCTGCACACCGTGCTGCGTCTCACTGAAGTCCTCAATGAACCTCGGTTTGCCCAGCGGTGCCAGCACAGAGCGAGGGCTCCTCCGGATGTGTGGGTCCGTCAGCAGGCGGTACGTGGTTTTGCCGAAGGTCTCTCCAAACTGGTTGCTATACTGAGGGAGGAAACCGTCATAGCTGGAAAGGGAACAGAGACACAAAGCACGTGGGTACCGATGTGAAGCTGTGCAAGGGGCCTGGGGACGTTATATCTGGGGATCTCCCTGAAACCCAAAAGCTGCAGAAACACCTGTGATAGCACAGAGACAACCACCCCAGTGATCACACTGTGCGTAACTGGGGCTAAAGGATGATGCACGAGGATCAGAAGGTGGTGAGTGAGCACTTTCCCTCCCAGCTGCTTTCAACAGCTGCCAGCAGAGCCATGCATTACACTTGGCAGTTCTCCTGCAGGACCTTTAGTGGAGCTGGAGGAGCTCGGTGGCCTCTTCCCATTGGTTTTCAATACTTCTTGCAACACCAGGAAGCTGTGCAGGATGATAAATGTGAGCAGATGACGTAGCCTGAGTAATTACAGGCCGGGCAGGGGAACTCTGATGGTGAACAAAGTAATGGGGCTGAGGAAGGGTTGTTTATGAGCAATTAAAAGCAAGGCAACCTGAGGAGCTCAGGTCTGGGCTTATAAAGAACAGATCTGCCACAGGGTGAATCACAGCGCAGCTGATGGGACAGGACGGGCAGTGCCAGGGCCCAGGATGGGAGTGAGCACTTCTTCAAACTCACTGTTTTATCCCAACCCTGAGTTATTTGCCTTGAAAATGAACTGACTTTGTGGGTGAAGCCCAGCACTTACCCAGGGATGTGATACGGGTCACGAGGGAAGAGCGTGCTCTGCCTGGTGGCTGCCATGGCACAGCAGTGCTCAGGGGTGGGATGGGGCACACAGCAGTTACCTGGGAAACCTCTGTGATGCTGCGGCTCTTCGGGTCCTTCTGGTTTAATGAGAGCACTGCTCATTGAAGCACAGCACCAGGCAGCAGGGCTGGCTGCTCCAGGTCCCAATGCCAGCACACAGAGCCCCGTCCCATCTGCAATCTCAGGACACAGCAGCTGCACGGCACCATTCTGCTCCTTCCAACCCCGGGCACAGATGTACCCTCACCATCACTCAGACCACAGCAGCTGCCCTGAGTTAAAGAATACAAGTAGAAATTCACTTGTGTCAAGGTTATCATTAGGATTTATTGATACGAGAGAAACTCCGTATGTCAGTGCGTCAGCGGAGGAACCGATGTTACAGAAGGACACAGCCCAGGTGGTGGAACAGCATTCCAGAACCTCAGAACCACAGACACAGCTGTGCATATTTGGGATGGGAACACTGCAGGATAAGCACAACGTGTGCCCTGCCAGCAGCACAGCACAGCAATGGCAGCTCCCAGTGGTTTCCCTTTCAGTCCAGCAGCTGCAGCCATCCTCTTAGCAGAGCTGCTCTGTCATCCCCCTGCAGCACTGCCAGCACTGAGGGTGCTGCAGCACACACCAAATCTGGCCAAGGTGGGAATTACCCTCACAGCCTTTACTGGAAATAGAGGTTGGATGCTGCTTTACAAAGTGCTGAACTTCCACCTTCTCCCAGTTTACAAAACACTCCAATTGGTCCTTAAGATCTGGCTAAACAACTGCAGAGGGAGAAACAGCTGAAAACCAACCCCGGTTTGATGAGAAGCTGCTGTGTGCTGCGCAGGGAGCAGCCAAAGCAAAGGGAGCTCAGCCTAAGCATGACAGAGCTCCATCCCATGGGCTGCAGGGCACCTTCCTGCTGCCGGCACTGACCCCATGGTTCCTCCCCCTTGAGCTGTGACGCAGCGGGTTCTGCTCTCAGCCATTGGGTTTCACCACATCTAAGTTCCCTCTGCACGTGTAACAGCGTCGACTTAGAGATCTCATATTAATGGGTACTTATACAGGATTAATTGCACATCAGTCCATTGTGGCTACAAGTTCATTAGGCTAATGAATCTACATAGTGACAGTAGTACAGTATCAGCTACTTTTCAATACGAACTCCCTACCCTAACCGTAATCTGCAGGTCAGGAGATCGCAGAGACCTTCCCACGACCTTTAACATTCATTTCTTTAAGTTTTTTCTAGAAAAAAAAAATCCAGTGTGGGGAAAAAAAACACCAAAACCAACAAGGCACATCTGTAACAAAAGCAGTGCTTAACAACCACAGGAAAAAGACCAAGCTCCTGGACTGCTCCATCAGCATCCTCTGCAGGCCCAAAGGGTTGCTAATCCAGCTCTGTCAGTCCTCGGGTCCCTAAACGTTTCCTAGCTCTGCCAGCCACAGTTTCTCACTACACACATTGTCTGCAGCAAGAGCCAAAGAAACACTCGCTAACGTGCACGAGACTTCCATCTGATTGAATGGAATTGTATGAGAAGACTCAAGTCTTTACTTCTCCAATCTGTCCTTGGATCGCGGCTCTCCAGCAGCTTCCATTCCAACCAGGAGAGCTCCACGTCTCCATCGTTTATTCCCTAAGGCGGACGGGTGTCGATTGAACCCCTCACAGTATTCCCAGGTAATGATTCAGAAGAGGAGATGATTTTTCAACCAAACGAGATCCTCTGGTCCTGCGCGTGTCAGCCCATGGCCAATAGAACCAGCAGCTGCCATGGACGTCTCCATTGAAGTACAGCACAGTCAAGGGAGCAGAGCGAGGTGCCCCGACTGCCCCCATAGGGACACGCAGTCACTGTTCCCAACAGTCTGTCTCTCTTTTACTGCAGTCAAATGTTTGATTCCATTTGTTCCAGCAGGAAGTGGTAAATCATGTCAAAAGTGGGACGATCTTTTATGTCCCTGCTCCAACATTTCAGCATCAGGTCAAACACAGGGTTAGGACACAGAGGAGTCTGGGACAGATAGATCTGAAAGAAGAAACACACAGCGAGTTCAGTGTTGGTTCCTTCACAGAATGGAACCTCAACTGAGTCCAGACCGCAGGGCAGCTTCAGCCCAGGGCTTCACAAGAGAGCAGTCATGCAATGTTGGAGATCCATTCAAGGTGAATCCAGCACTGAAGGGTGGCTCTGCACAGCGCTGCCAGCTCGTGCCATGAGCAGCTCATGGAGCTGCCTGCTGCCCCAGGGAAGCACAAATGCTTCAGGAGGATCAGCTGGACACAACACACAAACCGAAACCAACGCACCACAATGAAATCCAAACACTTTCACTCACCGTAGGCAACCCATGAGGCTTTCTAAGCATCGTGACAGCTTGTTAGCAGAGAAGAAAAAACACCTTTTAGAGCTTATCTAAAGTACAGCTTGGCAGATTTACTTATTTTTGCTCTTTTGCACCATTTCAGAACAGTGACCTTTCAGAATCTTCACTAAGCCATTAGTATCTGGGAGACAGCGAATAAAACCTTGCATTGTTTTACTTCCCTTTAATCCCTTCACTTTTGGAAATGAATGCAAGTTCTGGGAGAACAAGCAAGTGTACATCCACTGTGTTGGGGCACAGCCAGCCTTGGAGGTGCTCATTTGCCATGCTCTATTTAGCATCCTCACTGATCTATCTATTGAAGCAGCAGTGGGCTGTACAGTCCTGTTAGAGGATAATGGCATAGAGAAGCCCTTCAACACTTGGAGCTCAGCATGGATGGAGATATGGGAAATATTCCAACCCCTGGGCACTCACAGTTCCTCCTTCCCCACCTCAGTGTTTTTTTGTCTTTCAGAGGAAACACAAATGGGAGAAAGATCTGACAAAAGTCGGGGAGCAGAAGAGCTTTGCAGGACAGCTCAGAAAAGCCAAGGAGGTCAGGGCATGAAAGGCAGCACAGGACACAAGTGGCTTATGGCATGGAAGGAGCACTGGACAGGCCAGGAGTGATGGGACACACTTGAGAAGATGAGTAATAGAAGCAAGAACTTCTGCAGATGAGGTGAGAGCAGCAGGAAGGCCCTGGGATATCCACGTGGCTGTGACAAGGACAAGAGGAGAAAGGAGAAGTCACATTTTGCTTTCTTACCTGCCTGCCCTGGCTCCGGAAGAACTCCCCTGTGTTCTCAATGACTTGCTCATCTGAGAGGAGGCTGTAAGGCTGCTCCTTGCACAGTATGAACATCTCCCAGAGGGTGACCCCAAAGGCCCAGACATCGCTGGCTGTGGTGAACTTGCCCTGTAAACAGAAAGTAAGCCTGGTTTGTACACAGCACTCACCTGCAAGCAGCCAAGACTGCCCAGGCTGCAGCTGTAAGGACTGATGTAAATACACATCATTAATTCATTTGGGGGCACACCGAGAACCAGAGGGAGGGAGATGGAATGGGTTTGGACAGTGCCTACCAGGAGGATGCTTTCCCAGGCCATCCAGCGGATGGGCAGCACTGCCCTGCCCTGGATGCGGTAGTAATCCCCGCTGTACAGATTCCTGCTCATGCCGAAGTCTGCAATCTTGATGGTGTAGTTGTTGCCCACCAGGCAATTCCGAGTTGCCAGATCTCTGTGCACAAAGTTCAGCGATGCTAAATACTTCATCCCAGAGGCAATCTGGGTGGCCATGTAGAGCAGGTTAGAGTAGCTGCAAGAGAAGACGACAACACACAAGAAATCAATACAGCTCCCTGCACTCAGTCCTCCCCTGCCATTTCCTACTGCTTGGCCTTGCACTGGATGCACTATGGGGACCCGTCATTTGGTTTCTGTCACACCAGTGAAACCAAACTGTCCCGCTGCAGGGCATTAACAGCCCAACCTGCCAGGCTAAACCGAGCTCCTGAGCTGTCCCTGAAATTAATGGCTGTAAGAATTTGACGTCCCTTGGACATTTAATACCAAGCTTTGATACCAAGAGTTTCAAAGAGTTTATGCTGCAAAACACCAAATTCTCAGAGTGCCAAAGAAAATTAAGCTGTACAGCCTCAAAACTTCATGTCCTAAGAAGTGCTCAGCTCAGTGTTCCAAACCATTGCTACCACATCTTAACACCAGCACGTGAAGCATTCAAGACAGCTTACATTTGATATTAGCAACTATGTCAACCAAGGCATTGTGCTGTAATTTCAATCTCCCCGTTACCAAAATGAAGACAGCACAAAAAGTCGCATGATACACAGACAGAATTTGGACCATCTGCCTGTCAGTTCTTCACACCCCAGCACTTGTGATGCTCAGCTGTTCCTCACTGCACACTCAAACACTTCAAGTAAACAAGCACCTGTCAAAACAAATCTAAAGCTGATCACAATTAATATTTCTCTGCTAAAGCTCAGGAAAAAAAGCCTTACTTCAATTTGTGCTCTGGTGGCAATGAGGAAAGCATCACCACAATCATCTGAGTCTGAAGGAATCTTAAAGGTCATCTGTTGTCATGTTATCTAGATGATGACAGCATGACTCATGACAATATACCTGACAATACACCATCTTAGTGATTTGATAAACAGCCAGCAGGGAGATGCATCTCAAACACATAAAAAGCTGTAGGGACAGCTGGACTTTGCTGTGTCAATCAGACACCCACAGGAACTGGCAGAGAGACAGGACGCACTCTTTGGCAGTGGGATTCATTTCAATATCAGTAACCAGCTCCTATGGAGACAGACATCTGAGCTAGTCACACAGGCTTCCTTCAGCATGAAGCTGTCAGGATGAGAGGGACAGAAGGAGTGGCTGAAGGATCAGCTGGAAGAAGAAAATCTTACGTGTAGGGCCAAGTAATAAAAAGCAGGGAAGAACTGAATGGTGGTGTTAAAGTCAGGTGAGAGGTGACTGAAGGGAGCTGGAATGTGTCTGCTTGGATGTAAGGCCACCTCACAGCAGATCCTGATGTGTCACAACTCCTTACAATGTCTGCTTAACATCCCCCAACAGAAGCACTGACCACTGCCAGCTGCTGGCAGCAACAGAGCTCCACACTCAGCTCTCCTCAGGTAATAACTTTTAGGCATCCAGAGAATGTACAAAACATCCTGAAAGCCTAAGAGAAATTCCTGCCTGTGTCCCAAAACTCCATCTGCAACGCAACTGGTTTGGTATTGAATGAAATGCTTGATGCAACCTCATTAATGTAAGATGGCCACCGTGACCAGAAGAGCCCACATTCAAGGACACTTCATGTGAACAGAGATCTCTGGAGGCCTCAAGAACAACATCCAACACAAAGTGGAATCAGTGACCATGGTTTGTGCTGGGCAACAGCCAGGCTGAAAGGCACAGAAGGAGCTGGTAGCTGGTAGCAATGTGCTGCTGATTCAGCCTAAGTACAGGCAGCTGCTCTCACCTGACACAGGGAATGTTGTTTGAAATTGCAAATTTGCTGTAGATCTCCCTCTGTGACAGGAACTGATTGAGGTCTCCGTTCTCCATGTATTCTGTAATCATGCACAGCGGGTCATCGTGCACACACACCCCCAGGAGCCGGATGATATTTGGGTTCTTCAGCCGCGACATAATCTTGATCTCTTTCAGGAAATCATTTCTTATAAAACAGAAAACAGAGGTTTGAATCCTAAACTATTCCTTTGTCTAAGGAAAACACAAACAGCAGGTAAGGAAATCCTTCATCAAAGACAGCTACACATCTGCACACAGTGAGTTTGAAGGACAGTTCTGGCCCAGTACGTAGCATCCACTCCTTCCCCAGGAAAGGGAATTAATACAGCATTTCAGTTCGACATTGTGTCTTCCCACCCTCAGCTCTTTGCTTGCATCCTGTTCCTTACACAGACACAAAGCACACACCAAGACCTCTCCCTCTTACAGAGGTCATCAGGGTTAACCCATGTGAAGCTGCTGCTTTCCTTCTCAGGCAGCTGGCACTGTGCATGTGCTTACCTGGCTGTTTTGTTGACATCTGATCTCAGCATCTTCACTGCTACAAGAACTGGCTGGTGAGTGAATTCTGTGGAAGGGACCCCCAGGAACTCCAGCAGGCCATCAGCTTCACAAAGGTGCACCTGCAGGGCAGACAGGAAGGGCAACTATGAGAGTGCACAAGCAGAAAACAAGAGGACAACAATCTTACACTGAGGTCTTCAGTCTGGTCACTAATGGCAGAACGACCAAGTGAATGATCTAATAAAAGCCAAGTTGTTTTGAGGACAAACAAGCCCATGGGTTGGCCCAAGATTCTGGACCTACACCACAAAGCCTATAATGTAGACATTGATTGTAGTCTAATGGGCTAAACTGGGAAGTTTACTCCACAGATGTAGACTATTGGTGCAATGTATAACTAAGTGGAGGTCACTTAGTTATATATCACTAGCAAGACTAGAGATGCTCAGGAAGGCCCCTGTGCCCAGAGCTGTCTGCTTTGTGCTGCATGTGCACACAAACACTGCAGGCTGTAGCACATTCAGTATGGATGGCTTATGCATAACACAGAACTGTCCTGCAGCCTGACCTCTGAACTGAGGAGCATCCAGAAATCACAGACAACTCTCCAAAGTCCTTTAATTCTAAGGAAAATAAAAGGGAGACATGCATGCTGTTGTGGTATGAACACATCACCTGTAAGAGCAACCAGAGGTGAATGCTCTGAGGGAAGCAGCAAATTCAAAGCTTGTTCAGATAAATAAATGAGTAACAACATGAAAATATATAACTAGGGTTATAGAGAAAAAGAAGATGGAGGAAAGGGTGGAACAAAACACCTGGAACCAAAGCAGGGAGAAGGGAAAAGACCAGAAATGCTCAGAGCTCAAAAGGAGCACAAGGAACAAAGAGTGCTTGGCAGATGACAGATGTGTGCATCATGCTGCCTCGGGCTACTGAGGCAAATTGGGGCTTGAGCAAGAAGTGACGCCAGAAAATATGTGAGGGCACCACAAAGCCTGGGCAATGTTCACCTCGGCCAGGGCCAGCATGCAGGACCCCATCAGAACCATCACCTGCTCATGTGAAAACTCTGTTTACACACAGATTGAGTCTACCTTGGCTGGAGTCAGTGACAGCTTTCAGTCACATGCCTACAGGTTGGGGACAGCCAGCACACGTTTGAGATCTCTGTGGAAGGGTGTGAAGCAGTCTGAACTCACACTGTCAGGCCTTTCCTATAGGGTCATAAGCAGGGACACAAACAGCAGGCAGGCAAAGTTTGTCTGCTATGAAAGACTCCTGTGTGGCACCAGGCTGCAGCCTTGCAGGAACAGAACAGGGCTCTCCACAGGCTATCCTAAAAAATACTGAAATAACAGCACCCTGGTCGAGAAGAAAGTGTCCCTTTCCATGGCAGGGGTTTGGTACTAGTTGATCTTTAAGGCCCTTTTCAGCCCAAACCAACAGCAAAGGCATGTATTAAGTAATACGCTGTTATATGCAGGTCTCCCAGTCCACAAGGACAAAGTCAGAGTACAGCTGAGAGCATTTGTTGTGCCAGACATCTCCTTTTTGCTAGAGAAAGCACAGAACAGAATGGCTGTACCTCTCCAAACTGTCCTTCTCCCAGCTTCTCCTTGAGTCGCAGCTGCTGCCGTGGGAATTCACCTACAGAGATGTCCTTCTTGGTAAGGGAATCCACAGTGAGGGCTGGGACCGCATACATGTTGTTGCCCGTCACGCCTTGGAGGTGGACGATATCTGTTTCAGCATAGTGAGGAACGTTGTTCTGAAAGCCTTGGTGAGGGGTGGACTTGGTCAAGTCAGGCTCAGCGTAGTCCCCACTGCACACTGGGGAGAAAGCAAAGACAGGTTAAGTCAGACTCTCACTCCTTTATGACCAGCGTGGCTGGCTTCCACTCCTGAATCCTGCAAACCTCTTGGAATCCAGCTTACCTGCATGCACATTAACCTCATACCAATGTACCAACCCACATGGAAGGCTGCTTTGTTTTAACTGGGGCTTAAACCAGAACAAACTGCACTTCTGCAAGTTCCACAACAAACACTTGTGAGTTACAAGTGAATCTGTGTTAATCAGCTCCCTGCTCCATCCAGCTGGGAGAGCAAAAATTCTTGCCCAGACACGGGAGCACAAGTCTGAAGTCATTACCTGCTTCTGATTCATCCTAAATTTGATCTGTTCCTTTTTACCTGACACAGAGAACGTTGCCTGCAACAGGAGAATTGTGCTATATTCCTCTCTGGAGATTGGGGCTTCCATTTGCTCTGTACTCTGTTATCACACTACTTTATCTCTTACAGCTTATTCGCATAAATACCATGCAATAACTCTTTATAAACAACTCCCTGTATGGTCAGTTATTACATAGAACACACGTTCTGCTTCAGATTCGCATCCTGACTCAGTCCAAATCCATCTCCTTGCACAGCATAATGCTGGACCTCAGCAAGTTGTTGCTTGAGGAACGCAGCACTGCCCTTGCATTCACTAAACAGCAGCACAGACACTGTGAGTGTACAAAAGCCTCTGGAAAATGTTCCCTCCTGTGCACAACCAAAAGCTCCCCATGGGCTGGAAGCCAGCACACCACCAACAACCTTCTGCTTTTGCCTCTGCTTTTTCTAATGGAGTCTCAAAGAGCTGCAGGAAGATGTGCTAAAGGCCTCCTGCTCCCCCAGGCAGTCTGGACAGCGTGGGAGTGCTGCAGGCAGCGACTCCACTGCCAAGGGGCTGATGAGACACGATGACTTGCTGCTGTGATTGCCAAGATCAGCTTCTAAAAAGATGACCTGGCTAACACATAAACAATCTTTAAAGAGAACAATAAAAGGCCACCACCCTTCAGTGGTGCTCCAGGGTCTGGTGCTCCATCTGCCACTCTTACATATGAAAAAACTCCTGAGCTTCAAAATATTCTAATACTGCTTTGTATCAAAGACCAATGAGACACATAAAAAATGGGAGGGAAATAATGAAAGAATAAACACCGAACTTCTGGAGCCTGATAATTCCCTTACCCGAATCCTCTGCACTCTGGGATAGCTCTGGAAGCTTGTGG
Organism: Coturnix japonica; assembly: GCF_054131305.1. Classification (NCBI taxonomy): domain Eukaryota; kingdom Metazoa; phylum Chordata; class Aves; order Galliformes; family Phasianidae; genus Coturnix; species Coturnix japonica. The sequence continues at coordinate 10,294,250 of NC_140683.1, forward strand.
AGCAGCGTAGTTGGCTGGTGATATTCCAGATCCAGTGGAAAAGCACGTTCATAGGTGGGATTTGACTGGTGGATCTGGGTCTGGTTGTTGGCGATGGTGTAGCTGTAGAAGGAGAGGCGAACCGTGGCATCCTCCTCCAGGATTCGGCGTGGGGCCTTCAGAAAAAAGAGAAAGCTGCTGAGGTGATGCTCAGTGTTTGAGTAATATACAGGCTACAAGTGCAGCAATTTCTAGTAACATCTTGGACAGGGTCTGCACCCTCCCCTGCTGAGGGACCAGGGTTTTAGCTGCTAGATGGGACAGGGGAAACCCCATGCTTTCCATGGAATTCAGAGCTCTTTAGGATTAATTATTAGATCTGAACATGTGCCTGCAAAATAACCCCACTGTATTTATTACCTTTTCCAGCCTTTTTTGAACATATTGCTTCCAAAGAATAATGATTATAATCAACAGGAGGAGAAGAATAATAGCCACAAGGCAGCCCACGAGGATGGAGGTGTTGGAGTCATCTGCCTTCTCTCCTATCCAGGTGCTCGTTACAGAAGATGTGGTTTCTGCAAACAGAGAGGAATTGAGAACAACCTGCCATCAGTAATGCACAGGCTGTTACACGCATTAGCTAACTTCCATGAGATCATGGCCCTTCCTATAGATTGGTACAGAAAAGATCTTAGGCAGCTTCCTGAGTATTAACATCAGCTGTGTTCCCATTCTGCCCTGGTCAGCCACAATTTGAAGGCTCACAGCTAATAACTGTGCAGAGGACTTCAGCAACCAAGCTCTTAGTATCAGAACAAACTCCTTTGATGGATCCGTGTACAAGCAGACAGCTTTTAGAGTTCCACCAGCAGCACACATGCATTCAGCCTACTTGCTCTGTGAGGCAGTGTAGGCCAGCTGAGGGCAGAAGACATAACTGAGGCTTGGAGGACTGTAAGCTGCAGCCCTATGTATAAAGGCAACAAGCAGGCCATACCCAGAGAGGGAGAGACCACAACAACAAGGATGTCACTGAAATCCCCCACCCCTCAAGCCCTGGGCACAACTAAGTGACAGAAGTCCTTACCCCAGGTCCCCTCAGTAACGTTGTACACCATTTCCAGGGCATCTGTAGTGCTTGTGGGTGCCGTAACCAAAATAGGATTTACACTCTCCATGTCTGTGGGAGGTGAATGAACACATCAGTCCAACAAAACCCCTTTGTCCAGCCAGCAGTCAGTGCAATCCCAAGTACAACCTCTGCCCTCCTGATGAGTCTGGGCTGAGACCCACATAACAGATCCCAGCACACCTAACATGAGATAGCAGAGCCTACCAGGCTGGACCAAGAGCCTGCCTAGTCCCATGTGTAACAGGGGAATGCAGCCAGCAGGGGCTGCTATCAACAAGATAAGCAACAAACTGCAAATGGGGCGTTCCTTCCTCATGTGCATCCATCCCCTCACAAGGGAACCTTAGAGCAGAAAGCTGGAGCCATAACCTTTGTACATCAGTGATTGCTGCTTTCTTCAAGGCTCTGCCCACTCCCTCCCAGAACCTTTCAAACCACCTCACAGTACTGACTGCTGCTGCAGTTACAATAGTTTCAGGCTGTTGTGAGTTTTTGTTTTCAATACATAAACCTCAATCTGAGAGCTTCCATGACATCTATAGACGTAGCTCAATTATGCTCAGTACAGGTAAAAATTGACCCCAGGAACAGCATGCAACTGCCTCAAAAAGAAACACCCCACACTTTAGTTTTTGGTTGCCCTGGTTGTGCAGATACCTGCATCGTTAACAGCCTGAAAAGCATCCTCTGCAGACCCAATTTTCCCACACATGCATTGCCCATCCAACTCTCTGCTACGTCCTTCCCACTGCACAGTCCCACAGTGCCCTACACTCACATTAACCCCACATCCTGCACCTCCACATCATCCCTTCTGCTCTCCACCCTCCCCAAGATATACTTGACTATAGGAATGCTCACCTGACTGAAAGGAGATCTCACTGATCATCATCCAGGTGTCAGCGAAGTAGAAGCGGCACAGCATGGCTTTACCCACGTGCTGATTGAGGGGGACGGTCACAAACCTCGCACTGGGATTTTTGTCATCCAAGACCGTCGCCACACCAACAGGTTCAGGCTCCCAGTCTGCAATCAGGCGTGGTTTGAACAGACACTCCACCTTCTGGAAGATCTTCACCCCCTTGGAAAACATGTTGTTGCAATGCACCTGGCAAGGAGAACACGGCAGGGAAGAGGAACAGTTATTGAGATAAAAACAACTTAAGCCTCAGGAATTTCTCTTCATTAAGGTGTTCTGTTTCTAACATCTTGCTGTATGAATAATCTTAACCCAGAATTAAGGATATAATAATAGCTGAATTATTGTATGAACCCTATTAACTGCGTGACCTCTGACAGATTGCAGTGAATAGCAGTGAAGCAGTGATGAGGACAACAGGCCTAGTGAGAAGGAAGGAGACAAAAGAAGGGTAGTTGAGCATAATTAAGAACAGATGAAGCTTAGACAACATTATTCAATATGGAGATACAGTCATCCATAACGAGGCAGAAAAGCCTGACATCTGCAATACACAGTTTGTGCCATATTTGGATAGGAGTTGGATATGTTCACATCTTGGACCGACACAGAGACACTCTCTATTCCAAACACCACCTACTGAAGTCCAATTTTCTAATGTGCAAGCCTAAGTAGTTTGCAATGCAGCTGCAATATTTGCTAACGTTTATTTTTAGTACTTCCTTGGATACTGGGGAAGTTCAGAAGTGTGGAATAAAGCAAAAAGGTACCAAGATGTGACACAGAGAAAAGTATTTACAGACCACCAAGCCTGCAAAAAATCAGCTCCAATCCTTTGGCTAAGAGGACTAATATGATCACAGGATTGATAAGCAAAGAGGAATTACCCAAAGCCAGGAAATTGGTACCATTATTTTATGCAGTTTGATGGAAACCCTGCATTCAGTCTGTATACCTCAGCGACAAAAGGGATCCTACACCTCACAGGGAAGGCACTGAAGTTCAGCCAACCCAGTTTACTGAAGCAGTGATTAAGAACGTGATCTAACCACAGTGTAGAAGCAGGAAAGTTTCTGAGAAGGCAAGATTCCTACTTTTGGCCAGCAAAAGCAGGCTGGGAGCCAATGGTTGCAAGTTAAAAATAGACAAAACAAAACCAGGGTATGTAACCACCAAAACAATTTACTGAAGGATGTGGTGGGTTCTCCTTCATTTGAAATCCGTACAAGGAAAGCCACTGACCCTTTTTAGAAGATTCTATTTACTACAGAATTAAAAAGTTCAGGTCATCCTCCTCTGTGTAATTTCCCAGAGCACAAGCATAGAGTGAGGCATCCAGAGAAGTTTTGCATCAAAAATGGAAACAAAAACATGTTCCTTCCCTTCAAGGGTCACACAGGCCTGAGACACCGAGCAGCCTGCATCCTAAATCCATCTTAATTGCCCACAGTGGCTGCCTACACGCTGCTCAAGGTGTTATTTCCCTCATCATTTAAGGCAAATACCAACAGCATCCAAGATCCAGAGAGGCACACGCTGCCCTGCATCAGCAAACCTGGGACAATGTCCACTCACATCTCCTTCCACTGACTTCTGCTGTCAGACACATTACATCCTCCAGCTTTGGAGACAGAGCCCAAACCACTGAACGGCTTGAGCTGAAGGGACCTCAAGGATCATTAAGTTCCAATCCCTGATGGAGGAGCCTGGGAGCAGGCAGACCAAAGCCCACCCCAAGGCTGCTGGAAGAGGACAACACCCAATACCTTCATGGAGGTGAAGTTCCGCGGTCGGTCAAACTGAAATTCCATTTCAACAAAGCCTGTGCTGAAGCTCTCGTTCTTCCAGCCCACGTAGTCATAGCCCGGCCACACGCGGTACTGGTGGCTCTGTGTGAAGTCATCCAGCCCCAGCACACCATCCGTCAGCTGGCCCAGACCACCATACAAGTGCCTGGCCAGGAAGAAGCAGAGTTACACAGATCAGCACCCAGATATGAAAGCACTCAGACTCGGGTCCTTCGGCTGGCACTGGGAAAACAATCCTCTGTTCTTAATGCATTGTGGACAAAAACCTCGTTTCCTACAATTGGGCAACATCCCATTTATTCTGTTCAAGTTGGGATTTTAAAGCCCTTCCCTGCCTTGGAGGAGGCAGAAGTTTTTGCACTGACACCAAACACTGACAGCAAAGCTAAGGCTTTGAGGGCAGGCCTAGCATTTGGGTGCTATGTACTTAATTGTATGCCCAGTTTACCCTGGAAATGTCCTGGAACAGTTTGAAATGCAGCCTGCATAAGCATCAGAGGCAGCTGAAGAGGGGAAGGATCTTCATCTGCTCAGTGATGAAGGTGGTAAGAATGATGACGAGGTAAGTAAGAAAAAAAGAAATAATTTGCAGAATGACTGAGAGAAAACAGGATGACTTCTCCCACCTGCGCTCCTGGTAGCCATCATAGGTCGAGTCATTCAGATAAACGATGGGAAAGCCAGGAGCCGCTATTGTCCCTCCTTCGGGGATGCTATAGGATGCCAAGCCATCTAAAAAAGAAGGCCATATACCTCAGGAACACAGCAGCTGCCTTCTGTTATCCCTGCCATTATATCCATGGTGTGGACCAACAGAAGCAGTCCTGTTGGTCTGGAATTCCCTCTGCATATACAGGGACACAGGTGAGTCCCAGTCAGTGTGATGTGAGGACTACTTCACATGAGGGGCAATAGCTACTTACCGTACCAGACACAGCCATAGAGCTCCACCCTCATGCAGACAGTCATGGGCAGCTCTGTCACAGGAATGACCCGGACAAAGCGAGCAATGATGGGAGGCCGGAGATCTTTCAAGACCACATCATACGTATCAATGTTGCCTTGTATTACCTGCAAAAGAGGAGTCCTATCAGTAACTTCTCACTGTAGTGCAATCCACGTGTACAGTGGTGTAGCTGCATCCCATCAGTGCAAGACCGGGGCGTTTTCCCACACAATATAGTTGGCTGCTGCTTCCCTCCTCCTGCCTTCAATACTGATACAACAGTGCTAAAGGAGAGCATCATCCTTAGCTGGTGTCAGGGAAGGGGACAGCACTTTAACCCTCTTGTACTTTGCTTGCTCCACAACTCAGTGCCCACACTCACCTTCCTGCCCTGACGATCCTTCCAGGAGATCCAGCGCTCCCCATTACGGCTGTAGTCAATTCGATAAGCACGGGCAAATTCTTTGCCTGTGGCACGGGCATGTCGTCCCTGAGTCCCAATCAACGTGATGAAAAAGAGCTTATGCAGGTCAATTTGGAGGAACTGTACATCTTCTGGTTGCAGCAAACCAGCTGGGCACCAGGCTCCATCACCCTCTTCCCTTTGTAACCTGGGGAAAAAGCAAATTAAAAGCCTTCACTTTCAAGGACCCATCCTCCTCAGTAGCTTAAGAGACACCTTCAAACTGAGAATTGAGTGAAAGAAGGGTATAAAAAACCTCTCTCTTTTGGGCAACTGAAGCCAGGTTTTTCCTGCTCAGTGCAGCCCCCTTTGCTTTAGATACCTCTCTGTAACCATTAAAAGTCATTTCTATCCCAGAAGCAATAATATAATGGAAAGGACCCATCAGCAGGTGGAGCCACTAAAGGCAGCAATGCCCTTCCTCGACTTCTGAGTCCTTCCTAATACCTTTAGGGATGTTTGACATCATAAGACAGAATTCTAAGGAAAGTCAGATCTGTAAATATTCTGAAAATATCAGCTTTGAGGTAAAAGAAACAACAAAAATGAAAAGCCAAGCTCATGAGAAACATGTTTGTAGTGCTTGACCTTGAGAGAAAACCCTCAAACTGCTTTCTCACACCTCAACTCAATGTTTTCCAGGTTTTTGGGTCCAAGTGGACACAGCCCATTTGTTCAACATGATGTTGTTGAAGAGTCCATCCTCATAAGTGATTTCCTACAATTTAGTTTCAAACACTCTGCAAGAGCCCCCAGTGTGCTGTCCTTTTAAGGTCCAAATCCATTGGAAGACCAGTGTTGGAAGTGACCTCTGCAGGTCCAGTCCAATCTCCTGCTCACTGCAGGGCTCAGTCCAACACTATTTTGTGCTGCTTGAAGCCTTTAACAGACAAATCCTGACCTGCTCCAAACACAGACATGGCCGCCTCCCTGCGTTCGTGTCTGACATCTCACCGCTTCACAGGGAAAATCCTGAACACTGAGTCACAGTTTCACGTGTTGCAAGAACGAGTTTCTTTAACAGTGAAGCTAAACAAAAATATTTTCCTCAATCACACATTGGACACCTTGAAAAGAAAATCAAAATCATGCATTTTGCCATGCGTTAACCTACCGAGCATACTGGGGTCCTGTGGAATCATACCACTGGCTGGAAGCAGTGATGTCTTCATCCCGTATCGTGCCTTCATGCATTCCCAAAGGGTAACGGCATGTAGCTGAAAACAGGAACCAAGGCAAGCAAAAATCAATACCAACTCTACTGAGATCAATAGACAAGTTTAATTAAAAGGCTGCCACACCTGGGGAATAAACATGGTAATGATAAAATCAGGAACACAAATGAAAAGGATGAAATGCTTGGTAATTGTATTAAACTAAAACTGTAAGGAATGAAATACACTCAGTATCATTCAGAAGAGTCCTGGCAAGACAAAAGCTTTACAAAGCAGAACAAGAAACCCAAAATCATATTAGTATTACTGATTGCATGGACCTATTCTACAATAAAATGTATAGCAACTGGCCTCATATCTTGACTCTTACCTGTCCCATCAATAGACCAGTGCAACTTGACCTATTACTGGAAAGTTATTACACTACTGACTTGGGGGGAGTATTTAAAGAGATCCCAAAAAGGCAGAATTATCACCTGAAAGCAGAAAGTGCTTTTGTGATTCTGCAGTGGGAGTCCTGTCCGGTCACATTCCTGCTAGAGGTTAACAGCAATCCCTGCAACAATGCCACACATTGAGCAAATGGAAACCAGAGCAGCCCTGGCATTGAGGAATCAGAGGCACTCTGAACACAGCCGTGATTCACAGCAGCAGAAAGCTCGCACCAAAAAGCAAATCCTTTTGTTCAAAGAACCCACCTGGGCTCAGTCACCCAGCCAGGACCCCTGCTCAGACTTCCCCATTTCCTCATTGTGCACCCCAGGACACACATCCCTGCCATGTAGTTTGAAGGGTCTATCACAGTGAGGTCATACATCTGATGCTGGGCCCTTTGGTACAGGGGGAACCTGCACTGCTTACAGGCAATACCGCAGCCAGGCTATAGAGGTGCTTCAGACTGCTCCTGGAGCAGCTCAGACCAAGACATGGGTGTTACAGCCAAGGAGCATCAGCTGGGCTGATGTGTCTGGATAGAAACAGGGCACAGCCCTTGATACAGAGGCAGCTGATCAGCTATGGGAGCTAAGAAAGCAAAGTTTCTTCAGGAAGCCAAACTCAGAAGTCCTAACAAAGGTAAATGTTCACTTCTCCTTGGGTGAAATTCCTGCCGGATGGTGGTACTACAGGCTCATGCTCAGAGCCCACCCTCCAGCCAAGGTCTTGTGCTGAGGACAGCTTTTCCTACATGTAATTTATGTACTTACCACCACCTAAAGCAATTTGCATGTGATTGTTAAATGTAGTGGAAGTGCAGGGAAAATGATCAGAACCAGCTGGCAACCCTTGTTCGAAGCTGGGCACTGGGAACAGGCGTATAGATACCTGCTGAGCTCCCCCACAGGCCTCACTTCACATCTGTGTGGCTGCAGCACAACCTCAAACTGCTGCAAACATCTCTAAGGGACAGCAGGGCCAGAGCCAAACACAGTCACAGGGCTTCAAACACAGCCAGACACAACAAGCCCCTCCAGGGCAGCACTGTTGGCTCACCACACCTTGGGCCAATCTGGACACAGATTAGACTAATTTATTTCAGACTGTCTCCAGCAGCAGCCACCTTATTACAGTGATTTTCGCAATATACTGCAGATCATTATCTGATTAATCACTCAGACTTGTAACTTGCTCAGTACTGCAGGACAAGAGGTCATTCCCTCCACAGGGACTCATAGGCTTGTACTCCTGCCTACAGCTCAGCTCTGTGCCAGGTATGGTTTCTAAATGTTCCCTTCCACATCTCTCTTCAGAATCTCCTTTGCTGGCTGCAGAACTGCTGTTCATGCTTTGTTAGCTGGTAATTGGCTTTCCACAGTGAGCAAAGCATCTCTGAGCCAGCCTAGAACCAGGTTTGTTCTGCAGGTTGCACAGCCAAAGCGATGAAGAGAGAAGCAGAACTGCACACAGGTCTGCTGAAAGTGCTGGAAGGAATAAATCCACATGCCTGAGCCCTCCTGGAACTGTCAGACATTGCACACCAGCACAAAGTACACCATCCACTTCAGCCTAGAAGCAGGCAATCACAGACTGCATTAGCAATTATGTTTATGCCCATTCATTACATTTACGTGTTTACCACGAAAGGCAAAAAAAAGGCTGAGAATGAAGACAGGGGAAGTGGGAAACTGGAGCCCAGACCGGCAGCTCCCTACCAGGGTTGACTTCGGAGCCGGATGGCGCAGGCAGGGAGGCCAGCAGCAGAATGCAGAAGATCATGGTAGCAGTCAGAGCCGCTGAGCAGGCTCAGATGAGCACGAGTCCTTCACAGGCACCAGCTGCGATCTACATTTCTGAAACATAAAGCAAAGAGAAGATGAGAGTCCTCCAAAGGCAGGACGGCCATGCTGCTGCGTTAGCATGCTGTACTGCCATTGCCTTGTGATGGGTTGGGCAGTTCGTGCCTTCAGAAGTGCCCTGACCTCAGCCCTTCAGCAGTGCTGAATCCAGATACACACTTCCACCCACACCAACTGCTTACCCCCAATACCCAAAACTTGTCACACAGTCTGGAGGTAAATGTCCAAACCAGGGTGAAAATAATCTCTCCCTTCGTGTCCGCATTGCTGCCAACAGAGCATGTGCACTCACACATGCAAGTACACTTAATTTCCTGTTTGGAAATGAGGAAAATAGCAAAGGGCTTAAACTCTGGCAATTTCAGTGGAAAGCCACAGCATGACCCCGTGTTCCTTAAAGCCTTATCAGTGAGGTTACATTGATTCTTTGTGTCCACATTCATTACAAGCTGCCTCCAGAGGCTCCCATCCTGCGGGACTGCTTTAGAGAAGGCAGGTTAGAGGGGCTGTCTTGTACTTAAACGTTAGAACAGAAGAAAACAGAACAAAGCAATAAATTAAAAGTTATCCCAGCCAAGAAATATTTGCTGAAGAATCCCCAGAATGGTATTAAAAAAGCAAAAATTCAATGTTAGGATTTGTTAAGGAAAGGAAGAGACCATCACCATGCCAGTGCGCACACACGTTTAGGAATGGCAGAGCATCAGATGCCATTAGCTCAGAGATTATTAACAAAAGACTGTTTTTCCCACCCCACATAACTGAGCTGCACAAATCACAGCCTAAAGTTGTCATGGATACCAAAACAATTGGCTTTATTCACAACAAAGATGCACCACTGGTTCCTAAATCTGAAGGTAAAACCTTTGGCTTGAGAAATCCCCCAGCTGCACATTGCTAGACGCCCAGGAGCTAAATCAGGGTTAGAATCACTGAGGCTTGCCCTGTTTTTTATTCTCCTTCCTAAGGATTTGCTACTGGCCATTGTCCTTGCTGGATTCACTCCATCAGAGACAATGGCTCTGAGCCTGAAAATCGACCTAGGAGCCTTCCTGGGAAAGCCAAATGTAGTGCAGGAGGGGGAATTAATGCTGGGGGCTGTGTCCAGCAACGTGACCATACATACAAGCAAGAGGCAAAAGCCTCACAACTGCAAGGGCACTGCCTGAGATGGAGACACAGCAGGGAACTGCTTGGAGGAGCGTGGGGTGCCCTGTGGGTACAGCCTGGGCTGGGGATGCTCTTTCCCTCGTATGCATCCTCACACAGTAACAGAGCTGCCAGGTCCTGAGGGGGTCCTGGCAGGAGAACAGCAACTTGGAGACGTCTCCCAGGTGGCCTCTCAGCTGGAGGTTTAACAGCTGCCAACCGTACAGGAGTCCTCAGCTGGCAGAGGACAAGCACACAGATGCTCCACATCCTCATCACCCCCTTCAGAACACGAGGACAGCCTGGCAAGCAGGAAAGGATGAGACATCTGCAGAGACACAGGGCAGCTCCCACCACAACACTCTGCAAAGGTCCTCTGTAAGTCAACCAGGGTTAACAGCCAAAGAGCACTGAAACAAATATCTACTGCTAGGTGAGGACAAGAGCCCCCCTGCTGAGGCAAAGGAAAACCAAAAAGGAATCAGAGCAATCCCAAATGTGATTTTAAGCATCCAAACGCCTTGGCATTTGACAGGCACTGAGAAGTACTAAGTCCTAGAATAAGGACTTTGCCTTTTTACAAGAGTTGTGCTGAGGTTGTCACCCTCTCAAGTCACTACAATGGCCACTATTATCCCTGCAGTATAATATATGTGACATGCAACACATACAGCAGCACCCAAAATTACCCATTCTGACCAAGCACACTTAGCTCCTGGTCCTGGCCCACCACCGTGCAGGCAGCATCACTCCTCATCTTCTCCAGCCCTTCTGCAGCTGTTGGTGCCTTGAGCAAGACACCAGGATGTTTTTCCACTCATCTCGTAATTTAGAGCCTTGGCTCCACTCAGGAGCTCTTCATCCTGGGAACTGCTGCTTGAACAACTACCGATGTTGATTTCTGCTGAGGCTAAATCTCAGCTGGTAGTAGACCTGATTTCCAAACTGCACGCTTCCATGTGCTAAAGCACACTGAAATACACTACAAAATACAAGCCTCTGTGCACACTGCTTGGAAATCACCTTCCTAATGACTTTTTATCTGGGTTGACAACTCACTTTTCCTCACAGCTCTTCCAGCTGCACTGTAGTCCCTGGGTTTATGGTGCCTCTCTTGACCCACGCATGTACACAGAGTACCAACATCACAGCACAAGCCCCTGACCAGCACAAACAGGATTAGCAACATCCTCACAGAGGCAAGAAAGTGTTAAACTCTTGTCCTCGGACTGAATGGATCAAGTTGCTAATTGCTAACAGCTGGCTGCAGGAGAATAAAACCCTGTTACAATCATTGTGAGAGTGGAAAAAAAAAATCTAGTTGCTGAAAAAGTCGCTGAGAAATGCAATGGAGGGCAGCTTCCTTCCCAACACAGCCAGCAGACAGTGTGTCTAAACACCCAGTCCAGCTCTACAATAACACTGCTCACCATGCCCAGCTCCCCGCATGCCCTGCAAGCACAGCGAGCGCAGGAGGGAGCTGTTCTGTAGTGATCTGCATGAAGAAGGTGGGACTTGGAGCTCCTCCAGGAGCTATTCTCCCTCCAGAGATCCATTACGGAGGTCTGGCATGTTTGCAAGCCTCTCTAGATCCCGACTGAAACTGCCATTTGTTTTAACTGGTTCCTTTGCAGATCATTACCTTGGAATGGGACCTTTGGGTTTGTTGCAGGAATCCCATTAAAGATGCCCAGCACTGTGCCAAGATACTTCATGGTCATGACCAAGGCTCATGGGTGTGGGAGAAATGCAGGCTGTATAACAGGAGGATCTATCCAGAATTGAAATATCCCCAGAGGGGGTTCAGGAACGGTCAGGATGACTGGACATTACATCCTAACAGTCCTAAAGGCACTCGAAGAGGAAGCAGCAAAGCCGCTAAATGGGGCAGTATCTGAAGCCTGAAGAAGGCAGACAGGTGTGATTGCCATTTGAAGGGCTCCAGACTTTAGGAAAAGGGGTTGGGTTCATCAAGATGCACAAGGTAAGAAGGCCTAGGAAAAGTGAGCAGCTTCAATGTGACCTTTAGTGTGGCATTTGGAGATGTACCACTAGCACAGAGTGCATGGGATTCATTCAGTGACCAACAGTGTTGTAGAGTGGCACATAGGGTAAGGACAGGGACAGCAGGGGACTGGCAGAAGAGCGTGGAGGTCTGGTATGGTTTGTGTACCTGTAGGTGGGTGACAGGGCTCTCAAGAAGCTGGTGAGGGTCTGAACCTTCCTACAGCACAGCCAAAGATCTGCTGAGGCTGCCAGGGGAAAAGAAAGCAACACGTCACTCCTGAAAGATTTTAGGGAAAAAAATAATCATTAGAGGCAGAAATAAGGAAACACAGTTCCCCATACTGCAATGCTGGGATGGCAGGAGAACAGAGATGGGCACAAACAGAAGGCTCTGACCATCTCCTCCTGTTGCCCAAGCACAGGAATCACTCTGTCCCTTATCAGAGCTTCCTTCCTATGCAGAACCCATAGTGGCACACGCACAGTTCTCTATTCCCTACACTTGTGTTTCTCTACAGGTTTTTTAATTCCTCCTCTTTTTTGAGGCTGTTTATTTCTTTTCTTTAAACAACCTTTAAAGCAAGGCAGCTACAAGCTCACCACGTTCCTCCCAGTTCCACCATCTCCCGCTCCAAGGCTCACATAGCAACCATTTATATGACATGTTAACCACACAGATGACAGATGGAGTATTAAGAGCACTCAATCTAAACCACCTTCCTCCCTCCCCGTTCTCAAGGGGCTCCACCATAACCTTTTACTTAACAGTGCTCAAACTCGCACTCAGAAGGAGCTCATGTTACGGAGGCACAGAGCTGAATGAGCTCCTGGGCAGAGCACTGCAGGGTTAGCACCAGCTCAGAGCAGCAGTGCAAGGCTTTGGCCAGCCAGGGCTTAAAGGACTCCATGGACCGAGGCTCCCCCAGCTTCACTGGGGCTCTGTCTCCCCTGAAGATGAAGCAGAGCAGCAGAGCTCATCCCACAGAGGTCGGTGTATGGCAGCAGCTCTGCTGCATGGCACAGACCATGCTCCCATTGGCTTCTATTTTTGGGAGCTATCAGGTGGCACTTTGTAAATCAACCTCATCAACAAAACGCGGATCGGCTGAATGGAAACTGGGATGGTGCCATATGAGCACAGCTACGAGGGAAGGGAGAGCTCACATGGATGGCAAAGGCACCACCAGCACCACTCAGAGTGCCCAGAGTCCTCCCATCCAAACCACTATCAGAGTGCCTTACCTACAAGCTGGGTGATGCACCAGGGCATATCTACACACATCCACACCGACACCAAAGCACTTCTCATTGCTCTAAGCTACGTTTGTGTTTTTTCAGTTATAATTTGTTTTCTCTATTAACTGCTCCCTTCCAAAAAACCCAGCTCGGTTACAGCTCCCTACCTACGCTTCCACACAGCAATTGCTCCATCCAGATTCTTTTTACAAGCCATCCAGGCCAAGCAGCCTCTTTACAAAAGCAGAAGGGAAGCAAACAAGGAGCAGAGCAGCACGGAGCATCCAGCCCTGAGCTGAGAGCTGCTGGTTGGGCTGTGTGAGGGTGGGAGCCAAGCACTAAGAGATGGTTCAGTGGAAAGGAAAACAAACGATGCTGGAACTCCTACTAGTTCAGCTGGCAACCCAGTTTACATCAGAGCACCGCAGCAATGCTAGCACTACCAAATGCTGCATTTTATGGGGCTTGTAAAACGTCCCTTCATTCAGAAAAAGAAAATTCCATGCACCTGTCACTGACCTCATCATGACAGCACTGCTGTTGGCTTCCCCAAAAGCATTTACCAATGTGAAAAGTGAGCTGTGCCACGCTTTTACAGACACCAAACCAGAGCAAGAAGCACAAGTTATCATCACTGACTGCATTCCAAGGGTGCAGGCAGCTCCACGGCACAGCTCACTCCTTTGGAGGGCAGAGCAGGGGAAGCCTGGCTGCACACAGAGCTCTATGAGCTGTGTTTACTACAAAGTGCTTCTCAAGTTGAACTGGGAAGTGCCCAACAAAGATGGGTGCAGGGAGAGGCAGTGCCTTGGGGTGAGCCCAGAGAGCCAGCAAGGATCTTCAGGCAGCTCTGTGCTCTGCAAGGCTCGCTATTTACTGCTACAGCTCTACAAGATAAAGTTTAACTTCTTGCACATGGAGATTAAACGTTAATTAACTCAAGTGTTCCAGCAAAATACCTAACATGACTGCAGACAGTTCAGAGAGCATCCCTGCTTACCACAATGTATTCCAAGCAATCCGACCAAATGGTCTGTTTACAAACAAAGCAAAACGAAGGACACTGAGGAAGATCTGGCAGCGTTTTGCAGCCATGGAGAGGCAGCACGGCAAGGCCTGGTGGAATCTTATACAAGACAAACCAGAAAGAGCAGATCACAACAGTAATAAGAGTGGGGAAGGCAGGGAGGGGGAGGAAAAGCTGCACGTCCCGGGATTGTTTGAGGCAATGAGAAATATGAGAAATCATGAGCAAAATCAAATGTATGAGAGGCAAAGAGAGGAGCCCATTTACCCCTTTTCTGTACAGGACTGAAATTAAAACCAGCAAATTGAAACTGAGGGAATGAAATTCCACAACACACACGTTACACCTCCGGGATGCAATGCCACAATGCAGGACTCATTGGGTACAACACGGGTAGTGGATCTCTGCAGTAAGAACAACTGTGGTTCCATCAGCACGGCAACAGGTGAGGTTTGCTGGCTGCCAGCCCTCACCCAGGCAGGTATAAGCAAACCCATAATTAAGGCCAGCAGAGCTCAGTGCTGCAGCCCAGCTCCTGTATTTCCCTGTGCCGTGGTTGGAGCTCTGTCTGTGCAGCCTTCAGCAGCTCCTTGCTAAGAAAGCAGCACCATCCACTCCTTATTTAACAGGACAAACCCACAGCCGCGTCGTGCTCCGCGGCACACAAAGAGCGGATGGAATTTCAGCCAAACTATTAAATAAAAACCCACGGAGCAGAGAGCAGCCCTGCACGGCTCCGGGTGGGAACGGGGCTGTTGGGGAAAGTCCTCGGCACCTGAAACAAAGGGGTTTTACCAGGGAAGCAATCACACTGATCAGGAGCCGCCGCTGCCGGAAAGCCCCGCGATTAACCCCAGCCAGGACGCGGAGCTGCAGCACCCGGTGCGTGCCAAGAAGGCGACGGGGCCGATAGAACACCGGGCAACACCGGGGAGGCACGGAGCCCCAGCCCCCAAACCTTCCTGCGGGCACAACGGCCATAAACTCGACGCAGGCTCCGCGAATCCCCCGCAGCCACGGAAGTTGAGCGGAGCTCAGCGCCAGCTCCGCCCGCACAGCGCAAAGAGCTTCGGCTCCCAGCGCCTCCCAGCACGGAGCGCCGGGTCGGAGCGGGGCCGAGGTTCCGCTGCGAAGACCCCACGTGCCGCCCACCCACCTGGCTCGCCCGTGGGCTGCCGAGCTCGGGCAGTGCCCGCAATGTGTGTCCTGTGCCCCACGGCCGCAGCCGGCCCGTCCCGCCGACATTCCTCGGCGCTCTCCAGCAGCACGATGTGTTCAAACTCCACTAACTCCTCCCCGCTCCCTCCCTCCCTCCTCGCACACACGGACGGGCCCAAGAGATGGATGGCCCTGCCTCTATCAGCGCGGTTCCTATAGCGACTGCCGGCCCAGCAGATGGGGCTGGGAGCTGTTTGCAGATCTGCCTCCTCGGATTCCTCCGCTCTTCCCTGTTCCTCTGGCCCCTCCTCGCTCCAGCGCTCTCCCCAGGGGCTGCTCTGCTGGCACTCGGCCCGGGCTCAGCCTGGAGGAAGGCCAAGCTTTGAATTCATTTAGTAAAACCACAACATAAAGCAGCTCTCCTGCTCAGGAAGCAGGGCCCGTGTAGTCTCAGAGGCAGGCCAGGCCCGGCCCTGCGCTGCCAGCTTGCACCTTCTTGTTTAACACGGACAGGAAAAAGCAAAGACACTGTCACTGCTACACACTTGAAATCCTTCACCAGCCCTGGCTGCCCGTGGGGGAAGGTAGAAAGCAAAGGTGGAACTCATCACTATTAAACACAAGTGACAGGGGGGCCACAGAGCTCCTGAGTCACCTGGAGGTTTGTTTGCTGTTGGAGTCTGTCCTGGAAGGAGGGCACAGCAATAAGAGAAAGGCAAGAGGGACATTCAGCACAGAGCACAGCCCTGCTGCTCCCCTGGGGCTGGCATCCCACACAGCAAGGCTGGCAGATCCTTTATTTGCCTCCTTTTCTTTTAGGAAATACAGCAAGAAAGAGATAACGTGTCTTGGTGCATCAATTAACCCAGGTGATGGGACAGCCACTAGGGCTCACTCAGTTTGGAG
This sequence comes from Coturnix japonica, assembly GCF_054131305.1. Lineage (NCBI taxonomy): Eukaryota > Metazoa > Chordata > Aves > Galliformes > Phasianidae > Coturnix > Coturnix japonica. The sequence continues at coordinate 10,310,452 of NC_140683.1, forward strand.
CAGTACATGACCAGCAATAGCTGGAGAAACACAGACATGAGACACCTCTGTGCACGGGGAGCCCTACCCTAAATGGGTGCAACTGATTCAGATCAAACACACAGAATCCACCCTTCTGCCACTATAAGGATGTCTGCCCCATCAGCACAGCATGGACCAAGCTGGGACCAACATGATCCCTGCTTGATGGGCAGCAATGAGCAGAGGGCAGCTCTGGGAGTGCAGAGCAAATAATCCAAGACAGGCCCCAATAGGAGCATCACAAAGCAGACAGCCATCACAAAGCAGACAGCCATCACAAAGCAGACAGCCATCACAAAGCAGACAGCCATCACAAAGCAGACAGCCATCACAAAGCAGACAGCCATCACAAAGCAGACAGCCATCACAAAGCAGACAGCCATCACAGCAGCAACATTAACAGTCCAGCAAAACACCCCCGGCTCCCCCACAGCGCTGGGAGGAGCAAGGACCAGCGACTTGCAGCACTGCCGGAGGCACAAAGCACTGCTAAGAAATCTGCTGAGCTGGCACTTGGACTCACTCGCCTCGAGCACAGCAACAGCCTCTCTGCTGGATGCCCTCTGAAATGTAACGTTATCCCACCGTGTATGTTCGCTAATCAATCCTATGCATAGAGCAAAGCAGAGAGCGGTGCTTTTTCCACTGGAATGAGCCCAAATATGCACGATAACAGATCCCACTCAAAGCTATTACAAACTCGAGCATTTCAGCGAGCTCTGCATCTCGCATCGCAGAGGGAGCATACTTCTGCCATGGCATCATCGGCTCTCAAACTGTGTATTTGAGAGGCTTCCTAATGACCTCATACAGCACATGTGACCGGTAAGTCATCTTTCTCAAAGGACTAGAAATAACATCAACAGACCCTGCTTTGCTTTTGCACAGAACTGCTTTCTGCAGCACGAGCGGGTTTGCAAACTGCAAAAGAAGCAGAACCAGCACCAGGCCGGGCCTCCAATAAGTTGCATTTGGCTTCAGCAAAGATCAGACCGAGGAGCAGATACTGACATTCCACATGCAAGTTTAGACACCAACATGTTTAATCCACCATGGCACAGTCTGGCACTTTCAGAGGTGCCCGTGTGGGATCTCACAGCCCGGAATCATTTAATGAGCATTAGTGGAAGAGATTAAAAGTGCTTTCAAAATGATTTATAAAAATAACACTTTGAAAGTACCGATAATTATTTGCAACTTGGGCAGGTTTCAGCAAATTTAAGAGCAGCTTTTGCTTCTGGTGCTTAAAAACAACATCGATAGTTCAGAGAGTCCAAGCAGCAAAGCAGAGATATGAAATTTGCAGCTGGTGAACTGGAGCAACGTGCACCAAAATCAAGAAGCTTCCTTGGCTGCAGCAGTGAAAGGCCATTGGTACTAATGGAAAAGCAACTTAATGAGCAGCTGGAGGCAGACTGACAGCACTGAACAACCCAGCAGGTCCCTCTTTATGGTGCACAAAGCTCCCGAGGAAGGAAAGCCACACAACAAAGGAGGGACTCCTCCTCCTCCTCCCTAGCCCCCAAACCGCTCTCACTTGGAGCTGTGATGCTATCAGTTCAGTTTCTACCAGCAGCACCTAGCAGCCTTCTGTTTGCTCTATTTGTAAGCACATTCCTCAGCTGTTACGTTGTTCTGGGCCGTCTCAAAGATGGGAACAAGCGCAGAAAGAAGGCAAGTTGTGCTGACTTACACCTGCAGGTCAGAACAAGCACAGCGAGATCAGCTTCGCTGTAGTTGTACTGAGAAAGGCCCAGCAAAGACGTCACCCAAAGAATAAACCCCTGGCACACAGCAGAGCTCAGCACAGACTGAGTAAACACTTTCCCTCGGCCATCTGCGCCAACTGAACCGTCAGAAAGGAGCAGAGAAAAAACATGATCTGCAATCAGCCATCCCTCCCTATCCCTGGACACCAGACCTGCCCAGGCGGGACATCTCCAGCCTTGCACAGTGAGCCACGTGCCCTCCAGCATCCCGCAGCAGCACGCTGAGCACTGCTCACACACGTTCTTCCCTGTTACAGCCTGCTGCTCTTTCTGCCCTCCAGCTCTGCAGTGAGTTTGGAGCAAGGAGGAACGCACAAGAGAAATGATGGTGGAGCTGCACAGCTCCTACCTCACCTCCAGCAATACTTCTCTACATCTGCTGCTCTCTCCCAGATGTCACCCACGTTAATCTCTGTTGTGCAGGTTGCACCAGGAAGACCAACATTTGAGTGTGTATTCCAGACCTGGAACAGCTGACAAGCTGCCTTCACTGGAGCTTTTTTCCCCAAGAAAGAGAAGCAGAGAGGCCCAGAAAACCACAAGCACAGACTAAGCCTCAGCAAAGAGCAACAGCACGTGGGATGCTTTTCCCTGCAGGGAACATGGAGCCAGCAGAACTGAAGGGGCTGTGCACAGCTCCTGGCAGCACCGCCACTGCTTTTACAGCACAGACCCCCGTAACACTGGTCAGAACAAGGGCTGTCAGGCAAAACCAGCCTCTTGCTGATGTGTTTGTAGCTGTTGTTCCAGGACCCTCCAGCCACATGACCCCAAACCTGCCCTCTGCACAAGCCAGCATGCAGACAGCAGCTGACAACAGCAGTGGCCACATTGCTGCAATTCCTCAGAGAGGACCACCACCTTCAGACCACCAGGAGGTCACAGGATCCAGCACTCCCAGCCCTTTTCACTGCCTGGTATGCAAGCAAAAGGCCTAGGAAGGCTCCCAGTGAGCAGCTTAGATGGGCTGGGACACCAAATGGGTCTCGCCACATGGCATAAGGCAGAGATTGGAACCATGCACAGCACTCAAACAGGACCACCACACACAGCCCCAGCCAGTGCACAGCAGAACGGCCCCATCTCAGTCCAGCAGCAGAGGCTCAGTTTGTTTTCACCCCCAGCACCCATCCCCTTCAGAGCCAGGCATCCCAGCCCAAAGCAGCACAGCAATGTTGCAATCCCCAGCTTTGTGCAAAGAAAGAGGCCCAGCCCAGATGACACTGGAGGCCCCTGCTCTGGCCTCGCTGTGTGCCCACATCACCTTTCTGAGGCTTGTGGCATTTCAGGATGCAAGCTTATTTCTCAGATGTCGAGAGCCATCCTGCTCCCATTAGCACCCAGGCCGCAATGGGTGGCTCAGAGGGGTGCTCCAGCAGGAAGGCTCAACTCATGACCCCGTGTTTTTCTGAAAGGAACACAGACTCTGGGGAAAAACACTCCCCTCCCACTGCGAGGGGCTGGGAAGGGCAGATGAAAGGCAACAACATGCCTTGTGTATGGGTGGCCTCAGCCTGGGCTCACAGCTGGCCCACGCGGATCCCACGTGTGGCCCCAGGGCAGGGAATGGTCACAGTGCCATCCTGTGCCAAGCCTTCATCCCATCCGGGCACATCCCATAACTGATGCTGTGTGGAAAACACTCTTATGCCCCTCTGAGCAATGGGACGTGTCCTGCAAGCACTGCTTCATCTGCAACAGCCCATGCAAACACAAGGAAACCACCTCACACAGGATTTGGTAGAAAAAGCTCTAGGATCAGCTCATATTTCCAATGCTAGCGCTGAAAAGACAGGAGGATTCAGATACATTACACACTATTAGACCTAGTGGGACATTTCCTAACAGTTCACTGAAACGTTTTGAAACCTGCAGGATGAGGTAATCCAAACCTAAACCCACACTGCAGGGTGGTGCAGTAGGTGCAGCTCAAAGAAAAGCAAACAAAAGCTGATCCAGCACAGCACCTTGTGCCATGCCCGGGCATTTTCAAGTCTGAACCAGACAAAGCCATGGCTGAGACCATCACATGCTGGAGATGGTCCCACCTCCATCCAGGTTGGGTTGAACACCTCCAGGTGTCCTCTCCACCCAGGGTTCCCAATTTCTGTGATAGAGATTATGCAGAATTGTTGCCAACACTTGCAGGAAAGATTCATGCTGAGTTTCTCCAAAGAGATCTTTCCATGTTGTACTAAAGCCCGGTTGATGAGGACGACACAAGGTCTATCTGTGTGCTGGCAGGGATGGTGGTACCCCAGTTTCTGTGCTGTGATGCACTGCAGAGGTCTCAGGCAGGGTCAGCACATTGCGTCAGCCTGCCCTTACACTAATTAGCACCCTCCATAAGAGATTTCTTCTTGGCAATTAACTTCAGCTATGTACTCAAACACAAAAGCTTACAGGACTTCCAGAACACAAGCAAGAAGCCAGGCAGCCAGCAGATCTCAAGAAGCTTGCAGCAGTTTTGAAAGAAATCCTTCCCCACTCAGTTCATGCTCTGGGGACGTCTCAGAAGTACGGCTGCTATTCATTGTCCTTCCAGCACTGGGATGAGGTCAAAAAACACCACTGCTAATCACAGAGAATCAGCCCTCGGGGTGAAGGAGCATGTCTGCACAAGGCAGCAGTAACACAGATGGACAATGAAACCTAAAGGACGGCAACCACCACCAGATGATACAGGCAGAACATGCCCCGATCCCCATCCTTCAAGCAAAAGGAAAGCTGAAAAGCCATTGTGCTCTGCAAGCCTTGTCTCTGTATTTGCACTCTCCTGCAGCTTTCCATTACTGACGGGTGGGACATTTTTACACCTTAAAGGCTATTCCCAGAGAAACTCAACTCGCTTTTCATTTTCACTGCGTCAATTCATCTGGTTGGAAGAAAATACCCCACCCTATTCTTCTGGCTTCCAAATTGCAGCTGGCAGGCTCAGGATGTACGACAGTCCTGGGGAAGGAGTACAATGGTTGACTTCATCCCTCCCTCTCCTTGTCTTCTCACCCTCTCCTTCATCCTCCATGGTATGAAGCCAGCACCACCCTGTCATCCCCTGACAGGAACAAATTCATTTCAGGTTCAACCAGCACCTGGAGCTCTGTGCTGCACAGCATTACAGTCAGATCTGGGCACTGTACCCGAGCATCAAGAGAGGAAAGTCAGCTCAGGTCAGGAGAGCATCATCTGCGCCAGGAGCTCATCCAGGCAAACACCCAGAGAGCTGCTGCACGAGGAGCAGACAGGCCCCGAGTCCAAATTTTGGTACAACTCCACCCAGTTCAATGCCTTGCTCACGCATTCTGTGAGCATTAGCTCTGAGAGGGCTGCAGCTTTAGCAGCTCCACAGACACAACAAGGTGTAGGCAGCACTGCTCAGGGCACAGACCATCACATCCAGCCCCAGGGGAGCAGCCAGCCTGGGCACCAACCTGAGAGAGCCCATCCAGGAGCAACACACGGACAGACCTCAGGTTTAGGACTGGAAGTTTCCCTGCATAGGTGTGATGCTATAATAGAATGATAATAGCAGGGTGGCAAAGTCTTCAGCTACAGCAAATGAGAATGAGCCCAAATGCAGCAGATACAAAAACAAAGGAAAAGAGCTGCTTACGTTTGGAAGGCCTCAGGTATGCAGGGATCTCCATCCAGAGCTGCCCTCACCTCCACCGCCAACCCTTAAATGAGGGCTGGGAAGGGGTGGATCCTGGCTTCATCCCTTGCAGTCATTCAGGTGCATTGCACACAGCTGAGCTCCCCTGGGTTGGCCCTGCCTTCCCACCAGGTGCTCCATCACTGCTTCAAGCCATGACTTAACATTTCTGCTACAACAGCCTAATTTCCTCTTTTCCTTTTTAGAAAAAAGTGGCTCCCCTCATCTCCTATTTCCATCACCAATATCAGTAACACCCTCCCAAAAAAAATATCAAACAGCTTTGAATATGTAATTCCTTGATTTGGAAGAAGAAATCATGTCAGGCCCAGAGAGGCCCCTCAATCAGAAAGGTGCCTTCCCACCTTGCCTGGTAGAACAGCTTGTGCTTAAAGCTCCCAGCATTCAAACTCAGCTTGTTCCCATCTGCTGGCAGCACACACCACCACCATCACCTCACAACAGCTTTGCAGAAGTCACAACGTTCTTCAACTATGGCTACGGTGATTTTGGAAGAAAAGGCTTTTCTATGAAGGACACCTTCAACCATCAAGAGAAATGGAAAACACAGTCCCTTCTGCAAGGGACAGAGACGTGTGGGATCCTCTGTAGCAGAACACTGCCATTAAGTTTTCACTGTTGAGTAAGTTCTGATGCATTAGCTGTAAAAATACCATCAATCCTACACAAATTCCTTTGCGGATGCCAGCAGAAAAACGTCTGTGGAATTAATGCAGATGAGAGCCTTCCCTTGCTTGGGCTTATCCCAGCACCACACGCACTAAAGAGAGAAACAGAGCTAAGATGAAACACTTCCTTGCTCTCTCCTGCTGCTGTCCAAACAACAGGACCCAGCACTCAAGAGCATCCCTTGGCACTCTGTGTATTCAGACAGCTCTTTTTGGAGCACAAAGCTGCTCTGAGACGGATGCTTTCGTAGTCTCTGGTGTTTTGTATGTGCCATGAGGACACTGGGCATGTGACTTGTGTGTTAAAACTTTCTGGCTCACCAGTCTAAGTTCAGATTCTTTCCCTGCAAAACACACTGCATGATCTCATCTGCAAGCAATCAGCCTGAGAAATCAGCTTGTTAAAGGAAGCTTCTAGGAAAGCAGAGATGTCTCGGGAGAATTTGGGGGGGGCCTACACAGTTCTAACCAGTTTGTTAAACCCCAGCTGCTCTGCTCCCCATTGGGGTCACACAACCAGGCAGCCATTTTTCCTCCCACACAATGGCAGGCAGTGAGACAGGGACAGCCTGCCAGCACCGAACTGCAGCATCACTTCTCTCCATGGATCTATGCACACTCTCATTTTAAGCAAGCACTCGTAGAGCATAAAAGAAGCCTCAGAGCTGCAAGTTGAACATCATCTGGAAAAGGAACCCATTAAAGAGGGAACAGCAGTAACATGGATGTGTTTTCTGTGCTTCTGTGTTCTGGACCTGCATATGAGCATTTCCCCACAGTCATCACACGAGGCCTTGGAGGGTGGAGAAGCAGCACAGCAGCCGAATCCCACCTTTCTCTCCTGGTTGGTCCCTGCCAGGGCAGCTGCACTGTGCTCCTGAAGAAGCTGCAGTGCTATCACAGCAGCATCACACTCACGCCTGCAAACTCGGAGCTGCAGCCTGACATCCATCACTTCCACCACAGCCAACCCACCCCACATCAGCTGCTCCCAGCAGCAGCCCCCAGTCAGCCCTTTTTATGCTGGTTGGCCATTAAGGACTTTGGAAGGTTGTCTTTAAAATTCTTGGATAGAAATCACCCTCCAGTGTTCAACAGAGCATACAGGAAGGGGAAAAAATAAAGTCAGCTTGTCTCTAACAAGAGATCATGAGGAATCCTTGGCTCTGCTCAGCGAGGGATTATTCCAAGGGAAGTGATTATTCACTACTTCCAGCACCTATTTGCAGTTCAACTTGCAAAAGTAACTGTTATGAAACAAGCAGAATGAAGAGATCAGAGTGGAAAGGCAACATGCATTCGTTACCACAAGAGCAGGGCATCAAGGTAAGCACACTGCGCCCTCTCTCCATTTCCCTTCACCAAAGCTACTTGTTAACTCCCAGTAGGATCACACTTTAACCACAAGAACCACCCTGACCCCAACCCAGCCCCATGAGAAGCACTGAGGGGCTCTGCAGGAGGGCAGAACCACAGTGCAACCCTTTGGTCAACGATGGCCCCTTTGGCTCCAAGTGACTCAACCTCACACCGATTTGAAGGACTGCCCTAAAGAAGCTCTTTGCCTCGTGGTTTTTAAAGGCCCGTAGCTCTGTTTGAGAGCAAACATTCTGGTTACACAGAGCATTATGAGAGAAAAAGCTTCCTTCAAGCTCTCTATGCCTTAGCCAAGTTCCTCACTTTATAGGATGAAGAGCAAACACATCCTTCAACCGCTGAAAGCAAAGTACATCACTCAGGTAGAGCTGCCCAGGTCCCTGTAAACCACCTCAAGGCAGGAAACGGGGAGAGGAAATAACCACGAGCTCAGCTGCTCTATCCCGTGGTGCAGCTTCCCAAGTAAATCACAAGGAAAAGAAGAAAACGGGACTTCTTTTTCCAACACAGGCCATTCAGAGGAATAGGTGAGAGCTCAGCACTTGACTCTGAAGCATCCCAAAGCATTGCATCTTTCAGCCTCAGCTAAATATAGGAAGCAGTCAAAAAGCCAACCTATTGGTACAACGCACCTTTCCCTTTCTGCCTCCAGCAAAGGTCCCAGAGTTCTGCTTTATTGCATTTACTTTCCTCTCCTCTTCCCTTTAGGCTTAATGCTGACACACTGCAGCCACAGGCACTATTTTATCTGTACCCACAAGGAGCCCCATGCTGGAGGAGCTCACAGCCCGGAGAATAAAGGCCGGGCATGGAGCCATGGGCACCCATTGCACCACGAGGAGCAGGGCGAGCACAACCAGCAAACTCATATTGAGCATCACACAGAGGGGCAAACAAAAGCAGAGCTCTCACACAGCAACCTACTAAAAGAAGAAAGAACAACAACAACAGCGAGGCTTGGATTCTCCTTCCTAAAGAGAGAAACAAAGTGTTCAAAAAAGAAACTTAGAAGCACAGCCAGCAGCCGAGTTGTGTGATGTGAGGGTTAACGAGCAGCCCCGGCCCGGCCTCACCCGGGACCCCTGGATCCCCCCCGGCCCGACACAGGCCCCGCAGCGCAGCCGGAGCAGCCGGGCCGGGAGGGGCGGAGCGGCCGCCGAGGGCAGCGCCTCCCCCGGTGCCGGTGGGACCGAGCGGCCGCGTTTACCTGAGAGCCGAGCGGCGGCGGGCGGAGAACGGCATCACGGACGGGACGGGCGGGACACGGCGGGGGAGGCGGCCTCGTGGTTCTTAAAGCGACCGCTGCCGGGCCGAGGGGATCCCGGCCGAGCTGGGCCCGTGCCGTGTGTCCTTGTGGGCTGACACCGCAGGGATGGGCCGGGTACCCGCTGTGCCCCTCGGAGCTGACAGGGTGGTTCTCCTCCCCTCTGCTCTGCCCTGGTGTGATGGTGTCTGGAGTATTGAGTCCAGTTCTGGGCCCCTCGGTTCAAAAGGGACAGGGAACTGCTTGAGAGAGCTCAGCACGGAGCCACCGAGATGCTTAAGGGAGCAGAGCATCTCCCTGACCACTAAAGGCTGCCTGGTACTCTGTGTATCACGGGGCAGGATGGGCTCTTTAATGCAAGCAGAGGCATGGACCCAGCAGTGGCTTCACCTTGTCCATTGCTTTCCTGGTTATTCATCATTTCCTTTTGTCTTCTCACAGTCATATTTGCAGCAGCCTCTTCATGTTCTTTCAGATAGACATCACAGCACAGAGCACCACACTACAAAAGGCACGGTAATATTTTCTCCACTACGCTCCTGAGACATCATCAGTCCGACAGGCTGGATTAGAGCGAGCCAGAGGGTGAATAATGTGTCTAATGAAAGCAGCTGTGTTTATAATGCCCATGGCATGTCTCTGCATGTAGCAGCATCGCTACCCCTCGTGCCCCAGCCTTGGGCAGAACCAAACAGCTGCTGCAGCGCTCTTGGTAGTGCCAGAGAGTGTCCTGATAGTGTTCTGTCCAGGGCAGCAGGAAGAGAGCTGAGGGGCTCTAAGAGCCCTGGGTAAGGAGAGGTAGGAAAAGGACTGGAAATGTATGGACCAGGAAGGCCATGGAGCTGGGCTGCAGGGGGCTGTCCTGCAGAAGAAGCAGCTCCCAGGAGCCTCAAGGCTAGGAATGCAAACACAGGACTGAGTCCTGGCATGCTCCAGATACAGATCCTGCCTGGGTGCGCTGCTCTGAGACTGCGCACAGCCACGTCATCCCTCCCCAGTCCCACACAGTCCATCCTGCAGGCTGTCACACCCCCTGTGAACTCAGCTGGAGCTGGTGCTTGTAGCTCTGAACAGCCGTGGTGATGTGCATGGCTGGGAGCTGCTGCAGCTGGGCTGTGCAGCAGGGATGTGCACTGCTGGCAGCATCCTTCAGCTTGCAGCCAGGATGGGCCCTGTCCTTATCACAGATAGAACCTGGGGGCCATGACGTGGGATGCTAGACTGCACACAGCAGACCAAGAGTGTGACATTCTTGTTGTATTTAGCTCATTCAAGTCACCAGGTCTGCAATGAATTTACAGTGGTTGCCCAGGGTTAGGTTGCTGACAGTTGGCTGGAGGTGGTCCCTGTTATATCTGCATTGCTGTACATCCCAGCTCTCCACCCTGTGCCATGTGGAATGAGGAAACACTGCATGTCAGGCTTGGCGATGGGGATGTTGTATTTAAGGGCTCTCTGTCTCCATTCTGCTGGGTCACACCCCACGCACAGATTCAGTTTCCCACCAAACCAGCTGTAAAAGGCACTGAGCGCATCCTCAGCATCTCCTACACCGCTACGCTCCGGTGTTCTCCGGTCCGGGACCCCTTGGGAATGGTGCTGAGCTTGTGTCTCTGCTGCCCTCTCGTGAGAGCTCACCGCGTTTACACCGAGCTCTGCAGGATCTCACCCCGTTCCCCACCGCTGCTGAACCACCTTTTCATTTTCAACAGCCTTTAGAATTCCAACACTATGCAAAACTCCACATTCGGTCCCTCCCTGTGATCGCACATCTTCCCCTCCGTGTCCCAAAGGATGGGGGGCTGCTGCCATCACATTCACATTCACGATGCCCCTGACCAGTCTGTGAACCCACATTACAGAGCCACAAAGCATTCTACATTCCCAGTAACCCCATGATAAACATGGAAACAGTGAAAGTGCAGGTCAGAAGGGCCCTCTGGTGATCTCTGGCTCAACTTCCCCTTCTAACAGCTCTTTCCCATCACCTCCCTTGGTTTGCTTTAGTGACGGCCCAGCTCTTTCCCAACCCATCTCAGCCCCATGTTGCAGCTCTTGTGACCCAGCTCCATGAACCCTCTCCCTGTGCTGGCACCAGCACGTCTGTGCTCCAGCGCTGCTGTAGCTCCGACCCCCCCCCTGGTTCTTGCTGGTTGGGTGGTTTTATTTCCCCAGGACGGTCAGCAGATCTGGGCACACAACAGCACAGCAAACCTTAGCTCAGAAGTTTGGGTTGATGCACACTGTGAAGGTCTGATCCCGACAGCTTTATTCCTACAGAAGGGAGAAAAGCTCACGTTGTGCACTCATAACTCCCAGAGCTGAGCTGTGACCTGTGAGAACTGACAGCACATTACAGCATGCAAACAGAGGCACACAGAGGGGCTACATGGCAGCCACAGGAAGGTTAGTGCAGTACAAACCCAACGCAGCCTTTTGTTACAGCTCCTGGCAACGCGATCAGTCTCAAATCAGTCACAAATCACAGCATCAATCATGAAATATCCCGAGTTGGAAGGGAACCATCAGGATCATCGGGTCCAGTTCCCAGCTCAGATCAGCACTGAAACGTGCACAGTCCTCCCTGCAGCCCTGGGCTGCCTTCAGTGCCTCCCTGGCCACCAGCAGCTCCGTGTCACCATCCAGAGTCCTCATGTCCCTCGGAGGAGTGCAGCAGGTCATGATGCAGCTGGCAGCGCTGCAGCAGTGATGGGCAGGAGCAGGAGCAGGAGCAGGCCTGCTCCTCATTGCAGCTCAGTGCTCTGCATGGGATAAACCAGCCAGGCATTGCATACAGAAGGCGTGCAGCTGTCTTCCAGCTTGTTGTGGCACATCCGTGGTTTGCATGAGGGATTGGTGCCCATAAGCTGATGAGAGAGTGATTGCCAGGGCCTCTGGAGCAGCTCTGTCTTCTTTGGAGCAGTTCTCTGCAGCTCCAAGCCGTGCAGCCCTGAGCTGTGCATGCAGCATGCAGGGCTGCTCCTGAGGAACCTTTCCCCCTGCCAGTCCTTCTTGCTCAGGCTCCTCAATCAGCACCTGCAGGAGGATGATGCCAACACACACCAGCAGCCACCTCTTGGCTGGGTCTTTCTTCGGGCGCGGTAAATACTTTCTCACCCGTGCTGGGTACAGCACCCTCCTGGCTTTCCTGCTGCATTTAGTTGGAAGGCCTGGAGGTCTCCTGGCAGCTGGGATGGCAAGCAGAGCTCTGGGCACACCGTCAGAATGGTTTTTCAGCAGAGCAGTGCTGCAGAAAAGGTTCTCTCCCTTGTGAGGCATCACGTCCTCAGTCTGCAGGGGAAGCTCTGAAAGCTGGGAGAACTGCATGGAAAAAAAACCTCTCTGCTCAAAGATGGTTTTAATTCAAACAGCAGCCCGACAAAATAATATCAATAAAAATAGTGCTAATAACAACAGTGTTTTTATTCTTTCTCGTTAAAGCAGAGCCCCGGAGCTGAACTCTTGGGGTGATTTATGTGTCTGTATGGGAAGCTGTTCTCGGATTTCTCTCCCCACTCCTACCTGTGCTATAAATACCCACCTGTGTGAGGATGATGATGAGTGAAGGTGCCGTGGGAGGAGCTGGGCTGACTCAGCTGCCCAGGGATGACTCTGCCCCAGCACCCCATACCTGCCCGCAGGCATACACTGCTATGTAAGAGTGTGCTCCTTCCCAGTTCCGCTCCCTGCATTACAGCTGTCTATCACAAGGCTTTCCCTCGAGATATTTTGATGCTTCTGAGAGTGTTACCTTCATTAAAATCCACATATCTGCTATAAAGAGCAGGAATGGAGCCCGAGGACAGGTAAACTCTGCTGCCTTCCCAATCCATCCATACATGGCTGGGAGACCCCAGATTCTGTTACAATCCCGTGCAATCTCAGCACTATGCCCCAGGAAACCTCAGCACTTGCTCTGGCAAGCTCCATCCCAGGTATGCCCAGAAAAGGAAGAAAACCACTGCTTGTGTTCGAATTCCTTGTGCCTTATATGCTGACTAAACAGAGCCTGAAAGGGCTGAGTGCCCACAAACCTGCTGGAGAGGCCTCCAGCTCTCTCTGGGATCTTTGCAAAGTCACAAGATTTAGCTGCTGACTTCATAGAATCATAGAACATCTTGGGTTGGAAGGGACATCAAGGATCATGGAGTTCCAGCCCCCCTACCACAGGAAGGGCCATTGTATGGGAAACTGGTAATCACAGCCTGAACCTCTGATTGATCAGCTGGGGTAAGTGTGGGGTCAGCTGTGGGAGCACAGGTGAGAGTAATGGAGCTGTGCTCCTGGAAGGGGTGGAGATTGACTCCATCTCTTCTAGACTGGGGCTGACCACCACTAAGGCAGCATTGGTGGCAGGTGGACGGTTGGGTTGGATGACATTAGGGGTCGTCTCCCATCTTAATGATTCTGTGACTGTAGCTCCACCACAAAGCAGCAGCAAAGGGCACAAACTCAAAGTTTAAAACCACTCTTTGAGGTCCCCCCTTGCCTTTTGCACTCCCTAATATTGCCTTCTTTACCCTTCCTGGAGGAACAAAATGATGGTCAGCTTCAAGTCACAAGACAAGCAACTTCTGCTCTTTCTCCCTTGTAAATCACCATGACAGAGACTCCACTGGGGTACGATGGCTCTTCCTTCAGCTCTGATGGCTGAATCTACACTCAGCATCCTAACCAGGCATCCGCCTCCCACGGACGGTGCAAAATCCCTCCAGCGAAACCATGCAAATGCTTCTGACAAAGCACACAACGGGAACATTTATCACATGCAGATGCTGCAGCTTTGCCCTGTGGTGCCTGAGCCCTTGGGACAACCCCAGTCCCTGCACGCGAATGAGTCAGGATGGGATTAGCAGTGCATCCTCCCACTCACAGTGCACAGGCTTCGGGCCAGCTCGGCACGCAAAGTGCCACCAAATGCACCCGAGTGTAAGGTGTGCAGTGATGTTAAATGCCAAAATCAAACATTTGGTGTCACGTTTTAATTCCCTTCATCCCAGCCAGTGCCACATCCAAGCCAGTGCGTATCCCCTTGTCCATCAGAGTGTTTGTGTCAGTACAGGTGCTGACCACCCACATGTGTCAGTGAGGTTCCCCATTTCACATCCAACCCACCCCACCAGCACAGCCCAGCCCCCAGTGTGAGGACGTGAGTAATAACATAGACTCAAAACATTGAGACCCAGGAATAGAAGGCTCTGCCTGTTGGGACAGGTCTTCTTCCTATTGGCAACCATAATAACCCATTAGCTTATTATCATTTGAGCGAGATTACCCAAGGATTTATTTATAACTCTCAGGTTGGCTTGTCCAAGCAGGTCACTGAATACTTCTCAGATGAGAACTAAGATGAATCAGCACTGCAAGAAGCCCACCAGGTGCAAGGAGATGGAAAAGCAATTTCTGTTGAACTGCATCCAGAGTTAAACTTCATCCATCCTCTCCAGGCCAGAGAACCAATGCATTTCACCAATGGGCCTCCAAATAATGAGTATTGGATGCATCAGGAGCAGCATTCAGAAGTAGGGGTGATGGATCATTGGCATGAGCATGGAACACAAAAAGGTTTGGAGTGGATCCTGGGACTAACAGAGCTGGTGTGGAGCAGCTTTTGGATATGGAGCCCAGGGCACCGGTGGAGCTGAGGACTCTGGGTTACGTCAGGCCAAGGCACTCTGCAGTACTCAGTACGTTTTGACCTCAAAACATCCAAAAACTGCAGTGCTGTTTGTGCACAGCGATTTGCAGGGAGGGGCAGAAACTCTCCTTACATCATCTGAAATAGTTGGGAAGGACCCAGGGTCTGAGGCACGCGCCCTTTTTTGTATTGGAAAGATAAGCAACAATCTGGAAGCCAAGGAGCAGCTCACCCACAAAACAAAAGCTCAGAACACTTTCCAAGCCCCCAGAGGCACCCAGACAGGAGGCAGGGTGAAGAAAGCCCATAATTCAGAAACCTTCATCCCACAGGTTGGAAATGCATGAAGTCATCTCAGGAAGAACGAAGCACTTTGCTCTGACGAGTCAGAAACAACCCATGGTGGTAATGCCAAACTGGGCCAGGTCAGGGGGCTCTGGGAGGAACACGTGGTGTCTTTTTGGTTTCAGCCTCAGAAAATCTGCTGTGGATTGAGAGCTGTGTTGGGAAAATGTGGAACATGGCATCAATATCTCCTGCTCCTCAGGTACCTGCGCACAGCCCTCACTGCTGATTTGGACAAGGAGCTTAAGAGGAAAGCCATTACAGGAACCAGAGGAGGGCACAGGCAGAGGTGAAACCTGAGGTCAGAGTGCTGGGCTGGGGAAATCCCAGCTCTGACTTACTCAGACTTTCCCTGGATGTGTAATGACAGAATCCCAGCCTGAGGGATATCACAGGAAGCTCAATAAGCTCAGCGTGGCATCCCTGAGAACCCGGCACGGAGCTGCCAGCAGCTCATCACTGCAATCTCAGCATGAGGAGGAAGAGCAGATTGTCCTGGGAGCCCTTTGCTGCTTTCGCATTGCCCCAGCCTGGCTAATCACAGATGCAGGTGCCTGAAACTTTGGGCCTAAACCCAGCTATTTTAGCATCCCACATGTACACACTGCAGAGGAGCACTGTTAGACTGGAGTGATCTCAGTGTAGAGCAAGCATTGCAAGTCAGACCAGCTGCGTGCTGGGTGGGTCAGAGCTGAGGGGCCATCAGCAGGCACCAAGGGGAGGCAGAAGCCAAGCAAACAGCAGCTTGTGAACCCACAGACTCCGAGCATTTCTAACCCATTGTCCTCCATCCCCCCCTGATGCAGCTGTTCTGCTCAGCCCATCTGGGAACTTCTCTGCAGCACTTCCCTGCAGTGTAACCTCATCCATCCTCTTTGGAGTTGACCCCACACCCTGCACAAGGAGAATGTGCAGAGCTCAGCCCTGCTCCCTGCCTTTCTTTTGCATACATGAAAGCTCTTATCTCATTTCTCCCAACACTCCTCAGACCTGGAGGTGTGTTAGCACACACAGTGCAGCCCAGGCTCTGTCCTGACAGGGTGCCCTGATGAGGTCCTGCATTCCTTCACTCCTGCTGTGCACCACTCAGTGTACAGACCTGTGCTCCAGGCTGATGTCACGGATCTGCTGCAGCTCCTGGATGAACCATCACAGCCAGAGACACTGGGCAGTGAAGGCGAGGTCCCTCAGGGTGACACTGGGGTGTGCACAATGCAGGAGGAGCAGGTGGCCCAGCATAGCCAGCACGATGCTGCAATGTGTTGGTTTGGCACTGCATCACCTCTGTGTCATCATCCCACAGCAAAACGAACACAAACAGGGAGGATTCAGCCTCATCAGCCAGCACCTGCCCACAGAGGCAGCTCAGGGCAGGCTGTGGTGGATGGAGCCAGCTCGAGTGAGCTCCTTTTTAGGAACCCTTCATCACAAACTCCTTTTCCTGAAGGCAGCTGAGCCCACGCAGAACGGGTACGTGCACCCACTTCCTTGGGCTGGAGCCAGGCCGTGTTACTGGAGAAATGCAGGGGAAACCCCAACCACCTCCCAGGGCCTGGAGAACAGGGAAGAGGATGTGGACATCAGTGGGATAGGTGAACCTGAAAACCCCAGCCACACACACCTGGAATGGATCACTTCTGGATGGGGCAGAAGCCAGGAAGAAATGGAAGGCTCTGCAGCTGCATGTTGGGGGGCACCATGAGTGATGCCCAACCCATTGAGCTGCCCACAGTCTGTGCTGCTCCCATCCCTGGGCATCCTGGAGCTAAGCTGCTTTGGAAGATAAAGGGAGCGTGTGTACCTGAAGCCACATTTTGGTCACATATGGGAGAAGTACTTTCAAATTAATTTATTCAAGATAGTTTGGATTTATTCCTGACAGTAACTCCAGAAGCAGAAGTTTGTGATGGAAGTCTTTGGAGACCAACAATTAGAAAGAGGCAAATCAAACAACCAGTGCAGACATCCACAGGATTACGGACGTGATCGTTCACAGCAAACTGTAGAAGAGGACCCGGGCACAAAACCAAAAACCTGGAGAAGCAATGCCATGAATGCTCCACCTGCTCACAACAAAGACCTGCTGCTCCCGAGGTACCTCCAGGCAATGTGCCCCCACTGGGTCTCAGTGGCAAAGAACATCTACAGGGCCCAGCATTCCTGCTGCCCCGTACCCACACAGCCCAAACAGTCTTTTCCAGTGCGTGCTGCCCAACAGACACCAGCTGCTATTTTGGGCTTTCTAGATAAGGAGCGTGGTGAGCTGCACCCAGCAGCAAAAAGCAGAAGAGCTCCCAGTGGAGGCTGCGGCCCTTGATACAGTGATATGCGGCTCCATGTGCTGCTGAGACAGAGAACCCAAATGGGTGATGGTTTCTTCCTTCACTTGGTACTGCACAGCGTCTGTCCTCATTCTAATGGCTGCATGAGTAACAAACAAAGTGTCTCTAATTGCTGTGGAGCCGTCGCTGGCCATGCTGCACTCTGCAAACACAGGGAACACCCAGAGGAGAGGAGTGGTTGTGCTGCAGAGCTGGGCTGCCACCCCCTGCCCTGACCAGCAGCCCCAAGGCAGCCACTGAGCTGCTCTGCCCTCACACACTCCTCACGAGGCTGTAAATCCTGAGAACGGGACGTGTCTCTGCATAGAATCCCTACAGCAGGTTGACTTTGGCCACAACCTGCTTGCAGCCCAGCCTGGAGAACTCCTTGCCGCCTGTAGTGTAGTAGCTGAGCTGGCTGGCCAACCTCTCGACGTGGCTCTGCTCGGGGTACAGCCCTTCCCTCCTCATCTCCTCCAGGAAGCAGTCTATGACGTGACTCCTCTCCAGGAGAACGAAGGGGACGATGTCTGCTGCCTTCCACAGTGGGTGGGTATGGGCCAGCACAGGCTGGATGACATTCAGCAGCTCCTCAGCTCCGCTCTGCTGCTGCAGGAGCTCAGCAGATGCGTTCTGGATGACAAACTTGGTGATTTCACCACCCCCAATGTTGCTTATCAAAATATAGATGGCATTGAGGAACTCATTGGTTTGGTTGGGTTCAAAGAACCGGCTGAGAGCATCCAGCAGGACCGGAGACATGAGTTCAACCTCATCCAGAATGAACAGCGGTATCTTCTCCTCTATTTCAGCTCTCGTGACCATGTCAGAAATCTTTTTAGACAAGTCTGTCTCGCAGGTGAGAGGAGCCACGCCGCTGGGGCAGTGGTGCATGACAAAGTACTGCAGCACAAAGTCATTGTCCATGACGGAGCGAAAATGCTTGGCCAGCAACCAGCCAACGTGACTCTTCCCCACTCCTGTGGGGCCATTTAATGAGAGGACCAGCGGCTTGTTATGGATGTGGGTAGCGAGATAGTCCTTCAGCAGCTGCATAATACTTTCCACAGCCAACTTCTGCCCAAACACCTCCCGGTGCATTGTTTTCTCTAAGCCATCCAGGTCGTATTTCTGGAGGTTATCATCCAGGTTCTCTATGGCGTTGAGGATCTGGAAGAAGATGATGACGATGAGCAGCAGGAGGCAGCGTTTGGCGTTGCTCTTCTCCTCCGCTGGGAGGTACCGCTTTGTTTTGTCGGGGTACAGAACTACACGAGATTTCCTTCTCTTCTTTTTCCTCCTGGGTTTGCTCATGGCCCACTCCTCCACCGATGTATCAAAGGTGAAGTACTGGGAGGTCTTGAAGCCAGACTGGCTGAAGAAGGACTTGGAGGAGCCGTACAGACCAGACCTGTTCAGGGAAAACTGCCTCTGGAGCAGCCGCGTGTGGACGGGCTCGGATGACTTTTCCTGGGGGAGCTCAAAGTGCAGACGGCTTTTCTTCTGCACCCGGTAGCGCTGCTTGAGGCGGATGATTGCCCTCAAGGGAGAAGAAATAAAGGAGATCTTCTTGGAAGCTACAGGGATCTCAGTGTCAGGCACTTCGTCCCCTTCACTCTCAGAGCAAGACGCCTCTCCCTTCACATCAGCCTTGGCACAGAGCAGCTCTCCTTCCCCATCGCTGTCTGAGCAGCACATCTGTCCTTCCACGTGGCCATCAGCATAAGGGCCTTCTCCTTTTGCACTGCTTTCAGCATAGGAAACCTCTTCTGCTGCATTCCCCGTGGCAGCGGGAGGTTCTCCATCCACCTCAGCACAGGACACCTCTCCTTTTGCATCGCCCTCAGCACGGGATGCCTCTCCTCCCACATCCTCCATGGTTGTGGGTGCTTCTCCATCCACCTCTGCACTGAGCAGCTCTCCATCCATCTCGCTCAGTTCTTACAGCCCACTCACATCCTCTTCTTTCTAAAGCAAAAAAGGACAATGCAAAATCAACCTTCGTAAGAGCAGGATGTGATTGACAGCAGCCAAACGAGGCTGATAGGAACGACCCCACACAGCCATCGGGGTGTCCAAACAGGGATCTCTGCATACAGTATCAGCCGTACACCAAGGGAAGGGGAAGGCAGCCCTGGAGTAAGGGCACTGTTGGATGGGGCGGGCAGCAGGATGTGACCCCACACTGTTTCCTTAGCACCTGCCAAACACAAGCAACACAACAACACCACACCCCTCCATAAGGAAACAGTCACAGTGCATCGACAGGTCACAGAAAGCTCTGCCAGCCGCCCCGTGGAGGGGGGCTCCACGGGAGCACAGCGGCTCCGCCACCCCCCGCCCTTCCCCACCCGGAGCCACGCAGAGCAGCGCGGGCAGCCCCCAAAGTGAGGAGGGGGAAACGCGTGTCCGGAGCTCACCCGGCGAGCAGGGAGGGATGGGAGCACGGCGGGGAGCTCAGAGCGACGTCCGGCCGAGCCGACCTCCAGCCGCGCGGTGCCGGCTCCGTCCCCACCCGGCGCTGCCCGCAGCCCGTGTCACGGTGGGAGGGCACTTCCCCAGCGCTGACGCACGGGGATGGAGGCTGCGGTGACAGCGGCGGGGCAGGAAGCGGGGCCGGACGGGGCGAACACAGCACGCAGCCCCGGCACCGGGCGGTGCGATGTGCGCGGAGCGCTGCCGGCACGTCGGCGGGGCTCACGTCGGGGCTGCTGTGCCCGAACCCGGCGCCCGGTGACCTCCATTAGCCCCGAGCGTTAATTGCTCACCTTGCGCGGCCGTGCCCCGCACCGAACCAGCCGGGCGAGATTCCTGCACGCAGCGCGGCTGGAGGGATGGCGGCCACGCCGGGTCCCCACGCTGTCCCCGTGTCACCCCGGCACCGGGGCGGTGCTCTCCGGTGCCATTCACTTCTATCACCCAGGCACCGCCAGCCCTAAGTGTCTGGAAGCAACCCCAGACCCTGCTCTGACAGCTGAGACCCCAACAGCACATCCACCATCCTATAGCAGGGCATGGCTCACCCTCTGGATGACGGGGGCGTGCTGGGACCAAAGCCCACCTGCAGAACCCCAGGACACGGAGAGCCACTGGGCAGGGGCACAACAGGACAGCAGGGTGGGAGAAGTGGTGATGGGAAGGGGAACCACTGGGAAACCCCAAAGGTTCCCCTGGGCTGGAAACAACCACCTGCAGCTGAAGCTGAGAGCGTGTGGGGGAAGTGCAGAGCAAAAAGAGGAGGAGGGGGACAGGCAGAAGGGATGGGAGCAGAGGTTACAGCTCTGGGGAGACACGGATCACCTGAATCCCCGTGCCACCCCAATCCTGTGCCACCATCCCCGTGCTACCAACATCACCGCGCCATCCTCACTGCTGTGCCATCCCCATCCCGTGCAGCTGAGCACACCCCAGAACCTCAGCATATCCCATGGCATGCAGCTGCTCCCCACCTCCCTATGCACCTCATGGAAGCAACAGTGACACAAAGCCCCAAACGCGGCCATTTCCCACCCGGCCCCATCCGCTCACTGACCGTGGGGTCTCTCGGTGCGTCCCCTGGGTGCTGCCACCCCAACCCAGAGCTGCGCTGCCCTCACGGTGCCGGGAGGAAATGGCGAGGAGGAGTGGCCCTGCACCACTTCCTCGTCCCCGAGCGCAGCTGCCTGGTGTGATGATTCTGATGGGGCTGGGGGAGCGTGTTGGCCTTGGGATGCCGAGTTTGGGTGATGATGGGGGGGGTGATGGGTGCCAGAGGGTCACAGAGGACCTTGGGGATTACTGGGGTGGTCTGGGGGAAAATAAGGTGAATCTGGTATAAAGCTTTGTGCCCGGTGCAGCTCCTTGCTGACAGCCCTGAGCCAAACATCCCAAAAGTGGTGCCCTGCAGCAGCAGTGCTGATGGGGCAGGGGCTGTACCCACATCCCAGTGCCCCCCATGCACCCACCTGTGCCCACTCCACTGAGCTCTGTTTGGTGTTGCTCCACGCTCTCATTTCTGGTGAACCCCCGGGGTAAACTCAGGGTGTGAAGCGAAGCCCCTCACCTGCTGTAGCAGCAGCCCAGGACCAAAAGTAGATGTGAAAAACAACCCACCTCCCAACAACTTCCCTTCCCTGCATGGGCTGTGGCCACAGGGATGGGCCCAGCCATTCCCTGCAGTGCAGGGACATCAGCATCACATCAAGGTCCCCCTCCAGAGCAGCCCTGAATGCACTTTGTGGGCTGCAGCCCTCATGGACACAAACAAGGCATTTTGGGAGATAAACTGGGGTTTTGCAATAGGAGAGCTCCTCCCCAGCAGCACTTTGTGCGGATGCATGCCATAAAAATAATGCAGAAGCAATGATCCCTTGTTAAAAGCAGCTAAAAGAGCAAGAAGCTGCCATGTCCAGCTGAAGGTAATGCAACGTGGGGGTGTGCAATGGGATGGGGTTCTGTGCAACGGGGCTGTGCGTGCAGCAGGGTGGTACTGCAGGGAGCACGCAGGTGCAACAAGGTGGGGGTGTATGGATGGGGGGCAGGCTGTGCAATGGGGGTGCATGGCATGGGAGTGTGCAATGGTGGGGGGCACACACATGCAGGAAAGGCTGTGCGGGGTGGGGGGAAGCATGCATATGCTTTCAGGCAGCACAATGATGGGGCGCACACACATATTGGGGAGAGATCACATGCATACAAGGGATGCTGCAGGGGAGCAGTGCCCTGGGCCACCCTCTTCCCCCCATCCTGAAGCCCCCCACTCACCTCAGGCCTCCTGGAGCCCTGCAGCCCCCATCGGGGCCCCCTGGGAGGACGCAGCCAGGAGCAGCAGCTGTGGGCGCCGCACAGCCCTTCCTGCAGGGCCAGGAATGCAAATCCTGCTCAACGCCTCCTCTCCTGTGGCTCAGCCCCACTGGGCCCCCCCAGGAAGAAAAGGGATGAGAAAACCCAGGGGAGGCTTTGGGGCACCCATCCCTGCAGGCACCGGGACCAGGGGGTACCCAGCGTGTTGGCAGCCAACAGGGGGTGGGGGCACCCACGCATCCCCAGTGCTGCTTTTGCAGCACATCAAATCAGCTCTTTTCTAATGAGCTCTTCTTTTCTTTCCTCTTGTTTTAACATCGAATTTAGCTTTTCTCTCCGCATCGTGGCACCGGGTAAAGCCGAGTGAATGCAAATCCCGTGGTGGCAACCAGGACACAAAACACCAGGGCTGGAGGTGCCCAGAGGGGTCAGAGCAGGGAGGTGCTGTGCTTCGTGCTTCCCTCCCCCCAGCACGGAACTACAACAGGAAAAAAACAAAATACCTTCACAACAAAAAAACCCAAACAATGAAAGAATGTGAAACCCTTCCCTGTTGCCGGTAGGAGCATTCCAAAGCCAACAGCAGAGTGCAGCCCACAGCAGGAACACAGGGGTGGGGGGGTTGGAGGACCCATGGGGCAGGGGGGGCTGTGGGGCACCCAGCAGCGCTCAGCCCTGGTTCACTGTTAGCAAAAATTTCCGACCTCCATCAGCAGACGTGGCTGCACGTGTCCCCTGTAACCCAAACAGTTTACATGTGGGCCGGGAGCATCCCTTGTAGGGAAGAGGCTCCCTGCTGGGGTTCTGGAGGGCTGTCTATAAACAGTTTATAAATAGAGCAGTACCTGGGGTGCTGGGATCTGCTGGGACGAGGGGGGTTCCTCTGGCTGCAGCGCTCCCATTGCACAGCGCAGGATGAGCCAGAAGCACCGACTGTTATTATTTGTACTTCTGGCTCGTTCCTTTTTTTCCTCCAGCTTCCTCAGTTCAGCCTGAGAAATTCCTTCCCCAGCTTGTTTCAATCAGCTTCGAGCCTTTTATGTTTCATCCAAAACATCCTGAACCCTTCATTAAACCCGAGTTCTTCCTACTGTAATGCTTTGAAAGTTGGGCAGCGACGGCCGCCCCGTGGCTCTGGGATGGGGACACCATGGAGACCTGTGGCCCTAAAATGGGGACACGGTGGGGCCCCATGGCTCTGGGATGGGGACAGAGCAGCTCCACTCTGACCCAACAAACCCACAGCACACACGGGGTGACTGGGGAACGACAGCAATTTCTGCAGAGGAGAAAGTGAAGCTCCCACAGAGGAAGAGCTGCAAACTTGCACGAGGGAGATAAGCCCCCAGCAGCACTAAGGATGCCCACGGTGATGGGCTGAGGATCCCTTACACACCAACAGACAAGGCTGTGACCCTGAAACACACCAAGGACGCACAGTTGCCACAGCAGTGGGTTTTAAAGGGAGAGGAATACTCATGCTGTAGTAAAGCAGTGCTGTCAGTGCCTGGACAGCCCTCACACCCCCCCAGGATTAACCAGCCCACCTTGGCAAACTGCTGCATCTCATCTTCTACAGCATTCTTCATCCCACAGTAAAATTATTCCACCCATCTTAAAGTCCTGAGCAAGGATTAGGGGGCCCTGGGGTCCCCTTGGAACCACAAGAGGCAGCACAGACACCACTCCTGTTTCAACACAAGGAGACACAGCCAGCAGCCCCCCCCAAACCTCCCATGGCTGCAGTGGTGCCTGGCTGACTTCAGAGCTTCAGCATGGAGAACTGTTGGAGAACACACTGCTGAGAGAACCAACCCAGAGACCACTGCTGGGTTTTATTGATGGGGATCAGACACTCATTTACAAAAGGAAGGTAACGTGGGCAGCAGCTCCAGCCCAGCTGTTCTGAGGGCTCTGCAGCCCACGCTGCTGCTGAGCTGTTGGGAGGGGGCACAGCACCAGCCCCAGCACAGAACGTACCCAGCAGGATGCAGAGCTGGGTGACACCGAGGCACTCACAGCCTAGTTGCAGTTCTTGGGCAGGCGATAGACACCTCCGGAGTAGATGAGCTGCTGGTCCCGCACCTTCTTCTGCAGGAAGCCCTGCAGCTCCTGTATGTCGATCTCTGTGACCACAGGGCCCGTCATCACAAACATCTTCAGCATGCTGTGGATCCTCTCCAAGGACAGGCTCTCCAGGTTGGTCAGCATCGCCTGGATGTAGGTCCAGAACAGCTGCAAGGACACACAGCAAACCAGCATCAGTACCACGCAGAAAAAGGGCTGCTGAGAGCCCGGCCTTTAAGTGGCACCCAGACACACCTGCAGCTCTTCCTCTTTCTGGTCAGCCTGCGAGGCCATGGCTGAGTCCCCCTCCTCATCGCTGTCTATCAGGACAACCTTCTCCCCCTGGTCCTTCTGCTCCTCCTCGATGACGGTGAAGGTGCCGGGTGGTTCCTCACGCAGCACTCCCTGCTGCAGCCACAGCGTCATCTTACGCTTCAGGGACGTCACGGGCACCTTGAGCACCTCGCTCAGCTCTGTCAGTGTCCATGTACCTGCACAGAGCACAGCTATCAGGGAGGGCTGCAGGACGCCTTGCCCACCCCCAGTACCAGGGCTTAACAGTGCTTTTCTGAGTGCTGCCTCCAGCTGCAGTAGATCCCAGCTCCAAGCAGGTCCTGCCCACCCGATGGAGCTCTTGGTCCCTATGGCAATGTGGCCTTCCCACCCAGCTCCGTGTGCCACACCACGTCACTCACTCTTGTTCTGGAAGTGCAGGATGATGGCAGCGTGCACAGGGGACACGGACAGGGAGAGCGTGCGGTCGGCCAGCTCCACATCCAGGCTCACCAGCCCCAGGTGGTACTTCCAGTTCAGGGTCCTCATGGCCTGGAAGAGAGAAGCAGCAGATTTTCCAGCCCTACAGCTGGTTGAACTCTATTCACCTCCAACAAAGACAAAGGCTGCTCCCACCTCACGAATCTCCATCCCACCATTATCTATTCCCTCAAAAGGAAACACCTTTGACACAAGTTGTTGCCCAGTACCAGGGTCCCTCTCCTGCCTGAAAACCTCTCCTCAAGAGAACACTTAGCTCTTTAACTCTGCAGGTGTAGCAGCAGCTACGCTGTAAGGGATGTTACAGGGACTCTGGATAGACCATGCAAACTCATGCTACGTAGCAGAGTTAGCAACACAGAACTCCTACAGAGGGTTAAGGAATCCTCACCTTCAATTTCTCGTACTTCTTGGAATAGGCTTCCATGGCTTCCTTGACCTGCTCTGGGAGCTCCAGCTTCTCCTCCTTCAGCGGTGGCCAGAACTCACTGGACAGGATAACAGCCACGAGGCTGAACGGCGGCCTCTCCTCCTCAGGGAGCTTCTCCTCCTCATCACGAATGTTGGCGTTGATGCGTCGTGAGTCAGCCATGTCCTGGAGAAGGCAGAGGACAATAAGAGCCCTTCAACACCCAGAAGGGTGTAGGCAGGAAAGGCACCAACTCTGCAGCACCCACCCCCAGCCAACAACCCAACCTGCTGGGCTTAAAGAACAGCCATCCCCAATGCACTTCTGCTGTCACCAGTCAGCCCCCTCAGCAGGATTCTCATAGCCCCATTCCCCTAACAGACCCTCTGTGGTCGCTCTTCATCACCAATGAGCAAAAACACCCAGAACTTGAATTTAAAAAGGCAAAAACCAAACAATAACAAAAGTCAATTACCTTTAACATGACTTCACAATAGTGCATCTGAGCTTCGCCAAACCGCAGCTTGAGCAGCTCCACGTTGCGGATTTCCCTGGTGAGAGAAAGGATCAAATGTGGGTTCCAAGAGACACAGCCGGGTTGCAGCTGAGGTTTCCTGATGGTTCATGACTTTTTTTGTACTCTGTCACCTTCTGCTGACCCTCAGCAGCCCCTGCAGGTTGCTAGAAAATAGGGGATGGGGCTCAGGGTGTCTGTGCTTCCACTTCCCTATGTGCTGCTCTATTAGTGCCAAGCCAAAGGCAAGGCTGAGCAGCAGGTGAGCCCTCAACTTCTAGATGCCACCCACAGCTGCAGAGGAGATGGCTGCAGAAATGGGGTTAATATTTAGTAGGCCCAGGGCTGAAGCAGATCCCTGTGAGGTGATTTCAGCTGGGTCTCACCTCTCAGCACTGTAGTTGAACTGATGGAGCAGCCGGTCAGCCAGGAGCGTGCGGTACTCATTGATAAACAGGTCCTTGCTGCCGTAGATGCTCACCAGTAGGCTGATGATGTCTGAGGACCGGCGCTTGGAACTTGATTTCCCTATTGAAATGCAGCAGAGAGCAATGTGAGATGAGCAAAGCTCCAGCCCAGATCAGCACAACCAAACCAATGACTCAAGACTACAGCCAGCTGGGGGGAGACAGCGGGCTGCCTTGAACCTGCTCTAGATTAACCTGGATCTGCATCAACCGGGTCAGGGACCCAGTCCCCTGGTTCTGAGATGTCATCGTCGCTCTCCTGGCCATTCTCCAGTGTCACTGGGTCAGCTTTCGAGAGCTCATTGGCCAGATCCCCAGAGCCCTCAGCATCCCCCGTGAGACCGGCCACGATCTGCCGCACGGTGTCCTCCCGTGTCCTGCCAAAAGATGAGAGAGATGGAGCCAATGGAGGGAAGGGGATGCACAGGGCTGCCCCGAGAGCCTCTTACCTCAGGTACTTCCTGATGGGCTCACAGGCGACCTCCAGGATAACCATGGAGGGGTCCAGCTCCCGCAGGGCTTTAATGGCCGAGATATATAAAGTGATGATGTCAGATGTGTTGACACCTACGAGAGGGGAAGGGGAGCAGTTGAGAGTCCCAGAGCACAGATATGGATACAAGAAAGGTTCTGCTAGATCTATGGAGCTGGAGGCAAAGGGCTTGAAGCCCTATTGGCTCATCCATGTGGAGAGAACAGATCTCTATGGTGACACACAGGGATGTAAAACCCACCGGGATGCAGAAGTCGTATTTCCAGAGCACTTTTCAGGGAGCTGAGCAGCTGCTGCCTCAGGTTTGTCCTTTCCAGGCAGAACTTGAGGTCCTCCACAGCAGGCTTTGATTCTGGGAAATCTGCAGACCAAGCAGAGATTAGAAACAGTGCCAGGCTCCACAGGGAGACAGCGCGGCACCAAAGATCCACCATTCAATCCAAGCCCAGCAGTGAGTGAACACACAAAGAATGAGTGGGAGACACCGACCTCGAATGATGCTGAACAGCTCTTCGATCAACATGCCGGCGTAGATACGGTAGAAGAACCTCTGGACATGGCAGCGCCAGCGCTTCAGGGTGCTGCTGGCTTCTGCAGAGGGGCGAGCCAAGGGGCCGTCCTGCAGGAACACTCTGCTGAGCCAGCCCAGCACCTTCTCGATCCACTGCAACAGCAGAGGGAGAGCACAGGGATGGAGGGCAGCTCTGCAGGGTGGGATATTCCATCCTGCAGAATTCTACTGGTTTTCAATCTAGGGAATGGGAGCAAAGTGCCAACTGCTACATCCAGATATTCAGAATAATTGGGTTTACTTCCTGCTTAAGGTGGCAAATGTGTAACACCACCTGAGGCGGCACCTGAGTATTAAGAGTTATGAGGTGGCGTTATGTTTTGATAACCAGCTTTAGGTGTGGTGTGCTGCTGTTAATGCTCAGCTGTCTGCTTGACCATGGACTGGAGGAGTGCATGAGTTCTGCCCATAGAACCACAAGGCAAAAGAACGTGCTGCAGCACAGAGCACCCAAGCACCAGACCTGTACTGGGAAAGCTGAAAAACAAAAGGAAAGTGTGATCGTTGATGCAAAGCACCTGGATGGTGAGGAGCAGCTTTACCCAGCCATTCTCCCCAGGAGTTTGTCTCTGAGAGCCCCTTTACAGCAGGGCCAGAGGAGAAAGTGTTGCACAGCAACTGTAGGGAAGCCAACACCAAATCACCGCCTGTGTTTGCAGACAACACAAATGCCCAGCATGGCACACAGTGAGGAAACCAGGACAACAGCACGGAGCTGCCTGGTTCGCATGGCAACCTGACCTCACACTTTGTTCGTCAGTGCAGACCAACGTAAGGCCATGCATCAAGGAACAAAGAGCACAGAGTGAGTGTGCAGAGCACAGCCCGTGTCCCAGAGCACAGCCCGTGCCCCAGAGCAGCCGTAACCTTGAGAAGAGCTTTAAGGTCATACACAGCAAAGAGCTCGACACAAACTCAGTGCAAGGCAGCAGCGAGAGAACTGAGGAGGCGTGAGGAAGGACACTGGGCAAGACTCTCCCTGGAGTCTTCTCTACTCCAAGCTGAACAAGCCCAGTTCCCTCAACTGAGAGAGCAGACCCTCTAACATTAATCTCAAATGTAAAGTTTTAACCACTCCTCTTCTACCAGGGCTGGTGGAAGTCACAGTCCAGGACTGGGGAATTGAGGCAGAGTTGGGAATTTAGCAGCAGGAACAGGAGCAGCTTCACATCTCCATAGCCAGTGCCTCCCTTACCTCCTGGAACTCGTTCAGGAAGGAGTGCTCATAATCACCCCGGCAGCGTCGCTCCATCCTCTCCTTGATCATCCTGTGCAGGATGGTGGTCACAGCATCAGCACTCACCCTCTCCAGCAAATTCAACTGACGGCTGCAGACACAGAACCCCGAGTGAGTGAGCAGAAGCAAAAGCATGAAGAGAAAACTGAGCTAACAGAGCACACCTGCTGCCATGTGCTGTGCAGGTGCTCTTAATTTAAGCACTCTGATTGCAGGCAGCAATAACACATCACACAGCTGCCATCCTATCTTCAGAAACACTGTCATAGGGTTATAGAATCACAGAATCATTTGAGTTGGAAGGGACCTTAAAGGCCATCAAGTCCCACTCCCTGCAGTGCACAGGGACACCCACAGCTCCATCAGTGCTCAGAGCCCCAACACCTGCCCTTGGCTGTGCCATACGTACAGGATGTCATTGAGCTGCCGGAACCGCTCCATGGCCGTGGGGCACCAGCACTGCTCCCTCCTGCTGCCGCACCCTGCACACACCGCACTCTCCCCTCCGCTCTCCTCCGTGTCGCTCTCCTGCTCGGCCTCACTCATGCTGCTCTCACACTCATTCATTCCCTCTTCTCCCTTCTTCCACTGCCGCATGTATATCCGGAAGGTGCGGCTGTAGAACTGCTGGATCATCTCCTGGAAGGGTTTGGTGGTGGAGAAGAACAGGATGGCTTTGAACATGGTGTACACCTTCTCCCGCAGCGTCTGAGCTCCCGTCCCCAGGAGCAGCCCGGCCTTGGTGCATCCCTCCAGGAGCTCCATGCTGCTCAGGTAGGGCTCCAGGCGGCACTTGAGGAGACAAAACGCATCCAGGAGGAGCGCTGAGCACTGCTGCTCCTCCGCCGTGTTCTCATATTGCCCGACACAGTTCCAGAACTCGGGGGCGATGTGTGCCTGCAGGTCGGTCTGCAGCACCTCGAGGAACCACTCTTCCACCGCAGCGTGCAGCCCGTAACAGCGCAGCACCTCCAGGGCGGCCCGCAGCTCCGCATCCTGCAGTGGGCGAACCGGGTCACAGCGCCCCGCTGCCTGGGGAACAGAGGGGATGAAAGGTTGAGCACGGAGCACACAGCCAGACCTTTATCCCCCATCCCTGGGCACGGTGCGGGGCTGGCAGCCCATGGCAGGGGGGGGTGGGCTGTAAGGGCTCCCCCAACCCGACCATTCTGACTCTAGGCAGACACGTGCCAGGGGGGACCCTCGACGTGTGGGCTGTGCCCATCCCACAGACCCAACGCTACTGGATTAAAATCAGTTCTGTTGCTTGTATATGTTAACTACATTACATATTTAACGAGGGCTGCTCTGAAAGTGATGCCTCCTATTTTATTGTACTGGCCCACAGTGTCAGAGGGGGATGTGGGTAGGACGGCAGCTGAGGCTGAACCTCCCACCAATACACTACTGCTATGTGACGTACGGCAGCAAGGGGCAGTCTGACATGGAAGCGAACGGAGCACACGTCTCTCGTTCATCACAGTGCCGGCCAATTTGCTCTATTTACGCTCCCATCTCTTTGTATCTATCGCAGCTCCTACAGAACACAACAGGAGGCATCACTTTCGGAGCGGACCAGCACCACCTCTATGCCCTCGGACAAGCCGCATCCCGCACACGGCAGCGATGTGCCGGGGGGGGCTCAGCCCAACCACCCGCACAACGGCCACCATTACCCCCATTACCCACTGCTGGGGCCGCACCGTGACCCACACCCCCCCGTCCCGTCCCGTCCCGTCTATCCCCCCATCCCTTTGCCCCCTCTCCCCGCTCACCAGCCCCAGCGCTGCGGGCGGTACCAGGGCGGCACTGACTGCGCTCCACGCCGCCGACAGCCCCGCACCCGCCGCCTCCATGTCCCGCAGGAAGGGGCGGAGCGCGGAGCCGCCGTTGGTGCCGCACGATGAGCGGAACCGGGGAAACGCTGCAGGGCTACAACGCTGCGCTGCTGGAGGGTGGGTGAGCGGGGACGGGAGGGGGGGACAGCGAGCAGCCGGTGCTCACACGGTGATGGTGGTGGTGGTGGGTCCGAGCAGGGCTGGCCGAGCTCCGAACACGGCGGGATGAGCTGAGCGAGCGGATCCGGGAGGAGGAGGCGGAGAGAGAACGGCTGCAGAGCCGCATCGCGGCGCTCACCGAGCGCTTGGCCCGAAGCTCCGAGCGAACGGCACGGCACCTGGCTGCAAAACGGCAGCTGGAAAACAGCATCGCTGAGAGCGAGGCGGCTTATGGCAAGGTACGGCCATAGGGAACCCCATACACCAGGGGGAGACAGAGCGGGGAGGAGTTGGTGCTGTACGGCCGGTGAGGCGCTGCCCCATCCCTGCAGACATTTGAGGTCAGGGGATGGAGCTCTGAGCACTGATGGAGTGTCCCTGAGCACAGCAGGGAGTGGGACCTGATGGCCTTTAAGGCCCCTTCCAGTTCAAACGATCCCACGGTTCTGTGCCTGCTCCATTCAGCTGAGCTCAGCTCTTCATTCAAGCCCCACTCAGCACTTGAAGAAATAAAAGTTTTTCCAGGTAGTCGCCTACATTTTCCTTTTTCCCATGTGTCTTTTGAAGTGCTGTAAGCACGGCATCCTCCTCACCCAGCCGGACCAGCACTAAACATGGGAAGTGCTGGGGGTTGGGAGGCAACCAGCTGCCACAATTCACTCATTAGTAATAAATATAAGTATATAAATAAATATTAGTGGAATATTTATCATCCAGCACTAAAAGAGAAGTTGGTTCAGCTGCCATACCCTGTGTAAACCCTGATGGACCCTCTGCATCTCCCACATTAGCTGCTAATGACTGTAAAGAGTCAAGACTTCCATCAGCACACACCCCAATGCAGCACATGAGGGGCACAGCCCAGCTGCCTCACTCAGCCAGCACACCTCATAGGGCTGTGATGACACACAGGGATGTAAGACCCACCAGGACACTGTTTGGAAGGGAAGGTGATATGAGGAAGCACTCCAGGACCCAAAGGTTGGGGAGAACTTGTGTGAGAATGTGGTGTTGTAAAGTTACACCACAAACAGCACAGGTTGGAAAAGAAACCTTCCCTGAGATACAAACCACGACCCCCTGTCCTACAAACAAAGCCGTGTTTATTGAAATTAGGGGACAAGAGTCACAGCAGGTGAGAAGCCAAGGGGTGAGGAGAGGAAACATGGTCATCCTGCAGACTGAAATGAGGAGCAGAGTCCCCTCCTGTGCATTCAGGTCTCTGTGTGATGGTGCTCCTTGCCCTTCCCCAGCCCATGGGAAACCCAGGACTCACCCTAACGCACACACCATGCTCTGATATGGGGGAAAGACAGCAGGATCCCTCTGCAGGGCTTTTCACCTCTCCTCTGACCATTTCATACCCCTGTAAGGCCATAGGAATGAGTATAAACTATCACTGGGACTGAAACAGCCACATTCTGTTACAGGTGCCCACTGTAAACAGGTGAGCTGCACAGGCAGCGAGATCTAAGCCTGGTGTTGCCTTGATCTCCTGGGCACAACAGATGGGAGTGTTAGATGGTATAAAATGTGTGCTAAAAACAGAAGAAAATGAATGAAAGGAGTGAGATTTAGTCTGATTTAAGGTCATTGTGGGGTTACTTATCAAAGCAAGAGACCTGAAGCATTCAGGTTTAGTAGTGGAAAACACTGAGTCTGCTGCCTGCAATTTTAATACTGCTCCAAGAAGCCCAAGTAGGAAGTAAACTCAAATGTACATTCTGCGGCAGGAAAGTCTCTGCTTTATGTTCCAGGGCAGAGAAATGGCTCAAGGTTTTTCTGATTCAGAATATGGGCATAACCAGAGAAATTCCTGCCCAGCCATCCCTGCAGTGAGACAGGACACCTCAACTCCCAGTGCTGTATTGCTCAGGGGGTGGAGGATCCCTCCTGCTGCAGGGTACATCAGCTGAGCTCAGAGAGAACTGTTTAGTTGATACAAAATACATAAGCTGTTTTTATTTCCTTCTTTCCCAGATTCTGGAGAGTTCTCAGACATTGCTAGATGCCCTGAAGGGAGACATCAGGAATGCTAGCAAAACCAGGGAGCCTGCGAGCACCTCAAAGCAAACACCTGGACAAAAGCATTCCTAAAGCTGCTCTTCAGCCTGGCCAGGCCCCTTGGTGGGGGGCAGCTGTTGTTCTGGTGCGAGGATGTCACCATTAATAAAAGCGTGTTGCAGAATTATCTTTTCCTTTCAGAAGCATTTTGGTATTAGAGAGCTGCTGGGTGCAGCAGAGCACCAGGGGCCTGTCCCAGCCAGGGAAAGTGAGGGCACAAAGCTCCTTCAGTGGGATCAGCACCCACAGCAGCACTGCAGTTGGCTGAAGGCAGCAGAGCAGCCTGTGGGATATCGGTCAGCATCCCTCATTGACTCACAGCAGAACAAAGCCAGGACAGGCAGCTCTGTGTTCACCACTTACACATCTGTTATGCTGCAGCTCAGGAGCCGGGGCTGCCATAAGCTCACAGCTTGAGCTTTCCACTGTCCAAGATGTAAAAAGGTACAAAGAACATTTTCAGATCATAGATCAGTGTCAGCTCAGACAGACATTGTCTATCTATCATACACAAGCCAATAAAACCCAAACATCACCAAAAGATGGCAGCCTGGTCCTTCAGACAGAGCCACGCGTGGGGGACCGCCCCTTTCACAAAGCCCAGAGAGGCCGTGTCTGTTCCAACTGCATCTCTTTTAATCCCAGAAGTACAAATCACATTAGCAGCAGTGTTCAGTCTTTTCCAGAGTGCAATTTTGACCCTGAGTGTGTACAGTCGTAGAAAATTTAAATGGAAGAGTCGAGGAGATTCCTTTGTATATTGGCTGCATCAAACAATTACAACAGAACTATAAAAATACTAGAAAAAATAAATCATATTCCTTGTTCAAGTTCTGCAGAAGGAAGGAGTGAAACGATCCTCCTGTGCTTTGCATAGGGAAATAGAGTGAGCAAGGCAAGAAGCAAGTCTCCCCACCACCCAAGACACATCAGTCTCAGGCCTGGCCCCATTAGATGCCAAAACAGAACAAAGAGAACAAGCACAATTAGAGTTAGTGGAGCCTGCAGAGCACAAGTAGTTACAGAGAGATCAAAGCTATGGCCAACGTTTGGGAACCCTCACAAGGCTCCAGTTGGACTGGGTGCTTCCTGCTGTCAGTGCAAAAGTGACACCTAAAACTGAAGGCATTTATTCCCCTCCCCATCACCCACACAGTGCATTCAGGTTCCTTCACAAGAGCTTAACTGGCACGTAAATTCCATGACAGTTGGTGAAATGAGACCCAAAAACACAACGAGAACAACCCACGAATCCTCAGTTCTTCCAACCACTGCAGCCTGGCTGTCAGAACCATGCAGTGAGCCCAGCCACCTGCCCACAGCTTCCATCACTGGGGCCTCTGGTGAGAGAAGTGTTACAAATGCTGTCCAGGCCCCACTCAGCACTTGGATGAGAAGAGTCATAAGCACTGAGAGCATCTACACCTATCCTGGGGTTACACATTGCTTTAAGATACCTGTCTAATCAACAGCTGATCTTGAACAAGGAATATGCAAGGCCACAGGGAGAATAAACCATATGCATTAAAAAAACAGTTGTTTAGGTCCCGGAACCCAGTGCAAATATTCTCCAAAGATGCCCAATGGCATCTAGTCCACCCTTGGCATCAGGATGCTGTGAAGACTGTGATGAGGGAGGGACCCAGGCGGTGGTTCCTGTGATGCACTGCCAGGCTCTGCCCAGCAGCTGCTGCTGCAGGCTCAGAGATGGAGCAATCAGAAGTACAGAGCTGGCTCACTGCTGAAGTCGGAGAGTCCGCCCTTCTCAGCTGGGGTGAGCTGTGGAGGAAGCAGAATTGAAATGGAATCGTCACCAGATCAAAAGCAAACGAGGACCCATGGCTCTGGGCAGTGAGGGCTGTGGTGGCACCTTGCCTGGGGCTAATGAGTACATTAATTCCCCTCCAGAAGTGCCGTGCAGCACAGAGGGCCAGCTGCCTTACGACTGCCTTACATACACAGAAGGCAGGGCAGCTGGTGGCAGTGGGAGTTTGCATTAACCTTCTCTCACCGCCCAGCAAACATGTTCTGGAGAAGGCAGACCCTGTTCCCCCCGCTGTCCAGAAGGAGAGAACCCCAGGACAAAAACTGCTCTGAATCCTCACCATGACTTGGTTCCCATCAGCTTCCTTCAGGAGGGGTCCCTTGGCAGGCATCTCCTCATACTTCTGCTCCTGCCACTCGCTGAACTTCACAGAGTGCTTTGGGGTGTAGCTGGATAGATCTGCTGCAAGGACAAAGCTGGCGTGAATGTCTCTCAACACCCCAATGGGAAGAGGGGTCATAATTCTGGCAGGAACAAGATGGGAGCTGCCCACCTGCAGGACGGGCAAGGAACCTGTGCCTGCTGCAGGTACAAACCTATGCCATGCTCTCCAGTGGCTGTCAGTTTCCCTGCCCAGAGCTGCTAGCAGACACTGCAGCATCACCAACCCTCTCAGCATAAAGGGTACTTTTAAATTCTACATTTTTCAGTTTCACTGCATCTCATGCAAGAGAGGCCTGGGAGTTCCCTAAACTGGTTTCAAACTCTGTCCCCACTAAAACCAGTTCTGCTGTCGTATCACCTCTGCTAACATTTCCAGCTGCCTGGGACTCATAACAGCTGTAGGCAACACAGATGGGGTTAGACACCACCAATAACCCTGCAGTCCCTGCCCTCACCCACCTGGGCTAGCTGCATTGGGATGCAAAACGCTGTTTGGGCGTGGAATGTGAAAGGGACGAGATTTGTCCTCTGTTTCAGAAGCGCGTCCTTCCTCTTCCTCCTCCTCTTCCTCCTCTTCCGCCAGCGAGCTCTCGGATGGATACTCAAACATGGTCTGCAAACTTGTCTCATTGAAAGAGATCTTCATCTAGACAACAGCAAAGGAGAATCGTTAGAAAGCAGCATGAGAAACCATCACTCCCAATGTTTGAACCAGCAGAGCACCTCCACCATCCCATAAGGAAGGCACTGTGTCCTCCCACACCTTTCCCCACATGCCCTGCTGAATCTCTCACTGTGCCAAGAGGAACCACAGAGGCTGACAGCCAAACAACGGGACAGTCAGGAGCCCCAGAGGTGTGAAGTACAAGACCAACCCTTGCTCTAAGAGCCTCCTCATGACCTCAGCAATGGTGAAAACTTCATCACACCTGAATAAAAGCAGAAGACACAACTTGCCCAGAGCAGAAAGGCCAAACCCAGACACAGTAACTCCAGATGTAGTCTCTCCAGGTTCAAAGCTGTCCTAATCATTACCTACAGCTCTGAAGATCTGGTTACAATCAATTCACCTTTCCTGGGCAGGTGGAGCTGAAATTCAGCCTGCTGACACTAACAAAAACAGAGGTCAAGGAAAAGCGTTTAAGCTCTTTGTAAGTACACCAAGAAAATAAACACCGAGGAGCAGAGAAGAACTGCTGATGCCAGCACACAACACAGACAAACAAGGAGGATAAGCCTGCCAGGAATACGTGAAAGCCAAAAATAGGGGAGTATCGAGCCAATGCGGATCAGGGCTCAGGACCAGCTGCCTAAAAGGGTGTTTTGATCCCCTTACTTCTAACTGCATTTAAAACTGAGCTAATAGGGTTACAAACAGAATTAAGGGGCAGGATCGGCCTTGCTTAATTCTGTATGTTCTCTTCTCATCCCATGCAATCAGTAGGAAGGAGATGCTGTACAGCTGCTCTGTGTGCCACACTTTCCTTTGCACACAAAGTACACCCCAGGCTGAGGAGCAGCCCTAAGGTGCTCCTAAGGTGAAGAGCAGGTGGTCCTAAGCAGCCTTGCAGCAGCACAGGCTGATCCCATTTCAGAGAAGGGGGCTGCAGTGAGATGTCCCTGTGCTGGAGCACTCAAGGGCTGCTCCCCAGGCTTCACCCCACTGCTGACCTACATGCTCCCTGGCCCGAGGCAGCAGCGATGGCTCACAATGTGTCTCTGTGTGGGGCCAAGTGGTGCTGCCAGGCTGGGGGCTGTGGGATGGAGCTGCTGAGCCATCCAAGCTTGGGAGATGGAGCTCAGTGTTTTCACTGTTGCAGCCCAACCCCACAGCAAGGCCCCAGCAGGAGCAGCACCCAGAGACAGTGGGACTGAATCCAAGCAGCTCCCATCTGCCCATAGCCAACACCAGGTCCCTGCCATGCTCTAGGACACAATGCTGAACCAATTCAGCTGCAGCAGTGCCAGCCCCACACCACGCCAACCAGTCTGCGTGGATACCCCACTCCTACACACCACGGAAGGGCCCTGCTGCCATAGAGCTCTCAAGGACGCACCCCAGCAAAGCAAACAGCAGAGAACAGCTTATTGTGAGACTGGGAAGCAGCTGGGAATAACAAACTGGAAACTCAGTCACAGCAGCCCTGGCTTTGCAGGAACATAAAAGCGCTGGGTTTGTTTCTTTAGGAGCAAAACACGTCCCAAGAGCCAGTCCTGTTCAGAGGAGGAAAACTGCAGCCTTCAGCTGGGGGTGTTTGCAGGGATTTAGCAGTATTTGCTCAGTGGAATGCTTCATGCAGAGCTGTGTCACATAACCAGAGTCCAACCCCAGCCATGCACCTACACAGGAACACTCACAGCAATTGGAGCCACAACGGGAAGAATAAAGCTGTTTTTGGGGGAACACTGTGCTGTTGAACCACTGGGTTCTCGTTGCCATAGCAAAAATCATTTATTTATTTGCTAGGAATTGAGCAGTAATGAGTAATAGAGTACTCAGGAAAGAGAAGCCAGGGTAAACATCGCCCAGCAAGCCCAATGCTGGTAGTTGTACACGGCTTAGGAACACAAATAGGGAAAAGAGAAGTCTGTTTTGTTTCGAGAGATGCTGTCAGGACCAACCTGCACAGACAAGAAACAAGGAAGGCCTCAGCTCCCGTAGTCAGGGTGAGAAGCCTGAAAGTCTCTGCAGTGAAGGGCAGAGCACAGCACTGATGGCAGCTCCCAGCACAAGGATATCAGAGCAAACCACAGAGCTCCCAGAGCTCAGGATGCAGATCAATCTCTGCATTGTGGCTTTTCTCCACCCATCAGCACCACGCTTGGCTGGCATGGCAGAGCCAAAGCAACAGCAGAGCTGCTCCTCTGAATACTCATTCCCTCTAACCATTCTCCTCCCCGAGCAATGTAATCCTGCAATGACAAAATGAGGGACTGTGCTGCCTCCTGCATCCCCAGGGCACGTGTGGGCTGCCAGCACACTGCTGGGTGTGATTGAGAGCAGCTGGTTCAGCAGCTTTTCACGCCTGGTCAGCCAAATGCCTCCTCCTTTCTCAGCAGCAGCGGGAGGGTTTGGGCTGATACCTGCAGGGAGCACAGACAGTGAGCAGGATTGGACTGAAACCTCAATCAAGCATGAATAAATCAGTATTCTGAAGGAAAATCAACCCGTGCTTCCACACAGTCTTACACTGAGCTTTGCTACATCTCTTTCACTGCAGTGGAAGTCAAGAGATTTGGTCAGTGAGACAAAGCAAGAACCAACAGCCCAAGACATCATGTTAGAGACCTGAGAACTGCAGCACAGTCAGCTGGGGGCCCTGGGAAGCCTGCTGCTGCATAGCATCCCTTGGAGATCCATGGGGATAGCATGGGCGGCTGAGCAGGCACCAAACCCTGGGCACATTGGGTGGTCATAATGCAGAACAGCCTCCAAGCTCTGTGCTGCCATGTAGCAAGCTCTGCAGTAGCCTCAACACATTAACAAGGCACTGGCTTTCTAGAGAAGACAAGGAGCATCTGTACATCTAAAGCCTTTCCTTGGAACAAGAAGGAGGGGTTTTTCCTTGGAATTCCCTAGGGATGGAGTAGACAAGACACGGCTCCTCTATCACATTAACCCCATGCTGCTCTGGCTGCCCTGGTGTGCTCAGAAATGACAGATGGCATTTTTCTGTCACTGTACAGCTCTGTTGGCTGCTCCACCTTCCATTCACTTGATCGTGCTTTTCTGAGATGTGTTTTCCAACAGCAACACTCGGTTTTACTCAATGACCAGCTGCAGAACTGAGTCACTGAACAGAGCCAGAAACACCACGGGTTTAGAGCAAAGCACATCAGGGCAGCACTGTGCTGCTGGCAAAGGGGGGGACTGCCTCCAGGACTGCATCCCAGCTCCCAACCACTGGGCAAAACAAGAAAGTCTCCATTTACAAGGCAACCCACAAAGGCAGCCCTGTGTAATCAATATGCTGAAGCACATGGTAGACAGGAGCAATGCATGGAGATTCGAAATATTAAACTCCTCACACAAGACATGGGGAAGTTTCAAATTCCTGCTGAGAAAGAACAGGGCAGGGACATTCCCAGAGCATCACAGGGCACACAGCTCTGTTTTAACTCTTCCTTTCACCATGGCAGCCAAGGAGAGCTCCCAGTGCCCAACTGGCCACAAGTGGTGCAGCACAAAGCAGCAATTCACCAAAGGAGCCCTTCATCCCTTTGCACATCTGCACGTAGAGCCACAGCCTTCCATGGCTCAACAAGGAATCCATGCATTGCTCAGCCCATAGAGGTCAGCCAACTCTCCCTGCATGGGATGCATCTGAATGCACAAAGAGAGTAGGCAAAGCCAGGGTGCAATCAGTGCCAGGGCCTGGCGCCTTCACTAACAGCACTGGATCTTCCCAGGATGCTCACAAAGTCTCTCGACATGACAGACCCTCCAGTGTGACTTCCTGCACAAAGCACTCCAAATCTCTCATTTTCTGGGGCCAGACTGAGCCCTGGGCACATCCCACCAGCTTCTGATTTGCTTAAGAGCTTTTACTGTAGCTCTTGTGCCCCATTTGTCACACATGAGATGGGCAGAAGTGAAGTGCAGGAGCAGCTCAGCACAGGGTGAGGCTGTGGAGAACCCCGGATTGCAACAGCCCTCCCACTGCTGAGATGAGCATGACTCATGTGCTCCATTGGTACTGGGCTGCTATGACAGAAGCAGAGTTTGGAGGTGCTGATAGGCAGCAAGTAAACAGCAAACAACATATCCACGCACCAACACGCTCAGTCCATCCTGCTGGGTGCTTTAAGCTCTAAGCACTGCTGTCTGCAGCCTTCAGCCATCTAAAGCACGGGCCAAAAGCAGCAGTTAGAATGGGGTGGTTCTGCTCGCACTGATCTCTGCTGGGGAGGGCCCCACACTGAGCACAGACATGCAGAAACTCCGAGCAGAAATCACTGCTGACCTCACCTACCAAAAATCCAACACATTCCTTCAGACACATCCTACAGCCCCTCCTTAAAGGCAGCACACTCAGTGCCACCAGCACAGCACAGGCACGGGAAATGGAGAATGGTAAGGCACAAGGCTCTAAAAAAGGTAAATAAATCCAGTCTTTGACCAGAGTGCTCCAAAACAGAGATGGGAGGGAATCTTCATCAGGTTTTTGCACTAACAGGCAAACCCAATTGTGCCATACCTTGCAAACAGCAGCTCACCTGGGCATCCCACTGGGCCCAGCAGCCGGCCGTCCTCCAGTGCTCACTGCAACACTCCAGCCACATCACACAGAACCTCAGATCCCTACCACAGCCCCAGGTGAGTTCCTTTGGCAGGTAACCAGGGATTGCTTCCTGTCGACTCACCAAAGCCAAATTTTATCCTCAGAGATCCAAAAGATCCACACCCTGCAGCAAAACCTTTCCTTCCACCTGGGGCTATTGACAGGCTGACGTCTCCTCACTTCCGCTGCCATAAGAGAGGATGGAGATGAGCACTGAGCAGAGGTCACAGCCGCGCTCTGCATCCTCTCCCCAGTGCCCCATTTAGAACAAGGGTCAGTAGGTCTCCTCCCATCCCTGTGCACGTATCCTGTCCTCACTGCCCGAGCTGACAGCTCAGCCAGCCTCTTCCGCAGCCATTGCACTGCTGCACCTGCACTGATGGTGGTATCACACCGAGAGGTCTCTTGGAATGGCCATCCAAGAATTGGATGTTCACCATCACAGCTCTGCGATTGCCTGTCCCAGCTCAGCAGCTCAATCTGCCTCTATTAAAGAGCTGGGACAGCTTTTCCATCCCTCTTGTGCTTCCCCCCCCCAGATGGAGCAGACAGCCCCACAAACAGTCACTGCACTCAGAGCTGTGGGGATGGGTGGCTCAGTGGCCCAATGGGGACAGCACACAAATGTTTGCTCCTGCCCAGCTCAGACCAAAACCAAAAAGCCCAGCACAGCTACAAAACACAACTTATGTTTTTGGCCAGTTGCCTTGACAACACGCAGCAATCTCTTGGGAAGAGACCAAGGAATGCGCTCTCATGCAAGCTCCTTCCTTTTCAGGCATCACCACTCAGCCTCGTTATCCAGAGTAAAAGCCACAAACATCCTCTAGGTTAAGAGCAAACAGAACTCTTTCCATCTGCTACAGCATCCCACAGATACCGGATAGAGCCACACCATGCCCTGTGCAGGGAAAGGAGCGGGCACAAAACCCAGCCATGGCTCCAACGTCACCCAAACCCAACACCCAGCAGACACAGCAGCTGCCAAAGAGCCACACGTGGTACCTCGGGCTGGGAAACAGCTCGGGATGTTTCTCTCCCAAAGTCCTGCCTGGAGCGGGTCCAAGCGGATCAGAGCACTCAGAGCATTCAAACTGCCCCAGGGAGCACATGGCACAACACAGACCCAGGACTCAGGCAGTGACACGGTCCCTTTGTTGCCTGTCGCTATGGCAAGCTGAACAATTCACGCCTACATCTCAGCACAGCAGCTCTGCCAATGTGCCTCCATCACATCCCAAAGAGTTCCATCAACTCTCAGTTTAGGAAACTGGGAGCAATGTGTGAACCCTGCAGCTCTGAGAGCTGAGCGGCAGCTGCTGCCCCATGGAACAGACAGGTGGCACAATCCCATCAGGGGGGGTTAAGTCGGCACTCATCTCTTTCTGCCTAATAGAGACCTAATCCCTGAGCCTCTATCAATAGGGCCCTAATCCGGGGAAGGCAGCAGCGTGGCACTGCACAATGCCAGCGAGCACACAGCACAGTGAGGGATGAGGGGCAGCCACAGCCATTCACCCACACAGCTCCTCTCCATCTCCTGCCTCCCCCAACCAGCTCACTTTCCATCTCCGTATCTCCAAGTAGAGATCACAGGGAAGTTTTGTGGTTACCACGGAGTGCATCCCACCTCCCTGCCCAGCAGTTCACACCAAGAGCAGTGAGGAGCTCCTTTGTGCCCCCCACTCAGAGCAGTGCCCCAGGCCATTACCTTCTTGCGGCGGGATCCTGTCTTGCTCATGCAGGACCTCTCGAGGGCCAGGTACCCACCGATCACCTCGATCTCGTTCACCGTGGGGTAGCGCTTCTTGTGGGTCGCTCCCACCTGGGGCCCATCGGCGTTCTCTACAGCTTTGCTTCTTCCTTTGCTTTCCTCATCCTCCTCCTCTTCCTCCCGCTGTGGCCTCCCACCAGCATCACTGAGACCCTGTGGCCCCGAGGTGCCGGGCTTCCTTTTGGGCACCACGGTGAAGGTGTTCCCTCCCCTCTGGTGGAGCCCAGGGGAGTGTGGTCTGTAGAGGGGCACAGAGGAAATGTCCATGTCCAGCTCAGATCCAGCTCCTCCGGGCTGATCCAAGTTCTCCGTCCTCGCAGCCCTCGTGGAGAGCTCCCCATCCGGCTCCACAATGTCATCGATGTAAGTCACAGGTACCAACGGATCCAGAGGCGCCGGCGGGGAAGCGATCGGCTCTTCCTGCTCCGCAGCGGAAACCCGCGGGGGCTCCTTCTGCACCTTCTGCTGCGGGGATGGCGGCGGCCCCGTCCTGTTGCTCTGGGCTGCAGGCAGAGCTGTGCCACCATCCCGGCGGGGCACGAAGAGGAAGGAGTTGCGTGAATTCAGGCGCAGCTTGGCCAAGGCCTGAGCCTGCAGGTCATGAGCGGGGATGGCAGCCAGGTCAGGCTTGGGGGCCGGGTGGATCTCAAAGGAGCCCCCAGCCCGGGGGGCGGATGCGGAGAGCGGCTGGGTGGCACTGGGGGCCAGACTGGCACTGGGTGGGGGTGATGCAGCCACTTCCACCTCCTCCGGCTTTGGCCTCCTGGCGTTGGCAGCGCTGGTGGATGGCACTGGCAGCACTTTGGGCGGCACGCTCCGGGTGGTGGGCTCGGGGACACGGCTGGGAGGGGGGGGCTCGGGGACACGGCTGGGAGGGGGGGGCTCGGGGACACGGCTGGGAGGGGGGAGGCCCCGGGGGGTCACGGTGAAGGAGTTGGAGCCGACCTTGTGGAGGAAGCAGTTGGCCTGGGGAGCTGCCGCTTTGGGTGCACCCATCGGGACAGGGGGAGAGATGGGGACCGCCGGTGGGGTTGCAGCCCTGGGAGATGCCGGGACCGTCTGGGGACCCGCGGGCTGGGGGGCGGCCGCACGGGGGGCAGCCGGCTGGGGGCGGACCGGGACCGGCTGGGGGGTCGCAGCACGGGGGGAGGCCGGGGCAGCTTTCGGGACCGAGGGGCGGGGGGAGGTCGGCGCCGCCTTGGGGGGAGCCGAGGAACGGGGGGAGCCCGGAGCCGCCGGAGGGGGAGCGGCCCCGGCCCGGGGGGTGGCGGCGGTCCCGGCCGGCACTTCCCCGCCCCGGCGGCGGCGGCCCCGCGGTCGCTGCCCGAACTTCTCCAGCAGCCGGCTGACGGTGCCCGGCTCCGCGGCCTCGGGAGGCTCCGGCGCTTCGGCCGCCT
Source organism: Coturnix japonica (assembly GCF_054131305.1). Taxonomy (NCBI): domain Eukaryota; kingdom Metazoa; phylum Chordata; class Aves; order Galliformes; family Phasianidae; genus Coturnix; species Coturnix japonica. The sequence continues at coordinate 10,353,565 of NC_140683.1, forward strand.
CGTAGACGAGCACCTGGTCGGCGCGGATCTCGGCGACGGCGGCTCCTCGACGGGCCAGCAGCTCCCGCAGCGGGTCGGCTCGGCGCGGGGGGGACGAGGCCGGGGGCTCCCGGCGGCGCCCGGACAGCGCTTCCCCGTCGGCGAAGCAGGCGGCGGCGTCGGGCTGCGACTCGATGATGAGGATGTTGTCGGCTCGGATGGTGCGGATGCCCGGCACGGCGCTGTACAGCTCCAGCAGCTGCTGCAGCGGCCGCGCCGTCTCGGGGCCGTGTCCGGGCAGCCCCTGCCGCAGCCGCCGCCGTTCGTTCTCCAGCCGCATGAACGGGTTCTCGCGGAGCGGGCCCAAGCTCTCGGCCACCACCAGCCGCTCTCCCGTCCCCGCCGGGCCCCGAGTCACCGCAGCCGCGGGCTCCGTTTCTCCGGCGGCCGCCCCGGCCAGCTTGGCCCGCTTCCGCTCCAGGATCTCCCTCTTCCATGCGGGCTGTGCCCGCGGTCCGGCCCCGAGCGGCGGCTCCGCGCTGCTCATGGCGGCGGCTCTCAGGGCACTGCCGAGCAGCGGCCGCCGCGTCCTCCTCCTCCTCCTCCTCCTCCTCCTCCCGCCGCACCTGAGCCGGGCCCTGCGCAGCGCCGCCCCCGGGCCGTCCTGCGGGAGGGGCGGAACGGACGGCCCCGAGGGCGGAAGGCAGCGGGGCGGCACCGCCCGGATCCGCCTTCATCGCATCGTGCGGGTCTGGGGCAGGTTGGATGGTAGGAAAAGTCCTTGTAAGAAAAGTGGAGGTGCAGCAGAACAGACTGAGGGGTTGTTCCAGGAGCACGGAGATGTGGCACTGCGGGATGTGGCTGTTGGGCAGGTGCAGGAGTGCAGGAAAACAATTCTCGTGCTGTTTCACTGCTCTGCCATCCCTGCTCCTCTCAAAGGCATTGAGCAGAGCATCGCCGGCGCTGTGCTTCCAGACAGCGCCTGTTATCAGCTGCCTCCACGTTTCATTGGGAAGTCCGTGCAGGCAGGAAGCAATCAGGAGCTCAGGGCTTTCCATGCCTCAGATAACAGTGTTTGTGTGCTGCAATCCCCAGCCTGCGGGGCACGGAGGGGATCGGCACGCGGTGACGTGAACAACCTTTGCCCAGCACCGCTCGGTCCCGGCCCGCTCGGGTGTTATGGAGCCGCACCCCGGCACGGCACGGAGCTTCACCCTGCAGATACAGCCCTGCTTACTGGAAGGAGCTGCATCCTGCTGATAAGGCTCCTTACCTTTGCACTACTGAGCCAAAACGGAGCCATTTACACACCTCCAGCCGTACCTGGAAGCGAGCGGCTGCTGGAACTTTATTGCCGACATTGCTATTGTGCTTTAAAGGGTACAACGTCCACCTCCGCTGCGTGTGCAAGCCCGACTCGATGGAAGGGAGCAGCTCTTTGCAGTTAAGCTTTAATAACACAAGGCCTGTTTAAAGTTTGCACACTCGGTGCCGTCCTGCACCGCAGCCCTCACTGAGTCCCACGGCAGAGCCCAGGGCTGGGCACCAGGACAGGGCAGCGGGCGGTGACGTTTCCCCGCCTGGGGTGACTCATGGCTCAGGCACTCACAGAGCCAACAATGTGCCTTTGTGCTGCTGGATCGCAGTGGATTTCTCTTTCGTGGTCTTGTCTCGTTGGGTTTTCAGCCCGTGTAAAGCCCACAAATCCTGTAATAATGAATCCCACGGTTGGTCTGCACCTGGTACAAAGGAAGCGTCTCCCTTTGGACCGAAGCTGACATCTGGTGGTTTTGCTGCGTCCCTTCCTGCCTTGATGGAAAAAATGCAGCCATTATTCAGTTCCTCCCCTGCCAGCCCGGACTGTGGGGCCTTCTATCGTAGTTCCCATCAACTGCCTTTGTTCCAGCCGAGCCTGAAACAGCGTGAGGGACTGGAAAGTGAAACTTGGCCAACTATTGAACGCCCTGGAGCTGATCCCCATCGCTGCATTTACACCCATGGGTTCCACCAGAGCAGCAGCTGAGCGCTCTTACTAAGAGGCTCCCGGGGATCCCATTCAGCTCTTGTATCCTGGCACCAAAACAAACACTCAGTGACAAAACCCAGGTGTGCCAATGGCAGGGGATGGGAGCGGGACTGTGTGATGGCAAAGTGCCACCGTGCAGCAGGGCACGAGCTTATGGCAGCACAGCAGCACAACAGCCTGGCTGTGTAGGGATGCAATGCGTGTACAACACGTCAGTGCCAGCCCACACCCAGCAGCTGGCACTGATAGGATGAATGGGGACAAGCCCAGGTGCAGCCAGGTGTGGAGGGAGCAGGGAGGGAGCTGGGCCAGCAGGACTCAGCCGTGCATGACTTTCCCCTCCTTGCTCTTTGTTATGGGGCAGTGTGAACATCCACCTGCTCTGCCCTGGGCTTGTCCCCACGTCACCTGCGTGAGGAGACCGGGAAGAAGGTGAGAGATAAAAATAACCCTTTGTATCTGGGCTCCTGCAATGCACTTTGCACCCCACAGCACTGAGTTGAAAACAGAGCAGTATGGAGGTTAGGGAGAGCTCATAGCTGGATGCTCAGCCCACAGCTGCTCCCTTCGAGTCATTCAGTGGCTGATGGGAACTTGATGTCTTCAGTCCACCCAGGTCTTCACTCTGCCCCCACTGCAGGATCTACCCCCCTCCCCCCAGTGTCCTTCCTTTAAATCACCAACAGCTTTTTCTTTTCTCCCCCTGCTGCTCCCCAGGGCACAGTGCTCAGCACAGCTCTCTGCTCTTTACTTTTCTGCTGCCATTGAGAAGTGCCTGGCGCCGGTTCCTCCCTCCCTGCTGGCACAGCACTCACTTTTGCCAAGTGGCATTTCCTGGGCTTGTGAACTCAGCCGGAGAGCAACAAAAGATAAGAAAAAAAAGAGAGAGAGAAAACCTGCTTTCCCAGAAATGTCTCTTTTTATTAAATCACATCTTAAAACCTAGAAACATCCACGTCATTGAAACCTGCTTATCATACACAAAGCAGCAGATAGGCTTAGAGGAACGCTCCGGGCAGCAGCGGGTTCTGCATGGCACAGGGCTGCCCCTAACACAGAGCCAGCCCACAGCCCGGCTGTGCTTACAGCTTCCTTCCTCCCCAAGGAGCAGCCTGCTGGTGTGGGGCCCGCTGAGCTCAGAGGAGACAAGCTCCGTATTCCAGACTCCTTTCAAACAGCTTTTGTCTGCAGCCAGCACAGCCCTCCATCCCAGATGCTTCTCCTGGGGCTGATGCCTCCAACTCCAACCAGCTGAGCAAAGGAGCTGGAAATGGGACCTGCCGTCTGAGCTCTGCAGAAATAGTTGAGATATTAAAAGCATGCTGACCTCCCAAGGCCTGCAAGCACGGTTTTTGCTGTGGCTGTTGCTTGGCATTGCAACTGAAGTCGCCCAGTTCCAGGAATAGTGTTGTTAAAGAACAACAGGAAGCACACAGTGGAAAATCTGCGGCCCCTTCGTGCTCACTCAGGTCCAATTCCAGTGCATTTCCCTGCAATGTTGCACACAGCTCACTTGGTTCCTTCAGTCCTCTGCAGCTCAGCACCCAATAAAAGGTCTCATTTGGTGAGCAGTGTCAGGGGGAGCCCAGGGAGCAGCATCGCCATGCAGAGCACCTCACCCTGCTGTGTGTCTGAGATGGTTTTAAAAGCCAGGACAAGGATTCCTGCGCTGTGCTCAAATTCCCAGCTCTGCACCAGCAGGACTTTTGAGTGGAGACCCCAAAATCCAACAGCCCCTCACTTGAAGCCTTTTGAATACCACCTGTGTGCTCATGTGCTGTCCTGAGCCAGGGGCCAGCACGGAGCCAGCAACACATCCCCATCCAACAGCCACAGCCCTCTCAGCACCGCTGCAGTGCCATTCCCCAGTAAGGGCCATCCCTGCATACAGCTCATCACATCCACACAGCCATGGGAAGCAGATGAGTGTCAGACACACTAAAAGCAATGACAGCAGGGGCAGGGGAGGTGCTGTGCTGGCAGCTTATTGCTGTATGCATTCAGTGACCCACACCATGGGCTATGCTGTTAGAAGGGGTACACACACAGCTCTGCTGGCTGGGAACACAGCTGGGGCCACTACTGCTGCCATAACCATCAGCTGGTCTGGATGCACAGAGCACAGTGCCCATTAAGTGAGCACTGCTGCCTGGCCATCACTACCTCACACAGCCCTGGATGCTTCCTATATGTCCTTATGTATTAAGGATGCACTAAAATGGAAAAAAATGCAGCTTAGCTTCTCTTCAGGGGGGATTCTTCATGTTAAATATCCATATTTTATAACTTGCAGGCTTTCCATCTTGATGGGGAGCGCATAGGACAGAATTTACCTCTGAATGAAAGCAGCTGCCAGCTCCTGTTGCCCTGCTGTCCTACTGCCCTGCTGACTGCACTGCACAATTACCCCGGATAACAGCAATCACTGTCAGGTTCACAGCCATTAAACCACCCGTGTGCTCACTCAACTCCAATAAACATAGTTAGCAGGAGGCTGATTTCTCATCAAACCATAACAGTTTCCAGTTGACTTTGGCTTGCATTTCCATGCCTGAGAAATAAAATACTGTCCTGTGAAAGACACAGAAGGCCGCAGATGTTCCAACTGGTGGGATCACAAACAACCTTATATTTATAGATGGCTTGGAAGATAGGATTGGCGCTCCATGTCCCCAGGGAGGGTATCTGTGTGTCACCTGCCGGGAAGGTCTGCCTGCATCACCAGTTCCAGGGAACACCAGGAAAGCCAACACAGAGTGACTCAGCTCAGCGTGTGGCTGCAGATCTGCTTCCTGCTGCTGGCAGTGGGGCTGCATGGCACAACCCGGCACATCCTCTGCTGCATGGCAACCCGCACCAGTTGCCACAGGCACAGGAAGGATTATTTTCCAATTACAGTCACATATGGCATCCTGAACCGAAGCACTGTAGGTAAGGTATGTATGTGCCACTCCTAAACTGGGTTGTGGTGAGTCGAATGTTTATGCAGACAGAGCAGACCGAGTCTGCTGTGCAACTCCCAGCAGGGCCTGGGTTCAGGATGGCACCTGCAGCTCTCCCTGTGCCAGGGCTGCTGGACATCAGTGCCTTCTGCCCTTCTGACCACCCCACTTGTGCTGCCTGGAGGTGACTGAGCAGCCTTTGCAGCCACCCTGGGAACAGGAACTCACAGCCACAGCTCACACACAGCAGTGTCCCAAAGCAGCAGCAGCTATTTGCAGAGCGGATGTGTGCCAAGAGCTGGAGATGCAAACACAGCACGGACAATGATGTTTCTCACCCTATTCTCTGCTGAGTTCTCCTTTCCCCAGCAGCCGACTACAAAATTCAAGAGGTTAAAAGGGGAAGAATTCCTTTTTTCCTACCTAAAAACACTTCACTGACACTATTTGCACAGAAAACATCAGCGCCCCGTCGTCTCCCCAGTCACAGCTTTGAGAGCACTTCATCTCTCGAGCCCAAGGAATGCTACAACAGAAATAAAACACTCACGTCACAAACATCACAAACTGTGTTGGTTGATTATTGATCTTTGGAAAAGAGAGGAACGTGTTTTGCTGTCTGTCATTGCACCGCACTACAGTCAGTTGCACCAGCAGAGCAGCACGCTCTGCTCCAACACACATCTTCCTACAGAGGTTATGCATGAAACACCTTTCTACTTCGCAACCCGAGTTCCACAAGTGGTCAATGCTAATAGATACACAATAGTTGTACAGACAAATCACTAAGTGGATACATAAATGGGCCCTTTCCCAGATACAGAAGGTTTTCAATAGTTCCACAATGCTACATCCATGCTACCAAGTTCACCAAATTGGGACTTTAGAAAAGAAAGAGGAAGAACAAGTTGTCTGTCTGCTGTTAGGAGCGTAACCATAGGAGGTAAAAGGGTCACAAAGGGAGAGTTTTGTGTCAGCATTTTAATCCTGCCATGACCACACTCTAAATAACACATGGCTTTGCTTTCTGAACCTGTGGCTCCCACCTCTCACAAGCACCACGCTAAGTAACGGATGGTTGGCATCCATGTGGGTTTTGCTTTTAGATCTGGCATCATCTGCCAAATATTGCAGCCTGTCCCCTTCACTGCAGGTCTGGAAACACAGCCAGGTCAGGGGCTGGAGCCCAGCAGGCAGAGAAGCAGCTCCAAGCTGTTGGGTTCAATGCATTGCCTTCATGGCTCCAACCTCCCCCTCTCTCCACCTATTCCTCTCTTTACTTACTATATGTACAGTCTTTCTTCAGAAGCTTTGCTATGAAACTGCTGTAAATGTACAGGGGTCAGCAGTTCCAGGCAGCAGCCAGCCCCCAGGATCACAGCACACACGTCACAGAGGGAAGGAGGACTCTACAGATCAGCACAACTACTGCTTTTTGCAAGTATTTAAAACACGGTTTGTACACATAGTTGCCATCACATCACAATCGGACAATTTAGGTCCCGGGAAATCAGGAAAACAATCCCCGTTCACCTCTGGTACATTTTACTCATGTAAGAAATGGAGTGCATCGCCTCCCAGAAGAGCCGGTGACCTGCACGGACTGCAAGTGGCATCAATTTGTCCTTTGTAGAGCTGCAGATGGACAAAACCAAACCAAAGCCCTCCCAAAATCGGTCCCTGTGCTGAAGGAACAAAAAGTAGATCTATTCCAAAACACAGCCTCAAAGACCAAATACAAATCCAGGCTCTCAAACCACAGCTGCTGCAACAGAGCCCCATGTTTGCTTTGTCCTGCACAGGACGGGATGTGAGCAGCTCTGCCCAACAAACAGGTCTTTCTAGCACTGGAAAAGAAGGGATCTACATACAAATAACTCGCAATCAAGTGAACGGAGGGAAGATTCAACCTCATGCTCCAAACCTGTGCTGGACTCTTGAGGAGGGATTCTGATGCTCTGAACCCAGCCCAGAAAGAGAACTCACCTCTCAACACATCGCAAAACACTGGCATGAACAATTGCCATGGCTATTAATGTCTCATTCATTTTCATATCATAGTGAACCTGGCCGAGGCCTCCCAGCCAGGTGCTGCATTTCTAACCTAAAATATTTCAGCAAAACTAAAGTCACATAGTTTTGCAAGCAGCAAAATAGTAACAAAGTTGTGTCTAATTGGAGGAGAAATATACATTCGTGAGAGCACATACAACTTGTGCAACACAGCTACTCTGAAAGTAATGAACCAAACCAGGTTAGTCAATGCGGCAGACATGCAGGGTCTGCCAGGTTACGTTAAAACCAAGTTTGCTGGTGATTAAATACGTCTACAGAAGATATATTACCATTCTGAATATATTTTCAAGCAGACCAAAAATACCTCATCTATTGGTTACTGGTGTGTTATTTTTAACTAATTAAATACCAGGAGGGGGTTTCACCCTCCTCTCTATAAAAATTGCACTTATTCTCTATTAAACCAAACAGAAAGTTAGACTTCAATTCTATGTTCCAGTATATTCACATTGAAACTGGATCGTCTTGATGTAAGCCTGCAGGAGTGGGTGTAGCAGTCCTTGCTCTCCAAGATCCCCAGGCACAGAAGGTCCCGTGAGTACAAAACCCTCCTTTCCTTTTCCTCTGTGCTCCGGTCACTTCTTCATTGTAGTGCATGGGTAATTGATTTATTTATTTATTTAGTAAGAAAACCTGAGCTTTTGTAAGTCTTTAAAAGGACCTGGAATCAAATCTGGCCCATTCTGACCCAAAACAGCTCAGTTCTGCAAGGAACTCCATCCTGTCCTCACTTCACACGACTCCTCCTGAGACACCACGGCTCTGACCCGAGGCAGGCGAGGTGCCAAACCCCTTCCCCTCCAGTCTCTCTTGACCCAGGAGACTTTCTTCCCGATCCACTTCCGAGGGCTCCTTCTTCCCTCCCTTTAGCACTGCAGCCTCCTGTAGGGCTCCCTGTGCCAATAAAAGAGTCTCTCTGCAATAGGCATGACTTCTTGGACACTGGTGATCAACAACTTCTTGCAAAGCGTTCTCCAGATCATAAAATGTCATCGTAATCCAATAGTTTTGAGTGCTGGCGGGTCTTCCAGAGGCGGTAAAGGCGGAAGTCAAAGTAAGTCTCAATCATTTGCTTACCTGGAGATGAAGCAGAGGGGCTGGGTTACACTGCAGCACGACAGAGAAATGAGACAGACCAAAAGCTAAACAAACTAGCACACCCATATAGATGGGGACATGGGAGAACCTGCCTGTGTGCCCCAATTGGAGGACACTGACATGTCAACTCACTATAGAAACTGGGGTCAATCAATGAAATAATTAACATGAAAAGCTTGAAACAAAAATGTTGGGTTTAGGGGGGAAAATGAATGTTACAGGCTGTCCCTGTCCTGCAGAGCTCAACAATAGGCTCAGCAGGATGCACTGATGTCAGTTCTGCACCTTGGACTGGAGGTGGGCTCTGGTGATGCAGGCTGAGCAGATCCTGCACTCAGAACCACCACTGGAAAACATGAGGCACAAACAACCCCGGCTCGGGGCTCAAGGAAGAGATTTTCGCTTTTGAGGCCTGATGCAGATTAGTTTCAGATGACTCTGAGAAGGATTAGAGGGGTTACGTTCTTAGTGCGTCCCAGACTGATCAACAGGATAAATTCAGACACAGCCCTCAGCCCAGCCCCCTGGATCATCAGCTGCTCAAATGCACGCACACAGTTTGCTGCTTTGCCTGCTGGGCTATATAGAAACATAGGAATTTCCCTACAAGTTGCTTCTTGATACACAAGTACAGGCATGTTTGCTTGGGTTCCATGCAACCAAACCATGGCAGGACACACAGGGAATGCTGCACAGCACTGATGTGCTCAGCTCCTGCACATTCCTACTGGGGTAAGAGGGAGTTAAGAATAATCCAGCAGTGTCAATGCCAGCTGTAAGCAGCACAGGAAGGACTCAACAGCTTACAGCCCAGTGCTGTGCGCCTTCATCTGCCAAAAGAAGGAAGTACTGGGGGGTAGGCAGAGATAAATTAATGAGGGCAACTTCAGAATGGCAGCTGTGAAACTGCAACCCAAAAAAGCATGCACAAAAGAACAGGAAACAAATCCATACTGCCTTGAAATGTCTTGAGATATGGGGTGGGGGAAGATATGGTTCTTTGCACAGAGTAGAAATTACCTTGAGCTGAAAGTTCAAGTGGAGACTCAAAGGCAACCCTATAAGGATTCATTAAGTTTTTCAGATTCTGAAATAGCTGAAAGAAAAACATAGAGGAGTTAGGAGCTGAAAACAAAGATGAACTGTAGGACAGCCAGAATTGCTCATCCTTCACCCCCACCTCTAGAAAGCAATCAACTACGCGTCCATTAAATAAAACATCCAGTTCAGCAGTAAGTAGCTCAAATGCTTTGACTGACTGCTCTCCTAGAGGCTTCAGCACCCGTCCCTTCCCTTCTCCTTCTACACAGCAGGAGAGGATCTGGCAGCACAGTGGGTCTGCTGCCTCCCTGGGCTTGGTGCTACTCAGCATTCATTCCCAGAGAGGCAACCCACGAAGCTCTTACCTTCTCCCCATTGGGGTTTCCAAGAACATAGCAGCCCATGATGTGAATGATATTTGGTTCAGGGTTGATTTTACTCATCAGACGGCTCAACCTCTTCCAGAAGCTGGAAGAAATGAAAGAGACAGTTTAGAAATTGGTTTCCTCGGGTAGATATGTGAGCACACAGCTCAGGAGAGGCCTGAGGCTCAGCCTGAGCAGCAAACTGCCTGGGAAGAGATGGAGGGTCTTAGACAAAGAAGGAAGCATGGGCAAAGCCTGCTTCTCAACCCCAAGCCATGTGGTAGGGAAGGAGGAGCTGCACAATGAGACAAGGGAGCTCCAAGGTAAAGAAATGGGAGCCAAACCCACCAGGAATGTTTTTGAACCCACTTTTCTCACTACTCACAAGCTGTGCTTGAGGGATGTGAGCGACAGAGACCCTCCTTGCACAGGGATTAGAGCACAGGTGGACTCTAAAGCCCATCAGCTCCTCTGTGACAGCTGTGATGTTTGTTTGCAATATAAGCTATGCTAAGGACTGCCTCCCAGGCACACACAGGTGGGATGGAGACATTCACTTCCAAGCATCTTTCAGCTGCATGCCCACAGCTTTTCTGGAGGTCCCTGAATTACCAAAGTCAGATCTGCTGTGCCTCCAATGCATTCAGAAGCATGCGTGCACGTGCCTTTTATTGATGGCGTTTGTGCCAGAGCATGAGAACACTGAACAGATGTTGATTTTAATACTCAGCTCTCATGCCAACAATATTTTGCGTAGGAACAGGTTGGTATATAAGCTCTCCCCCACAACGAAGCACTGTTAGACAAATTACACTTGAGCCAGCACAAGGAAGCAGGCAGTAAACCAGGCAAAGCTTAACTCTCTGCAAGGAGAAGCAAAATTGCCTCAGCAATGTGCTGGACTTTGAGCAGGCTTTGCAGAGACAAATTCCATTTCCCCCTGCATTTAGAAGGGCAGTTATCAGAGACAGCTGTGGGGGAATAGCTTGGATTTCTGCCACTAGTCACCTGCTATGAAAAGCTACCTCAGCTCCTTCCAAGCCCCAGAGGCACGAGGTGCATGTTCTGGTTTCTAGTCAGCACAGCCTTTGTTAAGGGAGGAAATGCCTTTTTCTTTTCTGATAATCTCTAGTCCAGAGATGAACCAAACAGCAGATAAGAGCATAAATCTTCTGCTGACCTGACCCGAAGCTGCACCAGCCCTGGGCTGAGCTTGGTTCTGTCATCTTTCCAACTCCTCCTCAAGGAGTTGTAAGCTGCTATTTAATTCCTTCCCCAGGCTAAACCATCCCAGCAACCTCTGCCTCTCCTTCCAGACCACGTGCTACAAACACAGAGCAAACAGGGCAGAAAAACACTACATAATTCCAGAACATAACACAGACACTTACAGGATCATATCTTCCTCCTTCTCCACTTTGGCAAAAGTGGCAACTTTGTTCTTTAACAAATATAAGTGACCTGGACCCCCCTGCAAAAGAGAGAGACGGGCAGATGTAAAACACCTGCAGGAGCAGACCCTGGAGACCTTCCTTGTTCAGCACAGCCATACCCAGCAGTGCCACAAGGGAGCAGGATGGACACAGCAGGTTGGCACAGCAGGAGAAGCAGGCAAGATGTCAGTGCACAAGAGCCGGTATTTGGCAATAGCAAGCATAAAAAGATTGAATACAACATCAGGAACATTAAGAGTCGCAGTCTCTGGGTCAGTGGGCTGCAAATGCTGCTACCTTGCAGCACAAGGCACCTGCCATCGAATCATACAACCCTTAGAGCTGGAAGGGACTTTTAAAGGTCATCTAGTGCAACTCCCCTGTAATAGGAAGTTTATGTTAGGCTCGCCTCCTCACTTCTCCTTCTAAGGTTCCCTGCTCAGCTGCTGGGGGAGCCCAGGAAAAGAGACTCGGGAAGGAAACCCCCCCTCACCCCGAGCCCCAGACACAGCAGCGCCTGAATCTACCCCAGCGCTGCTCCCTCTGCCTGCAGCTCCAGCCCTCTGCGGGCACTGCAGGCTGTGCCATCTGCTGGTCGGATCCGAACCATCCTCCACTTGTCAGCGTCCCACTGAAGCTAAGCTTCCATCGATCCTATCAGACACACACCTTCCTTTCTCCAAAAAACTCCTTCTGGGGGTATCGCCGATGCCGGTTTGCTTAGGTTGCCTTGAAAGCAGCTGGGAAGGAACCCAGCTCTGGAGCTGGCTGCACTAAGTCAAATGTTATCCACTGCTGTCACAGCAACTTGTGACAACTCACAGTCTGGGCAAAGGAGAACTGAAAGCTGTATGCATTTACTCGAATAGAACCTAGCACTAGAATACTGGTTCCTCCATGCACTTTACCCTATAGAAAAAGAGGAATCTGCCACAAACCACTCCCTCTCTTACCAACTTTCATTACCTGGCAAAATATCAGCATCTTCCAGATCCTGCAGCCCTTCCGATAAACGTTCAGCTTCTTCTCTATTTCCTCTGGAAAACAAAACATTAAGGGAAGATGAGCCATGGAGGAAGTGAAAAATGAACCTTGCAGAATCATTCTTTTTCTTCTCAGTAGAGTTCAGCCTTGAAGGCCAGGCTCTAAAAGATGCTCAGCGTGCATTTTCAATAATGGCAGAGCAAATCCTGACCTTTAATGCTGTGGCAAATGAGAAACCACAGCCCATCAAAAGGCAGGCAAGGTACAGAACAGCACCAGCTACTGCTCCCTACTGACTACAGTGCTGTACCAGACCCAGCTGTCCTGAGCTCACCTAAAAGGGTACCTCACTGCAGCATCTTTGCTGCCCCGTGCTTCAAGCTTCTCCTTCATAATCAGTGACCTTAGCACACAAGACTGCCTACAGAAGTGAAGCTTTACTATGGCAGCAAATGCAATAGCACCACACTGAGTGCCAGGTGTCATTAAGGTGATAAAAACACCTTTGTACGTGATAGCTGAGGTGCAGGGCAAAGTGACTTAACATACTGATCAGATACGTTTGCAGCAGGCAGGAGTTAAGAAATAACACAGCATACCTAGGATGTCATCAAAGGTGGCGTGTTCATGGTCCTGGAAAGCAAAAAGAAGCAGATGTATCAAGGTTTGCTGCACTGCACCAGCTTCCATTGGAGGCCAACTTCATCTAAAGACTTGGAGCTGAAACCCACAGACCAGCCCAAAGCATACACCAGACACTGTTATCAATGAATATTTGCCTCTTGGCCCATGTTGTGCATCCAACTGATGGTATTACACACATCAAAGCTGGCAAACAAATGGCCAGTAGAAACAGAAGTCTAGAGCGTGGCAACATGAAGTTCTGTTCAGGTCTGCCTCAGCTTCAGTTGCTCACCTTCCCCCACTGCCTGGCTGTGCCTTCATTGTCTGGTATCCCACATATGCAGCTTTCACCCCATCTTGCTCTTTCACTTAGACCTGAGCCCCCCAAAAGCTGTGCTAAACCCCAGACCTGGGCCCAGCACACACCCAGCCCTTTCTTATCAGCTTTTCTAAGTCACAATCGTGTTTCAGAATCACTGTAACAGGAACAAAGAAAATCAATGTGTGGAATCAGCTTCCACCTTCCTGGGCAGAGCAGAAGCGATGTACTCACATAGAGAATGGGGATGATGGAGGGATCGTCCCTGCGGATAATCGTTGGGACATACTCAGCTTTGGGCACCTTGGAAGAAATGAGCTGTAAAGAAAACAAGCATCTCATTCACCCTGAAGATCCTAAACTTAGCAGCTGTCAGAAGACAGACGGGGCCTGAACAGATAAAGGAGGCTGGCTTAGAAACACTCACCATTATTTTTGGTGGAATAAAGTCTTCTCCATCACACGCCATGGCTTCAAGCTCCTTTTCAGCTTCCCAGTTCAAGTCAAAGTCACCATCCAAAGTGCCACAGGAATCCTGAAGGTCATGGCCTGTCAGAACACAGCGTGCATCACAAGGGCAGAACAGCTTGCCTTCTCTCAGCCCTGTCTGGCAGCTACCTCGCAAGAAGCACAAGCCATGAGACTTGTGCCCTCCTTCCTTCCAACACAGTGGCAGACGCTGCACATCGGGGCTGGCATCTCCAAACAGACAAAGTCTCTTGACAAACAACAAGTGTGCACAGAGTCGGATACCACACATCACATAACATTTCATCACTCTCACAGTCACCGAGCTTAAGCTTTCAAATGCTAATTCACAACAGTCACTCTGTCACTTCAGAAACGGGGAAGGAGATGCAATGCAGACAGACTCTCTACACTTGAACATTGCCAAGCTGATGAGCAAAAGTCCAAAGACTCCACAGCTGGTCTCCTTGTAATAATGACTGGTCTGACTATGTTTTCTCAGTGCTTATACAGAAACTCTGCCTTGTTAGTCAAATTGATCCTGGCAGAGAATCCCAGAGCGCGAGGACAGCTGTAACAAACACAATGGTGTTTCCACAGTATACTTGAATTTGCTCTCCAAATTCACCTTACCTGTTGGCCTTCAATGCCTCTTGGGGAAAAAAAACATCTGGAAGGAATATAATTGACCATTAAATGTTAAAATAAAGACGGTTCCCTTAAGCCAGGGAGTGAGGAAAGAGAACAGAGGTGCCTCCGCTTGTATCTTTTGGGATGTCATTAGACAGTGCTGGAGCACCAAACACAGCTGTGTGAACCACGTCTTCTCCATTCGCTTCTGAGTTAGCTGAGGGAGCAGGGAAGAATCAGACTGCAAAGGAACCATCGGGTCATGTTTTGAACCTGGCCTTTTGTACATCTCCCCCTGCAACCTGGCACGGTGTGATCTCCAACCAGCAGGGCTGGACCTCACGCTTACCTGAGAGGTCAGTCGATTTCAGTAATGAGGTTTATGTAATAAATACAACCCATGTCAGCATGGGCAAACTCACAACCATTAAGTCCCTCGCCTGCAGGGTTTCAAATGAAAATTGGGTGAAACAGCCATTCTCTTTTCAAAACAAAACGGCAATGGGAAGATGCTGGCATCTCCTTCTGTGAGTTATCACCACAGCACCTGGGTCCCCACAAGCAGAACACTGTAGCATTACTGAGGATTTCCAGAGGAATCCCTGGCAGCCCAAAGACCAGATCGCCCCAAGCTGTATCTGTGCAGCCTGCACAAATAGGAAAGCAAAGTTACGGTTCATGGAGCGCTGCAGCTGTGCTCCAAATTGTTCTAGGCTACAGGAGAGCTCAGAAGAGGCTCTTGCACAGGGAACCGGGAAGGTTTGCCCCTCTATGGTGAATGCAACCTTGGACCGGTGTGCTTCCAGGTAGGGTGTTGCCCCCAAGCAAACAAGGGATGGTGGGAACAGAGAGCCATAAGAGAGCTGTACCACTGCGTGTCCTTTGGCTGCTGCACAAAAACGTGAGGTTAGGTGTGCTTGTGCTCTACCTGTAAATATAGGTACACACAGATGACCAGGTGCATATACCCAGAGTATTGTCTGCTCAGATCTCACGACACTATAAGGATAACAAACGGGACAAAAGGGAACAGAGAAGTTACTCCAGTGGGACTCCAGTCAACACCTCAGCTGGAGGGTTTGGCCACAGGAGGAAGCTCAAAGGACTCAGAACTCACTTTCTCGAGAGTCATGGAAGGAATCAGCTTTGATGGGAGTCGGGTCACTCCAGGACCTGCTGAAGCTCCTCTCACGCCGTTCGGCAAATGCTAGGATAAAACCAAAGCACGACATTAACAGACTCCACAGCCACCTCGGTTGCTGCCAGCAAAACAAAACATCCAGTAGATTTCCATCAATGCTACACATCATGATCTCCCCTGTGCTTGTTCCTCCACTTGCCAAACACGAGTCCTCTCCACACAGCAAACAAGGGTCTGTCTTCCAGATGGCAGGCAGCACAAGTGCCCACTTTCTGAGCCGAGCCATTGCAGGACACATAACACAGGAAAAGGGGGACACTTGACAGTTGCTCCCTAAACATGAACAGCTCCAACCTCAATTTCATCAGGGCAATTCCAATATCCCAGTGCAAATGCTCTGACTCAAAAGCCTTCACAAAAAGGTGCGCACACAACAGCTAATGATGCTTGTAACCAGAAGGAGGCAGCTGTCCAGTCATTTCTCCCTGCTCAAGTTTTAGGATGTTCTCTTCTTGTTCTGTTCCATCAGAGAAGGGGCCTTTAGAAAGCTCGTGCTTTCCAAATTTTCTAACACAAGAAGAAATAGTTCAGTTTTCGTTCCCCTGCTGTGGTCTGAGCATTTTTCACCCCTCTTTTTTTTTAAACATATATATATATATATAATGTATATACATTTCATTTTTTCCTTCTCCAAGGGCCATTTGTCGTGGCATTTCCCAAGCAGAACGCAGGGAGCCTGGCCCAGCTGAGCGCCCTGCAGGCAGATTTCTGAGAATCACCAACCATAAAGTCTAACTTTGGAAATTCCCCATTACATCCGCATTAACAGCCACTTAGGGCCACTAATGCCTATTTCTGGTAGCAGACAGATCAATCTCGATGAAGCATATATCTAGCAACAGCATTTCACATCAGCAACACAGGAAATCAGGGCAAGAGAAGAGCTGAGAAGGAACCCATCCCCTGCTGCAGCGTGTCCAAGAGTGAGGGTCCAGGGAAACAAACCACATGGGAAGTTCTTCAGGTGATTTCCATCCTCAGCTTTCATTTAAAACAACACATGTAGCTATTGAGCACGTGGAGAAAGCTTTGAAAACATGACCCGAGAGTTACCAAGGCAGAGAGGCATGCCTGAACTTACAGACAGCTCTGGGTGGAGGTGAGCCCTCTGCATTTCAGGCAGTGCTAACTCAGATGCCAATAAAGACACTTTAAAAGGCGATGCTGTTTGCTGTCTACTTCCCACAGCATATCAGAATGGAGAGGATATTCAACACAAATACAGCCCAGCAACACTTGCTGTGGGCAATCTGTACATGACACCTGGCTAGGAGGTGGCAAGAATAAGCTGTTTTCTCTTCCAGAACAACTCTCAGCTCTCAGGGTCTGGCTGCACCACCCTCAGCCCATTCCACAGCTATGAGAGAGCTGTCCCAGCCAAGTTACGGAGAAGCACTGCCTTCCTTGTGGAAAGGGAGCTGCTGTTTCCCAGGCCCAAGAGGTGATTTCTTCCCAAGTAAGGCACAACGCTCCCTTTATTTACCCCTTGCTCCAATCTCTTTCCTGTTCTTTCTCTCTGCAACCTTCCTTTCAGATCCCACTGGGCACCTCTCCCCTGGCCCTGCTGTGGGGAAGATATGGTGGGACAGGGGAGGAGAAAAGAGAAAGCCTCTGGTCCACATGGCACACACAGCACCAGCTCCCTCCAGGGAACTGCAGCAGGTCCACACCTTCAGTCAGAAGCCAGGCAGCTCATTCTGCTTGACTTTCAGTTCTGGGTGTCCTCACTGCTACATCGGAGATCACCAAATACCATGCAGACGTGGGGCAAGGATGCTGCAGCTCTTCCACACCTCATACAAGGGATGCAAATCTCCCACGGCCAATGCAGAAGGTCTCTGGAAACAGCTTAAAGGCTGCTTGTAGATATCCGTGTGTCTTGGAGACTTGCAACAACCTGGCCTTCTCTTCACAAGTTAAAATGGCATCAGCAGGTCAAATCCTTCCTCCAGCCCAACATTAGCTTCTTTCTACAGGCATCAGTGCACAACTTGGGCTCCCTGTAAACCACCAGCACAAACCCCAACTCCTCACAGCCACGTCTTACACACTTACTTTGTGCTTTAACCCTTCGGCTCCCCACCATGCGGAGGTGCTTCCGAAAATTCCTGTAAGAAAAGTCAAATAAAACCTCTGAGAAAAGGTGGGACAAAGTGGGCCCAGGGGGACTGAAACAGCTGGGAAGGAAAAAAATGGAAGACAGACAGTGCATTTTCTTCAGGGCATTCCAACATTGGAGAGCAGGAACCCAGCCTGCATCTGCTCAGGGTTATGTTTGTCAAGCACATGGTTGGTGTTTCTGAACCTCCTGGACCAGCGATATGAGGTTATATCTGGCTGTCCCATCCTCGTGGGCTTTGTGCCCACTCTCCTGTGCATAAGGCACCTGTTGTGCAGCACCAGCCGCAGCCCATGCTACCAACACTCCTGGTTAGCAGCAGGAGCTGCTCCCAACTCTCTTTTCTTTCACATGTGCTCCAGAAGGAAGGTGAGGTGCCCTGGGCTTCACCCTGCTATGCACATGCACACTCAGCTCGTGGCTGTCCTCATTCTCAAACACATTCAGAGCGGCTGCTAAAATTCCAGCAGCACCTTGAGCCACCACTCAGCCCATACTGCCCTCCAGAGCAAAATGCTGGGAAATACTTTTTCAGCTTCTTCCTTCTTGGAAGCACTGTTCAGCATGGCTGACTACCCTCACTGGCAGCACAGAGAGCTCTCTATGCTTTCCTTCCCAGCACCACAGGCACATGTCAGCAGGGCTGCAGAGTTCTCAGCTCCAGAGGAAAGCCCACCCAAGGGCTCAGGGACACACAGCTGAGCCCTACAGTCTGCATAAAGCAGAACATCCTGGCAACTCCTGAGAGCATGAGGCAAAGGGGCTCCTTCAGCCTCCTTAGAGCAAGGGACCTGCTTCCCTTGGTTTCTCATCACTCACCTAGACAGCAACTGAACAGGACAGGAACCAAACAGGACAGCAGAAAAGACAAAGGGGATGAGCAGCAGGTGGACTAGCAAGGAAAGGCTCATTCCTCCACGAACTCTGTTTAGGTGAGGTGATGTCAGCCTGCATTGCAGCCCCCACAGCCCCAGGAGATGGCCGTGACCCACGTACCTGCAGCCTGCGTGGAGCAGGGGTTGCTAGATTCCTTCTGCCCCTCCAATGTACACCACAGACATCACACAACAGAGACTATTGTTGGTGAAAGAGGTGAAATGACAAGTTGTCTGGAGCACACACCAGTTAGTAGAATGAGTAAGGACATGGTACAACACCATGCAGACACTTCAACAAACCGGCTGGACCAGAAGACACATTCAACACCGACACTGCGGCATTCAGAGCAAGGCAGACACATCTACTCTGGTTCAGAAAGTTCAATGCAAGTGCATGTTTTGTGAGAGGAAGAGCCCACGCCATGGTCTGCACTGCCCCTTCCTTGGCTCCAAATCCCATCCAGAACCCATCAGAATCCAAACTTGGAAACTCAAGAAGGAAGACCTTAACAGCTCTGTATGCAAAGCCTTCAGCAGTGCACAGTAACTGATCGCCAGGGCTGTTTTACAGCACGTTAGATTCAAATCAAATACAACCTTTTAAGGGAACCAGGGATGTTCTTTAAACCAACAGGTGGTAAATCATCAGAATGAAGTCATCGTGGGCCACTGCAAAACTAAGCTTACACCAGACACCAAGCACTGAAGTTAAAAGCCAAAGCCACCTTTACAGCCTTCAGGGCTTTTGCCATTTTGAAATCCATTTTCTGGTTAAATGCTCCATTCTCCCCTCCAGAGAGAAGCTGCTTCTGGACTGGGGATCAGTCTGCCATCAAATAGTGCTGCTCTCAGCTACCCAGACAGCTTGTCCTTTCCCATTAGTGGGGGCTGAAGACGGCTCTCTGGATACCTCCTCTAAAAACAGCTGTGAGCAAATGCAAGGAGAATTCAGAGCTAACCTCTACATCAATTGTTTAGAGAATGGGACAAAGGACCTTTTTCTCTCTCCGCTCTTCTAGTCAAAACACTTTGGAAAAGAGATTATTATGCAATAACCACTGACCTTCCAAAACACCTGAGTCTGCAAAGGGCTGCACAGCAAGCACCTGAAACCAGGATGGTGCTGGGATCCTACTCTCTCCTCAGTGCTACCTGCCAGGCAATCCTTACACACCAGAGTCTGCTGGCACAGCCCAGCCAAAAACACACATCAGCTTCATCAGCACTGCAGTCCCTCTTCCTCCCTACCATAAGAGCACTGCAGACAGTGCTGCTGTACGATCCTTCCTGGGTGCCTCAGGAGCTGCCTATCACTGCAGGTTGGTGTGACACCCACAGTGCTGATGGCTCTGTACCACCAAGGTGCACAGCTCCCACTCCTGCACCCTCCAGCTGTGTGAGCAAGTCATTATCTGACAGAGGCAAATCTCTGTCTAATGAATTCTGAGAAATCTCTTTCCTTTTAAAGATACACCGTCTGTTTATTTAGCACATCTTCAGTTTGGATTTGCATTTGCCCTCATAATTGATGGGGAAAATATATATACATATATTTTCCTGGCAATTTCCCCATTGTGAAAATCTGATGTTTTTCTCCCACTTTGTTTTGAACAGTGCTGAAGTAATCAAGGCAGTTTTTAGCCAGTGACACAAATGCTGTGTTATCCTTCCTCGCAGGCTGCCAAAACACACAGCTCCTGGCCATGCTTCAAATAACAGAGCTGTTCTGATTACCACAATGACCAAGTGATGCGCCCTGCGAACCAGCAGAGGGAAACCAGGGCTCTTTGTTAATAACAGGGCAAGGAACCAATCTTCTTTGCTCTCCTTTCTGCCCTTCAAAACATTAACATAAAGAAACCAACAAACAAAAGTGAAAACAGGTTTCTGGACAACAGATATCCTTGTTTTCCCTGTGACTCACATTTTGGAGGCACGTAGGTAACAATAGCACATAAAGCCACTGTTCAGGTATTCAGCTGACCTCAAAGAACTTCCAGATACTTAGGAAAGGGCTGGGGGAGCTGCATTCTCACTTCTCAGCCTGAGACACAGGACCCCCATGTTCTATCGTGAAGCTTAAAACCAAACTTGACAGTGTTCCTTTAAGAAGACAGAGATGAGCTGCCTCGAGTCCTGTAGCATCATTCACCTCCATATCTCCATCACAGGCACTGCCAGTGTCCCTACCAACAGCAACACAGACAGGGACGACCACGTTCAACGTCATCAAGCGTCACTAATGACACTGTGAGGGCCCATGCAACACCAGGCACGGTCACAGCTGCAGGAGAAAAGGGCCCTACCTCTGTATAACAGCTGCAGAATCATTCTCTCGTTTCCGTCTCTTCCTTTCTGCGTAGCCCCTGAATGCCCTGGGAAACCATTTTAAGCCATTAACCAACTCCACAGCTTTGAACTGGAGAGGACATGAGACGCAGACAGGAAAGCTCTCACCAGACAACAGAAAGACACTAGGCTGCCCGAGGGAGACAGCTGGGCCCTGCAGGACTGTGTGTGAGTCAAGGGCTGGCTAACAGTCACCAAACCAAAGGTCCTCACTCTTTAGAGTAGATGGCTCCTAAAGAAAGCATAGGATTGGCCACAGAGAATAGGGGCTGACAGCTGTGATCCCTGCTGTGGAGGAATGGACCTAGGAGACTGCAGACACAAAGCCTCTGTGCACCAGATTCAAGAGGGACAAAAGCTTGCCAGCCTCCATCCTGAAGGTGAGGATGGCTGTGATGTGATCCATACAGGCACAGCAGGTGCAGCCATGTAACCTCTTCTCAGCTGACCAACAGTCCTAACACAGGGAAAGCATGAATGAATATGCCGGACAGGAGAGGAGAGGACAGTTTATCCCATACAACAACAGACAAAGAAATGAAAAATAGGAGATCATACTTACGAGATGCTAGAGATTCCAGGAGATGCAAAGAAAAAGAGAAAGAAGGAGAATTTGTTAATGCTCAGCCCTGTGCAGCATCCCGAGGGGCTCCTCACTCCAGAAGGACGGATATTTCTTGTTAGATGGAAGGAAATCGCTTTTTAAGTTAATTCTCAGTGGTCAAACTCCAGCTTGACCGAGCTAAAACCTCCAAGGCAGTATCATCACAGACCAAAAGACCGTGCAGGTGTGGTGCCCTCCCAGATCTGTTCCCCAGGATGGGCTGCACTTCCAGCTGTGCTGGGGTATGTAAGGAGTGAAAGAGCATGAAGTTAAGCTCCTTCTTTAAGAAGGACAAGAAGGTGACAAGGCCAGAGAAAAGCTTCAGAAAGCAGAACAGCAACTCATCTCCCTCACTGCCTGCCTCTCCTTCTCAGCCAGGTAGGAAATACCTGAAGCCTGGAAGATTTCATTTCATTTTTTCCTCTTCAAATGACCAGAAAAAAACCTTAAGCTGTAGGGCTACATCTCCTAATAGAGATACATCCTCTGGGGTGATGGACATGGGGCAGGACTGGATTAATATTCCCTCAGAGCAGTGGCTGCAGCAGATGTGGTGGTGGAAGGTCTCAGCTTCACAGCACCCCTGCTCTGCAGAGACAGTCAGGGACGGCGACACAGAGAAAATAAGGGAAGCAGAGAAGAATCACATAGAACTTAGACAAGGGGGAATAGTAGGAAAGAGAAATAATGAGCGCAAAAAAGAATGAATGAGACACAAAGAACCCTCTCCCCCGAGCTGCAGTGTCAAATACATGATTTAATTTGCTCTGTGCTCTCAGGTATAGTTTGGAGTGGGCCACAAACTTGGAGATAACACAACCAAACTTAAGGCAGCGGTTTCACTTACGCTTGCATAGTTGTAGTAGCAGTTTGAAAACTGAAGAGGTTCTCTTTCGGGAACCAGGTTCGTATGGGGACATCGTCTGGAAGAGAGAGAGCAAAAGCTGAGAATCCAGCAGGCAGAGCCACAATGCAGACAGCAAGACTTCACTTAGCACTTCTCTTCAGCACCCTGCCCTATATTAAATAAGACAGTCTCATCCTCTCACTTCATATGCATGCTACCACCAAGTGTTTTGTAAATGGTACTAAGCCTGTCTGTCACGCTGCTAAAGAAGAATGAAAGCTCTCTCCTAAGCACAAAGGCTACAATAATCCAGGAATTACATAAGAGACATTTGAACAAGAGGGGAAAAAAAAAAAATAAAAATCAGGAGGAAAACAACATTTTCCACTCAAAGCATTTTCCAGCCTCTGCCTTTTCCTCAGTAGCATTAACCTGAAATGTCCCATTCATGCAGCTCAGGCAGAAATTGGAGGTATATTAAAATCCACCACCACCAGATGTGTGAGATCCTGCAGGGTGGGATCCCCAGGCTTTGGGGCTACTTGACTCTTCATCTTGCTTTACTCTGAATTGAGGCTCCCTTGCTTAACACCTTGCTAATCAGGTGTCTGGAT
Source organism: Coturnix japonica (assembly GCF_054131305.1). Taxonomy (NCBI): domain Eukaryota; kingdom Metazoa; phylum Chordata; class Aves; order Galliformes; family Phasianidae; genus Coturnix; species Coturnix japonica. The sequence goes on from NC_140683.1 coordinate 10,376,162, forward strand.
GCACACCCTCCAGCTTTAAGACCATTATGAAGCACAGCACCTTAAGTCATTGGCATTCTGGCTAAAAAAAAGCTGGATGCAAGTGGGGGCCTTTCTTTGAAATGGGACTCCATAGAAATTACACAGAATGCTGTAACACACACCCCTCCTCAGCAGACAGTTCAGTTCATATCGAGGTTTGTATAAAGGCACCCTAAGGAAATAAATCTTTTAAGCATTCAGGAATGCTAAATACTTGTGATGAAATTCCCCTCCCTGCTTTCCTCCTAAGAAACACAGCTAAGCAATGTAAAACGGCTCCGAACATGAATGATTTATTTGCTCAAGGTCTCGAACCCACTGAAGTGGTGGAGGAGGTGAAGTGGTGTAAATTCTGACTTAGCCAACAGTTCTGCACGGAGTTCTCAGGAAGCGCTCAGCCCAAAGCACTGATGATCTCTTATTAGATGCTGGAGTTCTTAAGCCACAAGCTTTGATTCAAAGCAGAGCTTCTGAAGAACGGTGTTAGGCATCATAAACTCAGCATCAAGTTCCATATTAAATTAAGCCAAATCTGTTATTTGCTAATATTTATGGCATGACTTACTTACCAGACACTCGATCGACACTATACATCCTCTCCAGCTTTTTTCTGTGCCATCCAGTCTCTCCGGATTGATGTGGCTCGAGGTCAAAGGAGTGATGGGAAGGAGCAGCCAGCCGGGTGCAGTTCGGGCACTCCTTGGAGCCCTGCCGGCTGCCAGGCCAGCCCTTGCAATGCCTGCTGACACCATGAGAGCCACCAGCACCGTGCACAGGGTGGCCGTGGTGGCATTCCTCTTGGGCAGCCCCTTTCATCACCACCAGTTCCATACTCTCATTCTCGTGGTCTGACAGCATCGGCCTCTCACCAGAGATGGTGTAGACTCGTGGCTTCGGTCCCTCACTTGGCATCTTCTCAGTCTGCTCCTCAGAAAAGCTCCTCTCAAACTTGCCATCGGAGATGACGGAGAGCCTGCGCTTGTTCTGTGCTGCCTGCTGCATCTCGGGGGAGTCCTCCTGCCCGATGTAGGAGTCTGCTAACAGGTGATCTGAAACAAATCGCACACTTTACTGCTTAAAACCAAAGAGCCAAAACATTCGGGAGGCTCTTTGTTACTGCTACACAGATACAGGAGACTTGCCCCCAAAAGAGCCTTCTACAGCAGGTGCCCCAAACTGGTACCTCCAGTGCCCAAATGTGTGCCCAGACCTCCAGAACTGGTGCTAAAATGAGAGATACTCCTCACACTTATCCAATACTTTAACTCATAGTGTGACAGGACCCTGTGCAGCTCCGCACTGACTGCTTCAGGGGGGTTCCCACTCAAGGGCTACTGAGCTGGGAAGGACTTGCAGGACAAGGAACAGCACCAACTTCTGCACGAAGTCACAAATGCTGAATGCTCTCCATGCACCAATTTATTGTTGGTTTTTATATTAACTAAAACCAGCAAACCAACGGGTCATTATTTTTTTTCCCCTAATTTTCTGCTAATTGCTTTGAAATGAAAGCAATGCCAAAAGACTTCAGCCAACAGCTGTGGCCTCACTCCCATTAACTCCTCTCAGCAGCCTCACCGTACACAGACATCAATGGCACTGCACGCAGGGGCTGTCCAGAAGGAAAATGCTCCTTTTGTAGGATAGCGAGATCCAAAGGAGAGAGGCCCATGAGTGCAACTATATTTGGAGCCCACACACCAGATCGAGTGCCAGGAAATCTCAGCATTTCCATGGCAATTCCATGCATGAACCCAACAGCAGCTCCCACTCACCTGCTAATCCTATTTTCAAGTGGCTGCTAATTACCTCTTACACTTCCCTTCAGATGGGAAGCAGCTCAGGGGCTGCTAAAAAGGCTCAGCAGGGAATGCATTATGCATGTGACTACTGCCCCAGAAAAAAACAAAATCATCAGTGTCCAGCACAGACAGCAATGTTACAAACAGATGGAAAACAACCCTTTTACTTCATGAGACATTTAATGACCATCCTTCCTCTAGCTACTGACCTGGAAGGAATGGGCAGCAACCTGAGCTTTGGCTGCCTTGTACCTGGCCATGGGAAGATGAAGGAGGAGGAGACAACCTCCAGACCTGTCACTGCTGCCACATTCTGCTCCCTATAAAGCGCTCTTGTGCTGCTCAGACAGGAGCTCTCCCAAGGTGAGGATGTAGCTTTCAAATGTGAAGCCCAGGCTGGGTTGTGCCCACATCACCAAGGTCCTCTCCCGCTGCTCCATCTGCAGCTGAGACTGAGCTGAATTTAGCTGGTACCAGCAGTGTGTCACACTTATCTCATTTTTCTGCTTGAGATACAGCTTCCTCCACTGCCACAGGGAGATATGCACATCTCCAGCCACTCTGCTCAGAAGTGACTGTCAGGACACTTCGGGCTGACACAACTCAGCTCTGTCTCACTTGTTTCCCAGCAAAGTCTTACAGTCTCCAGATACAGCAACTGGCAGCTGTGTGGGTTGCTGCTTCAGCTGACTAGAAGAAGCCTTGGGGAGCCCTAAAGGAAGATCTGTGCCCCTTGATCCCATAACCCCGCTGCTATCTTCCCAGATCTCACACGGAGTCCCAACAGTGTGCCTAAGTTAGTGAGGGGCAGTGCACCTCATTGATACCACACAACTACATGAAAGGCAGGCAGTCTGGCGGTGGTCTCCTCACCCATTTCTCTGGGCACAAGAAGGAGGAGAAGATGCACTAAAGAAGGCACAGCTTGGGAAAACACCAGCATCTCTTTGGGATACGCCAAGATCTCTGCTGGATAACAGAGCCAGGGACAGCAATTTTTAATTAAAAATTGTTAATTAATTTGTAATGGGCAGCTCGAGGTGTTCACCTCATCTCATCAAACCTACTGATCTGTGCAGGCATCGTGACGCTACAGATTTCTTACTGCATCACATAACAGTGGCTGACAGCTGCCTCCATTCCTCCTGAAACAAATACTTCTATGGAGGATGTACAGCAACATGGGAGCAAAGACATGGGCTTATGCACTTCACATGTAACCATAACTGTATGCTTCAAAAAAAATAAAGAAATAATGAAGTGTTTGAGTTCTGAGCTCTGGATCCAAAGGCAAATAGTATTGTAAAAAGTCTGAGCCCTGAAGTCTTCTATTCAGGTTCCTGCACCCCCGTCACAGAGGGAACAAAGTGCCCAGAGTGCAGCAGCTCTGAAAATGCTGACGATTGCCAGCGCAGACAGATCGATTCCAATCTCAGTTTCGTAAGCACTGAGACCTGCCTGGGCTCCATAAAATCTACTGACACATCAAAGGGATATGGCAGGTTCTGAGTAAGAGTCAACTTCTTACAGACATCACAGCAGCTTTACAGTTCTTGACTGGGTGCACCTGGAAGAATCCATATCCATGGTGCATTTAGTTCCTGATCATTAGGCACTTAATTACAATACATTCCTGTGCATTCAGCAACTATCTCCAGTGCATTCTCTAACACAGGTAACTAATTGCTAATGGGTTCTGCACCTCTTGCAGCATTTCTAGTGAAGAGGTAACACAGTGGGATAAGGCTCAGCTGAGTGATGCCCATTTATGACAGTAGGGATCACCAAACTCATGTCTGATGCAGACTGCCTTGTAGCCCCATAGGATGAGAAGTTTATAAATCAAGGCAGAATTACAGCCATACGGCTTTTAAAAAAGACCTGAATTTATTACTGCATTTAGCAGCCAAACTAATGATTAAAGCGCCTTAGATTTAAAACCTCTGCTCCAGCACCAGAAACAAAGCGGCAAAGGGGAACCCAGATAAATCCCATTAAAAAAATACATCTGTCATCTCAGAGCAGTGCATTTCAGAGCCTGCTGCCTCTTCCCTGCTCCACACCAGCAAGATGGCTCTGCAGCAAGCCCAGGTCTGCTATGGCACTGTCAGGTCATCATCTTCTGTTCCCTATGGGGCACAGACAGAGCATCCTATCTGCAATGCAAAGCTTCCCCCCACTACAAACACAGGAAATTTGTTCCAAATATTGAAGCAAGAGGCAAGGACAAAGATACAAACAGAGACAGATCTTTTGTAAGAAGGCACAGAGGTGTTTTCACAGTTCAGCAGCTGGTGAGCAGCTCGTTAGAGGTGACAGGAGCAGCACCGCTGTGATGAGCACAGTGTTCACTTTGGGGTCTCCAAGGCCTGGCCAAGTCAGCCCCACTGTCAGGTCAGCAGAACTCTGACCCTACAGCTCCTGAAGGCAGTGAAAAGGCAAGGGCTGCTTCAGCAAGGGAACAGCTCTGAGAAAACAGGAGGTCACTTAAATATGACAGAATTGTTCCAATTAGACTTCAGAGCTACAAACTGCTGAAGAAGCTGTTGGCACTGAACCTCACCACGACTCCCCCTGTAACCTTTCAGATTGGCCGGCAACATTAATGTGAGCAGACAAAACTGCTCCTGCCAGGCACGACCCAACAGAGCAAAAGGCAGCTCCCACCAGCACAGCATCCCCATGGTAACACCCCAACCTACGCTCCTGCTCACTTCACAACCAGCACATTGTGCAGTGGGTTTGAGGACACCTCCACACCATCCCTGCGCTGTCTGAGGCTGGAAGGTGAGATTCTACATCCCTTTGCTGGACTTGAATCCAGGCCGCAAGGGAATGCACTGGGACAGCTGGAACAGACCTACTGCTCCTTTCTCATTCCATCTTCGGTGTTTCCACAGATGGCTGAAATGTCGCGTATAAATAAAGAGAAGAAGTGCAGATGACTTGTTTGAACTTAAAAATGAAGTCAATTCCATTTTCAGGTAATGATTAATTTTGGTCTGTGCCGATGCAAAGTGCTCCCAGCAGCCATGTTGTTTTTGCTAATAACCACAGGGAAAGTGAGTCTTTCCTCCCAGTCTGTCACAAGGGATATCCATTCCTACACTAAAGCCATGTTCCTCCTGAGCCACCCAGAGAAACCTCCTCCAGCATAAAGCACTTCCCAGGGCTAATTGCAGTTCTTCTAAAACCTGATGCTCTCAGGCCCCCTGTCAGGAATAATCAGGAACTGTAACCAACAAACACTCCTCCTCACCCTCCTCCTGCTACACGTACACCCTACAGCACTCTGCCACCCTCTGCACCTTGTGTGATGAATGCTCCATCCTCAACTGATGTGGGAGACCCTCCACTTGTTCCATGGGACTCATCAGACCTAAGCTAACCATACAGAGCTCACACACCCTGCTGAGACAAAGACGGAGCATTCAGGAACTCATAAAGCAGTGCTGAGGGGCACAGGGTTTCTGCAGGAAGAGCTGATTTCTCCCCATACTGCACAATAGGGATGAAGAAAAGGGAGACAGATTTTCCACGTCCAACTTGTTTATAGGAGAGCAGCCATCCTCCCATAGTTAGTTACATAGAAATGCTGCAGAATTTCAGTAGAGGGCTGTAAAAGTATTTTTCCCCCCTTTTCTATAAACATTTGGATTCATTTCCAGAGAGCTTTATTAATTTATTTCCCATTCAGTGCTGAAGGATCCCACAAAGGATTTGGGTATGTTCATGTGAACCTCTCCCTGCTCAGTTCTTATCTAGGGTAATTAAATTTACTTGGATCCAAATAGGAATTCCTGCTTTCCCCGCAGGAAAGCACAGAACCAGCTGCAAAAATAGCCTTGATAAAGGCTGCTTTCACCATTCAGGAACATCTATGAAGTCTGTCCAGCTTTCACCTCCCCTCTGCCTCACCACAGACTCAGCTGCATTGATCCCCAGCCTCCTCCTGCTCTCCTCTCCTCTCCCCCCCACCACCACGGGTCATTCTTACACCAAACACTGTCAGTAAGTAACGTGTCACTGGAGTTTCTCAAGGAAAAGGATACGTATCCCAAAGAAAACAGCAGGATTTTGTCTTTAAGCTCTTCTACTCTCAATATTAGTACAATTTAGGCAAGGACAACTTGAAGGTCATGAGAGCAGGTCCAAGGAAAAAGGCAGGGACTCCATCTGGTTGATGTACACCAGCATAGCTGGGCTTGATCTTCGAATAAGAAACTGTTTCTACTTGTACAGGCCTAAATAAACATATGGTTTACATAGGAGGTAAACATCACTCTATGTTGCATTCTATTTGATACATTTACCCCCATGGAAGAGCCCAGCACTACAGGACACCCTGCTGTGTATCCACCCCAGATTTCCTGTAGAGCCTTTTGTAGCAAATTTAACACCCTCAAACTGTTTTCTTTCCTCCCAGAGAAGGCACAGCCCCATTAGGTGCCCCCAGCAGAACCCACTGCAGGCTGACAGGGACAATCTGTGTGTAATAAATTAATACATCAGCACAGGTCGGTGTCCTCAACCTGACGAGTCAAATCGCATTTTAACCCCTGCTGAAGAAAACCCCAGGAAGAAATCCAAAGGTTCCCTCTGCCAGCAAAGACAGATTGCTGCACATACACTGTGCACGTCTACTCACGAACCTCAACTCATAGTGTTCTTTATTCCTCAGCAAAAGCAAGACCTGGGAGTAACAAACGAGTGCAGAACCCTCCTGTGTGGTGCAGCTTTTCATTCTCCAGCTGAAGCGTCATCCAAGGACATCAGCCTGAGGGGTGACTTTATGACAGTTCTAAGGCACACTCATAAATAGGTGCATGCACATGCAGATAAAAGCAACGTACACCATCACTTACCTGAGCCATTTCTGCCTTCGGGATGATTCTGTGAAAGGTATTCTCCAAAAGCCCTTGCTGCTCTGTGCATCCAAGCATCACCAACAGCAGCAGTGAGAGAAAGAAGAGATGGACAGTGGGTGAAATCCAAGGAAAGAAGGAGCAGTTCAACACACACTGCTGTCTTTCCCCCCAGCTTCAGATGACACCAATTGAAACCAGCTTCAGTGGCTGGTTCTTCAATAGATTTAGGTTCCGTGAATTACTGAGATTTTACTGGAATATATTGCAGCTCAACCAGGCAGGGTGAGTTCAACCCCCATGACACATCAAAAGAGCAAACCCACAAATATTCCAACCTGGGAGCTCTCTGCATTCAGCCCACACAGGAAAGGAAAGGTCAAGGTATGCATTCCCTCATATAAATACTGGGTGGAGACTCACAACCAGGTGCCCACCTCCCTGGGAAGTCAAGCCAAGGACTGTGAGTGGCTGCAGCCCAGCAGCTCAGCCCCCTCATCACAGAGCAGAAGCACAGGTGAGGAGCACAGGGCTACTCAGAAACGTGCTGCCAGCACCAGCTGAGCCCACAGCTCCGTCCCTGCCATCACACTGCACTGCTCCTTGTGCTGCTGGTCAGCCTAAGAGCAAACAGCCCTGGATGCCTGATCACAGCTCTCCAGTGACAGTTAATAAGCCAGCGAAGCCTGCACAGCACAATGTGCAATGGGGGTTTTCCAGCCAATTACACCGCAAACTCCAGACTAATTGTTTGCCTATTATCTCAGTGGTTCCCTTCTACATTTCTGCCTCTCAAGTGCCACTAAGGCTGTTCCTCAGCAGGTCTCCCACAGATGCCCACACGTGCCTCTTGCCAAGAGGACTCGGATGGCCACGCTCACTCCTTATGCCTGGCCTCACCTTGCCAAGCCTCCTGCCCTCCTTCCCTGCCCTTGCTGTGCCCACTGACCCCAGTTTGCCAGCACCTGCCAGCATCATTAACGTGCCATCCACCCCCTTTCCCTGCCTGTGTGCTGACATGATCAAAATAAAGCCAGAGCAAAACTCAAGCGGCTGGTAACTGCTTTATTCTGTATCTCAGCCACCATAGCCAAAGTCCATCAAGCCCACTGATGGCACTGGACAGTAACCCTGCTGCTGGGCTGGAGAGACACATGATTTAACCTGCAAGAGATGGAAAAAAGAAACTTGTTTCACTTGCGTGAAGTGCAAGGTGCCTTCCATGGGCACAAGGAGAGGAGCCCTGCATGTGTGACACTGTGAAAGCAGCATACAAATGTGCAGGTAGCTATTGAGGGGCAGTCAGCTGATGACACAAGTTCAGCCCTGACTCATCTAGAGGGAGGTTTTCATTTTAATGGCAGATCAGACCTGCACATAACAGCTTGATTTACCCGGACATCAACCAGGTCCCACTGCCTGGGTGTACAGAGCTACTGAGCACAACCAGCAAGGAATGCTGCCTGTGCCCCAAAGGAAACAGCACCATCTTCTTTGGCTTCTCCTCCAACAGAGCTACTTCCAGAGTGTGGAGGGTGGGATGGGACAACACAGGCAAAGGCAGCCCCCCTTCTGCAGGCATCTCAGCACTCAGTGCTGGTGTCAGGGCTGGAGCCGTGTCTGGAAGACAAACAGACTGAGATCTGGCAGAGAAGCAGAGAAGGTTTAGACAAACATTTGCTAGAAGGAGGAAAGCCGCCAATTAATGGAGATATCAATTACAGTGTGATGAGTACAGAATAGCCTTTACGTCTCTGAAATAATCACATCAACGGGATAAAAGGAGCCTTGATACGTGCTGGCAGATACGGGAAATTGATGCACAGAAATTTATGCATTCCGTTAACCTGACACTGACATGAGTGAGCAGATTGTATCAAAACACTCAGAAATACATGGAAGTGCTGCGGTAACTACACTCCGAGCACTGCAGCAGGATAAGCAGAACTCAGAGTATTGAGAAGTATTAAATGGAAAGAGAAAAGAGCAAACAGCTCCTCATGCACACTGAGAACCAACAGCAGCCCTGGGAACACCACAACATGCCCATCGTTAACAGCTCTATCACACAGAAAACACTGATGCTCACAGCGGTTAAACCCAATGGCAGCATCACGCTGACAAAAGTTGGCCTTCTGCAATAGTGAAGTAACAGAAAAACTGCCACCCTTGGGAAAAGGAAAAGCAATGCTGAGATGCTGAAGTCAAAGTCTGGACCATCTCGGAGGAATTTCTATTTACAGTGCTCTGACAGGAGGAGACAGAACAGAGCAGGTAACCAAAACATGAGAGTTCAGACCATCCGTGGGAAAACTCAAAGCAGAAAAAAGGAATCCAGACTCCACTAAGAAACCCGATCTAACCAGAAATGACTCTGCAGTAAGAAACCCGAGGTAAGGAGTGCACTCAGGTACATCGGTGTCTCATCAGCACAGGACAGACACCTCCTGAGCCTCTGTGGACTTGTTTTAAAGCACCCTCTGGCCTCAGCAGTCAGCAAAGGGGGAGTGAGGCAGAATTCTCCTCTCTCTGAGGGGCAAACACCAAAGTCCTGACACTCATACCCAACTCACGGATGTGCTGTGCTAACTATACCAAGGAGAAGTTCTGGAACACCCAGCAGAAGCCTCATGTCCTCTGCAAGCACTGCTGAACCCCTGACAAGAAAGCTACAGACCAGGGCAACACCAAGCAGAGCTGCAGCAGTTTATTGCCACGTCTGGGACATCAGCATCGTTCGGTAGGGACAAAGGCAGTGAGGATAAAGAGAGCTGCTTCTAAAGGCTTTGGTTCATCTCTGCCCTTGAAGGCACGCTGAGGAAGCCAAGGAGAGTGTGTCTGATGCTTCTCAGGTCTGATGGGAACATGCAGATGCCCAGATCACAGCAGCCAGAGCTGCTGGCACAGGGGCAGCACCAAGGTCACAACACAAGGACAAGGACACATCCCTGCCATCCACGGGCATGCCCCAAAAGCTGCAAGGCAAAGAAAAACAGCACACACATGAAAGGAACAGCACGACTGCAAGATCCCACAGCTCAAACCTGAGCAAAGCAATGCTGCTGAGCCAGCACCATGTCCAGGCTGTGGGACTGGAGCTGTGTGCTGCAGCTTCCTCAGGTGAGGACGGGACTGCAGAAACCAAAGGCACAGCACCATGGGTGCCCTCAGTGATGCTAATACAGAGCAACTATTACATAGCTCCTCAAAAATAAGGGCAAAGTCCTAACATACAGCACGCTGTGTGGAGCTTAATGAATTCCCCTGGGACAGGAGATCCCCTGAGCAGCTCTGCAGAGATTTTAATTGAAGAAGCTGGGGAGTTTGCAGCTCCTGCTTGGATCGCATCCCTCACAGCAGCAAACAAACGATGCTCCCTGCTCAGCAAGAGGGGTAAATGTGCACACACACTCCAGCTGCATGCAATAAAAATACAGCAGCAGCTGTTTGGACTTTGCAGTGCATCTCAGGATGTGATTTTTTTCCTTTCAAAAAGTCACCCACCCCAGGTGAAATACAAACAGAGCGGAGCTCAGAAGGAGCTGAGATACAACCCCAGAGCATTTCTTCCTGCAGCACAAATGCAAGGCCCCAGAACTGCCCACATGAAACTGTGAGGGCCAGGTTGTTGCAGCAGCTTTACCCATGCAGGTGATCCAAGCCCTCCGGGGAAGGGAAGAGCAGCCTATCTGTATGTATTACCTACCATCCTGTAAAGCCCTCTCAGTAAAGAAATGAGATGAGGATGTGGGATGCAGAAGGAGAACTCAGGGCAGAGAAGAGACAGTGTGCGCTGGGAAGCTTGGAGAAACCTTCCAGCAGGTGGATGCTGTAGAAATGCTGAGGATGGCTGTGACTGCACGAGGCAGAGGCTGACACACACGGGACAGAGGCAAACCAGCAGTGCTCGCTCCACACCAGCATCACCTTCACACAAAGGAGCAATACCAGGCACTCTGCATTCCCTGCCCTCCCCAAAGGCTTTTTCAATTGGGCATTTCTAGGTGGGGAACAAACAGGGAGACACCCAGCAGCGCTGCGCAATGGCCGACATGACCACCCCACTGAGACCTCATGTTGTGCAGCCCACCCACCCAACCCCTCAGGTCTAAGCACCACGACTCACCCCCACCAGACACCTTGGAGCTCCCACGCAGCAGCAGCAGCCGCCTGTCAGTAGCTGCAGCACACACACAGCAAACCAGGAGCTGGACTCTGCAGATTTCACACTACACGAGTACTATGTGCCCATCCTGATGTGGGCAGTTGCATTCCAAATGCGCTCGCTGCTCTCAGACACCCACGCTACCATTTGAAATCTTCTCGCCTATTACAGAATATGTTGTTTGTGTGACTGGCTGTCTAATCCTCCTCCCAGAGCCCCATTACAGCACTCAAGGTGCGTTTTATGTCATTCGTTTCTAACCACCTGGCTGACATCTGCCAAAAAGAATCTCACAGCTGAACCTCTGAACAGCACCGAAGGCGCTCACGTTCCCAGCTATGAACACAGAGCACTGCAACACAGGGAGAAGTCCCAGGTTCTGCCTGGACAGCTTTCTCCAGATGGACTCCAGAAGGTGCCACACAAAAGGTCAGCACCGCACAGACAGCACAGACAGCTTTGGTGGTGGTGCTCCCTTCAAGCCCCGAGACCTTCCATCCACAGTGAGATGCCGTAACACTGAGCCCCAGCCTCGCAGAGGTGATGGATGTCAGCAGCGCAGATCAAGCCCTACACATGACTCCAGGCTGTTCCAGAGCAGTTCTGACACAAAGGAGGTTACGTAACACAGCTGAAAAGTTTATTTCTTCCCTTTTTTCCTCAGCAGAGCACACAGCTCGTGTGGACACAGCAGAGCCCCGGACAGACCTGCCCGGTACAAGGCTGTGCTGGAAGGTCCCTAAGAGCCGTTCCATGCACTGACACACGCTGCAGTGAGGCAGGAGGGTCGGCTCCGTCCTTCCCAGCAGCGGGCACAGCTCCGCCGTTACGGCTTTACGAACTGAAGCACAGACACGGACAAACAGGTTTACTATGATGTTCTACGTCTGACACTCATAAGCACCACGGGCACCCACAGCCAGCAAAGCCCTGAAAGCACGACAGGCACAAGCACGGAGCCCAAAGCTCCCGCTGCTCAGCACGGCGGCTCCGTGCACTGCAGAGCAGGGCAGATGCGATGGGTCTGCAGTGTGTCTGCCAGGGCCGTGTGATGTTCCCGCAGCAGGTTTCCCACGCAGCGGAACGGGAGCCCTTGAGGACCGCTGTCACCGGGCACACGGATGGCATTTCAACCGATTAAAAGCCACCGAGCGGACCGACGGATCACAAAGCCCCGGCGCGGCCAGATCCGCTCCGCAGAGCCCCGCAACGCTCCGGTTCTGCCGGATCCTCGTACGGTGCAGGTCGCGCAGCGGGGACCCGCACACACGGCTCAGCCCCGGGGGCACCGTGAGACCCGCAGCCCCCGCTCCATCCCACCACCCACCTCACTTTGGCCGCCACCGACGACATGGCCTCGTTCCTCAGCGTTTTCCTTTTGGACACGGCTGTGCCCATATTCGCACGGGGGATGACGGCCGGGGGAGCGCTCATCGCACGAGCCCGAGGCCGCCCATGCCGCGGCGGGGCCGGGGCCGCTCGTTGTGTCAGCGCCCCGCCATGCCGCCCCGCTGCCCCCGGCGAGTGCGGCGCTCCGCCTCGGCCGCCGTCTGCTCATTGACTGCGGCAGGAGGGAGGGACGGGGCGCGGCCGGACGCCCAGGAAGCGCCGCTATATTTGGCCGTCCCTCCTCCTCCTCCTCCTGACATCATGGCGGGCGGCCCGAGGGGCTGCGGGCTCCGCTAAGGTGTGAGGCGGTGCTGCCCCCCGGGATGCGCGGCTCCGTGTCGGGCCGTTTGGCATCAAAGCGTCGCCCTCCGCTGATGGGATCGATGATGTCCCGACCCCGGGTGGATGCTCCGTAACAAAGCAAAGCCGGAGCGGGCGGTGACGGGATCCCGAGTTGCACACTCGGTGCTGCTGCTCAACACGCGACCTGCACGGCGCACATCGTCAGCTTTAACGCTGCTCCGAGGATGGGAAGGTGCTGGTGGCCGCAATGGTGACAGCGATAGAACCCGAGGGCCCGAAGTTGTGATGGTCAGAGCTCAAGAAGCAGCTGGACGCCTCCAACACACGGCCTGATTTTGGGGTGCAGAGCCAGGAGTTGGGCTCAATGATCCTTATGGGTCTGTTCCAACTCAGGACAGTCTGTGTTGTCTTCTCTGTACCCAGGCACAGGCTCGTGCTCACTGTCCTTCAGGGACCTTCTATGGAAGAGATGGAAAATCCAGGAAACACTTCAGCCTTGTCACCCATTAATTCAAATCTGCAAGAAAATAAATGTAATTTCTTGTTCTTGCAATTATCTGGTTCTGTTAATCTACAACTTGGGAAGCAAAATCAGTTAGGGAGCAGAAAACCCCACTGCTCTGCTGCGTATGGACACAAGGATCTCAGTGCCTGGGTTCTGTCACATGGGCAGAGGAGCAAGGCACCATGAACAGCAGATGTGCAGAAATGAATCTCTGCTTAGAAACCAGCCGTGAGAGACAAAGTTCCCACGTGTTGAATGAATCTTTTTAGCTTAGACTGAAGGAGAGGTGCTAAATGACGTCAGCCTCTCCATCAGTGCCACCATGAGAGCTGGTCACCGTGCCCTGCTCACTTGTAAGGGCTGCCTGTACTGACATCACTGTTCCCATGGGGTTTGCAGCCCAAGCAGGATGAGCGGGGCTCAGCTGTGACCCAGGGATGAACTAAGTGATGAGGTGATAAATGCTGGTCACACCATGTGCTGATATCAGAGAGCAGGTAGGGCAGGTGTGCCTCAGTCCTGTGTGCCTTATTAATGCTGCTGCCAGCTCAGAAATGCCCCTTTAGAGGTGTGCACGCTGCCACAGCCCAAACCTTTCACTGTCCTTACCCCCACTTTTCTTTTTACCAGATATTTGGAGGAAAAAAATACTCTTCATTTCATGATATTTAAATATTTTGCCTGCGGTAGAAAACGCTGCTCTAAAAAAGAAGAAAACCAACAGACCTTTCTACTCTAACCCTGATGTAACCCCCCCAGATCTACATGAACACCCAGCACTTCACAGTGCTCAGTACTGACAGTCCCAAAACATGAGAGGGATGCCTCCACCTTCACCCCACTTTCAAGCCACAATGTCCCACATTTTGCCCCTCTGGAGCTCTTCCAAACTTGCCCTCATCCACCACTCAGTGATGCTCAAGGCAGGGCCCACTTCAAGGCACTGCCCAGAGCTTGGCTGGACTTCAGAGCTCTCTGTGTCCATCTCAGGGCTGTGGCAGTCCTACAAGGAAGGATTTTTGCCATGACTGAACAGAATTCCCCTTGTTGCAATTCACATCCAGTGCCCGTTCACCCCTGTGGGGGGCCCTGCTCCATCCCTCCTTGGTCCCTGCAGGCAATGGCCCATCTCCCTGCAGTTTCCATCTTGCTCTCTGCTCCCTTCCCCACCTGCACTTTGGGTTTCCTCTTTGCTTTCAGGTTTCTCCTGGTATCTGGGGGTTCAGGCAGCCCAGTGTGACAAAGATGGGGGTGCAGCCATTGTGCCAAGCGCCTACAGCTCATTAAAGCTGGCGAAATGCCTTTACTTCGTGCTAGGAAAAGAGTCAGGCGAGCCAGGCAGACGGTTCCCCATCACTTCTCCATGGCAACAGGCCTTCCAGATGCATGTAGGCAAACAGGCCGAGGAGGCAGGGAGCATCGCAGTCCCTCTGCCCACACCCCAAACCTCCTCTGGTGGGGCTCCCTGCTGAGCTCACTCCATGTAAGGGGAGCACACCCCAAAACTGCTTCAAAACCAACCACAGCCATCAGAGAAATGCTCTGCTCCTTCCACCGGTGAAGGTGAAATACTCCAAACCTGAGACAGGCAAAATCCATCCCAGCCACTGATGATTTTTATCTACATCAATGTGTCATGCTTGGAAAATCTGGTATCACAGAATCCTTGCAAAGCAAAAGACGTGTGTTAGTCTGGTGTGAGATCCCGAGTCCTCTGCCTTGATAGGGCTAAAATAAGCTGAGATGAGAAGGGCTGATGGCTTTCAGATATGAAGGATGCAGCCTTTTAGTGCTTAGAAAAGTAATTTCTGTCTAAATGAGCAAAAGAATGTGTGTCCTGGCCGTCTAAAGTATAAAAACCAAATGGGAACAAGAATCTTGAAAATGGATTGAAAAAAAGAACTTGCTGCTGATGCTGAGGCATTCAGAGTCATAATACATGAGACACTGTGAAGATTTATACAAGGACCACATGATAGTGAGGAACTAAGTAATAAAATGGCTCAGAACATCCAGTCTAGATAGTTACAGAGATAGGCAGACGGGAGAACAACAGTCGTAGGTGCAGAGCTCAGCGCTGGGCTCTGCTCTGATCCTTGTCCTCATAAACATCCTTTTCTCCCACATTCACCTGGATCTCATCCCCTCCCGAGCTGCTCCACAGGCTGGTGGCTGCCTTTGGGTTTAGTGCAAACCCAGGAGTCTCGTGGGCAGCAACATTGCAGCGTGTAAAGCATAAAACCAGGACAACGCATGAGCTCAAACAAACCAGGTCACTAAACTATCACCCAGTTACCTCCCCACTTGGTTAATGTGGTCACTTCGAGATGTTCCTGTTGAATTCATCGATTAGGAGCCTGGCTCTAATGAGGCACTGTAAGTAAATAACTCTCCCCAAAGTGAAATGAAGCAATACATCACAGGAGCAATATCGATAGTTCACGAGTTGGAGCCAGCCAAGAATTGTGGTTTTGCTTGGAGCAGATTTGCTTGGACAGAGCTGTTCCTCAACAGCCGTGCACTTGGCATCGGAAAATAAGAGCTTGTTCAAACACGGTCCCAAAGATAGTTCTGATCATTCTGAACCAGCTGGGATACAGAACACTCAGACCCGTCTTAAGGCCAACTCTTACCCAGCTATTTTTAGTTAAAGATCTAATCAGTAATTATCAGGGCTGGATACACCTCTCAGCCTTTCTTTCTGTTATGTGACAGATACCAGCCCAGACACACTAATGAGTACAGTGTTGGCAGGAGGGGAAGTCAGACCGTGTTAGACCTTGATTACTCACCCAGGGTTACAGAGAGGGAACCTTCTCCTCCATCCTCCATCCTCCCAGTCTTTGCACTTGCCCAAACCTTCTCATTCTGCCAGCATTATAAAGCAGCCAAGCATTATTTTGTATTACCTGCCTGCTCCTGCACAAGGCAGCAAAGTCTGCAGCAAGGCCAAGAAAGAAGCAGCTCTATTTCACAGTGGAGATTTGGAAGGGGGAATTTCTACTTAACAAATTAACAAATGAAGATGTGGACAAGCAGAACCTTTCTATCCCACAACTGAAAAAGGAGATTTGCTATCCACTTATAGCTATAACCTGGGGAGGGAGGAAGGGGGGATACAAGGGCTGGTGCACACTTCTGGAGTGGGTGCAGCCAATGCTCAGGGAAAATCCCAGCACCAGCATCATCTTCTGGCACAAGGGATTTCATGGGCATGGACAGCCAGGCTGCATCTCGCTTGAACCCCAGCCACAGAGTCACTATGGAGCTGCTTTGTCAGCCCTTCCAGATGGGGTCAGATGATGACTCAGAGCAGGAACTCTTTTAAACCTGGTTTCCCAATGGGATATTCCCATATTAGTGCTAAATTGGCCCAGGTCTGTCTGGCTTCACAAGAGCAGACTTTGCTGAGGCTGACATTCTGAGTGAGAGGGAGATGATGAAGCTGTGGGATCTATTTTGCCCTCTTATCCAAGAGCCATTGCCGGACCCTTACCAGCTTTCTCTGAGCTGATATTAGATGTGAAGAGGATGGTTTCAGCTCACACTGCCATGAAACAGCCCCTCTGGGCAGCGATGCCTCCCCAGGCTCCCACTGCACTGCAGCAGCAGCCCCAGCTCTGCCCATCCCTAGTGAGAGGCATCACACTACTTAAAGAAAATTATGTTGCCGGCCTTTTCATTATCATGCCCAACAAATGTTCCCATGAAAAATAGGCCTAATTATCTACCCACATTCAAATTACTCTAAGATGCAATTTCCTTCTACTCTGTGGGGTTTGCTTTCCTTCTGTGGATCTTATGATTGAAATACACTCAATTAGCTATTACTCTGCTGGCTGAAATCTTGATGTCTCCATCCAGATCTCACAGGCATTACAACCCAGTACCAAAAGCTCATATGCAAACCACACCAAGTTTTCTATTACTGTTAGGATTCAGGCAGGGCTGGGAATGCAGCACTCGTGTTCTGCACAGCCCGTCTTGCTCTACACTTCTGCCTGGTGTGGGGCTCTGCAAGGGAGAGGCAGCCATGAGCTGATCCTGCAGAGAGCGAGGCCAAGGAACAAGGAGAGAAGGCAGAAATGCACAGGGAAGATGACTCAGAGAGCTCAGCTGGAGGATGGGAAGGGATGCATTTAGCCTTTCCCTCCTGGTGGGCGGAAGGAAACTATTTGTGATGGTTATGGCAGAAGGAGTGAGAAGCTGAAAGGGAGGTGAGGAAAAGAGATCTGAGGTTTGCCATATTGAGTGTTTGTATTTACAGGGCCTTCCACAGCTCCTTTGTGGCCTGAAGTGCAAACCTGAGCCCACACTAATGACAAGAAGCAGAAGCAGCTCTGGGCACCACAGGGATGATCCCATGGGAGCTGTACATGTGTTCAGGGCCAGCTGGGCACGAAGGGACACCAGGAACACGGTGCAGAAGTGCAGCCTATGAGCAGAGGCTGAAAGAAGAAATAACTCTTCCAGACATAAAGAGCTGAGCAGAGCCAGGAAAGCAGCATTTTGGTGTTTCCCTCCATCATGGCCATGTTGGAGATGGCAGCTCAGCTCAGTGCTCAGAACAACGCTCAGACCAAAGAATGGAGACACGGGATTCAATTAACATTGAATTTGAGGATTAAAAATAGACCAACCCATGTGCTCTGATGGGAAACGGCAAAGGAGCCTCCTTCATCCTGAGAGAAAATTGCAAGTTTGTAGATAAAGGTTCCCATGTTGCCATTATTTGCTCAGCTTTTGGCAGTGCGCTTGACTTGATATCATATGACACCCTAATTACGAATTTAGCTCCATACAATCTCAATAAAGCCCCCATTAAATGGATGGAGAGCTGCAAACCCATCTCCAAACAAGGAGTCATCAGCGCACAGAGATGATTTAGAGGGATTCTGAGGGATTTGGTCCCAGCCTGACACTAATCAATGTTTTCATTGATTGAGAAACGAGCACAAAACACAGCTGATGCTCCATACAGCTGCTGGAAGCAGAAGGGCTGGCGCTGAATAATTGCGACAGAGAAGTTGTACAGAGCAACTGGGATCTTCTCTGTGCACAAACCCCCTCTCAGTTGGCAGAAATAAAGTAGGCCACCTTCCCAGCAGCGATGGGGAAACGTTTCAACCAAGAAAGACACAATACAAAGAAATAGAGCCATTGTCAGGGGAAGGTAAGTCAGAAGGAATCTCGTCTGCAGAGCTCCAGCAACACGGATCTGGCTCCAGGTGCAGAAAGTAGAGGCAGAGGATGAGAATTTCCATCACCTGCTTCTGCATCACCCCATCACAGCAGCCCAGTGACCCTGGTGACCATCCCGGATGGGGCCAGGATTGAGGTCAAAGTCTGACCCAATGGGGCCGCAGCCCTTCACAGCTGCTGGGGAATCGCTCGGCTCTGCCTGTATTTTTAGCTCTGTCTGCCACATCACTCGAGTTCACGGCATGACCTAGTTTGGCAACACAAAGCACTTGTACAGCTCCCACCCTGCCAGGTCCCCCCGCACTCAGCAACACACCAGGGAGAACATCAGTGGCCCTGAGAATGGCTCCCTTGGGAGCTCTCCTCTCTGTGCATCAGCACGTACAGCGTGGGGCAGATTGAGGAGAGGAGGAAGAGGGTCCCATGGGGCCTGGGCTGCCAGCAGCAAGGACACGTGCAGGGCCCCGGGTGGGAGCTGCTCTGCAGGGACGTGACAGCCTTTGTGCTGAGGTTCTGCACTTTACCTTGCCTGCTGTGCACAATCAGCAGCTCCCCAGGTGGATCGCCTTCAAACCCTCAGCTCAGCTCCACGGCTGACCACATCCTTGGTCAGGAGCAGAAGTTGTTTCCTGCCACACATTTTGTGCTGAGGAATGGCTGCAGGGCAAAAAATAGATATAAAATGGCAGCTTTGGGCACTTAGAAAAGCTTTCCTGACACATAAAGAACACTGAAAGGTGCACTGCTCTCACCAGAGAAGGGCTCCAGAAGTGCAAACTCTGATGCTGCTGCAAGGCTCAGCTGTCCCCTCTGCTTTTGGGAACTGAAATGTTCACCACCCAGCACATGCTGCAGCCCCACAGCCTGGCACTGCTCTGTGATGCTCACACAACCTCTGCAGCAGCTCCCTCCCCCCTCATTACCCTCCACATCCCAGGGGTGCATCACATTGCCAGCCCAGCCCTAAAAGCTCTTCAGCTTTTTTGCTAAAAGCTTTCTATTTCCAGCAGAGAAACGAGCAGAGTGGAGCAGTTTCACAGGACTCAGTACTATGGCCAATCTATGGGGCAGTGGTCCGGGGACCCCCTGGTGTCCCCCAGCAAGGAGAGCAGTCACCCTTCAGCCTCTTCCAACCATTCCAGCTCCCAATCCAGGCCTGTTGTGTCATACACCAGAGGCACAGATCCAAACCAGGTGACAGATGGAAGCACCACGATGGAGCTGAGGGAAAGGAAGCCGGCACGTGTCCCCCTCAGTATCACATCTGAGCACAGGAGAGCCAACATACGATGCAGCCTTGCTCCAGACAGGCAGCAGCCTCACTGGACACAGTCCTTTGGGGCCGTGCAGCTCATCTTTGTACCTTCTTTGAGGAGAAGCCCCTGGGCAGGTGGCACAGCTAAGGACGAGGTTTCCAAAGGCAGCTATTACCAGGAGCTTCCTCAGCACTCACACTTGGTGGGTGCTGCCTTCAGCTCAGCGCTGTCCTGGAGAGCCCAGGCTCAGCACAGCACGCTTCTCTATTGAGGCTGTGTCAGAAAGAACCATCACTCCTCACTGACAACCCCGATGGCATTTCCAGAGCTGGAGGCCTGTCTGCTTCGTGACGCGCTGTGCTCCGTCCTTCACCCCCTAACGGTGTGAGATTTAATTAAGAGCCGCCCCTGCTGGCTCCAGCTGCAGCAGAGGACAGTGATGGAGGCTGAGCCAATTACCTGTGACAGCAGCACGTGTGAGCTCAGTGCCACTCATGATGCCCCAGGTGTGTGCCCAGGGCTGCTCCTGCAGGGCATCCACAGGAACAAACCTGAGACAGAAACTGCAGGATTTATGGTATCATCACTTGTAAAAACAAGATGCTATTAGCAATGCTTTGGTTTAGCTTTCATTTTCTTCTTTTATATACATGCAAATGATTTTATTGCAATTGCTGGTATCACCTTTTCCCCTCAAAGCCCTGCCCGCAGCTTGGCAGTGCTCCATGCCCCACACTGGGGTGGGTGAGCAGCCAGTATCAGCATCACTGTGCTCTTGTGGGAAAGGAGGACTGCAATCTCTGGCAGAAAACACTGATGGGAATCTGTGCTCTGCTACCATCAGAAACCTCAACAGAACATCACAGTTACCAGGCACCTCAAAAACCACAACCCCACACTGTCAGCTCTGTGCTTCCCCACTGAGAGGTCTGGCACTGCAGGCTGTGCTTTGCCCAGGCTCTCAGCACAGTGGGTGCTGCTCCGGCCTCATGGAGCATCTGCAGAGGAGGAAAACATTTGTTGTATCTTTTATTTGCTGATTTTATTACTGGCTTTTACTCAGAGCAACAGTAAATCAAAGCCCAAAGCGCAGCAGAGCCCGCGCTGTGACAGCTTAAACACAGCACTCAGGCAGCACACGAGGAGAGCAACACAGTGGAGGAGGTAAATAAGTAAATAAGATGAGATTAATTTTGGAATAATCTGTGGAGAAAATGATGTCTGCCAAGGAAGGAGCTCTGCTCTGCAGGGCCCACCGCAGCCACATCCAGCCCTGCTCCTCACTGCAAAGCATGAGCAGCTCGTTGTGGGGTCACAGCTCATACCCAGGGACACAGCACAAAGATCCCAAATAGCAAAGGGAATGTGAGGCCTGTGTTCATTCCTGCAGGAAGATCTGGGGGTTAATACAGGTGGGGGGGCCAAGGAGAATCATGAGGCTGAACCACTGGGGCAGCCTCCATTGCCCAAGCAAGGAGCAGAACGCAGCCAGAAGGAAAGCAAGGCAGGAAAACAATCCTGCTCTTAAAATTGTACAGTAATTGTTTTACAATCCTCTGCACAGAAGGAGCTTCAGCGTCCAGGGCTCAGCTATAGAGAACACAGCTAGGAAAGAAAGCCGCGATGAATTATTGACAACAGACATTTAGCCTCACATCAAAGGTTTATACACTGTCTTCACACACCTGAACTAAGTGCTGTCTCCCCATGGAATGGGGCACAAAGTAAATACAGCGGCTCTAATTAGCACACCCAGGAAGCCAGCTTTCTGGTTCTTGCAGCTCCTTCACCCCATGCAGATGATCCCATCGGTGCACACTCAGGCTCCAGGAGCAGAACCAGCTGCCAGGAGACACGGAGGTGGGACTCAAAGCATGGGAACGGCCAAACACAAAGGGACAGCAGAGCCATGCAAGAAGCGCTCGGGCTGACAGAGCAGCTGCCTGTCTGCAAAACAACATTCTGTTCCAGATTGCCTGGCAGCTGAGGCAAGAGGAACGAGCAGAACCATCACTGCAATGGGAAGTGCAACGCAGGTGTCTGACAAACTGCATCCGCCCACTGCTGAGGGGATGGAAGGCTCCACAGAGATCCAACCTCTGCTAAAGGCACTTTGCTTTTCAAGGAACACTGAAGACCAGGAGAGGTTCAGGACCTCGGTCACCTTGAGGATGAATCTGCACTCCAGCCCTATCCATTGTTTCCCAGAGAAGTTCCTGTTTGCAGCCACCTATCAGTGCACACGTTGGAGGGACTCGCATCTGTTTTGTATCCCCCCCTTCAGAAGAGCAAAGCTTCCTCCCATCCCTCCCAGGCTGCCCCAGCTGAGGAGTCTTTCCTCAAACAGGTATGAGCACCACGAATCTCAGCCAGAGTTATCTCCAGCTCCACACACAGCTCCACCTCCACTCCAAGAACGCATCCCTTCCAATAGCAGGAAACAACCTCTATTGTCATTTTCTGTGTCAGAGGAACTGCCATCCCGTATATCATCAGCACAAGTGGGGATGTGGAGCTCCCTCTCAGTCTGGCAGCTTCCTGTGCTCAAAACCAGACATCAGAAAAGCAGCTCTGAACATCACCTCACCAGCACCAGGTCCCACAGAGAAAAACCTGCCAACAACCACACAGGCATTTAAATCCAGCAAAATAACTTTATTTCTCAGCCAAGCAGGGACTCCAGAGTTGCCTGGCGAAAGTCAGCACTATTATTCGTCTGTAAATGTCTGCTGATGGCTTAAGGATACACGCTTCATAGCTAGTGTTCACGTTAATTGATTTCTTGGCTTGAGATTGGAAGTTAAATACATTCAGAGTGGCTCCAGTCAGAGCACTGCTCACAAGCACCTGATTGCAAGTCACTGAGGAGTTAATCACAGTTACCTGATTCGGATGAAAAGCAAGCAGTGACGCTGTGCTCCACAGATCTCCTCTCTCCAGTGCAGCTGCATGGAGCCTTTCATCAACGGACACAGCAGGACGACGTCCAATTATTCTTTGGGCCTTGCAGTAGAACCAGTAACTAGAACATGCAGCAGCCAAAGACTGCACGTCCCCAAGGTGCTTCCACTCTGCCAGTCCCAGAGTGACCAAGGGCTGGCTGGCACTGCCCAGAGGTCTGCATGGCACAGGGCAGGAGCTGGTGCTTACTGCTGGCAGCTGGATGCCACATACCCTGCCTAGAGGAGGGCGAAAGCTTGCTTAATCTCATCTAGATGTTTTCCTTTTTTTAGTGTATGTAAATACAAATGAGACGCAGCTGCTGCACTCAGTTCTAGGCCGGCTCTCCTGTGCTGCTTGTCTGGCAGTCCACGTTTTGAAGTTTCTTGCGCTTCCTTATCCGTACATCTTCATCCTGCAGGAGGAAAAAAGCACAGCTTCATTTGTCAGCACCATCCCTGAGCTGGATAAAACCTGCCCTCCATTTCTCTGTCTCTTTTTTTGTCCACCAACCATCACCCACTGGAGATCAGCCCAGCAAACAAAACCCTTCACACCATTACTCCAGCTCCCTCCTCCCAACACCGCAGCCCTGTCACATCCTCAGACTGGCAGCTGCCCAAACCATTCACACGCTCCCACTGGAAAGCTCTGCCTCCAACACAACAGGCAGCTTCAGCTTTCAAACCTGCCAGCTGCTCGAGCTGGAGTAAGGAGACAGCCCTCTGTGAGGGAGCCCTCACAACACAAAGTGAGGCTGCAGGACAGGTTTTCCCCAGGGTGGACCTGAGCTCCCACAGCACAGATAACTTAAGTACAGAGGCACCTTTGGAAGATACAACATGATTTCCAGCTCTGTACAGGGCTAACCTGAATGCAGATCAGGTCATCATTTACTTTTCGGGAGGGTATCTGCAAGGATGGAGTTTCCAGCAGCTCACAATCATCTGCACACCCCTGACAATACACAGGTGTGCTCACTGTGCAGTGTCCTCGTGTTGAGTCAGGACTTCCCTGACTGCAAGCCCTGCCTGCCACCTCTGGACTTTTTCCTGATCATCCTGGACGCCTTCACTGTACCACTCAGCTACAGACAGCAGATGCCCTCTCTGCATCCTCTCCTCCAAGCTGGAGAAAGCAGCATCCCCAGTCATCCTGTCACCCCTAACTCATGCCAGCGAAGACACAGCGACAGCCTATTTCCAGGGCACTTCGTACCGAGTCAGTGTCGTCCTCAGCCTGCTTCCGTATGAAATGAATATAATCATCCTTCTGGTTGTCCAGAACTTCTTCCTCATACTCAGTCTGGTAGTCTGACTCATCTAAAGAGAGAGGAGAGAAAAAAACCATGGGTTTAAGTAGCATTCAGAGAGGCAGAGAAACTGGATGAGGAATGAAGGATAGCTGCCTCTGAGCAGCGGAGCAGCATGCGGTGACTGCCGGCCAGCTCTGAGCAGCTCAGTGAGCCGGGACTGCTCAGACATCCATCAGCTCTCCAGCCAGACCACAGCATATGTCTCAACACATCCTGTACATGAACTGGTGGCCTAAAGCCCTCCAGAATCTAAAGAGCCTGGAGCAGGAGCAGTGAGATCCAAACTGCCTCTGCCAGTCCTGTGGGCACTGACCAATGGGACCAAGCACAGCCAAAGGGAGATGCTCCAGCTTCCTGCTGAGTGCTTCCCATGGGGTACTTGCTACCTCTCTCTGCTCACTTCACACCTGTAGAAAGCCTCCAAAAACACACCTCAATGCTGCAGGCCCTGCCTCTTCTGGACATGCTGTCACTGACTCACTGGGAACACAGATTTGCAAGCACAAGACAAGCTCTTCGTGGTGCCAACCCCTTACCACCACAGAGATGATAATTACAGATCTCACAGCCTCAGCTCCACAGGGAACAGTGACATTTACACTCCCTCCTTCCCACAGGGCACAACCTCCTCTCTCTGGTGCTCCAGCAGATGAACATCATTGAGGGAAGCTCAAGAACCTGACTGGTGCCTTCACCTGACCTTAACCATCATTGCTGCTACTTCAGCTCTGAGCAGCAGCTTTTGTGTCTGAGTTCAAAACAAGATGATGTGACCCTTTCCCTCCAAAATCTGTCACTTTTCACATGTCCTCATTGGCCTTTGCTGCTGCTTTCTGCTTTCCAACTCGTTCCCCTCCTACATCACACTGTGGTTGTGGAGCTGCTTCCATACCAAAGCCAAACAAAGCATGTCACAAAGGACTGCCTTCCATTTGCACAGGTTCTGGCACTCAGTTTTTCAGGTGGCCATTTAATGCATTAAAACAGCAGTTTTTACACTAAGCTTCATGCCACCGTCATGAATTCAGGTGTACTTTGAGCTGCTTTTTCCCCTTTTCAGCTCAGCAGTGAGACAAGCGGCTCGTATTTAAACTGGATTCTTGATTAAGTATTTCTTTGGGGAACAGTCAATAGCATCTGCTCCATGCTGAACACAACAGCACAGTCTGTTCCGCAGCATTTCCTTCTAACACGACAACCAACTGCCAGATCATTAGAATGAAAGACATTTGGTCATTTTTTTTTCCTGTGGATCAGAGAATCATCGTGAGCTCGTGCTGAAAACACCACTGATAACCTCTGATAAAAACCCACTGGAGAAACCAGCATTCAGCTGAATTACAACAGACAGCACTAACAATACTTGTGGGTTACTGCTCCACCAAAACTGATGGAATCAAGCCCCAGTCTGTATCTTCCAAACACCGTCAGCATTCAGCAGGGCTTGATGTGGAGGCTGAGGAATAAGACAGGCTCTGTCCCCTCCTACCTCCTCACACTGTGACTCCAGCACTTGAGGACAGGAGGTGGTCCCCCTCCCCAGACATCATCCATTGTCCCTTCTGAGACTGAACCCAGGGCTCAGGCAGTGACTGCTCCCACCCTGACTGGCTCTGCCTGTTCACATCAGCCAGGAGCACCCAGCAGGACCATGGTTTCACCACCCCTCAATGCACCAAACACTTCAGTTCCAAACGACCTGAACTTATCAGGCAGAGAACACACAGACACGGGCAAGGCTGTTGTAATAGCAAGCAGTTGCTGACATTTGTTCTATTTAAAGGACCCAGTAGCAAGCCAGCTGCTGCCATCACCAAAAGGTGACGATATTGACCCCAAAGAGCCAACAAACAGCTTGCACTCTGTAAAGGCCCCAAACCTACCATCACTGGGGCAGCACACACACACCCCAACGCAGGGTGCACTGCTGCTTTTTGATGGAAGTACTTTTTCAAGGAGCAAAGATGCAGAGGGCAGCCCAGGGGCTGATAACTGCCTCCCCTGAGAGATTTTGGGCTGTCTCCTGCTTCAGCTGTATTGCAGAACCAGGCATTTCAAACCATGAGCAACAATTCTTTCTCGCCAGCAAACAGCAAACCTTCCTAGCAGGGCCAACCACCCAACTGTAACAGGTAGCCCATCCCTGCAGCGCTCAGTGCCGATGCCTTCCATAAGCACACGGCATGAACTCTTCATCCTCACGGCACCTGCTTCAGACATTTGATTAATATTTTCCTCATAAGGCATATGATTGCAATTAGCATTTCAAATTACCAAGGGACATCTCTACTAACAGTCACAGATGGAAGGGCTGCTAACTTTAGATTTTTCTCTGCAAGAACCAAAATCAGGAAGAAAGGGAGAGACTGATTACAAAAAGCTCCAGCCCTGGTGAAACACTCAAAGATTTGGGGCTCTAGAGCCTGATGCTGTTAAACCAGCCCTGGGTTGTGGCACTGTGCGCTCTGTAGCACACATCTGAGGCTCAAAACACTCAGGACTCTCCATGTAAAAATACAGGGCTGTTATCTGTTCCTCATTAGCCCATTAGTGCTCCCATAATAGGGGTGTCCATATGGCAGCTGAGCCCGTGAGTCACTTCGTGTCTGATTCAAGGCAGCACCAAGCAGTCTTGCTTTAAGCCACCTTCCTTTTTCTAAAGGACACTGACCAAAGAGCAAAGCCAGCACGGGGACACGGGCAGTACAATGAGGAATACAGGTCTGTCTTTGCTCAAAATGCGGGTAACTGGAATAACAACCACCAGGAGCCCCCACATCTCCAGACTCACCATCAGCCACAGCAGCTTTCACTGGCTCAATCCTGGACACGATCTCTGCCAGGTCTGTGAAGGAGGTGCTGGGGTAGTTCACGCTCTGAAACACATCATTAAGGTTGGAGTATGTTACCCACTGTCCATAAAACACCCAATTCAAGACAATGTACAAGTGAGACCGAACAGACAAAGTTCCAGACACACATTTGCCATGATTTCCCCCTCATCACTCATTGGTGAGTAATTCACCAAACAGTGACCCTGCAGCAGGGATGCACTGCAGATGGGCTTCCCAAGGGCGAGCAGGCATTGAGACAAGGCTCAGCCAGCCCTTCACTGTCTCACCCAAGCCATTGGTTGAGCATTCTCTATTTCAAAGAGCTGCCTGCTCTAGTTTCCCTTCTCATAAGACCCAGGTTAGGCATTTCAGGACCATTTTGGCCTTCCCACACCCTTGGGGGGGGCACAGGGTGATCAGGTGGAAACCCAAACAGCCTTTGCCTATCTTCAAAACCAACCTCTTTTTTATTAGCACAACAGCAGCCCACCTCCAGAAGAGAGTAGAGGTGAAGAGCTGGCAGGGGGCTCATGATGGGTAGGAGTCACTGTGGGGGACAGCCCACGTGCTTCCAGCCAGAGCAGCTCCCTCACACAGTGTTTCTGTGAGCAATTCTTTGCTCTTCCAGCAAGAGCATCGGCACTGTGAATCACACAGCCCCCGCAGGGTCACAGCAGAAGCCCATTACAGCTGCAGCAGATTGCTCTCAGTTGACCTCTAATCCATAAGCAACTTCTGATGTGATTTAGTGCAGCCAAAGCATGGTGCGGATCCGGGACAAACAGCTGCTGGGTGCGGTGGACAGAAAGGCCCAAACAGAATTAAAAAATAGCAGCATGAAATGAAACAGCGGCAGTTCAGGACGTGCCTTTTAAAATATAAAGAAGTACAAATGCTCAGAATAAGGTCTGACCAGTAAGGAACCAGCAGAAGAGTGAGTCAGTCCCGCTCCACTGTGAATACGCGACCTGAATGGTCCCAGCAAAGTGTCTGCAGATGGGCAGGATGGGAGGAAAGAAGCATCCACATCCTCATTCAGTGCCCGCAGAGCACACACAGCAATGCTGACAGCAATCACCTGCACTGAGAGGAGGACTCGCCACACCAACAAAATGAGCCCAAAGGCCCAAAGGGTGGAACTGCACTGGTGGGGAACCAGGTGACTGTCCACGCTCATCTGGTGCTTTGCAAAATGGAATGCAATGTTTGACCACTTCCCCCAACACTCTTAAGGACAAAATCACTCTCCCATCAGTTAATGCAATGAAAAGAAGCACCTCAGATTCATTTGAATCTGACTCTCAAACTTCCCCGACAGCATTTTCTCCAAGAAGGGAGAAAGTATTCTCTTCAGCATTATCTTTATGAAACAAATGAGAGCAGAGAGACAGTTACTATTGTAGTCTGCTGGAGTATATTTAACTTTGGCTATGAATAACATTTCAACAGACAAAACTTCCCCGAGGAGATCCAATTAGTGGTACTGCACTGCTCTGCCTGGGAAGAATTGGGTTTGTTCACATGAACTTTATGTAAGGCTGCTGTTGTTCACGACTTCGGTATTTGCATTTTAAGGAGAGATAAATAGCAACTGAATGATGAAAGCCAGAAGTATCTGAGTGCTTAAATATCCAGAGATTAAGTAAAAATTCAGTGCTTGCAACATGGAATCAAGATGAAAAGCAACCGAGCTCGACGCTCCAAGATGCTGAATGCTCCCAAAATAGCTGGAGAACTAAAACATAGATCAAAACCTTTGCTAATGAAAGCAAGTTAAAAATATCAGTTGTTATCCCTGGAAGACAGCAGAGATAAAGGACTTAAGTGACTCTGAAGTACTAAGGAAAAAAGCAAAGCACCCCAATGGGAGCCTGCAATACCTGTTACTTTGTAGATACTAATCTATTAAAACAAAAGTCAGATTAAAATGTCTCTTGGACTCCAGGAGAGGCAGATGGCTTTCGAGGTGCTCAAAACACAGCCCAGAGCTCAGCACAGGCCTGGGGAGCACACGGAGCCAACAGCCATCCTCACATCCATGTTTGCACCATTTTGGTGCCCCAGCAATCAGCACTTCCTGCCTCGTCACAAAATGCTCACACTGAAACAGTGACAAGCTCTACCTACAAGCACTGCATGACCTACTTGGCAGCGGAACTGCCATAAAAAACAACAGGGGAGATGATGATAAATGTTCAAAATCCAGCATGATGCACAGCTGTAATACTGTAACTTGACTGAAACATTAGCCTGAATGATTGCATCCAATTTCATGGGCAATTCTTAAAGAAGTCATCTTGGAAAGGTACATTTGTTAATGGCAGTGAAGATGTTCAAGCTTGTTAGCAGCTGGCGATAAAAGTCAGAGGATGAAACCTGATGGACATCCATGGTTTTCTTTCCCTTGACTTCTCCTTTTGCCTGTTCATACACACTTACCCTTCCTCTCCCCTTGCTTACACCACTTCTCTCCCAGCTGAAGTGCTCAGCCACTGAACTCTGGAAGAGCTGCAAACTCTTAATGTCATTTTTCACCTCTACTGACTCTCCCTGCTGAAGCTTAGTACAGCTACAACGCATTCTGGCAATAACTTAAGATACTACTGCTAATTTCCCTATCTCTAAAAGACAGTAAAGAAGAATTACTGGATAAAACATGAAGTCTTTGTAGAACTTGGGTTTTAAATAAGAGGAAGTGAGGATAACATGCCAATATATTATAATATAGCTACCAAGTCCTCAAAAAACTGGTAACAGTTGCTTGAAAACTGGAAATTCAGGCAGCCCACAGACCACCCTTCTGCCCCAGCCCCTGCTGGGTTGCAGTCACCCCCTTCCACTGCAACACCCAGGGCAGGAAGCAGCTCCTCCAGCAGCATTTGGTGCTGACCCACACCAGAAGGGAGAAGGGGAGCTGGACATACCCACACCCACCAGCTGTGTGTGGCAGAAGGTGCAGTGATGGGCTGAGCATCCCACCTTCCTTCCAGTATTTTTGTGTTGGGAATACTTCTGGGTTACAAAGAAAGCATCAATAATCTGCCAGAACAAACCAGAGAGCCGCCCGACAGGGGGCTACTTGAGGCAATCGTTCTCCCTCCTCCCCCTGGCTGGTTCCTGTTGGCACCAAGCAGCTCCTGCAGAGAAGTGCAATTAAACTGAACACTCACATCAGAAGTTTTGGTTTTGTAAGTCTCATGTTTGTCTCGCAGCATCTTGTCAAGGACGCCACTCCGGGACCAGACACCAAACACAGTTTTGCCATGCTGATATCCCACCTCCTGGAAAAATAAAGAGTCAAGAGGTTAAAAAAAGGTGGAAAAATAGTTGTTGGCAACAAAAAACCCCACAAATGTGGTGTTGCCCCCACATAACTGCTGGAAATCCACAGGTCTACCCTAAAGGCTGGATCCAGTTTTTGGTGCTTTCCAGCCTTTAGCTACGAAGGCTACTCAGCCCAACAACAACCAGCGGGATCAATTAAGCAACCCAAGTGCTATTTTAATTCTAAAAGCCACTGGACTCTTGATTCCCCCACACAGTACATAATGAAATGCCACCTGGCAGCAATTTTTTATAGCAGCAGCATTAAGCATCTCAGTCCATACATACATACACCCTGCAAGCACAGCGCTCCTCCAGTGCTCTTTATTTTGTGCTTTTTCACCTCTTGGATCAAGTCTAACAAAGAAAAGACCCCGTAGTTCCTGGGGCACTCCTCAGTGAGCTACAGCAGACAGCACCAAGCACACAAGAGCTGGTTTGCTGGAGCAGATACAATGCCAGGTGCACAGCAAAGCCACACACTCCGTGTTCCACTTCTAAAGAAGTCTAAAGTAGTTGGCACTTGGGACAGTAGCAACGCATTGTCAATAGCAAGGAAACAATTGGAAAAGGAAGCCAATTACTCCAAGTTTCACTCTTCTTTCTTTTCTAATCAGACAATAGAAACCGTGTTTAAGAACGAACTTGAAAGCAACAGGTGTTGGGAGCCCTGGATTCTATTTCCAGCTCTGGCAGCAGCAGCATGTCCTGCACCCTGCAGTGCTGGAAGCAGCCTCGGCCCAGCTGCTATTGTTTCCCATCTGTTTTTTGGACAGGATTCAAAGCAGGGCAAGAACTTGGGGTGGAATTCACCTCTGATCGATCATGGCTACTCAGCCAAGGCTGGATGTGAGTGCTCAGCAGGAGGGGCCTGACAGATCTACAGCAGCCCAAGCGTCAGAAAGATCCTGAGCTTTGGGAAATGACGTTCAGCCTGACTGCTACAGGCAGATACAGAACAGGGATTTTGCTCCTGAAGAAGAAGGGATTTTAGTTCTTTGGAACAAGCTGAATTGCAGCCACGTGTTGCTCGTTCCTATTTTCTGTAAAACCCAGGTAACACAGCTGAAATTAAAATCGACAAAACCACCAACCCCCTGCTTCAGAGCCTGCAGTCAGAAGGGAATGATGCTCTGTAAGGTCAGCACAGCTTTTTAATCTCCCCTAATGACAAAGCTTTCCTTGCAGTGTTCAAAGCAAAACCCAGGAGGGTGCTGTCCCCCCCACACCTACAGCATTGCGTGCCAAGAACTCGCTCACAGAAACTGACACCTCTGACAAACTGCACTTCCCTCAATCTTTTATTCCACTGAGAAAGAATTGCCTGGTGTCTTCAACTCTCTGTAACACCGTCAAATTAGACAGAGAGCGAACAAGGATCTGGCAGCTTACTGTTACTGCGGTGATCCATCAGACCTGCCTGTCTGTCAGTGTTTTTGAGGGGCCAGGAGCATCCATTGAGAGCAGAGCACTATGGAACTGGGGCAGACTTAGGCCCCCGCTGCAGACCAAGCTCTTATCCCAGAGCTGAGACACCAAACATCCTCAGGAAAATGGGTGATGCTGGAGAATCAGCCCGTGGCTTTGAATAGCTGCTCTTCTGTCCTCAGGAGTCTCTTAAATGCAAATCTGCAGGGCTTAATTGTATTACTGATTTTACTTAGTGTTTACAAGACAGTATTAGGGAACAATGCTGGCAAAGCAACCTGCAGCTTAATGCGTATTGTGGCTTCTCAGCACATCCATGAAATAGAGCTACTTAAACAAAAATGGGTGTCTTGTCTTTTTTGCTTTCCCAGACTAGAAGAAGAGCAAAGCTTTGCAGAAACACCTCAACATGGCAAACACTTGCACAGCTGAAGCAAAGAAGGGAAAAAGACAGTAAAATAACTTCCTTGTCAAGAGATAATGAGCTGAAATTGCTACCATTCCCTCAAATCAGGCAGAAATGTTTTGGTTCGCTATGCTGGATGCTGTCACCAAGACGCTTCAATTGCACATCTGGAGTCAGGGCTGATCTCCAGTTTGTAAACAAACAGAACTAAACCCTGAAGACGTGTAACCTGGTGCCACCCCTTCGCTGTGTCCTTCCACTGACATTGGTGCCATTCTCCTGATCTGCTATCAGGTGTAGAGGAAAGATGGATGGCATTTTATTAATAGAAGCGTTGACATGTGAGCCAAGCCGGATATCTTAGTGTGTTGCCCTCCATTTCAATGATTCACAGCTTCCCCACAGACTTCTTCAAATCTCTCACGTGACAACGAGCTCCTTAATCAAGGAAGAGAAATTGACACCATCTGACAAACCACAACTGCCCAACGCAGCTCAGACACCAAGGAGGTCTAACCAAGCAGCTGAGAAAGAGCCGTCACAGGACAGCGAGGGAACCAATCCACTTACAGGTTATTATATATAATCACAATCACTAACTCAATTTCTGCTGGCAATCCAATCCCAATCACGGTATCATTCCACAGCATTATTTACTGTCAATTATTCACTCGGTGCCAACTGAATTCCTTCACTCTCACACTTCTCAGGTACTAATTGGCCTGCAGAGTGTCAGGATGGGGAGCTGCCTCCACCGAGGAGCACTTACACAGATCTCATCGAACTTGCCAAAATCCAGCGTGCCGTAGCGGTCGATGGGGGGCCGGATGTACTCGCAGTAGTCGCTGTTCTTCACCATCTCCAGCTGCCGCACGCAGCACACGTATGCGAGCCGTGTCTGGATCTCCGCCATGTTCGGCACCTGCCAACCAGGACAGACTATTTCAGACTCTATCAATACCAACCACCTACAAGGAAAGGTTTCTGTGCCAAATCCACCGCCTCCGCAGCCCAAACCCCCTCCCCAGGCAGGGCTCTACCCTCCTCTTCTGTGATGGTCCATTTCCCTCAGTGTCACAGCACTGCCTGCCTTGCTTCATCCACAATTGCGTGCTCAAATCCAATAAACAATTTGATCTGTCACAGGCTGGATCCTGAATAACCAAGAGAAAGCTTCCTGCTGTGCACATAAAACTAGGTGATATGGCAATGCAATCTGTGGTACCTTCACT
Organism: Coturnix japonica; assembly: GCF_054131305.1. Taxonomy (NCBI): domain Eukaryota; kingdom Metazoa; phylum Chordata; class Aves; order Galliformes; family Phasianidae; genus Coturnix; species Coturnix japonica. The sequence goes on from NC_140683.1 coordinate 10,409,149, forward strand.
TTCTCAGCCAGTGGATTCCACCTCTTCCAGAGCAGCCACCAGCCAGACAAGCAGTCGCCGTAGTTGGTGAGGTTGGTCTCATCTCGGCTCCCCACATCGATTGCTATCACCACCTTAGCACCCAAGGACCTCGCCACATCAGCTAGTGGGGGAAAATAAAGGTCACATCAGTACACCTCTAACAACAATGTCAACCCCGGTGCTGCACAGACACAGCATATGTAGATCCCATGAGAACAAAGACCTGGGGGACCTGGAGAGAGAACAAGTAGTGATGGCCATAAAGAGGAGTCAGCAGTGCACAGGAGCAACCCTGCAGAGAGAAGACAGAGAAGAAAAGGAGCAGAAAAGGAAGCAGACAGCAAGGAGAGGCTGGGAGGATTTCAGTCTGCAAAAAGCTTTGGATTCAAGAGGAAGATTCATATTTGAAGTGGGAGAGAAATGAGGCAACACCTCCCACTTCAAGGTCGGTAGAAAGAGAACGAGCTGCAGCCTTTGGATATGGGTGAGAACTTAGGAAAGTGCCAAAGGAGGGCAGAGAAGGACACACACCTTACAGAATGCATTTATGTCTCCTCCACACCCCCAGAGTCCAAGATAGTTGCAATTTCTAGAATAGTTATGCGTAGGAAAACCACAGCTTTGAAGAGCCAATTTATATGCTTAATTTAGATACATATTTAAATCAGAGCTGCTCTGTAACTTGGATTTATATTACTGGGCTGGTTCAGCCTACTGTACCTTTTCCACTTTGTGTCACTTGCATATACACGTTGTGCACTCTCCAATAAGTACAGGTGGAAACAGCACCTCAATTTGCAATTCATGCTTTTGCTTACACAGTCACACACAGCAAAGCCAAGGGGAACCTGTGGGGCTCTACTCTGTGTTATTTCTATGTCTGTCTGAGGACAAAGCTGACACCTGGCACAGGAGCCCCAGGCTGGCACGAGGCTGCCCCTCTCTGCAGCTCATACATCCCACCAGCTCCTCCAAGACACTCATTGGCACCTGACTTAACAAAACCACTAAAATACTGTTTCAATTCTGCAGCTACATCACAGCTAAAACTCACAGCTGGACAATAAAGTAAAAATAACGTTACTTGGCTGCTTTCAATCCCAACTACCATTTAGTTCCAACTGCCCTCCAGCGAGTGCTCTGATGCTGTACGTTCTACTAACGCAGTCACCAGGCTGAGTAATGAACAATTAAAGCTCCTGCTTTCTCAGAACCATTTGCTATTGAAGCAATGCTTTCTGAAAAGAACCAAGGACTACATGCCTGCAGTGCATTCCTGCTCTCTCCTTGAGGCAAATATTATAACAAATTCAAAATGAGCTTGGAACTACGTTTTTGGAACGTGAGTATCAGGAAATAGTCCATAATAAGGAACAGCCTTAATAAAGCCACAGTAACACAAACACCAAGGAAACAGAACAGTGACTGCTAGGAACCAGCATGAGATTAAAGGTGGCTGCAATGTTGATCCCCACTCCTTTTTTCTTGCTGCAGACTGTGATGTGTTCTCAGCAGCTTCTACCCCCCCCAGATGCAGACACCTACCAGGAAGGTTGTTGACGTAGCCTCCATCCATCAGGAGGTGCCCATCCTTCGGGTCGCAGAGCGGGGGCATGTACCCAGAGAGAGACATGCTGGCACGGATGTACCTCCACAAAGAGCCTGCAGGAGAGAAACGGAGCAGCAGCAGCATTAATGTGCTGCCAGAGCTGGGGCAGGCGTTCACACACACTAAAAGGATCAGGAGGTGGAGGTGCTCCTGAGAATACTGTTAGGGAGTGATTAAAGCAGTTCATTATCTTCTATACCATAATACTGGCTAGGAAAAAAAATAAATCCAAAAGGCCATTCAGCCCCACAGTCAGGTAAAAGCCTTAGGAAACAGGGTTTTAAGGACACGTCTTGTATTCGTGGCCTGTAAGGAGATGTCAGCATATGCCTGACTGCGGGGATCATCTTTAGTGCTTTGTTGAGCTTACACTGATAAGGAAAGGAAAAGGCTTCTCCTGGGGAGAAAGGAATAGGAAGAATAAGTAGATTGAAGTGCAGCTAAAGCCATTAAGTTCCACAGAGATACACAGAGAACAGGCCTTCAGCAGGAGCTGAGCATGAAAAATACAGATTGCAGAAGCCCAGGAATTCTGCTTCCCCTGCTCTGCAGGGAGCAAACATCTCCACTTCACCACCTCGTATTGGCACCAGGTTCAGATCTTAGCTTTGCTGAGCACATTTCTGTTAACAGCGCTGCAAAGAAGAAAGTTGTCATCTTTTAAGCTGTTATAAACAAAGCTTAATCAAGTAGAAATCGATTGGCTCTGTTTCCTGTCAGACATCCCGCTTTAAGGCTCTTATTTACCGATTTCTCTTTGTAACATTTGCATCAGCTGAATTTGGATACTGCACTCCCAAAGATGCTCGAGTCGTGTCTGAGAACTGAATCTTTAAAACACCAAAAATAAACAGGAGCTGCAGTGTTGGCTCATTTCTCAGTAATTAACCACCCTGTGCTTCAAACAAACAACTCTTCCCAGCAAACCAGAAACTGACTTTTTTCTTCTTTCTTTTTAACATACAATGGTTCTTGCTCTAATTACAACCTAAGCACTCCTACTGCTTGGCACAGGTCAATATTGGCAGCTTTGTGTTTTATTAGCAGCAGCTTTAGGCTGTGGAACTGGAAAACAACCTCTACAAAAGGTAAATTCCCTCCTGTGTGCCTCAGTCCCCCTGGGTCAGTCCCCATTGACCCCCCTTGGCTGCCAAGGCCCTGTGGTCAGTGTGGTCTTATGGCTCTGTAGCCCACACCTGGGCTGCAGGAAGGGACAGCCAGCACAAAAGACAGAACACCAGAGATGTGGCAGCAGTGGCCTCTCCTCTACCCACAGAAATATCTGGGGCACCTGGAAGGCTTGGAGCATCTTCACTGATGCCTAATTCACTGCACCATTACCCTAAATAGCCAGACAAAAGCTAAAGCAAATATCCCACAGGGCTGCCACCACAACCCGACAACAGGGCAGACAGCTCAGATCCTTCTCCACGGTTTAGTCACTGCAAACTGAATTAATTCTCCACCAGAGAAATAAATAGGACTGGACACAAATGACAGCCTAACCCAGCTTCTGCTCCAGGTGCCTGAGCCTCTTCATTAGGAATACATCTTCTTTTATGGAGAATTTGAATCTTAAGTTGCTTTGGTTGCATTCATTCTGATTTATTGTTAATACACCCGCACTTTGCAGAATGTTTTAAGGACACAGAATGGTGCCAGTGGACCCATTTGCTCTCTAAACAGCGAGTTCAGCATCTCAGTTAATTTCTTCCCCACAGCTCTGTTCCTTGTTATGTGTACGACCAGTTTGGTGCTCAGCGAGTAACAGAGGAGGGAGAAACAAAAGGCAAATGAAAAATGCAAAGGGGCAGAGAGCTGCAGGGCAAGGTGTGATGCTGAAGTGCCACGTCACTCCCACACACCGCAACAGGAGCAGCTGCCTGCACACTTACCATCAGTGTGGACCCTCATTGCTGAGGCAGTGATGTCAGTTGTGATCGTGAAGTAAGGAATCCACAGATCCTGCACCACAGGAGAGCACATTGTCACTAAATCTGTAACCTCGCATGTAAAACCAGAGCCTAACACAGAAACTAAAGCAACAGCACTTGTATTCTGACAGAGCTGCAGACACAAATGCCTGGTGAAGCCCCATCAGTGCTGTTCTTGAGTTCATCAGTTTGTTTCTTACACAAAGCTTTGCAGTGTTACCTATAGGAACATCCTGCAAGGCTGATCTTCAATACAACCCCAGAAGTTTCTTGAGATAGTGCAGGGTAAAACAGCAGCAAAGCATGGTACGTAACCTACCTAATAAACAGGATAACACATGAGAAGAATGGCCTAGCCAAGTCCTTCACATGTTTATTCAACACGGGCAAGGCAAAAATCAATGAGCTTCATTCCTTGGGGGCTGGGGAGGAAGCTCTCATTGGTTTTTATGCTTGTACTCATATCTCATTGCTGGGAAACCAGGATGATGGGACAGCTTCCTGCTTTCAGACCACAGCATTGAGCCTCCTCTGGCACAGCTTTGATGGAACCAAAGCCAAGCAAGGGTTTGGACTGCAGCTATCAGCACAAGCTGAGAAGTGCTCCCTCTTTGCTATTTGTGGTGCAAGTTTTGGTGCTGAGAACACAGCTGGGATGGAACCAGGCACCAAACAGAACCTACGTTGTTAGGGCTGCAACCAGCTCTCGCTAACATTCATCTCTGGTTGGAAGTCACCAAAAACACTCCATCAAAGTACAGAAATTTGGAGTCTGGCACACCTTAAAATCATGCTTAAAAACACATTTCTTCAATGCTTAATGCTTTTTAATTTAGCTTTTATCATTTTATAAGTTACCCTTTACACTTAGCTTTCAGCTACTGCCTTTCTGCTGACATGCCTGGCTAACCAGTACTGACAGTACGAACTGCAGTTAGAGGTGAATGCCTCCTTCCTTGCAGAGGCACACAACATTTCCTCTTATCTATCAGCTGGAGGATATCCACAGTTGCAGCCTGAAGAGTTTGCCCTGCGGCACTGCACTCACAGTGATGCTCTGTACGCCTCAGAGCTGGATTTCTCTTGGAAATTGGACAAATTTCCCTTCCTGCAACCACAAGGTTAGGACAGATCGGGGAATTACAGCTGTAATACATAAAAATCAGAAGGTAAGGAAGAAATTACTGCACCTCAAAGGCAAGTACAATAAATTGACTGCAATGATGGTAGTAAACCAGGAGGAGCAGGAGCCAGTCAAGATCAGAAGACATTGCTCTGTTTGCCATTCACTTCACAGAGCACTCCTCACCCCATGGCTCACACTGCAGCACACCATGCCACAGTTCACACCAGGTTAACTGGGAGAAGCCAGAGCTCAGCACCACCATGAAGGTCTCAATGCTTTACAGCTCCTCCACTACATCAAACTGAGCAGTAAGAGCTGCTGTAGTCACCCGACACTCTGGTTTTCCTATCAGGCACTGCTGAAACCAAATATAAAAGCTGGAATGCTCCAGGAAGGGACAAGCACAACTGAAGGACCAACAGGATGGCTGCTGCCATCCAAAGAACAAAACAAAAAGAATTCCAGTCTCAGCTCTTATCACTAAAAGCTGCTCAGTGCCAGCACCAGCCACTCGGCACAGCACAACACTATTTTAAGCCACATGTGATGATTAATCACTTACTTTCATCCTTGCATTTAAGTAGGGAATGGTTCAGATTATGCAGCAAATTGTCAGCGTATTTTAAATATATTTATGAATCTTTTATCACAAGGATTCCAAACACAGGAATAACGTGATTAAGGCTGTAATGAGGTAAGACTGCAAGGTACCCAAACCTCCTGTGAGCCCAGTGATGAAGACAAGCACTGATAATTGACTTCACAAGCTGCAGCTGGTTGGGGGGGAGAGGAGGGACGACTGCACAGGAATGTCAGCTCAGAGAGAGCACACCCAGGGGTCACAGCACCACGTGCAGAACAGGGAAAGCCTGGATGGTATCTCAGCTTTCACTAGGCTGTCCATAAGCACACAGCCCTCAGAAGCCAAAGGACCATGAAGCCATTGCTGTCCTGTTAACAACATAAGGGTCTCTTAGAGTCAGCTTCCCTAATATGATGATAAAACCATTTCAGCAATATGACTCCAGGGACAACTAAACATTTGCTCTCAGCCAAATGCACTCCTCTGTCAAACAGGAGTAGTGAAACTATTCCTCTTGTGCTTTCCTAGGCCCACCATAATGGTGTGATCCATCCCTGCTTGTAATGCTTTCCAGCATCCCACGACCCTGTACCTAACAGTAGAATGGAAGAAAGGCATTTCTTACAGCAGAATGCAGTGCAGCCACATACACGTGCATGGAGTGGGTACAGCAAGCAACCTACCTCAATCTGTTTATCCTTGAAGATGCTGCTGATGCTGTTGTTAAAAGCTGCTCCAGAAAACATTGAGGTTATTGGATACGTCAAGTCTAGAACAGTCTTAAGCACTGAATTCATAACCTAAAAAGAAAAAACATTTCAAGTAATTCATGTTAATGCTATTCACATGCAAGTTTAGAGAGGTTATATTCCAGACTTTACAGCAGACATGTGGGAAGCAATGCTACTGCTGTGCAAAAGTCATCAAGGGGACAGAAAAACAACTACAAATCCACGGCCAGTAAATCCATGCAGGGCGTCATAAATGCACACCAAGAAACACCGAGCTCTGCACTGCTTTGCAGTAAGGCTGTAATTCAGCTCTCGTGGCTCCTTCTTCCTTTCCTCCCCTTCTTCTCCATTCTGGATGTGGCACAACCTTGCACTAACCTACAAATAAAATGATGAGAAGGACCTACATATAACTGATAACACAACCAGCATTATGGCCATATCAGTCCTGTAAGCACGCTATGGGCCTCAGCGTCTGATAAACCCCAATGAAGTGCTGAATATACAACATCATATTCAGTTAACTCACAACTGAAGACAAAAACAAACCACAAGGAACCCATCAGGCTGGATTCGGCCCTGGGCAGCCTGGTCTGATGGTTGGCAACCCTGCACACAGCAGGGGGTTGAAACTGGATGATCGTTGTGGCCCATTTTAGCCCAGGCCATTCTATGATTCTATGAATTTACTCTTTTATAACCAAGTAAGGCTTTGGTAGAAAAAAAATAAACATTTATATTAGATGAAATATTTAATCCCTCCACGTTGCTCTGCAGTTTAACAAACAGATTGGCAGACAATAGGGCAGCACACAGCTGGAGCCCCACAGCATGAAGGAGCCTCTAAAAACCTGCATCTATTTAAGGCTCTGCAATCAACATCTGGCATTTGCTTTACTCTAGCAGTGATGTGAAGGATTAGCCTACATTGTCGTGCCCAGCTGCTTTTAAGCATATATTATCTATCTACCCATAGAAAACACAGCCATGTGCAATAAAGGGATAAAAAAAGAGTCTGGAAAAGCAAGTACACAAAGAGAAAATGTGGGAGAAGCTGAGAGCCTCAGCACAGGGCCAAGGAGCAATGTGTGACCATTGCTCATATGGCGGGTGGGGGGAACAGTGTGCCACCAAACTGCACGTCCCACCTACATCCCATACAACCTCTGATCTGAATTTCCCAGATGATGATGTTTCATTTGGGGTTAATTTCAGCTCCGCAGGTAATACAATCCAAATGGTTAAAATGAGCTGTCAGGACTATAGATACGTGGAAAACAGATTTTTCCTGTACCTCAACAAATCTAAGATTTAACAACACCACCACCCTTATATTTCTGCCTTTTGTCAGTAGTCTGGAACATAGAATTCCACCTGAAAGGCAACACAGAGGGAATGATGGTCAGCTGAGAAAGGGAAAAGCAATCTGTCCTGATTAAGATTTTGCAAGCAGACAAACCCAGCAAGTAAAACCTTCAGCACCAGTCGATAACATTTAAGATACTATTAAAAAGCAATGAACCCCCGCAGGGCCCAGGCACAGCCAGCGCACGCTCTCTAACTTCTCAGCCCCATTTAAAAGACAAAATGTACTCATTTATTTACACAAAATATGTAACTAAGTTCGGTTTTCTTCAGGGTTCTCTGTGCACGTGAGTGGTACATTTTGCCTGTAGCACATTTTGTTGTGATGAATCAGGGCTAAGCCTCAGTAACCAACACCCCACCTTTTTCTGATCCACCCTGGCCAGGAGGTATCTTTCCCATAATATTCCACCTGTTCTCCATGCCAATTGAGCTTGGCAGTGTTTGCCTGCTCATCCCACACTCTGAGTTTGTTTGCACGGACCCATCCTCGTAGCTGTTGTTGTGCACAGGAAGATCTGGCACACAAAGTAAATCAGGAGCATGCAGAGGAATTCACAAAGAAAAATAAAAGCCACAAAATGTTCGGGTTGGAGGAGCCCTCGCAGCCCCCAGCCCCACTCTGGTGCCTCTGAATGGTCTCCCTTCCACCACATCACCTACACACTGCAAGGATGCACTCAATCCCACTGTCTGTGCCACTGCAGAGCCCCAGTCCCAAGGTGGACCCCTGGGGGACACTGCTGCACCCCCTCCTCATGCTTTACCCCAACTCCCAGCAGCAGTCCCACACCAAATCCCCTCCACGTGGGCACTGCATCCATCCCCTCCCAGCCACGTATATTGCCCTTAACCTGACCTGCATCCCCCCTTCCTGTGCCAGCCACAGAGCAGCATGGCAAAAGGTACAAACAAAAAACAACAAAAGGGATTAAATTTGGCCAGATCAGCTTATTGTACAGCTGCAACCTCAGGAAGCCCAGCTTACATCAATGTGAGCTGCCGTGCAAGCACAGACTCAGCCCACAGACAGAAAAATGGCTGCAGGATCCTACCCAGCAATTCCTAACACTGTTCTCATTGCTGGAAGCTTTTAACTGCTGATCCCTATAATCCTGCTCCTTTCCACAACAGAAGATTCCATTCTTTGTGCAATGTGTCCTTTGGAAAACCCTCCTGGGCAAAAATATCCTCAACACTCTGTTAAGATGAAAGCTTTGTTTGCAGGTTTGTTTAGTTTTAGTCCTGCTGTTTAAACATGGGGATGGAAGGAAAACAGAGGCAGGAACCGACCTGACTGCTGCTCCTCAGACCTCTCTGAGGCACCTAAAATAACGCCATTTCTTCGCTGTTTCATCAGGAGCAGAAAACACATAAAACATTCCCTTCTCCCAGCCCCAAAGTGCAGCACTACAGATCTGCCCATTGCTAAAAATATCAAGAGGAGAAATGACTGCAGGACAAATACCAGCATTTGTTTTGATGGTGTAAAAAAAAGCAAAAAAGCCAATGAGAGTTATCTAATCCATCACAACAGAGACATCTCAACCCCCCCGGGCTGCGGCCGCTCTGCTGCGAGGTTAGACACAGAGGAGCTCAGCAATAACCACTTGCCAGCAAAAGCTCAGGGGTTCCCAGCACAGAAGCAGCACTGGTGCAGCACGCAGTGCTGGGGTCCCTCCTCAAAGCCCCCCTGCACAGCAGCACTGCTGCCTGGGATGCTGCTATGAAGGAACAGAGCTGGGACTGCAGTGCTGGGAGCAGAGCACAGATCTGCTCAGCTATCACTCAGAAAAGCAGCCCCTTCTATGCCCGCTCATTTCTGGATCGCTGGGCCAAAGCCTGTCCTTCCCTTTGGGAACCTTTCAGCTTTGCAATTTGTGTTCAAAAGTCCATCGATAGCTGAAATTTCTTCATTTCACCTTTAACCATTTCTGGTAAAAGCAAATGTGATGGTGGGTGAGTGCAGGAGCTGCAATCGTGGAAGTGCCACAGGAGCCCATTGCTGAGGTGCCCACACAGCAGCACTGCCAGCTCTGCCTCCCCATGCACAGAACAGACCTGGCATGTCAGGCAAGGAGATAATCCCTCAGACAAATGCATGGAGGAAAATTCCACCGCTCCAACCTGCCCATTAAACATAAGAGCAGCTGAGAGAAGGCAGCGAGCCACAGACTGCAGGAGGCAGGCAGAGTCATTGCAGGGCGGTCTCACCACCGCTCTGATGCTCAGGAAATAAAGACCACAAGGTTAAATGCTCTGGAACGATTCAGTATCATTGGTTTTAACACCCTTAACCTCAAGCCTCCTCCACATCATGCAGTCTTCTGATTGCAGCAAACTGTTCTGTGTCACAGTTGATGTTTCAGGCGCTTCCCAGCACAGACAGTTCTGCAATCCAGCATGAGAGCTGTGCTCCCCCAGTGATAGAGGTGAACTGCCCAGCTCCCACAGCCACCCTCCCAATGGCACTGCAAAAAATGCACAGGTCCCAGTGTGCGTTTCAGTGCCACAGAGCAGCGAGCTTACAAGGTCTGTAGTTGTCTTAGAGCTACACAGCAATTCTGCTTCACCCTAAGAAGGCACCTTGAAGAGGCAAACAGTACTGATGCACAAGAAATGCCTCCTTTTTCACCCTAAAACTCAAGACTCAAGCAGACCCAGAGCTCAGTGTGATTGAAGAACTGCCTTTCAATAACAAAACTAAAACTAAAATGTGATTTTCATATAATTAATGCAAAATCTGAACAGTATGATAAGTAGCAAACTTCAGAAACAATGCCAGATGTTCACCATCCATCCATCTCAACCAGTGTAACCTGCTGCTGGTTCCCTCCCAGCATCCCACAATAAATTCACTCACAGATGTCACTGTTTCAAGCAACCTCCCAAACCTTCCTTTAACAATGAATGTATGGCTTTGTCTGTAGTAAGTATTAACGACAAACAGTTCTCCTGCAGAGCACCACCACTCCAGAACTCTGAGGCTACAACATGAGTCACACGCTTTGCATTTAGTGAAGAGAAGGATTACCTCCGTCAATCAGTTCCACTGAAAAATGACAGCATGTGAGAACGAAAGAGAGAAAATTATACAAAAGAAAAACACTTGTTGAAAGCTGAAAACAGATTCCAGCACAGCAAATAAGGACAAAACAGAAATCAGCGCATGCTAACACACTTGAACAACATCATTCTGCATTCCTATCATAGCTGGGAGGGTGCATGGAGCAAAACCAAGTATGTGGATGCTGCTCTCCTCATGGAGCTCTTGGGGCTGCAGCACAACAGGGAGCAACTTGGGACTCTGCTCCCTCCCCAGCTGATCTTTGGGCACACAGACACAGATGGCCACACCGCCTTGGGTGGCTGCTGCCTACCAATGGTTGTGTTTAAGCTCTCATCTGAGAAGGGATGCACAACACTTGGAGTTCTCACCATGGCCCACTGCCTGGCTTTGATCCTCATCTGATTGAAGCTGCGTTCTTCTGCGTATAGAGCGCTCATGAAAGAACCAATGGACGTTCCTCCAATCATATCCACGGGGATGCCGGCTTCGATCAGCGCCCTGATAACCCCGACCTGGGAGCAGCCCCTGTGCCAAGAAGAAAAAGAGACATTATCAGACAAACAGCCACTGAGAAACCACAAACACATGAATGCTGCCTTCTAAGGGAGCTTGAACATACACCAGCTGAACTGCCGCCCCACTGCTAAACAAGTGCCAAATACAGAAAAAGCAGAATGACAGCAGAAGGCTTCAAAAAGCCTCCTCGATTTCAGTGTGAAGGACAGCGACACAGCACACATATAAGGGGCAGATAAGGAGGCAGCATTTGAGGATGCCACCAATTCCTTTGGGATGGTAAATCTAAAATCCCTCTTGATGTCAGCAGAGGCAGAAGGATCTTAAAGCAGTGATGGAAGCTGGTGACAAAACAGATGAATTCTGATGGGATAAGAAGTAAAAAATAGCAAAGCATCTCTGAGCGGGGAGACACGGGGCTACCTGGTGAGGTCACCGCATGGAAAGGCTGGTATGAAGGGAGGGATTTACACACAGACACATAACACAAAGCGGGGAACCCGCTGTGCCCACATGCCAAAGGAGTCAAACCACAAATGGATTTAAGTATAGACTGCTTGAATCAGAGTGATCGGGCTGTCAGCAATGAAGCACAGTAAGTCATGGTGCTGTGTGCAGGTAATGCCAACACATCAGCTCGCTCAGCTCACCTGCACGGACTCTTTGCAGCCCCAGCCACACAGCTGTACAAACTTCCTTTCCCCACCTCCATCCCATTTTTCCGCTCCCCCGCAGTTCGCTCTATTTCCGTCCTTTTTCCCTTTGCTGTTTACATCCCGTAAATACTTGCTAACAGCTGCCAAGTCCGCTGTAGGTGTCATTTGGCCAAGCTATGCCGAACACATTCTTTCCATCTAAAATAAATCCCTATCAGCTGCTGAAAAGCTTTGAGGCAAGTTCTCAGTTGTAGCTGTGTAAATGACTTCAGTGTCAGATCTGCACTGGTGTAAACCAGGAGCTGAGTAACTCATCTTGTTTTCCTCCCTGAATTCTCCTGCTGATGTCCTATTGTTTCTTCTCATAGGTTGGAAGGTACCTCAGCTTCAACCTATGCTGTGGGCTGGTTGCCTGCAACCAGCTCAGGCTGCCCAAGATCCCACCCAACCTGGCCTCAAATGCCTCCAGGGATGGAGGATGCTCTGATACTGACACTATGCTGAGGAGCAGCCCTTATGCCACCAGACCTGCCTTCTGCAGAGCGCCTGCATTGCATGGATTCATTTCCACACATTCATTACTATAAAGCATTTCCTGTTCAGAGCGTGATGTTAAGCTGGCCAGGACTAGCTTCACCCTGGATTGCCTCCCTTGAACCTTTCCCAAAATAGGATCTCCTCATCTACACATTCATGCATCCAGAAAATGAGGAGTTTGATGCGATCACACTGGGTTTGGTTTTGTTTCACTGTATGATGCCCTTGAATGAATCACAAAAGATTATTGCTGCTTCTATTGGCAAACCATCACCTCCCTGCCTCATATGGTTATAGCAGAGAGCTTCCCTTCCACCAAACGCACCCCATGGCAGGAGCTGGCTGTGCTTGAAGGAGAGCAGGAGCTGTGGGCTGACAAATGCAAAGGCCATGGGGGATTAACCCAGAGTCCCCAACTTCCTGCCCTTGCAAATACCAGAAGGCTGAGGTTGGGCTCAGTATACAAAGGGATTACTCTGAAGAAAGGGAACGAAGGGAAGGATATCTCAAGCATTCGGCTCTTTTCCTGGCATGAAGCAGAGTCAGCCTCTTCCAGATCATTTCGACACTTCTATACCATGGAAATCTTGCTTCATAATCATTACTGGTCACTAACAGACTGTAAATGCTGCAAATGCCTCAGTTTCATTCTTTGGTTTAAAAGAAGGACAGAAGCATTTTTCAGGCCTCTTTCATATTTCAGTTCCATTTAGCAGCAGCACAATGGATTTCCCAGGGACTATTTGGTTCTTTGCAGCCAAACCAGGTGAGGGTGCCCTTAAACCTCAGCAGCCCTGGGGAACACGTGGACTTTGGCTCTGTAAGCAGAATCACACACAGGATTACCAGCAGCCTGGCTGCTCCTAAACCGCTGCAATAAAGAGTTAACTTCATCATAATAATTGTGTCAGATGTCAGGTTTCAAGCAAATTCCACTGAGCTCACTGCTGAATGCACACTCAGGGAGCACAACACCCTCCCAAAGCCCCCCAAATTTCAGAGTGATAACGGCTTGAACTTCTATAAGTGCTCCAGAGCATTTCATAGAGGTTGACCTGTGCTGACGCTGAAGCTGAGATGCAGCAGCCTCGTTTACAGCACACCACAAGCACTGCAGGCATTTGCCCAGGCCTAACCTGGGTCAGCAGCTGAGCAAAGCAGAGTGAATCCCCATTCCATGCTGCAGCGACTGCCCTCCATGGCTGCAGTAAAATCAAGGCACTGTGAGCACCAGAAGCTGTTGGTGCTTTTTGGTCTCATCCTAACCAAGGTCAGAATAAAGAACAAATGATTTTACCAGCAGCGATTTTGTTTCATAAGCTCCTTCAGAACAATTCTGTCCATCAGGATATATTCTTTTAATATTTCCAAGAGCAGGAATGCCATTTTTATACATTTCTCAAGCTGCCCACCCTCCATTTACTGTGAATTCTAAGTACTGTGAGATGGATGACAAATGCAGGGCACACCAGCACCCTGTTACAAAGCACTGCGTACAACCCCAAGCACCGCCATCAATAATCTCCTTACAGAAGGCAGCGCAGTCCCAAAGCACACTGTGTGATCCAGGGGGAATTACTCCAAAGCCGAGCAGGGTCTGTTGATGACAAATAAGGACATGTCCCTGTATGGGAGCAGCACTTGGCAAACTATTGCTTTCTTTCTTTTTTTTTTTTCTTAATAGCTCCTTTGAGAGAGGATTTGAAATTAAATCCTGGGAGAGGAAAAGAAGGGCAGATAGAAGGCAGAAAAGCAGGAATGATAGCGGGATGAAAGGATGCAAAGAACAGCATAAGCTCAGGGCTTGGGTATGTCTGAACAGGAAACACGCTTAGAGACTAACAAAGAAAAGAGAAAGGATGAAGGGATCTAGATAGGAATGGAAGCTTGGAGGAGACATTAATCAAGTTAAGATGAACTTCTACTCTGTAGCATAAGGAATGTGGTAATACCAGCACATTTGGGTTCCCTCAATCCCTGTGTGCCTCATTTCCAGGGGTGCTCCCACTAGTCTCCATTTATGCGAAGTTTTGAACCCCACAAAGGCTCTGAAAAGTATTTCCTGCATTCTGATGTATATGAAGAAAGCTGGGAGTCAAGGAAATGCCTGGGGGGGGATTTTCCTTCGTCCCCCTGTAACCGCTATATTGAATATGCCTAGGAGCCCACAGAAAGCACCCCTCTGTGCTCTCTGTAACTGTGTTTTCAGCACACATCTCTGGAGACAGCTTCTGAATTCAGGCAGTAAATCACAGGATCATAGAATTGCTCAGGTTGGAAAAGAACTACCATAAATCTAACAACCCTCTGCTAAATCATATCTCTGAGCACCACATCCAAACGGCTCTTAAACACATCCAGGGACAGTGACTCGACCACTCCCCTAGGCAGCCTATTCCAGTGTTTAACTACCCTTTCTGTAAAGAAGTGTTTCCTAATGTCCAACTTAAACTTATCTTGGTGCAACCTGAGGCCATTTCCTCTCGTTCTGTCACCAGTGAGAGGAGACTTGCCCCACTCTCACTGCAAGCAACTTTCAGATAATGGAAGAGAGCAATAGTCTCCCCTCAGCCTCCCAGCACGAGCATGCAGCTCATCACTTCAGGCACAGCACCCAGAAAAGACAGGAAAGCACTTGCAGCATCTCTGATGCACTTCATGTGTCTGCACTGCACACCAAAGTACCCAAACAAATGCATCTAATGCTTTGTATCTTCTTAATGTGTCTACGCAGAGTTGGCGCACTGGAGCAAATTAACTCCTACAAGAATGACATTATCATCAACAACAAGGCTTGTCATATCAGCGCAGTGTCAGTCAGCCTCCTGCAACATCACGACCAATTGTTTTTCTCCATGGCCCCAGGGACTCACTGATACTTCTCTATTAAGTATTTACTGCCCATAAATTTCAGTTTTCCAACAGCTCTGCTAAGACAACTACCGCAAAGCAAGGGAAGGGTGGGCTGTGTGTGGGATGGCTGAAGTTCACGGCAGTGACGTATGGGAGGTTCGTGCCTTTATTGCAGGGTTTGCTGTGTCATTATTCTCACAGCTACCTTTCAAAGGTGCTATTTTTCTAAACTCAAACCTCTTTTCCTTCCCCCAAACTCCTCAGCAGCTCTAACTGAAATTAAGTTAGCAGTTGACTGTAGCAAAACACTGTAATTTCAGAACTGTATCACTTTGATTTGTTATATTTTTAACTTCACAAGAGAAAGAAAACCCTCAGTTCCTACGCGCCTTTTGTCATGACAAACCTAAGATAATGACTAGGAAGCTGCCTTGGTGAAACCTCCCGAACTGACTATCATTGGGAAGCCAGACAAACATTCCACAAGTAACAACTAAATAATGGATATTACTGGAGCCACAGAGCACAGCACCTCTCACAGAAAGGATCAGCCAGAGCTCTGAATAACTCTATCCCTTCCATACTGCACAGATGCAGAGATGGGCAAATTAATGGCTGATGAGACACGAGTGCATTGATGAATGGGTGGCTGCATCCAGAAAAGCTAAACACAGCAGCTGTGCAGTGCTTCAGATTTGAGGAAGAAAACACAGGACCAACAAACAGGCTCTAACAAGCCTGCTCTCTTACCTCTGCTCCTGAACACCAGCAGGTGGTAGCTTGCAAATTAAGCAGTAGAACAAAAAAAAACAGTTTGGCAAAAACTACAGCAGTGTTTACAGAAGGAAGAAAGGAAGGGAATAAGCAAAATGTGCTGCCAGAAATATACAAGCGCATGGATTTGAGCATAGCACAGGCTTCAGTAAAGAGAGATCTCAGCTACTAACAAAACAACACAACCAAAAAAAAAAAGCCCAAGAGAAACCAAGTGCTTTCTATCATTGATAAGAAATCTCCTGAGATACACACATTAAGTACAAGCTCCCTTCCTCTGCTTTATTTTGTGCCTTCACAGGACAGTGTTTATCTCAGAAATGAAATACTGAAATCATCTCAGGTGAGGAAACTGTGAAAGCAACCAGGATAAAGGCATCTTTACAGACACTCGAAGAAACAGCCAAAGCAAAGCACTGGTTGTATCAGCATCAATGACTAATCAGAACAGCTGTCACAAAGGAGTTCTAACCTTTACTTATAGGGAATATTCCCTCACCAAAGCACATGGTGGCCCCAAGACAAAAATGTGGTATCTCAGAGGATTTGAATCACATATGCAATACATGGACACACCACAGGATGTACAGTATCAGGCTGGGACCTCTGGCAGCAGACACCAGAGAACATCCTGGGACCTACCTGGCTCCCCCACCGCCAAGGACCAGGGCAATGGCATTTCCAGTCAGAACACGAGCCAGGCGAGAGAAGTCTGAGTGTCGGTCTGGTGTCTTCTGGAACACACGTTCATACATCTCTATCTGCAGAAAGGAGGGATACAATGGTCATTCTAAAATGAATGTCTTATAGCCCATGTTAACAACATACCAAAAAGAAAAGGGGTTACGAACCCCTGCTGTAAATAAGAACATCCTGTAACAACAATATGTCAGATTACATTTGAAACATGGATTACAAGGAAAGTACTGCAGCTACGAGGCCAAGCACCAAATCAGGTATCTCACCAGCTTTGGCAAACTTCTTTTGGAAAACACTCTTCGTGGACAGTGGAGATGAAGATGAGCAGAACACCAGCTCCTCATATTGAGCCATTCCACAGTTCGGGAAGGGAGAGGACCATCCTCCTTATGGAGCAGAATCAGTTGCTTCTGGGCTCGGACCGCTGTGTTCTCCAGCATCCTCTCCAGCTACAGGAAATTAAATACACCAAAGGAATGGAGGTATCAGGTACATGCTGCTCCATTACTAACTTAATGTTCCATTTTGGAATAGATACATGCACGTGCAAATACATGCCTGACACCTAATCTGAATGTGTAGATTGCTATGTACAATGAGAACCTCAAAGAAGATGGATTTAGTCAGCCACGCTGATAGCTGTGGGCTTATGTGACAAAGAGAACCCCACAATTGGACAAGGATTTAAATCCGAATGTAAAACACAGTGATTTTTTATTAGAACACAAACCATTAAAAGCACAGCACAGGTGTGTGCTGTTCACACAGCATGAGATTGCTTTCCAAGTCACACCTGAGCCTGAAAGCTTTCAGTATGCTTTGGTTTTTTACATCCAGTCGGACCACTTTATGCTCCTTGTCCTTCTTACTTTTTGTTTCAGGCACCTGATGGTGAGCTCCCATTACTGCGCTTCCTGCCTCCCCAATGCTGACGAAGAACCAGACACAAAAGAACGCTGCAGATGGGAACAGTCCCAGGCTCTCTGGAGGTCAGACTCAGCACTTCACAATCTTAATAGCCCTATTTATTTTCCCCCCAGTTTCTGTAGAATTTGTGCCTGATCAACAAACTGTAGCAATAAAATATTAAGGATAAAAATAGGTTGTAAGGGGAGGAAAAAAAAAAAAAAAAGGCTTATAGTCTGTAATGAAATACAACCAATTTGTACAACACACTTACATACAGCTTTCCCTACACGTACACCACTAAATGCACCAAAGAAGATTTTATCTCCTTATCTGGAGATCCTGCAGAGAAATTCTGGACAGAAACTGGAATGCCATATTGCTTCAATGTGATTTGGCTTGGATTTACTATTGACCAAAATGATTCTCTGGAACCCTGACAGAAGTACTTTTACAGAAAGCTTGTCATTTCAGAAAATTCTCATTTAATTCTTCTACTTATAATGAAATATTCCCAAGAAACCCATTACTTGTGCTTCATGGGGTATTAAATCCCCAGAAATTCACTTGTGTGAAACAGCATCTTTTTTTTTGCTCTACTGCTAACACAGCAAACACGGGAAGGAGCTGTTCCGCACCTCTCCAACAGTGGGCTCCTGGTCTCCCAGCCCTACTATCAAGATGCAGTCAGCCTGCCTGATGCAGCGTTGAGTCCAGGGAGTGAGGGTGCTGTCTGCCTGGTACAGGACGATGCGGTGGATGTCCTCCTGCTGGCCCAGCCAGCTGGTCAGTCGGTACTCATGGATACTGGGGACAGAGGAAACAAACTTCTTTTATACCACTGCTCTTGTCAGAGTGAAGTCCTGCATGTCAAGCACAGCATCTGAAGAGCATCAGAACCTCACATCTCTTGCTTGCTCAGTCTGTTTCACAACATTCCCTCCCCGTCTTCATTTCCAGGCTCATGCATGTTGATTTCTCCGTTATTTATACCAATCAATCTATCTATCTATATATATATATATGCATATGTATGTATATACATACATACACAGAGAAAAGAGGATGTGGTGCCTCCAAGACACAGAATCATAGAATGGCCTGGGTTGAAAAGGACCCCAATGCTCATCCAGTTCCAACCCCCTGCTGTGTGCAGGGTCACAATAAATACAAGGTTTCATTCCCAAACACTGTATATTTGCAAAGTACTTTTCTGCACTTTTCCACATATCATACAGGTGGCACATACCTATCCAGCGCAGCAGAGCCCAGCCGCTGTTTGATGTTATCACTTGTGAGCAGCAAGGCAGGACCTGAAAGAACAGAGTGGCTCATATATGAATGTCTACCATTCAGCTCCTGACAAATGGTATTGGGAAAATGCAGCCATATCACTATAACAAATGCAGCTTTTTTCTTTAAAGACTGTGATGGATAAGTGTACTGAGAGTTGCCACAGAAGAGCTGGCTTGAAGATTTTCACACTTATCTACAATAACATCTTCCCATTTCCCACATTCCCAGAGCTGGATTCATGCACTGGCCTCGACCTCCAAGCTCTTTTATTGCATTCTTCAATGCCACATATTACCAGTGCCTCTACTTCAGCTGGATTTTGACACCACAAGCACAGTATTTATTAGTGTATCAACCTCATATTTCTCATCCTGAGAAATTCATGTAGAGCTGGGATGCAGCTTTACATTATTAAGGTGATGGTTACCTCACCCACAGACACTGTTCAAGTGGGGATGACACATCTACAGAGCCTCGAGGAGGAACATTTCTTCAGAAATCGCATCCAGGCACCTTCGTGTTGCATTTGGGACAGGGGCTGCCTGCTCTCAGCTCATTACCCAGCACAAGAGTACGGACACACTGCAGGAGCCTCCCAGTGCCTGCCCCTGCAGGACAAGGGCACGCAGAACATCACTCACAACCAGCACCGGACTCAGCGATGCTTCCAACTCAAACAGCTCCGTTTCGCTTCAGAAGCAGCAACCATCTGCTCTACAATTCCAATTTCAAGCAAGCTCCCAATTAGTCAACCACTAAATAATCCTCCATCAATGCGATCAAGAACACCAACATATGTGTTCTCAAGCACGTAAAACAGTATGACCGAGTGTTATTCAGACTAAAGTGCTGAGAATAACCAAGTAATGAAAATGTTTCTCCAGTATACAACCTTCACACAGCCATGTTGGTAGGAAGGAATGTCCCCGTCAATGTGTTACAGCATTGCCAATGCACGTCACCAGGTGATAACGTGATGCTCTCTCCACACCTACAGCAGCCCCCCAGCAACTTATAGCTGCTCCTGGTGTAACAGCAACATCCCTCCATCCTTCTCTTTCAGGATTAGACACAGGGTTAAACAGCTCAAAGGTAAGAGCACAGGAAAGGTGATACAAGGTAATGTTCAATATTTATCTAGCCCAGTACTGTCTGACTGTGACCAACAACAGAGCAGGGAAAGCTTAGTGCCACTCTCCAAGCCTCCAGCAATTTGCAGCTCATGAATTTCCAAGCTAGAAATGGTAACTTCTCAAAGTTTCTGAGACTTATCTCTCAGCATACTCAATGGGAGTCTGAATCCTGGCTCTTCTGTGCTTCAGGTGAGAAAAAACAGCATGGCAGCAGCCTCACCCCCAGGCACAGATGATCATGATTCACCGAGAAACCTCACAGAGCATCTAAATTGGTTCTCCAAAGTCATCTGTTTTCAGGACAGAACTACAAGTCTGTGAAAGAGAAGCGAGAAGAACAAAGTGCTGGCAAATATCAGGGTCTGGATCACTGCATCTTTTAGAGAATAAGGCAGGTCCAAGATAGCACCTCAGGAAGGCTTCCAGTCTCATATTGTGGTCCAGTAAGAAGAAAAGCATTATGTAAGAGATGCAAACCTCTTCCCTTCTTTCCAAAGATAAACACGGTATTCACTTTCATAATGTTTTCCATAATAGCAGCACTTCCCAAGATCTGAAGGAGTGGCAACTGAAGATGCCCTAGTTCTATAGCTAATATAATCCCAAAATCACACACCTCAGTTAAATCAAACATGAAGTACTAAAGTAAGGAAAATATGAAGGCAGTGATGCTTAGGCATGGTTGCAAATCCACCTCAAACTGGATAAAAACACTGGTACAAAAAGACACAGCCAAGAATCACACGCACTGAGGAAAAAGTTCAATCACAGCAAATTTACTTGCCTGGACTTCATCAAATCAGACCTTCTGTTGTACCTAAGAAAAGCCTACAAAGCTGCGTGCCAAAGACAGAGACCTGAGAAAGGAGGTTGATGTCTCAGTGCCCAGCAAAGAGTACCAGCTTGTGCTGGTTCCAGGCACCACATTCATCTCAACACATTCCATACTTAACCTTTAAATCTAATTTGTGCATAAAGAAGGGACGTTCTGGTAGAAGAATGCATTAAAATGTCCAATAAATTATCAGTAAAGGCATTTCAGTGAGATTTCCAATGCATTATACATAATTAGGAACTGGAAGCAAGCTTAGTTAAGGGTTAGAAGCAAAAGGAGAGAAGTGTATGCTGGATTTGAAACCTTCCTCTCTACTTCAGACTGAAATTGTCACACCAGAGGGCTCCCACAAAAAGCAGAACTCGCACAGCCCTTTGCACAGCAGTTGTGTGGCACCACATAACAGCTCTCAGTTAGAAAGGAAAATAGCAAGGCAAATCCATCTTTTCAAACCTCAGTCTTCTAGAAGAGCTTTTTTGACAAGAGCTGCTCTACAAGAACTTAGGAGGGGAAAAAAAAAACCACACCGAAAGGAAACTAAGGGATATTGACCAGAATTCATTGGTATGGTTGATCAAACTTGCAACTGCACAGCAAGAAGACAGAACAAAGAATTTGCTCACTTTTATTTCACTCTTGTTCTGAAGTGGAAAATTCTATCCCAGCTCTCTGCAGGTTTTATATTCTGCATTTTCCTTCTCTGGAGACCCAGAGACCGAGGTTCATAGAAAGGGCTCTGATACTGCAGCATGAAAGCAAGCAGTGAGGAGCAGCCCCTGGTTTGCCACGCTCTGCAGGACTCCTCCATCCTCTCCTGAATGCTCAGATCATTCCCTGCCCTCAGCGGGGGTTGGAGCTCAAAGATCTTTAAGGTCCCTCCCAATCTAAGTCATTCTATGATACTATGATCATGTTTTACAATCATAACTTTCTCAAGATGAAGATGGGTTCACACTGACTTATCACCATCAGGTACCAACTAACTGCTTTGCCAGTTGATGGGGTCAGCGGGAAGAACACAAGCATCAGCTAAAGGGATGAGCTTATTTTACCATCCGCTTCAAAATAATACAAAAATAAAGCAGTGCCTATAGTAGAAAGACCAACCGAGCTCAGCCTGGACAGGACATCACTTGGTTCCACTACAGATTTAAATATAAAATCCATATAACAGATTCAAGTAACAAGCCTATAATCCCTATTATTAGTAACAAGCATTATTATAGGTGAATTAATTTCTACTTTATTTTTCCATTCTTGTGGGCAATACAGATTAACTCATGCTGTTACTCACGCTGATTCTCCCAGGCTGAGATACTCTCTTTGTTATTACTATTAGGCTCCTCTAATAAGATGAAAGTAGCCACAAACCAACATAAAAACTCAAAGCCATTAAGCAGATTTAGCTGCAATGAGCTCCAGTTCACAGCACTGGAAACAGCCTTCTAATATCAGACCCAGGGAAAGAAAAGCATCCCCTCATCTCACTTTGCAGGTTACAGACAGACCACTCAGCCCAGGATGAAGGTCAGCCTGCAGACACCCCACAGAAGTCACCATCTCCTGCAATGACGGCTCATTACGGCTCTGGCAGTCATTTCAGAATCACTGCATTTATTCTAATTCCTGTTCTCTTTCCTCCAACCTGCAGCAAGGACATCACTACAGCATCCATCTAAATTAATATTATGGGGAGAATGAGGAACATTATAAAAATATATTAAGTTGCAGTAGAAAACTGAAAACCAGCTGCTTTAACTCCATACAAGTTCTTACATACCACAGCTACTCAGTCTTGCTCTGGAACATATTTGAAGACCAGACCAATGGAATAACAAGAATCAAACTTTAAACATCTCAATTTACAGCTTACCAACAAGTTCCTTCCAACAGAAAACCAGAATAAGCAACAAGTGCTGATGAAAAGCAGCAAATACACACAGAGAGCTACTCTAATTTACAGTATTCACTCAAGTTGACATACCAAAGATCTTCAGTTAAGCCTTCTTAAACACATCAAATAACACCTCTCATTTCATAATGAAGTTTAACATCTAATCACAGACCCAAGCACTAATTCACCACTTTGGAAGCCAGAAGCAGGTAAGCACTCACAAAGACTCTGAGATCCTATACAATAGCTGCTCACTAAGCACTAATCCAAACCTCTCCGCACAGCATGTTTGGGATCCTCACGTGGAAAATGGACAGAGCTCTAACTCAATGAAGAAAACATAAAAGCAAGGTGAGATTTTGCTTCACAGCACTGACTTAAGTTGCTCAGACCATTTGTCACACTTCAGTACAGAACACTCAAACAGCTCACAGCCTCAGCAGAAAGGAGAAAACAAAAGCATTAGGGGGAAAAAAAAGAAAATGCTGCTGAAAAATAAAAATAAAAAGAATAGAATACAGCCTGCATTAAAAAAAAAAAGACCCTCAGAGCTACACAGTACAAAAGCACACAACAAACCATTGGCAGAAGGTTAACCACTGATTCAAAGGGTTGTGGGCTGAATAAACACCAGGCTGACCCAACAAACAGGGGCTATCAAGGCTAGAGAGCTTGGTCTACCAGCTGTGTTTTGGACCATATGGCTAGCTGTGTTTTCACACAACACTTTCCTCTTCCCACTGCAGCCGTCTGCTCCATCTTGGCAAGAACTTCAGATGCCAAGGTTGTATACTATCTATAGCTGCCAAGTACTACACAGACATCAGTTTAGATGCAGAAAATAAAAATGAAGGGTGCACAAGAAAAGGCCGAGTGATCAAAACAAAACCCCCCTGTTACATTCAAGTTGCTTTCAACCAGAAGGGTTATTTTTATTCCGAATAGTCCTTTAAATACTTAATCTTGGTTTGTTTTATTTACAGGCTCTTAGTGCTGTCGCCCATCAAAACAAGCTGGCAACAATCCATTCTAAGTACCCATTAGCAATATAGCTGTGGCTGAAATCTGTGTTTTGTTATGAACTTTTTTTTGCCTCCCCAAAATAAAAGGAATCTTCAAACACCCACAAACCTGTACTGGCTGTAACACAACAAATGCATGCAAATTTATGTCTTTAAAGGTGAAGGGGCTCAAACTCCAACCACATTTCCCTTTGCCTGCTCCCCCAGAAGGTTTTTAAAACAGAATAGTAAGTGCCAACTGCCCTAAGTGCCAGATACCCTTAAGGCCTAGAAGGGAAATAGCCATTAAGTAAACCTAAGTGGTTACAGATCACGCACCAGGTAACCTGTGCTTCTCAGAATACTAAGCTGACACAGCAGGGTTTCAATTCAAAGAACTACAGGGGATTTACTCGAGATCTATGATAGCATATAAGGATGAGAAAAGGATGTTCAGGAAACATCAGACTGTAGTGGAGCATGAACTGAATTGTGAATTCAGTACACAGCTTCGTGAGCAACTGGAACTTGCGCAGCCAACTTCACCAGTGGATACAGCAATTAATGAATCACTTGTGAGCCAAATACATGGTTTCATGAGCACGAAACAGACAAGCTGGCAACAAACAGGATAAAGTCAGCCAGTGTAGGAAGGCA
Source organism: Coturnix japonica (assembly GCF_054131305.1). NCBI lineage: Eukaryota > Metazoa > Chordata > Aves > Galliformes > Phasianidae > Coturnix > Coturnix japonica. The sequence goes on from NC_140683.1 coordinate 10,433,345, forward strand.
CTATTTGGGACTGTTCAGAATTCCAATGCCAACCTGGATGGGTCTCCTGTGCAATCCTTCTCTATCCGGTCTTATGTTTGCCACTTACTACCTAACTAACAACAGCAAATTGTATGAGAAGTCAATCCTTTGTGGGATCAGGCTGTACAACTAAGAAAGCCTGGAAGAGGCTCACACCTAAGAGAGAAAAAAACTGAGCTCTCAAACAGGCACTGTGGGAGCAGGATGGGCTGCAGGCACTCATCTACTGAAGTACCTGCAAGTCTTGGGAGTGCAACAGGTCATACAGATCAGATAATCTTTCTGAGTAATCGAGGCCACAGTATTCTCCATGACATGTTAGGAAAGCACAATAAGGACAGAAAGAGAGCGAGTCAGAAGAAGAAGGAGATTAAGCTGGTCTCATCTGGATCATTTCTACGTGGCTACCCCATGTAGCAGCATGAATCCACCGCTGATTGACAGGTACCTGACTATACTTCTCTGAAAAGATAAGAGGCATTTATTTCCCACGATGCAGTAACACATAAACACTTCTTACCCACAGCAGTGAGAGCGTGCTTGAGCTCCAGAGTGAAAGCAGTAAGTGGCACCTCTTCAGACACCGGCATAATTGCTATTGTGGAGAGATTGCTGGCAGGATTTCCGGCATCCCACTTGCTGCTGGAGCTGTGCAAACCAAAAGGATGGCCTAAAGAAAAACAACCCCAACAAACAGAAATAAGAAAGCTACATCATTTGTTATCCAGTTTTGTTCTCAGTATCCAAGTAGATCCTAAAGAAATAATCACTTCTTATAGTATTCCTGATCAAGGAAATTAATACATGCTTTCAATAAAGTTCCTCTAGGAAACGTGTGTCTACATCTATTTTCACTCCTCTCCAATATAGGAAAATGTGGATCTTTACAGATAGGTGTGCATGAATATTAAAATAAAATATGGAGCCTCTAAAACAGATGCAAAGCAACCGTGGAATATACTGCAATATATTGCAATAGGCTGAGCAAAACAGAGAGGCTGTGGGCAGAGAAAGGCATCTTTTTGACAGCAGTATTTGATGCACGTAACAAAGCCCCTCCCAGACAGTTTAGCACAGGAAAAGAATGATAGGTGTGTTCTACAAACAGCTCTTTTCAGTTTTATACCATTTATTTCCTCTATAACCCCTCTCAGACAAGCTGACTTTGCTTCTAGCACCTGCCAACTCAACTGTAAGCATAGAATAAAATCAATGTCATCTAAGCTGAGATTTAGCAACCGGTTCATCTTATTCTACCCTGCAAAGCTCCAACACATGCCATTTTTGAGATGGACATATGGAAGCACGTGATACGCTGTAATTGATATGAAAACTCATTTAAAGTGCATATGCAAGATCAATAGTCCACTGCAGGACACAAAGAAATGCCAGATAAATCCATTTCAAATATTCAGCACTGGAGATATTCAAGTCTTCTAAAATAGCTCTCCACAGAACATTAAATAGTTTTTCTCGCTTTTAGGTGATCTTCAAGAAGGTATTTGTAGGTTCAAACAAGTTACATATCACTGCTCCACTCTTTCATCTCCATCAGTCCTTCTCTCCTCAGAACTTCAATGGCTGGTCTCTGATCCAGCTCCTATTATTGCCTAACACTAATTTTCCTTCCATCTTCTCCAGAGCACGTATCATCCCATTTCCCAAGCAGTGCAAACTCTGCCCCAGGTCACAAAGGCATTTCAGCACGCACAAGAGATTAACAACAATCACTGCTGGAGATGTACACAAAACTGATGCTGTATACAAAGCAATTAAAGGACAGACTTGGAAATCCATTCCCCAAAGTGGCTTCAAAACATGCAAGGTGACAGCTTCAATTCCAGTCACCTTGGAATATCATAAAAACAGCAATACACGAAATGGATAGAATTCTTCTATTAAAACAATCAAAAGCCCACAGCAAAGAATCCCACAACACAATCAGTGCTTAACACACATTTGTTTTCTGTTAAAAGCTGCTCAGGAACAACCAACTACAGGAAACTTCCTCCTACTCACTTCAATTAGTAAATACACTTTGGTTTGCCTCTGCCGCATACATAAAACTCACCAACCAATACATAATAAGCCATTTGCTCTCAGAGAATTCATTGAGAGGATGCAAACACAGACATACTAAGTCAGTCAGTACATAGATGCCACTCAGCATGACTGTTGGATTCAGGTCTATCATGGCAGCTATTTCTAATGATCCCTTGGAGCTGTTCTCTTGCAAGTGATTTCATGGAGGTATCACTGTACGTATATAACAGTAGTTTTCCATCTCATTTGCAAATTGTTCCACTCCCATCCTTATACAGCCATGTCTCCCCTCCAAAAGAAAATGGTGCACTCGCATATAACAAATTAAACATTCACTTGTGACAACCAACAGCAAAAATATTTAGGGGCAAGTTCTCTTGTCAAGTGGTTACTTTCTTTCCCTGAATTTAATGATGTAGATCCAGCTCCAATGAAGCACCAGAATGGATGGGAACAGTCCAGCAATGACTCTTACCTCCCTGCTGAAGGCTGCCAAGGATCTTCTCTCCCAGCAGGTGAATAAGTCTAGTCACAACCTGCAATGGGAGACAAGAGGAAGAAAAGAAACAAACGTTCAGGCAGAATATACTCAAAACAATGCAATTAAATGGATGCTTCTAAGTTTTGTTAAACATTATCTCTAGATGGAACAATAAGGAGATACAGTTCTGTAGCCACTACTTCTTTCCTGGTTGTAGCATATGGCGTCTGATCTTGTTTTACCTAGGAAAAAATAAATAAACAAATCCAAAACGAAGCAGATTATGTAACTTACACTGGGAACAGAAGGAAAAAAAATATCCAATTCATTAGGGGGAACATGTCAAAGCTGCTTCCAGCTCTGTCTTCTCTGCTGTGTGCCTGTATCCCTAACGAAGTAGCTCTGCTAGGTGCCTGCTGTACACCTCCACCTGCTACAAGCAGCTCAGGCTCCAGCCTGCAGTGCAGTTCCTCCTGCAGTCCTGCTTCCATCTGCCCCCTGGGAATTACTCAACTCACAGTAAACAGTTTCAGATGTCTTGCATTAAGGGGACAAGCACGCACTCGAACCACACAGAATCAGAGCTAAATTCTTATTGGGACATTTCCACCCCACCCCGTCAAATCGCATCTGTGAGGTCCCTTGGAGCTGACAGACTTTTCTCTCCTCCCTTAGTTACCCTGAGGACTTTTGCTGATAGAAACCACTATTCTCACAGCCAAGCAAAACTCCCGAGCTTGTCTCTAGCACCAATAATCAATATTTCCCAATAATTTGGCAGCAGAAGACTAATAATTGCAATATCAATCAATGGCAGAGTTGAAACATGCACTGTTTATTCTGAAAGATCTCCACACAAATGCTTTACCAAGTAAGAAATGAGATACTTAAATGTGTTCAGAATCAGAGTAATCATTAGACATTCTCCCCCAGGCAAACAATTCACAGTCTGTTCCCCAGCAGGGCATCAAAAAGCAAAACAGAAAACAAGACCAAAAGCCCACAGAAATCACAAAGCATCTCCAAACTAATGGGCAGCAGCAAATGGCAGCCCCAGCTCTCAGCCAAAGGGACACACTGCTCCACAAGGAGCAAGCACTGCAGGATTCATTCCCCAAATACAAGGCGGTCTAAGCACTGTGACAGCTCAGCTTCCCACCTGAATTACCATGTGTTCTACCTCAAAAGATGCTGACACAGAATGAGAGACCTCATAGCTTTAATATATTAAACAGAGATTTCTTGGGAGCATCACCACCCCCACCTGCCAACCCACCGGTAAACTCTGGGACTTCAGCAGTGTTGGAAGTATTACTTAACTACATTTTACTCTTCTGGATGACTTTATACATCAGCATTTTAATTACGTTCTAAAACCAACTCCTGTATTTATAACGGGCAGCTAAGGAGAAGTTAAAGAAAATGTCCAAGGTTAATGACAGAACTAAGAATAGAACCTATTGGTCTCATTTTCCAGCTGGCTGCTTGTAGTACCAGGAAATATTATTTGTCTTGTTTGCAAAAGCAAGCCTTGCAGCCTTGGTACATATAGATATGGGAAAATTATTTCCCCGGTGACTTTGTAAGACAAGCAAATTGCTCACCATAACAGGATGAGTCACTCTGTCGCAGTCATGGCAACGTTGAAGGAACATCAATTTGAGATGGTAGCTAAGAACTGGCCTCAAATTTCCTTGGAGTTCTCTATTACCTACATTATACATTTTCTTTCACAAGAAAGAGAAAAAAAGGCAATGATTTTTTCCCTAACAAAGGTTCGTCCATCCGCTTGGGGAAAAAGGCATTAGAAATCAGACTTCTTCATCGACAATAGATCCAAGCTTCAATGACCAACCTAAACCCACGGCTCTGCTAACTGGGCACTGGCAGGCACCTGGGAGCAGACATCCCTGTGTTACCTGCTTTGGTGCACCTTGAAGGAGAAACACTTGGAACTGGTTGCAAGGGGAAGCAGAGGTGAGAAAGCAGGAAATCTCACAGTGCTGCTGGGAACCTGCTATGCAAAATGGTCTCATTCCCACTGCAGCCCCGTTCCTGGAATCCCTTCCAGCACAGACAGAGATGCATGGTGCGTTCAGCCCTGGATTTCAGTCTCTCCTAGCACCTCTAAGACATGCCTTGCTCCCACAGACACAGCTGCAGCCCAATCTGCTGGCACAGAAACACTGTTAGGATTTAAGGTTTGACTTTGGTTTGAAGAAAAATCTGCACTGCAAAAAAGGCAGCAAGATAGAACTCAGATTTATCTAAGAACAACAGGACGTTTCTAAATGAGGCCACAGTAATTAATTGCCTGCAAAGTAAATGCAACTTTTCGATCCCTCACATTATGGAGAGAGGCAAGTATGGTTTAGTTTGTGAGCAGTTAAATCTACCATTCCTCATGATTACAAACCAGGCTTGGAGCGAATAAATCCTGTTCAGGTAATTGCAGTTAATCACTTGAACCAATAATGAGCAGAGACTTCAATTAGGCACTTCTGTTGTAAGCCTAGGCACAGATAGGGCTACACAGATGAAATCACCATGCTGCAGATTGAACTCATCCTTGCATGGGATAATGCCCTCCTAGTCACAGCGCTACCATTCCAAGCTGTAAAATGACTCAAAGTTCACAACTGCCTTTTCACCACCTCCTAACTTTCACCTTGCCATTTACCACCTCAGTTCCCCAGAGCTGTGCTTGCTGTTCCTGACACAGCTCCATGCTGAGGAAGACCCACCCAGGTGAGCCCAGCAGCCCCCACTGCCTCGCACTGAATGTCAGCACTTGGTGCAGAGGTTGTGGCAAGTCATTAATTTTCCCATCTGCTTAACTAATATTGAATTACAGAAAAGACCTGCAGCCTCTGCATTGCAGGGCAGGGATTGAACCTCCCATTCCCAAGGGGACCGTGTTCTCTGACCTTCAGATGAGTCACATCAGCTTCCATACAAACCTCATTCAGCCATGGGGCCAGGCAGGATTCCAGCACAGCAGTGGTGCAGGCACCCAGCTGGCACCCCATCCACCTGAGGTGTCGGGTATTCTCCTGAGCTACCTGCTTCACACTCAGGTAATTCCCACACTTGAATAGCTGCCATTACCCTGCAGTGCCCTATTTCCTGTAATACTCTGAAATATTTCAGCCTGCTGTCTCTCTCCTTCCAAAGCTAGAGTCTAGCTAATGCTTTTCTTCCTATAAAATGGTGCAACACTAGATCTGCCCTTATGAATGTGATTTTAATGCAAATTCCATTGTAAACAAGCATCCCTTTGGGCCGTCTGGGTCAGCTGCCCTGTTTCTGCCCCCTCCCTTCCCTGTAACCTCCTGTCTCTCTTATGGCAGCATGGATACATCCTCACCCCAAGGTGGGGAAGGAGGTGAGGTGGGTTGGAGCATCATAAAGCATGCTGCTCCTCAGGGTACAAAAGGCAAACCAATCACAGCACCATAGATTGAGTCCAACTCTTCCATCACTTATTAATATTTTGTGATTGCTGAAAGGCTTGAAAAAAAAAAATAAAAAATCTAACCTAAGGATCAGGTTTAACCGTATGTTGTTTTGTACACTTAAGGCACAAAAAAACCTTTGCAAGAAAGCCAAGAGACAGTCCTATTCCTTGTCAGTGGTGTCTTCTTGCCTGCCTGCAGGCTGCTGCTTTGGGAAGCCAGCCTTGGCTGAGGCAGCCAGGGAGCCAGCCTGATGCACAGCTTGGATCTCATACAACAACCAACCGCCACAGAGCCCTACAAATCTGAGGGTGGTTTCCTTTCCAAGTCTATTCTGATCCTCTCCAGCGGATCCTCTAACATCATGCACACCCAAAAGAACAGCATTCTCACAGTGAATAAAATTCCTTGCAGCAGAGCGATGTATTTTCATCTGACTTTGAAGTTGAGAAATATATATGAAGCATATTTAAAAGTTAAGCCTTCAAAACAGGCAACCGACAGACCACTTTTAGTTTAAACATTAAATAACAATTTATTGGCACCTCCAGAGCATGGTATTATAGACCTGCACATACATCTGATTTAGTTAAAGGACAAGTAAATGGGTTCTCTACCACACAGAGACCCAACCTGAATAAGCTAGTGTGGAAAACAGGGCTACCAAGGGTTTTCTGTTCTACAAAGTAAGCGCAATTGGGGTAAAATAGTAATAATAGCCATTTTATCTATACAAACTCACACAATAGCGGTTCCATTTCTGTAAAGCTCATTCCAGGACTGGAGATTATTTTCTACCAGCTCTCTGAAGGCTTTTAGGGGTGGGAGCACAAGGGAGGAAGAGAGGCGCATCAGCTCATCAGCTTCATAAAACCACAATCAAAGCTTGCTCCCTCCCACAGCAGTTAGCCTACAAAACATCCACTCCTCACAGAACCAGGGAGCTCAGCAGGGGGGTCTCAGATTAAAACTCAAAGGGCTCAAGAACCGCAGTGACAAAGCAAATCCAAAATGCAACCATTCCTGGCACCTTTACAAGGCACACGGAGGAACCGAAGCTTGATCCTGGGGTTGTTCGAACTTCTAATGCCTGTGATCAATCATGACTTGAAGAAGAATGTCAGTCTCACATCAGTGCAATGAGTAAGCATGCACCGCTGCCTGCCTCACCTCGGGGAGCTGCAGTCAGTGACTACACTTCTGCTGAATGCATCTCTTTGCTCCTTTTCACATCCGCTTCTCCCACTGTCAAGGAAAACTTATTTTAATGGGCCAGGGGAAAAACTAACCAGGAAGAATCCAGAAGCGTGGCCTCTCCTGACCTATTGCATAGTGCTACATCAAGCTTGAATAACACGATGTGCAATACCCACAGTGCTGGGGGGAAGAGCTTTGAAAGGAGCGCACGTTACTGAGCTCACTTTGTAAGGCAGATAACTCTAGGGAAAGATCCAAAAAGCTCCGGTTAAAACAGGCAGACAGACACAGCAAACCTCACTGCTAAAGATGGATGATGAGATCTGAATATATTTAAATCCCGAGGGCAGACTTAGAGAGTTAAAAAGGAAGATGCAGAAAAGCTCTGCAATTTCTCGAGCGCATTCATAGCATGCAGAAGGTTGTCTTACAGTTCACTTCTCCTCTGCGCCAAAGCAATTTCTCAACACAACTTCCATCAGCGATGGCAGGTCTACATCTTGAGTTAGAGTTACAGAAAGCTACAATAACAATCTCAGCTCAGGAGAGGCAAAGATAAACTATGAAATGCGATCCAAGTTCCACACTGATGTTAGAATATCTCTAATCTGTTAACAAATTCTGCACTCTTGCTACTGATTCAGAACTGCTCCACGGTGCCAAAAATCGTGAGCTTAACTCTCCGTCCTACTTTTCAGAACTGAAAGCAGTGATGAAAATAGAAAGAATCAATTCAATTTCGCTCCTGCAATTCTGTAAAGCTCTGAGAAGCACCAGAAGCAAGCTCTGAGGCTGTCAGAGGAGCAAATGCTCTGGAGGGCTGAGTGCCCCCATGGCTGCAGACAGGCAGTTAACCTGTGGCCCAGGTTAGCCTCCTGAGATGCCCAAGAAGATGTTCTGCACTGTGGACCTTCAGCTGGGAGTGCTCAGGGTGCCTTTTCCAGAGCAACTCAAGGTTGGGACGCTTTCCTGAGGAGCCAGATTTGACTCCGTGCATACTGAGCAGGATCTAGAAATCAACAGCTGGCATTGTGGGCACGTACTCTGAAAACGTGGCTGTTACTGACAGGTTGGGTGAGATTCCCCATGCTCACCCATCTGTTTCATCCCCCAGAATAACAGCAGCCAGAGCAGGTCACAAAGACCCCTGCAATCCACTGTCCTGTCCATAACAGGACCAAAGCAGATGTACAGGAAAGAAGAGGGAAAAAAAGAAGGCAAACAGATGGTGCATCTCTGAGCATCAGCTGCGCAGCACAGCTCAAGGAATGTGAATTAATGTGAGGACAAACAGAGCGTGATTTCAATCATTTCTCATTGCTGATGTGAACAAGCATAACTCATGTTTGCAATTCTCTCACATATCAGGTAGATTTTTCTGCTAACGTATTCAAGAGTTCAATTGCTTGGTGGATCAGCGACAAATAACAGGACTGGCAAAAAACATGCAGGATGAAGCCTCTCCCTTGTTGGAATTAAAGGGATCTTCACCACTCACATGCTCAAAAGAAACTGATTGAAGGGCTAATTCTATCTCAGAGACTGCACAACTCTTGGCTGTTTTGGCCATTTGGTGCTCCTCCATAGAGCCTAAAACAAGAGCAATTCTGCTGTGTGATTCCTCTGAGCATTTCACCCAGGGAACAAGCACCAGTGGTTGATCATTGCTCACACTAGACTGAAGTGTGCAGAACCTCCTCACTCAGACAGGGACACACACGTTTGACAGAAGCACAGTTTGTTCTGATTCAGTTTTGTTTTTTCTCCCCTATACAAGAAAACTAAGAGGGAAATCCCTCCATCATTCCACAGAACCACACGCTGGTTATTGCATCCTAGTTGGTCATCCCAAAACAACTGCACCTGCTGTCCCTTCATTACTGCATTCCTTCTGGTTGCACAGGGAGAACACCACACACCCTGCATGTAAATCCTTCTACCACAGCAACCAGAGGGAACACAGCACAGAGCTCACCCGGCTCGTCCCTCCGCTCAGCACTGAACACCACCACAAACATCATGATTTTTTAAGGGGTCATACAAACAAGTAACAACCTTGTAACCTTTCCAGGAAGCAGATGCAGCCTTTTCTCAATATCCAGCTGCTGCAATTTCAGTACACTACCATTTGCCCTGTCTCAATACAGTGAGTAATTTGCGCCCTTTCTATCAGAAGATAACCATATATGCTTGAAAATAGCTATCATTTCTTCCATTAACCTTTCAATCTTTTTGCCTTTGGAGGTTAATATTTCCAAATACCAGCCTACCATCCTTTGATCCTTTAGCCTCTCATCATTTGATCTGCCTCTTCCTCTCATCATTTGGTCTGTCTCTTCCTGGAAGCACGCTGCCACAGGCTGATACCAAAGCTTTTCCAATGTCAGGAAGAATGCAAGGATTTCTCCCCTCCATTTTAATAACAGAGTTATATTTCCCACCATGGCACAAGCACTGTAGAGGCACATTCAGCTTTTGATCTCTATCACCCCTGTGGTTGGACTTGATGATCTTGAAGGTCTTTTCCAGCCTGAACAACTCTGTGATCCCTGGATTCTTCTTCTAGGAAACTGCTGCCAGGAGCCTTCCCTGAATGCAATTTAGTAGTTTTCAGCTCAAAGACTTCTCTCCATTACAGCCCCTGAACTTCACCACTGACTCCATACTTCCTGGTAGACTTCAAACTTTCTAGCCAATTGTTTTGGTCCATCACTGAGTTCTCTCTCAATTCTATCCTTCCTCTCTTTTATCTAATGGATCTTACAGACAAAAAGACACAAGGACTCTGAGATCATACAAACATTTGTTTTCTTAAGACAGCCCAAAGCCAACAAATCCCCTGCTTAAGGTCTCTCATGCTGCTCTAATTCTAATGCTTGTTCAAAAATCAGCCTATAATGAAAACAGAAGCCCTCTGAATTTCAACACTGGTTTAGTATTAATCTCAGAACGCGGGGATCTCAAACAGCAGCAGCAAATAACGTGGTTTTCTAACAGCCTCTTTTGAGAGGCAACTTTTCCTTTTGTTCCATTACAAATAATTAGCTAAACTATAGGCAAGTCTATGGTCCTCCAAAATTCAGTCCTCAAAAGGTTAGGAATTTGAGGCTGATGGAATGTTTTCTGCAGATACAGGAGAATTATTTGCTTTCTATTACAAGTGAGTGTTTGAACTGTACTATAAATACAGCACGCTAGTTCAGCTTCAACTGCAAACTGGAGAGATTCACAGCTCTATAGAGTACCATCTGGGGGAAAGAGATTCTGCCCTTTGATAGAACAAGAAATGGAAAGAGTGGAGACACAGAAATTAATTATTGCCCGTGATAAAACCGCAGAATCAGAACCCAGTCTTTGTGCAGCTCAGCATTCAAGATATTACTGAACATAAACGTTTAGGGCTTGCTAGTAATTCATGGTTTAAATGTCTATGGGTAACATTTAAAATTATCAAGAAAAGATGAGTAAGGAGAAAGGTGGTTTGAAACTCCAACTGGCTCATTTCCTCATCTCCTGTTCAGTCAGCAAGGAGAGCAATATCGAAAGGGCAGCTCAAGCAGCATGCCTTGCTATCCCTGCCCGGTTTGTAGCTAATTATGTACAAGAAACCGTCTATTGCTACCAATTCATAAACGTGGGCAATAAATCTGTTAAGCTGAACAGACAAGAAAAGAATCAGCAAACTATTCAGGAAAGATTCAGTGATCCAGGAGCAACTTACTAACTAATGAGAGAAGTCCAAAAAGGTTGCAGCAAATATTACGCTTACATGGAAATCAGGAAGATCCCGAACACTCACAGTGATGAAACTCTCCAGAATTAACACAGACAAAAACCTCTAAGCTTTCGTAATGTGAGAATGCACAAATACAGACCTTCTAACTCACAACTGAAAAAAAAAAAAACAAGCAACAAACTACCTCCTAAATGGTGTTTTGGTCTTAGAAAGACAAACTAACATCAGTGTTTTAACCAGGCTTGTCGCTTCGGCAGCTTTTTAAGAAATCTGGTAAAATAACTGCGTGTCTTAAAGGGAGGAAAAGAAATTATTTGAGGTAACAGCATTAAAGCATTGCCTTTAAGGCTAGTTAAAAGACTTAGTGCTTAATGCCCGTGATGCACTTAGGGACAAAAACAATTAAATTTTAAGTCTGTCTCTCTTAAATTTGCAGGAGAGAGGTATAATGTCAAGTGAATTAAAGAAGATGAATGACTTGATGGATTCAAGGGAGCAATCACAGTCTTCAGGACATAAAGAGATGGCGGCAGTTTGTGGAATGAGGATGGATGGCAGAAAGGGGGAAGAACACCAGCTCCCCAGTATGAATACTCTGGAAATAAAAGTATGTGTAATCATGGCTTGACTTTGAGTCCTAGTGAGTAGGACACGTGAATAACAACATTTCAAAGTGATGTGAAAGATCAAACTGTCATTTATTGCTAATACCACTAAGTGATTTCCACTATAAATGCAGGATGTGCATAGGTAGTAGTGTGAACTTACTCCAGATATATAGAGAATAAAGGGAGAGAAGCCAGTGAAAGTCTGGAATAGATCAGATTGATACAGAAAAAACATTTTCTGAGAAAGCATTAATCATGAAAAAAAACAAAAAAAAACCAAACAATCCAGAGGGCTCTGTGCTAATGGAGAGATTTAGTTCCCAAGATATCGTTTGATGCAGACAGAAAATAGTGGTAATTTTCCTACCTGGGGGAATTTGCGTTTGATAGACGTCAGGGCTCCCTCTGGGAGTTTGGCAAGTTCTGAATCTCTGACAGCATGAACTGTTGTGGCTCTAGGCTGATGGGTTAGTGCCTCTACCTGAAAGAGAACAGAGCCAAAACATTAAAGATAACGTTTAATGCATTATAAAAACACCATATCAGAATGAAGAAACCAAACATCCCAAAAATGGGACTATCATAGTTTTTGGTCACCTACAGTGCAAACAGAATATTACCTCCCCCCTGCTCCCCTAGGAGCCCTTACAGAGGCAGCTTCCTAAAGGCACATCCATTTGCAGCAGGGAGCAATATCTATGCAATCCAAATCTCACAGACAGGTGTTCCACTGTCTTGCACTCTCATAGCAACAGAAGTTAAATCTTTTTGCTGTATCTTTTAATCCTTCATTTCTAATTGCAATAAAGTCATCTGAAAGAAGGAGGAAAATCCAGTTCCCTACTGCTTTTTCTTTCTTTGTTCACCCTCCCCTCACCAACCATCGCCCTGAAGTATGTTTGTTTCAGTCCCAGAAGCTGAATAGCAGCAACCTTAAAACAAGTGAGAGCTCCTGAAAAAGGGAAGAGGAGCAAACCCACATGTTTTGGCAGAAAAGGGCTTTGCTCTTCCCCATAAACACAAAAACACATCACATTACACAGCAACCTGAATACAGCATCTGATCACTTCATTTAGAAAGTTAATTTATGGAGAACAGAAGTTTGAAGAAAACAATGGTGCTATGAAAACTGATATTGAGACATTCTCCTTCGCAGGAAAAGAACTGACACAACATAGACGAGGATGCAAAGTGCAGCTGTGTGCCCCATCCCCTCCTGTACCATCTGCACAGCCCTGGACCCGGCACCAGCTCCCGTGGTGCTCTGAAATGCAGAAATCGAATCCCCTGGTGAAACATTTCCACACTCACTAATGAGATCGCCTGCTAGGAGAGATGGCGTCACTCGGAGCTCAGGCGTGAGCTGCAGCACTTAATTGCTTAGTAACAGCCCAGTGCACTTTTGCAAGTTCCAGCACCAGGTAGTGTTTATGGGGTTTAAAATCCATACATCATGCATACAGGAAAAAAACCAGCGGCGTCTGTACCAGCTGTAATCACTGAGATGAACACAAAAACAAAATCCCCTCCCCGGCTGCAATTCGTGGGCACTCTGAAGAAAAACAAGCACTAACTCCCATTGTAAGTTGCCCAGCAGAAACAGAAGAAAATAACATATCAGCTTGTAAATGCTTTTTACAGATTTTGTTGCGTAGTTTCTGTTTACAGCGAATTCCAGCAGACGTAAAGTCTCCCCTACACAACTGGTGCTCAGAGTTGAGGTGGGGGATTGCACATGGAGTGCTGGTAGAGCTGTGCCAGACATGTACTTCTACCTACAGTATGAGAAGATTCATTTAAAACACGCAGCTCCGTGACCCCACTTACAACAAGAGTGAATTCTTGGAAGACTGCACATGCACTAAATGGGCAATGCACATGGCAACAGCACTCACAATAGGTCCAGCAGGCTGAGACCAGCCTGCTTGTATCACTAATTCTTTAAAATAGCTGGGTCAGAGGAACTTAATTCAACCACAATTGTGCTGTGCGTGAACAACCTCACACATAAATGTAAATTAACTCCATTTTGCAAGACATGGCCTTTGGTTTTTGTTCAGTGACATCTGTTACATGATGACGTTTGAAACCAATAACACAGGCTGTGGGATGAGGTTATGCCATCCCTGTCCCCTTTAGGGTTACCCCAATGGTTGTGTAATATCTTCTGTTCATCTCTGATCCCTACTACCAGCTTTTGACCTCAGTTTTTCCAATCTGCCATTAAGCTTCCTCGTTCTGAAAGCAGATTAAGGATTTCAATCACTAAAATAAAACAAACTAACATCAAACAGCCATCAACTGGCCCAACACACAACACAGCCGCAATATTTGTTCAGGTGTAAGAAAGTACCCATGCCCTCTTCCCCATTTCTTTTCAAATTCAACCAAGCACTACATATAAATACAACTAATGTTCCCTCTCTTCTACCCCCATCGCATCCTCAGAACTCTGCACAACATCACCTTTATTCCACCTCCTCTAAGAGATGCACAAAGTGATGCTGCGAGTGCTATTAACAATTTGCATTGAGGAGCACATGGAAATCACGAGTGTTATTCTGTGGTCCTCGTAATCGAAGGCACATTTCACACAGAAGGTGGTCCCTCCTTCACTGCTGCAGTTCTGTTGCTGCTAATGCCAACAAAAAGAGGAAAAAATCCACAGACAGACCTATGCTCTTTTTACTGTTTCTTCCAGTTAATTCTGACAGGCTTTTTTTCCATCTTCTCCTAATTCAGCATTAAATAGTGATAAAAACACATATGATGCATCACGTACGATGCCAATGATTCACAACCTTGGCTTACAAGCTTTTACAAAGAAAAAATGCTATAAATCCTTCAAAACAAGGGAAGAAAGCAATTCATATTCTCACGACCTCTTCTGACTCCACTTTCAACAATCATCCCTGGCAGTTCCTCCAGCTCCCTCCAAATTGCACAGTTGGAAAGTAACATCCAGCGAGTGCCCGTCTGCTGTGAGCTGCTCTAATTACTGCAAATTCCTTTTTGAGCCACATCCAACAAAACACTTTCAACGTTTGCTAAACTTCAGCATGCACAGCCTCCTACTGCGAGGAACCTGCTTCAGCAGGGGGGTGGACTCTGCTCTCCACAGGTCCTTTCTAAGCCCTATGGTTCTGAGACTCTGGGTGAATAGTCCCATTGTTGGACACACAGCTCTCCACATGTTAAGCTGGAGGCACCTCAGATACATCGAGGAGAACTTGATCAAAACCAGGGCTCCTTCAGGTTAGCCTGTCTTAAACCAGCACTAAATTCATATGCTCTTTAAGTTCTTTCATGCATTCCCTTCCTATCTATGTGTACAATACAGTGCTTTCAGCCTCTCCTCCTTTATAGCTGTTATTTCACCCCAATAATCTTTTATTCACCTAAATAATCATGTTTCTTTTCTCATACCCATCTTTTCTTTGCTGTGAGATCACAAAAAGCAATCATCTTTGACAGCACAAAGCCCTGAGAAGGTCCGAACCCCATGATTTAAATTAACTTCATCTTCCAAATCTCTCTTCATGACAACCCCAGCTGCTGCACAGCTTGGTGTTTGCACGCTTTAATGTTTTCATGCTCTCTCAAGACACTTTGGCAAAAATTAGCAGACCAGAAACAAGCACCTAGAGGAACAGGGGAGGCCACAGGACACCAGGGGACATAGAGATGAAATACACCACCTGAGGAAGTGTAGATACACCAGAGGAAGCATAAGATGAAATGTCAACACTGACATCTGCTGATGGTTTAGGAGGCTTGTGGAAAAAGGAAAACAAGGCAGCCATGCAGCTAAGGGCAGCACACAGCCCAGGAGCCAGCACAGCCGTGCAGGAAGACAAAAGCCATGCACACATGGATTGTCACAGCAATGCTCTTGCCAGGTTAGGACAGGAGATGATGCTGCTGCAACTGAACACGGATGTGTAACCTAATGAATGTTACATGAAGGGCAACCAAGCACTACATGGAACAGTTCTCTTCTGGTTTAAACAAGCTGCTCTCAGGCCTTTCCTCAGCTTTTCTGCACCTGAAGCAAATATGCATCTTATCTCAAATACATTTCCTCCAGCCAATTTGGATGGATTTGAAACATTAACTTGCTTGTATCAGAAAAGGACAGAGGAGATACTGCTGGAAGCAACGAATGAGTGGGAAGTGCAACCAGACGAGCTGCAAATCGATGCTATTTGTGGGAGCAGTGCCAGCAGATGAACGTGGTACACCATGTACTCTCAAAAGTTGTTCTAACAACCACTTTCCGCAATCCTTTGTGTGCCAAATTAACCCTGTGACCGAGGACATCCAGCACTTACACTATGCAGAAAGAGGAATCCAAACCTCTCTTCCATTTACATGTATGTTCACATATAGGACTTAGACACACACAGAGATATACAAAGAAGACATATACACCTTAGCATATGTGTATCCATGTATGTAAAAACAAAGACTAAGCTTCCTACCTTTTGTAATTAAGGCAGTGGAAGTCACGTTACTGCTTCTCCAGAGAGAACCGAGCCTGCATATAGCAGCAGTGCAGTGACAGTCCAGTTATACTGCTGAATGTAATTAAGGGAGAGAAAAAAGAAGGGGTATAGCTGGGGAAGGGAACTGGTAGCAAACCTCTCTGTGTATCTGAGCTTCACTTCCATCTACATCTGGCTGTAGAAAAGATGGGAGCTCATACACACGTGTTCCACTCCCCTAAACCAACAAAAAGTCCACAAATACACTAAATGCTGCCCGGAGCACTTCTCTCCCCATCCATCCTCCCCTGCAAAAAATCAGCAGCTATTAAATGTATGCTGTCTGTGTTTCTTGCAGCCAGTTAATAGTCTGCTGAACTGCATCACAACCATTTCCAGCTATGGTCTCCCACTTGCATCAGCTGTCAGAACTTGAATCAAATCAAGATAAAATACAAGTTGCAGTGAAAGAATAAATTGTGGCAGGTGTGAGAACTGATGGTGGGTCAACATCATGAGGAAGCCCCTGGAAAAGCAAGGTCCAGCCGGCTCAGAGCAATGACTTCCCTTCAGCGAAGAACATCCCTAAAGCAGGTCTGGAAATCAGGACGCTGAGCTTCTAATTTCAGTCTGACACTACTTCAGCTGTGTGAGTGTGAGCTCATTTCTCAGAGCTTCCATGTCTCATTTCTCCACCGGTAAATGCTGCTATCTTTGTTTGTCTTTACAACTTCACACCGAAGATACTAGGCAAAAAATAATTTTAGTAATATATTACCAAGACAGGCGGTGCAAGAGATGGCAAGAGAACACCTCCTTCCAGAACCACGTGCTCCAGCTCAATACCAAGTGACTTCTGGACCTCATCCGCCTCCAGTTTCCACAGATACAAGCTGTGCACAGAGCGCCTGAGGTGCCATTAATCCTGAATTAACCTCTCATTTTTCAGTGCCTTAAAGCTTAGGAACTGTAAAATTCATGCTTTGAATATGACCACATGCAAGTAATAAGGAAAAAAATCTCATACTCAAAAATTGCCAATGGAACCAGCCCTAACAGAGAGGAACGTGCCCAGTTTTAGAGCTGTGGCTGAGGGTAAAATGCTATTTAGTGAGCAGGCAGTGAATGACAGCATTAATACTGATAAGGAATAAAAGCCTGACAAGTGTAATCCTGATACCAGCGTTCCCTTTGAGGATTACTCAGCAATTAAACATTTCTAACAGTGGTACATTTCAAAAGGACAGTGCTGCAAATCCCTGAGGAAATCAGAAGCCATTTACAGATTATCTTGGGTTTTAACTTTTCAGAGAGAAAAAAGGCCGTGCACACTGAGCTCTGTTAACATCAATGAGATGAACAGCTTCTAAAAACACTTGGAACAAGCCATTATTTCTAGAGCGCAGCACACGATTTCCTGCACAGCAGAACTGGTGTGCTATGCTGCAGCACTAGCAGTGCATCTTCCTGTGCTGCCCTGCACCCCAAACTGACAGACCTCAGGAACAGATGCCACTGAGTCAGTAGAGGGAACAAAACAGTTCGAGCCACAAGTTAATCCTTGGGAGTGCTCACACGTTTGAAAATTAACATCTTGTCTGAAACCCTTCGTGCTTCAGGACCTCACTTCTGAAAGCAGAAATGACAGATACTCACTTCCCATGCATGTGACACACAGCACTTAAAAGATCAGAGATAAAGGTAAACAAAAATACATCGATTACAAGTCTTGTATCTTTAGTTAGAGCTCAAGGCTCAGTGTGACATGGTGGTGTTGGAGAGGTTTAGGAGATGCACACACCACAGGCTGCCCATACAACCAATACCAAGGACTGATTTGATTCCTGGAAGGACCCAGGCCCTCCCAGTAACTTCATTTTGTGGAAAACAAACAGAAGACGACTACAGAAATCCTTCAGCACGTTTTTAAAGGCTTGTAACAGATCTTGCAGAACGGGATAAACAAATCTTTTAAAAAGGAAAAATGTCATTTTACTAATGCCCTCTGCAAAAAATGACTACATTAATCTTGGCAATCTTTACAAATCCACCCCCATGTTTTCAAAAGACAGACAGAGCATTGAGATTCGTTCAACAAATGGCAGCATGAGTCAGTGGGCCTAGGAACCACGGGTAGGAAGGAGTAGGTGACGTCCATGGAGTCACAGAAGTTGTCATAGAAGTCTTCAAATGACTCATGTCATAACACAGGTCCAGAGTAGCTCAGACATAAGTTGTATGATATTTATGCATCTGTGCCTGGGAAGGCACCCACAAACACAGCAGTTAGGGCAGATATGTGCATGGAATCAACCTCTCTTAGCAGATAGCTGAGCCACTATGAAACCTTGTGCTGAAGGCAGCACTGCTCTCTAAAACAAGTCTAATAATCCCATCCACGTCTCATCATATGAATTTCCAGATAAAAGCAACTTCTCATCTTCTCAGCTTATGCAAAGTCTACCATTTGATGAGAGCAAGAGTGTTTGTTTTGTGTGGGGCAATACCAATTTCTCAGCTGAGCCATTCATTCTCCAAAACTCTTACCACTCCAATTAAGTCTCCTCGGCCATATTCACCAGTCAGGTGCTTCTTTCCATCATCCATCCGTATGACTGAGCGCAGTCGTCCATTCAAGACGATGTATGTGCAATCTGACTTGTCACCCTGCCTGGAAAAAGAACAATCAAGTGAATTATCATTGCTCAGCAAACGCATCTGAGGTTGTCTTCATCTTTCCTTACCAAGCTTAGTAACGATGAAGAAAAGTTTAATCAACGCTTAAACAGAACAAGCAAACTGAAAAGTGAAAGACATCTGTTAAAAAGCAATTTGGAAATAGATTGAAATGAACAGGGTTTGAACAACTGGATGATGGTGGGTCTGTATACAGAAAACCAGAAAGCAAGTGCACTTTGGAGGAGACAACAGACCCATTGCTGGGTACAGCAGGCACTTTCTGCCACTGCCAGGTTGATGTGGATTCACAGAGAAATTCTGCAGGTCCAAAGGGAAAATAAAACCTTGAGTGACTCAGCATTCAGATGAGTTTCATACCCCTGGAAATGCAGAAGTTATACCAGAACAACATACAGCTGGCTACATCTTAATCTCTTATGGCACTTTAAAAGCATGTCAAGGTGACACGAAGTATGAGGAATAGAAGAAAAGGATCTTAATAACACCTGGAGACAAGCGACAAAAGCAATGCTGAAGTGTGCTGCAGAAAAAGAAGAAGCTCAGCATACAAAAACAGACAAAACCTGATAGAATAGCAGATAAATTTAATCCAACAGTTTTTATCCTGTATGTCACCAAGGAAGCATAGCTCCTGAATATTAGATATCCACAGAATTGTTAAGGTTGGATTCAACAAAGAACATACAATTTTGTCCACATCTTACCTGTATACAGCTCGCCCAGCCTCAACTTCCATCCAATCCAGGGCAAAGTCAATTTGCCTTACAAATGAGGACATTCTCTTTACAACAGTGTGGGCCACACCGAGCACAACGCTTGGCTGCTCTCGCATTATCCTAAAAGACAAAAAGCGTTATTTAAGTACTTCCCAAAAGAAGGAATAGGTACACACACATAACAATCCAGGCAGAGATGGGTGACAGCCTTGCCAGCTCATTTATGGACCAGTCTCCTATATTCCCACTCAGAAACAACAGACCTGACTCAGGATAACATCCATTTTGCCCTGAAGATTGTCCCTCTCCACCATTCTACACCTCTACAACTCTCAGATGTGCTCCCAGTTTTCCCTCCCCAATGTTATTTCAAGTCAGAACCTTGCTGCACGTAAAGCCTGATGCTCTTAAAAAGTAAGAGCCAGGTTCAGAATTCCTTCAGTTCCCTTTTCCCTTTGCAAGGACCAGAACCAACAAAGCTTGTGATCTCATTCTGAATCTTCTGAGTGACGTTTAAAGGTCCCTAGCATTAAATAAACCACATAATTTAGCGCTTCTCTAAGCTGAAAAACATTGGGAATGTTCCGTTAGTGATAACTGCAAACTACGCTGACTGCTGCGCCTGAGGTAAATAGCTCTCACAGACACCAGACAATGTTTTTCTTTCTTTCCTTTCAGAATGAGGATCACTGTAACCTGGCACCTTCCAAGTAAGCTCTCCAGTTCTTTCTGAAGAGCTACTCCACAGCAGTGAGCTGATTGCACGCGTCTCTAGATGCACACCCATTGCAACCTCCTTTCTGTTCCTGTGCAGCATTGAGAGCTATTGAGCTCTTGGAGGGTCGTGGTACACTACCATAAAACAGGCATTTCATAAAGCAGCAGCACAATTCAGAAAGAAACAAGTGGGTAAACATATGCAGAGCCAGTACAGAAAGCATGCACAGAGGAAAATGGCAGTTATATTAAAGCCACACATGGGGACAAAAAATTAAGTCTGAAATACACATTATTTTTTCCTACATCAGTGCTCCCTTGACAATAAGTACATCCGACTGCCATAAGACATTCCATCACAAAAACCCTGGTCTACAACAACGCCTCCTCAGTTGCTCTAAAGGTTAAATAAACCCCCTGAAATCTCCTGAATGCTTTAGCTCATTATTTTTACTCTACTGGCTTA
This sequence comes from Coturnix japonica, assembly GCF_054131305.1. NCBI lineage: Eukaryota > Metazoa > Chordata > Aves > Galliformes > Phasianidae > Coturnix > Coturnix japonica. Next base: position 10,453,970 of record NC_140683.1, read on the forward strand.
TTCCACTCCCTAAGTCTCCTCCCACACAGGCTGACTGCTGTGATCAATAAAAGCCATTTATACGTTTCCCTCCCTCAAGATATGTATCTTAATACTTAATGCACTCTAAATGTAAACTGGAGAGAGGCTACTTTTATTTCAGACCCAAGCTGTTTATTATTTCACCGAGTGCTATACAGCTTCAAGAGTATATTAGCATGGAAGGTAACAGTCCATCCTCATGCTCAAGAAAAGTGGATTTTTCTCTACATTATCAGCTTGGTTTACTTCCATTGAGGGGAGCATTTTCATGTCTCTCTTCTGCTTGGCACATGCCAGGCATAGGGAAAACAAAAAGCCAAAGCTCTTTATTACAAAAGTGTGTTGCTGAAGGGTTCCTCAGATGATTGTTTCTTAGCAAGCTCACCAAATACCAAAATGAAAGGGCTGCCCTGGTGCCCATGACAGCCTATGACTCACACAGATATGCTTGTGGCTGTGGATATGATTTGATACTCAGCTTGGCCAGCAATACAATATAAAAATCAAAGCACTTCTACTTCTCTGGCAAACACACACGATTAGACTCCAAACTGTGAAATTCACTGAAGGAAAAGTGTGACAGAGTCCTACTCCCAGTACTGAGAACCTGAGCATATTCCTCAAGAGCCTGGTGACAACTCTGCTACATTATTCACCAGGAGACACCAACAGTTGCAGTGTAGGCACAGTAAATTCAGTATTTCACTTTAGAAAAATAGCAAAACATTTAAGGTATAAACTGTATAATTAGCTTGTGTCACCCCTGCACTTAAACTTCACGTGTACAGACCGTTATTTAGGCACATTAACATCACATGAAAGGCTCCTGCTGCAAGGTTTCAGTGAAAAGGACTTCATCTGTTGCGCAACATCCAACCTGCAATTCTGCACCATGGGCTACTTCCATTACTGTGCTCTTTGCCTGACAGCAACTATTGACCATGTTCTTTCTGCTTCACCTTCCTATTAACTACTGAGGAAAAATACACAGTGTTCTGGGGCAGCTCAGAGAACAAGTAATGTATTTGACAGGAAAGGAAGAAAGAGTTTTTGGAGAACAATGAGAATAATGAAGGTTCTGGTCAAATTACTTCTGGTCAGTAAGATCAGATCACAAAAACATGTAATTCAATCCTGCAGGATTCTGAGAGAAAGAAAAGGTCTATGATGGCAGGGCTACATACCAAACACTTGCATAATAAGTGAGAAACAAAGCTTTAGCAGTAGGTCTTTTCTTACAGATGAAGAAGGCAGATGCTTTTGAAAGACTCTCTGCAATGACATTTTTAAATATGGGAACAAGAGTTAGAAATGAAGCTTTGACTTCATGAGAAACCATAATGACTGAATGCTGAAAGATTCATAGAGACAGTAAAATGCAGTGAATGGGCAGTAGGCATTTTAAAGAGAAAGATATGGAAAGGTCCACAAAATGATGATAAGGTAATACCCCGTTGTGTCTGAGATCACTTCATATAAAGAGGTAGTGGAAGCAAAAATGGAAGTTGACACAAAGAAAAGACAACTCAATTCTTAGTAGATAAGAAGGAAAACATCACAAAAATAAGCTCAAACTTAAATTAGATATCAGAACTGCAGAAGAGGAAAAAGGCAGAAATTTGATGGTTGGTTGAGAGCACAAAATGAAATTTCAAGTTAAGAACAAGTAGGTAAACAATAAAGGGAAGAATTAAAAGTTCAGTGAAAATGCATCTAATACTTCATGGAATGGGACAAAAGGGGAGTATCTATCAGAAATTAAATCAAATACTTGATATCCCACACACGGACTCACAAATATACAGCTGGTCAACCGAGCACATTGGTGAGAACAGCATGTTCAGCTTTGCAGAATACAGTTTTTTGCCCGAGGTAGAAAAACAAGGCTACAGAATAAGACTCTGGTAGAAATCATTAGGGACACAAACAAACAAAATTACTTAGAAAGTAAAAAGTATGCAGAACTGTATAATATAGTAGCAGCCTGGAAAACACAACTCAAAGAAGCCCTGCACACAACTCCAGGAAATGCTGCTGGTAAGCACTGTCACCTATAGTTACACCAAGACCTATTTACAACACCTATCTGGACCGATCAACTCTGCTGCAGTCAGAAATAGAACTGATACAGTTCTCCAGCAAAAAAGGAATAATGTGTTCAGAGAAACGGCCTGACCAAAAAGCGCTTAAGCCAGCAAAGGATGGTCTCCGGCCAGATTCACTTATTTGGATTGTTAAGTCTGTGAATCTCAGGTCATAAATCACACCCCACTGGGCAAAATGCTCTGTTAGCCTAGAACAAAGGAGATAATCACCATTTAATATTGCCATGTTCCCTGCATTACCTCTTGCTGAAGATAAAAACCCTTCTGATAGATGGGTCAGAGCTCATCTGAGCATTTAAAATACTCCCATAAGTTATCTTGACTGACTACAAGTTGTATTGTAGTAGAACTGCACTGCATATACATTAATCACTCATTACTGGTTCAAAAGGGTCATAAAATACACTTCAAAGAATTAAACGTAGGTTTTCATGGCAGAACTTACTCATAGAAGTGGGACTTGGAAATAGACAGAAAGATGCAGTCTCGATTGGCCTTGATGGTGAAAATCAGCGGTTCCCCAGTGAGAACAGCAAGCTGACCCACGAGTTCTCCTGGGTGAGTGATGAACAGGCAGGTGTCCTCCTCAGAGTCAACCTTCTGTTGGTAGACATGAAGCATCCCCGAGACCACAAAGCAAACATTAACATCCTGGAGAAAACAGAGACAAAGCTCAATGAAATCCCCAAAGATTTTAAAAGCAATTACCACAACAACAGTACTATCATGGCCAATCTGTTCTCCAGAAAGCCCTCTGCAGCTTTTAAACCATTTGGTGATAGAGTAAAATACGACAGTGAATTATTAAAAGGTTATGAATATTTAAAACTAAACGGCCACAATATTGGAAAATGTGTTTCTCTGTGCATGGTTATGAAAAATTGAATCTGCATCTGTAAAATCTCAAGAAATAAAAACAGGATTGGGAATGGAGGGAGTGGGGTCATCACTGCAGCACGATGAGGGATATTGCAGTTCAGCAAAACAGAATACAGCAGCATTCTAGTTGTAGCCACCCCTTGTTTGCTTTGCATAAGCTTGTCTATTACCATTGTATTATTATAAACACATAACGTGGAGCAATGGCACCAAGGCCTGCAGTGTAGCGCCAGCATAAAAAAATATGAGGGGGAAAAGGAAAGAACAAAAAGCTGCTTGGCCATCACACTTTTTATGAGGGGGCATAAAAAGGTAAAGAGGGGAGGTACAAGATCTCCACTGAAGTTCCAGCCACGCTGTTACTCTGCACATGAGGAGAAGCTGAGAGCTGGGATTGCTTGGCAATGAAGAAGGTTTGGGATCAGCCAAAGTGAGGGAGCATTTTTGTTCAGAGTGTTTCCTCACTTATGGTAGGAAGAAAAGACCAAGCCAGACCCTCCTCTTGTATCTCCCCCCACTCCCAGAGGCACTCACACACCTGATCTCCCTGCCTCGACAGCACGGTCCCAGCAGTAACCTGACGCAGTGTCACTCTGTCATTCAGCAAGGAAGGGTCCTGGAGAAAGGGATGGAGAGGTACAATTTAATTGTTGGTTCCCTGGTAAAGGTCCAACGTGAGCATTCTGTTACCTTCATCAGAACAAGCAGAGCAAATCCTGGCTCTGGAGCCACATTCAGCAGTGCTTTAGCCAAGAGCTGGAAGCACACCGAGATACAATTCAGGGCACGCAGGCATAACAGCTTGCTTACAATCATTACCTTATTGCAGCTGAGATGTGAACACAGACACCATAACTGCCATGGCAGGCTTTTATAACTTGAGAAAGTCAGTTGAGAAAAACAGAGCAAGAAAAATAATCAGATTATTTCTTTACACCTACAGCTGATAAGAACAGATTTCCATCAGAAAAAAAAAGTTTTGAGACCAAACTGTTTCATGGAATAAATCCAATAAAAATAACCTGACAAGAACTTGTCAAAATATTTCAGTTCCGCAACATCAACTCAACTAATTTCTGATTTTTTTTGCCTACATTTACACATTTATGGTTGCATAGGATTACCTATCCTTATGGAAAATTCTTAATTATGAAAGTATCCCACAGTAAAAGACACAGAAGCTCCCTAACCAGATCTACTTGTAAACTGTCATCGATTTTTTTGGCTGCATTAGTTCCAAAAGTCGTTACAAAGATGTCCTTCGTATCTAAGCCTACTGAAGTATTGAAATAGGTTGCACCCGAAGCTGTGAAGCTGGTGTCACCAGAGATCATTAAGAACAGCTCAGACAAAACCAGGACTGACTCAGTATTTGATCCTGCCTGAGGGCAGGAAGGAGACTTAACAACCTCCAAGCAGTCCTTGAAATCCTCCTTTTGAAATAACCTCTCTGATGAGGCAATAAAGGAGCTGACAAACAAGAATCACAGACAAGATCCATCTCCCCTTCCAACAGAGGAGACTCAAGTTCAGCACTGCACAGTTCCAGAGTTTGAGCTAACCAAAGTTCCTTACATGGACCTCCTCCTCACCAGCCCCCAACCAGAAGCTTGTAAAGAAAGCTGCAAACACAACAGAGTGAATTTCACAGCAAGGTTCTACCTTCAGTTACTATAATAGATAATAAATTAGTAGAGGTTCATGATACAGAAGTGAAAGCAGAAACCACTTAGGAAGAAAAGCAGTAATTAACCGGGACAGACAATTTTTTTTGGCCAAAGGAAATGACTCAATTCCCATCTAATCCATGCAGAAGATATGCCCTCCAGCATTATTTAACTCCTATTATAACTGCAGATAAAGCCAAGCATATACAAGAGTTAAAGCAGATTGAAGAGAGCCCATGACAGTGTCCCAAGGAATTCATGTCATTGAATACAAAGGAAAAATGTCTGAATTATGTAGTCATGTAACTAAGGGTCATTGGAAATTATAATGCCACTCTGCTATATTACATTTTCTCCTCTCCTCTCTCTGTATCACGATATGAAAAAAAGCAACACCATCTGCCATTAAAATCGAGATGTTTCATCCACTGCAATTGGCTGCTCTGAAAAACAACACCTTAAAAAGCCTCCAGTCAGCTAAGAAATAAAATACCTGAGCTGATTTAAGAGAAGGGCTCCAACAATTCATAGTTCTCATTGGTGTGAATAAATTGAATATAAATTTGTATTACAGAGTTAGATTTTAATTCCATTGCCTGTAGAAGAATCAACTTGTGCTACACCACACAGGAGAAATTAACCATGACCTTTAAGCACTGTTCCTAGCATTTAGCTATGTAGCAGCAGATTCTTATCTTGTGAAACCAGAGCTGCTATAATACCAAGAGTTGAAAAAGCCTACCCTATTACATTATCATTTAGATCGTCACATTAAAATATTGCCTGTTAGACTACTCCAAATTAACTCCAACTCTGATCACTGAGTTGTTAATTACTGGGGAATTTTGCCTAGGTTCAAAAACGAACGTTTTGCACTTGGTAGTTTCAGTGATTTTGGAATTATCGCTTGTGATCTGAAATGGCAAATTAGGAAACGACCAGCTGTATATTGGACACACAGCATTTACATAAGCAAAGCCTGAGACCAGCCTTAACAGGAATGCAAGGCAGAACAGAGCAGCTGAAAGCATACAGCTCTATTTTACTCAAGTTGTTACCAGAATTTCCTATAAAAAAGGTTGTCATTTTTCATGCTGACATACAGGCGTCCACAAGAAATGTGAGAATCCAGAATTGAGGTGCCTAAAGTTCTGCTGGCAGTAAAGCAGATGTCATTTGGTGAGAGCTCTTAAACCAGAAGAGGAGGCTGCAGCAGCTGTGCCAAAGCCTCTGGCAGCATCAATGCACTTCAGTTACTAAAACACAAATTGCAATAAATCTGGGATATCTGTGATCAATTGAGACAGCTGTATGATTTTCAAATGGTGTGATTAGCTCCATCAGCAGATACAGCTCTGAAGCAATGCAATGATGCAACCAGAATCACAGGAACAATGAACACTGTCTTGTTCGTTCTGAGCATGAAGGTGAGAAGGAAAGGTGAACTCAATAATGGCAGCTGGGAGGGCATCGAGCACTTAAAACCTGGAACAGGCATGGAACACAGTCACTGCTATGAAACGCATTCATAGCCAATGGCCAAACACAGACATTCAGTTCTGAAATCAAATGAGACACTTAGGTGCAGTGCCAAGAGGATTAATAGAGCTAGGCATCGCCTGAATGCCTTTATGTAGCTTACTCACTCAGTATACAAGAGCATGAAATTACAGTGTGGCAGAAATTGCACACGTCTCATTTGCACAGATGTGTGCACAGTGAGAAAAGGCTCACGCAGTGCACTTCAGTATGGGCTCTTCAAACAGCCAAATAATTCAGATTTATTTCAGTCCCGGTAATAACAACAACAGAGCAGAGAACAAAACACTCAGCTGGTCTATAGTGTATCTGGGAGACAATTTACGTTCTTATGACTGGCAGAATGAGATGAAAAGCAAAAACAAGGCCTTTTTTTTTTTTCCAGCAATAACTTACCTCAAGTTTCACCAGGGTTGAAAGGTCTTTCTTTGCTGCTTCGAAGATGGCATCCATGGGTTTGCTATTACAGGATTCCTGTGCAGCAAGCTCACCAGTGTAACGAAAAACTGCTGAAGGAATTTTTGTCAACGTCACGGTCTTCTTCAATATCGACTGCATTGAACAGACAAGGAGAATTCCAGAGAGTTTCAAGATCTTCACTAAAAAACCTGAACTATTACCAAAAACGCGCTGCAAGTTTAGAACAAACCAATACAAGATAAACAAATGCCATAACTCATACACAGGCTGATACGCTGAAATTGTCCAGAGGCAGAGTAAGGAGATACAGTGTGAAAAATATGCTGGAATCTCCAAATGAAACAACCCACCTTGCCCACAACAGGGCTGCTAGGAGCATCCTCTGGGCTGAAGTGCACCCTGGCTCTCTCATATGCCATGTTCATGTCTGACTTTGTACCTATGAGCAACACAGAATTTTCAGTACTCCCATGTTTAAAGTACCTTAGAAATACCATACAGCGTAAAGATTCAAGTAACTTTGTATGCAAGCCTCCATATTTCAGAAGCCAAGGACTAAATAAAGTGGCACCTTCACATTCCAGTGTATTTCCTGCTTCTGTTTGACCTGGAAGGTCCAATATGAATTCCTGATTTTCCCATTTGAATTCACAAACAACACATCCCAAAATTCCCATGCCAAAAGACAATCATTCTGGATGCCTGAAAGTTATTTGAGATCTTTTCTACAGCTGGTCCAGATTCTCAATGCACCTCGCATTCTCAGAGACACATAAGGACTTGTCTTGCAGGTCTCACTTCATGAGTACATTGGCAGTCACTCAAAACTTCTGATCTTTACCTGCTAATGTTTAACACATTTAATTGCATTAGCTCCTTGGCAGCTCCAAGCACTTTCTAAGTACTAGCCTGGGATGTTCAATAACACAAACATAACTGGAAAGCACTTCTGATTAATTACCTTAAGCAGGATACCCTCCCAACAAAACAGAAGAACAAAAAACCCCACCAAACTGACCCAAAAATTACCATCAGCAAAACTTACATACCACATAACCAGGAAAAGTGCTCATTCCACTAGGAACTGAATGTCATACACAGTAGAGATCTACATAGCAACACTGAAGTCCCCCAGTTATTGTAAGCAAGAAGTGCTGGGACAGAAGCAGCATGGAACTCCATATAGACTAATCTGACTGCCCAGCAAATCAGTGTCAGCATAATTAGTAAGACCCCATATATCAAGTGTGTTTTAAATCTAAATACACACCAACCAGCTTAAACCTAAATGATCTGATGAGGGGTATGTAGGATGAAGACCATCAACCACTACTTGCTCTGCATATTCAAAATCAAAGAAAAGAAAAAAAAAAAAAGAGGGATTCTAAGAGTGAAAGAATGTCTACGAGATTTCTATTCAAAGTAGGAGCCTTTAATCCCAGTCACAGATACAAGCTTCCCACACAGCAATTAATTAAACTGTCTTGTTGCTCAAATGGGAGTTAGGATATAGCAGAACAAGCTTTAACTAGAACTGTTGACTCAAAAGAACAGAAGGCAGTGGGAAACTCGAGAGCGGAAAGCAATCCTGTTTGATGAACACATGCTCACTGGTATCCTACACACTGCTGGTATGGAAGTCACTGCAAAAACAATGGTAACTGACATCTTCCTTGGCAGCACTTCAGCTGTCTCTTTCCTTCTGAGTACTCACAGCTACCTGCCTTTCCTAACCCGGGGGCAATAAAGCATCACATTTCAGAATAAACAATGCTACAGAAGACAAGGACACTGGTTTGGGAGAAACTGTTCTGTAGCTGTAAACAACTTTCTTCCCACTAGCATTCAGCAGCTAGAGGCAGCGTGATTCTACTCCCAAGCTAACAGAGCTCTTTCTCATGGGTTAATCACCTTTCCACATGCAACTATTCAGGAGTATCTGTACTATGTGACACAGCTGCATGTCAGGGTTTTAGTTCTGAAGAACAACACATCAGCCAAGCTAAGCAGCTGGCTCAGAGGAAGGCATCTATAGGACAGACAGCTGAGGTTCACTGAAACAAACACTGGAATCAAAACAGCAGAGCATCATAAATGCCTCAACAGTGCATTCAATGATAAATCACCTTTATTACCCACTCTGCAAACATTCCCCTAAAAGCAATAAAGTCACGTTATGTGCTCCTTGGGACAATGAGCCAAGCAAGAGCCGTATGTCATCTTTTGCTTGAAAGATGATAGCAGATACAGCAGATTACTTGGTTTTGGGAAAAATCAATGAATAAAAACTCTTCATTTGCAGGGCCCTCAGTAGCCAAATGGCTGCTAATAGAGATGGCAAGGGAATGCTCTCCTAGATACAAGTCCATTTGTCAGTTCAGAGAATTAATGTCTGACCTTAGCTTTGAGAAAGTGAGGAAGCAGAGCTACTGTGAGATGATTATTTAACATAAACAAGATTATCTAAGTCTGTGATCTAAAGAGCACGTATTTCATATAATGAGCCTAATCTTATTTCCCAGAATGTAGCCAAGCAGCACTTACCAGAAGTCTCTGTGGAGGGGGGTGAAGAAAGGCTTCTCCTGAAAACATGCTCAGTATTTTCTGTACCAGAAATCTTCAACATATCTGCAGTTTAGAAACAAAAGTTACACGAATACAAGGGAGTCCCTAATGAAATAAGTCTCACTGAGAGCAAGAACCTCTCAAAAACCACTACCAAAATCTAACATACAGATTCAATACATTCTAAAACACCATTTTTGGACATTGTTTAAATCAGCTTTTTTGTTTTTAATTATTTTTCCTCTGAATCTGGGCAGACAAATTCAGCACATGCTGCTTTCCTAAGTTAAGCTTCCACATCAACACTGCAACACAAAAGCCTGCTCCGCTATTACCTCCAGTACAGAATTTTTGCAACTTCTCCTATGGGGCCAACATTAGATGCCACTTTTTATTTCTTCCTTCCACCCCCAGTATCCTTGACAGCACATTAATAATCTCTTATTAAAGCTAAGGTTGATCCAAAGACTTTAAACCTGAAGTTAATCAGTTCAGACAATGCCTAACTACTTTGATCAAATATAAAACCTCTGACAAACAGCACAACAGCAGAGAGCAGCACAAAGACTAATTGCCCATTTCCAGAAACATTACCCATTTCCGATGCTTCCCCAGCTTTCTCAACCTTCTCTCTATCATCCTCTGATACACTGGACACTTGTCTTTTTATTGTTTTACTTGAACTTCCTCCAGATGTGACACTTGCCACAGAGACCAGTGGGATGGCTTGGTTCTGCTGCAAAAAGCAAGGTGAAAATGCAAACATTAACACCCAGCCCACTGCTTCCACTTGCAAGACAGACCTGCAGAAAATACTATCTTACTAAATGGACTGCACAAGTACATTAAGGATACACTTTAGCCTTTCCTACCTCAGACATCTCTTTTAAAGTAGCTTTTAAGCTACATTCACAGCTCTCTTTTACTAAAGTCACTATCCCATATATCACAAAAGCTTATTACAGCAAAAGCAATACTCCAATTAACTAGATAGAGCTTCTGGATGGAAGAAGCATTGGGAAGAACCCATCAGAGGAGCAGAAGAACCTATTCAATTTCCAGTCACTGCGATCTGTTCATGTAGTTAACAGTACAATGTAACATAGTTAATGAAATACAAGGAACACAGCCTGGACAATCTCAGGTAGATAAAGTGTCCCCTGTGGGTTAGGATAATGGATATCAGTTTGGTATTCCATTGTTAAAAGCCAAAACATCAGATACATGATCAACCTTGTTTCAGCCTCCAAAAAATACCCCTTCACAAAGTTTTACCTCCCTACACATCCATCCCTAAGCACCAGCACAGGATACATATTACAGGCTGGTTACCTTCCCTCTCAAGTACTGGCATGATTAAAGTAACATGCAATATTCACTTTATCATCTTCTGAAACAAGCAAAACCTCTCTATGCCAGATCACTGACAGGCTGCGTAATAACAGCAACGTACCCCAAACTTACACAATTGAAGAGCTCAGTAGTCAGCCCAAGGTAGTTGTGCAAGGCAAGGAATGTCACCCTCTGCAGCCTCACCATGATGATCTAGAAATGGAAAGTCAAAGGCAGTAGGAATGGTTTCAGTATTCTCCCACACCCATTCTTGCATTTAGATACAGTCAAGAGCATCAGAGCATTTGAAGGCACTTTCAAACAAACCAGACTGTCCCCTAAACAATAAGAGCTGAAATTCCTTGTTAGAAGATGACAAATTAAGGCAAATTAAGATTAAAGCAATTTACCAAAGGCTTAACAGTCACTTGACAGAAACAGTGAAGTAACAAAACAGAAAAGTCTTAAACACCAAATAACACTTCTCATTTTTTCCTGTAAACACCAGCAACAAAAATTAGAGTGAGGAGTTTCGTTTCAATTTTGTTTGGCTGGGATTTAATTCTGCTTAGCAGCACAGCTTACCTGCACCACTCTAACAAGAGTTTCAGGATATTTCTGGAAGACATCTTGAAAGGCACTTGCTGGCAGTCGCAGTATATTGGATGGAGTGGCTGCCCGCGCTGAGACTGTTTTGTACGGAGCAGGGTGACCCTAATAGAAAGTTGCAGAGCCATAAGTTAAATTCCACTCATTCCTTGCCCCATTTCTTCCCAATTGTTTGCCAAATTTCTCTTTTGATGTTGCACGTCCTGAGAGACATCACCTGAGCACAAAAAGCCCTGACCTGGTACCCTGTGCCCTCCACTTGGTGTAATGAGGGCAACATGGTCGGGTGAATTCACACAGGCATTTTCACCAGCACTACATCAAGGGAGAGGAAATAAGAGCTACAAGGAGGTGTATCAGGTTAAGGAGATCTGGCTTGTCTACCTGTCAAGTCTGTTACAGTTTTATTGCAGGCAAAGCCAGGCTTCAAACTTTGTGAAGTACAGAACAGAATATGGCCAAAAAAGCCCAAAACAAAACAGGTGGACTTGTGTTCTAAAGTAAATATATACGTATGTATGAAATATTCCACACTACAAAGCCAAGCAGCTTCTATGCACATTCTGTAGGACAGCAACCACTGCAGCAAATAACACCACAGCTCTGCCTTGCTGGTCTGGAAGCAACCAAGAAGCAGATTCTAAAATTAAATTAAATTAATTGGAACCAATTTCTTAATTACACCAACTTCAGCTGACCTTTTTATAAAGTCTTGGGATGGTATTAATAGATTTGATTTTTAAGTTCTGGAGGGATTTGCAGTTTTAAATATCTCTTTGATCTACAGTGTAGAGCTACAAGGTTTCTCCCAGCTCCTCTCAGTTCCTTCTGCTTAAAATAAAGACATTAGCAAGTGACATTTCTGGCTTTTTCTACACCCAAAATAAACGTAACACCCCTCTTCTACAGAGCTCAGCTCCTAAACAACGCCATCCTTTGGAATTTCTCTTACACTAAATGTAAAAGAAATACACATACAACATCCATCCATCCATATAAATTTTGATTTTAAATAGAGATTCTTCGCCAACTGCATTTTCTACTGTGCTCTGCCAAACACACAGGGAAAAACTAAAGGCACCTCTTCAATCTTCAGTTGTTGGACAAAGGGTGAGCATGAATCATAGAGTGGCCTGGGTTGAAAAGGCCCCACAGTGCTCATCCAGATCCAACCCCCTGCTGTGTGCAGGGTCACCAACCAGCAGCCCAGGCTGCCCAGAGCCACATCCAGCCTGGCCTTGAATGCCTGCAGGGATGGGGCATCCACAGCCTCCTTGGGCAACCTGTTCCAGTGCGTCACCACCCACTGGGGGAAAAACTTCTCCCTAAGATCCAATCTAAAGCTCCCCGTCTCTGTTTAAAACCATTCCCCCTTGTTTGTGAAGTATAATAATGTTCCATAACAGTTACTAAAAGGGCAAAGTAAGCACAGTGTACCACAATGATATGGTCCACACTCCACCCAGAGAAGGCTTTTGTTTCCCTCCTGGAGCAGTGCTGACAGCAGTTGAGAAAAGCAGCCTAAGGATAATAACAGATAATGATGCAGCAGCCCTTTCCTCCAAAGAACAGCCCACCCCAACCGATTTTCAGCATATAATTGTTCCTTTTCCAGAACCCTGTGTGAGAGCAGCCTGCTTTTGAGAGAGCCAAGCACCACATCTAATAGGGCTGGGATGTGCTAAAAGCTGTCAGAGGAGTGGAAAGAGGAAATGGTTCCTGCAATTGTCAGTTCTCTACAATAAAATGTAACCAGCCCCATGGAGAATACTGCATTTAAATTGCACAGCTTCACATTCCTTGCAGCCTCCCTGTGTGACTGTAAGGTATAATCCACAGTAAGTTAGGGTTTGGGTTGTTTGGGCTTTTTTTTTTTTTTTAAAACAGAGAACTTTTTGTTCTCAAAGCAGATAGCTATTTACATCTGCCTGGTTCTAAGAGCTGTAGAGTAATTCAACATTGCAGGTGACAAAATCCAAGCTAAAGTAGTCGCTGAATCCAGATGACAACCAAGGGTCAAATAAAAATAAAAAGAAACAGGATAAAAGGTCAAATCGTAGAATGGTTTGGATGGAAGGGACCTTAAAGATCATCCATTTCCAACCCCCTGCTACAGGCAGGGATGTCTCCCACCAGACCAGGCTGCTCACAGCCCGGCCTTGAGTGCTTCCATAGAGGGGGCATCCACAGCCTCACAGGGCAACCTGCTCCAGTGTCTCACCACTCTCACAGTAAAGAATTTCTTCCTGATATCTGCTCTAGATCTACCCTCTTTCAGTTTATAACCACTTCCCCTCATCCTATCACTAATAATATGAACAATTTGTTTATTACATTCTCTCCATCTTAGCTATCAACACCTTCCAAATAAGCACTCGAGTGCTTCTGTGTTATTGAACATGATGAATCCAACACCTTCAGTTCAGGCATTCTGAAATAAGATACGGTGACAATTCAGAAAACCCATAGCTGTAACTGCACCTGAAACAAAACCCACACGAGTAATTTGTGCAATAAATAGGAGCAGCCAGCACTTAGCTCATCTCGCTGCGTGCCAAAGAGCACAACCTTCAGATGGTCACCAGCAACATTAACATATTAGGAAAAAATTAAATCCATCAACCAGCTTCACAGTCTAATTACAATAATAACAGCTGTCAGATTTGTTTTCATTAGAGCAGATAAATTCAGTCAGTGATAAATCAAACTGCATAAAAGCTAGGAATTCTGGGCTCTGCCCTGCTCCCTCCCCTGACTCCCTTTCAACCTTGAACAAATCAAACTCCTTCTCAGTTTTTCCAGCAGCAAACAAGTAATTGTTTACATGAAAAGCTGCTGAGAAACAGTCAGTGATATCCCGAAAGGAGAAAAAGGACTGAAGACACATTCATCATTCTGACCCTTTCAAAGCTGACTTCCCCCCTACAGCAGGTTCAGCAACACAAATCAGCAGTGCAGAAAACTGGCACATGCAAGGACTTACCGTGATGACATCTAGGATGCTGAGAAGGCTGTGGACACTGTCGCCTGCCAGCACTTCCTTAACAATCACTTCTGTGCCATCCTGTAAGAGTAGAATAGATTACTATAGGCTCACAGGCGTGTACATGACTTGTATGGAGCTTTACAAAAAGCTTAACTTGCAGTCATTCTCCTAGATAGCTTAAACAGCTCTAACAGACACTGTCCCCCATTAGAACCTGAATGTGAGCCTTCTCTCTGCTCTGGTGCTAAACCACAGCCCCCTAGTTTTAAACCACCATTATAACAGATAGAGGTGATAAAGGAAATTTAAAGCCATTTTTTTTCAACAATATTCCAATTCAGTCTTGCACCTCAGTCTGCTGCAGTAACTATGCAACTAGAGCATGTGAGGATAACTCAGGAGAGTGAGCTAAACATGCTCTATGGAAGCTGTGCAGGACCACAGCTCAAAACACTGACATTTATACATATCACAGCCCTCTTCTAAATCACTATGCTTCAAATGTCACTTTACCAATGCTTAATGATTCATGCCAACATATGCTATGCTAACACATAGAACAATGGCTCAGTTCATTCTTACACTTTCTTGAATGCAAACTTCCAACTTTCCATCTTGCACAACATAGATGCTGTCATCCTGCTGCCCAGGACGGAAGATGTATTCTCCTTCATGCAGCTGCACAAAAAACATGTGCTTGCACAATTCCAGAAACAGAGGCTTCTCAAAGTGACCAAGAACCCTGCAGGAAAGACAAGTAAATATCAGCTTTTTCCTCCCTTTTCTACATAGCAAGCCCAGTCCCCTCAACCTTTCCTCATAGGAGAGGTGCTCCAGCCCTTCTCTGGACCAGCTCTAAGAGTTCTGCATCTTTCTTGTGCTGGTGGGCCCAGGCCTGCACAAAGTACTTGTCTGGGACTTGTCTAAAGGAATTTGTAAGAATGCACCAGCAAATTGGCTCAAGTTAACAAAGCTTTATCATATCTCCAAATTTAAGCACTAAACTGACTCACTGCCTCCTTTCCAAGCCATCTTTTTGTGCTTATTCACTCTGACCATACAGTGATAAAATTTAAAGCTTTACATGTGGTTGAAAACACTCATATCGCTTGAATAGCCATAGAAAGCAAAATCCAAACCTACATTTCCAATTAACATTACCTAACGTTTTTAAGCATGTATAGGACTTCCGATGGCAAATGAGAATTCTTCACATCAAATTCTGTCAGGTCTGCCTCTAGCAGAGAGGGAGGTGGCTCTTTTGGCTGCAGAGTTGGACACTCTTTCTTAATACGCAGAATCCTACAAAGGAAAACAATGAAAGTTCAGGATGGCATCCTATCTGTATTAGCAGCCAGCTGTATACTGACACCAGTACACACACTGCACTGTTGCACATTATCAAAGAGATAAAACCATAGTATTACAATCCCCAACTGCTCTTTCTTAGCAAAACTAGAGATAGTGCTCAATGTGAACTCTCCCCTTCCCCGAAGCCCACATACCTTTTAGCCAAATTCAAAACTTTGGCCCTTTTCCTCATCCTCTGGCGAGGCACAGTGTTCCCAACCAGAGAGTTTGGAATAGTCGAAACCTAGGAAGAAATAACAACATATAATATATAATAATATATATTATTATATATATATATACATATATGCATATAATATATATAATAATAACATCTCTCACTCAGAAACACTTAATATGAGGCAGAGAAATAACATTGAAAGCTCCAGTACTACTATGGTAGGCTATGCAGAACTCCTATGCAGCCAGCCTTTCAACTCACTTTTCACTGTAACTAAGTGCCACCTTATGGAGAATTGCAACAACTGCAAGGTCAAGTATTACTATTTCTCCCACCAAAAGAACAACAGCAACAAAAAAATCTATACTCAGATAGTTTAGAGACATTCCCCTCATCCTTTTTTTAGTTGTTATTATTGACACAAAAGCCCAGATTTTTACCAAAAACTTAGTGTTCAGCTGAAAGTATCAGTTTACAACACTGATACACTACATCTCTTTTAGGAGACAGAAAGAAAAAGTTTAAAAACCCAACCAAACAAAAAAAGATTTTAACACATGCAATTCTAGGGAGCTTTTATGCTGCATGTAAATACCTGTGTTACAGAATATAAAGATGTAAGGTGGAATGATACAAAGGTGGTAACAAAGATGGCAACAGATATTCTAAATATTATTTAGGAGGAAAAACTCACCAATATGAATACCTTCACTGGGAATTGCTGAAGCAAACTCCACCTGGGAGCAATCTCTAAGAGATGCTGCCTTAGTGGTGATCAGCCCTTAAATGAGGTCTAGAAGAGGTGGAGTCAAGCTCCACTCCTTCCAAGAGCACAGCTGAATTACTCTCATCTGTGCTCCCACAGCTGACCCAACACTTGCCTCAGCTGATTAATCAGAGGTTCAGGCTGTGATTACCAATTTCCCATACACTAGATTATTAAATTAAGAATTTATGAAATACAACCCAAGAACAACCAAAAAATAACAGCACTGTGATCAATTACTGAGCCCAAATATTTGAATTCATCTCCACAAAGTCTTGGTGTGAGCACACAGCTGTGCTCAGGCAGGCTGCCCCACTTGAGGCAGTGCTCCTTCCCTCCCACTGTTCCAAACATTCTCACCTTTCTCATGATCTTCCTCCCATAGAACATCACTTTGTCTCGCTTGCGAAATCTGTATTGAGGAGCCTGTGGTTGAGGTTGTCCTAAAACAAGGAGCTTGATGTGAGAAACCACCTCAGTGCCTCAGCACATTTACAAATGACACCAAATTGTGTGCTGCAGTTTATATGATAGAAGAAAGGAATGCCATCCAATTGATCTGGACAGGCTGGAGAAGTGGGCCCACATGAACCTAATGAGGTTCAACAAGGCCAAGTGCGAGGTACTGCACCACAGACTGGGAAAAGAACTCCATAAGAGCAGCTCTATGGAGAAGTAGTTGAGTACTTACTGGATCGTTTCACTCTTCTGTAAACAAAAAACACAACAATTCCTATCAGGAACAGCGCAACTGCAGCTCCAATGGCGATTCCAGTCAGCTGTGAGAGGAATTCATAGGAAAAGAAAGCTGTAACTTCCATAGTTAAAAGCTATTCTTAATTTCTGGAGGGCTGAACAACACTTAACTCAGCTATCTGAACACCAAACATATTCGTGAATACTTCGGTTTTAACTAAAGCATCACAAATGTGAGAAGCTTAAATTTAATTACATCAGGGTCAAGTTTATCAGCTCAGGTGCAAAATATTCAGCACTTCTTCCTCCCCCCCCCTCAATATCTATGAATTGAAAACTAAATATGAATGGAATTAAACAACAGAAATTAGTTCTTGCCTCATCTGCAGCAACAGCAAAGAAGCAGGAACTCCTCTCAGTTTACTCAGACTTTGTGACTTAATAGAGTACCTGAAGCTTACCAACAGGTAACACAGGTACACACCACTCAACACACACAGTTTCATCCATGTGATTAAAGCTGTACATTACCATAGTACTCTGTATCCTGTCTTCTACAAACTGAAGAATTCCACTTGCTGGCATGGCCTGGCACAAAAAGAAAGGTGAAATTAGTTTCCCACAGCTGGCAAGAAGCCTCCATACAGACACCCATGCCTGGCCTGGCATACACAACACCATTTGTTTTCCAATGTCTTTCTTCCAATTATCATCCACTTTAAAAACACAACATCTTCACTCCTGACCCCTTTCTGCTGGAGTTCCATCTGGTGACAGCACTATAGATTCCTAAACAACCATAACACAAGGTCAGACAGGGAGGTGTTGACTTCTGTTATTGCTTTACGTTACTCAGAGCAATAAGGACAAGAGCTGAATGTAAATGAGACTAAGAAAATAAACCAGAAAATTGCAGATGAAATTCAACACAAAGTTATGCACATGGGGAAAAGCTCCAACTCAGGTGTGCAGCCCTGGAACCTGTTCTGACTGCTGCTGTTTGGGGCAAAAATCTGCAAGTTGTAGAAATGCCAGCTCAAAATTTGGAGTGTGGGGAAAAAATATATGCAACCCAAATATAAGAAAGAAGTAGGAAACCAAATGAGTACAAGAACAGACACGTCACCACGTAAGCCTCAAGCCTTACTTGAACCTTAAGTTCTAGAACCAGTTTTTGCTCTCAGTTCCAAATCCAGATGACCTCTTAATTTAGCTTTGTATCCTAAAGAAAAATGGAAGCGCCCACAGAGTCACCAAACCAGTCTCTCTCATAGAAGTTCATTCCAGGTTCACGGGGCAAGCAGAGTCCAGCCTGACCAGTCAGCATATGCAAAGCTGAGTGTATTTGCTTAGGTTGCTTTAACACAACCTATTAATCTATCTTCTCAGCAGGAAGGCTGTAAGAGAAAGACAAAATCCAGAACTCCAAGCAGAACAGAGACGCTTTTGGAAGGTTTGGTACCAAGACCAGCCTGAACATCCCCATCCCAACATGGGTCAGAGTTCTGCAGGGAATCTCTTCAAGCACTGGCAGCACCCAAAGAAAGGCAGGGAAAGTCAGCAAAGGGCTGGCAGCCATAGGGACACCTGCACGTGTCAGCAGCTGTCCACCATCAGGCAGCACAGGGGCCAATGGTGGGGTTATGAACACAGCAGAGCAGCAGGGCTGCAGCACAAAGGGAGGGTCACACCCAGCACCTGTATTCCAGGGGTTCAGGTGCTCTGGTCAAACCCTGATCCAACTCATAGAAACAAAACACATGCTGAGCAACCCTGCAAAGGCCAACAGTTCATTGGAGAAAGACAAAACGACAGGCTAAGAGCATGTATTGGCAGGAATACTGTCTGTGTTTTCTAATATTTGACTCCCGTTTTCTTAACAAAACTGTGGCTGGTAACAAAAACACGCAGCTACTGAAATAACATTTACACCCATCCGGATTACCAAGCACAGAACAAGAAACCCAGGCACATACTCCAAAACTCCCCACTGCAATCAAAGGTAAACAGTGAGCCATGCCCCACACAGGGAGGGGTGCCAGGTGGGGATTGGCACAGAGCTGACATGAGTGTTCCTCAGAATCCAGACTTCCTTGTGGTTCACAAATACAGCTGACCACACGCTGCGGCTTTGACCCCAAAAGCTGAATTTTCACAGAACATCTTTTATTCGCTTCTCACTACGCTGGATGCAGCCTCGAGTTCTAAGAAAAGCACTTCCTGCTGTGGGCCTTGTCTGACATTACTAAGAAAAGCAATATGTGGCTTAAAGGTTAAATGCAATGACTGAAGAGCTCCATGAGCCTTCCATCCTCAGGTTAACATTGTACCACTGAAGCAAAATGTGCCATTCTGCTGACACATCAAAACATGAAGCACCACGTGAATGGTTTGCAGTAAAAATAAGTAAATACATGCAAAAAGTGGGAATAATCTTGGCATTTTTGGAAGGACTAAACCCTTATCAGGGAATGCTCTGGAAAATAAAAGCAGTGTCTGAAGATGTTACCCAAGAGTTATCAAATTAGGCTCTGTCCTGCTTTCAGCTGGGACAGAGTGGATTGTCTTTGTAGCATCTGACCTGATGCTGCGTTTTGGCTTTAAGAGAAAGAAAAGCTGCTGACAGAACACCGATGTTCCAGCTGTTGCTGGGCAGTGCTGCATGGAGCCAAGGATGCTCCAGCTTCTCATAGCGCCCCTTATAGTGCCCTGCTGGGGCTGGGAGGGGACAGGAGCAGGACAGCTGAGCTGAGCTGGATGTCCCAGATCACACAACACTGAGAGAGAACTATAAGACTGAGGGAGATGGGCTGGGGGCTGCACAGCACCACAGCAGGTATGTGAGCTTTTAGGTTCTGGAAATGCTAGAACAGAAACGAACACACATATAAAGTAGCACCAAATCACTTCCTACCTCCAAGCCGGTGCTGTTTCCTTCCTCTTCCATGGCTGGAGCTGCAGCAGGAGGGAAAAAAGGGGGAAAAAGGAAATAAAAAGGGGAGAAATGAGGGAGTTTAGAGACAAGAGGGACACGGGCTGGTACCGCGCTGTGTGGAGCTGGCAGTCGGTCAGTCTGTCTGTCTGTCAGTCTGTCGGTCTGTCGGTCGGTCCCTCAGTGCTGTGCTCTATCAGTGCCGTGCTCCCATCTCCTCCTCCCGTTCCACAGCCGCTCTGACAGCCGCTCCCGCCCCGCCCCGCGGCCCACCGGTACCGGGTCAGTCCCTGCACGGACCCGCCGGTCCAGCCGGGCTGTGCTGAGCCCTGTGGGCCCGGCTGGGCCCGGACAGCCCCGAACCGACACCGAACCCGGCCCGACCCGCTGCCCTCACCCACGGGAGGTCAAAGGTCAGCCTCGCAGCCGGGACGAAGGTCGCTCCGCCGCCCCCCGCCACAAGCCCCGCCCACTGCCCCGCTTCCTCGTTGCTGATTGGCGCACGCTGCTTCGTAAGATAGGCGCTGCCGATTGGTTAATGTGCTTTATGCCAATGGGAGCAGGCGGTGTTGGGTGGCTCGGGCCTAGTGCCGCCGCTCCGTCCATTCATCCGTTCCTATGGGGCTGCTCACCGAGCTGGGCCGCGGCCTAGTGCGGGGCGCCGACCGCATGGCGCCGTTCACCAGCAAACGGGGCCCTCGCTCCTACAACAAAGGCCGAGGAGCCAAGAAGATGGGAGTGCTGACCCGCAACGGGAAGTTCATCCTCATCAAACAGATGGTGCCGCAGTTCGTCGTACCGGACCTGGCGGGGTTCAAGCTGAAGCCGTACGTGTCGTACCGAGCTCCGGCCGGCACCGAACCGGCACTGACCGCCAGGAGGATCTTTGATGAGCTGGTGGCACCGAGGATCGAGAGGGACGTGAAGGACGGGACGTACGACCACAATGCGCTGCATAAATACGGCTACGAGCCCACGCAGGAGGGGAAGCTCTTCCAGCTGTTCCCAAAGAACTACGTGCGATGATAGAGCCAACAACTACGTGCGATAGAGCCAGCATTGCTCCGCTGTGCCGGGCTGTATAAGGCTGGGATGGACTCGTCCTGCAGCTGTAACTTGGGACTGTTCCTTTCACTGAGTTATTAAAAGCGAGTCCTTCACTGTGTGTTTCTGCGCTGTCTGATTTTAATCGCTGCGGGGGAAGCGGTTTCTTGTCGGCCTGAGGATGATGTTGGTTGTGTCTGCTCGTTGCTGTGTGGGTGTGCAATGTCCTGCTGGCACAAGGAGTAGCTGCTCACACTGAGCTGCAGGATCTGGCTCCAGGCTGCTCCCGACTTCCAGGAACAGCAGAGCTGCCTCCAGGAGCTCCCTGTGAGTGGAAGGAGCCGCTTGGAGCTGATGTCTCGTGCCAGCACCACGCTGTGAGCAGAAGGTCAGCCAGAAGCAGAATACTTGAATTCATCCCTAGATAATATGAAGTGTAACACAGAGAGGCCTCCAGCAAGGTCTCACCACAAACTGATCGTGGATTTGTAGCTTAGATCAAATATCACAACTGTGGTTATTACCAAGGTTTTACAACCACTGTATTGAATTCAATCAAGATGCAGTTAATAGTTAGAATCGGTGCCTGTCCTTAGCGGTGTGGCTGCTTCAAATCTCGAGATAAAATACATCCTGAAAAATGTTTGTTTTTCTTACATTTTTCTTGTGATGTTGTACTATTCATCCAATGAAATACATGCTATGCTTACAGTTGTGTGCAACCGCTGAAGGTAGAAACAGATACAGTCAAAAAAAAGGTGTTGGAGATGATGTGTTTGCCTCTGATAGACAGGTACCCACAGGGCTTCTCTGCGTGGAGGCTGAAAACATGAAAGAAACTGGGCTGGTGCATGACAAGGCTGAAGCTCTTCACTGGCCAAGATGGGAAGCAGGGAAAGTAAGCAGTTGATTTCATGGCAGAAGCAGCTGTAGTGTTTTTCAGGACTTATCCTAGAACAAAACATGTAACCAAAACCTCTAGAGAAGGGAGAAAACAGCAGAGCAACAAAGCATGTGTGCCCCTGCTGATTGTGGGTTTAACACTGCATTGCTCCCACTTGGATCAGCATTGGTTGTACACAACACAGGCATTAAGTTTAAAGTTTAGTGATTATAAACAAAGCAACGTGTGAAGGACCTGTTCTAAAATCAAAACAGCCAGGAAAGAGAAATCACTTGTATTGACTTTTATTTTAGAAACATCCAAAAATATGGTGGCTTTTTTTTAACAAAACTCTTGTTCACGTTACTGCTATGAATGTAACAGCACTCAGAAGTTGGTTTTTTTTAAATACATGTTCAACTTTGAAAAAGGAATTTCAAAGCAATAAGACTCTTATCTGCTGTAGCTGCTTTAGATGCAGCACTGTTATAGATGCTTGTTGCTGGTGTTTCTTTCCCTCCAGGACTCTCAAAAGGAAACCATGCAGGCTACAAGTCCCTTACCTAGTTTAAACTGTTTTGGTTTGTTTTCAAGAAAGTTAATTAAGAACAGAGACAATGTTCCAGAAACGGTGTTTTGCCAGTATTTCACAGTGAAAGACAGAAAGCGAATGAAGCAGCCATTCCTGGAGGTAGGTAGGGCAATGTTGCTCAAAGTTTGGTTTCTGTAACTTATTTTGAACTTAAAAGATGGTAGGAAACATTGCCTGTACTTTTTGGAGGTTTTGTTCTTAAAGCTGTTCACCTTAAACAAACAAGAAAACCCTGTAAGATCTAGACTTCAGACCTATATGCAAATCTCACTATGGAGAACAGAAAAGATGAGTTGGATACCTAGAGTGTGTGGGGAGGGGCAGGGTGGGTTCAGTGTGGCACTACGATATAAGCAGGGCTCACTACACAGTTTCTACCAAACCAGTTTTTGCTTAGCCTGGACAGCGATAAAACGAGATTGCATCCAGGTGAGGAGTCTGAAGTAAAATCAGTGTGCAGGCTCACAAGAAAAGCCCTGCTCAGAATGAAGCCTCCTATCACTGAACTACTCTCAATCCTCTCAGTCAGTCTGGAGTTCTTTCTCAGAAAGAATTTCTCTTTGTTACAGGTCACGGTAAGCACCGCACTGTCAGCATCTGAGCTGTCTTTGAGTCTCTCCTCAAAGTACATACCAGTCTACAGATCACACGAGCTACATACACACGTTTAAGCCTCAACTCAAGGGCTTTTTTCTGAGGAGTTCAGGAAAACCTCTGAGCACATACTGCATCTGCATGTAGTAGCACAGACAAGACTGGTTTGTTTGGTGAAGGAGGAAAATAGGCTTAACAGATCAGTCATACGAATGCAAACCAGTTCTGAAGGGATTCAAATATACTGCACGAACAAGAAGCCTCAGAAAGGAAGGCTGTCCTACTCTGAATTAGGACACTAAGGGAAAACTAAATAAACAAGTCTGTACTTGGCTACACTTCTCAAACCATCAGGAAATTATTCCATCATTCTTGGCTCTTAAAGACTCACAAACTCAACAATATGAATCGTAAAAAAAAAGGAAAAAAGGAAAAAAGAAAAAAAAGGAGGGTGTTAGCTTAGATGCTTATGTCAGCACAGCAGCTTTCCTACCCCCTTTACCTTGGGACTTGTCAGTGCCAACTTTCAGCTGTCCTTTCTGGTGGAGATCTAGTACTGGCCCTCTCTGCTGCAGCATCCAGGTTCATTTCCCACTTCCAGACATGTAGGATATTATCATAGAAAGAACACGTTGCTACAATGCTTGTTGCTTTTGGACTGTCAGCAGACCTGACTGAATCACCAATTCCACTTTGGCCAATCCCATTGGATCTCTTTACTCCCAAGACAGAACTGCTGGCTGACTCAGGACTGTCCTCTCGATCAGCACCCCCACCCAAGCCTGACCCCTCCTTTAAATCAGGTTTCCTACCCATGTCAGGATCCCCAGACAACTTAGGACCCTCCTCTGCTTTGAGCTGCAAGGCAGGGCCTTCACTGTCCTCATCCAATATCACATCAAAAGTAGCTGTAGGAGACTCATAAATTATCTTCAGGTTTCGGACCTGCAAATTCAGTTTCTCATCTCCTTCCTCTGACCGTGCCACAGGCTGCTCCAAAGGCTGGCACAGAGCAGCAGAGTCCTGTAGTGCAGCCAAGGAATCCCTCGGACACAGCCTCGACCAGTCAGCCCCGTAGGCCAGAGAATTGTGCAAGACATAGGATGACAGGATGACACATTCCTCCGTGTTTTCCGCTTTAAAAAATAAATAAATGATGACATGAGCATAAAGCAAGGTCTGACACAGTTTGTTGCAGACGGCTTAGAAACAATTTCAGCACTGACCAAGCCATACAGGAAGAGCTGTGCTATCCCACCATACTGGTTAACGCCTTCTTTACAACAGCTAAACATTCAGGAGGAACAAAGCACCCTGGTTCTTCTGACACTTCTTCAGCCACCTCCCACTAGCTTTGATTTTCCCCAGCTCAGCGAGCAGACAGAAAAGGGATTAATGTGCACGAGGTCTAAGAGCTTCATTACTCAAAAGACATAAATAGGCTCAAGACAGATCATACAGTGATCTCACTGTAATGAGAAATGAGAACTGCAGAGCAGTGCGAGAACATCTCTGTTCCACTGAACACTCACCCATGCTTCCACGGCAGTCAAGGATCTTGAATCCACTCTGCATGCAGGCCGCTAACAGCACAAAGTCACAGGTTGGGTGCCACTTCAACCTCCAGACTCCACCTTCAACATGGGTGTCTGCCAGTGGCTGCTTCATGTTCCTGGTGTCCCACAGCAG
Source organism: Coturnix japonica (assembly GCF_054131305.1). Classification (NCBI taxonomy): domain Eukaryota; kingdom Metazoa; phylum Chordata; class Aves; order Galliformes; family Phasianidae; genus Coturnix; species Coturnix japonica. The sequence goes on from NC_140683.1 coordinate 10,478,820, forward strand.
CACGTGCTCATCATAGCTGGACATGTATCACAAATCAATATGCTGACGAGCAGCAAAGCTGATTCAAGTGCAGCAAGTTCAGAAGACAATGAGGAAATACCACATAACCTTCCCTACCATGAACTGCTAAAGAGATCACACCTTGAGAAGCAGTACAGCATTTAGGACAACAGAGGAGGATGAGCACAGCAGTGAAGGGCAGCTAGAAGGGATTTACCTGCCAGTAGCCAGAAGGTTCTCCCGGTGGGGACTGCACTGAATGCTGCACACACCCATCGAATGTCTGCAAAAGAGCAAATTACAACAGAAAATATGACACACTATTTGAAATGGGGCTCTTCCTTGAATTTCAAGGCTTTGGGATGCATATTGCTGCACCAAGAAAGCAGAGGAAGGTGAACACAAATGTCAGCCCACACTGGGTTGCAGTCACACAAACCAACTGCCTTTCTAGAAAAGAACTTCTAATTGTACATTATCTTGTCTTGAACAGTTTCTAGTAATACCTGGACCATAAACTGCTGTTCAGAGCCCATAGGAATTTCAGCCAAACAACTCCATTCCCAGAAGACTTTATTCTCAACATTAATATTTCCATAGCAAAATCGATCATGAGTGTTTTAAGGCTACGTGTGAAATCTCACTGAAAAGCTGTTCATGTTGCTCTAATCATATTCTACAAGATACCTCGGACCATCAGGAAAAAACATGGGGCAAAAATTACTTGAAATGAGTGGAGAACGAAACATCTTCTAAAGAAGCTTCCACCACAATATACACACATGCAACACATGGGAAAATCCCCTCAGAAAAGCGAGCAGTTGTTTGTCTTGAAGGACACGAAGGAGAAAGTTTCAACCTGAAACCATCCTGATGAAAAGAGAGATATTTTCTCTCTCCATTTCCCCAAATGAGGCAGAAACAAAACTCCACTCATTGCTCATTTCTGAACGCAGCAGCTTGGGAAGGGACACAATAGCTGTGGGCGCCAGCTGCTGGCATGGCCTGCTTACCTCCTGTTGGTGAACACTGGAGCCTCTGGATTGCATCTGGTGTCCCAGCCTTTCAGCAGGCTGTCATCTCCTCCTGCACAACGACAAAACACAACTATCCTGAACACCCCTCAAAAGATCACTGTGAGGCACTGAAGCAGAGCTACTGCTTTTCAGCCCTGGGATATCAGGGCATTTAACAGACATATCAAACCTTATCTGAGGCTCATGTTACTCCTCACCATACAAGACACATACAATAGCAGTGCCCCAGTTTGCTCACTGAAAAAAATTAGCTTCAAGAGTTCAGATCTTTTTGCTTCTATCTGTATCTCTTGCACACCCCAATGGATCACCGGCTTTTTGCCAAGAGCCAGATGAAGTATGGTTTAAAAGATACGATTTCTCCTAATTAACCCCCATCACTTCCCCCAGCACAGAGCCACAGTTCTTACAAGAAGCATGATGGGAAGCAGCACACCCAGCTCTGCAAAGCAAAAACACATTATCCTAAACAAAGCAAGCCATCCCCAGTACCCCCAAATAAATCCCCAGTACTTACAGACCTGAATAGACAATATCAGTGTTCCAGTAATTAAAAGCAGCAATCCAGGCCTCAAACTTGTGAGCCTCCCACTGGTTCAGGACATGCACAGAAGGTGCAGATTCATCGATGGAGAACAGATTCAACTTCCCCTCTGAATCGCTGCTGATCACTCTCAAAGGGCATCCACTAGAGCAGGACACAGAGAAAACATCAGCAATTTCTGAAACTGATGTCCTAAGTAATCCCTGAGTATAAATTAGCTGCCAAATTCTAGATAGCCAGAACTGGGAACAAGGAAATCTGCTAATAAAGCCACCAGTTCCCTTCACCAAAAGCCTCAGCCTGCAAACGATCACACACAGTGACCTCAGCAGCCTTTATCTCCCATCCTCACCACTGCTCACGTCCCGTGGACCAGTCTAAGGACAAGGCCAGGCGCTGCACACCGAGATCGACCCTGAAGCACGGCTCCAACATGCAGCTGTTCTTCTACTGGAAAGAAAAGAAATGGGTTAAGAAGGAGAAGGCACCAGATAGACAACGTGAACTGCTTACATCTATGCCAGGTGTATTTCAGAGATGGACAGATAAGAGACCCACGCCGAGAAGAGATGAAAAATCCTATAGCAACGTGCAGTTGTTCAGTACTAGCAGAGGATAAACTATGCACCCACAGCATCCCCAGCACTTTGCTTCCCATCTCCCACTGAATCCCCCTTAACATTTATTTAACATAAAGTGCAGAACTGAAGATCTGACTGTGGAATTCCCTTCTGTTCTGGGTTGGATTTCCATTTCTGCACTGAAGGAACGGGTCTCTCAATCAGACTCTTCTCACCAACTGAAAGAAACCCCTCTCCAAAACTCTTCCCCACTATTACCAACTTCTGCACCTCCTGCTGCGTTCACCAGTAACTCCACGCTCATTCTCAAGTGACAGTTCACAAAGCTCAGTGCTGCTCCCCCATATCTTCCACCTCCCACACCCTGCAGGTACACGGGGCCCAGCCAGTCTTTCTGGTGCCATAAACACGTTTGTGGAATTTATGAGAAACATTATCAGAACACAAAACAGGTGTTAAAAATATAGTTAAATACACTGAGAAAGCCATGGAAACCATACAACTTCCCTGCAGAAGGACTGAATGCTACAAATAAACTAGAGTGTAAATGTGGGCGAGACCAACTTGAGCAGCAGCAGGAGTTACAGCCACCCACCTCACTGCCTGTCAGGTGGCAGAACTCCACAGCACCCAGCGAGTTTGCAATGCCAACCATGGGATGTTCTGCAACCGGAACGTGGCACCTGAAAGATCCAGCAGTTCAAAAGGTCTTGAATGAATAATCGAATGAGTTCAAGGAGAAAAGCAATAGCTGTTATTACAGGCTGCAGAAGGAAAGGGTACTTGATTAAAGCACTCCAGCCCCCCCAGCCCATTGGTACCATTTGATATCCAGGATGGCAGCGGTGTCTATTCTCTGTATCTCAGTCAGCGGGATGCAGGGCTGCTCCTCGTTGTAGTGGTACAGGTAGAGCCGCCCCGTCCTGTCGCAGGCCTCGTGGCTCCCTCTGCAGTCGGTCTGCACCGGGGATTAGGAACAAAAGGCCCCGTTCAGCTGCGCTGCCGACACCGCCCCGCACGGGGGGCTCCTCCTCGGGCCGGGGGAACCGAGGGGACCCGAGGGGAGGGCAGAGCCCCGGGCGGGGCCGAGGCGGCCTCACCGCGGCGGGCGGGCGGAGGTGGTAAGTGCCGCAGGCCAGGATGCTGTGCCAGCCTTCCACCGGGCACCACTCCACCGAGTCGGCGCTGAACTCCGTGTCCACAACCTGCAGCGTCCGCGTCCGGCACGGGGCCGCCATGACGGGCCGCGAGCATCACGCGTGGGGCGGCCCGGGGTGCACGAAGCTCCGCCACGGGGCGGGACCGGGCGGGGACAAACGGGGACGGAGCCGAGTGCTTCCGGGGGGTGGGCGGGGCGGGGGCCGGGCCTATGGAGCCAACGGGTGGGAGCGGTGCGTGGGGCCGCGTGGGGTCCGAGGCCGACCCTGCCCGCAGCCCCCTGCCGTCCTATCCCCGTCCCCTTTAGCACTGACCTCTCCTTTACCTGCTGCTCAAGACCCTGTGCATCCTCATCAGCACTTCACTGCAGTCCTGTTTCTCCTGCAGACAGGAATGTGGTCACATCTATCCCTGCTCAGTGCTGCAGACACTGAAATGCTCCAACACTGCACTGAGCTTCTGCTCGCCATGGTTAGCAATGGGGAACTGACAGCAGTGACAGCAGCCCTTCAGAAAGGCAAGGAGACCATCAACCTGCCCTGCTCAGATTGGTACCGTGGGTAACGACACTCCTTGCACTCCACATGAGAAACCTCACCATCCCTTTAAAGCAATTAACTGCTTCCTTAACAAGATGATAAGGAAAGTTTGGAACAGATCCTGCTCAACATCTTCATACCCAGCAGCACTGCAGGCAGCAGGAAGGGAAAGGCTGAGATATAAGAATAGTTACAAAACGTGCCCACCAAGAAGCTTCACAAGTTGTTGTTCAGTGCTGCCTGAAGAACTAAAACCCACCCAAGGAGTGATAATTAATAACAAAGAACTTCCTGAGCAGCTATTACAAACATAACATAACATTGGCACCCACAGCAGGCTGCTGTCTGACACAGTGAATGCAACAAGACCAGCATTGCAACACCAAGTGGAAAGTGAACTCCATTGAAAAATGAATGTGACAGATTTCATGTGAAAAAAAAAGAGATCTATTTCAAGATGCATTCAGAGCTAAACTCTGCTTAATTCAGAACTCACACTCTTGGAGCTGCAAAGCAATGCTAACAGCTGGCACTGAGCTGCCCAGCTCCTCGGGCACTGCAATATACCTGTAAGGCAGAAGTTAGACACGGAAACATCCAAGTTATACAAGAGAAAACACCTGAAAAGACAAAACCAGGCACACGCTCCACACAACAGATCCTCGGTAGTAAATAAACTGATCCTTGGTTTGACGCTTTGTCTTTAAATAAATAACTCCATCACCAAATATTAGGCCATTTAGACATATCTGCACATCACAGTGTTTGCTGAGCTGCCAGGGAAGCCATGAGGGCAACCACAGCCCAGGCAGCTGCTTCTGCATCCCTACAGCTGCTTCTGTACAAGGGCTCTGTGAAAGAAAGGCAGCTCAGCTCCATAAGCACAGCTTGCTTCACGCATGGACTCCAGCAGCGCCCTGAAGGAAGCAGCACAGCCTGCTCACAGCGATCCCATGTGGTCCCACGCTCTGAAAGCACCTGGCAGGGAAGAGCAGAAAAGCAGAGAGCACACAAGGATTCATTCCAACCTTTACTGTGTTTGCCTTTTTTTTTTATGCTTTTTAAATATAACTTCCATGCAGAGTTCTCCAGAGCAAGTGCTGATGTCAGAGCCTCCTGGCCTTGGCACAGCCAGACACTTCTATAGCCACATGGGAGGAAAAGCTTTTGCTACATGACTTTTCTTTTTAAACTTTGAGGCCAACAATGTGTTCTCATCTGCACATTACAGGTAATGAGTCCTATCAAGAATTTCTAACAAAAACTGTACATGAGTTTACAAACGTATTAACATATAAATAATGAGAAGCTTCCTGCCTGGAGCCTCCACAGTAGTCTTTTTGCTTGAGAATATAATACTGGAAGGGTAGACCCGATCCCTTTCCACAGCACCAGTCAGAGCCGGCTTCATCCAGTCAGCTGTTCTGCTCAAGCATCACAGGGTTTTTCTTCTTCAGTGCCTCTGGCTTCATTAAGCAGTCTGTCATTACTGTGCAAAAGCAAGTGTCCAATGCCTTTGAGAAGGAATCCTGCTGCTGAGAGGCCTGGGCCGCCCGGTCATCGCTCGGGTCCGAGCTCCTGCTGGAAGGTTCGCTTCTTCTCCCGACAGTGCTTCTTGTGGGCAGGCCAGTCCTTCTGCTGGCACTGCGACCCGCAGTACCTGGCCACCTGGCAGCGGCCGCAGATGTTGAATTCACGTAGCTGGGAGAAAGAAGGCAGCGTTAGCAAACCTGAGCAGCACCACCAGACCTCTGTCTTTCCCAAGGAGCTTTACAAGCCACCTCTCACTCCTGCCTATAGGCACATCCCAGCACCAGCGTCAGAGCATCACAACCGCTCGAAGTGAAGGCGTCTGTTTGATTTTGCAATGGTTCCTGCAGGGCTCAGCAGACTAAACTCCAACAGCTTCACACGTGTTCTCACACTGCTGCTGTTGTGCAAACATCTTTGATACAAACACAGTCAGCAGGGCTGCACACACTGTCACTGCTGGGCACGGTTATCCAGGCAGCTCTCAGGTGCAGACCCAAACAGAAGGTAAAGCTCAAATTAATTTTTCAAATTAAAACACGTTTAAAATTCGTTTCCTCCTCAAAAAGACTTAAAATGGAGCATCAAATGATTTTAGCCTGTTCAGCGTTTGTTAATGCAAAAGAAAAGCTCTTATTCCTAGACAAAGACATGGGGCTGATGGAGACGCAGCCTCAGATGCCCCACTCTATACCTGCCTTCATCTGGACTATGATGCTCCACTTCATCTGCCCACAGCAAAGAGCTACAACTTGCTTTCCTGGCAGTTCAGCGCTGAATAAGCGCCGTGCAAGTTCGCTCTCATCACATGAAAGGTCAAGCACGTAATTTTTTTACTCTGCTACAGTTCAAAGCCTTAAAATGCCTCCTCCATATCTGATAAAGAAGCCTCACACAGCTCTCTCAAATTCTGGGTCATCAGAGACCTGGAATGCTCCCACCTGCCTGTCTGTGCACATCACAGCCTTTATGCTCCTCCCAGCAAACCATCGGGTCATTTCTTATCCCAATTCAACACAACGTTCACTCAAACTGACAATTAAAATCCACATCCTTCCTCTCAGAAGCCCCAATAAACACTTGTACAGAAGTCTCAAGAGCCTGAATCACAGTAGAAAAAGCCCATGCTGAAGAACACCTGAGTTAAAGAGAATTTCTGCCCTTAGCAACTGAATGCAGCCAGCAAAACTCGCTGGTTTTAGAAACAACCTCTCCCCTCCCCTACAGATGCAGCCCAAGTCGTCATCTTTACATCCAGCTCTTTCAGACACACCTGCTTTTCAATCATTGTGCATGGGGGGTAGTGACATTCATAGTATGTGCATGAGTTCTCCTCCTCCTCCACAACATCCCCGTTAGCGTTGTAGTATCGTGTTACATTCAGGACAGGAAACTGCTCTTCTATAGGGTCTGTAGGGAGCTGTTGGATTGCCAGCCAATACAGACTTTGTTCCCTTTAAAAAAAGCAAGTACACATTTGTTAAAGAATAAGGTAAGGTTACCATCACACTGAATCTGCTACAGCTCAGACTATACAGTTTTCTCACATACACAGCATCCTTTCAGCCTTACACTGGTGTAAATGCCAAAGAATTCAGCCTATGGGTCCCTCACCAAAAATGAACATTCCTGGGCCTCCCCATCACAGGTGAAACAAGTCCAACCCAATATAAGGATCTGATGCACTTGGAGTAACATCAGCACAACATGGTGTGTAGGAACCTGCAGTGAACACCAACAGAAGCTGTTCCCAGGAACTTATTTTTAACCTAATTACACTATTTCAGACAGAAGCATTTTGCAGACACTGACTTTTGCAGGCTGTGATTGAGCTTCAGTGCCTGAGAATGAGCCATGAGCCTGCATGAACCGCAGGCTGAACTGTCCCCAAATGCCACCATCCAAGCAGAAGGGAATGCAGGTTTCCTGCTTGACTGTGGTGACATCTGGCAGAGCAGAACCTCTACATACTGCCATGGGGTGAGATCGACCCTTCGTAGCATGGTCAGCACTAACTCTGGTCTTTCTCAGATGAGCAATGTGAAACTGCGATGCTATAAGCAGCCCGAGGTCAAATAAACGGGCTCAGCCAAGATGGACAGCACTAAACAGAAGAGGTGAAACAACTGAAGATGTTGGCAAGCATCATTTGATGGCATCTCCCCACCAAACATCAACACACCTTTGTTTACTGGAGAGATCCTCAGCTTTGGGTTTCCACCCCCACGGGACGAGGCGCAGATTGTCGAGCCGGTTGTCCACAGTGACTGAATTCAGATGCACCACCTGAAATCCCGGAGCGATCCCCCCGCGGTGCCTCTCCCTGCAGGAAACAAAACCATCCTGAAGCTCAGCAACGAGCGATGCTCCGCAGCCCCAAGCACTGCCCTGATTCCAGGAGGCCTCCTAGTCTGCTGCCATTGAAACGGTGACGATACAGCTCGGGCTGCAGTGGGTATTTCAGCTGTATCAGCTCCCAGAAGACAGAGATCTGTTTCAGGAGCTCATTTCCATTATAAATTAGTTGACTCAGAAGACAATCCTGGTACATTTGAATTCTAAGAATATTGCACAGAAACCTCCAGAAACCATCATTCCAGTTTCAGCACCAGCACCCATGTAATTATTAATGTTACAGCTTGAATGGAGCTAATATTGTTTTACTGTTTTAATATTAATAGTTTCTATTATATGTTCAAGTTTGGCACTGGCGTGAGTCAGTTTTTCATTTACTGAGTACGTCTCTTAAGCAACAGGACAGGGCTTTCACCACCAAACAGGCGAATATTTTTGACTAATTGTGAATAACAGACAGCCTGCAATGCCTGCATATTGACTAAGAGAAACTACTGCAACTTGCTTGAACCCAAAGTAGGAACAGCTGCATATTAACTCACGCCAGCCTGGATTTAGGGAAGAAACCAAGAAGAAGCATGGAAAAGAGTCTGCTGAAAGGGGCTGATGGAGCATCAGGTTTGTCCCTTTAGAGTGAGATTCTGAGGAAGGGGATGCACAGGACAGGTGGAACACCTGCACTCCGCTACATGCAGTAACTCAAGCTCTCTGCTTCTCCTTCATGCAGGAAATGCAGCTGTGATGGGTGCTGCCACCCATCTCCCTCACGGGGCCCCTGCAGCCCTGTCTGCTGTCCCAGAGCTCATGCGGGGGATGGTCCTTCAGCTCAACACACTGCAGGTTTGTTTTCAGAACAGCTGCAGCACAAGGAGAGCAGCACAGCGTGCTGATAGGAGGGTCAGCACTACGCAGCACCTGCAGCCAAGAGGCTTCTCAGAGATACAAGGAGGCTCAGGCAGCAAAGCGCACCGAGCTGCCTCGTGGTAGCGTGTAATTAAAGACCACAGCAAAACAGACGCCTTCAGAGGGACCAAACCAACTTTAGAGAACAGCTGAAATGCTCAGTGCTTCCCAAAGAACCTGACTGTATCTCCAGACCTGCAGGTTGGCTTGCAGGGCAGCTCACAGCTCGCCTCCAAAAATCCCCATCACTCAGAACCTCGGGGGTTTGACACCAGCTTCACTATGGTGAAGTCACACGATTTGAGTTACCCAACTGAGCATGTTACAGCTGTTTCCTAACAGAAGTCCAGCTAATGAGAGAGGCAATGACTGAGCTGTACGCAAAGCCCTGCACACGCTGGAGCAAGGCAAGCACTGCAGGCTCTGCTGTGAGCTGCACAGTGAGCAGGGGCTGACAGCCCCACTCACACCACACAGTGCAGCCAAATTCTGACTCATTTCCAAAGTTGTGTACTGTCAGATTAAACAATAACAGAGCAGGTTAAAATCCATATTTAATGAGCAGATTTAAAATAAGAGTAATTGTGCCTGGCGTTTTTCCTGCCTCTCTCATCCAGGGACTGAGCTGGGGGAGAACAAGTAACCTCAAGCAATGAAGAAAGTACAGGGAGATCTTGGGTGCTCTTTCATTACAGTTTATGGGACTGAACAGAAAGCATGTTTAATTCTTCAGAAAAGGCTTTTAAAAATAAATAATGGTTCTCTTCAACATAGCCCAGCTTTCCTATAAACCCATGAAGAACACATTTACAAAGTGCCTCTGACAACCAGTTGCTGGGCTCTGAGTCCTAATGGCAGCTACAAAGAACTTCAGGCAAAGCTCCCTGCCACAAGGGGAGCAGACACAGCAGTGTAGGAAGCAGCAGCACCCTTCAGGATCCAGAAAGACGAGCAAAGTCCCCTAAGTTGTGGGCTATCAGCTGCTCTATCCACAGTCTGTCACTTCTCACCTACCTGCTCATCTCAGGACAGAAGAAGCCCCAAGTGAAGATTCAGTCGCATTTCCCAGATTGAAGCAACACAATACTCACCTGTAACCACCCTCCCTAGAAATAACATTATTGGAGCATCAGCTATCTCAGGGCACGGTGCAAAACAGAGCCAGGCCAGGGCATTGCAGCACTGCTCTGGGCTCTGAATGAGGCCCCAAATGCTGTGTGCAGTAACAGCCCCGGGCCCTATTGTGATACCCACCAGAGCAGCTCGTGCAGCAGGCGGCCGGATCCCCTTCCACGGTTTTTGTCAAAAGCGTAAGCAAATATTTTAGCACCATTTCCATCAGCATCCACCTCCATGCGAGCCTGGAGAGAAGGGGAAGAGCGTGAGATCAACTGGTGCTGAGCAGCAGAGAGTGAGCTGCAGTGGGACAGCGGTAGGGACAGGCAGCACCTCCCACGTGTCCACAGGACACTGAATTGCCGTGGAATTGTGCTTGTTTCAGATCTCCAGCAAGAACGAACCTCTACTGCTACGGCTCCATGGGATGGTTGTGCTGACATGGACCCCAAACCCCCCCAGCTCAGGCTGCCCAGGGCCCATCCACAGCTTTGAGCACCTCAGGACGGGCACCCACCGCTCTGGGCAGCGCTGCGGGGCCTCACCGCCCTCTGAGGAAAGGATTTCCCCCCAGATCAGACCCGGATCTCCTCTCCCCCCGCCCCACGATGGAGGTGCTGGACCCCCCCACAGCTCCCCCCCTCTCCTGGCCGGACGCAGCGCCGCACGTGGGGCCTCACTATTGTCACTATGGCCGCGCGGAGGAAACGCGGCGGCGCTCAGCACAGCTCGGAGCTCAGCACAGCCCGGAGCTCAGCACAGCCCGGAGCTCAGCACAGCCCGGAGCTCAGCGCTCAGCACAGCCCGGCAGCGCTCGGCCTTCCCAGCCCCGGGGGCGCGGGCGGCACCAGCAGAGCTCGGGGCGGGACGGATCCGCTCCCACGTGCGGAGGGAACCTCGCAACTTTCCCACTCCGACAGGGGGAGCGCCGGGAAACGGGCCGGCAGCGCTGGGACGGGAACGGGCGGCGGGGACGGAGCGGCGGGTCGGGGCTGCGGGGCTGCCCGGCGGGTCGGGGGCTGCGGGGCCGGGGCGGATGCTGGGGCGGGGAGCGGATCCCTCGGGGTCGGTTCCCGGGGCGGCGCGGGGCTCACCTCGAAGGAGAAGCTCTCCACCAGCGGGATGTCCTGCTCGTCGATCAGCGTGTACTTGGTCTGTAACACAGCACCGCGCTCAGCCGCCGCCCCGCGCTCCGCCCGGCCCAGCTCCGTGCGGCCGAGCCCGGCCCGACGCTCCCGGCCGCGCCCCCCCCTCGGTCCGTCCGTCCTCCCGCCGCGTCCCCCCGTCTCCCATCCCCATCCCATCCCCCCGCACCTTCCCGGCCACGCGGCCGAGCCGCACGATGCCCAGCTTGAAGTCCGTCATGGCCGGGCCGCGCCAACTCGGAGCCGCGCGCGGGAGCCGCTGCCACGCGCCGCCGCCAGGCGCACACCGGGGGGGGGCGGGGCGGCGCGCCACCTCCCAGCGCCACACACACACAGCGACCAATGGCGGGGCGGGAAATGCGCGCGTCGATCTCACGACGACGCCGGAGCGGCCAATGGGAGAGCGGCGCGAAGCGGGGTCACGTGGGAAAGGAGGGCGGGAGGAGCTGGATGGGGGCGCGCGCGGGCGCGGGTTCGGGAGCGGGAGGAGGCGGCGCGCGCGGTGACGTCACTTTCGCGGGAAGCTTTGTGCCGCCTGAACGGAGGGAGGGGCGGGGCCGGGGGGGTAACGGGGGTAAATGGGCCGGGAGCGGGGCGATGCGTTATGGGTATAGCGATAAATAGAGCGAAACTTGGAGGCTGGGGGGCACAGCGAAGCCCCGAAGGCCTGACAGCGGCCTGGACACAAAGCGGGGGCTGTGCGCGGGAACCGGAGCGAACGGGCAGCACCGAAAGGCCGGGGCTGCTGCATCCAAACTAGTGACCGGATCCGGGCAGAAGAGGAAACATGGGTAAAATATGGGGGATGTGGGGAAATAAATGGGGCCGTGGGCAGCGCTCACAGGGCTCAATACGGCTCCTCCCGTCTGTCCTCGTACAGATGCATCGCGCCGCAGTGGGAAGAACTGTCCGAGCTCGGGGCCGGCCAGCAGGAGAGTGAAGGTGGAACATGGATTTAATGTAGGTTCTTACTGTGTCCGTCCCTGCGCCTCCTGCCTCGGGAGTTTGGGTGGGATGAAATGAACCATTGGCAGAGCAGGGGCTCTGCTAAGGCTGAGGTTAGCGAGCACCTTAAAGCTCTTTAAACTAAAGGTGCTTCTGAAAGAGGCACCGCTCTGCCGAACTGCCCTCCCCATCAGTGATGATCATTGCAAACCTCAGCTGGAATGGAGCCAGCCTGGACAATGGTGTTTCCCCAGGTCCCCCCAACACAGCAGTGTCCCCATCGCAGCCTGGGGCCACTTGGAGATGTTCTTTCTTACACAAAGCCAGAATCTGTTGCAAGTTGTGTTCTTGGAGAGGTGAGGAATGTGCTGAATCCAAAGCAGAGCTCACTTGGAGAGCACCAAAGCCTCCTTGCTTGGAGCCTCCAAGTCAAAGAGTTAAAAATAAGTGTCTGGGATGTTGCTCTTTTGCTTTATTCCCTGGTCCCCCCCAGAGAAAGGCCCTACAAACAGCTGGAGGAACAAAGGGCAGCAGAAAGCAGGAGAGCTCCTGCAGCTGCTGATGAGGCTGCATGAGATCTTACAGACTGATAGTCGGGGCTGGGATGTGTGGTACAGCTATAGGCTGATGTATAGGCTGTTTGAAGGAATAGAAGGTAATTTTGTGTTATGCCTTTCTCCATTTCACTGCAGCCCTTGTGCAGCCTGTGCTGCCCTCAGCCTGACGGAGCCATGTACCCACCCTACATCAGAGAGCAGCGGACAAACCTGGATGTTCTCAGGAACCGTAAACCTATCGGTCAGCACAACCCCCCCCACCCAGCCCAGCCTTCATCCAGGGACCCTGGCAACCCCTTGTTGCAGCTGCACATCCCACTCCTGCCCATGAGCCCAATGTGAAGTTATCGCACTGCTGCTCAATGAGCATCTCAGGTGGAAGATGTCCACCTTTGGGAAGCTCTGTCCTTCTCCCCACTGGGCAGAGCAGCACAGAGCAGAGCAGGCACAAGGCCTTATCTCAGCAGCCTGTTGTCCAGTCATGTGCAAACAGGTGATTTCTCCTGATCTCCATGCTAACATTATGTACATTTTATGCTTCACAAGCTGTACGAGATGCATTCCTAGTGCATGACTGCTGTGCACTCAGGCAGCGTAGCCCAAAGCCACACTTCAGGCTTAAGCAGAATCTTGGGAGGAATTTCATTCCCACTCCCTTCAGAAAAATAGCTGTGCACTGAGAAGGCTCCTCCCCACCCCAGGATGCTGGTGGGGCCGAAGTGAACTGTGCTCATAACACCACTGTTAGCAGGGCTCAGCAGCACCCAAGTCAGTTAAAGCATTCAGATCACCAGGATTATTCCACTTCAGCTTTGTACAGCCTGACATCACACACCATCCCTGGTGCTGTGCCACCCCAAAGGAGAGCACATGGAAATAGAGCAATGCTAGTTCTAACCCAGGAACTTCAGAGAACATTGGTTTCACCTGCACGCTGCAGCAGTACCTCACTAACAGCTCCACATCACTCAGGTGTGAGCACCAAGCATCAAACCCTGTCACATACAATGCACATCAAGCCCAAAGCACCTCTCCATCACAGGTTGGTTATGTTGTTATAGCAGAGCTTGGAAGTTTCTTTACACTCCATCAGATGGTTTGGAGCAGCCTGGCCAGGTGGCACTTGTTTTTCACAACTCCCAAAGGGAAATACCAACACAAATTGCCTCTTTTTAATTTCAGAGACGCCAGGACCTGGAGCATATGATGTAGACCCAGGCTATCGAGCTTGCTTACCCAGCTCCCGCAGCATCACCATCCAAGGAGTCAGGAGACCCAAGAGACACGACATCGGCCCCTTTACAACATTCTGAAATAAACTGCAGAATTCCACCCCAGCCACAACCTCTTCAGTAGTTAAAAATACACAGGAGCTCAACCTCAGTCTGAATGGTCTGTATTTTTTTCTGGTCATCAGAAAACCCTGGTATAAATTTCCTGATAAAAGACACGAGAAGTCTGAGCAAAGAACCTGCACCAGGGATGCCCACACTGCCACCTAAGCCAGATGTTCCCCCTGCTGGCTGAACGAGGCCAAGCTCCATCCCATCAGGCACAAATGCTGTAGCTGCCAGCTACACTTGGCACTAAAAAGCAGCTCACAAAGCTCTCCAGTCAGAGGTGTTCGCCATTTGCACATGGGAATGCTTGCTTGAACCAAGTCCACTAGCAAAATCCCACATACACAGAACTGGACAAGGACAAAAGCAGTGGTACTGTTAACAGCCTGGTGTTTTATTAAGTATTTAAGGTGCTACAGAAGATGTAAGAACCTTCATATGGCAACTTTTCCATTTAGCTCTGTGGAGAGAAGAAAATACAGCTCATTAGTAGAGATCCCTTTTAGTAAATAGCTTAATTACAGCAGTTTCAGCTAGAGGTTGATACTTACAGCTGGGCACTCAATTGCACCACTATTGATGTCATCAATGATATCGTGTGGGTGTCTGCCATCAATGCTGCATCCCACAGACTGAGCAGTTCCAAGGATCTCCTTAATTGTCCCTGCAGTTGGAAAACACAGCTTTAGCACAGGGAAAACCCTGAAGAACCATTAGATAGCTCAGTTCCTAACTGCCTCAGCACTCCCATGCCATCTACCATCACCCAGTTCAGAAGGTGACAGCACACAGCCTACGCCAGCTAGAGGGCACTGTTGATAGAAAGCTCCAGAAAGCACTATATGCTACAAGCAAACCGAGTGCCTAAGGTGCTACCTACTACTCAGCCCCATACAATGACAGGAGTAGTACTGCAGACAGCTCAGGCTCCCTCAGTTAAGTCCTGCCATGCACTCATGCCTTGCAGCTGGCACTGCTTTCACCAGGCAGTAAGAGGATGGCTGCTGCCATATGATGTTACAGCTGTTGTGTCAGCACAGACAAGCTGTAGGAGCTTCACCCCACCAGTAATTAGGTTGTACCAAGAATCAGCCAAGAGCCTGAGCCACTCGGATCCCACAGCAAGACTCAGTCCCATCCCTTAAGGTCAGTACTTACCAGACAGCTCTCGAGCCAGAGATCTGTGCCTCATCTGCCGGGCGATGTTCACTACCTCATCAAAGGTGATACTGCCATTGTGCTTTACTGTGAAACAAAGCAATGGCACCAGTGAGCTCAGTGAAGCACAGTGCAATTCCAGCCCCCCATTCTCCAACTGAGGAGCAGCATTCCTCAGTTCACACAGAGAGCCGTAAGGTTACAGCTACACTGGGGCTGTGATCAGTGCTGCTGTTCCCAGCCTTCGGCACAGAGCTACCCACAAGAAGAATAACTCTGTTTCCTAGGTTGGCATTTTCTCTCAGCTCACCTCTGGACTATACAAGTCACTGTATTATTAGACAGGTACAGTGGCGGGTGGCTGTTCTGCTCACTTTGATGCACTTGTTTAAGGAAATCCCACCGCCCCAAAACCCCCCTGGCACTTGTCTGCCAGTTCACACCAAGCAGCCACAAGGTGCACGTTCTTTTTCAGTACTAAATGACACCAAGAACCAAATGCGGAACAAAACTTACTGTTTTTCTGCTTCTTTCTGTCACGGGGGGGCTCCTTCAGAGCTTTGATAATCAGAGCAGAGGCAGAAGGAACCACTTCAATCTAAACAAAAAGAGATAAGGTTCTTTTCCCCACAATCCAAGCACACAGATAACACAAGGCCAGGCCTTCATTCCCTGCTCCCCAGCACACGCCTCTCCCTCCAGCACAGGACTTTGTTCCCAGCCTTTCGGCACAGCCCTTCCCACAGCCATTGGAGCGCTGCTTCCTGGGCTGGGGCTGCTCTCAGCTCACCACTGGAATATACCAGCTACTGAGTTCAAGGCAGGTACAGTGGCGGGTGGCTGCAGGACGGGCTCAGAAAGGCTTCATTCAGATCTCCACAGCCCTCGTTTCACATCCCATACAACACACACAACCAATGCACTCAGAAGGCTCAGACGTTCCGTTCCCACCCAGGCCTTCCCAGAAGCCCCCACACACGGTGTGGTTCTCATTTTATCCACCTCGGAAGGATGAAGGGCTGAGTCGACCCTGCCGGGATCGTGCTTGTGTTGGCAGCGAGCAGCGCCCGCTCACACAGCGATCCCTGTTGGCGTCGTGTACCTGCGCTTGCCTGTTCTGGATGGTGAGTTTCACCGTGATCCTCAGCCCCTTCCAGTCCCCGGTGGCTTTGGCGATGTCATCCCCGACCTTCTTGGGAGACTGAGCACAACACACACGTTAAGGTCATAAATCGATCAATACGATCATCAATCAATCAATACGATCATAAACCATTAATGAACGCCCCCCCCCATTGCGGCCTACACGTACCAGGCCGAGCGGGCCGATCTTCGGGGCCAACGCGGAAGTGGCTCCGACCTCCCCTCCGGTGCAGCGCAGATACACTGTGGGCACAGCAACGCTCCGTCAGCTCCTTACCGCCATCCCCGCCCCCACAGCCCCCCCCAACCCCACACGTACCGACTTTCACTTCGGTGGGATCGAATTTGGGCGGCATGGCGGCGGATGGCGGCGGATCGCACCGACTGCGGCCTGCGCCACGGCGGAAAGGCTGCGGGAAGCGCGGGGGAGATATATATAGGCGCCGAGATCTCGCGAGATCTTGGCAGCTTGCGGGATCCGCCCTCCGCTCGCACGCAGAGAACTCTATGGTGCGAGCAGGGGGCGCTCTGACCGCTCGTCTCTATGGTTTGGAGGCCCCGAGGGGATGCGGGGCGTCATGACAGCGGGCGTCGGTGAGAGCGGCCGGGATGGGGCTGGGGGCTGGGGGGCTGCGGGACGCATTGCGGGGATGGGGGGACGATGCTGCCGCTTCTGTGGCCGTGCTGACACTGCGGGTCACTGATAGGAGCGGGGCGGGGGGTCTCGCTGTTCCTTATCCACGTCCCCCCTGTTCTGCCCTGCATCAATCCTGCCTGTTTCTCTTCCCCTGCCATCTCAAAATGAAGGATTGTCTCATTTCCAGCCCCAATTTACTCCCTGGTATTTCACAGCTGCTCGTTATTGTGACGGAGTTTATCGGTTTTGAGTCTGAGTATCTCGGTTTTGCCCCTGGTTCCTGCTTTCTGGACCCAGCTTTCTTAGTTCCCATCCTGCAGTGGATCCCGTGTTTTCCTGTGTGTGTCAGTGTGTGTCTTCATTTATCTCACACAGCACTGACAGGACGTTCCTCCTGTCCCAGTTGTTCATCAGTGCTCCCATGACTCACACTGACATTTCCGCTGTGCCGGTGTGTTGGTCTCAGCCTGTGTGTCCCAGCCAAAGGTCTAAACAAGGCTGTGATCCTTCTCTTCTTTTTCTGTCTCCCTTCTTAGAGCACAGTTCTGTAGTCCAGGTTCCTCTCACTCCAAGATCCACCTGCCTTCCTTTATGCTGATAGCCTGTGCCATTAAGAGCTGTAACACAACTCAAGATGCCGCTCTTCTTCCGTAAGAAGAAACCCAGTGAGGATGCTCAGAAGCGCCTTGAATACCAAATGTGCCTGGTAAGCAACACTGCTGTATCCTCTGTTGTCTGTACATAGTCCCAGATGCCTCGTTACTGATCTCATCCAGGTTAGCAGGTTGCCTTTCTAATATATTACTCCTGCCTTCCTGGTCTGTTCTTGCCCTTCCCTCCACACATCCCCTCTGTGCTACTTCCTTCCCTTTCCTCTCCTGTGGTTCCACATCACATCTTCCAGCCCACCCCACATTCAGGACCTCCCGTCCTTTCTCCTTCTTGCTACTTCCAGCAATACCCAATATGCAGCAAGGGCCCATTCATTCATGTTCTAACTCTGTGTATCTTCTCCTACCAGGCAAAAGAGGCTGGTGCTGATGATGTTCTTGACATATCCAAGTGTGAGCTGTTAGAGGTATGTTCTCTGGAACTTTCGATATTAGCTGACAGGTCTTATTTCTCAGTCTATTTGTTACCAAGCATCAGATTTAATATCATGTCTGTGAGCTCTGGGACAGAAATGGCCTTGTGCCTGGTCCACTTCTTTCTCTGTATGCATGTTCTCTGGCTTTCAGGGCTAAAGTATCTTAAGTATCATGTGCATTTGCATTAAAGTTAATTACTGAGACTTTAGAGGTGGGTATTGTAGAAGTGCTTAGAAAATATGGGATCTGGTGAAGTCTGATGTGACCGTTTGTAAATTGTTTTTAGGTTCCATACGGGGCCTTTGCAACTTGTAAAGTCTTGCAGAAAAAGGTAACGATACGATCCTGAAGTGGATAATTCTGTTATTGTGCATGAATGTGGCTGTTGTGTTTGAGATGGTTGTTTCTGGCTGTCTGTGATGCATGTGGCCATTTGGCAGGACTAACCTGTTGTGTGTGCTGTACTGCTGCTGTCATGAAATACGAGCTGATGATTTCTATCCTAACCTAATGAACGATATTTCTCATACAAAATAACTAAAAGTCTGTTTAATATTAAATATTTGACCTCTACAATTCATTTACTATTTTAGGTGACTGTGAATAAGATACAAAACTCTTTCACAACCTCTGCAATTAAGTCTTAGCAAAAGTCTTATTCTGGATCCTGGTGCCCCTTATGCTCACGTTTCAATGGGTTTTTCCCTCCTCAGGTGCTGATCATTCATACAAATAATCTCACATCTTTAGTTCCAAAGTCCTGTAGCCTCCTGAGTCTCATAACTGTGAAGGTAATTGTGACTTTTAACAGCCATTCTAACTGCATTCAAACACACTACCCCGAAAAATTCCTCCTGTCTGACTGTTGTTACCAAAAAGTGGTAACAAAACGTGACGGCTCCCCTTTGTAGGTTTACAAAACCTGGTGGATCACTTGAATGTGGGTGAGGCTGGTGATGGGGGCACCTGATGTTGGTCTTTCTATGGAGCAGTTCAGGCCTTAGACCCTGCAGAAAATATGTTTTTCTGCCAGGCTGATTTTCATGGAGATCATTTGTTCACTTGGCACGTCCAGTTTGGTGGGACAGTTCCTGTGGTGCCTCTCCTTTCCCTGGTCACCTGTTTAGCAGTGGACTCTGGAGTTTTCCATTGCTCAGTAATTCCATAATTCACAGCCTTTTGTTTTTGCACGATGATGTCTTTCCCCAACACTGTTTGATGACATTCGCTGCTCTTGCAGGTTCTAGATCTGCACGACAACCAGCTGGCATCGCTTCCTGCTGATATTGGTCAGCTGACATCTCTTCAGGTAAAGGATCTCCTGGATGCCAAGCGTCTGTAAATGGTGTATTAGGGAACAGCTCATACTGGCTTAAGACACTAAATGTCTTATTGCATTTCAGAGGGTCTGCTCTGCTTTGGGGTGCAGCTCTGGATGCATATCACTGGCAGATTATTAAGAACTCATTCTAAAAGCATTTTTGCTTTTATAGCCTAGAAAACTAATTTTAAATCACCCTTTCTGGGGCTGCAGAATAGTCCCAACAGCATAGATATGGAGAAAACCTGAGACTTGTGTAAAGGATATTTTGATTATCTTTTCTGTTAACATCTTAGGTCCTAAACCTTGAAAGGAATCTCTTAAAATGTCTTCCACAATCCATAGGGGATCTTGCCCAGCTCCAGATCCTCAACGTGAAAGGTATGACTTTGTTTCTTGTTGGTGCCGTGGGCAAAGCATCACTTGTTTTCTGGGTTGTGTTGAGCTGCATTAGTAATTATACCTCTTAACCAAGGCAGGCACCAAATGGTTTCCATTCTGAAGAACATAGGACAGACTTGAATTCAAATAGTTGGTAAGGCAAGGAAAGTCTAAGTAGAAAATAATTCCCCAAATTTCCCCAAGTTATCAGGAATAGTTACGTTTGGAATCTTAGTGCACCCCATGACAACCCCATCCCTCCAGCACAGTATAGAAAATAACTCACAGGAGGCTCTTACAAGTACAGATCGGTGTTCCAGGAGATGAGCTTCTGCTTCAGCAGTGCTATGTGCTTCTAAATGACTTTTCACTCCTTAGGCAACAAGCTGAGGGAGCTCCCTGCTACAGTGAGTGGTCTGAGGAGTCTGCGCACTCTGAACATCAGTGAGAACCTGCTGCAGGAGCTGCCAAGAGTGCTGGCTCACGTCCGTACACTGGAGGTATGCACCCAGCCTGCCCTGCCTGCCCTGTCCTCCCTGCTTGCTCAGTGATAATAAGTTCATCTTAAAAAGTGAATCTCTGGGGTTGGATGGCACTCACTGCAGGGGACTGTCGGTAGGGTATATGTCGTTCACAGTTTTGTGTATTCACCTGCTTTGGTCTTTTCTGATCACTTTTTGCCAAGGCGTAATCATGGCAAAAGTGATCTGTAGGGAATAAGCCTCTGGGTATTTTCAGCTGTGGCTGCTTCTGAGAGTCCAAACTGAGCCTATGGGCTCAATTTAACTCAGATTCTTTCCACTCAGGCTGGTTCTAACTGAGCAGATTGGATGTTTCTGATGAGGTTTTTGCTTCTGTTGCCTTAATAGCTCTCTGACTCATTGTCAGCCTCTGTAGGTTTCTGGCTCCCTGGAGAGCACGTTCAAAATGATACAAGCACCAGCATTTTGATGAGGATGTTCCTTTCTGGCTGCCAAATTTGGCAGTACCAAACTGTGTGAGCGTCAGACAACGGAGCTGACTCAGACACCAGCATTGAGGACAGAAATAAATGCTGTCCTGTCCTAAGGACTCAGCTTTAGGCTTCTCTTCTGTTATAGGCAGATCTCTGAGAGGGGAAACTTGTGCAGTTTGCTCCCTTGTGTTTGGTGAAGTGGTTCCTTTCTGGGCCTTCCTGCTAAGTCATCCTCAGTGGGAGGCAACGTACCCTTTTGTATGGGAAATTGGTAATCACAGCCTGAACCTCTGATTAATCAGCTGAGGCAAGTGTCAGGTCAGCTATGGGAGCACAGGTGAGGGTAATTCAGCTGTGCTCCCAGAACAGGTGGAGCTTGACTCTACCTCTTCTAGACCTCATTTAAGGGCTGACCTCCACTAAGGCAGCATCTCTCTTGGAGATTGCTCCTTGGTGGAGATTGCCTCAGCACTTCCCAGTGAAGGTGTCCATATTGGTGAGTTTTTCCTTATAAATAACCTTTTGAATATTTGTTACCATTTTTGTATCATTTCACCTTTGTATTTGCTGTTCCTTCCATGCGTCATGTTTAAGGGCTCCAACATACAGCAATGTCTGTAATTGAGAAGTGCTTTGTCCTTAAAGACAAAATGCACCTGTCTATGTGAGGGGGTTATTCTGCTGAGGGACCAGCTTAGAAGTTCCTAAATAAGGCACAGCAGAGTCACCACATCTCTGAAAGTTGTCAGACACCCAGCAAAAGTAATTTACCTTTAATGTATTTCCCTTTTAATGATATTTAACTTGGAGCTCTGTGTGTTCTGTTTTGGAGACGCTGACTCTGGATGCATCTTCCATGACCTACCCATCAGCTGATATTTGCAGTGCAGGTACAGAGTCCATTCAGCAGTTCCTCTGCAAAGGTAAGTGAGAAGAGTCTGTGGATGCTGGTGAGAACTTGTGGGGCTGTGTTGTGCTCTATCAAGGTGCTACAAGCTTGTTCAAAGGCTGTATTTACAAAGGGCAAACATGAGGGAAGTTCTGCTTCAGGTGGTTTCTGATGCTCTGCACACAGGGCAGGCAGGTCAGGAAGTTACGTGTCACACAGCAACATAGGAGTCCTTCCTTGAAGGTTGCTTCTCACTGTCAAACTGAAATCTAGAATCTTTTTGTTAAGACATTGGAACAGCTGGATCAGCCTGTTTTTGGAGGGCATCCTCTCCTATGATTTCAGAAATGGGAGCAGCACTCTCGGCTCCTCTGCTTCCTCCTGAGCTTTACTCATCTTCCTGGTGGGAATAGGATGGCACTCTCTCTTCTCACAGCTTCTCATTGCAAGACCTGTATTAGGTCTTATACCATCTATGCTTGGAGGGAGCGAGCACAGTTGGGAGCTGTCTCACACATAGGCCAGCCTTCAGCCACGCTGCCAGGAGGTCTTAAGGCACCAAATGTCTTGTTTTGCATCTGATCTCTTCCAGAGTGTGGAATTGCATACTACCCTCCCACACAGTATGTGCTCCCTGCGCTGGAGAGGGATGGAGGAGAAACAACAGTGGATGGGGTGGACAGGACAGTGCACAAATACTTGGAGGAGGAGAGCAAGTGGCAGGTGAGGCTCTGCTGCATGTGAAGCTGTGTGCAGTTTTGGATTTGTCTTGCAGCTGATCCAGCAGATCTGACAGCTCTTTGCACATCATTCCTCATCACTGGGAATAGCGTTGTCATGTCTGACTCCTAGAAAATAAGTTGTAGAGAAATGCCTCCATCCTTGGAGAGTTTCATAACTTGGCAGGACAAGGAGCAATCTGATCTGAGTTTGACTTTAGAGCTGTTGTGAGCAGGAGGTTGGAGCGCAGACCTCCAGAGATCTCCAGTTTTTCTATGATTGTGCATAT
Organism: Coturnix japonica; assembly: GCF_054131305.1. NCBI lineage: Eukaryota > Metazoa > Chordata > Aves > Galliformes > Phasianidae > Coturnix > Coturnix japonica. The sequence goes on from NC_140683.1 coordinate 10,501,151, forward strand.
TTCTGAGATAAATTAGTTTTGATCATTATCCTGAATACAGCAGTGCAGAAAACACACAGTAATTTGCAGCCAAGTGCTGGATGTTTCCAGCCCTACCTGGGAAAGGTGGGGCCAGGCCTGTAATTATTACAAGTGATGTTAATTCTTGTGCTGTCTGGCAACATTTTTCTGGCCTTGGATAAACATGAATGACTGGACTTTGGGGATATATTAATCTTAATGTGCCTTTGGTTGACAGGTTTACCCAGTTAAGGGGAGGTATAATGTGTGCTAATGATAACTACAGAAAATTGCTCCTAGAAGTAAATATCTCCTCATACTTTTATTTTTCAGAACAAATTCTCGGACTATGAGAAGAGGAAGGTGAGGGCGAACCCTGCCAATGCTTTGGCTGGAAAGTAGGACCACCTCTGTGTCTTCTGCCTCTCAGTTTTTGGTTTCCTAAGGACAGAACATTTCCATCCCCTAGTAAAGCCTCCTGGCTAGTCAAAGCCTTTTGGCTTGCTCCCCTGTAGCTGTGGGGATTAATGTGCCTTGTTTTGCATTGCCAGAATTTGTTCTGGTTTGAGAAGGAGCAGAGCCAGCACTGCTGATTCCTGGCATTCATCTTTTTCTTCTCAGGAAAAAAAAATGCAGGAGAAGCTTGAATTTGAGCGGCGCTTGAACATGGGGCAAAGAGAGCACGCATTGCTTGTTCAGCAGGTCAGCAATCAGAAGGATGAGATCCTGCAGACAGTAAGAGAGGTAGGTCTCACTGGGCAAGAGCTCCAATCCCTCCTCACTTGCAGAGCAGGGCTGTGCCTGCTGCTTCCCTTCTAGAGACAGCACCTCACTCACTACACTGTGTTTTGCTTCTGCTTTCTCTCTTGGGGTCATTAGGGACACTGTAACACATACAGTATATTGGCAGGTGGGAGCAGTGCTGTTTTGATTGTACAGATTGGAGCACTTTTTCATCTTTCCCATCTGTAATTGCTTGACTTTGCAGATTCTCACCTTCTCCTTGGAAGCACTTCGGAGTGATTCCTCTTTATGTTTAGGCTGCCCCATCTCATGAGAATTCTCCTTTTTGTAACATATCCCAGGAGCTGCCTGGGTCACTGCAACCAAACCCTCCATGACCTGGCCCTGTACAAGGCACTACCTTTCCTAAACTGACTGTTTTTTCCTTTGGTTCTTTAATCTTCGCCCAGGATCAGATGAGGCTGGAGGAAGGCCTGACAAAGCACCAGCGCCATTTGGAGGAGGAGCGCCTGAAACTGCTGCAGCAGCTGAAACAAGCGGAGCAAGGCATTGCCAGCCGTATCCAGAAGCTGATAGAGGACAATCAGAGGTGAGGCAGTCCCAGGGCATCCTGCACTGAGCTCTGTCTGCTGGGGGCTCATGTCAATGCTCTGAACTGTTCGTTTTGGCCTCTCTGAGAAAACCTTCTGTTTTATATTTATGTAGGCAGAAGCAAAGGTCAGACATTCTGAAATCCTTGGAGAATGAGAGGTGAGTAACATTGAAATGAGTTCTTTAAGAGAACAGCTTTGGGATCCTCAGTTCTGAGCCCCCAATTTGAATCTATGTTAAGTCAGGGGGATCATTCTCTTATTTACTGACCAAAGGATTTCCTGCTGCTTTTACTGCAGCAGCTGATTCTGGTCACTTGGAAGCAAGACAGATGTACTTGGTTTTACCCAATCTGGCAGACCCTGTGGGTTGGTGATTGTACCTCCTTTTCATCTGCTTTTAGAGGCAGTGCTCACTGCAGTCAGCTTTAAAGTGCTCCTCACACTTCAAGAGAAGGAAGCTGCCTTCCCAGACCCTTGTTAAGTCTTCTGGGTTGAACATCCCATTGTAAGAAGCAATTGTTCCCATGGGTTTGAGGAAAATTTGATTTGTCAATAGACTTTCCAAGAAATTGCTGCAACTTTTTGAGTCTCTGCTGAGCACGTGGCTTTCCTGCACAGGCTGCTTGATGAATCTGCCCCTCTGAGCTGAGTGAGCAGCTGAGATAGTGCTTCTTTGAAGGAGTGGCTGACTTTATTCTTGTTTGCTTGCTAGAATAAGGATGGAGCAGCTGATGGCAATCACACAGGAGGAGACAGAGAATCTGCGCAGAAGGGAAGTGGCCTGTAAGTGCAAATAACTGTTTGGGATGGTAGGTAAGACCTGGTTCCTTTGGAGGTACAGCAGTACAGACAGGGCTGTAGCCCTGATTTTGCTTCTCCAAACACTGAAGGGATGCAAGCAGGGTGGGATTTATTTACATGGTTTTCCAATAAATAACCACAGTTTTTGTAGCTGAATGGATCCCCTCTTAAAGGAATGAAATGGGAAAAATGAGAACAGGTTGAAATGAGAGGAAAGACGCTGTTATTTGCAAGTTACTGTAGCAGCAGTGGCAGATTAGTGTCTGTTCCAGAGACAAGTTCCTGTTAGAGACTGACAGCACTTCTGTCTCCTAGCTGCCATGCAACAAATGCTGGCTGAGAGCTACAAGAACAAGCTCATCCAAATGAACAATGAATCTCGTCGACAAGACCTTGTCAGCCAGGCCTGCTCCAGGTACGCTGGGAGATCTCTGGGGCTGGAGATGCTGTTGTTGTAAAGTTCCTTCCTTGCCAGCAGTCTCTGGTGTAATTCCCATATCAACAGCCAGGGATTTCTGCAGCTGCTGGGATGCAGCAGGACAGCTCAGTGTGAAACATTGAAAAAACATGGTTAAATGAACCACCTTTTAAGAATATGAAATGTTAATCATACTTAGAACTAACTGTCACATTTTTACACCGTTTATTTGACCTTATTACATCCTGCTAAGTACAGAGGATGAAATTAAACTGATCTCTTTGCTATTTGGTCAGCCATTGTCAAAGTGTAGCACAGAGCCTCTTAGGACTGTCTAGTTGTGTCTCTTTATCCATTGCATTGAAAAGCTTCTAATGGAGAAGATAATAGTTACGATGCAGCTCTTTTTATTTACCAGGATATGAGAAGTTTAATCTGGAATTAACAGAATTAACGTTGTGCACCCCTGCTCTGCCCAACAGAGGGCAGTGGGTAGACACAGTCCTGTCTGCAAGCACAGGGAATACATGACCCCCCTGTCTGGACTTTCATTGGCACAGCTTTTCCAGTGCACAGCACTGATGTGCAAATTCATCACCTGAGCAGTTTGCTGGGGCAGCCACAGCCCCTGTTTGGATTTGCAGTAGCTCCCTGACTAATATGTTTTCTTGCAGCCTGGCTGAGATGGATGAGAAGTTCCAGCAAATCCTGGCTTGGCAACAGATGGATCAGAACAAAGCTGTTAGTCAGATCTTGCAGCAGGTAGGCAAGAGAGCAGATTGCATGGAGGGAGAGACCAAAGATAGGCAGCAGGATTCAGAAGCAGAGTTGAGAGTGACAGGGATGGGAGCAGTGTTTGCAGGGCTGGGCTGTCTGCAAGAATTGTTTTATAGAACACTGTTGTTTAACTTGGGGACAAGTGTTCTAATAAACTGGTGTTCTAATAAACCTGCTGTGGTATCTGAGGGAGAAACGTGTTTATACTTTAACTAAACAGCAACTTCTCATAAAGGACAGCAGCACAGACCGTGGGAAGCAAAAATGGTGTGATGATTAATGTGGAGGATGGAGGTGGGGTTCACATACAGCACCCAACACGTTTGAAGAACATGACTGTAACTTCTGTTGTTCTGTAAGGAGGGTTTTACCTTCTGGTCAGAGATCTTCACCTTTTAGTGAGGTCTGAGTCATGTTGTAATGTGGACACTGTTCATGCAGAGTTAGCACTGCTCATTTGCACTTGAGCTACTGCAAGGCAGCAGGGTTTCTTTAGGCCGTTCACATCCACATGAACAATCTGCACTGAGCAGGATGTTGTCTGTCCCTTAGAGTGAGATGCAGAAAGCTGCCTTTGAAGCTCTCCAAGTGAAGAAGGATCTTATGCACAGACAGATCAGGAACCAGGTGAGTCAGCAACACAGGAAAGAGCAACCAGCCCCTCATCGTCTGCTGAGACCCTTCTGAGGAAGATCAAAGTGCTGTGAGCACAGAGCAGGAAGGAAATGGCGAGCTCTTGTATTGCTGAGAGCTCTGTAACAAAACAGTGTGGGATAAACTATGGTCTACCAGTACCAGAGGAGAGACTATAAAGGCAGATTTTAGGTTTGTGGAGTTAGTAGGACTGCCATTGCTTTGGTCATCTCAAAACTGCTGTGGGTGAAACACTGGAGAGCAGTCAGTAGAGGACAGACCTGCATTGGCTCTGTGGGGGTGGTCTGCAACTGCAGTTACAGTTTCCTTCAGACTTCCTCGGTAGGACTGTTGTCTCCATGAGTCCGCTGTATCTCCATCTAGCACACTGTAACTGCACCATAAGTTCACCTTTCCCATTCTCAGCCTGCCTTTCTGAGCAGTGTTCTGCAAAAGGTGAGGCAAAATAGTCAGGGGAAGAGCAAGAGCTGCTGGGGAGGTCGCAGTGATTGAGGTGAGGAGGTGGGTAGCTGGTTTATGACACTTCCAGTTGCTTCCCTCTCCTGATCTGACACTAGGAGAAAAGTCTCAAGTCTGGAGCTGGCAGATGAGCTCAAGAGCTTTGATATATTCAGTCACTTCATGACCAATCTTTGCACTGTACTTAAAGCCTATGGATTTTGCATGGACAATCCAGAAGATGAACCTAACAGCCTTCCATTGCCTGAGATCAGTGGGAGCCCAGCAGTTTGTTTGCTCTTGCTTTGTAAACAAAGGGAGTTTGTTTCTTGATACCTAGGCTGGGCCTTTTGCTATTGAAACCCATCCCAACAGCATCCTGCAGGGCAGGGGCTGTAGGTTCTGCCTGCACAAAGCCTCGGTGTCAGCAGCAATTTGGTGGTAGGTGGCACACAGGAAGCAGCGTGGCCTGGGGTGAACAGATAACCAGGCTGGTAGGGGAGCTGGGCTCTTCTTGGCTTTGCTGTGGGATCTTGGGCAGCTCACTTCACCTCTCTGTGTCTCAGTTACCCTGACTGAAAGAGCACGTATCACGGTGGGAACTGCTGAAGCATTTGGGATCCATGACTGAGCTCCCAGCCCATCTGCAGTTTGAACACTGGTGCTAAGAGGATTTTGATAACGCTTTCCAGAGTGGCTGCAGGGTTTGGTTGAACAAAGTGATTGCACTGTGCTTCTAGACTTGAACAGGAGGTGTTTAGTGCATAGATTGGGAGGCAGTTCTTCAGGCATGAGACAAAGAGCAGCCCTAGAGATGTGTCATGGAAGGGCACGAACATGGTCCCAAACTTATGGGCAGCTCTGCAGCGTTGTCCCTCCAAGGCCAGTAGTTAGACCTCATTTTGAAAGAGTGTAAATCAAAATCATTTCCAATGTCAGTAAAAAAAATGTTTCATCTTCTGTTTAGATTAAATTAATAGAAACAGAGTTATTGCAGCTGACACAGCTGGAGTTAAAGAGGCAAGAACTGGACACAGAGACGCTGCAGGTATGTAGGGCTCTGGGACTGCCCCACCACCCTCTCTCTGCTCTGGGATTGCAAAAGCTTCACTTGCTTCTCTGGCTTCTTGCAGTTTCCACGTGGTTTTGTGCTTAGTCAGAGGGTACTTAACCCACTAAAAATACCTCTTTGTCATGGGAATGTGGGAACACTGCTGCTGCTTTTAAACTTCTTGATGAACTGCAGGAAAGAGAGATTAACCTGGTCTCCATACCGGTGGGCAGTTGTAGGTTTGCTGGGTGGGGAAGGATTTTGGATCCAGTTGTTGGCTGTCCCAGAAAATCCCTGCTGAGCATCCCGTGTCTTCTCACATAGTTGTGTTTGGTTTTAAATACCCAACAATAGTGGCTGCCGGCTCTTCTCCTTCATTTTAGGCCCTGACTCATAGACTCTTCCACCCCACCATCCCACTGTTCAATGGGTTGATTTCATCAGCAGTCTCACTTTGAGAAAGCTCACATTTGGCTTAAGCACTGTGGCTTTAAATGTTGTGGGTGCACCTTTGCATCACTTTTTGCATCACTTTTTGCCTTGTGTGCACTGTTTTCCAGTTTAGGTCACCTCTTTGGTCAGCCCAAGAAAATGAGGATGTCTTCCAGTCCCCATCTGTGTCTGTTGGGGCACAGTGTGTTTGCAGCTGCACCACTGCACACCAGGAGAGCAGAACTGAGACAGCTTTGTCTGTCTGCATCCCCTCTGCAGCCCAAAATTCCTGCTGCCATTAAGGCCTTATTGCTCAGGCAGTGCCCACAAAGTGCTTTGGCAGAAGTGATCCTGCAGTCACCTTTGATGCCCACTGTGCAGCAGATGGTTGTTCCTCCCATAAGATACAGGTGCTTTAGTATTGGGCTTGGTGAATCACAGGAAAGCAGGAACAACAACAAAGCCTGAGAAAGGGAGGTGTTTGCACCAGTTACTTTTTGCAAGGTTGATTTGAGAGAGACCAGTGCTGACAGGGTGCCCACAGCTGCTGCTGGTTGCTCCTTTGCATGTCTGCAGGTCCTAGAAGTAGTTTGAGGTGGTTCTTCATTAGGGAGGACAGCAAACACTTCTGATGCCACTGAGTGAACCTTTAGTGCAGTGATGAGGAGCTGCTGCAGGGCACCACGGTCTGGGGCTGCCCCAAGTGTGCTGAGGATTGGCACCACTGGTGAATGGTCAGTGCAGGACCAAAAGGAATAGGCTTGCTATGCCAAAGAGAGGATTGAGGCCCTCTGCTCAGCTGTGCTGTAGGGCCCACACAGCACAGGACTTGAACATTTGCTGTGACTGTCTGGGTATGTGGTAAGTGCTTTGCTGGAAATCAGGGCAGGGGTTTCCTGCAGACCTGTGGTCTGGAAAAATGGATGCCAGGGTCCTTTTGTTGCAGGGGATGATCATGGAGCAACGCCAAGCACTTGGTTACCTGCTGCAGCAGCTGCTCAAAGAGAAGAAGCAAAGGGAAGAAGAACTGCAACAAATACTGGTAATGAAGGGCCCCAATTCTGGGCTGTAGATGAGGAAGCACGAAGGATGTCTGCAGGGAGAGAATCCATAAGGATAAAGAAGAGAAGGGAGGGACTTAGAGTGGTTGTGTCCAGACTCAGACATCACAAGGTGCTGATGTAAGCTCTTGGGACAGGGTCATCTGGAATGTGCCCTGCTTCCCCCTCCTGGGGGTGATCATTCTGATTTCTGGGGAGATCACAGGAGAGAATGAGCACAATCCTACTGGGTCTGCATGTGCCTTGTAATTCTGGACACCTCTAGACTCTCCTGAGCTTCAGAAGGCTGGGCTTCAGTACATGGGGCAGAGTGAGCAGAGTTCTGGGATGTGGGGATCAAAGTGGGACCAGCCCTACACAGCCAGGCTGCTGATTTCCCCTTACACATACAGTTCAGGCTGCTCTAAATAACACCTGCTACGTTATCTTGGGCTGTTGAGTGAATGAGTTTGTTTTTCAGTTGGAAATGGAAGCAAAGAGCGAAACCAAACAGGAGAACTATTGGCTGATCCAGTACCAGCGCCTGCTGAACCAGAAGCCGCTCTCCCTGAAGCTCCAGGTTGCTGCTGTGTTTTATGCTTCCACTGTTGTGCACACAACAAAATGCTCTGCTTGACAGGCGCACAGGAAGGGTAACGTTCTGTTTGCTTGGCTGCCTTGTGCTCTGCAGTTCTGGGCCAGGACTTTGTGCTATGAAAGCAGCTGCAGGGCAGCCCCAGAGAGATTGCTGTGAGCTCCAGCTGTGCTGTGTTATATCAGCTCAGGTTGGCAGAGCAGGTGCTGCTGCAGCCATCAGCTGCCAAAACTGCTGTGTTTCATTCTTTAAAACCAAGATGTTTTGAATTTCACTCCTAAAGTATTTGTAGCTGGGCTCCTCTGGCTGTTTGGCTTCTGAGTTTTAGTGTCTTCATGGAAATGCATCTAGAATGGCTTTGCTCCTGAGATCAGGACTATGCACAGCAGTGTGTCACACACCTTTTCTCCAGCCTGAAGTCTGAGAGCTCGCCTTGTGTTTTGCAGGAGGAGGGTTTGGAGAAGCAGCTGGTGAACCTTTTAACCGAGCTGTCAGCTGAACACTATGTGCCTGTCTTTGCACACCATCGGATTTCCTTGGGAGTGCTCAGCACCATGACCGCCAGTGACCTGGAAAAGGTACAAGGCAGCAGATAAGCAGTACAGGGCAGCGCTGCTGCTGACCCTGCCAAGCTGTGGCTGTGCCCACAGCAGGTCTTGCAGGACAGAGCACTGGTGGTCCTGGTGTGCCATGTCTGTGCAGGGGGAAGTGCTGATGCTGCTCTGTGCCCTGTCCAAGCAGGTGACAGCTTTCCCACAGCACCTGCAGTGAGCTGTAACTTAGCCCTGCCTTTCAATGTCCCTCAGATGAGCTTTGTAGCTCAGCAGGGGTCACATAGGAATTCCTTCATTCCAGCTCTGATGGAGATTCTTCCCTTGACATGAACAGGTCTCACCAGCATGGCCAAAGAGTTGGCACTGTTCTCTTGGAGGTGTTTCCTTTCTCAGTCCCCTCTGTGCTTTATCACCTGAGTGCTGACAGATCTCCTTTTGCACTGCAGATGGGCATTGCAGAGACTGGCCTGCAGCGTGCCATCCTCAGACGGGCACAGGAGATCCTGGCTGTGGCAAAGACAATCCCAGGTACCAGCAGTTCTTTCCTACCTGCTCCTTGACACACTGTGTGCCAGCAGTGGGTAACCGAGCCTTGAATGGGGAGATCTGTAGGGCCAGATGCCTGCCTAGGGGGAGTACGGCTGTTTGTGTGCCCATGGGAGAGGCAAGGAGTGCTGCACTGTCAGCACTCTCAGCACTGAGCTCCCATGGACGAGCAGCTGCTCTTGGGTGGGTGGGAGATCAAAGCTCTCCTTGAGCTCAGACCTCTGCTTGTGGTTGCAGAGCTGCTGAGGACGGTGGACACCGAGGTCCCTGCAGCCACACAGCCCAGTGCCCCTGAGGAGGAGACCCCGAGTTCTGTGGTCCCCACTGCTCCCCCGCTGCAATGGGATGAGAAGAAGTCAGAGTGCGTTGTCTGCATGGAGCAGGAGGTGAGAACCAGCGTGTGTGCTGCCAAGTGTATTGTCAGAATAGTACAAGTGTATAGTTGTATTTACAGAGCAAATAGCCAGAGGGTATCTAAGAAAAGACTCACCAGTGCTGAGTCTCCTCAGTCGAGATGGGTGCTCACCAGTGTTGAGGCTCACCACCAAACTCCAGACAGGAGCAACGTCCAGACAGAGATGCTGCCTTAGTGGTGGTCAGCCCTTAAATGGGATCTAGGAGAGCTGGAGTTGAGCTTCACCCCTCTGGGGAGCAGAGCTGAATTACCTCCACCTGTGCTCCCACAGCTGACTCGTCACTTGCCTCAGATGGTTAATCAGAGGTTCGGGCTGTGATCAACAGTTTCCCTTACACAGAGCAGGGCTGATTGAGGGCCAGCTGGACGTGGCAGTGTGCAGTGCTCCTCCTCAGGCCTGTTTCACTGTGCATTCCTTGCACAGCACAGGGGCTCTGCTGGCACTGTCTTCCACTCTGAAAGCTGTAGGTGTTGCCCATCATCTCCAGCTTCCTCCTGTGCTTTGTCTAAGGGTGGTGGTGCTGAGGTTATGGTACAGCAGCACTGTTCACATCTTCTGCTCTCTCTCTTACAGGCCCAGATGATTTTCCTGCCCTGTGGCCACGTGTGCTGCTGTCAGACCTGCTGCAAGAGGCTGCAGACCTGTCCCCTGTGCCGCAGGGACATCGCACAGCACGTCCGCATCTTCTACAGCAGCTAAGCAGGCTGGAGGAAGGCATGGCTGTACAGCACCACCCTCATTGCTCCATCCAGGGCAAGGCTCTTCTATCAGTATTAAATACACTCACACAGCATGACCAGCGCTGCCCTCTCCCTGCACGCAGCCCTGGCTGGCTGCTGGCTGCACTCAGGGCTCTCAGCAGCCCTCCACCTTCCTGGTGGATTTCCAGCCTTTGCCTTGGGTTCCTTTTTCAACTGCATCCACTATCCAGCCTGTTTGCCCAGCCTGGGAGCACTGGCTGATGGCACTGTGTGTACTGGTGCTTGCTGTTCTTTGGCTGTGTATTTGCCATAGGAATTGCCTGTTGCTCAGCAGGGCCGCAGTTAGTGCCCTTGCTTCTGAAGCCACTGGGACCCTGCAGCTGCTCTGTTGTGGCCATGGCACTGCCATTCTTCTCCTCCAGGAGGACACGGCTGGGACTTGTTATGCTCTGGGAGGCTGAGAGTGCCTTGCTTATGTGCTGTTGGCCATAGGTGCTCTGGCCAGAAGCCGTTCCTCACTGGGACGTGTTGTGTGGGGGAAGTGTTCCTGTCCCAGAGTGCCAGCTCTGCCTCTCGTACGTGTGCTGGCGTCTGGGTTGTTCCCCATTGTCATTAATAAGTAACGATCCCAGTGGGGCTTTTAATCTCTTGACCTTATCACAGAGATAAGTCTTGTCCTACTGCAGCCCTTTCCCCCAGGAGAAGCTATTAAAGACAGCTGGTTCCTGCTGGTTGGTCCCTTTTTATTGCCCCCTGCCTGGCTGTCCCAGCAGCTCCTCCTCTTGGCCCAGATAAAGACATGGAAGAACGTGAGGCTTTTAATGCAGCATTGATGACTTGCAGGCAGATGGAGACCTCAGGGACCTGTGCTGCCATCATGTTGTTTGCTGGGGCTGGCATTTAGCCTTTAGGGCACGGTGCAGAGGGGCTCAGACTTGCATCCCCCTCACCTGGCAGGGCGTGCAGGTCTCAGCATCTGGTGGGGATCCAGCTGGTCGGGCTGCAGGAGGGCTGGCAGCTCCCAGCACTGCTCTCCTGTTGCCAGGGCCCTGCAGGGAGGAGTGTATCACAGCTGATCTCATCGAGGTGCCAGTGGCTGCCGGCTGACTCCGGTGTTCCCAGCATGGTGGTAATGAGTGACAGGCCCTCGGGCAAGGTCCACAGCCTGTCTGTAACACACTGTGCCAGGAAAGCCGAGGGCAGGAGGCACAGACAGGGCTGAGCTGCCCCTCATCCCCAGGGGCTGCCCCCACTCAGCTGCATGGGGGGATGCAGTGATTGCCAGGGCAGCACCCGGTGCTGTGAGCAACGAGCCCCAGGTCAGGAGTGATGCTGAGCACTGCCAGCCTCTGGGCTGGGCAGCAAAGTGACAAGACCAACACGTTGTGCTGAGGAAATACTTTGAATATCGTGGCTCCGTAAAGGGAAAGAAGGAAAAAATCATTTTGTTTTGTGGACTAGGGCAGATAAGGCATCACGTGGTCATGCACTGGGGTTGGTCATCCATCCATTACACACCACTGGTGGCAGTGCTGGCTCTGTCTCCTGCTTTCGGGGCCACTGGGGCACCTGGAGCGTCATGGCAGCCCTGGGCAGTGGAAGGAGGAGCCGGACCGGCACCACAGGCTGAAGTTCAGCCTCCGCCTTCCAGGGCACGGCCTCCATCTGCCTGTAGCCTTCAAAAGCACCAGCAGCCGCGTGGCAGCGCTGGGAGCAGCATGGCAGCAGGGCTGGAGAGCACCGGGGAGTGCGGGATCTGCTATGAGGCGTATCGGGGCGTCAGGGGCAGCCGGGCACCACAGCAGCTGCCCTGCAGCCATTCCCTCTGCCAGAACTGCCTGCACAAACTGGTGTGCCGTGCCGCCACCGTGGCCTTCATCAGCTGCCCCTTCTGCAGGATGGTGACGCTGGTGCCCGAGATGGCTGCGGGTGGCCGAGGGATGACAGCAGTCCCAGGGACCCTGCACCGAGCCCAGCTCACAGCTGGGGAGGAGGAGGAAGAGAATGAAGGCAGCGCTGCCCGTCGGGCCTCGGGGCACTCCATGGCCATGGATGTGGCATGTGCGGCCCACGCTCCCATCTTTACGGTGAGCAGCATGGTGGCCCCCTGCAGCATCCGCCGCAGCCCCGAGGCACCGGGAGCCTTCGTGCTGGGGCTGCCGGGGCGGGGGCTGCTGCTGGACTCACAGCCACCACTCACCTCCGTGGAGAACCTGCGCCTGGGCTTCGCCGCCGGCATCCTCATCCTCATCGTCGCCACCTTCTTCCTGCTCGTCTTCCTCAAGTAACGACAGGGCTCAGGGCCGGCACTGCGGCCACAACCATCCCCTGCTGGGCCCGGCTCACCTCCAGGCAGCCCAGACCCACAGCTGGGTCAGGAACTTGGGCTCAGCCCCAGTGCACACATCGGATCGTGGTGAGGTGGGGAGAGGACGGGGGCTCTGCTTCACAGAGGATCAGCCCCACAGTGATGGGAGTCGTGGTGCACTCAGCCATGGCTATGCGGCACCAACATGGGCATCAGACTTACTAAAAATTAACAGATTCCAGTGCTTTCTTTGACCCCCTGGGACCTGGCTGTGCTCACGCTGCATTTATGACCTTCCCTGAGCCTCCAGCCATCCCAGCAGCAGGAGTCACAGCACCCTGGAAGATTCCTTGGGCTGCATCCATCTGGGATCCAGAAGGGCCATGGGCAGCAGGGGCTGCAGTGTGCTGAGGGTGATGGATGGGGAACTGCAGTACTTTGGTGCACTGCAGGGGTCAGAGATGGGCACCATCCATCCCACACAGCTGTGAGGACCAGAGGAGGGGGGATGGGAAAGGTTGGGGCTGTTTTTCTGGTGGTGAAATGTTGTTAAAAAGCAACTTTCTGTGCTTTCTCCCTGTGGTGCTCAGAGCAGAGTCATGGCTACAGCTCTGGCTGCAGGCACAGGGAAGGGGCAGCTGGGAAGGACATTAAAAATGTACATTGGTCCAGCATTGTCTCCAGTCATTTTTCCATGCACCTGAGACAGAGCTCTGCAGCAAAGGGGTTCAGGAGCACAAGGTGCCATCTGTCTCCCAGCAGCCAGCTCAGGGGCTGGGCACTGTAAGCAGTGGCACAGGGTGGGGGCGCTTACCTTCCCCTGGCACAGCCCATCATGTCCTCCTAGAAGCATTTCTAGATCCTTTGTTTCATTTCTTGAGTAAGAGGTAGCTCAGTTTTTAAGTGCACACAACTGGATTCTGGTAAAGCCACCAGAAGCAGAAAATACAGGTTTAATTGCACTTTATTTATCAAGAAATGAAATGCAAGTCCTTCAGGCTACCTGTATCGGGAAACAAGAAGTGGAATGTGTTAGTAGGAACCTGCACAGGGCACTGCTGCAGGGGGGAGGCCGGAGCCACAGCAGGGTTTGTGCACTCAGACCCACATGAGGACAGGATTTCCACACACCACCAATCTTCAGCACTGAGATATCACTCAGTTCTTTCATTTCTAGAGCAGCTGGTAGGAAACCCCAGCCATGCTGCCCCTGTGACAGCAGCACGGCCCCAGCAGCCACTTGGCTGCTCCACAGACTTTGGTCTCCTCCCCAGTTTCGAGCTGCATTTGGCCATTTGCCACACAGTGCTTTGGATGGGGCAGGGAGCTGACAGATGGCTGCACACAGACACTTCTATTCCCCCCCCAAAAAAGATGGCACAGGCCAAATTCAGTGGAAGCTAACTGTTGGTGGAGTTATACTCGTGGCTTCCATCTTACTAATGGAGCAGGGGTATGAGCGTTACTTGTTTTAACAACACTACATACTTTTCCTAAGTTGCTTTAAGTGCAGTGAGAAACAGAAGTGCCAAGAGAAATCCAACCAGTCTGCACAGCTGCCTCTCCTCATCACCCTCCTCCCTCTCTGCACTCAAGCCGAGCAGCTGAGCTGCACCCCCTGGCTCCCAGCAGAGCCCAGCTGAGGCTGCATTACAGCACACCTGGCCACCACTCCATCAACTCCTGCTGTGTTCATCACAGCAACAGAGAAAAAGGCACAGGAGAGAGGCTGGGCTGGCTGCAGCAGACAGAATTATTCCCAAAAGATCTTCACTTTTAGTCTGACTTCTACAAAAGTTGTTACCTACTGCAGGGTCCTGCCGGATTTGTTCTTCTGAAGCAATTTACGTAGTTCAAATTTGCATAAAGTTTCAGATTAATCAACCAATGGTTCACAGAAGGACAGTGATACAAACATGCAGTGAGAGCAGTTGGTTCCTTCAGCTCACCCCAACCTCTGTGCATGTCTGTCAGGTCAGAACAATGGGTCTGAGCACCCAAGAGTGCAAAGAGAGACTCCCACTCTCAGGCCCTGTCAGTCTGCAGTAGAAAAGCCTGAGGAGTCCTTGGCTGTTCACAGCTGTCCCACAGATGCAGCTCATTAAGTGCTAAGTGCGCAGGGAGTGGCCATGCCCACAGCAGGGGCCTCACAGGCTCAGCTGGCAGCTCTTCATCCCAGCCAGTCCAGATCATCATCCTCATCATCACCGAAGAGTGGAGCTGGAGGGGGGCGACCCTTCATGCTCTGGAAATCAAAGCAGAGGGAAACCTGTCAGCCTTACCAGCTTCCCAGTGTTCAGTAACTGCATACAGCTCTGGCTCAAATCTCCATCTGATTTTAGGAGATGATAAACAAGAAGCATCATTATTGATGTTTTTACGTTTATCATAGGGTGGCTTAATCTTCTAGGAGAGATGCTTACAGTTGAAGAGACAGGGGGGGAGTAGGAAAACAAACCCCCCTTTACTTCACTCACGACCTTTTCTTAATGCTGTGCAAGAAGGAGTTTGTTGTCACCATTTCAGCCTGTGCAACACCTCCAAGTGCAGTGAGAAACAAACCCAGAAGCTGAGTTTACACAGAAAATGTTTGGGAAGCTCCAAGTTCAGCCAGCAGGGGCCAGTCAGCCCCCACAGATCAACTGCAGGTCAGCACCTGAGTAAATTCAGTGAGAGTGGAAAGCAAGACGTACCACTTCCTCCTCATCCTCCTCTTCGGAGGGAACTCGAGGCTTTGGTGATTTAAGAGATGCTGTTTTGAAGAAATCGTCATCCTCAAAGAGGCTGGAAGATAAAAGAACAAGCAGTTCACTTGCAGGATACGGGCTCTTGGTTTCCTTTTATGTGTTTTATTAAGAATGATAAAGTCTCACCACCACTTACACTTTACCTTGAATCCTTTTGGCTAGGGCTGGAGCCCAGTTCCTGCTGCTGTGGGACTTCTCTGATGGTAGGTGAGCTCTTCTCTTCTGTTTTGGATTCTGAAGCAGGCTCCTGGTCAGAACCAGCTCCATCTGATGGGTCTGTGCAGTTTTCCCCCTCACTATTTAAGGGAGGGGGCTCTAAGCCTCCCACAAGCTCCTCTGCCTCCTGCTCTGCCGCTGGTTTGTCTGCAAGCACAGCCACATCCACTTCTTCTGGCTTCGTTTTTAGAATTGAAGGATCTGCAACTTCTGTCTGCAAAGACACTCCAAAGGGACTGCATTCAGTCTCTGCTTCCCTAACAGGGCCACTCTCCTGCTGCTGCTCAGTCAGAACAAAATCCTCATTTACCTTGGGAGCGGCCTGTTCTGCAAGCTCAGGCCCCTTATCAGCATTCAAGCAGCGCTCAGTTCCAGAAGAGAGAGATTCCTGTTGGACCTCCTCCTCTTCCAGTACTCCACCGCTCTGTGGTGCCTGCTCCTCCTCAGGCATTCTGCTCTCAGCAGCAGGAGGTGCAGATTCACCTTTGTGGCCAGACGATGTGGAGCCTGTGCTCACTTCACTGGGATCAACAGAGCACACAGCACCCCGGGCAGGGCTGTGCTGCGCGAGCTCTTCCTGGTCTGTCTTTGCTCCAGGCGATCCCTCTGGCCTCCCCTCTCCGGGTTCCTCCTCCTTTTCACTGTCATGCTCTGGTCTCTCCTGCTGCTTGCTGAGCAGCTGCAATGTTACAGTCTAAGAAATAGAGAGAATGTAGGTTACATCCTAGACAAACCATCTCAGATCTCTATGTTGTCCCACCACGAGGTTGCTTTGCTACCCACAGTAACATTTCTGCTTCACAGTTATTTTGTACTCCCTACATTGTTTCAGCACAAGCCTTTATCTCTCACATTTATTACTTTCTATCTCTTATTACTACTGTACCTTGATAGTGTTCATGACAACACCTAGAACCATCCTGCCACTGTATGTCTCTTCCAGCTCAAATTCACCCCGAAGACACTGAAATACCCCATTCATTATCTTCTTTACCTGGAAAACAGCAAGACGGGAAGCAGGCAACTCATTAACATCTGAAGCACATGACAAAAGATAAGGTACTTCCCTGGGCAAAGGAGCAATAAACTCAAACAAACACATGCTGACTCAAAGAACTTACTGCTTGTCAAATCAGGAATTCTGATAACAAAGTATGACACATCACATCGTTTTAATTCAGAACTATTATACACACCAAACCCACCCCTCCAAAACTGAGGAAGGCTGCACAGGTTTTAAGTCTAAGCTTCTTTTGCACCTCGACAGGTCCTGTTACCAAAACCATATTGCTTTCATAGAGAAAACAAATCCAAAGAAAAATGGTGAGGACAAATACTGGCTGTTCAAACTCACTTCTTCTGTGAAGTTCACAGGTGAAGATCTGTCCTGACTCTTCTCCAGCTTTTGGATACGTTCTTCATAGCGAGCCTTCAGTATCACTATTTCAGACTGCAAAGCTGAATACTGCCAAAGAGAAACTAAAAGTTACAACAGTTGTAGTACTATTTGTGGAACTATGTTTACAGTGCTGTTTTATGTTTTTAAGTGAAGGGCAAATTGTCAGTTGACAAGCAAGGCAGGGACCAGGCCTTATCACTCAGCCTGTTCTGGTTTGCTGGAAGCAACATGAGTCTTCCTTCCCTCTCACATTCCTGAACTCATGTTCTTGTTCTGTACACAGGTGGCCTCAGGCTAACCATTACTGCACTCCAGTTTGTATTCAGCTGCTACGTTATCCTCTTTACCTTCTCTTTGATAGGCTCCAGTTGTTCCAAATGTTGCTGAAGCTCGGA
The DNA here is from genome assembly GCF_054131305.1 of Coturnix japonica. NCBI lineage: Eukaryota > Metazoa > Chordata > Aves > Galliformes > Phasianidae > Coturnix > Coturnix japonica. The sequence goes on from NC_140683.1 coordinate 10,517,976, forward strand.
CAATTTTTGTTCCTCTGCTTTTTTCAATTGTTTCAGAGCTACAAGCTGAAAGACAAGGACTAGAGCCCATCAGTTTACAGCCCTGTTCAATGTCATCCAGCTCAGAACTATTTCTGCTCAAAAACAGCCACTGAGATAGAGTCGTATAGAGATTGTGGCTGTTGCTTTAGCCTATACATCAGTTTGGCTCTAGCTCACCCAGGAGCTGCAACAGCAAGTTCACTAGCCCACAAAGCCAGTGTAAGAGATATACTCAGCATCTTGCAGAATAGGTCAAATTCCTCAGACAGCCAAGAGGTTAAAAGCCAAACCACCATCAGGGAGCAGAGGACTTGGTTACAGTCAACAATTATTTGGAATTATATTTCAGCAATGAGGAACAGTCCCTTACCTTCTCTTCCAGCTGCAACACCTGCTGCTGCAGGGAGTCTCTCTGCTCACACACCTCCTGGTACTGCCTAACATGCTGCTCCTTGGCAGAGGCCAGCGTCCGTTCACATTTGGCTTCCCACTGGGATTCCAGCTCTGCCTGGATGAGTGATAGCTGCCCACCAAGTAAGATAGATGGTTAGAAATAAACATGCACTCAATCTGAACCTGTGCAACAACTTGCAGAAAACCTGGGGCCCAGACAAATAGTGGAAAAGCAACACAACCTGCCCTAAGCTGAACTACCTACATGCAGATGGCAGCCATCATCAGCTCCTGCTCTCACCTCAGAGTTCAGTTCCAACCACAACCCCACAAATCAGCCCAGATTTCAAATCTCCTGGTATTTTTCCATAAAGGTGTTCGCTCATCAGCAGCCACATATCTATCTTTCAACTGGAAAATAAGTTCAAGCTAATGCCTCTCTTGTACCTTTATAACAGGCTAAGTGTGATACTGCATGCCAGTCTGCATCAAAACTCTACAGTACAAATCTTGGAGTCAAAAAGCAGTTACAAACACCAGCAGATATTTTAGGAAGACAAAGAAGTGAACTCTGTTAAAATTACCCCCTGAGCAAGTGGCCAATGTCTTCATTCTTTCATGACCCAAGCAGTTTTTAACAGCTATTTCTACCTGTGGGTCACTACAAGTTTTCTAGACACCAGCAGGAGAAGCTCCCACAACTCCTTACCTGCTCTGCTGCTGCCTGGTCAGTTGAAGTCCTTGCCTTTTTCAGCAACTGCCGAAGTTTGTCCAATTCCTGCTGATATGATCTGCGTATTTCTTCCATCTCTTCCTCTGCTTGAGCTCTCTCTGCGAGGGATTTCTTCTTCCGCTCAGCAAGATTCTGCAATACAGAACAGAACTTAAGCACAGGCCAGACTGCACTAAAGTAGCTTCTTCTTGCTAGAAGAGCTTACTTGATGATCCTATTTCAAAACAAAGTTGATTTATCTAGTAGTTAGGAAGGTTAGCATAGCACTGAGTAAGACTAGGAAAAAAAAAAAAATAAAAATCAAATGACATAAGCACAAGAGATGCACCAGCTTGGGAATCCTTTCCTGCAGACAGAGACAGGGTTCACTTAATCTGCATGCTTATAAGCAATGTCACTGAGGTAAATTTCCAGCAAACAGCTGAAATCCTGCATCTCTCTGCAATGCTAGCACCAAACGTACCTTTTCAAGAGTCTCCTTCTCTACCCTTAGGTCTGTTAGTTCTTCTTCCAGTGCTGAAATCTTCATGTCCAAGTGTTTACGGCTCTGCTTCTCAGCTTTGAATCTAGTTTGGGTGTCCTCAGAGGCTTCCTGGAGCTCTGCAGAAATACATTTTATTGTGGGTGTCAGCACAACATGATTCAAACTAAAGGCTGACAGAAAGAAGCAATGCTTTTTGCACAACCACATCAACATGGTTTGCATCTGCAATAGGAACACAAATATATCAAAGGCTGCTTCTGTGAAGTGGGAGAGTTTACAACATCAGTCTTGATCTAAACTTCTTAACCAATAGGAAATCTAGATCCTCAACAGTATGCTGGACAGTAAGACCAAGGGTTGGCTTCTACAGAAGGCACCCTTGTGACAGAGTGACTTTGCTCATCAGTTCAGCCCACTGTCCTATTAGCAGTGCCAAGGATGCATGTGTCCTTCAGACATAATGGCGTGTCTCTACCCTCTGATACCCCTGTGAGTGATACTAGGGAAAGCAGGAACAGATACCCCAGAACAAAGGAAAAAAATATGACTTACAGAAGAGGAAAAAGAATGACACAGAGGAGCTCTCAAGGAACAAGCTGAAGTTTTACCTGCTAACTGTGCTTGCATTTTGTTGAGCTGTGTCTCATGTCGCTCTGCCTCCTGCAGGGCAGCAGAGAGCTGTTTCCGCAGATCCATTTCCTTCTTCTGGTGTGCAGTCAGCTCCAGCTGCAGCTGGGAAACCTGTGCTGTGGCAGATGCCAACTCCTCTGCAACTTTGGCCTGTGGCACAAAACAACAGGGAAAAGGGGGAAGAAAAGAAATTGCAGGGTATGCAAACATGAGAAGTGCCAGAACTGTGCTCACAGGAAGAATGATAAGGCTGTGGAGACCTTGTCAGGGATCCAGCACCTAGCGGGCACCCCCTAATTGAAGAGTTACTAATCACCTTTTGCCATGTTACTGTCTCCACACCAACTGGAAAGGTGCACAAGGCCACCAGCAACCTCATTATATTGCTTAACTCAGCCAGTTTTGTTTTTCTTTCCCCTATATAGTTTAAACACATTTATAAGACTTGAACAGAGCTATCAGTACTGGTACTGAGTTTCCATGCTATGCCACTATCTACTCAAGTTAAAGCCTGGACTCTGAGACCTAATTGTTTTCAATAAGCTTACAAATCCCTGAAAAACCACACAGAAAATAGGCTTATTATAACAAAGAAAGCACATTCTCTCACAAGCATGTGGTGCAGCCACCTTGAGGCAGTTGCACAGCTAGGGCTGCCATTTTTGAGCACAGTTCTCAATGTAATTTGTTAACCTGTTTAGATTTAGCATTGCTCAAAGCCAGCAACTTGCATAAAACCTGGTTCTGAGACAGCTCATTAGACAACTTGCAAGCAACGCATTTGGAAAGGCTCAAGACACCAAGACAAAGACACAGAGTGTTTCCAATCTTGTTGCATAAGTCACAAGATTCAGAGGATCCTCTGGAGAGGCAGAACTACATCCATCAGAAAATCTCACTTGCTGCAAGGAACACCTAAACAGCTTGTACATCTCTGCTTGCATTTGGATTCCTAACAGGCTTTCACGTTGCTGTAAGTGGTAAGTCCTTCTGAAGCTCCTCTCAGTGTTATCTCCATGAAGGAAATAAAGACTGTGATCAGCACCTTCTGGCAGAGAAAAGCAGTGTGCAAAATCTTTCTAGTCATGGCAAGGATGATGCATGCTGACCTTTAGGGCTTGGATTCTACACCATGAGTTTTTAAGAACCACGTTGACTGAGACTGACTAAAACCAGATCTGTTTTCTTCTTATGCTTTCCATAAGCATCTCATTACTGTTCAGGATACAGACTCCAAGCAGGCTAAAAAGAACCCCATGGTATATCTAAAGGGTATATTTTAACGCTTCCTGTTATCTATGTGTGCCCTTAAGTAAAGTAAAAAGGAAATCCTAAGCCAGGAAATGCTATTAGACTGAAGACTCCACAGTGAGCATTTCATGACTGCACCAGCTCAGCGCCAGCCTCCAGGTACCAAGAATCTCACATGATTCATGCGTGATCTTACAATTATGTGATCACAGCTATTTCTCCTGTGAGGGAAATGAAATGAGCAGCAACGTGGTGAAGGTTGTTGAAAGGTCTCCCCAAGAAGGAGGCAGCCAGCAGCTACACTGCTATCAGTTATAAAGCCCCTTTCCAAGTGGAAGATCTGAGGCAGCTCTTTTCATGACAACCAACTCCTAACTACCTTCAAGAGGAAGCTGGACTAGCACCACGTAGGGCACAATTATCTATCATCTACAGTCAGCAGACACACTGCCTCACCTGGTCCCAGCCCCGATCCACTGGCAGCTTGTGCTAGGAAGAAAAAGCAGTGACAGGAAACAGGGAGAGTTAAGAACACAACTTGAAAGGCAGAATCATTCATCATCAGAACAGCTACTGCTTTATTATTGGAGCATGAGATATGCCAGAGAAACATTTAAATTATTCAAGAACTGTAAAAGTTTAGATGGAAGAAGGAGAGAAGTGAGTTATCAGGCTGGTCATCACCAGGTCCTACACATAACTATTGTTTCATTGCCATTATGAAATGGAAAACTTGATTGAAAGCTGTGATGTGCTCTGCCAGGGCCAAAGATCCATAATCCCAAAGCACCAAGTTACTAGCGTCTCTTCTCAGGGATCCTTGTCTACAGATTCCTGGTCTCTATCATAAAATAAAGGACAAAACTCAGTTTTTAAGAACAGATAAAACTGTTTTAAAATTCTCTTCCCTGGTTCTCTTACCAGAGCTATAAAGGGAAACAGCAGATTAGATAAAAGGAAGAGGAAGGAATGCCAGGCTTCAGATTGCAGACAATCCTCTATTGAAACTAGGGGAAAGCTTCTCTGATCTAGCCTGAAGCCTGTTTATGTAACAGCATGACTGCTCAATCAAGTGGAGTCCTGCTGCAGATGATGCCTGAAAACTCCCTTATATTTTCCTTGTACTTCCAGAAGATGCTCCCTCCCCCACGCAAACAGGATCTCACACTCAGCAACAGAAAGGAATTTATCTTCTCACCCTATTCCTGGTTAGATAGTTTTACAACTCTACTTATAGATATGTAGTCTGAACTCTCAGTGGAAAAATACACTCCTCCATCTGCTGATACCAGCACACATATCAGCCATATTACTTCATTCTTTACTCTACAGAAACACTTGTTAGCATGCTTTAGAGAGCAGCTACTTCCATCAAATTTTGGTGCACCAGTTCATGATTCTCATGCAGAGCAAATATTTATCTTATCACATTTGGATTGCAGAAATACACATTTAGCTGGGGAGAATGGTGCAAGAGAGAGCGCTGCAATTTAAGCTGACAGTGCTTAAGAAAGCATAGAAGACACCATGCAATTAGAGAGCTCAGAGCTGCCCTACCAGGGTTAGACTGACATGAGTGCACTTCACAGTATAAAAGCCAAGCATGACTGCATTTAACTGAACTGAAAGCTGCCTTCCAGTAGTCCTTCTCATAAAAGCACAACCCATTATCCTAGAAATAGCTCCCTTGACTGCTATTAAAAAAGGTGTTTAAAAAAAAAAAAAAAAGCAAACCAAGCATAAACAATGCAGAAGCTCTATAAGAAAAAGTTTCCTATCAGCTATGCTAAATCTTTATGACAATTAAAAAAGAGAAAAACTCTTCTGAAACTGTCAGCACAACTATGTGCATTTTCAGCCAGACCAGGCCCCATGAGGCACATAATACCTTAATGTGCTGGGCATGTACTTATGAAGTTAATGAAGTACTTCCCTGTTAAATTATGAGTATTCAAGCTGTGACAGCATAGCAATCAATTTATGAACTCTGTGCTGCTTTTATCTTGAAAGCCATGAAAACATTCACTTTTCTTTTTTCAAATCTTCTTTCAAAATATTGAAAACTACAGTTATCTTGTATGAGATCTGACTTAACCTGTCCTGGCTGGAGTCATAAGCCTAGGATTCTGCAGTGCTGTCAGCATGGTTTTACCTTCTCCTGTTCTGCATGCAACACTCTTGCCTGTGTGTTTTCATTTGTTGCTTGCAGTGAGTGGTTCCTCTGCTCCATTAACAGGTTACTTTGTTCAACGTATCTGTAAACAGGGGAAGATGGCACAAGCATTTATATACATATGCAAAAGGAGAAGGAAACATGAGACAGACAAGGCATTTCAAATCAGCTTTCATTGATAAGAAGTCCCAGACAGTTCTGTATCACATCCTGCACTAAAAAGTACCTTACCACCAAAGGGTGGAATGGGCACTCCTGGCCTTCAGCACAGATTACATCAGTTCAGACACGTGCTTTACCTCACTGCCACCAGTTTACGATTCCTATCACACAGTCAAGACTTTTGCTAGCAGAAACCAGTGATTGCCAGGCTATTTCCTCAACTATGGAACACAACACTGGATCTGGGAACACCACATCCTGTATAACTTCTTCCACCTCACAAAAAGGCCAGCAAAAGCAAAATAACCCCCAGAAGCAGAGGACGCATGCTCAAAGAAAGTAGCATGAGAACTTTTCTTTTACATATTCATGTTTACTGTAAGATCTCATTTGGAGATATACCCTGCAAAGACAGAAGGGGATTAAAAAACACCAATATTTTAGTTAAAAAAAATAATAAATTAATCAGAACTTCTCTCCATTATAGAGATAGGACACCTCCTAACTACATCTAAGCAAATGTAAGACAAAAACTCCTTGCAGGTGCAGGCATGGTATACCTTCCACTTCTTACCTCTGATTCCGCTCTATCAGCTCACTGATCTTTTCATTCTGCTCTTCAATTCGACTGCTCTTCTCAAATACCTCTTGTTTCAGCCTCTCATTCTCCTAAAGAATAAGTTCAGCATGAATATTCACCATACTCAGGTACTGCTGCAAGGAAGTTTAAGTATTTGTTCTGCAGAGATGACTTATAGCAGTGAGGTGTTTCACAGTTAGTTGCAGCTCACTGTCCAGTAAGGCTGGCTATGATCACCTGGATTATGCGCTGGATGTTGCTCATGATCATAGAGGCTTCCATAGTAACAGACGAGATACCAGGCAGTAGTGAGCTGTTCCCAGCATTTTGTTTCTTCAGCTCCTCCACCTGTAGAAACAAGCCAGATGAAATGAGTTCATGGATGTAGGTAGGTGTCAACCACCTGCCATTTCACAGAACCATTTCACTTTTCTGTCTCTAGGGTGCATCACCTAAAGTGCAATGAAACAACACAGCACTTCAGATTGTATTTAGGGAAGTAAGTAAAAACACCTTCCCCAAAGCTTGTACTAACTTTTTCCATAGTAGCTGAACTGCTACCATTTGAAGGTCTGACAAGATTGGATTATTGAAGTTAGGATATTATTTACAAACTTAACGCAGGTATTTACAAAGAGCCATCTCTACAGACTATACTTGGAGAGCAAACAGTAGTAGCTCTGTTATCAGTCCTGTCTATGTCACACATTACCTTGGCAGCAAGATGATCCATTTTATCTACTACTTTGCTAACAGCCAGTCGGATTTCAGTGTTATTTTGCCGAACTTCTGTCATCAAAAAGGAAGTAACGTCCCCAGGTGCTTGAATGGAAAGGAGAGAACAAAGAAGAACATTTGAAACAGCACAACATTACAGTCAGGGTAAATATGTGTATGTTACCACCACCACCCAAGGTGTCAGCTCACTGCAGGTATTAAAAGCTTCCATAAAGCATGTACTTCTGAAACATACCTTGGTAAGGTGCAGGATACATCTGTCCTACAGGCTGGAGCTGAGAAGCAGATGTAGCAGTTTGGGGATAAGCAAATGGCATGCCTGGATATGGCTTGCAGAACAAAATCGACATGTTAGATATTTTCTCCTCTTATACTAAAATGGTTTTAGACCCCAAAACAAAGATTATATTTGAAAAGAATGGAAACAAAAAACAGAGAGTAGAAAGTCAAAGAAACACAAACAACAGCTTTAGCTTTAGGAAAAACAGCACAGACATTTCTTTAAAGGCTAAAATATTTAAGTGTTTGAGTTACTACAGTGTAGTAAATGACCTTCTTCACTGAAGCTGAAGGACATGTGTTACCTTACATTCATGGAGGTAAAGATCAGCAAAAAGAAAGGCACTGCAAGCCTTCTAAAAGGATTTTTCTTTTGCTGGACGAAAAGTGACTCACAAACATGTGGGTCAGTGAACTCACCCAGGAAAACAGACCATGACCAAAAAAACCTAACCTAAAATGACTTAGTTTTCACCTGCCCTGCAAGTACGCGGTAATTTGTTTTATCCACCACAAAAGCTGATACTGAAAAAGGATGGTTAACTCTTAGTTCAATAAGTTCTTACTAATCAAAAACTAAGAAGCATGTTATTTAAACCTCAGAATGTCGAAGTCCTGGAAAGCAGCCTGTCAGCTTTATATGCTACTGGAGTCCTTGCTCTCAGCAACAGAGTGAACGAAGACTTCTGATTAAAAACAGAAGTTCTAATAATCTCCTTGATTTGAGTTTGGTACCTGAAAGCCCTGTGCTCCTCCAGGCAGAACTGAATGGGGCTGGATCGTCGCAGGTATTAAAGCAGCAGAAGATACTGGGGGTGCAGAACCAGACGCCTGAGCTACTGAAAGGGAACAAAGAAACCCAGCACATCAGAAAGCTGCTAAAGATATTTGAGCTTTTAAAGGCAAAAAAAACCCCGACAACAATAAACCCGCCTCATTGAAGACCAAAAATTTAACACAACCCTGTCTGTAGTCTTGTGAAAAATCAAATGCAGTCAAAGAATTGAGAGTAGGATCAAAGCATTACCCTTCATGGAAATTTCACTTCTAACCACAAATTCAATTTAGACAAACTCTGCCATTCAAACAAAGGTGCTTTGAATTAACAAACACACAGTGTTACCCAGATGGATTCTGAAGGCTGCTCGGCTGACACTCACTGGTCTATGATGGAAAAACAGGTCAGGTCTGCTCTTGAACTGCCAACCTTCTGATACCCTTTACTACCATTTCCAACCAACAGATTTTGCAAGCCACAGAAATCTCAGACATCTCAGCACGTTAAATGACAGGGTGAAAGGCCAACTCACTAATTATTTTGTGATAAAGCTGCTTTTCCTCAAGTAGCAATGTGTACACAAGATCATTTAAAAAAAACAAACAATGAATGAATTCTATCTACAGAGCTTTGGATCAGTACATCTTATCAGAGTTCATTAGATCCTACTTCAGTTTCTGAGAGCAATCTTCTACTCACACTGGTACTTGAAGGCCACAGCAAAGTGAAATTTCTCTGTTCCCAACACTGCCTCACCAGCATATTACCTTGTGGTGCCACTGTAGGCAGTACTGCATGAGCTGGCTGTGATGATCTCATGGAAGATGAAACCACTGGTTGTGCTGCCCCTCTCAGTGAATTTGGATCCTAAAAACATTTCTACATATTAAAATGAACATCCAAGAGCAGCTTAACATTTTGAACTAAGTCTATTTGACACTAGCTGTTACCCTATTAATGCATTTAAACTACTCAGGAATACTGAAATTATTGAAATTTTTTTGCCACAGAAACAACGTGCATTCCCTGGAGAGCTATTACTATGAACTCTAAGCAAATCACACAGAAAGCATTGAAACAAAATCTCACATAAGTCATTAACATACCTCTATTTCTGAGTCACTGGAGTCAAGCTGACTACCTGCTGTCCCAGCAAGGAAAGGCAGCATGGGTTGACCCATTTTAGCCATTCGAGAAATTAGCTTTGCCTTTGCAACGTCTGGATTCTGAAAGAAAACACTTGAAGTTATTCTTCCTCTGTCACACAGAAGTCTAACCCTGACAAAGGCCCAACTCACTGCCTCACCACTTAAAGCTCACCTACATAAGCTCGCTTCTTTTAACTTTTCAGTGACTGAATAACTAACTTTCAAGACAAAATGATGAATGTATTCACCTGTCTTATTTTCTGTACTCTCCCGCTGGGCTCACACTGCTATCATTACACGGAAAACTGGCACAAAGCACAGCAGTAAAAAAAGTGATGTGGAACACATCTTGATCTCATGTAGAATGTCCCAGTTACTCTTTGCTATCCATTTCAAATTTGTCCATTTATATGAGAAGACAATTAGCTTTACGAGAACGCACATGAGCAAAGTAACTTGGCATTCAAAAGCAGGAACCAGAACTCAGAACTGGGACTGCAGTTCCTCATGTCTTGCTATCTTGTTCACAAACAAGGTCCTGATCTGTTGTTAATAAGGTGAGTATTTGCAAGTATCCTGCATGATGTTCGCTTGATCTTCAGCAATACTTAATATAAAGGTGAAAACCACCAAGTTTCCCTACATAAGGCTTCAAATTAGTTAGGAAATGAAGCAACAGCACTTACCGCTAACTGTTCACTGATCGAGTTTGACTTGGCCCGAACAGCTGGCTCCCTGAAAAGCCAAACAGATGTGTCAATAACAGCAGTAAATCAAAATGAAATTCAGGATCTAAAATTGTGCTTTTCTGAGAAAGCTGTTGTAGCAGAACCCATACAGCTTAACAACACTAGATCTCAGAAACACTGTAGAGCAAAGATATCTTTCATGGGTGCTCATCTCAGCATTCAAGAAGAAACCTTTCTGCAACATTCACCTACATTCCCACACACTGATGGCACAACACTGGCACACAGAGGATGCACATTTGCCAAGTGATGTGTTAGCACAACACTGTCCTAGATGTTTATCAGCATTAACACATTGCAATGCATCAAGTTGTTTTAACAATGCTTCTGCTTACCCGGGCTTTGGAGGTATTGTGGATGGAGGCAATAAAACAGGGTCTGCAGAGAAGCCATCTGAATTAGGTATTGGTGAAGGTGCAAGAGAATCCCTTGAACTAACACTCTGTCCATCTGAGCCAGAGCCTTCCTTCACTAGCTTCACCTTAAGAAACATATAAATAAAATATTATTCCGAGCTCCCAGAAAGGATTTTTTATCAACTTACTCACTTCTGATGACTACTCCTTTGCCAAGTTTATTCAATTCGAGTAAGAACATGTATGACTTGGAACATACAAGAGAACATTCCATCATTTGGAACTGCAGAAGCAGAGTCTTTACAGCCTGTTAGTCCTCACTATTTGGAGTTGTAATAGCTCACAGGTAAGACAGTAAGGAGATCCCAAAGCAGCTGGAACAGACACGGCTCAGTAAACAGCCTATGGATTGCTTTATTTTAAAGGAAACGCACCTTCCTGAGGCATTTTGTTCATTACTGTTTCTGAGCTGCATTTCTCAAGCAAACAGCAAATTTCTGCAGACAGACTGCACCATCCAACAACAATGCAGATGCAAGATAAATACTTGGGAGAAGACACTCACCCGCCTAACCTCCACCTCAAAAACTAAAGTAGAGTCTGGAGGGACACGGCCAGCCACTCCCTGAGTCCCATAGGCCAAGGCTGGAGGAATAATGAGATAGCGTCGTCCTCCTTTCTTCATCCCCATCATTCCTTCTTCCCAGCCCTTTGGCATTCAGGTGCCAGAAGAGAAAGCAAACAGCCCGATTACTGACATTACAGTTTCTTTTAACTACACACCGATCAAGACTGCTCCAGGCACCATTTACAGAAAGTTCCAAAGCACAGAGAGCTTCTTGCTCAATTTTAATGTGCAATATTAAAGACGTATCTTACATCAATTCAATGGCCTTTATAAAATGACAGCATTAACTGAAGAATAAAGATGCAAATCTGAATTTCCTTGTTTGGTGTCAAGAAGCCCTGTTTCTAAGTAATGGATTATGTCACTTCCAGAATAGGGAGCTTCCTACTTTCAAAATAGGACAACTTTCCACTCTTATTTTGAAGGAGACTTCGACATACTACATAAATTAAGGAAACAGACATTCGTTGAATGAGCCACCAGCATTTCCGATTAAATGAAACATATAAGAAAGAGTGTGTACGAGTCCTGAACAAAGTCTTCAGTAACAGAAAGATTCAAGACAATAGTTCTATTACAGTGAAACACTAGAAGTTCTACCTTGATGACCTTTCCAGACCCCAGCTTTAGGCGCAACAACTTGTCCTTGTTGATGTTCGAGTCAAACACCTGGTCAGTCAAAGAGCAAGAATACAAAATCACATTGACTTCTCAACTGTTTCAAGATTCTCAACACTGCTTTACAAATTTCATAAACTCCCACAGCCTCTTACATACTATTTCACTTCCTGTTTCCCTATGCTATGCACTATGCTAGAAGTGGCAGGTTTCTCCCAGGGACTCTCAAATCCATACATTAGTAGGTGGTAGAAATGTCTTTACCTGCCCAAGCCCATTGTTCTGGAACAGCCAGCCTGTGTAGGCAACCTCCAGAGAGTCCCCTCCTTCAACTCCCTGCCCTTCTCCAAGAAAGAGATCCTGGTAGAGGACTGAATCAAGCACTGGGGAGCTGTTGTATTTGGCGATACACACCTGCAAAAAGAAAGACACATCAGCATCTTGACCATTAAGTCGTGGCATCACGACTGCTTTACACATCTGATGCATTTCTTACTGCACTGATTAAGCACCGCTTATGGATGTGCTCAGGAGGCATCCCATGTGTCCCTGAGCTGAACTTTGCACTACCAGAACTTCAACTGAAAAGATTTTTTCACCTTCCAAAAACAAAGAGATGCATCATAATCTGCCTGCTGTTTAAACAAGTAGCAAGTGATATCCTGCACAGAGTAAGTAGCTACCTGCTTACTGAAATCCATCGCTGCCTTTTCTGATTCAAACATGATTGACCAGTTTTGTCTTTGATCATCATAGAACGTGCTGTAATTGTTGGACTGAACCTGTGGGAAAGGAAATCAGCTCAATGTTATATGCTAAAAAGATGCATTCAATTAACATGGAAATAATTAAAAAACACTATATCTGACAGAAACTTTAAATATGAGCTACTGAAACTAAATAGAGGTAGAGAAAGAATCCTGCCACATTACCACCCAATTTCAGAATGAAGAAACTGGCCCTTATTACTGAGCTCATCATCATGGGAGAAATGTTTCAAAGACTCAGTACTTCATAGATGCTGCAGCTTTATTAAGATGGTTCTTTGAAGCTACATTCTGTTATAATGAGATTTTCCAGTTGTAAGTCTGATTACAGTAGGACTTCCACATGCAACCAGAGTCACTCAGTACTTAATACTAAATAAAACGTTAACTACATAGCTACATAACCCTTTAATCTTACAAAACATAGAACTAGACAGCAAGCTAGGATCCTAATCAGACATTAGGATTGGAATTCTATTATTTCAGAGTCATCAACCAAGAAATTCCACATCTCCATAATAACAAGCTAACAGCAAATCACAACACCCATCTTCTGTAAAATCAGCAGAAAACAGCTTCCTGAGAGATCCCATTTTAGGGCTTACAATGTTTTAAGTGGCTCTTATCACAAAAATGCTGAGTATCAAGACTCAAGACTTAGAGCGGAAATACTTCCTTGCCATCACTTCCATCTGCTGGCTCATTTGTATTTTCTGAGACACTTAACCACAGATGATTAGCAGGGGGAATTCTGTTACTACATTTTAGGATTGCAAATCTCAAGAACATCTGTAATGCAGAGGTAAAAATACACCTCCTACAGGTGTAATTCATTATTAAACCTACTGATTTCATAGGGCTCTGCAATAGGTAGATTTAACAGTTTCTTGTGCAACAACTAGGAGAACAGCACTCCTTGTCAGTGCGCCATCTCTTGCTACATCAAAGGCTATAGTCTAATAAAACTTCACAACAAACAGGGGTTCATTCCAAACATTGCAGTGTACCGGATGCTTTTCTAATCCAGTCTTACCGTGAGTACAAAGCCTGGGTGGATCCTTGCAGATGTGATCTGTTGCTGTTGACTGATGTAAAGGAGAATCCTGTACTGGATTCCGTAAAGAATTGTGCAGGGGAAAAGAAAAAAAGACAACAACAAACCAACAGAAACTGAAAACGTTTTCAATTAGAGTGTGCTTCATTCTGAGCCTAACACTGCAGTATTACTGAACACACCTGGCAGCATCATTTTTCACAGGAAAAATACTTAACATAATTTTCTAACAGCTACAACGGACACTTGAAAACATACAAGCAGACAAAGTGGTTCAGTGATAAATATTGCACAGTAAGCAATAAGTTCTTCTTATCAAAGCGTAGGTAACTTAGTGAGACAATATCAATCATGGGATAGGAAATGCACCACAACCAACCACACGAACAGATCAGAGCATGTAAGGTATCCTTCAAATATATCACTTTACTGGACTAACTAAGAAGACCTTCAACATGCAGAGCAAAGGCATCCCCAGTGAGCTCAGAGAAACACTGCTTCATACCAGCATATCTTCGGCATGAAAAATATCACAGTGAAGTGTTTCTCACCTCTTTAGTAGCATGGCTCCCCACTACAGCTGCTCCATACTTGCCTTGCTTCAAATACTGCCCATTTGTACTGCAAGAGAAGTGAAACACTCAGCTGTGGAACTGTCCCTGCCTCAGATATTTCCCTCTGCTGTTGCTTTTCCTCTTTAGAGTTCAGGTCCTTTTCTTCATGACCAAAAGCCTGGGAGCACTTCCGAGCTTAAAGAAATTACAACTTTGTTGCTTACCCACATATAACAGGAGCATACATTGTGAAGTTTGAGATGGAAATTGCAGAGATGCAAGGCAAGCAAGTCTTCACAGGACAGCTGCAGTAAACATACAGTTACACTGCAGTCATTCTACACTCATGCCTCAGTTTTCCACAAATGAAGATGAGACATAAGCTTCTGACAGAGCTGGTCAGAAACTGTGCAGATGTCAGGTCAGCACAATAGCACGCAGTTCCCTGCAACGCACAAACTGAGAACTTGCTGTTTACTTGGCAACTGTGCAGCCCTGAACTGAGCCCTTTTTTCTGAGCAGAACCTTGCATTGACTCGCACCATGCAGACACGCCTTATAAGATTCCTCTTCCTGCTTATCCAAAAATATCTGCCCTAATACCTGTCACGGGCCCCAGAGTCATGGACTCTAAAATACAATGAAGAAAACTACTGTTGTACTTACTATCGATAAGCATGAACTGCAGTGGCCACGAAGACTGATGGTGTTCCTGAAGGTGCTGGGGCTGCGGGTGCCTTCTGGGCTGCCTGACCTGCTGGAGGGCAGAAAGCAGCATTCGGTGACACAGAACTGCCACATCTGCTGGCCAGTGACAAGGTCATGATACATCCCTCCCCCAGAACAAAATAACTTCAGTGACTGAAGAAACTGGAACTGTTTGGTCTGGCGAAAAAGAGGCTGAAGGGAGACCTATTTGCTCTCTTCCAATATCTGAAAGGCGCTTACAGATAGAGTGGGGTTGGGCTCTTCTCACTGCTGACAGGTGACACAATGAGGGGAAATGGCCAGTGTACGTTGTGCCAGGGTAAGTTTAGGTTGGATATCAGGAAAAACATCTTTACAGAAAGAATTGTTAAGCAGTGGAATAGGCTCCTCAGAGAGATGGTCAAGTCACTGCCACTAAATATGTTTAAAAGCCATTTGGATGTGGTGCTCAGGGACATGATTTAGCATAGGGTTGTTAGAGTTCGGGTAGTATGGTTGGGTTGTGGTTGGTCTTGATGATCTTTAAGGTCTTTTCCAACCTGAGCAATTCTACGATTCTAACTCCAGAAAAGGATTAAAGAAGAGAGTAATATTCCAAAGTCCCTACAGACAGGCAGAATAACCCAGAGAGCACTAGAGGAAGATAACATCAGCAAAGAAAAGCTAAGTGAATATTTGCACTGTTGCTCCTCACAAAAGCCCTCACGGAGCCAGGAGAGCTGCTCCAAGGCTCCTCCTGCCACGTGATCAACTTCAGTCACTTACCAGCTGCTGCCTGACCCTTCTTGGGCTGCTTTGGGGCAGTGTATTGAAAGAATTCATTTCCCTGGCTTGAGACTGTCTGATCCAATCCAAAGAGAGACGCCAACCTGGCACTGGAAAGAAAAGTGAAGAAACTTGCTTTATTTAACAGACTTCATTGATGAATGATTGAGAGTCACCCCACACAGAGTTTGCTATCATTTCAGACATAAAGCGATGCGTGTTAAGCAGCTCTGTACTAATTAGACACCCAGCTTTGGAAAAGCAGAACTTGCAGACAAAGAGATGAGCAACACAGAGTTTCATTTCCTCAAAAGTGACTGTATGGAACAAAAAAAAAGGCCTGGAGCAAAACCAAAGGGGAAGTTACTTTAAAGCAATGAATAAACCACCCTCCAATTAACCACTGCACTTGTGACAGCAGAGAAGCCATCATTTAGCACTATGCTTCTTTAAATAACTCAAGGAAACAAGGGCTTCCATCGGAACATAAACACGGCGAGGCAGGAACAGCACTGACAGCGGTTACACAACGAAGGAACAACAAACACCATTAAAGCGCTGAGCTCAGCGGCCCCGCTCTAAGGCCTGTCTGCTGCCGGCCCCAAATGGGAGCCCACACAGAGCACCGACCCTCACAACCCAGCCCACGGGACGGCAGCCGGCTCCGGCCTGTCCAGCTGCCGTGCTCTCAGACCGGGGACACCCGCTGGCCACTCACCCGGTGGCGGGGGCCAGAAAATCGGCGTCATCCTCCTCCGCCGCTCCGAACATACCGGCCGCCCCACAGCCCCGCGCTGTCGTAAACGCTTCAGCCCACAGCGGCGCGCTTTGCGGCAGTGCGAACACGGCGGGAGGAAGAGAGGCAAGGAGGCGGGGCTTAGATGGCACTTCCGGGGCGGGGATGAGGGGACAAGGTCAGGTGGGCGGGGCTTAGCCGCCATTTTGAAGGGGCGGGGCTTAACCGCCATGTCGGGGGGCGGGGCTTAGCGGGCAGCCTCGTGGCGGTCTCGAGGTGAGTGACAGCGCGGGCTCGTTTCGCGCCCTTTCTCCCCCCTCACAGCTCCGCTCCCTGAGGTGATGGCGGGGTCGCGCTGCGGGCGGGCGCCTGGCGGGGCATCGGAACGGAGGGGCTCGATGAGGGGGCAGGGATTGAGCAGGGATTGATGGGGTGACAGCTCGTTGGGTGAGGAGTAGCGGTGTCAGAGCTGAGCGTGGATGTGTTAAGAGTGAGAATGGCCGAGCCACAAACCCGTGTTTCTGTGTAAAAGAAGCAGCGCTGGCGGCGGGAGCTCCGTGCTGTGCTGTGCTGTGGGGACGGGCTTTGTGCCTCTGCCCCTCATTACTGCCCGCTTGGCAGGATGCGATTAATCCGGCCCCGGTACGTGACACTCAATCACAGCGATGCTTTGTGTTACCTGCTCTAAAATCTGCGTTAAACCTCTTCTGCTGCTCCCCACCAAGATAACAAACAACTAATCAAAGGAATAAAGTAATACTGCCATAGGAACTGTGAGCTCACACAGAGCTTTGTCTTAAGGACCGCTACACATCATCCAGCTGTTTTCCTCTGAGATTTCCCCTTAAATGTCCCATCTCAAGCAGTTTTTTATCCAGATGGAGAATTAGAATAATCTCTCCAGGCTGCAATAAAGAAGAATTCCGATTTTTTGAGTCACTTCTGCTTTAAAGGTGAATTTTGGGCCAGCAGCTCTGACTGACACACAGTGGTGAGGACTGGAGGGTTGGCAGGAGTTTTCTTCTCACTTTCTCTTCATGTTTGGGATTATTGAGACTCCTTCCCTGAACAAACGCCTCGTGCCAGGGAAGGGAAGGTGCTGAGAATACTAATCTTTAATAGTGCTGTGGTGTGAATGAAATAACGGCCATGTTCACACAGAGCCTTCCTTCAGTCAGTGCCCTAAGGACCTTCAGTCAGTGCCCTAAGGAGCTTCCTTTCAGCTCTCTTGCTTTCCAGTCAACGTTAGATCAGAGAGAAGGCAAAACTGATAATGTTTTGAAAGAGATATAATGCATTCTCCTCTCCTTTTTGGCTTCTGCATTTGCTACCAAGACTGCACTGCCCAGCAGGAAGGTGCCATGTCCCTGCAGGCTTCCAGCCTAAGCCATTCCATGATTCCATGGCCTGCCTGCTTCATGCTTGTCTGAAGGTCACCCTCAGGTAGCCCATAAACTGCCTCAGTGTTATGAAGTCGAGTTGGAGCTGACAGCCAGTGTGAGCTCCTCGAGAGATCTGTCAGGAAATCACTGGGGATCTGGGCAGTTTTTCCTTAGAGAAGGATGAAAAAGCCTCAATCTGGGGTTTGTTTTGTTTTGTTTGTTCCTCCTCGAAGATCCAGTGTTAGTAATCTACTGCACTACATTTTGTTTCAGTCTCATGTTCTTATCCCAGGGTAGTTGAGAGCAGTGATTTTTTCATTAACCTTTTCTTCGGCTAAAAGCCAGAATCCTGTAATGCGAAGAATAATGGAAATAGTTACTGTAAACTAATTAAACTCCTAATTTGTTGCACTGCAGATTAACTTTCTAAAGCCTTTCGTTTCTTTTTATTCTGGAAGTTGCCTTGTTTGCTCTGGAAAGCAATCATACTGTGATGAAGTATCTGTGGCAGTGCACAGCACAGCATGGCCATGCAGCTCCTGGCTGGGTTCCTGCATATTGTGTCTGGTCAGAGGCAGTGCTGAGAGCTGGGGATCTGATTAAGCAGCTCATACCTCACCTAACTTTTCCTGCTCTGAAAGGCTTTGTACTCTAGAGATTGGACAACGTATTGTCACAGCTTGCTTGCGTTTTCAAACTTGCATCCTTTACTTGGGAAAGAAAAACACTAACAAATGGAGAGCAGACTGAAGGCTGGTGCTCCCAGCAGGCAGGCGATCCCGGCTCATTCTCCTCCGGCTCTCAGGAAGCGACAGCAGCAGCTCTGTCAGTGCAGTGCTCCATGGGAGGGCAGCGAGATTAGCCTGTGTGTTTCCGATGTGGTAAGTCAACCCTTGGACATCAAAGTGATAAGGGAAGTAGCAGTGCAGGCTCCTGAGGAACACGCCCAGCCATAGAATATTATGGAAGTAAAATCCACCTCACAGTGTTGTTCTGTTTTTTCTCTATTGCATCTTTTATGGTCCCTTTGTCTGCACTCCTGGTCGAATGAGCTTGACAAGAGACTGAATCATGCTATTGGCAGAGTTTGATACAAATCAAGTTACCATCATGAGCCTGGCATAAGACATTATCTCACAAGGAAGTACTGAATTCTCTTAATGTTTGAGGTGATGTCAGGTGAGATTGAAGGATACTAGAGAAATGTTACAGCAACTGTACATCACGAGAGTAGGATCGTGTGTGCTGCGTGCCAGCCGATTCCTTTTTGTGCACTGCTTGAATTTGATCTTACTTGAAGCCAGTGTGAGCATCCCAGCCCTTCCTCTGCTCCTGCCGTGGTTGGCTTCTGTCTTCTGCAGGCTCCAGAGGCCAAGCAGTAAATATTTATTTTGAGTCATATGAAATCTTTGGCTGTAACAATAGGAGCTGTCGATATTTTGTGAGGATGGTTTCAGCCAGGGTAGAATGCAGCCGAAGTCCCTGCTGCTTCAGCCCTTGTCTCTGTTCTGAATACCTATGAAAGGCTTAATATAAATATTTTCCACGGAGTGGATTACAGGTGATAGATGTGGTTTGAAATAGCTTACAAGTTGGGTAATAAACAGGCTTAAAGCAGAGTAAAAGTGATTACAGTTGAATCTGAGCAGTAGTTAATGATTAGCCTTTGATATAGATAATGATACTCATTCTGCTTGTCAGCATTATCTCAAAGTTTAGAAGCTTTGGTCTGTCTCAGCATTGTAGCCTGTTTGGAGAAGTCTGCTCTCTTGGAGGCAGTAGGTGGAAAATCTCTCTCTGGATTAGTAAGTACTTAGACTTTTTATTTTTTTTTAAGCACTGAATCATTTCTGCTCTGGATTAGCATCTCTGTGGCAGTCCAGGGCCTTGAAAGCTAAATGAAAAAGGCAGTGTTGAAGGCTTTTTTTCCAGTATGGTTCATTGTCACACAGAGCTGGGTTCAAAAATCTGTTGATCGCTCTCAGTTGTAGCTTTCCATGCCCTGGAGCTAGTCCTGTCAGAAGAGCATCATGAGACCAAGACGACTTCACTCTTCAGAGGCAAGTTCCCTCCTAGAGTAAGGTTTCATTCCATCGCCCTTTCCCATTTCCTGATATTGCAGATCTTCTCTATTACTGGGGTGAAAACAAGTGAACATGGGATTGTATTTTTGCCTGTCCAACAGTGAAAATGTAGTGGTAGGCTGTTGTATGGACTAGGGCTATGAATTTGTCCTCTGAACTCTTACAGGTATTGGCATGACTGTCTGCCACATATACCATACTGTTATCTGAGATCAGAGAGCAAAAGTAGGAAGGTGCCTCTGGAGATACGTATTTTAGCCTTTAACCATCTGCTGAAACACAGATTGACAAGTTAACTCACAACTCTATAGAATGGATTTTGCTGATGAAAACTTATGTTATACTTTGCTCAGAAACAGCTTTAGGCTTCTCAAAACAAACTGGTGTTACGAACAATCAGTGTGCAAAAGAATTTGTTTCTTGGCTCTGGTAGAGCAAGCTTTTGTTTTATGGCGTAGGTGGTGATGCAAAGTTAGTGAACAAGCATGCGCTGTACTCCTGTAGGCAGGGAAAACGGGATTTTTCTAAGAGTCTCTTTTGCAAACTATTAGGACATTAATGAAAAGCCCACATTTAAAAGTGACCCTGACATGCCAGACTGGAACTTGAAAATCCAAGCGTGTTCCCGTGTAAGCTGACATCAACAGTGCATGGCTATTGCAGCAATGCCTGGCATGGGCTGGAACCGACAGCTCCAGGGAAGGTGAGTGGTTGAGTGGCTGCCTTAAAGTGCTGCGTCTGCATATGGGCCCATACCTGTTTGTGGACAAACAGCCACTTAACTGTGAGAAGAAAGAGAGGAGAAATTAGAATGAAATGTGCTCCTGGGATTTTAGTTCAAGGAAGCTCTCACGTGTGGTGAAAGTGTGATGAAGGTGCTGCTCTGTGATGAGTGCCTGACAGTACAGGAGATGGAAGAGCACGTATGAATTGCTTAGATCAATATGTTTCATATCATACATGTGGAATGGATTCCAAAATGGGATTAACAAAGACGTCTGGAGGGTGTTTTTCTTTTCTAGAGTCTAAAATGCACCTGAAGGCCAGATTAGAACTTGTATGACTGTTCTGTTCTTGTGCTTAGTCAGTATACGATGGTGAAAAACAGCCAAAGGAGAAAAAAGCTTTTCTGCATGTGCAGGTTTGTGTCTATAGCGAAGTTGTTATTAGCTGATCCATTCAATTAAAACTATCTTTGTTACCACAGCTCATTAGACATTGCCTGAGCTCACTGGAGGGAAGATTTCTCTGCCAAAGGATTCCCAGAGTGAAATGTTCAACAAAGGGAGCTTTTTAGTTAGACTACAGATCTGGATCCAGGTCCATCAATGATGGCTTTTGCTCTCCGGGGTACGCAGCAGCTCCACATCCTCTCTACAAGAACAGGCAGGTCCTTCACGCATACAGAACATCCAGCTACATGTGTAGCTGTTGTGCTTAGGTGGCAGTAAGGTGCTGACCAGGCAGCCTGCTCTTGCTGAGCCTGCTTGATCACAGAAGTTAGACTGGGTGATCTCAGGAGGTCTCCTAGACCTCAGCAGTTCTGGCACCAAAATTGCTAACCACTGATTCTCCACATACAGCACCAGGAACAGTAAGGCCAAGCAGAAGAAAGTGTTTTGGTCTTCTGAATTGTGTTGATGACTTGATTTTCCAATACAGAAGTTATATATATTTTTTAGATTAAAAAGTTTTTGAAGTGTATTTCAAGGCTCGGGGCTCTGCGGTGCTTCAGTTCTGTGTCATGGGAGAAGCAGCAGGATGTATTCTGGCTCAGTGGTCACCACTCCAGCACTCAGTTGTGTAACGTTACTTCCGAGCATAAGGAAGTATCTATTTATTCAAGAAGTTACGTAATCTTGGAGAATGCAGATCACAAAGAACTTCTTTTCTGTCCTCTTCACCTCTTCCCAGCTGCTGTCTCGTTTCTTTCTGCTGGTAGCAAGGAGAGTTACGCTGCTCACTTCAGCTGACAAAGAAGCGCTACAAAATGATTAGCAAAGCAGCCCTGACTGAACGTTGTGCACAGTAAGATTGTACTGGGCTGTTCTGGCATCCCAGCAAGTCCTGTTGGACCATTGGGATTTTAACCATCCTGCCTTATCTCTGCTTAAATACAGCGCAGTCCTGGGAGGCCCTCAGGTTTCTGTTCCAGGGTGCTGAGTACAGGGTGTGCTGAGAGCTGAGGACCAATTACTGCGCTCCTGCTCCATGCCCTTGATGATCGCAGGAAGAGATGGAGCTGTGATAAAGCCCAGCCAGACTGCAGACTCGGGGTAATTGCTTCGGAAGCCTTTGACATGCACAAGGTTTGCAGAAGACATTCTTCTCTAGATGCCTCCTGGGAACTGCCTTTGATGGAAACTTGTTAGCACTAGCTCTGCATTCGCACTGCTGTTGGCTGTAAGAAGGTTTGATGTCTGACATGCTTTCGTGGGAGCCCTTTTATAAAGTTGTGTTATCACAGCATCCTGTCAGTTTTTAGCATTTCTAATGCTGTAGTGCACCCAGATGAGCAACACAGCTATTGTATGGCATCTCCTTTGCTCTGGGAGCTGTGGGACTGGCACTGCTCCTCAGGTCTGGTGTCTTCTGAGATGCCTCAATTCTGCTCTTCTAAAACATCTGTTCTCTTTGGGTGGCAGGAAGCAGGAGACACCTGCCTCATCCAGCTGGATGGGAAGGAAAGGAACCAGCAGTGCAGAGCAGCAAGTATGTGATGGGAAAGGTCAGTGATGGAAGAAAGAGAGAAATGAAAACAAGCAGGGGGGAATGTATGTACATTCTGTACATACATACATGTATGTGTATGTACAGAAGGGAAAAAGCTGTGGAGTGCAGAAATCCTCAGTGTGCTGATTTGATTTGTGAGGAGAGCTCACTGGAGTTGAGTGCTTCTCTGTCTAAACTGCAACAGGAATGTGAGCAAAGGGGAAAGGTTTGTTGTGCTCAGAGATGAGCAGGTGGATGTTGGAGTGTTGAAGAGATCCTGCTGGCCTTTGTCACTGTTCAGATCCACTCTCCACTGATGTAGCATCTCACCTTTTCTGAATACTGAGGCATTTGTTGGTGTACGTTAGCAGTGAAGCAGCACTGTGCTGCTGACATGTCTGTTCTGGCCTCTGCTTCTGGTCAGCGGGTGGGTGGCTGTGGGCCAGGAGAGCTGTGCTTGTTTCCTGAGCTGCATGTTTGATTTGCTCAGCTTGTGATTATCAAAGCAGGCCATGGCTGGAATGTGCTCAGATCCTTACAACTGTCCCACTGGGACTCTAGGTTAATTTAACATCCCTCAGGTTAAAAGTATTTGTGTTTTACTAGGGCGTGTTTTATTATTGCTGGTATATTAGAATGCTCAGTTCAGTGCGTGTTTGTAATGTCTATTTCTCCAAAATTTGTTCAGTATATCCTTCATGGCTGTCCTTTGTGTGAATAAGAACCATGCATGTATGTGTCATCATCTGCCCCTGACAGCTTTCAGTATCTGTCCATTACCCAAAAATAAAAAATAAAGAAAGCAAAGGAACTGTTTCAGCTTGGTGTAGTTTGGGGCCCTTTGTGAGGTTCACACTTGGGTCCTGATGTGAAGTTTCTGTGCATTACAGGTGCTTGAGCCTGGGCTGTAAATGTCAGGCTTTTCTTGTGGAAGTGAGGTTGCAGCCAGGAGAACACGAGACTTTTCAGTTTTGCCACACTCCTTACAAGCATCCATCATTTATAGCTTTTCCACTTGTAGTTTCAGTGTGGCTGAGCAAAAGGTTTGTCTGGAGTGGCGTCCCTCAGTTATTCAGCCTCCCCAGATCAACATTATTTCCTCCATCTGTAAGATCTCTTGCCAGCACTTCTTAGCTTTTCCTCCACTATTGTTGGTTTTATAGCTGTACATTTGCTATGCAGAGTTGTTTCTGCAGCCTTCCACTTCATTGGGCCCTTTAGTAATGACATGGGCTGGCACGATACTCTGCTTCATGAAGTTCAGTGCATTGTCCTGTAAAGAACAGTCTGTCCTGAGATTATTTTTTTTTCACGTTCAAAGATTTAGAGATTCCCTGGGGAGGCTGCATAAGCTGGAAGATTAGGAATGACCTCCTAAGCAGATCAAGCACAGCCTCTAACAGAAGGTGCTCAGACAGGTTGGCTATGAAAATAAACTCCCTGCAAGGGACGTGGCTGTAGCTGTGTTAGGAGGAAGAGCTCTGTCCCCTCTTCCAGTGTCAGGGATCATGCTGGGTGAATGCCTTAACCTCAGTTGCGTATCTGGGTTTTGCTTTGGTTCAGTACGAAGGACTGACACTGATATTTTTGTCAGCTTGTCTTAGCCTTAATTAAATGTTGACTAATGGATGTAACTGCTGTGAGTTACCAAATGTTGTGCAACTCCTGTGAGAGGCAGCATCTCAGATGGGATCTGTGCTCTGAAGTTGGACTGCCAGTTTTTGCTACATGCAGGAGTGTAAAGTGATAATTTCTTGAGGAGGGTGCAGTCTGTTTCTTGGGAAAAGCCATCCTTAAAATGAGAGGGACAAATATGTATTGGTACAAGTGCAGCTTGTGGGAAAAAAAACATAAGGAGTTGGGAAGTAGAACTCAAAGGAACTGTGGCAGCCAGGAGCCCTGACGGGTAGAGCTTTGCAGCTCAGATGAAGTGTGAGAAAGCAAGAACAGCAAAATAACTCCACTTGGCATGGCTCTTTTGGGACCTTTGTCAAGACCCATGGGCACACCTAAAGCTCCCCAAGCACTGAGGAAGGTGCCCATACTCGCAGAGTATTGCCCCCAGCCCTGGCACCTGGCCTTCTGCAGAGAGCATCAGCTGAATTCTGGCTAATCTCTCACCCTCAGAGCTCCTGGCGTGGGCGGTGTAGGCTTTGTTCACTCTCACTGCCTGTCCTGCCTCAAGTCAGTGTTTGTTGGCATGGCCTTAAGAAAAGGACATCTCTTAGCATGGGCTGCCTCTGAGCAGCTGTGAAGTGAAGCCTGAGATCCTGAAGGAGGAGCAGTAGGTCCACAAGTAGGAAAGGAAGTGGTTAAAGTTGTCCAGTTTGCCAGGAAATTGAATTGACTGCAAGCAGTGCTTAGGTCTTACAACAAGCTTGGGCTGTTCAGTGGAGGCCACGGTCAGAGCCAGGGAGCGGTGCAGTAACGTGTGCAGACGCTCTGCTTCCCCTCCCACCTCCACTTACTGCATTGAAGGGGGGAAAAAAATTGGGCTCGAGGTTGTGAGCTCAGAGCCAGGGTAACTCAACTAGTCTGCCAGCAGGACTGCTGTGAGTAGAACACCGATAACTTTGGGCTGCCTTTTCCATTACTTACGTCTTTCATATGTAGCATTCCTTTGTGTCATGCACAACTGGGCTGTATGTGATGTGCAAGCAAGAGATTTTTGCCTTTCCAACTTGCTGCATTTAGTGTTTCTCCCTTGGATTTCTCTATAGAGTGTTTTCATTTTGATTGTCAGTAAAGCTTACCAGATATTTTTCACTTCTTCAGAAGGAGAGAAGGACCCCCTGGCCCAGTTCTCACTGTCCGAAACACTGTTGGAGATACGTTAGGTAAGAATCGCTCCAGCAGAGGAGCAGCAGGAATCTGGAGGCTGCTATGCTGATCTGCAGGGCTGTCCTGTGTGCTGCTGCTGCACGGGGCCCCTGCAGCCAGCGCTGCTGAACAAATCACTGGTGTGAGGGAAGCTGGAGAGGTGTTATTTGGTGATTCAAGTCCTCTTGGGCAAAGCCAGTGGAATTAGTTTTATTTCTTGCTTTTTCAGAACTGGCGTGGGAAGGATGGGGCACTGTTTTGAAGGGAAGGGTTTGCTGCTGTAGTGAGCATTCATCTAGGGCTCCATCGTTAATCCTATTAGACTTCTGGTTTGGAAAGTGGCATCATTCCTTTTGAATCTGACTCTAAGGAAGCTCTGTTTGTGTGCTGAGTTTCGGGCTGAGCTGGCTTCTGAAGCTTTCTGGGAGCTTGGCAGACCCTTCCCATGGTCTGTCCTGTTTCTGCACGTCTTGTGTTTCTTATTAAAAGCTGCAGCACCTTTGGGTAGCTGGAAGGCTATTTACAATGGAAAAATTTTATAATTTACTAAAATTTGGCAGAATTCTAGATTCTAGTTTGCAGAGCAAAGCCACAGCAGATTGGGATCTTATCATAGAGATTGTATATAATGGCAGTTGTCTTATGGCTGAGACCTGCTTCAGAAGGCGGCTTTATATTTGGCATCTCATCAGGTCCAGTTCATTTACCCTGTTTCTGTTGTGCACTGGCACAAGATCCCTATCTTCCTTTCATTTCTGTGTTCCCTTAAGCTGCTACTATGGCTTCCCTGAGTGCATGAAACTGGAAGAATGTTTGCAGAGGGCTAAAGTTAGGTCTGATGCTGAACCTGAGCTAATAGTTGTTGCCAGATCCTGTTCCTGTCTGCAGGATTCTCCTGAATCGTCCTATTTTGCTGAGCTGTGAAGGTGACGTTGCAGTGGAGGGATACAAATATTTTGTGTGAACAGAGCCTGCCTGTGTGCTGAGCTCTGCCAGCTCAGAGCAGCACCAGTCCTGCACAGAGTTCTGAGTTTGGCTGCTTTCCCTGAAAACCGGAGGGGTCACAAAATGGAGGCTGTGGCTTCTCTGGCCTGGGACAACAGCACCCCGAGGGAAATAAGTCCTGGGAAGAATTTCCTCATTCTTTTGCCCTGTCCCACCCTGTTTGTTTTTTTATGCAGTAGATTACTGCAGAGTGAAAAGAAATCTTTGTGTGTGTGACCCTGGTAACAGTGCAGCAGTGATGCAGGTGTACCATGCAGTCTGCGCCCTTCAGGTGTGCAAACACTGAGAAATGCTGGAGCCTGGTGCAGCCTCCACCTGGTTCGGGTCCCCTGGCCAGGGGTGCTCAGAAGCCCACCCCAGTGCCTCCTTCCCTCTGTGCAAACATGAAGCAGGCAGCAGTCGAGAGATCAAGTCATCTATTCAGACTAAAATACCTGGTGCTGAAATGTTGAGTTTGCACAAGGCTTAAACCTATTTAGAGAATTTGCTGCAATAGAAACTTGCGTGTTTGTGGTTGGTTTTTTTTCTTCCCGGTTATGGAGTCAGATTTGTTAAAAAATGGTGACTTTGTTTCATGGCCAGCTCAGCTCTGTGTCAGTCCATGCCTCTCTGCTAAAGCAAACCAGAGCTTTGTAACTTGAAATATTTGCCTTCAATCTGTTCTTCCTGCTGCCCCAGATACTGTTTTTTACCCCAAGGCGCAGTTTGAGACCTGCCAGGCTGTAACTCAGACTTATTCCACTGGGTTATTCCACTGGAAGTGATTCATTTTTCAACAGAGTTTTTGTCCACGTGTTATCAGAACATGTAACAGAAAAAAATGGCTGTAGTGTCTCGGTGTAGGTTATTTTATCTTACATTACTTAATTCCCATGCTTTTCAGTATCTGATAGTGTGTCTTTCAGTGGTAGGTAACTGCAGCAGGGAGATGGATTTGGTGTGAGAGCACCAATGTGGACAGTTGCTGTGCTGGTGAGCATCAAGCATGGCCTTTCTGAGCTGTACAGGACTCTGCCCAGCCACATGTGAATGCTGTCCTTGTTGGTAAGGTTAGTACTCTGTAAATATCTAGAGAAGAAGCATGGTGTTTCTCTCAAGACTAGTGACAGTAAATTAGGAAAAACTGGACACAAACCAACCACGGAGGGAGTTTTTAGCCTGGTATAGAAGTAGCTTCTGTAGAACCTGCGGTGTTTGAAGGAAACGTAGCATTCTGAAATGAACAAATAATAAAATTGGACTGTAGTTGTTAGTGAGAGCGTGTAACAGCCAAAGCAGAAGCTATGGGTCAGTCAACTGAAAGAAGGGAGAAGAGAGAAGATTTGGGCCAGAGGAGAGGGGAAGTTCTCAGTTTGTTTCATTCCTCTTATGGGACCCTTATCTTTGATCTTGCAGTTTAAACCATGTTGGCTGCTCTTCCTTCTGTGCTGCAGAAGTTGTTTTGAAGCATGTGTGTCTTGGCAGATGATTCTTTTTCCAGCTGTTTGTATTTTGGAACGTCAGTTTTAGCTCTTGAGTATTTGGTCTCAGAAAAAAATGTGATCTTACAAGCTTTGCTGTGTGAAATTTGTGCTGTTTGCTCTGCAGGTGTCCTTTGGTAATGCTAATCTGTGTCAGGTGAGCTGTTTATTGCATTAGTCTATTTTTTTTTCCTTTTTTTTCCCCCTTCTGAACGTTTTTCTGAGCTGTTTTTCTGGTCTCAATGTGTAAGTACAGATTAGAGATGATAACGGGTACAAGATATTAACAGAAATATGGACAGGGAATACATTCTGCTCTTAGGCAGGACTAGTAGACTATGAGGTAACTTTCCAAGCAAGTTATTGTGAAGGAGCCCGATGCAGTAAGAGCTGTGCTGCAAACTTTATCTGCACAGAGTTGCAGAAAATAGCTGAGCTATTGTTGATACAGCTAATACTAGCTGACTTGAATGCAAATAGGTGCTTAACTCCATTCATTAATGCTAATGTTCACAAAGAGCATTAATTCTTTCTCTTGCTTTCCTGCCCAGCACTGCTAATGTAGTTTCCTTGTTCCCCCCAAATCTTCAGCTTCTCTCATGGCTCTTTAACTCCAAAGCCTTTGGAGACCACGTCCTGTCCCTGCTCCTCTGCAGGGACACATTGACTGTCCTGAGCCCCCAGCAGTTCCCACACAGCTCTGTTGTAAGGTCACAGACTGAACCAGTTCCACTGGCAGCTGTTTGCTCTTTGGTTTTTTCAGTTGCTAACACTGCTTTCGGTTTGGAAATATTTTCTAGATTTTCACTTTGTATTTTCAGTCTGAATATATTCACACCTATCTGTTCTGTATCTGTACTTCATGACTTCACTTGATGTTTCCTGTGGTCTGTGCTGGGAGGGCACACAGAGTTCTGGACTGCAGTACAGCAGTGTCAGTGCTTATCTTCAGTGGTGTCTGACCTGCACTTTCTGTCACTCTGATGAATGCTGCTGTTTCAGGACTGACTGGTATTCCCTGATTGTTTTTCTTGTTGCTGTTTCCACCTGAAGAACTTTCACTTCACACCAAGAATCCTTACTGGTTATCCATCCCAGGTTGTGCTGGGGTGCAGACTGAGAAGCCATGGGCACTGCTCAGTGTGCTTTTATTTTCTATGTGCTATGTCCAGACGTACCTGATTTGAAGTAACCCGATAAGGGATTCAGACTGTCAGCCTTCTGAGTGTTTCTCTCATTGAGTGTAATGTGATTAGTGGGGAGATGTGACAAAGTAAAGCTCATGGAAATGCAATTGGATTGCCTGTGGCTGTTGCAGACCTTTGCCTGGCAATAGGTTTTGTACCACCTAACATAATTTCTTTGTTAAACATGTTCCAAATAAAAGGCATAACTGTCAATTAAGAGAAATACTGTATCCTGATCCTTTCGTATATGCAATTTAAAATGGAGCTTGAGATATTTTTTGCCACTTGCATGACTACAATTGAGAAGAGACAGGGATTTTTTTTTCCTCTGACAGATAAGAAATGTCCCTTTGTGCTGAACACTTGTCCTGTGTCCTACCTCAATCACATTAGGCTGCTTTTCTGGCAAGAATGTTTAGAATGGTGCAGGAAGGCAGTGCTGTAAAGCTGTGAGGGACACGCCTCCTTTATATTTTCCTGCTTGCTTTGCTATGTGTTCTCTAGTTGGAGTGCAGGATCAAGGGGATGATCCAGAAATTAATTTGTAGACAGTAGTTCTCAGGCAATACCTTGATGGCTTAGAGCATTTTCATACCATACTCTGCTCAGACAAGTGTTGCTTCCTATTAGATTTTTCCCCTTTGTTTTTCAGGGTCCCACTTTTCTACGTGCCTTTTTGAATGCCTCTGCCATAAAGATGTCTCACCACATGATGAACAGCTCTACATTGCCAACCACACACCCTGAGCATCACCACTCTACAGCATCTCCAGGAGGTGGTCATGGATCTGGGATGATGATGATGGTAAGTGGTTAGTCAGCATTAACTGCGAGCTTTTACTTGTTTGTGGTTCAGGGTAACTTGTTTTGCTATTCAGAAGTGGAAATTTAACTTAGCTGTGAAAGGCATGAATCAATCCAGTTAATAACAAGCCCTGTTGTGGTTCTTTGATGGTGAAGGAGTGGTAGGAGGTGCTACGCAACATGAAATGTTCTCTAGCAAGCTAAGGACAGAAATTTAAAGTGGGCATTTTCCTACAAGAAAAGGAGATGGACAGAGTTTGTCTGGGCTATTAGTAAAAGCCTTAACCCGCACTGAGAGGAATGCAAGCTGTTGTAATGGATTGTGTTGACCTGCAGGCAAAAAAAAAAACTCCCTGCCCTTTTTCTCCTGAACTCTAAGCACCTGCTGGGCTTGTGGAGCAAAGTGCTACAGGGCTTTCTGCCACATGGGCATTAAGGGTGTGTTGGTCCTGCGTCCTGCTGCTCTAGCTGACTTTGATTTAAGCAAGTTCAGACTTGTGTGTACTGGAATTACTAAAGCTTTGCAGAGATGCTGGAGTTTCCGTGGAGGTGACTGTAGGATCTGTGCCCCTGAAAAGTTTCTAAGTACTTTTTCAGCTGTCTCCCTTTGAATACTGCTGATGCTGAGCTATTCATGCTCATCTTGGTGTTCTTTATGTCTTGGGCAGGCAATGACTTTCCACTTCAGCTATGAGAATGTGCCGTTGCTGTTTTCTGGCCTTACAATCAATACACCTGGAGGTTGGTAACACTGCCTTGCCCGTTCCAAATAAAATGGTTGCAATTAATGAATGTTGCTGGAATTACCTTGTTACACCAAAAGTATCCAGACACACTGCAGCAAATCTGTTCAAAACAGCATCTGTGGGGTGAAAATAAGCAAGATGTTCGTGTAGTTCCGGAGTTTGACTTGTCTTCCTAGCTGAAGTGGTTGCTAGTTTCAGTTAACGGGTGAAATTCCAATTAGTGTGTGGGTTAAATTCACTTCTACCATCTGTATGTGTGTGTGCCCAGTGCCCAGCTGTAAACTGTGCAGTGTGACATGGTTGATGGATCATACAGTGTCTCTTCTGACATGTTTTGAAGCGAATGTTTTCTATTGCACAGATAGAATAATGTTTCCTCTTTTGTCAGAAATGGCTGGTGCTTTTGTGGCTGTCTTCTTCCTAGCCATGTTTTATGAAGGCCTTAAGATTGCCCGGGAGTGTCTGCTCCGCAAATCCCAAGTCAGCATTCGCTACAACTCCATGCCAGTGCCAGGTCCCAATGGCACCATCCTGATGGAGACGCACAAAACTGTTGGGTAAGAATCTCACTTCCTTCAAAGACAAATCTCTTCAGCACCTGAGAAAGGCAAAAACTGGGACAGAACAGCTTTTTAAAAACCACATCTGGGGAGTTCCCAGGAACAGAATGTGGGTGTTATCACCAGTCACTGACAGAAAATATTTAGAATCCTCCTACTGACAGCATCTACACAGGAAAAAAACAAAACAAAAACCAAACCTATTCTGCTTATTAATGGAGGGAATAATAAACTTTCAGAAGTTTCTCAGCTAAAAGTTTTGTCCCCACAGTGAATGCCGAATTTCCCTTACTGTTGATTAGCTTTGTGGAGAAAAACACAGTTACAGGTCACAAACACATGTAGAAATTTGTCCAGACTGCTTTATCTTCTCTGCCATTTCACACCCATCTCATTAGCCTAAGAGCTAAGCTTTCTCGTAAGGAATGTGCATTTTCTCATCTGTGCCTCATGGATGGATGCTGACTCTTCTTTGGGTTTTGTGTTCTCAGACAGCAGATGCTGAGCTTCCCTCACCTCCTGCAGACTATACTGCACATCATTCAAGTCGTGGTCAGTTACTTCCTTATGCTGATCTTCATGACATACAACGGATACCTCTGCATAGCTGTGGCAGCAGGGGCAGGGATGGGTTATTTCTTCTTCAGTTGGAAAAAGGCAGTTGTTGTGGATATCACCGAGCACTGCCATTAACAACGGACACTGCCCAGAAGCCCCTCCATCCCATTACTCTCTTAAAATGCAGCCATCATGAAGACTGGATCATCCTAAGTTGAAAGAAAAGACATAACAAACATATACTGGAGTTCACCACAATTTCCTAGGTGGGGTGCAGGGATGTGAGATGCTGGGATATGCAAGACTCCCATGCTGCACGTTGGCAGCTCATGAATCCCATGATAGCTGTTCTCGGCTAGGATTTGCTTTAGTCTCAGATTGTGCCATGATGGAAATGTAGAGTTTATTCTTTTTTTTTTTTTTTTAAATGAAACATTTTATTCCTAAATTGTAAACGTTTGTCTGTGAGGATTTTACGAACAGTAGGTAAAGATGGGAGTCACCAATGGAGCCAGTGTGTGCAAATGGCTGTTTTGTTTTAATATGTACACAGTGCCTGGGCAAGTCTCTCTGGCATTGTGTCTTCTGGGGCCAACGACACCTTCTAACACGGAGTTTTGCAGAGGAAGACACGGTGCTGCTTCTCAGACACACTCAGGTCTGTCCCAGCAAGTGAGAACTTGGACAGAAGTATGTGAGCCCTGTGCTTTGGGGGGTCACGATGAGTCTGTCCTCCAAGCCCACCTGAGTATGATGAATGTTGCTAGACTTCAGATGCATCCAGCAGTTTTACTCAGCTTCAAGTGGTAACATTTCAATTTGGCTGCTTTCACTTCCCAATCATTGCAATGTACGGAGCAGATACAGAACAAAAATGACATTTGCAGAGCAAAAAGATTTTAAACTGGCCAGTGAACCTGTATTGACTTCAGGTTGGGTTGTACCTGAATGGGTCTAGAGCTGGACTTCTGGCTTACTAACACTCATTCTTTAAATGAGGCAAGAGACAAACAATTTCATTACACTGAAGGCTAAAATGTCACAATAGGGCGTTCCTTGAGTGAAATGAAGGAAATTAAAACCTGTGTTCCTGCAGAGTGAAATGTGGGAAGGAGAAGAGCAGTAGGGCTACAGCAGCCCTCTGTTAATTCAGTTAATTTGGAGTTGCTTGGGCTGATTAATATATATATATATATATATAAAAGAAGTAAAAGTAATCATGCTGTGACTATTAGCTTGGACTGAACAAAAAAGGAGAAGAATTCAAAGCGAGCTCACTTTTATAGTTTCTTTCTGTAGCAAATTTGTATCCAAGTGAGAGAAACAAAGCAGTTGTCACAGGAAAGTTGTGGACACCTGATGAGAAATAGGAGCAGCTCTTCCCCAGTCAGGTCTCTGGAGAGAGTTCTGTATGTAGCAGACTGCAAAGGGATGGAGATAGACCATAGGATGCTCTTTTTTTCTGCATCTGTCTCAAGGTAAAAACCTTCTGAGCCCTGTAAGCAATCATATTTCTCTGTGAGAGTGGAAAACAGACTCTTCCAATCTGTGTGTGAGCTGTGAGGACCTTAGTGCTTGTCAGTGAAATCCAGCAGCGACGTGTTGGAGCTGGCTGCGTTCTGAAACAGGGAGAGAGCTCTCAGTACAGACCTCAGCCCTGAGCTGAGTTCAGCACCAACCTGTGTGGTTTCCCTTGAACAAGCTGCAGCTGTTGCAGGGATGTGTGACTGCGCTGTGTTGACAGTAGTTCATTCATATACCTCTGACTATCTCTAAAATAAAACTTCTGCTTGACTTGATCTTCTTGCTATCAGTGAAGCTTTTTAGCCACCTTTCCTTTTGCATTCAAGTGCCCAGACTTGAATTCTGACTGTTCCAATCAGAGAAGGATAAGTTGGAACTATGCAGTAGCTGCGGCTTTTATAACATAAGTTCAGTCCTGCTTGCTTTTCTGCATCACTGTATGTGCATCCTCCCTTGAAATCATCTCTTTTGAGGGTTAGTAACTGTTGACAGTCCTGAGGAGCCTCCCTGTGCCCCAGCCTCCCTCCTGCCCACCTGATGCTGTTTGCTTCCCCAGTCTGAGCAAAACCTGCCCACTGTGATACCGACTTGCACTTAGTGCGTTGGATGTTGGATGCCATCCTGGCCTTTATGCTGGCTGTATTTCAAGCTGTCCCAGTGTTAACACTAAACTTGTGTTGAGTGGTGCTTAGAGGGAGGTGAGGACTCTAATATTAGATTATTAGACTTGAGTAAATGAAGTTCACGTGTCAGCATATGTAGCATGCTTAGAATGTGATCGCTGTGTCTGTGAGTGCACCCTGATACTTTGTCTTTACATGTCTGTAGGAAGCACAGTGTATCCAGGCTGTGTTCATCCCTGAGCTTCTGTTATTTCCCCCAGTGCCTTCTCAGTTGGTCTGCAGCCCCAGCAGACCCAAAAGGACGGATAGTTTTGTTTACAGCAGACTGTCACTTTTGATTTTCCTCTTGCTCTTTGTGAAGGTAACTTATCTAGTAACGTATCAAAGATCTCCTGTATATAATTAACTAATAAAGCAGATGCATTTTACTGTGGCTGTGTGCTTTAAAAACAACCGTCAATGCTGCAGCTGTGCTGAGTGAAGGCTTTTACTTCCCCGTGCAACCAAAGGAGACCCAGGAGCTGGTGTCGGTTTGTAAAAAAGCCCATTTATTAAAACAGCCTCGTGTGGCTCCGTTCGGTACCGGGAGCAGCGGCACCGTCAGAACTCGAACGTGCCGAAGTGCGCGGCTCGGACCCCGGCCTTGTGCTGCGGTTTGTACCCGATGCGGTCGTTGATGAGCTGCTCCCGGCTCTTGTGCTCGGCTCCCAGCGCGATGCCCGCCGCCTCCTCGCCGCCCGCCACGTCCGCCTCGTCCCGCTGCTTCTTGCGGCTCTGCGGGGCGGGGGGGCCGAGTCAGGGCCCCGGTGCCCGGGACAACCCCCGACCCCTGCCGGTCCTTCCCCTTCCGTCCCCGCGCACCTCCAGGTCCTTCCGGACTCCCTCGAACTCCTCGATATCGTCCAGTTTCAGCTCCAACCTCGTTGGTTTCCGTCGCAGCATCGCTTCCGCCGCCTCCCGGCCCCTTCCGCTCTGTCACGCACCGCCCGCCCCTTCCGGTTTACCCGGTGTGACCCGCCGCTTCCTGTCCGTCACCGGAAGTGCTCCGTTAGGCCGTCGGGCAGCGCAGTGATGGCGGCCGTGCGGGCACCGGTGGCTCGAGGCGGGGCGCGGCCTGCGGCTGTGAGGGGCCCCGCACCGCCTGAGGTACGGGAGGAGATGGGAAGGAACGGAGCTGGGAGGGCTGTGACGGGTCGGGCTGTGACCGGTAGCGCTGCGGCTTTGGGGTGTTATCACAAGATCCTGTGGTTTCCGTGCCGTGTCCGTTATGAGGTCAGCTCTGCACTCAGCACACACGGATTCCTATCGGTTCTGTCTTTCCTTTGCAGCCCACGAAGAACAAACCGTCCGAGGATGGCGATGCTCCCCCCGCCAAGAGGGCGCCCATCTTCTATGGCAGCCTGGAGGAGAAGGAGCGGGAGCGGCTGGCCAAGGGGGAGCCCGGGCTGCTGGGGAAGGAGGGAATGAAGGCGGCCCTGGAGGCCGGGAACATCAACATCAGCAGCGGTGAGAGCACAGCAGCATGGGGTGGCCTTTATTTAGTGTAATCGAAAGTCACTCCAATAATATCTGAGCATACATTAGGTTTGATAAGGGGAGGCTTTTCCCTGGGTTGCCAGCTCTCTGTTGGGATCTTCCTGTTGGAGGAGGATCTCCTGTCCAGCTCCTGTGTCCAGGCTGATGGTTTTGCTTTGGTGCAGGTGAGGTCTTTGATCTGGAGGATCACATGAGTGAGCGACAGGCCGAAGTCTTGGCTGAGTTTGAGCGCAGGAAGCGAGCCCGGCAAATCAACGTCTCCACGGATGACTCTGAAGTGAAGGCCTGTCTGCGAGCCCTCGGGGAGCCCATCACGCTCTTTGGAGAAGGTCCCGCAGAGAGGAGGGAGAGGTGCTGTGTCTGCCCTTGTGTGTTGCAAAGAGGGAACGCTCAGCTTCCCCCACTTTATCATATTCCCACTGTTTTCCTTGTAGTTGGCGTGCAGCGAGTGCTGCCGGTCTGTGTTTGGTTACAACATAACAAGAAAGAATGGAACACAATGAGTGTTTGTCCACCAAGTGAACGTAACCTAACGTGTTTCCTTTCAGGTTAAGAAATATCCTCTCAGTGGTCGGCACAGATGCATTAAAAAAGACAAGGAAAGATGACGACAGGTCGAAAAAGTCTAAAGAAGAGGTAATGATTTCTCAGTGCCGGAGGAGATTTATACAGTCATCTTTGAATACCTTATTTTGGTGGTCTCTGAGACATTCAAGACCTGGTTGTGGTCAGGGTGCAAATTCTAAAATCATCCCTTTCTTTTTCTTTGTTGCCCATTTTAGCAGAACTGTCAATGCACTGTTTAAATCGGCAGCATTAAGCTTTTTTTTGGCTTTGTTCTTTTCCTTACAGTATCAACAGACTTGGTACCATGAAGGACCACGGAGTCTGAAAACAGCAAGGCTGTGGCTTGCTAACTACTCGCTTCCCAGGTAAGGAAAACTAACATCAATGAAGGGGAGAAGTGCAACATTTTGTAAACTCTTAACTACTAACCACATTGTGGGTAGTGTAGTAAATTTGAGATCAAAAGAATGAAGAACATGTTCCGGTAGACAAATCTGTTAGCCCAGTAATGGGGAAGTGAGGGTTTCTAGCAGCAAGGCATGGGAAATGTGAACATCTGGTACTTGATCTTTGTTCTTCACAGGGCAGCGAAGCGTCTGGAAGAAGCCCGGCTGCTCAAAGAGATTCCAGAGGCAACCAGGACATCGCAGAGACAAGAACTGCACAAATCCCTACGAGTAGGTTTGCCATCTGTTCAACTGCTGCTTGTGAACGTTTTTTCTTGAATTTCAAAGAGATCAGAAGGATCGAGCTGCCTGGAGGGGCTGTCCAGATGTGTGTAATTTGCTGTGCTGCGCCTTGAAGAGCTTTGCATTTTCTCTCTCTTCTAGTGGTACTCGTGTTCTAGCTCTGTTTCTGCAGTTGTACAGAGAAATCTGCTTTTGTTGTATTCTAGCACTGCAGAGGGATGCAGAGACACATCCCTGTGTTGATTTGCCTCTTACCTTTGAAGCTAAACAGATTGCTTCTTTTCAGTCAAAGCTTGAGTTGCAAAGCAGGGCATCAGTATGATTGGTGGCAAGTATGGTGGGTGGCATACTGAGTGCTAAGCTGAGCCATGGAGCTGTGCTAGTTTCTCTTAGTCAGATAAACT
The DNA here is from genome assembly GCF_054131305.1 of Coturnix japonica. NCBI lineage: Eukaryota > Metazoa > Chordata > Aves > Galliformes > Phasianidae > Coturnix > Coturnix japonica. The sequence continues at coordinate 10,554,942 of NC_140683.1, forward strand.
CCATAATCCTCCTGCTTGGGGCTAGAGTAGCTCTGAGGTAACATCTCTCTTTGGAAGTGATTTCCCTGTGGTCTCTGACTTCTGCTTCAGTCACTGGCCAGGACTGTCCCTAAGTCATTTGTATTTATTCATTGTTTTCTCTGTATTTTGTTGCAGTCCTTGAATAACTTCTGTAGTCAGATTGGGGACGATCGCCCGCTGTCCTACTGCCACTTCAGTCCCAATTCCAAACTCTTGGCTACTGCCTGTTGGTAAGTTCTCTTCAAAGCATTTACTTTAGGGCATGGTGTCCAGTCTTTTGGCTTGCCTGGTCCGCACTGAGTGTTTCGTCTCTATAAACATTCAGGAATGTCGATGAATGTCAGCAGGTGCCATTTTGTCCTCAAGGAGGAATTCAGTGACACACCTTTTGCTCCATGTGTGTTTCCATGTCAGATGCTGTTTTGTCAGACTGCCACTTTCCCACTGCAGAAGCCCTTGGTGTAGTTTGTTTGATAAGCTGTTTGATGTTCCTGTCTACACTGACTTCTGTTTCTTGTGTTCAACAGGAGTGGACTGTGCAAGCTGTGGTCTGTGCCTGACTGTAACCTTGTTCACACCTTACGAGGTAAAGAATGACTTTCACTGATATCCTGTGTAATTCTTTTGTTCCTCTCTATGCTGAATTCCTGTGCCTGAACTGTTTTGTGACTGAAAATGTGTCAGATAGTCCAGAGAAAGTCCTGACCTTTCTCTTAAAGAAAAAAACAGAGTTTGTTGTTTCCATTTCTGGATGATGATTTATATTTTGCTTCACTTCAAAACCTGGTTTGAGTTATTTTGAGCCAAGTATTAACATTCTTGGTCAGACCACGTAGTACCAATGAGGTTCTCTGAACGTGGGCACAACTAAATACAAATCTCTTCACTCACATCTGGTGAATTTTCACTGTGTTTAGAAGGCTGCAAATCTCAGTGTTTGATATTCTTAAATGGGTGCCAGTGGAATTGTAATTTGGATTTTGATTTTCCTTTCTCTTAAGGACACAGCACCAACGTAGGAGCAATAGTCTTCCATCCCAAAGCCACTGTCTCCCTCGACAAGAAGGATGTTAACTTGGCCTCGTGTGCAGCTGATGGTTCTGTCAAACTCTGGAGCCTTGAAAGGTCAGAGTGGCATGTATAGATGCAGTGTTGTTGTTTGGGGTTTATCTTATGAAATAATGGACGTTTACTTTCCTCCTGGCAAACACAGCCTGTTATTGTAACACCAGTGCAATTCCCAGCCTCCTTGAGCAGAGAAAGACAGTTGTTTATTAGTCTCACGTGACCACATTTCTTTAGTCTGCTGCAAAGATATTCTCTGTACTGTTCTGCTCTTCCACTGCAGGCTGCTGCACATAGCTCTGGGAGAATAAATATTTGCTCTATCCTGCCTGCCCTGGCTTTCTTCAGCATAGCAGAGTTTGCTGCAGTATGGGATGTTCTGTGTAGTGACAGCAAAGACAGTTTTTGCTGTTGACGCTTTCAGATTAATGAAGGGCCTTGTCAGTTTTTGAAACTAATTGTTCCAGGAGAACTTACTGCTGAGGTTATGAATGTGGATAAAGGGCTTTCACTTAGAGCTTCAGCTGTGTGAGCAGAAAGCAGTGTTTAGAGTCAATAGTCAGAACACTGACTTTCTTGTCTGGCCTGCATTAAAGTCTGTCTCACTGTGGTCACAGCTGCAAAGGTTTGGCTTGAGTCAGCCACCCTGACCAGTGTCTGATCTTGTGTCTTTCAGTGACGAACCAGTGGCAGATATTGAAGGCCACAACATGCGAGTGGCACGTGTGATGTGGCACCCTTCCGGCAGGTTCCTGGGCACTACCTGGTAAGGGGATTCTGATGGGTTTTTTTTGCTTGTTTAAGATGCTATTACTTACAGTCACTGGGATTCATGAAAGCCTTCCTTTCCCTGCACCTCACGTGAGACCCAGTTGGACACAGTGGACAGGAGGTGGTCTGAGGAGGACAGTGGTGCTGAGGGAGAGGGGGACTGAACCGGAGCTAAACAGTACAAAGGTGATCTGAAAGTCCAGTTCCAGAAGCAGAAATGGTTGCTGCTGCTCAGGGGATTTCAAGTGCTAAGGGAGCAACACTTAAACTTTAAGGATGCTACACTGATGTGGAAGTGGGGAAGCTCCCTGCTCTCCCAGGAGCGTGCTGAGGATCTTTGCGTTTCTGAATTTATAGCTTCATTTCTGGCTGTGATTTCCTAATGCTCAATGGACCAGGCAGAGTGAATGTCCTGACAGCTGGTGTGTGTGTGCCCAGTTCAAATAGGATTATGTGATCAGATTTTAATGCTTTTTTTTCTTTGTTATAAAGTTACGATCACTCGTGGCGCCTGTGGGACTTGGAAGCCCAGGAAGAGATTCTCCATCAGGAGGGGCACAGCAAAGGGGTCTATGACATCGCCTTTCACACGGACGGGTCTCTTGCTGGGACGGGGTGAGTTTGTTTGCATCAGGACTGTATGAGAAACATTACCAAGATTTTGTTGCTCACTGATTCCAAAAGCCACAGTACTGGTGTTCTGTCAGCTGCTGAAGTCTGGAGGGTGATGCTGTTTGGGTTTTCTCTTCTCAGTGGACTGGATGCTTTTGGCCGCGTGTGGGATTTGCGCACCGGGCGCTGTATCATGTTTCTGGAAGGCCACCTGAAGGAGATCTATGGACTTAACTTCTCCCCAAATGGGTAAGACAGGAGCTTGCATGTGTTGTGTGGGAGCTCTGAGTACAAAGCTCAGCTTCCAACACATTCTTCCTTGGCAGATACCACGTTGCAACTGGCAGTGGTGACAATACTTGCAAGGTCTGGGACCTCCGGCAGAGAAAGTGCATCTACACCATTCCTGCCCATCAGAACCTGGTGACTGGGGTGAAATTTGAACGTAAGTATCTCCTGTCTGATGTTCCATGTTCCTGCTTTTTCTCTACTGAGGTGGCAGGGAATGGGGCAACTCAAAATCACATCCTTGGATCCGGAGGATCAGTAGTGAGTAGTGGTAGAAGATTTGTCATGTATTTATTTGCAAAACTAATTTCTCCCTTTTTTTCCCTCAACTGCAGCCAATCACGGTAACTTCCTGCTGACAGGCGCCTATGATAACACTGCCAAGATCTGGACTCACCCTGGCTGGTCCCCTCTGAAAACACTGGCTGGTCATGAGGGAAAGGTGATGGGACTGGACATCTCCCTCGATGGCCAGCTGATAGCAACGTGCTCCTATGACAGAACCTTCAAGTTGTGGACAGCAGAGTAGCTCAGAGGCACTGATGATGAACTGGGACAGAGACGATAATAATGGCTTAGAACTAAGAGCTGGGTTTTTGTATATTAAATTTTTTTAAAAGGAAAGGAATTGGCTGTTGCAACATGTATCGCAGTGGCTGTGCTCAGTAGCTCTTGGTTTCCTGGCTGAGGTGGTTTTGAAGCATCTGTGCTGACCAGGGCTTGGTTGGAGTCAAAGCTGGGATGATGTTCTTCCACTTTTTAGGACTTGTTTTGTATTGCAGATAGTGGTTTTCTGCAGTAATTTGGAGATGAACCACCTTCTTCCACCTCCCTTCCAAGACAGGCTCATGTGTTTGCTCTGGTCTGTTTCGCACTAGTGCAGGGCTCACACAGCACTTCATGTACTGTGTTGTACGTCCTCTGTTTTCTTACCTTGTTTTCCAGGATGCTTTAACAGCAGTCTTTGTCTTCTGAAAATAAAGCAGAGTTAGCTGTGAGAGGAGAGCGTACCACAGTTCCTCTGCAGGTTGGTCTCATAGAGGCCTGTATCTCCTTTGTTTCCACTTGCAGAGGATGTTTCAGTGCACATCTCATGTCCCGGCTCCTTCAGCTGTCTCACAAATTGGGTGTTTCTCCTGTTGAAGGTTTTGATGCGTCTCACCTGAGGTTGATGCAAAGAAAGCTGCTTCATTGTAGGGTCATCTTGTTATAACATCCACTTATTTGTTGTTTATTCTTTAAACTGAAGATATCAGATGTGTTCTAGAAAGTCAAAATGTGGCTTGAACGTGTGCACTTGCTTCTGGGTCTGACTAAGAAGTGGAAGGATTACATGGGTGTTGTGATACATGGTTTGATTTCTGTCTATCTTAAAATATCTTCAGGAGAAAAGAGAAAGCATTCATTGAACTTGAGCACACATAGCTGGATATTTAGGCTTACACAAGAGAACACAGCAATTAAACCCCTTTGTAGCCAGGTTTTGTGGGGGTTTTATGACTCAAGCCCACAGTACTCTTTCCGGAGTGAGAATTTGGCCTGAGTGCATCACTGGTTCAGCTTCTCTTCTAGCCAGCTCTAACTGCTTCCCACCACCCACAAGCAAATAGTGAGCGCCCCCTGTGCACCATCATCTGCATCACTGCCCTGCAGGCACGAGGTCACCCATTGCCTGCTGTCAGTGGACTTTGGGGATCAGATCCCCATGGGCAGTCTGCTGGGAAGGATCCTACGGTCAAAGTGTTGCCACCTCCTCCAGCTCCAGCTCCTCGAGGTGTCTCAGCTGCAGCACGTGGATCCCTGAGTGGAAGCTGGCACAGAGCAGCGTGGAGCCATCACAGGCAGCCAGCGAGGACAGCGGTCCGGCTCCCTCAAGACATGTGGTGGCCAGGCAGGCTGAGGAGGGAAGAGAAAAGTCACTCCAACACCAGGTGAGATGATCAGATTTCTATTTTTTATCCTATCCTGAATTAATGCCCTGCCTACCTCCAGTGTCCCGGTCCCAGACCTTCACTTTGCTGTCGTGTGAGGACGTGGCAATGCAGGGGGTGAGAGCAGGATCTCGTGGGAGGAAGACACATGAGGCCATGGTTTGCAGATGCCCTCTGTACTCACACACTCTGCTCCTGGTCTGCCGTAGGTCCCACAGCTGCAAGGCAACAAGCAGCACTCAGAGCTCGGGCTGTCACTGCCACCTGCCAGCACGGAGGGGTTTTACAGAGAGAGGAAGGTGGCTTTGGTTAAGGAGCTCCTCGCTGGTCCTCAGAGCACATCTCTGCCTTCATCCCCATCAATGTGCACCTCCCACAGCACTTCAAGACCCCAAAACAGCACTTCAGACCCCAAAAAGGTTTTCACCATTTATCCAAATGTGCAAACAAAACCCCAGCACTTGACTAAGGAAGGGTATCTGCTGCTGCAGAAGACTGACCAAAGGGATAGATGGGGGGACACTGAGCTCCAACCCAACCGGTGACACCAGGTGAAGCTGAAGCAGCGGGAGCTGTGCTGTGCTGTGCTGTGCTGTGCTGCAGGCAGAGCCCTGGAGCATCGAGCTGCTGCCATCTGTGTGCTGTGGAGATGGAGAGAAGCAGCAGGAGATGTGCTGGGTGCCCTACAGACTCACTGTTGCTTCGCAGCCCTCCCCAGCGAAGCCGCTGCTGCTGCTGACGCAGTACCGCCCGTCCTGGCTCACATCGCAGCTCGTCTGGATGTGCCTCTTGCCTGGGAACGTGTGAGCCACCTGCAGCTCCCGGCTGTCCCACATCCTGGAAGCAGCAAGAGAAGAGATGGGGACACAGACACTGCTGTGCTACAGCAGCCCTTGGTGCTCTACCTGCAGCCCCGCTGTGCTTTGCCACCATGGAGCAGCCTCCCTCCTTTCTACAAGCCTTTACCCATGGCAGCTGTGTGGAGCTCTGCTTTGTTCTCCTTTGTACCCACAGGTGCTGCCCAGTGCTGCTTACAGCTGTGGTGCCCCCATGCTGTCCTCCCCGAGCAGGAGACCCACGTGAGTCAGGAATGCCTTCCAGCCACATGGGAGAGCAGATGGGGGAGAGCAGGAAGGCAGGAAGAACATCTGCCCCAACAACCCCCTGTGCACCAACCCTGCCGTACCCACTGACACATGGCCTGGGCTGCAGCTCCCCTGTGCAGCTGCCCAGAAGGATTTACCTGATGGTTTTATCCTCTGACGTCTGGATGACATAGGGCTCCCCAGGGACCCAGCACAGATGTGTTACCTGCAGAGGGGAGGGGATAGCAGGCAGTGATGTCAGGATTTGGGCTTCTTTAGCAGGTGGAAGGAACCCGCAGCTCAGCAGGACACAGTGCTATGGCAGCAGAGGCACCGCTTTGTCCATTGCTTAGCAGTAGGGAGTTAATACATTGCTGTATGTGTGGGTGCCTTTGTTCTCCATGAGGTGCAGTTCTGGAGATGAAAACCAGCCTTCAGCTGTGATCTCCAGCAGCACCAGTCAATCTTGGTGCTGTCTCAGGGCTTTTGTGTAGTGCCGAACTCGGGGCAAATTCACTCTCTAGGGCTTTGCACGCAAGGGACCAAAGCAGGAAGCGAGCTGCCATTATGGGATGTGAAGAACCAGGGGCTCCTACCAGGTTCCTGGAGAGAGCAGCTCTGCACAGACACTGTCCAGTCTCCACGTCCCATTTGCGAATGGTGTTGTCTCGTGAACCTGTGCACAGCTGAGATGCATCTGCAAGAGCAAGTCAGCAAGTCACGCTGCAGCGGGAAGGACCAAAGGACCACCATGAGGAGTGAGCTGCTCCTCACCTGGGCTCACAGCCAGACCAGTAACAACCAGGTCATGCCCTGGGAAGCGCTGCCTTGGCCCCGAGGTCCCACGGAGCTCCCACATCATCACTGTTCTGTCCCGGGAGGCGCTGAAGACTCTGCTGGAATCGTGGGTGCAGGTGACCTGCAGAGGATGGATGGAGAAATGGGTTGGGATCCACCAGAATCAGCATCATGTTGAACCTTATTTCCATCCCAGCCTCAGAAAATACATTTATGGGAAACAGAAGACTTTCTTATCAACTCAAACGAGCGCATTGCAGTCACTGTGAGCATCGGCATGTATGGAAGGTGAGAAGGAGGAGCACAGGGGGCTGCTGGGGCTCTGCAGACACCAAACTGCCGTTCTGCTGCTCCTGTTCCCATCTGTGGTAGAGGCAGGAGACCCCCCTGCACTCCCTGCTGCTCACTCACCTTGGTGACCTCGTGCTCGTGGCTGACGAAGCGCCCCAGCACAGCTCCAGACCTCCAGTTACAGACAGCCACACTCTGCAGAGGAAGGAAGTCAGCAGGGTCAGCAGAATGGGACATAGAGGGCTCACACACAGCCCCGCTTTGTGTTACACTGAGCCCAAAGAGGGAACACAGCCTTGTGTTTTTGAGCTCATTCACTGAGCACAACCATCCCACCATCCCCACCACTGCATCCCCTGCTGTACCTTGTCCTTTCCTCCCGACACACACAGCTCTGGTCGGACAGCAGCCACGCAGGTGACGGCATCGCTGTGCACAGGGCTGTGCAGCTCCACTGCCCCACTGCATCCTGGCCTCCCCATGGAGCCGTCAGCCCTGCAAGCAGCAGAGGGACAGCAGCAGTGTGAGTTAAGGTCAGATATTAGGACAGATTCCTTATCAGGAAGAGCGGAGAGGTGGTGGCACAGGCTGCCCCGGGGTGGGGGATCCCTGGAGGTGTTCAGGGAACATGGAGATGTGGCACTGAGGGATGTGGTCAGTGGTGGGAATGGGGCAGGGCTGGGGATCCTTGAGGCCTTTTCCAACCTGGATGATTCTATGTTCAGCCTCCAGAGCTCTGCTTTAGCAGCCAGGGAGTGCAAGAGGTCGCTCTGACACGCTCAGCTGCTCCTGTGAGCTCCATTTTGGATCCCAGCCCCCCAGAGGAGCCAGGCAGCAGCAAGGCTCAAAAATGAACCAATCCATAAATTCAGTAATGAAACTAAACCCCCACACTTGATACCCAGCCCCTTTAATAAGCCAAGATGTGACCATCTGAGGATGCTTTACCTGTACGTGGCTGTGTGCAAACTGATCTTACTCTGCAGTTTCCCCATCTCAGCATCGGCTGCAGGCAGCAGCACGGAGCAGCACAGCGCCGGGCTCAGGGATGGGGCTGGGAGCGAGGAGATGCAGCGTGGAACATCCAGAGAGATTTCTGCTGCTCACACAGCCAGGATAAAGCCAGGACCTCCTCGGGGCTACATCCTGGTTGATGTGACACTGAACGGACACCGCCTGCAGTCACAAAAGGAGCAGCCACCGACAAACCCGTTTCAATGGCTGCGAATTCCCAAGCCCAGTAATTGGATTCTCTGCAGATGAAGATTTACCAGCTGGACTCAGTCTGTGTTAGCTCCCATCTTCTGGACAGGTGTTCTGCCAACAGAAGGGCAGGAGAAAACCCGGCTCCCACTGCTCGAAGGGCTTCCTGCTGGAAGGAAACGCGTTCAGTCTGCACAGAGCCGGGGCAGCTCCGGACCAGCAGCTCGGCTGGGCTCGGTGCCATTCACAGCACCTTCCCTTTCTAATTTTACCCTGGCAGCCTCCGTGATCAGCACTCAGTAATACCGGCTAATCTCAGCCTGCTCCATCCACAAGCCTGTGTGTTCCAAAGGGGCATAAACCATCCACATCTCCGGGCAGCGTCCTGTCACCCATTCACTTCCTTCCATCGAGGCCCTTTGGGACACTGGGAACAAAGGTGTTTTTTCTGTGACAGCGAGAGAAGGCTGGGAGTTGTTTCTCCCGCAGAATAAAGCGGCAGGAGGATGCCGAGGCTTCAGCTCTGACTGAAATTCCGGCCACCGCTTCACAGAAACCCAAATCATCCTTTTTTAACCCAGATTCTCACGTTTTAAAGCCGACCCTCCCATTGTCCAGGTTGCTGCAGTGACTCCGCATTGATGCCCGCACGGTACAACGAGGGAACGACGGCTCCGGTTCCCGCACGCTCCCCGCAGTCCCCGCTGTCCCCGCTGTCCCCGCCTCGCCCCGCACTCACCGCGGTCGCTCCGTGTCCCCGTTCCGTGTCCCCGCTCCCTGCGGTTCCATGGCGACGGGTGGGGCGGGACGGGGCGGGTCGGGGCGGGCGGTGCTGATCCGTCCCGGTTCGGCCCCGCTCTCACCGCCGCCCCCCGCACCTGCGGCAGGTGCCGCGGCTCAGCATGGCCCGGCGGGGAGCGGAGCCGAGGGCGCTGCCCGAGAGAGCGACGGAGCTGCGGGTGAGCGGGACGGGGATCCCGGGGTGTCCTGCCCATGGCAGAGAGCGAGCGGGGCGCTGCGGGACGGGCCTGAGCATGGACGGGGTGGGGAGATCTCCGCTCCTTCCATCCCTCCCTCCTGCTTGGCGGTACCCGGCGGTGGCTGTGGGGGGTCCGGTGGGAGTGAGTGGGGCTGTGGGGGGCTGAGGGGTCGCGGTAGGGATGTCCCGGCCCTGAGCGCTGCTCTGTTCTCTGCGTTCCAGAACAAACTCGTGGACCGATGCGAGCGGCTGCAGCTGCAGAGCGCTGCTATCGCCAGGCACGTGGCCGAGGTGCTGCCCTCCAGGAGCCAGGCCGTGCTGGTAAGTCCGTGCCCTGTCACCGAGCAAAGCCGGTCCCTTGGCACGCAGGTGTTGGTGTGCTGCCGTCCAACATCATTCTAGAATCACTGAGTTATTATTAATAATAATCAAGCCATTTCTCCTTGTCCTGCTGTTATCCACCACGTCCCGTGGTGGTTGGTGCTCCCGTGCTGCAGTGGTTAGTGGTCAGTGTGCAATTAGTTTGTGCTGGTTGGGCACGCAGCAGGTTTGGGGCTGGTTATCGCATCCAGCTCTGTGTGCTGTGCCTCGGGCTCAGTTAACAGGGCAGTGTGAGAAGCTGAGCCCTCAGGAAGCCGATGGGGGCTGTTGTTCATTCGGGTTGCAGCTGTTTCTCCTCCCTCCTTTCCCTGCAGGGCGCTGCCAACAGCGCACGAGAGCTGGTCATCCAGAGGCTGATGTTGGTGGGGAAGGTGTGTGAGAACGAGGAGCAGCGGCTGCTGGAGGAGGTGCACGCCGAGGAGGAGCGGGCGCAGCAGAGCATCCTGACACAGCGGGAGCATTGGACGGAGGCGCTGCAGAAGCTGTCAGCCCTCCGCACGTACCTGGTGGACGTGATCACCAACCTGGACGACCAGGGCTTGGTGGTGAGTACCCATCCCAGATATAAGGCATGGTCTGACTGCCCAGAAACAGCCTCTGTTTTTCATTGTGGATGCTCAGACTGAATCATGGCACTGATTGGTGTGTGCGGTGACAGCAGGCAGCTGGAATTGGGCTCCAGGTGATCCCAACAGTCCCCCCAGGTTTCTAGGTGGGCGTCGTGCTGCCCACTTGGTGCAGGTCACACTGGGCTGTCAGCTCTCTGCTGCCCTGGTAATAAAAATGAGGTTCTTAGGAGCACACACAGCCCTTCCTGGGGGTCCGTCCTGTTGTGCAGCATAGATCTCTGTCTGAGATGTCAGCCACCAGAGCTGAGCTGTAGGTGCAGGTGGTGCAGCGTCCTCAGCTGTTCCCATTCATTTTCTGAGCCAAGGAGTGAAAAGCACCGCAGCCAAAGAAATGGATGTTGGATGGTGGCTGAGGTCAGGGCTGTTTCTGTGGGTCAGGAAGGCGGCCGGTGCTCCCTGAGTCCCTGTTTTGCTGTGGGTCTGGGTTTGGGGTTCTCTATGTGGGAATTTCAGCTGTTCTGACTCTTTCTCTCCTTGTCCCCAGAATGCAGAACAAGACATCTTCGAGAGGTTAGTACCTGCTGCTCCTGCTTTCCCTCACCCCTTCTCCGAGCCTGCCCAGCACCTCCTGCCTTCCCCCAGCAGGCAGCACAACACAGCTCTGCTCTTCCCTCCCTCCTTCCTGAGGGCTCTGCCATCACCTCTCAGCACCTGTCAGTTAATCACCCGATTTCTAAGTAACTGCTGTGTCTCTTTGCTAGGACAGAGGTGGCGGAGGGAATCTTAGAGCCTCAGGAGTCTGCCAAGTTAAACTTTAATCAGCAGCGTGTTCAGAGTCCGCTGCTGCACCGGCTGTGGGCCTCTGCGGTTCTGTGCTGCGTGGCAGGTCAGTGTCCTTCTCATTTGGATTTCTGCAAGCTCATTTTGAACCCCTTTAAAGCCCTGGGGTGCAGTATGATGGCCCTGAGTGCACGTACCTACTGAGCAGCCATATTACCTTATCTCAGCCCATTCCATCGTGTCTCTGGAGTGGCAGCCCAGTGGTTTGTTATCTGGGGGCCTCATCCTGCCAGGTGCTGAATGCTGGGCAGAGGTTGATAAAGCAGGAACGGGCTTCGTGTGGCCAAGCTCCTCCTGCAGCCCAGCCCCACACAGCAAAATGTTCACCTGCTCCAGCCCCATTTCTGCATCAGCTGTGGGCATAAAATAAATGAGAGAGGGTGGGGGAAGCAGGGCAAGGAAAGGCACTGGGCAGGGAAACTGCTTGTCCTGGGAGTGGGCAGGGGTGAGTCACGCAGGCACCTTTCCCTTGGCTTAGGGATTTACAGGGCAGGGGAAATGTTTGTGCAGTTACTCAGTGCTCACACCCCGCTCATGGGCTGCTGAGTGTGTGTGTGTGGGAAGGATGGCACAGGGCAAAGCATGTGGGCCCCACAGGGCTGGGAGCTGCCTCTGTGCTGTGAATGAAGGACCTGTCCTTGCATCACAGCAAAACAGACCAGCTGTGGTTCATCCAATTCCTGGTGCCACCTCCTGAGGCTGTTCCAAACTGCTCAGGGCTGACGGACTGTTCTGATGAATGACGTTGGGCTGCGTGTGCTTTGTAGCAGGGCAGGGATTTCCTCTGCCCGTCCCTCCTTGTTCCTGCAGTACCAGCTTTGCTGGTTTCCCCACACAGGTGCCATCCTGGCGGGCTCCTGCCTTACCCTGGGGAGGAGGAGCAGGTCAGGGAGGCTGCAGGGACGGGGCTGGGGTTTGGGTTTCTCCCTGCCATGAGTTGGAATTGGTGTAATTCCAGTCCCTGCTTGGATCACTGCTCTCCTTCGTACCATTTGGCAGCCTGTCTGTATGGGACAGGAACCCCAGGTTGTTGCCTCTGGTGTGTTTGTTCAGTGCAGTGAGTGCAGATTCCTGCCTGGATTGGGCCCCTGGCTCAGAGCTCTCTCCTGTCCCTTCTCACACCACTCTAGGAAGTGGCACATAAGTGCAGCCCTTATCACTGTAGGGGTGCTTCTGGCTGTGGTTCTTGGGGTGGTGAAGGCTCACTGTGTGCTCACATCTCTCCCAGGCTCTGAGGAAATCAGCATAGATGAGAAAACTGTCAGCCCCCACCTGAGCCTGTCCGAAGACAAGAAAACTCTGACCTTCAGCGCCAGGAAAGCAAAGCTGGACTCGGATGGTCCCGAGCGGTTCGACCACTGGCCCAACGCTTTGGCTGCTGCGTCTTTCCGCACAGGGCTGCACGCATGGAAGGTCAGCGTGGAGAAGAGCTGTGCCTACAAGCTGGGGGTGTGCTACGGCTCACTGCCACGGAAGGGGCCCGGCAATGAAGCCCGTCTGGGTTTCAACGCTGCCTCCTGGGTCTTCTCACGCTATGACAAGGAGTTCAGGTTCTTGCACGCCGGTCAGCCCCAGCCTGTGGATCTGCTCAGGGCTCCGGCTGAGGTCGGCGTGTTGGTTGACCTCGATGGAGGGGAGGTGCTTTTCTACGACCCCGACTCCTGCACCATCCTCTTCTCACACAGGGAGGCCTTTGTGGCACCGCTTTACCCTGTCTTTGCAGTGGCACATCAGAGCATCTCGCTCAGCCAGTGAGAGGTGGGCTGCAAACACACCTGTATGGACAGTGACCGTATACACCACACTGTGCCTTCGTGGGGTGACACGTGCCCAGACTGGGCTACCAGCATGTACAGTGATCAGAAAAGACCTGCCTTCAGCCTGTACATCTGTTCTCTTGTTTTACAATGGCTTTCATCTCCTTTGGGTGACCGAGCACATGATGTTTGCCCTCCAGGACCCAGACCTTTGGGAAAGACCCAAGTCAGTCCCCAAACACCTCCTACAGGAGCACGGTGCCTTATGAAGACTCCTGGGAGCCCTCCCTCAGCTCCCATGCTGTTGTCAGGGCTGGGAGCAGAGCCCCCACTGAGCCCAGGTCAGCAAGGGAGGACCTCGGCCCTCCAACCCAGTTTGCTCAGCACAGAGCTGGAAGTGCAAGGTGGGGAGAGCAACACTGTGAAAGCTGGGGCATGGGATCAGTGTTTAACGCCTGGCTCTGCCAGCGAATCATTTGATTCCTCTTCAGAACAAGGGCTTCTTTCCAGCTCCAATGGGGAGGAGTGTGGGCAACAGAACACTCCACGCTGCAGGAATGAAAATGATTTCAACCTTGAGTGAAGGTTAAGAGCTGTTTGGAGAAATGAAAGAGAAGTGGCAGAAGGTGTGGAAGGTTGTAGGAGACACTTGGAAAGAGGAGACCCAGCAGGAGGAGGGACACCATGAATTGGGGCTGTCACCCATGGGTGACCCACACAGGGCAGGAGCACCCGCATGGACATCAGCATCTCCCAGAGCAGAGGAGCAGCGAGACAGGAGCCATTAGCATTGATGTGAATGGAGCTGCTTGTTCCTAGGGCTGGGTGAGGCTGAGCATATTACAGTGAAAACAGGCAGCTGATGGATAGTAAAACTGTCGGACTGACACTGAGCTTGGGTAGAGGAAAGAAACGCATTTCCTTGGTGTTTAAGAATTGTTCTCTTTATTTCTCAGTATCCAAATCAGTGATTAAATCTGCTGGCAGTAAATTACACTAAGGGAAATTCTGCATCTCCAGACTTTGCCCATGGGAGGCAAAGCTGTGACAGCTTCCAGCCCCAGGGCACAGGGAGCTGCTTGGTGAGGTGACAAACCTGAGCTCCCCCAGGTGTACAGAGACAGTGCAATGACTGCTCTGCTGGCAGCCTGTCCCTGATAACTCTCCAGGCATCGTGTCTAAGAAGGGATAACTATCAGCCCACCATCCCTCCTGCTGGAATCAACTTGGTAATAGGTAAATCTAAGTAACCTGTGACACTGCAGCATTAAGTGAAATGCTTTCAGTGCTGCACCCAGGTACATTCCCCAGCTCCAGCAGCATCAGGTCCCGCCCCATATGAAGCACATGGAAAGAAAACAGCACAATTCTGTGTGTGCCAGGTGCCCTTTATTGCCTGAATGTCGCTCCTGCTCTGCGGGCAGCACCTCTCTGTGCTCTGTTTCTTTTCCTTACCCCACACAGCAGCACGCAGCCCCAGCCCAGCAGTGGGTCAGCACTCAGCAGCGCTGCTCCCTCCCAAGGGCAGCTCTCGCCGTTATCCCTTATCGATGACGGTCAGGATGTGGCTCAGTGTGGGCAGCACGTGTCCCGGCGGCACATCGCGCTCCGTGCTGTGCCCGTTGCTGTGCAGCAGGAAGCTGTGCATGCCGACCTGCCGTGCCGCCATATAATCCCTGCTGTAATCATCCCCGATATGAGCCGCCTGTTCGGGCAGCGCCGCCCCGAGCCGCAGCGCCATCCTGAACATCTCCGGGTCCGGTTTAGCGACGCCCGCGGCCTCGGATGTGAGCACGAAGTGGAAGAGATGCCGCAGGTGGCAGCGCTGCAGGATTTCGTGCAGCCGGTTGTCGAAGTTGGACACCACCCCCATGCGCAGCCCGAGCTGCCGGCACCGGCTCAGGGTGTGGGCGGCTCCCGGCAGCAGCTCCCAGTTGTTCGGGCTGCAATAATCCCGGTACAGGTTCTCCGCCATCTGTGCCAGCAGCGTTTCCTCGCGCACCCCGACGAGCCGGAACGTTTCTTTAACGACGTGCAGCCACCACTGCCTGGAGCTCAGCCCCTGGCCCAGCCCGTAGTTGGGGTATTGCCGGCTGTGCGCCGTGTAGGCGGCGCGGAACGAGCAGCTCAGCGCGTCGGGCCGCAGCTCCACGCCGTGACACCGCGCCTCGGCCGCGTAACTCAGCGCCACCGGCCGCCGGAGCCGCAGCAGCGTGTCCTTCACGTCCCACGTCAGGAGCCGCAGCCCGAGCATCGCTAAGGGCGGGCGGGGTGAAAGGGACCGACAGCGAACACGGGAACGAGCCAGCACCGGACACCGGCACCTGGGGGGCATCAGCCCGATGTGGGGCCGGAGCTGAGCGGGGAACGGGGGGCGGACGGGAACGGTCCGGCCGGGCCGAGCTCCGGGACGGGACGGGCCGAGCAGATCCGCTCCCCCCGGTGCTTCCGGCTCCTCCCCCGCTCAGTCCCGCCCCGCCGCCGCCTCCTCCCGCAGCCAACGCAGCAGCTGCGGCGTGAAGTACGTGATGACGGTGTCCGCCCCTGCGGGGACACAGCGGGGTGAGTCCGGGGGCGGCTCGAGGCGGCCCGGCCCCGTTCCGTCCCCTTCTCACCTGCCCGGCGGAACGCGGCCATGGCCTCCATGACGGCAGCCCTCAGGCTGAAGGCTCCCGCCTGCGCCCCGTGCCACAGCATGGCGAACTCCCCCGAGACGTGGTACACGGCCACAGGGTGCGTGGGGTGCTGCGGGGAACGGCGGGTCAGCACCGGGACACAGCGGGACACAGCGGGACTGCGGCTGTGCGCCCCCCCTGCTCACACACACCGGTCGCAGCGCTGCCCGGCCGCCCCCTGCCCACGCTCCCCTCGGGGCCTCACCCGCTCCTTGACATCCCGCACCAGGTCCAGGTACGGCATCCCGGGCTTCACCATCAGCACGTCTGCGCCCTCACGCACATCCCGGTCCTGCAGGGAGGATGCGCTCAATGATCCCAAAGGCTCATGGATGATTCCTCACAATTCCCAACCCAGAACAGAACACAGAAAGGCCCCCACCAGCTACAGAAGCCCACAGCCCAGCCTGGCACCTCACCCCTTCTCCCCACACTCCAAGTCACAGTGAGGAGTGCCCTCCTTGTACACGTTTTTCAGGCTCTGGTGAGCTGATGGTCGTTGATGTTCTGCCTTGCACAGGGCAAGGACCCTTGGCCATCTTGGCTGGATGACTTGTCTGGTCCCCACAAACCACAGGGCCTGGCTGGACTCACCACAGCTCGCAGTGCCAGCCCGCGGGCACCCGGGGGCAGCTGGTAACAGCGACGATCTCCAAAGGCAGGTTTGGATTGTGCAGCATCCCTGGGAACAAGCAGGGCACAGGAATCAGGGCCGTCAGTGTGAAACCAGGCCAGGACAGCGGCCACAGCTGCTCCCCCTTCCTCCACATCTGACTCAGGAGCCAAGGTTCATCCCCAAATACACTCTGCTGCAGCGCTGGCTCCCTCCCTCCTTGCTGCTCCTGCAAACGTGGGCTGTTCCCATCCCTGTAGAACCTCACCTGAAGGGTCCATAGAAGCACGATGCAAACTTGGCACTGTAGCTCATCACTGAGACCTGCAGATGAGAGCGGGGCTGTGAGGGCTGGAGCTCTCTGCTGCATCATAGCTCGAGGGTGGTAGGAATCCCCTCCTACAGTTGGTTTATATTCTGTCATTACATTCTCACCTTGTTTCCCATGTCGTTGGAGATCAAAGCCTTCTTTATGGCTGCAATGCGCCCATCCATCATATCCGAGGGGGCAACGATGTGGCAGCCTGCGGAGATAACAAGCTCAAGGCTGTAACTGCCTGCAGGAGGAGCTGACCCTGGGCATCTCCCTCGTACTGTTGAAGGTGTCCAGAGTCTCCGTAGCTCCTCCAGGGTTGGCAGGTGGATGCTTCCCCAGATCAGTGGAAGCCCTCCCATTGAAGCCAGGTATTTGCTTTTGGGCTGGCTATAAGTGACAAGAGCCTTGTGTGGCTGCTGCTGCGAGGCATTGCTCACCTGCTTGGGCATAAGCCAGTGCCACTTCTGCTAGCCGCTGGCAACTGGCCTCATTCTGGATGGTGCCATCTTCCCGCAGGATGCCTGGAAGAAAAAGTGCGTCAGGCAAGAAGCAGAACAGTGAGATGATGGCCCTGATCCTTGGAGTTCTTTAACAAGCTATAGAGATGCTCAGAGCAACAGTGGGGAAGGTGTTAGAGCTGGATAAAGAGGGGCTGAGCAGGAGACTAACAATGCAGTGCCCACAGATGGGACTTGACATGTGAGTGCTCCAGGAAAAGGATGACAGTGACGGGGGATCCAAGCTCAACACAGTGCTGGGAAGTCTTGAGGCAGGTGCTGGCCAGGCCCCACCAGCACCCAGAAATCCACATGAGAAAGCAGAAACCCTCAGGTGCTCCAGGTAAGAGGAAGGTGCCTGAACAGCACCCCAGCCCCCCATACGTGCTCACCGCAGTGCCCGTGGGAGGTGTAAGGACACAAGCAGACATCACAGGCAATGAGCAGCTGTGGGAACGTGGCAGAGATCTTCCTGATGGCCTGGATGGCAGGTGTGTCTTCTGCATCTGCAGCAGAGCCTCTTTCGTCCTGCAAGAAGAAACATGTCTGAGCACACAGAGCTGAGGGCCTCCCACCAGCTCCTCCATGGCCACAGGTCAACACAGGGAGTGTTCCTGAACACACTGTCACACTGCAGTGAGGTGTGATCACCAGTGGTGGAAAAGGGTGACAGAGCAGTGACACTGAAATGAGTGCAGATCTTGGGGCCTCTCTGCAATGGCTCCCAGCGCAAGACTGGGTCAGGAGGAGCAGCACTTCTCAAGCTTCCATGCTGCTCTATGAAACGCAGAGCTCTCTGCTCTCATCTCACCACTCACACAGAGAAATATAGCAGAGGCACCCAAACCTATTGGGATCATTCTGGGTGTTGCTGTGGTTTCCCATCTACATCCTGCTCTGCGGAATGGGCTGCCACAACCCCAAACTGCCCCTGTTTCACTGGGAGACCCTCCAGCCCCACAGTGATCCCCCACAGCTCTGCAGACCCCTGCCACCACCTGCTCATGCACACTGACCTTGGGGACCTTGCTGGGCACCCCGAAGATGAGCACACACTTCAGACCATCCTCAACAAGGGGCTGCAGCATCCCCTCCAGCTTGTTGACTCCATACCTGAGAAAACCAAAGTGAAGGTGTGCTGCCAGGCACCCAGACCTGCCCTGGGGGATGAACTGGACAGGAGCCATGATTAAGGCTGACCTGGACACCCTGCATCACTGCCACAAGGCAGAGGGGGCTGTACAGGGGCAGGGATGCTCAGCAGCATAAAGCAACAACTTGAGTACCCTCAGTCTGTTCTGCTTTGAGACCAGCAACTTTGTGATCCAGCAAATATACCATGAGTACACGCAGTGCCAGCACGCAGCCCTCTGACCTGAGCAGTGCACCAGTGCTGGCCAGGCCCTGCCTGCTGGGACACTCAGGGATGGACCCGAGTTAATGATTAAGTTGGATGCTGGCGCACACCAAGCAGCAGTGGGAGATACAGGGGAGGTGCTGCTGGAAGGAACAATCCAGACCCTTATCTGGGGCAACAGCACAGTTATCTACAGGCAGGGACAGAGCAGGGAGCCTTACGCTGTCTCTGCTCTGAAAGGATGAGCGTGCCCTGCCCTTGGATCCTTTATCTCAGCTTTCCCATTACAGCCCTCAGCATGCCAGGCCTGGGCTCAGTAGAGCACGCAGGGTGCTGGACACCATGCCTGGCACAGCACAGAGTGCAGGCTCTGCTTTATTCACTCTGCTTGCACAACCATGGCTGAGTGCCCAGGACCAGCAGATCAGGAGCTGGGAGCAACAAAGTCCTGTGTGCCTTCACCAAGCTCCAGGAGCCCTTCTCACACTGACCCACCTCCCACTGCCCAACAGCAATGGCTGACGTGGAAAACCTGCCCAGCACACCCTGCCCCTGGGAACATCCCACTCTGGCCTCTGTCCAAACCTTGCAAACGTAGCATGCAAGGCTGAATGCAGGACAGGAGTCCACATGCAGTTGCTGTTGGCCTCCCTGTTCTCTTCCAGCTTCTCTGTGTGCCCAATGGAACCCTGGCACCACCCAGCTCCCCCATTTTGTCCTCCTTCCTGCTTTGAGCAGAGGGATGTTTCCACCCTGCTTGATGCTGGGGGGATCCCCAGGGCAGGGATTATGTACAACAATACAGGAGTGTTGTCCCTGTCTTGTGCACATCTCTGGCTGCAAAGCAGCTCCTGGTGGCTCTGGCCCTTACCTGGCTTGTCCAGGGAGGCTGGCAATGGGCTCCACCGCATCAGGGCTGTCACTGCAGAGGGCAGATGGGACAGAGATGTGAGCACTTGGTGTCAGAAGGGAGATGGGCAGGGCCCAGAGCACAGCCCCTGCCCCACACTTGTCCTGTAGTGTTATGCCCAGCCAACCCCAGCTTGGTCTGTCCCCAGTCCAGAGCACCAGGGCTCACTCACGTGACAAAGATGGGGTAGATAAGGTTGGAGGCATTGAAGGTGGTGGCTGTGCACTGCCACGAGCGCAGCACGGGGTGGAAATAGCCACTGTGAAGGAGTGAATCTGCCTGCATCCTGGGAATGCACAGGGAGGTGGTGAAGAGAGACCCTGAAACAGAAGGAACAAAAGCAGGAGGTCAGGGGCTGGCTGCCACTGAAGGACTTTTATTGCTTTATGT
Organism: Coturnix japonica; assembly: GCF_054131305.1. Classification (NCBI taxonomy): domain Eukaryota; kingdom Metazoa; phylum Chordata; class Aves; order Galliformes; family Phasianidae; genus Coturnix; species Coturnix japonica. The sequence continues at coordinate 10,574,291 of NC_140683.1, forward strand.
CTAGATCAAATCCTTGCCCTGGAGGTTACCAGCCTGAGATGAACAGGAAACGAGCCCTGCTCACTGGGAATCGCAGCTGCTGCTCAACTGGTGACTGTGAGATGGGGAAAAAAGAACGTGATGGCCCCACATGCTGCTCTGCTTGGACGGCTGGGAGCTGCACTGCATTCCCCAGAGCATTTGCTTCCCAGGCTGCAGGGATGAAGCAGGAGCTTCCGCCCCATAACCCAGTAAATGCCATTCCTGCTCTGCTAACATCAGCTGCAGGCTGCACACCGCCCTGCGCAGCCACAGGACGTGCCCGTAACAGTATTTTCTTCTTCCACACCTCACTAATAGTCTTGTGACTGGGCAATTTACATGTACATTTCACAACAGCAAAGCCCTGGCTCACCCAAACCACGCTCCCTTTGCCCTCACCACAACGCTCAGCAGCAGAGCTGGGCAGGACATGGCTCCATTCCTCCGGGAAACGTTAATTGGAGGCGTTCCTATGTGTTACACTGGGAGAAGCTCAAAGACCCTTCAAATATCCCAACACGGAGCCAAGTTGTTCAGCTGCACCAGACTCTCCCACTTGAACCAAGCTGTGTGCATCCCTGGCTTGGGGATGGAGCAACCTCTCCCTTACTTACACAATGACATAAAAGGACCATAAAGCACCATGATGATGCTCACAGTGTGGAACACACAGGCTGTGTCCTGGCCCAGACCCGCTCCATGCCCACACAGCAGAGCCCTTGGGAGGCCGGCAGTGCCCGGGCGCAGCTCCAGGCAGCAGAACAAAGGGCTCAGTGAGCACAGACACCTCGAGAGTCCAGAACATGCTCCAGGCTCTGATCCCACGGAGGGGGATGGCTGGGAGCAGAGGCAGCAGCTCCCACTGCGCTGTCAGGGGCAGATACCAGCCCCAGCCTGCACTGCAGGAGCGGGGACGGCTTGTCCAGAGGAGATAACAGCGCTGCTGGGGGACCCCCGCCCCTGGGCCCCCATAGGGGAAGCTGCTCCATGCTGCCACTGCTCTAAGGGCAGCAAGGAGGGAATGGGGGGCATCGCCCACAGCTGAAGCACAAAGCTGAGCTCCCAGGAGACACAACGGAGCTACACTAATGAGGGCGGGTTAATTAGCAGTCAGCAACAAAGGGCAACGTGTTCAGAAGGGTTTTATCTTGCAGATAGGATGTGGAAGCGCTGTGCTCACACATGCAGTGACAGCAGTTGGCAGCACTCTCTGCTCGGTGCCTTCCCCACGTGTTCTTCCCTCTGGACCTCAAACCAGACACATCTTTCCCTCAGCTCCCCCCGGCCCGTCACAGCCACACGCCGTTACCGAACCCCCGGTGCCCGCCCGGTCCCAAGGGCACAACCCGGCTCTATCCAAGGTCTGTCCGTCCTTGATGCCGCCCTGGGCCCCGCACACCCCGACACCCGCCCGACCGTCTCCCCCGCCCGGCGGCGCTGCGGTTGCGCCGAGCCCGTGGGTGACGGAGCCCCCGGGGCCGAGCAGCACCGCCACAACGGGCCGGGCCCTATGGACACCTCCCGGCCCCGTAACGCTCCGTGCCGATCCGGGCACTGCGGGCCGCTCTCGGTGCGGTGTCGCCCGACTCCCCGCAATAACCCCGCAGCACCGGCCGAACCGCGCTCAGACCCGCGACCCCGCGCTCACCTGCCGCCGCTTCCCGCCGCAGCACACAGCCAGATTTGCATAGCCCCGCCCCCCTGATTTGCATATCACAAGTCTCGCGCGGCGGAGCGCGGGAAAGGGCTGGCGCGCGCTTGTCTTGGCGCGCTCCCGGTGGCGGGAATTTGGCTCGTGGGCGCTGTGTGACCTGAACCGCAACGCACTCACACCACGAACAGCTCATGGATTAACCATGGAAATCAACCAGTCAAGACCCGTAAAGAATCTGAACTTTTATTTAAATCCTGGTCCGGGACGGGATACACCCCAACAGGTACCAGAAAGCTCAATAACATGGAATAAAGCCCCCAGACATAGAAGGAAACCAGTAATGCAGCACCCAGCAGCACCCAGCAGCCTGTCTGCAGGAGCTGCAGCTCCACAGAGGAGGGGAAGGAGCTGAGACCATCAGCTGCAGCACAACACACACTTGCTGCAGCCTTTTGCTGTTCCTCGGACATAATTTTGCAGGTAGCTTTGCTTAAGGTCGTTCATCAAAGTTCCCTCTTTGTCTCCAAGGGCTTGAAAGACACAAAACAGCATTTCTGGTATAGATTCACTTTGGAAGCACCTTCAAGTCTTTTTTTGTTATTATTCTGGTTCATGGAGGGGAGGAATTCAGCTCACTGACCCTCGTACTGTGTGCTGCATCCAGCTGGTGAGGCTGAAAGAGCATCACTGTGAAAGAGCAGGGGAGAGAAGGCACAGCCAGAATGCAAGACAACGAAGGGAAAAACATCACTTAGAGCTTGAACAGTCAGCTTCTAAGGCTCTCAACATCATCACGTAGACTCTAAACCCTGAGGGGTTAATGAGCCAGGATTCAGCTCTCCGCTTGGTTGAGTGAGCTTATTCATAAGCTCTTTCAGGTTCTCCAGGTCACTTCAGTGCTGAGCCATCCGACATTGCTCTTTTTTCCCTTTGTTTCAGAGTCAATCCAGCATAAAAATACCAGACCCATTACTGTCTGTTCAGCACCTGGGGAAGCTGCCAAGTCCCCTGCGTGCAGGGAGGTGAGGCACCCATGAGAAATGCTTTAGCCAAGTCCTTTGTGTACAGGCTAAAGCCAAAGAGAGATTCCAGAAGAACAGTACAGAGCTCTACTGGAAACCAGACGGGACATGGCCAGATTTCTTTACAACATTTATATCCCTAGTAACAAAACCCAACCCTGAATGTCCCATTGGCAAGCTCAGTTGTCCACCTCTTCCTCATCATTTTGCTCTTCTTCCTCCATCCTTTCATCATCATCATCATTATCATCTTCTCGGCTCTTATCTTGTTCCTCTGAGTCTGCCTTCTTGTCTTTATCTTTTCTCGCTTCTTTCTTTCCCTTCTGTTCACGTCTGTAAACTACAAAGAAAAAGAAGAGTGAAAACCTGCAAGCCGGTGTTTCCACCACGTGAGCACTACAGCAGCTGGGGCCCAGTGTCCACTTAATGAACTCACAGCAGCAGCTCCCCCTATTATTAGAGCTGTGCTGTCCAGCCCGTGAGAAATCAGGTGAAGTTTCAGCAGATAAATGCTGAATAGGACACAGGATTTCACATGTGCAGGCAACACCTACGACTTCCCTTACACAGACCTAAGAGGGGACTGATAGCAGATAAGACTTTCTCAGTTCTCATCAGTGGTGAAATGTTATCCCAGCTGTTAAGGTGCACATTATTAACATCCACACAAGCTGCAGTGTAAGATGCCAAGCAAAGAAGTATTTGCAAACTCTTGCTTTTTTGCAAAGTCTTGTTTTTACAGGACAGACAATTAAGTGCTGCTTGTCTGATGTAAGCAAACAGAACTTGGTGCTATGGCAGCTCCGTCCATAGGGTCACAGGCCGATACCTTCCAGGGATTCCTTCAGAGGAGCAATAAACCGCTGGAACTCCATTTCCTCCATGGCAGAGAGCACATCGCCAGCATTCAGCGTCTTCCTCTTCCCCTTCATGGCAAAGTTATTCGCACTGCTCAAAAACAAGAAGAGTTAATGGATAACTGCCATCATTCACTCTTCTTTATTACAGTTCTAAACGTGTCCAGAGGGGGGCCACAAAAATACACGATGGATGCACACCCAGCAACGAGCCCCAGCCCAACCAGCAGAGATCTGAGTTACTAACAGCAGCTTATACACACAACAAGCTCTTACCATGAGGTCGCATAGAGCACGAACACACTCGCTGCTCGGGATATCGCACTGCGGGCTTCTTTGGAGATGTTCACCCCGTCGGGCAGCTGGGAAGCAAATAAAGACCCGTTAATCGCTGCTGGGAAGCAAATAAAGAGCTGTGAACTGATGCTTTAAAGCAAATAAAGACCCGTGAACTGATGCTGGAAACCAAACCCAGGCCTGTCAGCTGCTGCTCCGAGCACATATCGGTTCTGCTGTGGCACTGAGCTCAGCACGGCCCTCAGGTAAGGCATTACGAGCAGCACAACCCCACAACGAGGATCTATGAGGGACAGCGAGGTCTCCGTATGGCCCAGCCCCGCAGCCCGTCCCGCACCCACCGCCTCCTTGATGATGCGGGTGATGACGGCGTTGGGCAGGTTCAGGTCCTCCGGTCTCTCCGCCATATTGGGCCTCCCGCGCCGCCACGGCCCACAATGCACCGCTCCTTCCCGCCCTGCCCCGCGGCCGCCGTTGGGGGGGGGAACAATATGGCGGCGGGGGGCCAATATGGCGGCGGGGGGCCAATATGGCGGCGGGGGGTTGGGGGGGGGGGGGAGGGCAGTGTGTGTCATTCGGCCTCTGGAAAGAAAACGAACTGTGATGTGGTGGAACAAAGCAGCACTCCGTTATTCCTCACCACACATAGAATGTGACTTGACAGGACACACCACGCAGTACATCAGCATCCACATCCATCTTTCTCCCATAAACATGAGCTGATTGATGGCCCTTTGTGTGCTCAGTGCTCCCAGTGCCCACCATTGAGGGCTCTGACCCGCTGCCATCCACTGCCCCCAGCTCAGGAGACCCCCATTGCTCATAAAGCCTTGATAAGCTCAGCCTCACTAAAGCTGAACGTTTCCAGCCCATGGATTCCTTTTGCTGAACCAATAGATTGGTCACTAATCCCTATTGCTAAAGAAGAAGGTTGACCCAGTGCTGTGCTGGGTTGGTTGCTCCCGCTGCTGGAAAATGCATGTAGGAAAGCCTGCACTGCCAGATCCTGCTCCCAACTTCAGGTTTTTAAGCTAACTTTTAACTTTTTAAGCTAACTTCAGGTTGGGAGCAGGATCTGGCAGTGCAGGCTTTCCTACATGCATTTTCCAGCAGCAGGAGCAGCATTGGGGATGATGCACAGCAGTTGTGAGATGTATTAATAGCTGGACTTACAGCTCGTATTGGACACAGTAACGTGTTGTGGTGCTGCACAGCATTACGGACACACAAAGGTCAGAGCTGGAGGAAGGACTGTGTGCGTGACAGCGCTGATTGCTTTCCCACTTACAGTAATTGTGTTAATCAAAGCCTATCGTTGCGCACACAAACCGCTCTCAAATCTCGTTTCTAACTCTTCAATGTATTCTTCTGTTAACAATTCTTCTGCAGGGTCATTCGGCGGCTCTCAGGGGTGAAGTGCTGTAGCAGGTGTTGCATTACTTTTTAATGAAATAATGACCGATTGTAGCTGGTCCATTTGTAACTGTAACACACGCTGCTAATGCCCGCTTCTGGACCAGCTGGCGGCTCGCTGTTAGCAAAGCCATCAGAAGTTGATCTCTGTTTTGCCAGAAGGCGAGGTTATTTCCTATATGCATAACCTAAGAACAAAGCAAGGCAAACTTGTGTTATTGTGCAGTGGGGGTGGGCTGGAATAGAAGCAGAGATGATGTTGGTCCAGAGCCAGGGACAGACAAAGCTCCTCTGCTCCCAAATAAAGGCCAGGGAGTAATGCCAAGCTGTATTCTCAGCCCTTGCAGGCTTGTGAGCCCATTCACACCTCTTCTTCCACATCAGTTCTACCAGGGTCCACCGTAAACCACTTCTCAGAGCAAGTTATGAGTGAGCACAAGTCAGGGAGGTCTGCAAGGTGCTCAGTGCCAGAGTCGAGGGCAGGTCCTGTTGGCTTTATTAGTGCTGGCTTGAAAAACAGGAAGAGTGTGAATGTTCACAGAGCTGAAAGCAGGACACAGCTCGAATCAGAGTCACTTCAGTGATGCGGGATGTTGTCACAGGAGCGTGTTTTCACTGGCTTAGGTTTGTTTTAGAGACTGTTCCTGGCTGCTCTGTGTGCTTTATTTCTTTGTTTTGTATTTTTGGAAGAAAATAAGATAGCATTGCTTTTATTTCCCTCCCCCTCAAATGGTATCTTCTAAATTGTTAAGTATTATTAAGTTTTTATCCTGAAACTTAATTCTAATGTCTGGAATAGTCCCTTTCCCCCCAAAGATACATCCCCCTAGAGAACAAATAGCCACTGCAAGGAGCCTGGTTCCCAGCTCAGCACACAGCATGCAGATGTCTCTTGCCCAATTGTCTCCTGACCTCAAGTCTGGTGAGGTTAAATTATCTCTGATGAAGGTCTAACAATTCAGTTGTTCTGTCTTTAAGATCTCTCTCGGATCCTCTTTCACCATAAACTAATTCAGTAGGTTTGACTACAAAAAACTGCCATCCAAAAATTCTACTGATTGAGTACATGTCCCTGTCTGCCCAAAGAAAGACACTTGGACAAATTACGTGTTCAGGTTAAGGAGCTATTTTCAGCTGTGTGCACCAATTATTACGTTAATGCTAACTTTGTTAATTCACTTTGGAACGTTAATTCACTTTACTTTTGAAAAGGAAACCTGTAGGGTAACCTCTGATTTGCCTTTCAGACTGTTTGCCTGCATTTGTTTCGCTATGAATCTCGCTTCTGTTTGCGTTGCAGCTCAGATAGACCTATTTTTCCAGGGCCAAACTGGTGTGGCAGCAGAAAGTGATGCCCAGTTGCATGGGGTCAGCTCAGCCATTCGGTGTGAGCATGGTTTCAGTCCGCACACAGCTCAGCTCATGTGACGGGTGATAACTTTTTAAGCCTGTTCAACTTAATGCTTTGCTCCATGTGACGCCCCTGCAGAAGGGTTTCAGACATAGGCCCTAAACAATCCCATTGCTGAGAAGTGCTGAGGTTTTGTGTCTGCCCTTAATGGCAGACTCTGCTAATCCCAGAAACAGCCTTTCTGTTCCTAAAAATCTGTTGCCTGGGGAGGCGGGTAGTTCTCCCCAATGTGATTTAGCTGCTTGATTTTCAAAGCCAGCTGTAACCTTGGAGGTTTTCTGTGTGCCTGTGGTACCCTTTAGCCTCTCAAAGCTGTCTAAGCACGTGTTTGGATTTGAATACCCAGCCAAAGGCAGAGCCCGGTGCTGGCAAACTGAAATCTGTGACGGAGAACAGTGTTAAACTTTAAAAGAAAGCCATTAACTCCCCAAGCCAAGCAGCTGAGTGTGCAGTTTGCTGGAAACTCTGGTAGAAAAGCAGGTGAAGGTCAGACTCCAGGGGTTTGAATGTTAGGAGGGAAGGAGCTGCTAAAGTGCCTTTGGGAGCCTGTAGGGAGCGGAGCCACAGCATTCATCACAGCTCCCACCTTTTCCCCGTGCACATTCTTGACTTCCAAGTGCTGAAGCCCTGCTTTCTTCGGACATTTCCACTCCTTTTTCTCCCCTTATTTTACAGTAGTACCAAGCAGCTGAATCACAGCCCTCGGATGTGGGGGCTGCCAGAGGTGCAATGCAGGGCAGTGCGAGCCTGCTGCCAGAGCCAGGGAGCAATGCTGGGCAGGAGGAGGAAGATCAGTCCTGCACGAGTGAAGGGGAAAGGTAAGGGATGGGACAAAGGGAACAGCAGGTGGGCTTGGCCCTGACCAGCTTGTCTTTTTTGGTCACTTCTGAGCTGATAAAAGTGGCCAAACATTGAAAGGGAGCACAAGACAGGGACACGTGTACATGTGTGCTGTTCTGTGCTGCTGGAAATGTCTCTGGGGCACTTTGCAGTCAGTGTGTGTTGATAGAAAGATGATTCTTGCAGTTGCTTTGTATTTTTTTCTCACTTTCTGTGACTGGTGAGCTGCAGCACAGCGCCTGGAGCTGCTGGGTGCTCTGCTGGCTGCACTGCTGGCTGCACTGCTGGGTGCACTGCTGGGTGCTCTGCTGGGTGCACTGCTGGGTGCTCTGCTGGGTGCACTGCTGGCTGCACTGCTGGGTGCACTGCTGGGTGCTCTGCTGGGTGCACTGCTGGATGCACTGCTGCACTGCTGGGTGCACTGCTGGATGCACTGCTGGGTGCTCTGCTGGCTGTTCTGCTGGGTGCACTGCTGGATGCACTGCTGGGTGCTCTGCTGGCTGTTCTGCTGGGTGCACTTCTGGCTGCACTGCTGGCTGCACTGCTGCACTGCTGGGTGCTCTGCTGGGTGCACTGCTGCACTGCTGGGTGCGCTGCGGGCTGGGCCCTGTTTGCTCAGACAGGTGCGGCCTCCATTCAAATCCTGGGATCCAATGGGAGCCGCGCTGTGCAAACGCAGCGGTTGAAGCGTGTCCCTTGGAAACGCCACTGCTGAGCAGCCCGTCCGTCCGGGCTGCAATTCATTCAGCTTCCCTTGTCCTGACGGGGAGGGCTGCAATTGCTGCTAATTAGAGCTGTCCTGCCATGGAGCCCGGCAATGTGCACAGGGTCTCGCTCTGCACCCGCCGGGCTGAGCCCCTGGGAGCTTCCTTCTGCCTCACCACCTTCGGTAAGCCATGAGCTTGGGTGATCCTTATATGGATCCCTTTCAATTTGGGATATCCTATAGTCTTGGCAGCCCACTTGTTTTCACGGGCCCACCATCCGTGGGGAGATGTCGCTGGGCATACGAGCTGCCCCCCCTCCCCACGCACTACAAGGCACAAAGGCTTCCTTTCTCCTCCCCAGCATCCATTCATTACCGGGCTGACTCCTGGTCATGCTTGGTTAGATGGGCATTTTGTGCTGTAGTGACTGTTAAATGCTAATAGAGGAGCAGCAAGTTGGTTCCCACGGGGCCAGAGACCTGCAGATTGCAGAGGGTTCAGTCTTGGCTCTGAAGGCTTTGGTGGCTCGAGATTCTCAGTGTCATAAATTGGTGTGAGATTAAAAAGATGCATCCATTTACCCACCTGGAGGAAGGCCTGAATTGTCTTTCTTGCCTTAGATTCACATGTGTATGTACACAAGTGCACATGGCTGAGCACTCAAGCACATGAGTTGGAGAGAGATCTGACAGTGTTCTGTCAATGGTGGTTTTTGTTGAGTAGAAGGTGAGGTGTGAGTTCAGTGAATTGTTTCAGGTTAAACCCTTGAGATATCCCCACCCCTGCAAAAGCAAGATCTTGGGTGCGTCTATGACCGAATGAAATGCTGTTTTGTAATTGAAATGATGTTTATATGTGCATGAGTGATGTTTACCAGTTAGTTTGTTGTTTCTTTGAATGCCAGGAAAAGAGTGTAAATGGGCTGTTTTGCTTTGGACTGAAGAAGATGTTTTGCCAGTGATATTTTCCATCTGTTTGACTTTTGGTTTTGAGTTGATTCGGAACAATTATGTGAATGTGAGACCCCCTAAACTCTGCACATCACATCCAGGCTGGCAGCAGCTCCCTGGGGTGTTGTTCATTGGGAATCTCACATTCCACACCTCATTGTGTGAGATTTTGTGCCAGTCCGAGCACTGGAGCTGGATTTCAGGGTTAATGTGGAGTTGCTCATGCATGGGAATGGGAGAATCACTTTGCTGGCATGGCAAAGCCTCAACCCCATACTCTGTGACTGCTTGGAGTTCAATGCTGGGAATCAGCTGCCTGCAGACAGGTCTGGGCAGTGCCAACAATCACAAATTGCAGCTCCAGATAAGCAGTGGGAGCCTGGGGTTCTGACATGGGAGTTTTGAAAGGCAGCAGAAGCTTCAGGTTGGGTTTATAGACATGTAAGAACTGGGTTTTATTCTTGGCTCTGCCATCATCTGTGTGCACGGTGGGCAGTGGGTGATGTGGTGTTCAGCTGTGGGTGCTGTACCTGTGTCTTTGGGATGCTCCTCTGTGTGTATTTTGGAAAGAATGCGCCCATCTTGTCTCTGCAGGAAGCTGTCTGGATTCAGAGGCCAGTGTGGGTCCCCCAGGGTTTCAGCTGATGCTGTCCTAGGCACACAAGTGTGAGTCTGGATCTGCCTGTGGGGCTCATCCTGGGAGCGGTTCCCAGCAGGATGCTCAGGTTGAGCCACATCACCCTGGTCTGAACCCCGCAGAGCTCTGGTCTGGTGCTGTGAACACTGGTGACAGCATGAGGGTCCTACCTCCTCATTCTCTCTCCTCTCTTTTCTCCCAGGTCAGCTGAAGCTGTCTATCGAGATGCGGGACCGCTCCCTGATGCTGCATGGTGAGCATTGATTGCCCTACGGTGTGTGGAGAGGTGGCCCCAGAGCCATGGGCACATTCCATATGTACAGCACTGCCATTCCCTCCTCCAGATCCAGGGGACAGCATTGTGGTGGCTGTTGGGAGCAGCTCCATCAGTAGAGCAGTGCTTTGGTTTAGTGCTGTAGAGGCCCTATCTCGTGCACCACAGTTTCTGTCAGGGTGACCTCCCTTGTTATGGCCATGCATCCTGCTCTGACAAAGGCAGAGGCACTGCTGCCTTTCTCTACATGTTAGGAGTGAACTCGGTCTCACTCTGGCAGCCCGTCCTGCATTATCTGGGCTCTGCAAAACAGATATTGCCTCCAGCTCCCACTTAGGAAGCACAGTGTCCCCTGTTGTTAGCACTGGGACGAAGCTGGGACCCTGTTAGCGGGGCTGCTATCAGGATGTGGCCGTGGATATTTTACTTGATGATACATTTGGCTCCAGGGCTGAGAGCACAGTGCAGAGGCAAGTCAAGCAGATGAAATGCTGTTTGCCATCTGAGCGCTGCATTGCATCTGCTGCCAACCTCACCCACAAATTCCAGAATTTGTAACAGGGTTGTTGTAAAGACAAAATATGGCAGAACCCCTCCCCTGTTTAAGGCTGAGCTTCTAGGGAGGTGTGCGGGGTCCTGCAGGGAGGGAGGTGCAGAGTTGCTTTGCTGACGCTCTGGGGCCTGACTGCTTTGTTTCCTTTCTAGTCATGGAAGCAAAAGGTCTGATGGGGACAGAGCACCGGCCGTGCAACTCCTATGTGAAGGTGGGTTCTTCCTGCTCTGTTGGGGCTTTGGTGTTGACTCTTCTAAGCATGATCCCTTCTGTTTCCTTCTTGGGCTCCTCTACCCTACCCTGGCTGAGCAGCATGTGGGGAGGTTGCTGGTCTCATGGCTGGGATGATGGCTTTGTTGATATGATGCCTGCACAGAGCCAGAAGAGCAAAGGAGAACTGCTGAGATGGGCTATGAGAGGCATTCAGGGGTGAGAGCAGCCCACTGGGCAACCAAAGGAGCAGTGCCCTGGCTGTCCTGTGGTGTGTGCAGTGCAACGAGCATCTCCTCAGCGAACAGGCTGCAAGTCAGAGACTGACCAGCACCATTTTCATGCACCAGTCCCTGATATTGTGCTTTTTTCCTTCCACCACCCTCTAAGGAGTTTTGTAACGTGGCTGTTTGACATACATAATGTAAAGTGATCTAAGCTACCTGTGAGCATGGGCTCAGCCAGACCTTTGAGGCTCAGCCACCTGTAACAGTGGCTGTGCTGCTCTCCTGTACTGGTGCTGAGTGTTACTTTGAGATGGCTGATGAGCTGCTTGCTTCCCCATGCAGATGTCAATTGTGCCAGATGCCGACTGGAAGTGCAGACAGAAAACAAAGACTGTGCCAGACAGCAAAAACCCAGTCTTCCACGAGCACTTTGTCTTGTGAGTACAATGGAGCAGGGATGGCTACGGCTCATCCCCCAGCTCCCACAGAGCAGTGGGGAAACAGTTGTTGTTGTCCTGGGGCACCCTCTGGAAGCTGAGATGATGTGTTTGCTTTTACATTATGATCCGTAATAAACATGCATCACGCATGAACTGCTCTGCTGCTGAGATGAAGAGTGACAGGCATTATTCTGCTGTTTTTTATAGCTGAAATGTCTTGAACTTTTGGGCAGAGCTCATAAAGCTGTCAGCACACGATGTGGCAGTGGTGTTCCCGCATAGTTGGACACTCTTGCTGGGCAGGAGTTGAGAAATCACACTCAATTTCCTTGCGCTTGCAGTAGTGTTGGCACCGGTATGGAGGAGAAAGGTAAAAGGATTTCCGGTTGATCCAGCATGTCTCTGCATGGGAAAGGAGCTCTATGGCATGGAATATTTCAGTACAGCTCCTCACTGCTAGCAAACATGTCTGTCAGGCCTCCATCTTCATGTAATATTTAATCTGGGTCAGAATGTTTGCTTCATAGCTTGCACAATTCCTTATTCCTTGTATTTGTCTATTGATTTTGGATGTTGTCCTTTTGCATGATACCTCCTTAAAGCATTGGGGCAGTGTTGTCAGCACCTGGAGCACTAGGGGAATTCACATCCCTGTGCTGCAGTTTGTCAGGAATGAGTACATCAGTGCAGCAGTGCCTTGATGGAGGAACACCAGCTGGGGTGATGCTGCAGGGCCTGTGCAGGGAGTGGAGAATACCTGGTATCAAGGAGGTGTGGGTCCCTGTGCTGGGCTCTGCTGGGCAGAATGCTCATGGGCTCCCCTTCTGCTTCTTGCAGCCTAGTACAAGAGGAGGATGAGCAGAAACGTCTCCTGGTCACTGTCTGGAATCAAGAGAGAGATTGCAGGTATGGGGCTTCTACATTGCATTTTGATCTTTTTAGGACAGAGCTGTCACTGCAGTACATCTGCCCTCTGCTCTGGCCACGCCATGTGAGCTCCTTGAGAGCAGGACCTGACAACAAGTCTGCTGCGCATGGGGAATTCAGGCTGCTCTACATGCAGACTGCTGGAGAGGAGACACGGCCCTTGACATCCTCTGTCTACTATGCTGCTGCTTGGTGGCAATGGTGGCAATGGTCCTTGGGGGAGGTTCCAGGTATTGCTCACTGATGGTCTCTGACTCTCTTGCAGGCAGAGCAAACTGATTGGGTGCATGAGCTTTGGTGTGAAGTCCCTCCTGACCCTGGACAAGGTACCTCCATCTGGAGTGCTGTGTGTGGGAGTGGGTTGAGCAGGTGGATGCAGTGCACCTTCAGGGCAGGAGCAAGGAGCAGCTGGCTATTTGCATCAAGGGGTAAAAGGACTTTGAAGTTGTATATATAGGGAGAAATATAGAAAATATAGGGGTGTTCACATCTGAGAATGTTCCCGGTAGCAGCGGTGCTGCAAGGTGCCTCTGTGCCACGCTGTGTCCCAGCTGCTGCAGGTCTGTCCCTGCTGCTGCCCCGGCCTGGCTGCTGCTGGGTAATACAGCTCTCACATCGCTGGCTTTGCCTTTCTAAAGGAGGCTGCAAAGCTGCCGCTGTGAATGACGTCTGCTGATCCACTGACACATTGAAAGCTTCCATCTTAGCCATTGGCAGTTATGGAGATTTTATCCCTGGACAGCCCAGAGCAGGTGCTGACACATCAGACAGAGTTAAATGGGATGGAGTACCTGCCCCTACACTGAGAGCTTCTTTCCCCCCATGCAGGAGATCAGTGGCTGGTATTACCTCCTTGGGGAGGATCTGGGCAGGACCAAGCACTTGAAGGTGGCTGCACGGCGGCTGAAGAAGATCAGAGGTGCGTCACCCTCCAGAACAGCCTGCGAAGGTTGGCATGGTGTGGGAGGGGTGCTAAACTCATGTCTATTCCTGCTGTGGTGTGGTGCAGCCACCAGCCCTAAGGAGTCTGTGTCTTCACATTAGATGCTATGGTCAGTGGGCGTCCTGGGAGGATGTGTTGGGGGACAGCAGGGTGAGGGAGTAATGTCCCCCCAGATGTGCAGCCCTCCTCACAGCTGTCATCATGTGGGGCAGCCCCAGCCCAGAGATGATGTTCCCTAACACATAATGATGTTATTTATGGTGTGTGGATGTGGTGGTGGGGGAGAGCTGCTGTCAGGAGCTGTGTGCTGTTGGATTGATGTGCCTTCTTTCTTTTTCCTTAAGAACCAGTACTGGGAGGTCAGAGTGCAGCGTGTGAGGGCCAGGACATCGCAAACATGAGGCAGCTGAAGGTGGGTACAACTGGGATCTGTCCTGCCAGCAGTGTATGAGCTGGGGGCTGGAAGCAGCACAGCCTGTGTGCAGGGGTTTAGATGAGCAGGAGGGACAGAGTGTTAGTGAGGATGATGCTGAGATGGGAGCTGTGTCAGTTTTCCTATTGACTCCATGGCTTTACAGTCAATTAATGTTCCCAACCCAAGGAGGCAATGGGTGTAGTAATCCCACGCTCGATACCTGTTGCTGAATAGGGATCTCCTGTTTGTCCAGGACAGAGACCAAGTACCTGCCATTGAGTGGGAGTGGTGGGAACAAGGAGCAATGGGCTGGAGTTGGCTGCCTGCCTGCAGTGCAGCATCTGTCCCTGGCCGGCTTCACGTCGCCGTGCACGGGTGCGTCTGCTCCCCTCCTCCTGCTGGGGCCATTTGCTCTGGGAAGGGAAAGGCTCTTGGTGGAGCCTCAGTGATTTATAGGAGAGGCAAAGATGGGAAATGAGAATGCAAACACATGGCCTGCATCGGAAATAGGGCTCGGCTTTCCCTGTGATTTATCTGTGCTGGATTCCGCTTTGCTGCTTCCCTCAGCTGCGTTTTCAGTTATTTGTTTTAAAGCGTAGGACTGAGCAAGACAAACAAAGCCAGCGCCCCTCTCCTCCCTTCCTCTCCAGCAGTGCTGCTGACTGGAACCATGGTGCCTGGGGGGAGGTGGATCTCCCCATGCAGACCTGGCAGTGCCGACGTGCCAGGAGCAGCTCCACCGGCCTTGCAAGGTGCCGGCTCATGGGGAGCACTGAAGCTCCTCTTCCTCTTCCCTTGCCCTGCAAGGGGTGCCCCGTGTTTGGCTTTCTTCGAGCTTCTCCTTTCCATCTCCATGTCAGGAGCTTTCTCCAAGAAGCCTTGCTGCAGAGTGCAGAGCTGCCCAGTGCTGCTCCTTGCGCTGGGAGTTTGTCTTTAATTCTGAGATGATACCATGGGTACAGTTCAGCTGACCTCTGATCCCACCCTGTGAGCACAAAGCATGGGGACGTGCTCTTCCTTTGGCTCTGTGCTTACAGAAACTACTTTTTTTTTTAATTATAATGAAAAAAAAGCCACTCTCTGTTGTCCTCTCCAAGTGTAAGCAGTGCAAACCATCCCTTCAATGAAGTCGGGCTCGTGCAGTCAGTGCCTGTGAAACGCCGCTCAGACATCCTCCGAGTGTTTGTGAGAACGTGGCAATAACAAAGCGCTCCGTGCGGCTGGAGAATGCCACGGGAACAAAAGCCACATCAACAGAGCAGGGAGCAGGGAATACTAAAGAGTTGACAGGAATTTTAATATAAAACTCTCTCTCTTCCTTGTCACTTGGGCTTTTCAGGAAGCCCTCTGGCTTATCGTAAAGCGGCATACAGTGCAGACAGGGGCCGGGAAGGTGAAAGGTGGCTTCCTGCCATTCTTCTCTGGAGCTGGGTTCCCATGGGCGGTCATGCCAGTTTGACTGGGGTTTGTTCCTCGCTGGTGCAAGACGAGGAGATCGGGAGCACGGCTGCTTCGGGACGCTGCGTTTTCATGGGCTGACGGCGAGGTTTGGGGCTGCAGCCATGAACCGCTTCAATGGACTCTGCAAGGTGTGCTCGGAGCGGAGATACCGGCAGGTCTGTGCCCCCCATCCCGTGGGTCTCTGTGTGGCTGCTTGTCCATGGACTTTCTCCCTCTTGTCGGGCTGTGAGTGCTCTGCTGATCTGTTTGTCAATGGTGATGTTAGGAATAGAAGGAAAGTGCCTTCACGTGGGTTTCTGACCTCTTGCTGCACGATGCTGCAGTGAGGATGGAGGAAGGAGGCTTCTTGCTGCGTAACTTAGGGTGCAGCTCAGCAGCTGGCTGTGAAAGTGCTCAGCTGAAGGATATTTCTGTTTACTGCACATAGCTGCAGGGTCAGCGCTCTGCCAGGTGGCTGCGATCTCTTTTGAAGTTGTTTGAACAGAAATGTGTATGGGAATGAAGTGTTACTTGATGCTGGCCACAACCAAAGTTGAGCAAGGCTGTGTTGTGCGTGAGCCACCACGGGCTCTCAGGTGCTCTCTGTGTGCAGCTCTAATTCAGGTGCTGTCTGTGTGCAGCTCTGGTGGGAGTTTTGCTGGTGCTGGTTTTGGTGTCCTGCGCTTTGGAATAGTTTTTCCCCTGTGGTCTGTGTTGGGACTCTCAGCTCTTGGTCAGCATTTTTCTGTGCTGCTGTGTTTATCTTGTATGGCTGCAGTGAGGGTTGCAGGGAGAATTAGCTTAATTAAAAATGCCTGCTGCTTGTTAGGGCTGTAGTGACTGTCTCATGCAGGCGTGCTCCTCTGCTGTGCAAAGCAGAGGCGATGGTGACTTGTCCTACATCTCCTCAATTCTCTATTTCGGCAATTTCTGCTGCACCTTCCAACAAAGTTATGAGCACAGTGAGCCTGTGCCCGCTGTGGGCTGGAGCCTTGTACCATCATCACTCATCTTCCAGCTTCCATCAGATGCTCATATTTGTTAGTTCTGTGCTGAGTGGCAAAAATGGATGGTGAGCTCACTGCTAATCCCACAGTGGTGGGAGCTGAGGAAAGCAAAGCATTGGCAGTGGGAAACACAGAGTCTTGTTCCCTGTGTGAGAATACAATAACCTCCAGAGACAAAAATATATCCAGGAAAGCTCTTTGGGTTTGCCCTCCTGCTGTAAAGGAGTGTGGAAGTTCTTGGCTGCTTCAGCTGGATTCTCCTCTCTATTTAGTCTCAAAATAGCTCAGGTCACACATGTCAGATTTTTTTGTTTTCTCTGTCAGTAAAACAGGAATTCTGACAAATGTCTTGAGGATAATCAGGGATTTGCAGGAACCGTCGTGCTGAGCTGCTGCTGGAAGCCAACATCTAAAAAAGAGAATTATTCATAATCTAATTGTTTCTAGAATCAGGAGGAGAAATGATCCTAGATCAACACAGCATCCATCCTATTCAAGCTCATCAAGAGAAACATCCCCCATCTAACGGGGTGATGCACAGAGCCCACCCCAGCTGGTGCCTGGCAGGCTGAGTGTGCTGGTTCTCACAGCTCCCCCTGGAGCAGAGGAGTGCTGCTATTTCTGTATTGCCCCACTGGGGAGGAAATGTTGAAGTGACTTGCATGGAGAAGCTGTGCTAGAAGTAAGCATCAGAGCCAAGTTGCCAGGTTTTCCTTTCTAGTGTCTTGATAGACTTTTCCGTATGCTTGCAGGAGTCATGAACAAGGACTTACATGTGCTAAGTAAGTGCTCACCCTGCGTCATTCATCTCTGCTGATCTTGGGCTTGATGTCACATAGTTTTTCAGTGCACTTTTCATTCTCTTGGCTGCAGAACAGGAGAGACCTGTTGTCAGTGGGGCTCACGGAGTGACAGTGTTCGTTGGGACAATTCCTCTGGGCTCTGCAGCTGCTTTTGGAAATGCTGTGTACCTGCATTTCTAAAGGATGTGGGGTAGCATGTGGGTGAAACAAGGGATGCTCACTGACCGCATGCAGTGGGTGCTTTCCTATTGTAAAGGGTGACCCTGCTGTCTCTTTTCAGATTACGATCCCTCGAGGAAGTGATGGGTTTGGCTTCACGATCTGCTGTGACTCCCCAGTCCGTGTGCAGGCAGTGGACTCTGGTAAGAGATCAGCTTGATTTTATCCCTCTGGATGAACTCTCTTTTGCATCTTAAGTGGACAGAGGCTGCTGCGTTATTATTTTAGTGTTGTATTCAAGACTCAAAAATATATTATCCTTAAAGTGAAAAAGAACCTTAGCTCTGTTAGGGGAAACAGTTGAGTTTTGGGTGAGGAAGTGGTATAAGCTGTGAAGCTCTGCTATATGGGTGTCCCGTCAGCCCTGGTATTCTCAGCTCTGTGTCCAGCAGATGACTGACACTCACCCATCCCTTCTCTCCATAGGTGGCCCTGCAGAAAAGGCTGGTCTGCAGCAGCTTGACACAGTGCTGCAGCTGAACGAGCGGCCCGTGGAGCACTGGAAGTGTGTGGAGCTGGCACATGAAATCCGGTGAGCATTCACCCAAAGCATCAGTGCAAGGGTATGGGGGGAGCAACCTGATGGAGCCCGGGGCAGGACAATAGGAACTTTGGGTGACTGCAGAAAGGGAAGGGTTTGGGGAATGAGGGAAGCTGGCAAAGAAGTCTTTGGAGGGGGAAGAAGAAAGGATGCAGGGACTGGGAAGGAAGGGCTGGTGGCTGTCTGAATGGCTCAGTGTCCACCGCTCTGGCTCTGAATTGCCCCATCTCTTCCAGGAACTGTCCCACAGAGATCATCCTCCTGGTCTGGAGGCTTGTCCCACAGGTCAAGTCTGGACCTGAGGGCATGATTCGCCGCTCGTCCTGCAAGTCTGCCTACGACCTGCAGTCCCCTCCCAACAAGAGGGAGAAAAACAGCACTGCACCCCTGCGGCCTGAGCAGCGTCGAAGCTGCCACATCCTGTATGATGGCAGTGATGGGCTAATGCTGAATGGCTGGGAGAGGTACACGGAGATTGGCAAGAGGGGCCAGAACACCATGCCTCCTCTGTCCCATGTGCCCTCTGCTGCTGACCAGAACTATATCATCCTTGCGCCTGTGAACCCAGGGAGTCAGGTAGGGCTGCCTCCATCCCCACACTCATGTCACTGCATGAGGTGATGGCTGTGCTTGCTGCTTTCTGACTTGACGCAGGCTTCAGACTTCTCAGGCATCATCTCCAAATGTTTGCCAGAGCACATGTTGGGTTTCTGAGCTGGAGCTGTGTCCCGGGATGGCCTTTATTTCTGAACCATTTGCAACATGGCTGCAAAGCCATGGTGAATGAGCTGCTGCCTCCTCCCAGGGCTCATGCAGAGGGTGGGAGAATGGAAAGTGTTTCCACCATGCAGGTTGCAGCACAAACTATTTCTCTCACATTCGGATAGTGATAGGGCAGAGATGATTTTCACCTCTAGATTTGCTGAGTTTGGCATGCTGAAATTTACTGTTTGTTTTTGTGAAGTCTGCCTTGAGCCTCCCTCAGGTGGTTGTTCCTTTCTGGGTTGTGTCTTGCAGCTGCTGAGGCCTGTGTACCAGGAGAATGATGCTACTGAGGGTAAGTTGCTGATGTGGTGAAAACATTACTCTGAGCACCTGGCAGAGCCAGACCCAGTCCATTCAGTGCCAGCAATCTTTGCTCCTAGCCCTACAACCAAGTCCCTCATGTTCTGAGGACAGTGGCCCTTGGCAGTGTCACCTTCCCCCTTTCTGGATCAAACATAAAAGCAGAGGTTAACATGAGGTCTTACTGAGAGATGATGGGGCTTATGCAGGTGATGAACACCTCACATGAAAGAAGGTGATAGAGGAATAAAAGGAAAAGCAAACTCTGCATGGTCCAGACAGATTGTATCTGTCCTGTGTTGGACTGTCTCTCATGCTTTGATTTTTATCTGGCAGCACAACCACGAGAAAGGGGAAAGAGAACATACCAGAATTATTGCTCTTAGAGGTAGAAACAACACTCTAGGTCACGAGAACCTCCACCCCCCCATCCCAAATGCAGGCAATGAGAGCAAACAGCGGGGCCAAGTTGCCAGCAGAGTATGGTCTGACTCTGCTGGCATTTATCTGAAAGTAAACATGCTGCTTCCTAATACTTAATGGAACATGTAATGTTGGGTAGGTTCATGTGTTTGCTTTGGATCAGACCCTATCTGCTCTGCTCTGTGTTCAGAAGTGTTTTGGCCCATTCTGCTCAGGAAGTTATGGGTATTTGTTGTGGTGCAAAGGCAGAAAGCACCTCACTGAAAGCTGCTATGGTAGGAACAGAAGGACATGAGGCTGGAGGAGGGATGCTTATGGCAGCTGAGCTGGGGTATCCCTCTAGCATGGCCCTGAGACATTGCTGTGGGTGAGGGTCCTGGACAGGAGGGAGAAGATACTGCAGTATTTCATTGGAGTGTGGATGTTTGGTCAGGGAGACATCCAGTTTCCACTGGAGTTTTTTCCTGTGAGCTTTAAGACAGCACAGGTGACTTGAGCGTGCTAAGTGACAAAACACTGGTGGACGCTTTCTGGATGTATTCAGAGGTAGTGAGCAGAGGGCTTAGAAGCTCTAACAGCAACCAATACTAGCAGGAATCAAGGATAATCCATAATGCTTTTGATCAGAGAACTGTCTGGGACCAGTGTGACATACCACCCAGTGCCAGCTGGCTTTGAGCAGTGCAGTCTGGCGGGCACGAGGTGGCTGCCATTGGCTTGCTGGGAGAAGTGGAAGCTGTGTTTGCCCAGCTGAGGCTGTGTCACACCACTTCTGTATAATCCCTCCTTTGAATGGAGATAACAGCTCTTTGCAGTGGAGTGGGACAGAGTGAAAAGCCAGTCAGGCTGCTCAGACTTCCTCCAGCACTGAAATGTGATGCTGAGAACTGTGGAGGATGATATGCCAGCCTCATGCCTAGTGAGGTCATCCTTTGTAAATCCCCCTCCATGGCTGAGTAACCGTCACTCCCTGGAGGCAATTTGGAAGGACATGGGTAGATCCCATGCTCATGAGTGTTGTTTATCTCTTTTGTTCTTTTCTCCAATCTAAATGCCTTCTGAAAGCTGTGATTAAAAGCACCAGCTGCTCCCCATGATATTACATTCCTGCACTTCACAAACTCCTGTGCCCTCAGTTGAGTACAGGCAGGAGCTCTGTGGGTAAAAATGTCCCAGGGTTTAAATTTCCAGTGTTTCACTTCCACCGTGAATTAGTCATGGATGGTTTTCCCCACCTGGGAAGGAATTGGCCATGGTTTGGTGGTGTGGGCAGCAGTTTCCTGTTGGAGGGGAGATCCTCCTTGATGCTTGTTTGATTTGAGGAAAAGCTATTAAGGTGCTTAGGGTTCTGTGTTTCTTATTTTGTACGCTCAGTGCCGAAAAAAGAGAGGTGCATGTGATCACACCACATCTCTTTCTCTGAAGTACTGCACTGTACTCATAAATTGTGCAGAACACTGTGCACACCCAAACACAGGAAGGCGTGCTGGCCTGCAGTGGGGCCGGCTGTGTCCTTGGGGCTTTGTCTGTCTGTCTTGCTGATGTCCTGGGCCCAGCAAGAAAGTAGCTCTTAATTGTGCAGAAGCATCAAGGGGCATCTCATTTTGCATTAGGAGAGATGAAGTCAGTGCCGTTATTTCATGAATCCCCAAGAGACCTTGAGATCAGAGTGATAAATGTTGCTGCAGCTCCAGGCTCCAGCTATTCCTCTTGGGCTCTTTGTGCCCTCCTCCAGCCTGTGAGGGCAGGAGCTGAGGTGGCAGTGTGCAGAAGCTCTGCGGGAGTGCTCCTAATTCTCTCTGTATTGCTGCTTCCTCTCTTGGTCCAGGAAATGGATGCAAAGGGAAATCACACACGGGGTCTGGGAGAAAATCCAGGCTGATGAAGACTGTGCAGACGATGAAGAACTATGGGAACTACCAGAACTGCACTATAGTGAGGCCACACATCCCGCATTCCAGCTATGGCACATATGTGACACTGGCTCCCAAAGTGCTGGTGTTCCCCGTCTTCGTGCAGGTAAGTGGTTGCAGGTGATGTAGTATGGATCTGATGCACATCACAGAGCTTGCTGCCATCTCTTGGGTCCGTGCTGCCATTCCAGCTGGTTGCCTTTCCCAGAGTGGGAGCTCAGCCTGAGTTTTCTTCCCTGGGTCTGGCTGGACTCAATTCCAGGTGCTTTCTTTAAGGGAGTTGTGTTCTGTCCAAGCTGTGCTTTGTTGGATTTTCCCCTTCCAGCTTTCCAGTCTGGCTCTTGGGTGCTTGCTTGAATCAGGAGAAGATATCCCAGTTTCCAGGCTTTGGCAATCAGCTTTTTATAACTGCAGATCAGTGTGGGTTCTTCATGCTGTTAATCAGTGTGTGGACAAAGATTTTGTAATCTGCTTGGTGGCCTGCACTAGATTTATTGACAAGGATGCAGAGAGGAGCGTCTTGACAGAGGATATTCTCACTTCCCACTTACACAAACGATTTTCTTAAAATTACACCCTATTTTGGTGTCTTCCATTTTCTTCCTTCATAGGACCAGAACCCCAGCAGGTCTGATCTGACTCTGTAAATCTGAGTGTGTTACTGATGGATACAGCATCTCTGAAGCTGTGGGAAGCTGTCAGCCCTCCTGTTAGCAGCTCAGGCTGTTTCATGTAGGCTCAAACCTGTGATGTCTGTTGTCTGTAACTCTGGCCAAGGCCAGGGAGCTGCACATTAGTTGCTGACTGGAGAGCAGAATGTGACATGAGGAAGGACAGAAGCCTTAAATTTGCCTAAACTTGCTGTGAAAATAATCCACAGAACCATACAGCAAATTTTCTGTCCGAGGGATGTGAGAACGGGCTGCAGTTGTGGTTGTGCTTCCTGCTGCACAGCACCCATAGCCTGCATGGTGCAGAGCAGTTGACATACCTAGAAGCAAACAGCTGGTTATTGTCTTTTTATAGATGAGCCTGAGGTAGGTGTTAAATGGAAGGTTTTCTTTTCTGCTGCGTAGCTGGACTGCAGACTTCTGTATTTCTGAGTGCAGCGTAGGGTGATTTCTCCCTGGATGAGTTACAGCCTAAAGTGAAGACAAAGTAGGTTTGGTGGGCGGAAAGTTTTTCTGGCAAACCACACTTCCAGTGGAAGGTTTGACTGTTTCTTTTTTTTTCTTTCTTTCCATTTCAAATGTAGCCCTTAGATCTTTGTAACCCAGCCCGGACTCTGCTTCTGTCAGAGGAGCTGCTTCTTCACGAGAGCAGAAGCAGGACTATCCAGGTAAGGCTATTTCTGTGTTGCCTGAGCTTTCTGAATTTGCTTTTCTGCAGACTCATATGGTAGACTGAGAAGGGGGATGCGCTACTATGCTGAACTTTTGTTAGTATGATAGTTGGAAAGAATTTGCAGTCAGTTTATGTTGGGATAAACTAAGTGTCAGTGCTTTATTTTATTTTTATTTGGTTTTTTTTGTTGGAAATCAACTTTTTTCTTCATGCTTATGAAGGAGAAAATGCACACGACAATTCGTCTGAATGAGGGAAGTTAGGAATATTTTGTGCTGGTATAGAGATCTAGCCATAGAATGCATTATGGGCTTTAGCTCCTGAGAGTCCTGTCCAAAATCCTCTCTACTGTGTTATTTCAGCTTCTTTTCTGCAGTGCAGGGGGTTGATTAGGGGACCTTAGCAAGTCTCTTGCTGAATGGTGACAGTGCCTGTTGGGGCAGTGTCAGTGAATCTCACAGCTGTACAGAACACAGGTTTTGAATTTAGTTGGACTGAACAACGTGTCATCCTCACAGAGCCACGGAGGAACTTTCATTTGGGTAATTTAGTTTCTGTGTAATGCTTTCTGGGTGGCTGACAGCAGAATCCCAGAGACGTATCGTGTTGCTGGCTTGTAGAAAGCTGTTCAGGACTGTGCTAAAGGACTTTCCTTGCTCTCTCTCTGGCTTTCAGCATGTAATTAATCCCTTATTTTGTCTTATTTCTTTTTTTCTGCTTGAGTACATGAGAAATTGCGTCACTCATCAGGAAATTTGTCGATAAAACTCCTCCCCTGCCCGTCCTGCTGCTCATCAGGGTCTTCAGGGTGCATGCATGAATGAAAACATAAATAAAACACATGGCTGTGTAGCACAGTGGTGCTGTGATAGTTGGAAATGTGGTGGCCTGCTTGTGTCCAGGATTCTCCTCCTCTATGGGTTTGTGTTCCTTACTTTCAGGTCAGCTGCAGAGGTTTGTAAAAGCGGCCAGATGTAAACTATGTCTGAGTAACTGATGCCATTTTTAGTCTGGGTGAAGCATGTTTGTATGTACAAGGATGTTTGAAGGCAGATGAAGCAGAGTCTCAGGATGATCATGTTTGGAGGAGGTGTGCTGCTCTGTTGCCAAATGGCCTCATTAACTCTTTTGGAGACTGAGCTGTGGAGGGGGTTAGGAGGATGCCTCAGGGAAAGGGCTCTCTGTTTGCTAATGATGCCCTGAGGGTGAGTGTGCAGCTGGGAAGAGGATTTCCCAGTTGGAGCTGCTGCCAGGGAAGGACAGTATGCTGTACAGTGGTCAGCACTAGACAGCCTCTGAGAATGATGGTGCCTTGAGGCTGTTATAGTTCTGCATGCCTGGCAGAGGGACAAGGAGAGAGGCTGTGACTAAGCACAGTGAAATAAACAGAAGCACTGAATGGGAACAAGCATGTGGCAGACTGCTTTGGGAGGCAGGAGCCTTTCTCTTAGTGTGAACCCAGGTGTGGTGCTGAGCCTGGTATTGCCAGGAGCCAACAGCAACACCAGGACATCAGCCACATTCCTGGGGAATAGCTGCCTCCTGTCTGCAGTGTGTCACAGCTTCACTGCAGGCTTTGCAGAGCTTTGGGGAATTGGTGTGTGCTTCTCTGGAGAGCCAGAGGCCTGCTTTCTCCTGTGGAGCAAGGATGTCTGCTTTAGTCCTGACAGGCTGTGGATGAACTGAGGCCAGCAGGACCCCAGGTGGCCTGGCCACAGTGGAATTTCCCTGGTGCAGAAGGGCTCTTACTTCTCTTTTCACTGGACTTGAGCTTACTCCCACTCCTCCCTTCTCTGCTGTCTTGTTTCTGATGAGTCCTTTCTTCCTTGCTCACTGCTTTTCCCTTGCAGCCTCTCAAATGGAAGTCCTACACTTTGCAGGACTGCTTTCTGCATCTCATTCTGCTTTGCCCCAGTGGCTGAAGAGAGGACAGCCCAGGTGCAGGGACTAGAAATTGAGATGCTGTGTCATTCTTACTGTTTAAACCAGAATCTTTACCCCTTGTAATGCATCCTTGTCACTGAGCAAACCCTCTCCCATCTCCTGAAGGACACAACCTATCTCTCTGGAGGCGTTCCAGCATCTGTCCTTTCTCTGACCTTACCTCTGGGGCAATCCTTATTCAGGCCTTAATCACATCCTGTCTAGACTTTGTTGCGATTCTCATTTTTATGATCTTCTGAAATCCCTCCAACCTGCAGAGTGCCAGAGGAGCCAGCACCACACAGACAATGATGTGCAAGGTGTTGGATGCTGGCTTTCTCCTTCTTGGTGTTTCTGTATTGCACATGGAGGCAATTTTCCCTGAGGAACCTTCACGAAGTACATCACTTTCGAGCCCTTCTCAGCTCTCTGCTTTGCCATCCTGGCAGGTCTGTTGGTCAGGGCAGCCCTCCCTTGAACCGTGGGGAACAGGGACTGGTCTGCCTATGGTCTTCTGTCCCAAGTGCTGCATACTAATTCTTGGCACTCTGGGTCTTGTCTGGATCTGCCAGCTCCCAGTTTCAGTGGGTGGCTGTGTTTGGCCTAACAGTGGGTTAACTAAACCCGTACTTTCTGGCACAGATGTTTCATGATCTGTTTTTAGACAGTTTCATTTGGGTGAGAAACCAGAAACTTGCACTTACCTCCTACCTCTACCACACTAGTTCCTCTCACTCTGTCCTTTCTTTTTTACTGCCTCTTTATATTCTCATCTCAGTCATTTTTGAATCAGGTGGTGTCATTTCCTCATCTGCAGAGCCACTGTTTATGCTGATGCTTGAGTGTGGGTGTGCGACCCTTTGGGTCCTTTGATTCCAGTTAACCAGGGTGAGGTTCCAGGTTGACAGCTGAAGACCACTTCTTCAGTAAGGTGATGGCTCTGACAAATGCCAGCATTCTGAGCTTGTGGCAGCTTGATTATTTTTGTTCCTGGGCTCCTAATCCCATGGTCTGTGCAAAAACCAAGTGAATGACTGCCATTGTGAAGCTGCAGCCCAGAAAGTTGTGACTTTGGAGCATGTGATCAGGGCAGCAGCAAATACAACCATGTGGGTGTTCACACTCTGCTTGTGGGGAGCTATGTTATTTGTGAGCCCCCGTCAAATGTAGAGGGGGAAGGTAAACAGAGCACATGAAGAGTGAAAACAGTGAGAAGCTCCTTCCGGAGCATGTTGAGGAGGATCACGTTTGCTTTTAGGCTGCAGTTTCTGCAGTGTTTTCTGCTGAGATTAGTTGGCAACTCGTTCCCTCCTCTTACTCCCCTGATTTGTAACTTATGTAAATGGGAAGTGACACGAGGGAGCAGAGAGGGTGTGTTTGTGTGATGCTGCACTGTCGGGCAGGTTTACCCCTCCTGTCATGGGACTGTACAAGCCTTGGGAGCTGGCTACCAAGTGCTGGGACCTGCCTGGGGCTTGCTGGGGGCACCCTGTGGCATGCAGCACCCTTAGGGCAGGTGCCTGGGTTGCTGCTCGTGGCTAGTGCATCTCTCTGGCATGCAGGATCTTTTCCAAGGCATCGAGTGCCAGGAGATGGTTTCCTCATAACCTCTCCTTTGCTGCTTTTCTGTTATCCAGGTGACTCTCTTCATCTACTCTGACCTGCTGCTCTTCACCAAGGAGGATGAGCCTGGACGCTGCAATGTACTGAGGAACCCTCTCTACCTGCAGAGTGTCAAGCTCCAGGAGGGTGAGTGTCTGCTGCAGTGGTTGGGGGTGTTTGGGGTGTTTTCTGGGCTCATGGTTAAAGATCTCTGGACAGCAGGATAGCACGCCACTGTCCCATTGCTTCCAGTTTGCAACAGTGCTGGCTCACACATGCTGCCAACATCCCTGTGCTGGATTGTAGGTCCAGCACCACCCTTCCCAGCCCAGCATTAACCCAGGAGCAGCTCTGTCCCCTAGTGTGGCCTGGTAGCACCTTGCAGGCCTGTCTCAGGGATTTGGGGCTGTGCTGCCCAGGGTTCTGCTCTGCTGGGCTGTTCCTCTTGCTGCTGTCACCCAGCCTGCAAAGGGAAGTGAAGTTTTGAGGTTCACCCCTACAGTGCCTTGAGAGAACTCAGAGGAGCTGAGCCCTACTGACCTTTACTTCACCGCTTCTTCCTTCAGCCGCCCACGGCTTCTCTCATGAGCATCCCTCCCCCATGAGCACACGTTGGTGAAGAAACAGTAAACCCTGACCTTTGGTGGGAGGCTGTGGGCTGCATGTAGCTGGTTTTGCCTTGGTTGAGCTTTCACACCCAGCTGAGGGTTCTTAGGGCAAAGGAATGGCTTGAATTAAGTTATTTTGAGTTCTGAGGCTGTACAAAGGATGACCTCAGCTACCTAGGGTCAAAAGAGGAATGAACAAATTGCTCTGCCACATCCTATTTCCTACAGTGGAGCCACTTCTTGGCCCCATTCCAGTCCCACCACATTCCTTCTTTGGTGCAGTGGCTGTTTGGCCATGGGCTCGCTCTTCGTACAGCTGCCTGACTCCATCAGCACAGTGCTGGGCTCGACTGCCCCTCAAGCCCAGGCAGTATGGCTGGGGTCTCTGCAAGGAAAACCATGATTGGATGAGAGGAAGAACTTTTCTGTAACCAGAGTGGTCAAATCCTGAGTTTTACAAAAATGCTGCAGAACCTCCAGCCTTGGAGATGTTCAGGATTCAAATGGACACAGTACTGAGCACCATGACCTGGGTTCTTTGGGCAGGGACATGGAATAGAGATGTCCAGAGGCTCCTTCTACCCTTACCCTGTTACTGTGTGAGCTGGCATCTCACTGCAGTCCTGTGGCTCTGATCAAGAGATATTAACCCACAGCTTGGCTGCTGTTCCCTAAGGAATAGTTTTCAGGATCATTTTGTGACTCTCCATGATTTTCCTCAGTGAAGCAAATAGTTCTGGCTAGGAGCTGTGACTGTCTGCATGCCCCACAACATATAAGCCTCTGTGCTGGGGATCTGCAGTGACACAGTGGACAGCCCATCTCCTATTACCCATTTCCAACAACTTTTCTATCCCCAGATTCATTTGCTAACGTATTTGGCGGGGGAAATGAGGGGAAAAAGGGACACGGAGAGTTCAGGCTGTTTAGAAAAGCCCTTGAGCTTCATTGAGATTTGTTGAGTTTGTTCTCAGCACTGCTTATGAACAAGGAAAGAACAAAAGAAATTGTTCCTCGCAGAAGTGCTTGTTGGTCAGCATCTGCTCCAGTGCACGTGTGGTTCCTGGCTGTTCTCAAAGCTGCTGCACTGCTTTGAAGAAAGGGAAACTTTCTTCCCCAGTGTTTGCAGCTCTGCACACTGAGGTGTGTTTGCAGGTTGGCTAAAGAGCGTGCCTTCTAACCTCCAGCTGATCGGTTGGGTTCTCTGCTGCTTATTTCCTTGTTACCATAATGAATTGGCTAGATCACATCTGGAGTAGCTCAGTGAGCCTCTCAGGGGATGTTTGCCTGTGCCACACCAGACCATCCCCCTTGCACCAGGAATCCAGCACAGTCAGTTCTGAGGCAGGTTTGGGTAGGGCTGCTTCAAGGCGGGTGGAACGAGCAAAGAGATGTCTGTCCCTTTTGGCAGGAGTTTTCTGTTGGTCTCCTCGTAACTGAATGGCACATTAATAGGAACAGGCGTATTGCTGAGTATAACAATTGAGACATCTCCGGTACACTGAAGACCATTGTGATGTTTCCTGTTTCTGCCTCTTGCTTCACTGTGCGAAAGCAAATCAGTATAATCTGCTTTACAATGCTCTGTCTTCCTGCTTTAGAAGCTGAGCATGGCTGATGAGCACCACACCGGCCAATGTTTCCAGTGTGATGGGGCCGGCTTCCTCACTAGATGCGGTGGGAATTTCCATGCTAACACTGCTGCCTTGCTGTGGTCTCAGCCCCTGGGTGGGTGTGCTTGGCTTGAGGACAGGGAGGAGAGATCCCATGCAGCAGCCTGAGTGAGGACCCCGCCTATGAGCCTCATCCTTAGGCTGGATGCTGCTGCTTTGCTGTCTCCTACGTCCCAGTGCACTCTGTCCTGCAGCAAACAGCTTTAAGATATACAGAGGCCCAGACTCTGATTTTCAGGGCTTTTGTCTGCAAGCTTCTCTTTGGGCTTTGGATGTAGTGCTGTCCTCACTGAGCAGGCTGGGGAGCAGGGTGCCCTTGCTGTGGCTATTGTCAGTGTCCTCTAGGCTGTGCAAGGACACAGTAGAAAGGAGCAGGACCGATTTTCCTACTTCTCGTATCTTTTTGACCCAACACCTGATGTGCACTGCAACCAGAGGGTACTTTACATGGGCTGCACGGGGCAGATGGGCAGAACAGTGCTGACAGCCACTGCTGTGCTGGGAGCTGTGTATCACCCACCCCTTGTGCCAGCGTGAGTGTGCAGGGCTTAGCTGGGGAGGGGGACATACTCCTAAAAAAGCCATGCACTCCTCTTGTGCTGAGTCTTCCCAGCCCAGCAATGGATCAGGTTACTGTGAGAGATAATCCAGTCCCTGTCATGATACATCAACATGAAACGAAAACATCTCAAAGTGAGTTTCCCCTCCTCCCCGCTTATTTTCTTTTAGCATATTTTTCTTTTGCCTGTGCAGGGACTCAGGTGGCCCTTTGGTGGGTCACGGCCCTTTGTTGATTGCTGTGCTGCGGCTGCTCTTCTCAGCAGTGGGGTACTTCCACCACCATGCAGAGCCTGCTCCCATTGCTTGCACAGCATGGGATGTTGAAATGAAGCAGAGCTCATGCTTCAAATAGGTTCTGCAGCCATGCCCAGACTGCAGGGCTGATCTCACGGCAGAGATAACATCGTTAAAGAGGTTATGAAAGCTGCTGCCCAGCAGTACTGCACGCTAGCAAGGACAAAGCCTTGGCAGGGCACAGTGGGGGCAGTGCAGCGGCACAGCCAGCTCTGGGTGTGGGATGCCTTGCTTTGGAGCTGGGGCGCCCTGTCCTGTGCTGGCTTTGTGTCCTCCTGCAAAGTGATGTGTGCTTGGAGCTTTCCTTGGGGCTGGGGTGCCTTGTGTCCTATTGGTGGGAAGCAAAGGCCAGGACAAGCCTTGGCACAGCCTTCCTGATGAGGAGCATCCAGCACTATCCCCCTTTCCAAAGCCCTGGGAGGGAGCTGGGGGAGCAGCCCCTAGCCCTGTGGTTTGGCTCCATCTACTTGGAGAAGCACCGACTCTACTCTTGGCAGTGATGGAGACTGGGACAAACAGCATCAGGCAGAGCTACGGCTGCCCTTTGCAATGGCTCAAGGGGGGAAGCTGGAAATGAGCAAGGATATAGGAATGGGAGCTGCTCTAGTGAGTCCTCCTGGGTACAAAGCATTTGTAGAGAGATCTGACCATGGTGCCCAGCTACCTGCAAAAGAATTGAGCTGCATGTGCTGTGGGAGATGAGGCAGGAGGGTCCATGTATGGCCTCTGACCAACTCAAACCTCTTCCCAAAAGGACTCACAGGAGAATCTGTGATAATGCAGTGAGTCCTTGCAATAAGCCATGTAAGTGCAGCCTGCGTGGCTCATAGCCCTGCAGATGCAGCATACATCACTCCCGGAGCGCAGCCTGGTACTGTGGGATGACAACAATAAATATTCATTAAAAGTTGTCTCTTAGCCAATTCCTCTGCCAGTGCCTCTGCTCACAGAAATGCAGTTGTAGCTTAATTTTAATCCTGATTTCTCTTCTTTGCAGGTTCAGAAGATCGGAAATTCTGCATCCTTTACCTTGCAGAGGTGAGTGTTGCTGGTTTCCAAATTAACTTTCCAGTGGGAGCGGGACACATACTAACAACTCTGCTTCTTTTTGCTGGAGCTGGTTGATTTTAACTTCCTTTATTATTAGTTTGTCAGAGGTCTGGAAAGGAAACATGACAGGCCTGGCCAGAATATATTACTAAGAAGCTGCTAAGAGGAATCTGAGCTGGGAGAGGATTGGTAGCCCCAAGACAGGCTTGCTTTTCCCTTCCCCTGTGGACCTTACTCACTGCTTCTCGCCTCCAGTTTCTCTGGAGTTCTTTCACCCAAGAGCTCCATGACAGCTGTTTTGACTTTATTTGTTAGGCATCTTCCTCTCCTTGTCTTCAAGCACCCAGCTTTGAAACCCTCACATAAAATAAGGAAGCCCAGTATAAGGGACACACAATCGTGGCTGAATGCTCGGAACAGATCTGGAATCATTCAAACGTTGCCGGTTACTTTTGTGTTGGGAAGCAGCCAAAGAGGCTGCAGAATTGGTTCTCAGTGCTGGTCCTCCCTGATCTCTGGGTGCTGCAGCTCATTCTCTTTATTTTTCTTTTCAGCTGACTTTAGTTTGTTCCTGGCTTCAAGGCCTTGTGTTTGCAGGGTGGAAATCTGGGTCTGGGAAAGATCCCCAGGGCTCTGAGGAGAAAGGCACACATTGCTCAGCGGCCACGCAATATAATAAGCTATTGTGAAAGTTGGATAAAAACGCTCGGGGTGGAAGTTGTTCACCTTGGGCGGGTGAGAGTGGGGCCAGAGCGAAGCTGGCTGCGTAACCGTGTGCCGACAGCTCTCCTGAAGGTCCACCCTTGCTCCTTCCTTGTCTTTATTTCTTCTTGGGGTGTTTGGGCAGGAGCTGCCTGCTCAGCACAGAGACCGGTGTCCGCCTGCTGATCCCATTCCTGCATCTTCTCATCTGCCTGGAAAAATGCATTTGGAGCCTGACATTTAATTTAGGGTCTTTGGAGCCTTGAGTTAAAGTAACCAAATGATGAGAAATGGCTGTGTTTCGTGTTTCGTGGGGTTGTGGGAGGGGAAGGCTCCTCTTTGGCGAGATGTAGTGGTGTAGCTTTTTCCTGATGGGCTGCAGTGGCCTTGGCTCTTGTGGTTCTGCTGACTGAAATATGAAATGTGTAAGTTTTTCTTTCCTGCAGGCCGTGTTTATGGTCTCTGTAAAACCATTCTTATTCCTCCTGTCCACTCAGGGCCTTTCAGGGCAGGCAGCCTTGTGCCATACCCAGCAGTTTGCTCATACCCGGTGCTATGCCAGTTAATTCCCAGGCTTGTCAGGGGCTCTGGCAATGGGCACATTTGGTAAAATATGGGAAGCTGAGATGCCAGGCCTTGAGCTCCAGCTTCTTTCTCATGTCAGAGTGCCGTTTTATTTTAAAGCATATTCCAACCATCAGGGAAACTGCTGCGTCATGAGAGGAGCTGCTGCTAGTCATCGTGTCTAATCACGTGTAAGTAAATCACTCACAGAGCCTAAATCCTGAGCACGATGGGCACTGACAGCCAGATGGCAAACTGATCTCTGCTGCCTGCTGTAGCTTACAGCGGTGTTTCTTTTACAGGCACTGCAGGCTGTGAACTTGCAGTGTTTTGAGGTCTTGCAAACTGTGGGGCACGCAGCTTCATGCATGGGAAATGCTGAGCATGGGATGGGGGACGTCACCTGCGTGGTGAGAAGCAGCAGCCCCCAGGGAACCTGTCCTGGGGTGTGTGTGTGCTCCAGGGCTGCATTCACACCCTTCCCTGCTCCGGAAATATCCCACTGATAGGAAACTGCAAAACAGGGTTTTATTGCATTGTTTGAGATTTTTGATTCGAGCTCAACATGTTCAGACCAAACTGACTTAAAATAAAAGAGCTCATTAAGTTTTTTCATTGTGAAAGCGCTAGCAAAATCGATCGTTTTCTCTGGCAGGTTTCATCTGCAGACACTGGTGTTTCTCTGGGGAAATTGCTCTGACAGAAAATCTTTCCAGCAGATCCTTGGCCTGCTGCAGTGAGTGCGATTACAGACCTGAGCAAATCAATGCTTGCCCCGGTTTGTCTCCCACCCTGGGTGTGTGTGGGGACATCCCTGCGCTGTGTGCTCCCACGGGCACTGCTCCCATCTGCATCCTCAGGAGATGAGGCTGTGTCCCAGCTGCTGCCAGGGGCACATTTAGCACAGCTCCCTCTTTGAGCTGAACCCCTGCAGTAAGGGGCAGTGCTGTGTAAGTTTGCACAGCTCTTCACTGAACATGTCCTGGATTGCTCCATGGGAGAATTAGTTCCCCAAAGTCTCCTCTGTTCCTTCCAGGATAGAACACTGTGAACTTTAATTCCCTTCAGGTTCCCATTCTGTGCAGGGAATCTGCACCTGAACAAGCAGTTTACAGAGGACTTAAGGGCTCAGGGATGTGGCAGGCAGTCTGTATCTGTGTAAAGCTGAAGTTCTGGATGTGTCATTGGAGCAGTTAGCAAAGAACTTTTTTGGGGCTCTTTTTGGCAGACATAGGGGGCATTTAGGCAGATGATTTGGTGATGGGGACAAAGGTGGAGGGGCTGCCAGGAGCTGACATCAAACCTGCACAGCACAACAGAGCAGCTATGGTGGATTTGTTTGGTAAGGAACATAGAGAGGTGCTATTAATGAGAGAGAGAGAAGTGAAAAGAGAGAACAACTGGAGCAGATGCTCACAGAGGTGCTTCCCTTGCTATGATGCAACACTTGGCCTGAAAACCTAGAAAGACGGGAAATGGTGGTAGTGCATAACCAATGGTTAAAAACTCTGGTTTTATACCTCAACGTCATCTTCTGTAAGCACTGCTCTCTTTGCAGCATGGGAATCAGTAGCCCTGTTCTCTGTTTGCCCAAGCACTGTTTGCCCAGGGAGCTCTGTGTCTTGTGTCAGGGCTGGGGATTCCTGTGAAGGCTGTTTTCTTATGAACCCCTTCAGCCAGGTGTCACAGGTGTGTGCAGCTGACGTGGCAGCTCCACTGCTCCCTGCCCTTTGGTGGCTGTAGGACAGTGAGAAAACCCATTTTGTAAGAGCCAGCCTTTGACGTGGCACAAAGGATGGGATGCATCCATCCTTTATCTCCAGTTATAGAGTCTCCATGGCCTGAAAATGAGCCCCCATCACTTTTTGACCATCTCAGCTATCAATAGGACTCATGCTGTTAGTGCCAGCATGTGTGTTTTGGGCACCACTAGTGTGCCCAGCAGTCCAAAAAACACAGGAAGAGATGTGGTCCCCACGGCCCCCCCAGCAAGGGAGCAAACTGAACTTTCTCATCAGACCAAGCTCTGCAGGGCATGAAGGCAGTGTTGTTCACAGGATATTCCCAGGGCTTGCTGTTTTACCAGTAGAAGGTTTTCTCTGCAATTTGAAAGCTATTGTAGTCTGGAGCCTGTTTCCGAGGTACTTCCCCTCTGGGATCTCTGCTGGGTTTGGCCATGGACCAAGCTCTGAATGACGGAGCCAGGGGCCAGGCTGTGAGCTGCGGCCCCACAGCACCTTACCATAAACCACACAGGGGAGCAGAGCTGGGGAAGGGAGCAGAGCCCATCCACTCATCTGCGCAGAGAAGCTCTGCAGGGTTGAACTTGATGATTCTCGTGCCTCCCTTCCAGCTCTGGGATATTCCTTAGGTCTGTGATTCAATGAAATGTCCATCCAGGGACCTGGCCATGCCAGCAGTGTGTCTGAGATGAGACCAGCCCCTGTGCTCAGGGTTGGAAGGTGTCAGGCTGGGGCTGGCTCCTTTTTGTACCTTTGCTTTGCAGCCATGTATAGAGCTGCACTTGCACACTTGGTTCTGCAATTGGTCCTGCACCAAGGGATGTGCTTGCAGCGGGGCAGTTGGTCTGTGGGGTCTGGGAGCTGCTCTCCAGAAGGTCCTGAGCTGATTTATGGGCCACGGAGCCAGTGTCTCCCCTTTGGCTGGTATCTGCCAGGCACCCAGGAGCTCTGCCTGCTGAATCCATGCCTGCTGGCTCCCTGTGTGCACAGCCCAGGGAGTGTCCTATGGCAGAGAGCTTTTCATACTGTGACTAGCAGGGATTGTCCTTTGGGCTCCACTGGCTGAAACAGGGCACAATTAGGGCTTGTGTTGGCTACTGTTGGTCCTCTTCTCTTGATGTTTTCCTGGTGCTCTCCTGCAGGGTCCAGCACTGGTGCAGGGTCCTCTAACCTCACCAGGCAGCACCTGCAATAACATGTTTTTCAAAGTGCTGGAATGAATGCAGGCAGAAAGCCACTGGCAGCCACTTCAGTTGCTCACTTTATCTGGTCACAAACACCCCATTCACACCATCTGCATCCTCCTTTCCCAGCATCGTGAGATTAAACCCTATTTTCTCTTTGTAAATATTGGCAGGCAAAGCAGCAGCCTCCCTGAATGAAAACAGTGGTGGGGAGGTTGGTTCCCAGCGCTCTCGAGAGCGGCTGCTTGTGCTGCAGCCCTGTGGTTGCCTGGGTTGGGCAGTATGGACCCTACAGCCCTCCTTGGGCTGCACTCAGAGGCCACCTCTTCTGCAGGCTGTAATGCTGCTGTGCTGCTGAGCAGGGTGTGGGCAATGGGGCACTTTGCTGTTGGCTGCCAGTAGTGGTTGAGCATCACTTTCTGCCAAATTCAATCAGAGAAATGGGGATGGTAATCAAATCAATGAGGGGCTGCACGGCAGGGTAAGGTGAGCCACACATCCATCATGAGCAAGGGGAGCTGAGATGCCCTTGGAATCACTTAAAGCCTTGTGCACCGGGGATTGCAGGAGCTTTGTGGGGCTGGAGCATGCATTAGCTAAAGCATCATTGTGTCATTGTGCTCTGCAGCTGTGCTGGTGGTTTTTAAGTTCTTCGGAGTCCTTCTTAGCATTTGCTTCTGCCCCAGGTGCAGGGTGGGTAAGTGCTAGCCTGGATTTCCAGTGTGTAGATGGGCATCTGTCCTTTCCCCTGAAAGCAAGGAAGATTAAATGCTTTTCTGGGGTCATGTGGGTGTCACAGTGCTACAGCCTGGTGGTGGGATGGGGGGAAACCCAGAGAGCAGCTGTGCATGTGAGCACTGCTGTTCCAACAGAGCATCGGAGTAATTGGGATCTGAGGGCATGGAGTCACACTACCTTGTGTCCTCTATTTGGTTTTGTATATAGATCATCCTGTGTATGTATTTTCCATATTTAAGCCCATTTCTGCTCTAGGAACAGATGTGGTGAAGCACAGACATAGGAAAAGTCAAAACTTCTTTCTTTAGAATCCTCCTTGGAGGGGGAAGAGAGCTGGGCTACAGATCTGTTTCTCTGGAGCTGACACGGGAGGTTGGTTTGTTTCCCTCTACAGCAGGAATTGTGGATTACACATGAATGAGTTTGCATCCAATGCAAACAGTTTTAAATGGTGTGACTAAACAGCATTTCCCCTTTCAGTTGTGTGTCTCTGGAGTCACGGAGTGCAAGTTCCTTAGTTCTGTCTGACCTTTCTGGGAAAAGCAGGCAAGCCAGAGAGCTGCCCCTCTGCAAGGAAATCCTACAGGGAAATGAAAGGCTTTTTTCATCCCATTTTAGTACAGGGCATTTTTCTTTCTTTGTAGTTCTGTTCCAAAGTTCCACTTTCTTTCACATCCGGCTACAGATGGAGGTAACCTGTCGGGCATTCCTGGCCCTTTGTAAAGCAAATACTGCAACAGGCATCAGTTACTGCTAACTCTTCATTTTTTGCAAAATTGATGAGCAATGGAAGAGCATTTGTGAGGGAATTTGAGCAGGTGGTTTTGTAACTGATTGGGATTTGGCCCAAAGAAGACATGAGGAATAGGTCCCTGTCAGGATGGGGCTGTGTAAGGCTGAGGCATAAGGGGCAGCAGTGAGCCCAGGAGCTCACATTGGGCTCACAGGAGTGGGTTCCCAGGCTCCCCTCCTTTCTGTCCATTCATTCCCTCCTTGCCACACGCTGTTCACAGGCAGCATGTCAGCAGAGCTGAGCATCCTCCTCCAGACTTTCCCTGGTGTCCCAACAGAGGAGACCTGTGTCCCTCCCAGCCCTGCCCTGCCCAAGGTGTTGTTTCCTTTGACTCGACCTCTCGCTAATGTTTGCATACAGCAGAGAGCTATTTCCCCCTCCTCCCAGTGCAGCTAAATAAGTGTGTTCACATGGTGGTGGCACAGGGTGCAGAGCTGCCAGTGCTCTGCCTGCACCTTACTGCTCTGCTCCCACCTCCTACATCCAAACCTGCACCCACCACCTTTCCTGTCTGCCTGCAGGAGAAGCCCCGATGCAGCTGATTTCTCACCTGTTTTACTTCCTCATGCCAGGAGCTCTGGGCACAGTGTGAGCCCTCCCCTTACACCCTTGTTCATCTGACAGTGTGCTGGAAGTGAAGAGTTTGCAAACAAAGCCAGGGCCTGCGCCGTGCAGCTAATGACCTGCTCTCTGCCTGTGTTTCCTTTACGTCAGAAGTCGGAGTGCTTATTAAGTTTGGAGGCTTACTCCCAGGAGCAGAAGAAGAGGATCTGCTGGTGTCTGGCTGAGAACATCACCAAGCAGCAACATCCGGCATCGGCTCCCACAGAGAGCAAGGTAAGCAGCCTGTGCAGTGCAGCCCTGATGGAACCCCTGCTCAGAGCACTGCAAGGCTCTGAGTGCCACGGGGCTGTGCTCCAGTGATGCTTTGGGGATGGTTTTTGTGCCAGGTGAGGAGGGAGTTTGCATTTGAGCATTGCTGTGTCTGCAGCTTCCTGCCCAGCTTGGGGAAGCAGTGATTGCTTTTTGCATCCGCTGAGCTGAATTGAGTAGCACTGCCTGATTCTGATGCCTCCTAGCATCTGTATTTGGACAGCTGAGGCTGTGCAACCCATTGTGTGGCCTTTCTGCAGAACTTGGCTGCAGGGCAGGGCCTGGTGCTGAGGGGGTGGTTGGGGCTGTGATCTCTGGGTCCCAGTTGAAAGGCACTGGGGTCATGGGAGCAGCGGTGTGGAGATGCGTCCTTCTGTGCACTCGGATGCACTGTGATGCTCCCATAGCATGGGAAGGTCCTTTGAATGCTGCTGTCCATAACCAGCACGGCCACACCGATGCTTTCACACAGTGAAGAGCTTCAGCCTGGCTCAGGAGTGTGATTTTAGAAGGGCTGGCAGGGGAAATGTGTGCATGAAGCGGGTTTGAAGCATGTAGGGTGCGTCTGCCTGGTGAGAATGCAGTCAGCACCTCCGCCTGCTTGGTGCATGGCAGCACTGCCTGGAGGGGCTGTGTGGAACCATTGGTGCTGGAGCCGTCTGGTCCCTCAGGGCTGGGGCTGGACTAGTGGTGGGGGGCTGCTGTGCTGGGATGAGAGGAACATGCTGTGCTGAGCATACAAAGCACTTTAAGCAATGAAATTGGGCATCCTGGGGGCAAAGCTCCCAAACGCCTCCCTGTGCCCGGTGATGGAGCAGTGCCTGTGCTGTGGGGCTGTTTGTTGCAGCCCATGGGGTGGTCTGGCTTTTGCTCTTGCTGCATGGCTGCCAGATGCAGAAGCAGAGCGATGCGGCTTTTGCCCTGCAGCATCCCACGCCAGGTCAGCGCTCACAGTGTCTCTGCAGGAGGCAGAGCCTTTGGATTCCTCTTCCTGCCTGTTCAGCCCTACCAAAATAGAAACAGCGCAAAAAGCCTGAGAACCTGGTTAACAGCTGAGCTCCAGAAACGTTAATAACAGAGGGGCAGTGCAGTGACCAGGTTCTGTGACATCTCTTGCTGTCATGATGCCGTGGCTGAGCTTTGCCCTGAGCTGGCTGACATCCCACCTGGGCTGGGGATCCTCTGGGACAAAGCTCTGCATGGGCACCTTAAATGTGAGCATTGCCAGCAGGGGAGCTCAGCAGCTCTCCATCATGATATGAGCTCCGCTCTCCCCCCCCCACCCCAGATTCTGTGTCTGGGCAATGTGTGGGGCTGTCCCCAATCTGGGCTCTGTGCTCAATCTACAGACCCCATAGCTCAGAGCAAAGCTCTGGGGGTGCCCACTCCTCATGCTATTTTGGAGTCACTGGACAGGTGAAAAAGTGCCATCTAAGACCTTCCTGTGCCCCTGTGGCAGAAAGGAAGAATCTTCCTTTGCTTTGCTTTGCTCAGAGCCCTGTTTCCTATCCCAGCAAGGTATAAACCTTCCTGGCTGCAATTTCACTACAAACCTGATCCTGAAGTGCAAGAGGGAACTTCGCAGGGTCTGAGAGCAGCTCCCGAATAGCTAGACACAGACATGTTGGAGTGGTGTGTGCTGCTTAGGATGACACTGCATGATGGGCACCATCCCTGGGATGGCAGTGCAGTGGGGTGTGTGCAGGGAGATCAGCCCCTGCCTGAAAGGGAGGAGTGATCCGAGAGCTTCCTCTCGTTGCTTGCGAGGCATTTGATATTTGGGGCTATTTAAGGAAAGCTGACAGTGTCTACCTTCTGTGAGCAGACAAATTAAGCTGGAAATACCAGCTTCTGCATGGCTGATTTCTGCTCCAAATGGGAATCTGGTTTGTATGGCCTTCAGATTTGCACCAGCTTGGCAGGAGGCAGCTTATCTAGGGACGTGGCTTTGTTGGGCATCAGGAGCCCCAGGCTGAAGCGGCCTTGGTACCAGGCAGAGATGTGTGGCGTGCCAGCTGTGCACTAGAGCTGAGGAAGCATTGCTGCTGGAGCATTGAGCAGCTCCTGCAGTCCCCCAGCTGGGCACAGCTCTCCCTTCTGCACAGCTGTGCTGCCAGTAGCCCTGAGTCCTTTCCAGAATACATGCTTTGTGATGGAGCAGAGGCTCTGCAGTGGGATGGGCCTGTCTGGAGCTTTGGGAACAAAGACAAGTTTAGGGCTTTGGGATGACACTTCTTGTCTTTCCAGGGCCCCAGAACTGTGCCCAAGCAGGGACTTGCATGAAGGTTCTCCTGGCTCAGGGACAGCCACTGTCACCTCCTCCAGGAGGTGAGGTGCTGGGTGCTGGAGCCACCACATGCGATGCATCTGATTCTGGGGCTATAGGAGGAGAAACCAGCTGGGACAAATCAGTGGTGATCCCACCATTGTCCTGATGAGCTTTTGCTGCCCATGAGTGCAGCATTAGCCCTGGGGATAACCAGAACTGCTGGTGTGGTCCTGCTGGCTGGTCCCCTGGTGATGGGGTGTGGGGGAATCAGGGCTCTGGTGGCTTCTCTGCCACCACTGCAGGGCTTGGTGGATCTGCCCCAAGCAGTGAGCCCGTCCTGTGGCTGCAGCAGCTCACAGGG
The DNA here is from genome assembly GCF_054131305.1 of Coturnix japonica. NCBI lineage: Eukaryota > Metazoa > Chordata > Aves > Galliformes > Phasianidae > Coturnix > Coturnix japonica. The sequence goes on from NC_140683.1 coordinate 10,613,781, forward strand.
TTGTGCTGTGGATATTTTCTCCATCCACAAAGCCCGTCCTGGGGTCTGAGCCTGACTCAGGCGGCTGCTGGGCAGGGATCTGTGGACCTCCTCCATAACACACGCTGATGGTGTTGACCCCATTTGCTTACAAACATCCCCAAATGTGCTGGTGCAGAGCCTGGAGGTGGGCTGGGGCTGGCGAGGAGCCACAGCCACCACAATGTGATTATAGCAAAAGCAGCTTTATGCATTAATCGAGTTAGCGACGCTGCCTCCTCGGGCCGAATAATGACCATCTGCACAGAGCACGGTGCTTTTTTTAACCCTACATTACTGCGCTGCTCCAGTTTCCACATTAGCACGGTTCAATCTGCAGTGCAAGGCGAGGTGGAGGCAGCGGGGCTGGAGCTGCCCCAGCAGTTTTGGCTTGTGGGGTCAGAAACGAAGAGCGCAGCACCGTGCAGATAACAAACCACTACGACCACCTGATTCTCACTGCTTGTTTCTTTGTGTCTTCCACACTCAGAACGGCTGATTGCTCTTCCTTCTGACTCCGTGACCTGAGATTACCTCGGAGATGATGGCTGGCTGTGTCTGAAAGATGTAGATTGTCCTTAAGCTAAATAATTACGGACACTTGGTGGCGCGGACTTTGGGCCGTGGGAGCCCAGCTGGGAGCTCCGGGCGCTCCCTGAGGGAGGTGGTGGATCCTCGGCACTTTTCGGATCGCGGCCGTTCTCTCCCCGTGGCTGCTGATGCTGTGAGCAGGCGTGGACCGATCCCGAGCCGGCCCTGGGAACGAGGCGCCCGGCCCCTTCCTGGCCGCTGCTCCGATCAGGAAGGGCAGGGCTGGTTCTCTCACTATTTACAGCGTACTTGACAAGTGCAAGTAAATGTGCTGTCAACAAAAGCAAACTGCGTGTAATGGAGAGATGATTGAAACCAGGGCTGGAGCGGCGCGGGGAGGGTTCTGCACCAGGACTGCCCCAATGATGTGCAGGCAGGGAGCAGCCCCGTGCTTTCTCTCTACCTTCCTCACCCCAGGACCCCCTGTGCCCAGTAACCTGCCTTTCCATGTGCCCACATCCCCTGGCCATCCCTGTCCCCGGCACCTTGCTCCCTTCAGTAGCACGTTTCTCTTTATTTCCAAAACCTTTCTTTGGAGGAGGCTTCCACGTGTGCCCGTGGGCTGGTGGTGGGCATGACAAGCACTTGGGTTGGTGACCGCTGGGCTGAGCTCAATACCATCAGTGGCTCGAGGGGAGGGAGGATTCTGCACCTTGTCACTTGGCTTTTGCACCAAAGATCCATATCATGACAGCGCCCACGGGGCCAGCCTGGCTCCTGCCCTGTACCCTCTTTGCACCTTGCTCCTGCTGTTAGGCTGCTCAGGAGGAGAAACTTGAGGTCCACTCTTTCCCGATAAGGGTTAAAACCTCATCTGGCAGAGCTTGTGAGCCAGGTTATGAAAGGAAAGCAAATAAATGCGTTGTTCCACACCAGCAAGCACAACCTGGCTCTCACCCTGGGCCGGAAAAACTCATTACTGGCGGCAGCCAAAGGCTGTGTTGGTAACACCGTGGATCTGAGGGGCTGTGGGAACAACCCTATGGTGTGAGTCAGGGTCCAGCCCACCTCCAACCACTTAATATCTGGAGGAAACTGTCCTCAGTGGAAATCCCTGTGCCATCAGAAGCCAGTGGGATCCCACAGTGGTGACTTGAAGGCACACTGAGATGCAGAGCTCACCCTTGGCACCAGGAGGACAACACATTGACTTTAATTCAGCCAGAACAGGGATTTGATGATAATGTGTGTGAATGACGCTGTAACTGTAGAAGAGTTAGATCCAAATTGATCCATCCAAGGGTTTATTGCAGTCCTGTCTGCAGTCTGCTCTCCTGGGCTGCACTGGAAGAGCTTTCCTGCTGGGTTGATGGCACTCCTTCATATGTACAAGCCCCAAATGCAGCCCCGGGTGCTCTGTGGGAGGGATGCTACAGCTCCCTGTGGAGCTTCAAAGCACATCCCAGACATCACTGTATGAATTTATGGGCTGGGTGCCAAGCTTCCCAAGCTTCCCAAGCTTCCTGGCTTCTCCCCCGTCCTCAGGCACTGCCTCCTTTACTCTGCATGCACTGCTCAATGGTTCCACAGAGGCACAGTCTGTGCCACCAGCACAAGGCAGCTGCTCATGGGCTCCTGAGGCACGTGTGTGCTGGTGGAGCAGATGGGCCAGCAGAGAGTCACAGCTCCGGCTTTATTTGTTCATTTGCTTAGCTGGACTCCAAGCCGTTAGGAGAGCAGACCTCTCCCCTCTGGCAAACACCAGCTCCTGTTTCTCTGGCACCTCCTGCGTGCAGTGCCACATTCCCCAGGCAGGAGGATCTGGCAGCATAGTGGGGACTTGAGAGGCTGCCAGAACCTCCATCGCAGCTGGGGGCACTTTTAAACCCTGGCTGCTTGTTTCTTGTGAATCCCCAAGGGGCTGCAGAGAGCCAGCATGCTGCAGGGAGCAGCGCCAGCAGCCCGGGGGGTGAGCATCACTGAGATCATTTGCACAGGGTTGTCAAAGGCACAGACTAAGTGGTTGAAGCCAGCACTGCTGTGATTTAATGCAGGCGCTGGAAGCACTTGGGCTGGCACCGTGGGCAGGGCTGTGGTGCTGCTCTCCTGCACCCATGTGGCTCTCACTGCCCAGATGCATATAAAGGGATGTTATGGTGCAGGGACCCAGGGAAAGAGTTGGGGTTTTGCTCCGGGTCAGGACAGGACTGAAAGTTGGATGTGACAGGACTTGCTCGAGTCCATGTCCTGATTGTGTCCCTTTCTAATACCCGCTGCATTGGTGCCAATGATAGATCTATGTCTTTCTTCCCCTTTCCCATCCCTCTGCTTTCTTACTGCCAGGGATATTTATGACCCAGACGTCATCTCACTGCCTTCCAGCCCTGGTTCCCAGTCAGGGAGGCTGGTGCTTTACTTGTGCACACCAGAGCCATATCTCCAAATCCTGAGCTGGGGAGCAGCTGGGCACCCAGGTATGGTGACCCCTGGGGTGGGGACCCCCCTGAGCCCACACTGGTGGGGATCCATCGGTGAATGTTGCTGCAGTGCAGATAACCTATGGCACACTGTGCTGCAAAGCAGCTCCTGCTACAGAGCTGCCCCTTTTTCCCATAGAAAGTGGTTTGGAAAAAAAACAACCACCCACCTGAAGTGGAGTTTCGTTAAGCAGCACCAAAATTGGTCTGAGGCTCAGCATTGCCCAGGGGCAGATGAGAGCAGAGAAGGGAGCTGCAAAGCAGGTTTCAGGGTGATGCACAGCTCTCCCTCCAGGCGGAGTGGACGTCTGCTGGGATCAGCAGGTAACCAAACCTCCAGGGACGGCTCACAGAGCTGCAAATAGCACACGGGGCACAAGGGAGCGGTGTCTGGGAGAGGCTGGGCAGCTGCAGCTACTGCCTGACACAGACATTAATAACGGTGGAGGCAGAGCCAAGAGCTGCACCAGCATCCGCCGTGCTGAGCTGCGTGCACACGTCGGGGCCGGAGCTGGAGGGAGATGCTGCTCAGGCTGGGATGCAACTGAGCCCACATCTGGTATGTTTTGCTTGCAACATCTGCAGCCCACAGGCTGTGCCCTCTTCTAGGCAGGTCTGTGCTGTGCCGACAGCAGCACCAACGTCCTTTAAATCAAACGCGTCTGCTCTGCTCCCATGGGCTGGGCTGATCCTCGCTGTCACCTGGGGGTCTCATGGCTCCATCTGGCTTTGGGCTGCACTGGGAGGGTTGGCAATGAGCAGCATGCGAGACCAGGGAACATGTGCAGCATTAGGGACTTTCTGAGGTTCTCTTCTAAGTCAGGGCTGGACCAGCAGCTCCATGTCAGCTGGTGTCAGTGCAGCGTGCCCACTGTGCACACTTTCTGCTCTGGGGAGTTTGGAGACCCTCCGTGTTCTGGTGCTGGAGAGAAGAGAACAAATTCAGCCCTTGCTACTGAATGCAAATCTGGGTCTGTACTTGTGGGGAGGGAGGGATGGGTTGGCAGCCAGGATGGCCAGGGCTGCTGGGCTCAGTGCTGCGTCGGTGACAAACCTATGTGAACCAAAGCACGTGGCATGGGGAGGTTTTGTCCCATGCTGTTTGCTGACACCTTCAGCTGTCTGATACCAAAATGTGGAGTGTAAGAGCTTCCCAGCTGGGCTCCATCCCACACGCAGTGACAGCGCTGGGCGATGCCTGGTCAGGTCCCATTTCCAGAGCCATCAATTGGTGATGGCAGTAATGGGATTAGTGCCGGCTGCTGCTGCTATGGGATCATTTCCTGCCATGGAGCACAGCTCCTCGCAGGGCTCCCAGGTGTTCCCAGCACCGGATTTGGGCAGTGTCAGCACTCACACCCCCGTGGGTCTCACTGGAGCCATCCATCCGCCCTCACTGCTTTGCCACAGTGCGGGTCCTGCTGCTTGGAACTGTACATCCCTGCTTGCTTTTGCAGTTACAGCAATTGCTCTGTATCAATTATTCATCAGCACAGTAACGAAGCAGGGGTTGGGTAGAACACCCTGCTGTGTGCAGGGCCTGGTGTTGGGGCCAGGAGTGGTGCTGCAATGGGGGGAGGCTCGGGAGCTCTTTCAAAATGACCCATGAAAATGTTCTCAAGTTTCAGTAGTTCTGCTTTGAGTTTCTGCCTTCCTTTTGTTCCTCTCAGTGCTGTTCTGTCTGTTTGGTGCTGCTTCCCACAGCTGTGTGCAGTCTGTCTGTTATGGTCACTCACTGTGTTTTGGGATGTTCATCGTCAGTGGTTCTGGAAGCATTACAGGGGCACTGCAGATAACATTTTCTAATGGGGTGGATCTCAGCACAGTTCATCCCATGCTGAAAACCCCTGAAATTGTGGGTTGTTTTTTTTTTTCTACCACTTTGAGAAGAACATACTTTGGAAACTTTGGTGTTTCCCTGTGTGATGGCTGACAGCAGGGGGGCTGTAAGGTGGGGGGTTGGAACTGGATGACCTTTAAGGACCCTTCCTATCCAAGCCATTGTTCTGTTCCATGAAGATGCTTCACATTCCGCCTGCCCCAGGGAGGGATGTTCTGCTGCACAGGGAACACGCTTTGTCCTCCCCAGGATTTCACAGCTCCATTGGTGCTTCCAACCCAAGATTGCAGCCTTGCTCAACAGTGAACCTCCTGCCCACATCCCTGTACTGCTGAAAAGCAGCAGATTCTCTGATTGAATTAGCACAGGAATTTAATTTCATCCCCAAACCTCTCTCATTTTAAAGGAGCCTGTTCATTTCCTTCTAGAGCCTTATCTGATGTGGGCACCCAGCAACGTTCAGCAGAAGGGAGCTGTCAGGGATGGGGAGGGCTTTGCAGGGTTGGACTGAGGGCTGCATGGGTTTTTCCTCTAATTATTTCATGAAATAATGATGACAGTAATTGCAATACAAATAAGACATAAACAGCATCAGTCGAGCACTCAGTGCGAATAGCATCCTCGCACTGCATGTCTGGAAACATTCCCTTTTGCAAGAAATTACTGTGGGGAGTGGAACAGCCGCAAAGATTCATTTTTGAATCAAGCCTCCATTATACAGGAGTGGAAGCTTGGTTAACTCTGACTTTCTGCTTTTCTCTGGGCTCTTGAAGATGCTTGGCTTTTAAGAGGAGATACAGCTGCTCTGGCTGGAGGACTCATCCCAAGTTCCCCGAGCTCTCGAAAAATCCAGGCAGGTTTTTTCCCTTGGAAAGGGCAGCACTCAATGGCAGAAGGCAGCCTTAAAAGCATAAAAATCCAAGCAGGGCGGGTAGGAGTGGCTGTGGTTTAGCAAGAGGATGGTGTGTGGCTGCGGGGAGCCCCGCAGCAGTGGCTGTGGGCCAGGGGGGCTGATCTGCTGAGCCTTGGGCAATTGGATGATGTGCAGAGCCCGGCACTTCCATCCTGCCCTTAAGAACGCAGGGCAGGAGGTGCTGGAGCTGCATTTTGGGTTTTCCATCCTCTTCTGCAGCCATCCAGGAGCTGACCCCCAGCAGGACGAGGGATCCATCGTGGTAAGGATGTTCCCAGCTCTGCCTGTGTGCTGGATCCATTGGCCTCATTACCCCCATCCTGCTGCCGCCCTATAACCATAGTGGGGGACATGGTGTTCTGGGGACCAGGACCAGGACTGGGGGCTGTGGGTCACAGGAGAACATGGGGACAGCGCTGTCCCAACTGCTGGAGCCCTGTTAGTGCTGTAGGAGCATTCCTGCCTTGTGTTGTGTGTTAGGAGCAGAGAGGCTGTATGGGAGGGCTGCCAGATTTGGGTGCTCCTGCCTTCATCCTCCTTTATCTTCTCCCTGGGCAGATGCTGGAGACAGACGCCGAGAAGCCAGGGCAGATGCACTTGGAGGAAAGGAGGGCGGCTGCAGGCGATGCTGCACTGGCCACGGAAGCACCAGCTCCATCTGAGGCTCCAGCAGCCGCCCAGGGGCCTCTCCTGGCCAAAAAGCAGCCGGCGTCTGCTGAGAAGGGTGAGGAGCAGCCCAGCTCTGTGCCAGCCTTCGTCATCCCCGAGCTGCGCCTCGACAGCTCCTTCAGCGTGGTGGGCACAGCCAGCAGCACCACAGATGGTGAGGATGAGGAGGATGAAGATGAGGATGACGAAGAAGAGGACGATGAGGATGAAGAGGATGACAGCGACGAGAACTACCTGGAGCGGAGCGAGGCGAAGCGCAGCAGCATGATTGAGACGTCGGGCTGCCAGCCTGCGTACACACTGAGCGTGCAGAGCTCCCTGCGGCGCCGCACACACAGCGAGGGCAGCCTGCTGCAGGAGGCCAAGGGGCACTGCTTCACCTCCGACACCACGCTCAACTGCTTCGACAGCCAGGGCAGCACGGGGCACTGGGCCCTGCCCTCCCCCAGGACCCTCAAGAAGGAGCTCACCAAGAATGGAGGCTCCATCCACCAGCTCAGCCTGCTCTTCTCAGGGCACAGGAAGGTATGTGGGTTGGTTGCAGAATGTGGGGCCTTGTTGCATGGTTTGTAACCATGCTGCTTGGTCCAGGACCACGTCACACTGCTTGAGAGCACCTTGCAGTGCATGGGACTGCATTGCATGCTGCTCCACCTCTTGGCAGGGGATGCTGGTGCAGAGCTCTGTGTGCTACCAAGCATGACAGCACAGTGGGTTAAACCCGTGATGGGATTAACCCTCCCCGTGCCATTCTCCTGATACACCAAAAGCCACCTTGGTTGCCATTTCTTGGAGCACAATTTGCCCTTGGACCCCCTGGTTCCCTTCCTGCTCCTCCTGTGCCACCTCTCCCTGCCCCAACCCCAATACACAGGAGGCTTTGTGCCACAACCATTCCCTGCCTACACTTGGGAGGGACTTTTGGAGCTCTTTGCATTTGGAGGAGCCCAGCAGAACCCTCCAAGCTTTCAGTTCTGATGTACGATTCCCCTCTGCATCCCCCCAGGCCCAGCACTGCCTGCAGCACTACGGCACCCAGTGGCCTCGCCTTGTCCACCAAGTGGGATCATTTATGGGATCATCCCATTGTGCCCACGGTTCCCTGTGCCTCCCACTGCTCTCAGTCTGGGCAGGTTGTTGTTTTACAGCCAGTAGTGCTGGGACTCAGCAGTGGTTGCTTTTTGTCCCCGAGCTCAGCGGAGCCTCTCTGGACAATGGCAGGAAGCGTGGCCCGGCTGCGCGTCGCCCCGGCCGGCCCTATCTGTGGGGGGAAGGTGCTTTGCAGGGGCTGCATTGTTTGGGGCCGATAAACTCCGGAAACCCGGGCGCAGAATGGAAGGAAGTGTCCGAAGCCTTGAGCCCGGGGCTGCTGGGCCGTGCAGCGGGTTCCCACGGCATTGCCATGGATCGGTGATCCTGGAAAGCACCCCGAGGGAGCAGTGTGGGGCTGGGCTGGTTGTGGGGCTGGCTGTGAGCCCCTTCCAGCTGTGCTCAGTGAGGTGGTAAAGCCCCTGAATGAAGGTGGCCTGTGAGGTCTCCACCCCTGGGCACTGGGCTTTGTGGCTCAGAAGCTGTGCTGGTGACACCCTGACCTTGCAGCACCTCCAAGGTCCTCGGGGCTGCCCAAATCACCTCTGGGTGGAGGTTGGAGATAGGAAGCCCCGGGTGCTCCCAGCAGCTGCCATGTTATAATTCAGTTCTGCCCTGATTTTTCCTGCCTGGGGACTGCTGGGAGACACCAGGGTATTTTGGGTGCTCCAGCCCCGTGCCCACTCAGAACAGCAGAGATGGGAACACTGGGAAGGAGCATGTGAGTGTCCCTGTAGGAGGGTCCGCTGTCAGCACCTTGAAGCCAAGGGGTTCCCAGGCCACCAGCTGTGGGATGTCCCCAGGACACAGGCAGGGTTTCAGCCCCTGCTTTGCCGCAGCCTTTGGGGGAAGGAGCTGCTGGTGGAGCTCCTTGGTGGTGTGAGGGCATGCATGGCACAGTGATGCAAACACTGCTTTTTTCTCCCCCCCAGCTGAGTGGAGGCCACCCTGAATGCAGCTGTGATGAAGGGGATGAGACCTCCCGCAAGAAGAGGAGCAGAAGCCTGTAAGTGGCACACTGTGCTTCAATAGTGCCATGGGCAAAGCACCAGGGCTGAGCCCATGGGGTACCATACCGGTACCATACCGGTACCATACCCCATTCACCCAGAGCTCCTGGTGGTCGGGAGGTGGGTGGGATGAGCACTGACATTCACTGTGGGACGCTGCAGCCCTGACACTGCATGAAGGGTTTGGGATGCCCCGCAGCTGGTCCGGGCAAGGACAGGAGAGCCGTGGCCTTCACTGAGCACAGCTGCAGCTCAGTGGGGCCATGGGGGCGAGTTTTGCAATGCAGGATTGCTGTGCCCTGGCATTGCCCCACGCACGTGAGTGGGGGCAGGTGCAGCGCTGCACGTGGCTGCGGTGCCATGCGTGGCTGTGTGTGCATCTGGATGGCAGCTCCCCGCGTGCTGCCTGCCACACAGCGGCACTGTTGTCCCGCTCGCTCTGCTGCAGCCTCCTATTTATAGCTCTTTTCATTCTCCAAACACTTGAAATGAAAATCAATCCCTCGCCATCTGCAGCGGGGACATCCCCCACGTGAGCCGGGGGAATTGGGGCGATGGGGGGGGGGGGATCTGTGGGGCGCGGGGAGGGTTTGTGCCGCTCACCTTGGGATGGCTGTGGGAGCGCGGTGCGTCGCAGCAGGCGGCGATTGGCTGCAGGGATGGCTGCCAGGCGGCCTGTGGGGTATTTATGGGGAGAGTGGCTGCGGTTCGGCACTGCCAGCTGCTCCCGATGCTCCTCACCATGGTGGATTTCTCAGAGAAGTGCCTGGAAAGGTAGGACGGGGCTCATGTGGGGACGGCGATGTGCTGCAGGGCATGGCTTGGAGCTGGCGTGGGGAGATGGGGCTGGATGAGGCCTTGAAGGTGGCTGATGGGGGTGACTCCAGGTAGAACCCAGCAGTGGATTGTGGATTCTTGTTGTTTATTCGTGAGCATTTGTTTGGTGGCCCTGCTAGGCTGGGGGGTTGGAACTACATGATCCTTGAGGTCCCTTCCAACCCGGGTAATTCTGTGATTCTGTGATTCTGTGATCTGCAAGAGGAGCAGTGAGGGCAGCATCCCGCAGGCTTTAAGTTTGGAAAACTCCTTTGGTGCTTTGCTTCCTGCTGTGGGACAGCCAGGAAACCTGGTGCTGCAGAGCTGTGGGTGCACGGGGTGCACAAAGTGCAGCCCACAGATGCTGCTTCCTTACGTGGATGGGTGGGCACATGGGCACACACACACACACACACACACACACACACACACACACACACACACACACACACACACAGGGACTTCTCAGTGCTTTTCACACCTCGCCGTGCTCCCAGCTGCGGTTACGTTGCTAAAGAGGGAACAGTGCAGAAATTGTTGCTGGGAGCTGTGTGGGTGCCTTGTGCCTCGCTGATGGGATGCAGGTGGGGTTTACAGCTCCTTGCTTGGATCTGTTGCTCCGGTGTCAGCTGGGGGCGGCTGGGGGCACCGTGAGCCCCTCCGTGTCCCCTGCGTTCCCAACCAGCCCCACTCGCAGTGGTGGCTCCTCTGAGCACCCTGCGATGCGGGACCTGCGGGAGGCGGCCGTGCCCCCCATGTCCCCACCCACCCGCGGTGCGTTCAGGAGCTGTGCCACGAGGGGTCAGCACCGCCCGTCCCGAGCTCACTCACTGTCACAGCCGGGCAGGACCGGGCCGATGCTGGTGCCCATCGCGGCGCTTCCCGTGGGCGCTGCTCAGCTGTGTGCGGATCGCAGCTTCCTGGGCAATGGGAGTGTGGGGGAGGCGGTGCGGGGACACGTGCGGGTTGGCACCGTGCGGTGCCGTCGCGGTGCGTTACGCGGTGCGCCCCAACCATCCCGCTGCCCCCATGGCCGTGCCCGCTCCAAACTCACACCCGGACTCTTCCATCCCTACAGCCCCCAGCCGCAGAGGGGACGCAGCCCCGCACCGCCGCATTCCCCAGCGCCCTACAAATAGCGCTCGTAAATCCCCGCCGCGATGACTTTCCCCTCCGTCCCTTGGTTGGCCCCATCTCCCCGCCCTCTCTCGTGCTTTTTTCCACCTTTCCTCGAGTTTCCCCAGCAACGGCGGAGCCGTCCCGAGCTGCGTTGGGGCTGACACACATCCCTCCTCTCCCACACCTCATCCACGCCACGCAGCTCCGTTCGACCCTCCCACTTCCGCGCTGTCCCGGAGCGCGGTGCGGAGCCGCGGAGCGCAGAGCCGGGTGTGCCGGCGGTGCGGGACCCGTCCCGACAAACGATGCCCTTTTTCCGTGACCTCTCCAAACCGCAGCCCTTGGAGTTTCACGCCGAGATGCTGCTGGGCGTTCAGCGGCCGCACAACGGCAGCCTGCAGCGCCGGCACACCATGAAGGAGTAGGTGATGGGCGACCAGCGGGACGGGGCTCCCCGTGGCACCGCGGAGCTCCGGGTGCTGCTCCCGTCCCTGCCCGCCCATAAACCTTGCTCTTCTCTTCCAGAGCCAAGGATATGAAGAACCGGCTGGGGATTTTCCGGCGGAGGAACGAGTCTCCGGGAGCCAACCCCTCCGGGAAGCTGGACAAAGTGCTCAAGTCGCTCAAGTAGGTGCTGCGGGTTCTGAGCGGTTCTGGGGGCACGGGGTTTGGGGACCAGCTCTGTCCAGACTCGGTGCCACCTCCAGTGCTGGGTCACCCAGCTGGGGAGGCTGTGGGCAGAGAGCTCACGGAGCCTGAGCTGTGTTAAATAGGGTTTTCGGCTGAATGCTGCCCTGTGCTGCAGGGATCTCCCTGCCCTGTGCCGGCAGCACAGCAGCACTCGGGACTGGAAATTTCCCCGCTTTCCCCCAGTGCTTCAACACGGCACCTTCAGCTGCACAGAGGATGCTTTGGGAAACCGCTCAGCTCTGGAGGTGCTCCAGCAGCTGGGACGAGCGCTGCCCGGCCGCACGCCCTGCGGCTTTATTGGGGCACCTGAAATCCCACAGCCCCGGGCACTGCCTGGGAGTTTTCCAGTGCTGGCTCGGAGGCAGCAGCATGCACAGCCCTCTCTTACCTCGGGTTTTCTTCCTGCCACCCTATGAGCAGAGCATTCATTCCAGCACAGCCAGCTCAGTGCTGCGGGGTGCACAGTGATGCCGCTGCTGCTGGCAGTGTTCTTCCCCGGGGCAGCTGTGTAGTGTCAGGCAGTGGCTGTGGCTTTTGCAGCTTCACTCTGTTAATAAATGCCCTTATCCTACAGGCCTGCACCTGAGGAAGCTCTCAAGTGGGGGGAGTCCCTGGAGAAGCTGCTGCTGCACAAATGTGAGTGTCTGCCCCTCTTGTTTTGCCTTTGCCAATGGGGAATGTCCAGGTGTGTGCATGGGGAGCACTGTGATTTCCTAAGCTGTGGTGTCTTGGGGAGAATGGAGATGGAATGGAGCATCTAAGGCTGGATGTGGCTCTGGGCAGCCTGGTCTGGTGGTTGGTGACCCTGCCCGTGGCAGGGGGGTTGGAACTGCATGATCTGTGAGATCCTTTTCAACCCAGACCATTCTGTGATTCTATGATCCTTTCCCTGCATTCATTTTTCCTCTGCCAAGCTGGGGGAAGGGGGGTGCTTTGCTGCAGGAGCTGAGGAGAGCTCGGGACTGTGGTCCCAACTCCAAATGGGGAGGGAAAGGCAGGATCCCCTTCTTGCCTCATGTCTGTGGGGCAGGAGCTGCTTTGCAATGCTCCCTTCCTTGCCCTGTTGTGCACCACAACTGCACAACACATTGTCTGCATGTCCCCGTGGGGATCCCATCTCCATCACTGCACCCAATCCATGCTGAGATTCCCCTTGTGATCTCAAATGGCTGAGGACTGGGCACTAAGCACATGTGTGGTTCATATTGGTGCTGCCAGGCTGGGCATCGCCACCTGCACCGCTGCTGTTCATAGGGGATATTTAGGGAGTGAGAATGCAGGGAATTGGGGTTTGATAGAGCCCTGTGTCTGTCTGAGGCTGGAGCTGTGTCTTTCCCCACAGATGGGCTCGCAGCCTTCAGGGCCTTTCTGCGCACTGAGTTCAGTGAGGAGAACCTGGAGTTCTGGTTGGCATGTGAGGAGTACAAGAAGATCAAATCCCAGTCCAAGATGGTCTCCAAGGCCAAGAAGATCTTTGCGGAGTACATCGCCATCCAGTCCTGCAAGGAGGTGAGGCCGGCTCCCGCTCAGAGCCAACTCTGTGTCGTGGGGCCCATGGGGCCGCTCACCGCTCTTTCTGCCCACAGGTGAACCTGGACTCCTACACGCGGGAGCACACCAAGGAGAACCTGCAGAACATCACCCGCGGCTGCTTCGACCTCGCGCAGAAGAGGATTTATGGGCTGATGGAGAAGGACTCGTACCCCCGCTTCCTCCGCTCCGACTTGTACTTGGACATCATCCACCAGAAGAAAGCCAGCTCCCCGCTGTAGGGCGATGGGGCGGACTGGGAGCTGCGTGTTTACATGGAGCCGGCGGTGGGGACCTCGCTGTGGCAGGCTGTGCCCCCCAGGTGTGGGGCAGCGGGGGCAGCGGCGCCAAGCAGGCTGGTACTGCTCCATCACCCCGTCCCGCCATCGCTGGTACGACGCCATTGGGGCGGGTGTCAGCCAGGAGGGGAGCTCCCGCATGACTACTGTGAACCTGAGCTGTGAGCATCGCTGGATGGCGGCGCTTGATCCCGACCCAGCGTGGAGGAGGAAGGCTTTTACGCAGGGCTCTGCTTTTCCCCTGGCAGCACCCGTGTGGGCATCATCCCTGGACAAAGGACTCCTGACCTGACCCAGCCCCGCGGTGCTGTTGTGCATCCGTGCCCAGAAGTGGCCGTCCCTCAGGAGCTTCTGGCTCCCCTCCTTCCTGGTTTATTTATTGACCTCCTCTCGCTGGACGCATCGCTGTATTATAGGAAACCCTCGTTCCCGATTTACAAGTGCAATAGTTGTGCGTGTCGCGGCGGAGTTCTCCCGTGGAGCGGATGCCTTCTCTTTTACGAGTGCGTGCAACATTTTCTAAGTTTGCAGGTTTTATCTGACAAAGAAAAGGAAGAAAAAAAAAAAAACCAAACCAATAACGCGTTCCCTAGCAGCGCTGGGGGAGCCTGGGTGTACATATCCTGCCCTGACGACGGAGGGCTTGCTGGTGGAGATAAGCAGCTCTGGGAATCGGTGCTCTCCCTCCTCTGGATCACAACACTGCGTTTGGAGACGCGGGGCTGTTGCTGAACGCGGCGGAGCCGGATGGACTGCATGCGTCCGGGCGCCCAGTTTACAGTGCGAAGCATCTCTGCAGCTAGCAAAAATACATTGTCATGGTCATAGGTAAATAAAAGGAGAATGTAATTTCTTGTAGCCTTTTCTTTGTGGCATGTTTCTCTGCGCTGGTGGAGCTGGAGGAGCATAAACATGACTAAAGATGGGAAAACCTGGTCCCATGAAATGCTGAGCTGTCTTGCGTGCTGCAGCAGCTGCCAGATGCTCCCAGGTTAAAGGCTGAGGCCAGAAATGCAGCGAGTTTTGCCCAAAATGAGACTGTTCCCAAGGACAGTGTTTGCTGTGTATACCCAGTGGGGCACGGGCCTGTGAATGAGGGAGTGCCCAGAGATGTGAGTGACCTCATGTACCAGTGGGTCCCCATGGGACACATCAAAAGGAGCAGCAAAAAGCCCAGTAATGCTGTGTCAAGTCCTGGATGTTTTAAGCCCCAGCACATGGCTCAGGATGTCTCCACAGTCCCAAGAACCACCCTGTGCTCATATCTCCTGTAGGGCAAAGGTACCTCCAAGCTGGACTCTCCTCTTCCTCCCCATCCCGAGAGCCTTTGTATCTTCTTCCTCCTGAGCTTCAGGGATCTCCATGCAGCATTTTGTGGAGCCTTACCATGCCTTCCTGCATGAGCCATGCACGTCCCTCCCTGTGGCGGGTGATGCCCAGGAGCACCCAGTGTCACAGCCCCGTTGGTTGAGTGCAGGATGTGAGCCCATCCCTCAGGGCAGGCAGGGAGGGCTGGGGCAGCACTGGGACATGTGGGGCAGGACCTGGGGCTGAAGGTTCACATCACCTCCCAGCTGCCTCAGACAGTCACAGCGAGGACAGAGGCAGCAACGTGCAAAAGATGGAGACGTGAGCACCTGGGATCACTCCCTGGTGAAGACAGAAATAGCCCTGCAATAGCAATAGCAGTTTGGTTATTGCTGTAACAGAATTTATTACCAGCATGTCAGGTTGGTGTGAGTCACTCTGCAAACACTGTCCCCACGTGCTTCAGAGATGTGCTGATCTCCAGGAGAAGCTGGGCTGGGGTGGGAGTAGAGATATCAGGTGTGTGTACCCTGTTCTCCTGGAGCTGGCACTGCCCTTTGCTTGCCCATGGTGGAAGGATGCCTCTTAGAAGACCCTGTGGTGACACTACAGCTCCAGCTTTGTCCCTGCTGTGCTATTGCCCCAAGGCTTCATGCCCTTGTAATGAATGGTGTGGGAAACCTGGAGCAGCTAGTGGGGATGGGATGGGGAACTTCAGCTCATGGATGGTGCTGTTACGGAGATCTGCTGGTTGGGGATAATAGGGAGAAAGATCCTATTGCCAGTGCCCAGCTGTGGGTTCTGTGGACATGGCTGCTGGAGGTAAATTCTCAGTGGGGAAGCTGCTCCCTCCCCAGATGAGGGGATGCTGCAGCGCTTATCTCAGCAGATAGCAGGGATTTATCTTGGAGATAAAACCCACGGTTGTTCAGTTTGTGGTAGTCACAACTCAGCTGTGTCTGTGGTGTACAAAGAGGGGGAAATCTGCCCAGCACGAGCACCCTTGGTACCTTGGTGGGGTGGAGCTCATTGGGATAAAGGCAGCAATAAGGCAAAGGGCCATAGGGAAATGATTTCAGTGGGAAAATGGGAGCAATCATCTTGTTGGGCTAAAAAAACCAACATGCTGAATGCATGGTTGAAAGAGATAATGATGGCTGATGAAAACATCCCAAAGTCATGGGTTTATCACTATGGCTTCCCCATACTTAGAGATGAGGAGGTTGGGGTGAACTGAAACCAGGTTTACCTACCATAGGTGATGGGTCCTTGCCCTCCAAACACCCTGCAGCTCAGTGCTTCCTCAGCTGAGGCCTCCAGAGCAGGGTGCTGTGGTCAGCTGTGATCTATGAATGAAGTTCTGAAAATAGAAAATGAAAATGTTTTCAGCTGGTGAGTGTGTGGTGGATGGAGGCTGACTGGGAAGAGGCACCGAGCCACGTGTCCACCCAGCAGCACCGAAGGAGCAGCCCAGCACCTGGGAATGAGGAATGCTGTGAGCTGAGCCAGGCTGCACGTGAGCCCCACTTCAGAGCTGCCTGCAGCTGGAGAATGGAGCCCTCCTCTTTGTTCTGCAGTCAGTGAAGTGTTTGCCTTCCTTACAGGTGTGCCGTGTCCCAGGGCACTCCAGCAGCGCTCAGCTTTTCTTGGGCTTCTCCGGAGTCCATCCTGCAGCACGAACTTAACCAAATAAACATAGCTTTCTACTGAGCAGAATGATTCCTTGGACCCCTGATTAGACAAATATTCTCAGAATAGAAACAAGGCTACTTTGCAGCCGTAGACTAAACATAACTCAGCAGCTAGATATCGAATCTGCAGACACAAGAATTCCCCTGCTCGGGCAGAGCAGCTGACCTTCTGTGTGAGCCACTGAGCCGTGCTCAGCGAGTGATGGAGGTGGGTGGAGACAGCATCAAATTCCTCTCTCTTGGGTAGCTGAGCTCCCTGGAAGGTGATGGGGGATCTGTTGTGGGGGCACCTGGTCTTTGATTGCCCGTGTGTGGCAATGGGGTCAGTCTGGGCTTGTCCTGGGACTTTTGCTTCTGCTGGGATGGGGTCATATACGGATGCATTGAAGTGGTTGTCCCTTTACCAGCTGTGACCCTGGAGGCTCAGAGCCGTCCTTTGTGGGATTTCATCCTGCCCAGGTGAGCAGCAAGCAGCGATACCCCCCAGGTGTCTGTCCTTGCCTTGCAGCTGGGAGAACAAGTGCTGCTGAGCTCCAGGGCTGGCAGTTGTGGTGTCACTGCAGGAATCCGGGGGAGCAAGAAAAAAAAAAAGAGAAAACAACACAATTCTGAGGTAAAAATAACAACAGGCTCAGATGCTGTCTGTCAAGGAAGCAAAATAAGCCAGGCTGGGCTGCTGCCAGGACAGGAAATCCAGCGGCTGTGGGAGTCCCTTGGGTGCTGCTAACTCATACGGGAAGCATTGTTATAACCCTCTCTCTCATTGCTCATTTTCTGATTCTTTTCTGCATTAGGTCATTTTTACTCAGCCTGTCCAGCTCACACATTCCCCGCTGCCGGGGGAGGAAGGCCAACAACGCCGACTCTCAGCTCTCCTGGAGGCGCTGGGGAGGGCTGGAGGAAGCGTGAAGTGCATTTCCCTTTGTAGCTGAGCAGCTCTGTGGCACGGGGAGGATCTTCTTCACTGGGTGACCCACCACCAGCATCACAGCCCCTCACCAGAGAGCATTGATCTATGCATAGAGAAAGCTGGAGGTGACAAGTGGGATCCTCAGCATGCAAACATCCAGCCCTCGTCCCCCAGTCCCAAGCTTTCATCTCTGGCAGAGAAAGAGGAAGGTGGGAGAGGGGGAAGAGCCAGGCAGGAGCAGGTGGGGACCAGGGATGGAGTGTTTACATGGGAACCATGTGTAAGTCATTTCTTGTCCCTTCCTGAACTAATAGGGTAATTATTTTAGAAGCACACACGTGTTTCTAATGGAAAGTCCCACGTAGGCTGTGCGTCAGTCTATTGGTGCAGCAACTCAGTTCTCCTTAATGCCTTGCAGCATTTCTAGACAAAGAAAAGTGGGTGAAACCTCCTGCATGTGGCACTGGGGACAGCAATGACCGGTCAGACAAACCTGGCCCAGCTCTGCAGCAAATGGACGCACGCGGTGAAGCAGAACAAACCCTTGTCAGCTCTTTGATGCAGCTCCAGTGCTTGTCCCCAGGTGTTTGGGTTGGCGTGTCTGATTTTGTGTCCAGCTCCAAGAAGGATGTGGAGAGCTGGAGAGGTTCCTACTGGGACGGGCATAGATCTGGGGCACAGGAGCTGTGTGGACAGAGAAGAGCTGGTGGAGGCTGGGAGCAAGGAGGCAACATTGATTTGGGAAGGATAATTACAAAAGTGGTGGAGTCAAATCCTTCTTGGTAGCACCAAGTTGGACCAAATGATCTTAGTGCTCTTTCCAACCTTCATGATTCTACAATTCTAAAGCCTGAGCAGCACCCTGATACCTGTGCAGGGACCAGACATGGGATGGGGATCCTGGGTGGCTCTTGCGGATATTGCCCAACATGTTTCATTTAATCTGTTTTTGAACACAAATAATTGATTTTAATTGACTAGATTAATCTTCCAGGTTGTTACAGGTAGGAAGTCTGATAAGTTAATGCAGCTAATCTTTCCCAAAACAAATAGAATGGAAGGAAGTAGAATGGGAGACCTCACAAATCACTTTTCAACAGAATGTCAGCTTTTATGGCTGAGCCATAAAGTAGCAGTTCCTGAAGAACTAGCACAGTATTAATTAGATGAGAATTATGGACACTCTAATTACTGCTGCCTCATTACGGCCCAGGAATTGACTCCAGCAGTGAGTGTAGTGAGTTCTGCTGTACCAGCACTCATCTGCTGCCAGGTGCCAGCATGTTGGGGATGTTATTTCCCAGGAACACTCATCACTGCTCTGCGTGTGCTTCCCACCAGCACAGGGGGACCAAAGCTTGAAGATCCAGAGGGATCTCACCTTAGACCTGCTGGTCCATCATCGCAGTCACTAAGGCTTCAGTGGCACTGGCTGCTCTGCAGAGGAGCATTTTAGAGGGATTATTGTCTGCTGGAAATGCAGTAACCTCATTTGGACATACCCTCCTTGCCCAGAGCATGCAGATCCTCCCCCGTTCCTCCCATGACACAGCTCTGGTGGTGCTGGGCCAGGTGAGGAACGTGTTTCTTGAGGCTGGAACGTGTGCTCAGCTATTTCCAGCTGTGGCTTTTGGAAACGTTTGGTGCTTTTGCCACTTTTAGCTCTGGCGGCTGCTCTTCATTTTCTGGAAAACCTTAAAATGCTCCAGAGTGTCGGATGGGTGCCCAGCTAAAGGAAAACAGAACACAAACACAACCCGGCCTTTTCCCAATCAAGCCGCCGTGTTGGGGCAGTTTGGTGTTTGTTTTTTTCTTTTCTTTTCCTTTTTATTTTATTTTATTTTATTTT
This sequence comes from Coturnix japonica, assembly GCF_054131305.1. Classification (NCBI taxonomy): domain Eukaryota; kingdom Metazoa; phylum Chordata; class Aves; order Galliformes; family Phasianidae; genus Coturnix; species Coturnix japonica. The sequence continues at coordinate 10,632,540 of NC_140683.1, forward strand.
TTGGTAGAAAAAATACATGTCTATTTTCTTCCTGGCTCAGATCAGGCCCTGCCAATGCACGCCCCGTTGTGCTGTGCTCCTAAAATAACTGCGGTGGTTAATGGAAATAAAGCCCTGGGAGATTCACTCATTTGTGTCTCATCAGGCTGATGTGTTGCAGACCCTGCTCAGGGCTGCAGACCTCTGTGGGGCAGTTCCTGTTTGGCTCTCCAGAGCTGGTGTAAATCAGACACAGCACAGGGATGGCCGATGCAGTTATGTACACCCGCACTGAAGCTGGGGTTAAGCAATGCTATGGGAGTGCTGAGGTTCTGAGTGTTCTAGGTTAGGAAAACCAGCAGCCATAGAATCATTGAAATGTTTGAATAGGAAGGGACTCTTAAGGGCCATCTGCTCCCACTCCCTGCAGTGCTCAGGGACACCCACAGCTCCATCAGTGCTCAGAGCTCCATCCCCTGACCTTGGCTGTCTGCAGGGATGGGGCACCACCCTGTGCGGTGCCTCATTGCCCTGAGGGTAAAAAACTTCTCCCTTATATCCAGTCTAAGTGTCTCCTCGTGGTCATCCTGGGAGCAGTTTCCATCTGGGACTGGATCCAGTCTGTTGCAGTTCTGTTTCTTAGAAGTTGCCTGAGCTTCTGTTTCAGTCATTTCTGCTCCTGCCTTCCAGCTCAGTTCCTGTCATGGGGCTTTTTCATTTCACACACTCTCATTTTTGCAGGCTGTGAGCTCCTCTTCTCTTGCAATAGCTTTACAACGGGCTGGTGCTTGGGTGGGGAAAGACAACAGGGCTGGGTATGAGCCAGGAATGTGAGAGTAAATGGCTTTACCTTGCTCTCCTCCTGTGCATCAAGAGATCCTCTTGATCTCAGGGTGACAAAGCACCTCCAGGACATGACAGAGAGTGACCTCACTCTGACTGTCCATCCTCTGACCCTGCCCTTGGGGTGCTTGGCCTGCAGCAGGATTCCTCAGAAGGTGGAAAAAAGCAGAGGTCGATATTGCTGTGAGGCATCTCTGCTATCGCCCAGGGCTGGGAGAGGAAGGGAGTGGCAGTCCTGGTATGTCCCAGTGGTGACACTGACTCACAAGTGGCACAGCATGTATGGGTTCACCAGGTTTGGTGATGCAGCTCAGAAGCACCTATTGCACCATCTCTTCCTACACAGCTCGATGAGGGGATGTGTTGAAAGTGTCCCTTGATCTGCAGAAGGACTTTAGATAAACCACAGCCAGCAGAGAAACATCGGATCATTATGGTTGGAACAGACCAATAAGGTCACCTAGTCCAACCATCACCCCGTGCCTGTCAGCACTCTAGTGGTCCTGCAGGGTGCTGGATGGGGCTGTGGTACCAGCGCTGTGTTCTGCTGCATTCAGGCTGCTTATTTAGGAGCCGATCCAGCAAAACCCGCCTACATAGAGGTACCATTGAGTTCAGAGGGACTGCTCACCTTCTTGAAGGAGGTGCTTGTGTGTTTGAAGCTACAGACCCCTGGAAGCTGTTTGCTGGATTGGGGCCTTAGGGTGTAGCATGGGCTGTGGGATGCTGAAATGCCTCAGGGCTGAGATCACTGTTGGCTCTGCAAAATGACTGCGGAAGATTTATTGCCATTTATCTTCATTGCTGCAGAAAAAACCAGCACGGTTTAGGCCAGAAAGCAAAAATTAGACTCTTGGAAAAGCAACACAAAGCTGTTCCAAAGCTGCTGCATACTTCAGTTTCCCCCACTCTGGCCCATGCAGTGCTCCTGCAGTGAAGCTCCAGCTGCAGCACCGTGGGAGATGGCTCTTCCCTGAGGTCTGAGCTTTGGTTGTAGTTGCTGTGTGTAGGAGCACAGAATCCTTTGAGGTGGAAGGGATCCTTAAAGGCCGTCCTGTCCATCTCCCTGTAGGGAACAGAGACCCCCACAGCTCCATCAGGTGCTCAGAACTCTGTCCAGCCTGACCTTGGGTGTCTGTAGGGATGAAGCATCCCTCAACTTGGAGAGGCAGTGAAGGAAATGTCAGAGAGCTTGAACATGGCTAATGCTGGTCTGGTAGCTGGTCCTTAGTGTCAGATGTGGAGCGGGGCTGGCTCCTCGTGTGCTGGGAGGGTTGAAGGCTGCTGCTGAGGATAGCTCCTACCCATTGGCAGAGATCCCTGTGCTGCCTCTCACTGCTCGCTTGCCCTCAGCCCTGCCCTGCACCATCTGCAGCATTTGCAGGAGAAACCTTTGCAGATCAGAAATGTGCTGGGTGGAGTAATCCCGTCCTTCAGAGCCGTGGGGCAGAGGGGGGTCTTCATCCCCAGACACACCACCTGGACCTGATGTCCTCAGCGAACATCTGGAGATGCCCTTGAAATGCGATCTTTTGATGGCATAGGCCAAAGAACTTTGCTGATGCCCTTTGCCACTCCTGCAGTGTCTTCTCTATTTTTTCTTGCTTCAAGGCATATTTTTAGCAAGTCGCTGCATATGTTCTGGCCACAGTTCTCCTTGTGAGTCCTCCAGCACAGATAAGGAGGCCGGGAGGAAACAATTGCAGCCTTGGTTATTTTTGGCTATGAGAAGATCCTTATTAACAGCGTAACTTCTTAACAAACAAAATACCCCTTCACTCAGGGCAGAGGGGAAACAATCAGCCCATTTATGCCATGCACTAACGAGGATGTAAAAAGGAGCTAATGAGAGCTCAGTTGACTAAGCAGAAAGGGGCTGCAGAACAACAGAGCTATTCTGGGGAGGGCAGGGAAGGCTGCTGGGATGGCTGGCTGCTTCCTCCCATGAGCTGCTGTCCCGGGCTCTGTTCCCATCCCCTGGTACAGCCCCTTGGGCTCACACTTTCTTGCTGATCAGTGACATGGATGCTGGCACAAGGAGCTGGGGCTGCTCTCTGGTGACAGCAGAGTGCTGATGACACGGGACATCCATGCAGCTGGTGGCGGGCTGGCTCTGCAGCTTGCCTGGGATTTGATCTATGACTTCAGGAGTTTCACCCTCTCCCTTTCTTCCTGCACCCCAAAAGCCTTCGCAGGCAGAGCCAGTGATTCCCTGAGCCCCTCTATGGGAAGGAGTGGGGGTACATTGTCCCATGTAGGCTGCTCTTGATGCTCTGTAGGGCAGCAGGGACCTGCCTCTTCTGCAACCATTGGACTGTGATCTGGGGATGTCAGGCTGTGTGGTCCACGTTAATGCCCTTCAAAGATGGGCTTTTTGTCTGTCCTGAGCTGGAAATTGAGGTGATACGGGGTGCTGGCTCTGTGCCCCAGCAGGAGGAGATGGAGTGACAGCTTGCAGCATCAGGCTCAGCTCTCTGCTGAGTTCCCCAACTCTCTCCTGTGCAGTTGGCCAACTTTAAAAAGGAATTAAGTCTCCTCTGGAGAGATGTGCCAGGCTTATTTATAAACACTTTCAAGTGCTCTGCAGATGAAAGGTGCTATTAAAATGCAAAGCGTGGTCTTCTCATATATGCATTAACCTTTTGTCTGACGCACAGCCCAGCTCACTCTGCCATGTGGAACTTTCCCATTCATTTCCATTGCTCTGACAGCTCACCATTGCCATCAGAAGGATGCACACAACATCTCTTGCAGTGCCACCAACAAGCTGCAGCACCCAGCACCTTCCTTGCCATCTCAGTTCTGTAGCTGTGGCCAGAGAGTTGGCTGTGTTTCCTGGGAAAGTGTGCACCTTGGAGCATGGATGGCGGATGCAGGGTGATAAAAACAGGTTTTACTTGTTTTTATGTGTCCAAAATGGGGCAGTGAGGTGTTTGGGCTGCATGGGCTTATGGTCAGGTTGATTTAGCACAGGCTTGGCACCTTTGCTGGAGGAACAGCAGATCTCAGACTAAAAGAGAGGGGAAGAAGAAAAAAAGAAGTGGAGCCCAGACTGTTATCTGTGTGAATCTGCTTAGCCCTGCACTGTTTCTTAGATGTGGTCGGGGCTCTGGCTCTGGAGGAGGTGGGAGGGCTGGCAGGCAGACAAGCATGACAGCAGCTCTGGAGATGTACTTTCCAATCAAGTGATCCCTCACAAGCTGGGTAAACATCCTTTGGTTTGTGCAGTGTTCCAGCAGACAAAGAGATGCTGTCATTGTGCTCTACTGGCTCAGCAGGTCCCAGCACCATCACGCTGTTGTCCAGGTTCCAGCTGAACCCAGATCTAACTTTCCCACTGAAATCCACAAAAATTTGAATCCTAGAATCGTTTGAGTTGGAAGGGACCCTAAAGGCCATCAGGTCCAACTCCCTGCAGTGAGCAGGGACACCTACAGCTCCACCAGGTGCTCAGAGCCCCAACAGCCTGACCTTGGGTATCTCCAAAGAGCCTTCTCCAGTTCTCAGACTGGGCACTGTCAGGTTGGGTTTAGAGGAAGAGAATGAGAGAAGCTTCTGGGTTATCTTCATAGAGCCAAGACTGGTTTCTTTTAATTTCTGCTGCCTCCTAAATAGCATTCATGAATGTGTTTCTACTGTTTGACACTCAGGAATAGATGTTTGCTTACTTACGCCATAAACCTGGCTTGTGTTGATGGTAATTTCCCAGCTGGCTGCCAGACTGTGAGTCATTACATCCCTCTGGGTGCAACAGTCCCAAAAATCAGAGACTGAATCTATCGTGCAGCCCCAACAGGCCAGAGATGATAGGCACAAACCACATCTAAACCCTGCTTTGGGAGCTCTGGTGCCTCCTTGGTGTCTCCTAGGTGAGAACCAGCAGCTGAACAGGACAGCTGGGTGGCCTGGTGTAGTTGAGGATGTTGGGCTTCCTCTTAGAAGCCTTTTGGAAGTGCTTCGTTTCTGGGGAGAGCTGGTGGGTGTCAGTAACAAGCAGGAGGTGGCATGTGGGGCTGGTGCTGCCATTGCTATTCCTGTGGGTCATGTAAACCAAGGGCAGACACAGATAGTCTATTATACATTAAAAACAAGTAGTTGTTCCCACAAAAGAGCTAGAGCACTGTGTATTGTAAGGCATCGAAGGTGAATTGTGAGCAATGTCCAGCTTTAGGGCTGCTGTACCAACCTTCCCTCCTTGTTGGGGTATTTTGTGTCCAGGTGTGCTCAGTGCTGTGTGCAGAGCTCTTTCAGCCTTGCTCAGAGCTGAGTTTCCAACCACACCACTGCTAATGCATAGAGAAAGCCCCTTCCCTGCATCTCTGTTCACTTACTGCTGCTCTGCCAATTAGAACTAAATGAAAACCACGGTGCCTTAAAATCTGGGAAACATCCAGAAGAGGAATTATGAAATAATTTCCTCTTGGTGCAAGTAAGTGATCAATCTCTCTCAGCGAAACTACTTGTAATTTTTATATAATTTCATTGCTTTTCATGATGCCAGCTAACGATCCACAGCATATTTCCTACCATGACTCTGACTTATTGCTGCTTTTGATGTGGGCATCTTTTATATTTCTTCTAAAAGTGAAGAAGTATTGTTCCTTAAGGAGCAATTCAAACATCTGGACAGACGTGTCCAACACTTTTGGGTGCTGTGGGTATCACACTCAGCTCCAGCCATTTCCAAGGAGTGTGAGCATTGCAGAGCGATCACACTCTCCAGTGGGAAACGTGTTCTCAGAACAACTTATCTGCCCTGTGAGGTGAGGTTTTACCCTGGAGCCTTTGTTCCCATGTACTCTGTGTTGTCCTTTTGGCTTCTCTTTGCTCTCATGGTCTCAAGATGGATTTAGTTTCCTCTCTAGTCCTGCTGGGCAGACCCCTCAGCCCAGGCTGGCTTAGACGCCCTTGGAAGACTTTGTGTCTACTTAACATGCGGCTGATAACCACATACCTCCTCTGCAGGGCTTGGCATGTCCTCAGGGCTTAATCAGCACTAAGTACATGGTCACCTTTCACTGCCCATGCTATTCTGGGGTACAACCTGATAAACAAATTTTCCATGTGGCCATGGTTTGTGGAGGAGCAACCTTGGAAGTAAAGGTGCAAAGCTCCTCACTGCCAACAACCAAAGTCGGCTTTTCAAGACTGTGTCCCCATGTCAGCAGAATCCAGCCCACTGCTCTGTGACTGAGACACGCATCCAGCTTCCAGGAGCAGCCATCACTGCTGTGCTCACCTGGAGCACACCAAGAAAATGCAGACACTGTAGAGCTGCTTCTGCTGTGGTTGATTGAAGCTGATCCCATACAAGACAGGACTTGAAAAGGCTGTTTTATAGCAGTTCTGGTCACGGGGAGAAAGATCCTGGGCTCAGCACTTGCCTTTAGTGGTGGAGTTTACCAGCCACTTTGCCAAAGGGCTTGGCTGGTTTGCTGTAAATAACTTCTGGAGCCTGACTGTCGTGTCCAAGCCTGTGACGGCAAAAGATAATTGACTTCTGAGCACATGATCTCACTGGCTCCTGTCCATTGCAAAAATACCTCGTGAAGGATTCGCTGATCAAGAACTGCCCTGTATTGTTGGGTCACTTACCATCTCCAACAGTGTACATGCAAGAGCAGCCATGAGTTATCTGACCACAAAACACTGTTGCTGAGGGATGTTTGGAGTCCAGCAGAGTCCACATGACCAGGAACATCAAGAACTGAGGCTGGAAGCCTGGCTCCTGCTTCAGCCCCAAGCAGCATCCCAAGACAAGGCTTTCAGGCACTTATACCAGGCAGTAAGCATTGGCCATGTCTCTTCTTCCCTTGCTTTCCCATCCCCCTTTCAGCTTCAAGGTCTTGTGCATTGCCAGGAGGACTCTTGTGTCCCTCATATCTTAGAGCTGTGGTCAGCAGCATCCTGACTCTGCCCTGTGAGGTGCTGAAGGCAAATTGCTGCAGTTGTTACTTGTGCTACTTCTTCCCTCTCTGATCTTTTCTGTTCTTCACCATGGCCCTGTGGGCTGCTATGTGTCAGAGATACTGAGTGCAGGTCTGGAGGGGAGAGAACTGATGTGTGCTGCAGATGTGATGGGGCTACAGGGGAGGAGGGCAGGACAAAAATGAGAGCCAGTGCCCAGGACAGGGTTAGAAGATGCTGATGACTGGGGAGAGAGGGATTTTCCATGCTGCACTCTTGTGTCCAGCCTGGGATATTAATCACTCGCTTTCATCAACATCAGAAAAGATAGATCCCTCCCCCTCCATGATATAATAATCAGAAAATTCAACAGCTCCAGTTTAGCCAGAACTTAAAACCTCATTCTGGAAATACCGTTCCGTTTTTCGATGCCTTTGAAACTCGCTCTTGATTTTATTGGGCTGACTCTCGCTTCCCAAAAAGAGCTCCAGCGCTGTCTGCGGCCCTTCTTCCAAACCGTATGAATCACTCTGGCCTCAGGGAGCTGCCACAAGTCACTTGAGGGGCTAAAAATATCACAGAGGAAGAGGACAAAAATACGGTTCTCTGCTGCTGTAATGCTGGGCTGAGGAGGGCACGCACCAAATTAACTTCTTCCCTGTTCTGGTGCTTTGCTCCCTAAAGGTTTGTTTGTTAGCAAAAGCAGAGCAGAGTAAAGATAGTTTATAGTGGGTATTTTGAGAAAGGTGTTTTTTGGGGGAGGAGGGGGTGGAAAAAAACACTCGGATGTTTTGGAGGTGGTCCACACCTCTGATCTGCAGTGATTTCTGGCTCAGGGGTCTGTAGAACAGGGGTTTCCTCCCAAGGGGGATTGGAGCTGAGTGGGGGGGAGATGAAGTGATGAAATGCTGCTTCTGAGACCTCCTCCTGTTGGCTGAAAGTTTGCCTTGATGTTACAAAGCGTCAGCAGTGATTCACCTCCACCGTAACCGCCTTCCAGGACTGTGTGTGTTTATCTCAACTGTTTCCACGGGGAAAATTTTATTCCGACAACTTTTAGTCCACTGGCAACAAGTGGACAGAAGGGAAAGGCAGAGCTGTTGTGTGTGATGAGTCACACCAGATGCTTTACCTGCTTGCTGGCGTGTGTGCCACGCCACGAGTGCCTTTGGGAACTTGATGCGGGGGCTGAGGATGGACATGCAGTCCTCACACTGAGAAGCAGCTGCAGTGATTCCCTGGGCTGCCCAATGCAGCATGGCCAGGAAAGGATTTCAGTGTCCCATACAACTCAGCAGGGCCAAGTTAGCCAGAAGGAAACCAGTCTGTCTGGAAAACACACTCCTATTTTCCCACAATACTCAGTTCCCTGCCCCAGCCACACTGAGCAACGTCCAGTCTTGGAGCAGTGGAAGCACCTTGAGAATCGATGGCTTTAAGTACATGTTAGCTTTAAGAGCTGTCACACTTGGGGAAAGGAGACTGATCTCATCCAGTGTCCACAGACAGATTCCAGATTTCTCATGTAATCACTGCTGTTCCATCTTAAACTTCAGATTCACGGCACAGTGATGGTTTCCTCTCCTCTGTCTTGAAAGGGAGCCTGGATGTGTGGCTCAGATGGAGACATCTGTGCAGGGTATGTTTACAGTCAGAGCCATGAGTCTGTCCCCACACATCCTCGGGGGAATCTATGCTGTCAGGAGGCGATATGCCGTCACAATGTCCTACGACAGCACTGGGAAACTGGCAGTACAGCATGAAATCAAGTTCACAGAACCCGACTGTCCTGCATGCTCTGAGAAACGTCACCTAAGTGATGAAAGGCCAACCAAATGCTGAGCTCTGATGCTCGATGTGTAAACATGTTTAGGAATATGTTTTCAGCCTGAGGATGGATGTGGAATGCTGTTGCAGCAGTATAATGAATGACCACCTATGCCAAGGATAACAGATGCTCTCAGCGTTGGTTGCTGTATATAGAATACATACTTAGGCTTTATGACAACTTGGAAGAGTGCCGTGTCCTGAATGGAAACTGCAGAGTAGGTTGATTGTTTCTCAACTTCTGAATCAAAAAATGCCAAGGCCAATGGGAAAGGCATTCAGGTTGTGGTAAGTATAAAAAGATGGGTGAGTTAAACTGCATTGTGTTGTTTCAGATGAATGCAGATACTGAAAACAAATCAAAGAACTGAAAAAGGTGGAAACAGTCAAACAAACGTCCTCAGTGATGATGTTTCCAGACTTCAGACCTGCGGTACAAACCAGCCTGCATTTGTTTATGCTGGAAACCGTCATATCCGAGTTGGGGATTATTGCATTCTCTTTCCAGAAATAGCCAGAAAATACAACGGCTGAACATCATCTCTTGTACAAAGGTTATATGTGCTGGACAGGGCATACCAGAGCTCCTCAGACAGCCGATGCCTGTGGGCTGATGTCACAAACAACAGTGCTTTGCTTGGCAGTGCAGGAATATTTCTTTTGAGCAGAGGATACCTGGTGTCTGTTCAGCTGACGGAGATCTGGGGCAAGTGGCTGAAGTGATGCTGATTTCATTGCCATTTAGCTGATTCCATGCATCTGCCATCTATGTTGCTGGAATTACTATTTCATTACCCCACATCCCTTGTAACATAACGAGGGCTGAGTACACGGGGCAGGCTGCCCAGCTGGAGACCTCTGGGCTACTGCACCCTCCAAGAAAAAGGCACCAAAATAGAAAGCAAAGCAAAACAACTCACTTAAACCATTTTAAGCAATTAACATTTGCTTTATTTAGGTAGTTCTTGGTTTCCCTTCCCCAGAGACAGGAAACAGAGAAGCTGGAGCTACACGTCCCTATGGAGAGCTTGGGGACAGCTGGTGCTCGTGGGCATACAGCCAAGGAACCCCAGCACTGGAGCTTGGGTTTCTCGGAGCAAAAGGAAACGTGACATGTGGGTCTTGGCCTGCACTCCAATCTGTTTACCCCATGCTGGCCCACAGGAGAGAGCATTTTTCTTTCTTTTTTTCCTCGGGAAACACTTACTGAGATCAAGAAAGAAGTTAATAAGCCAAGTGGTGACTGCCTCACTTCGCTGTGCTGCCTGGCTCCCTTCCAGCCTGGGCTGGTATGAAATTACCCACTGTGGCTCCAGAAAGCAGGAACAAAGAGCCCTGCACACCAGCTTTCCGAGCAGCCTTTGTTTCAGATTTGTGCCTCTATCAGCCCAAAACATGAGCTGGGCAGCAGCACACTCAGCTGCAATGTCCTGTGTGGGAAACTCACTGCACAGCTTCCCGTGGGTGCTGCAAAACCAGGAAGCACTGCAAATTTGGCTGTGTACAATGGCATTGCCACAGCTTTGCCTCCAAACCAGCAACTCCAGGAGAACAAATTCTGTCCAAATCAGAGTGGAGCACGTCGGTCAGCTCAAATGCAGGATGTTTATTTTAGAATCAGTGGAATCACAGAATTGTTTGAGTTGGAAGGGACCTTACAGACCATCTGCTCCCACTCCCTGCAGTGCACAGGGACACCCACAGCTCCATCAGTGCTCAGAGCCCCAGCAGCCTGACCTTGGCTGTCTGCAGGGATGGGGCACCACCACCTGTCTGTGCAACTACCCTGAGTTTCTCCTTATACCCAGTCTAAATCTCCTTTCTTTGAGTTGGAAACCATTTCCCCTTGTGCTATCAAACTGGTGGGTCTCCAGCTCATACATCTCATGAGGTCTTGAGCTCAAGCAGCTGCTCAGCCAAGAAGGGGGCACTGGGATGTTCCTCAACACTCTGAGATTATTTCTTTCTTTGCAAAACACTCTTGAAGTCAAAAAGCCATTAGAGGAGAGAGGTTTCTCAAAGGACTTGCTGCAGAGCACAGGCATCTCTGGGAGCCTTCCTGCCAAGGAGTTCCTCATTCAGGAGATTTTCATTATTACTCACAGACAGGAGGGCAGTGAGGTTCCTGTTCATATTTTCTTCACTTTTTTGGTTTTTCAGTAGATCTGTGAAGCACTTTATATGGACAAATGAAGTTAACCTGAGGCTCATCCTGTAGCAGAACTGAGACAAAGTGGGTTGATGTCTTTGCAGATCCACTCATACAGGATGCACAGCGAGACATCCATAACTGCTACATGAGATCCCTATAGTTTTGGGGAACAGAGAGAACTGGGACTTTCAGGTGCACAGTCAGACCCTTCTCTAATTCAAGAAAGTCAAACCACATGCTTCCTCATTCCTGATAAACAGAGCTCCCAGGAAACCTGCTCTCAGATTTCCACGCTCAGTGATGTCTGTGATTACCAGAGAAGTCAGTATTCATTTCGAGGAGAATGACTGAATCAGGCTGAGTGAATTTCATTTGCTGATATCATCATGCAGGTATTTGAAGCTTAATGCACTCAGCCAATCTGAAACCTTTGCTACCTACCCAACAGCGCAGTGCTGTTGCCTTTCTTCCATAGAGGCTGCCCTTACAGCAGAGGGATTGGGTGCCAGTCCTTGGCTGTGCTGACACTTCAGTCAATACGTCTTAAATTTTGGCACAAAAAGGGCTAAGTAGTCTCATTTTAAGGGTATTATTATGTGTTTTGAAATGATTGTTGAAAGCTCTTAGCCCTTAACACTTGGGCACAAAGCACTTTCCCTCTCTCAGGCTGTCTATATTGTGTTAAGGGCTATGAAGATCTCAACTGGGCTGATCCAGCTGAACGTGCCAGGATAACTTTCCAATGGAGAGGGCCACTTTGTGAGGGGCTGCCCCAACTTTCCCTTGTGCTGAACATGAAAAACCCCAACCCCTCTGCAGTTCTTACACCCTCTCCTGTTGTAAGGAGCCTATAAACCTGTTACTCAGCTCTCAAGTTCGCACAGTGAACTCACTCTGTGTTTTGCTACGTTTTGCATATGTGAGTTGAGCAATGAGATGCAATGATGCAGCCATTTCTGGATAGAGTGACAACTTTGGAATTCAAAAATGTGATGGCAAATGATGAATCATCATCAGAATTCAAGCCATATGGCTGAAACGCTTTTCACGTTTTCCAGTATTCCTAATGCTGTTTCATCCTTGAGAATAATCACACAACAGATCATTACAACCTTCTGCAGGGAACCTGCCATAGCAGAGCTTGGATTGGATGATCTTCAGCAGTGCTTTCCAACCCCTACGATTCTGTGATTACCCTTTTAATTGGGTGATGACCAGCTGAAAGCCTTTGGAATCCCCCAGCTTCAAGACTTCAGAAACCACCAAGAAAAGTATGAGCATTTTAGACAGGTCTTGAATTATTTTCTCCTAAGAGCGGCTGATGTGTCATTGGTAATACACAAAGTTTTTGCCCGACCACAAAGCAGCACTGTAGCCATGGAAAACAACTGTATTTAATTTGCCATCACAACTGCATTTCTCCATGAAGGACTGTGAGCATGAACAACACTCTGGTGCACATCTGTGTCTTTTGCGGTGATCGTTTGCTTATTCTTCTGTTTTGCTATATCTAGGCAACAAAAGGAAGCCTGAAGAGCTTTCCTTCTTAACAATTACACCAGGTTTGTTTTCATGACCCTCTTTTACACTTGATGGTGCGCTGTGAGCATCTGAGAAATTTCCTTTGCTCAAACTGCAAAATGCCTCTGGATGATCAGCACCGTCTGCTCTCACCCTCATGAAATCCTTTCTCCCTTCTCATGGAAAATGCAGCATCACTTCTGAGACTTAAATTTCTAGATTGAAAATTCCCATTGCAGTCAAGTCACAGCCTATGTCATCAGATGGGCCTTTGGCTCAGTGTAAGAGACAGAGATGAAACATTTAGAAGGAGATGGGGTGAAACATTTAGCAATTGGCTTTTTCCATCTCCCAAGCACTCAGGCTCTGACTTAGGAGGGCTGTTCCCATTGCACAGCTCAGCTGCTGTTGGGACACACACTGAGCAGCTGCACCAAGGAGAGGGGTGGTATGGGGAGCAGCCCAGTGCTCCATGCTGCTGCAGTGGGCTTTACTCCTGCAAAAACCTCCTCATCAATCAGGAATATTTTCAATCTGGGGGATGTTCCTGTGCTTCTTTAAAGCCGATCACTTGTGTGATAATGTCAGAGTCAGAAATGATTCCTGATTCCTGATTCCTTCTGAGAATTTTCCCTGCCCTACTGACTCTGAGGAGCCCTGGGACTCCTGCTGTGATCTGACCAGCGTGCCTCCTTGTTGTTCTGCCCAGCAGCCTATAGGCTCTGCTCTGCTGCTTTCATGCATGGCTGGAAAACCATTTACTCCATAAAACTCCATAAAACTCCCACATTCCAGCTGGAGAAAGTCACAGCCATTCTCATTTCCAGAGACATGCTTCCAACGAGCAGCCCTATCCCATGGGGCATGCCCCCTCCCCAGGGCACAGCTTGGGTCCAAGAGTTATCCCAGGTTGGGGGGAGGCAATGGGGGGATGCAGCTCAGCTCTGTTACCTCCAATGCTGCTCTGTGCCTGAGAACCTGGCCCAATGTTTCCATCCTGACTCCTCCCTTCCTGCCTTTCCAGGCCACAAGTTCCCAAAATATCCCGTCCCTCATTCAGGGAGGCAGAAGGTAGCGCTGACCCTGATGTGTTTTGCAGACAGTGGCTGCTTGTTGCCGCCCCCTCAGAAATTCTTTATAAACAGCTGTTAAGTGAAGAAATCACACCAAGATGGTCGACTTGTATTTTATTCTATTTTGTAGAATAGCTACAAGAGGAGGTTTGGGCTTTTCTCTGCTGGGTTTGCATCCAGTAGATGAAGAATGGCAAAGGACCGTCCCTTGCGAGAGCCTCTCTCCTGCAGGAGCCAGCAATGCACAAAGAGCTGCTGTAAATCAACCTGGCAGCAGCAGTAACATCTGACAGTGCCAAAAGAGCCCCTCGTTGGCTCTGCTGTCTGGAAATGCCTGGCCGATGGCAGGGTTTGTATTTATGCTTCTTGGTAATTTGTCCATACATCAGTTTATTTATAAGCAGAGCACTTGCCCAGAAAGGGCCGTGTTTTCTTTGGCCACCCCAAGAGTTTCTCTCTGTTTGGTTTCCAAAGCACACACGTGGAAAGTGAAGGAGCGAACTGCTGCACCAGGAAGAGTTAGTCATTTGTCCAGGATTATTTTTCCAGGTGGATTTTATAAGAAGCACAAGGCAGGAGGAGGTACGGCGCAACAGAGTCAGACACATGGTGTGCAGTTTTGTGTGAGAGCTGAAGGACATTGGATCTGCTCCCTTATGCAACAGAACAGAACTTGGTCCCAGTGGATGGTTCTTGGTAGGCTGGTGATGACACCAAGCAGCCCAATTGCCCACAGCTTTTGGACATGAAGGCAGAGGCTGAGTGCCTGATGCCCTGGGACATCTCATGTAGTAGGGCCAACGTGGCTGTTGCCAAAGCACTGGGAGCAACACCAGTGAGCTGGGGGAAATCATGGCTGCATGTAAAGCGGTGGGATTGTTGCCACTGCTTGCATCAGAGCCAAAATCTCAGCCTCTGTCTGTGTGATGTGGCTGAGAGCCACAAGCCTGTCCTGGCAACTTGCTGTACACCCAAGCTGGGAGCTGCTGGCTCCTGAACATACTGGTAGCTGGTACAGAGCAGTATTGGGGCGTTTAGATGCTGAAATTGAGGTAACTATGATCCAAAGAGCCCCAGGTATCTACATGGGGCTGAAAGACCCACAGGTCCCCTTTGGGATCCATCAGGGCATCTCTGCATACCAGTACAATCCTATGGCTGGGCCACTCTGTCTTTTGCCACTGGGGAAAGTTCATCACTGTAGAGTGGGATTTCCTCCCTCTTCCATGGATAAGTGCTTCAATTCGTGGCACCAAACCCCCGGCTCTGCACTGTGAATCTGACCAATGTTCATCCAGATCTGAGCTTTAATCCAAAGCTGAGTTTGAGAGAATGGCTGGAATGCTGGAGACTTGTTTCTGTGTTCCTCTGTGGGCTTCCTCTTCAGCCTCATCCTCGCTTCCTTCCTCGCAGGGAGTCAGAATTCTTCCTTGGGGGTTTGACAGCTGTGTCAGGCTCTTGAAGCCCACGTTCAGCCACCTGCAAGGGATGTGGAGCCAGCTTGGCTCTTAGCGGGGCTGGCTGAGACCCAGAGCTGCTGACCGAGGTGGAGCTGTGCCAGACAGACAGGAACATGGCTGCAGTCTGACTGCGTGGTATCCTGTCCTGTCCGTGCCCCTGGGCTGATGGACCACCTTCATGCAAACCAGGTCAGTTCTGCAGGAGTTTAACACTTCTCCAAAAGGAAACGTGGGGGGTAATCCAATGATGATCACTCTCTGAGATGAACGTGGCAGTGATAAACCCTACGAGGCAAATATAGATGGCATCTTTGTATACAGTGAGAAAAGTCATGGAAATGGAGAATACAGGGGGTAGAAGATTTTGACCTTCAGTAAAGCACTGGCATCAGACAATAGTCAGCACTGTCACATGCACTGCAGCTTGTAGAACATCCACATAGCTGCTTTTATCCCAGTTGGCATGTACTGGCTTGGATGAGCCTGAGTTCCTGGTGAATACTGAATAACTATAGCAGAGCTGTGCATAGGGTTGACAGGCTCTGCAATAACCAGCTTGCCTGTTCTACGTAGATTCCTTCCCAAATGGAAAGCCTCTCCACAGAGAGCTGAGCTTGGTTCTCCATGTGCCTGAAGGTTTGTTTTGGGGACAGAAATAACAGAAATAAATTGTTTTGAGGACGAACAGGTGTGTTTGAGAGTTGCTTTATTTTTTTTCCTAAACATCCCAAATCAGGAACACCATTTGTCTACACAGAACCACTGTCACCACTGCGCTTTGGCTGCTTCTCCCACAGCTTTGGCAATCTCTGTCTCAGTGCTGAGAGCCTGCAGCTTGGCAATGCTGCTTGTCCTATCTCAGCGTGGATCTCTCACTCCAGCACATGCCCCACTTCTTTGTACTATCACAGCAAAGTCTCTCCTCTTGCACTGACCCAACACACTGGTTTCCAAAGTTTTGGTTTCTCGTCTCAGCTGGTCTCTGCTGTCCCTCTGCTGAGGGTATAAATCCCACACTGATGCTATTCTGGAGTTTACTGCTGCTGTATACGTTACCAGGGGATGCTCATATCATTTTCTGCTCGGTCCTATTTAGGACACTTCTTATTTTTATAAAGGAAGCTCAAAGTCAAACTCCTTCCCAAAACTCCTTGAGAAGTGTATTAAGGTGTGACCTAGTTTCTTGCAAGTTCCTCAGCTGGGACATACTCTTCTTCACATCCTTCTCCATCCATCCCTCCACTGCCACCCCACTGTGAATGCAAGCAGGATGGCTGCAGAAAGCAGTTATTTGCTCAGTCTTTACAGTGTGAATGGATATTGCAATGTACCTCCCTTGTGTCACAACAGCAAGCATCATGGTATCTGCCCAAGTGCTCCTGTAGGGTGTGCATGGGACTGCAGGGAGGAAAGACAAGGGGCACAAGGCACTCTACCTGACAAGGTCCTTGTTCCTATCCCGTCTGCACCAAGAGATGGGCATCGTGCTCCATTAGGCAGCTTCTGCAATGCAATTTGGAGCCCACAGCCCCTTTTATGGCCTCAGCGACATGAATCTGAGCTGGACAAAGCTGCCTGAGTCTGAAGGTGTCCAGCATGGAAAGGGACGATCTCTGCCATGTTGCAACTTTCCATCTCTGAAATAGGGACTTGGAGCCAGAGTGAATTAGATTTTTTTTCCAGGATCTGTCTGAGATGAAAGTTTCCTGGTACGCACAGTCTGTGCTCCACTGGAGTTCAGCTGCACAAAGAGATATTTATGTTCATTTCCCATTGAGTCGGAATCTTCCAAAAGACAGCGAGAAAGCTGTTTTGATGGTGTGAGACAGAATCTGTTCTCTGCAATAGAATCTCTTCCCATTGTGACTTTGTGGGTATGATGTGTTGATAATGACAAAACAAACAAGGCAACAGCGCTGGGCTGACTCACGTGAAGTTAAGCATCTTCCTTCTTCTCAGCTGTGGTACCAGGCCCAGGTTGCTACTCATTGTGAGACAGTATGCTGGAATCACAGTGAAAATCTTTCCTAACAGCTGGGAGAGCCAGTCGGTGAGTCACAGTTGCTGTTGATACCTACAAGATTTTCCTGACTGACAGGAGATACTAGAAATAGAAAATACAGTTAAGAAGAGGCTACATGAGATAAATCATGCCGAAGCCCTGATTCATCACTTCTTTGGCCATTAGCTATGTGGGAAAAAAAGTCTTTGGCTTTGCATGAATACAGCCGTGTCTTTAATGATGACGTATCGTAAGAGAAAAGTTTGAGCCAACACTGAAACATTCAATTGTGTGAAGCCAAACTTGTCTCCACAGCGCTGGGTATTTTTAGAAGTGGCAGCGATACTACAAATAATGCAAAACCTTCTCCTTGTTCCTCCACTGCCTGACTCAAAGGCAACTGGGTGAAGCCACAGATCAAAGGGACACGAAGAGGGAAAGGGAACGTTGCGTGTTTGCATAATTTCCTGGAAACACCTTTTCCCATTAAGAAAAATTATACTTTCCTCCACGATTTTCTGGAAAGCAGGCAGGGAAACATTTCTCCCTGTCCCTGGGGAGCCCATATTCCTGCTCAGAGCCACATCCAGCCTGACCTTGGGTGTCTCCAGGGATGGGGCACCACCACCTCTCTGTTCCATAACATAACTTGTATTTCAGAGAGCCCATTTGTGTGTGCTTCTTAGCACAGCCCAATGTGTGCTGCCACCATTATTTATTAAACCGTATCAGTTTCCTGGAAGCCAATAGCCCCGGGGCAGTCTCAGGAGCACCCAGTTACAAGCCCTGGAGTTACAGCAATTTGCTCTTGTTGGAGCTTCAAATCTTTGTTTTTATGATTTGCCAGATAATTATTTCATTGTAAAAAGTCATCACCCTTGGAAGTAATTAATTTCTTGGAACCGAGCACAACAGATGGGCTTCTAATTTATTTGAGATCACCTAGGAAGCAGGAGAGTCTCTTCCCTAATTTGATAAACCCAGCGTTTTAACCTGTCAGTTTATTCCCTTTTAGAGTTCTTAGGAAATATCCCTTTGGGTGTTTGATGCTGACTTGCTGCAGGGCTGGAAGGCTCAGGATGTGACCAATTTATAAAACATGGCCTTGCTTCAGTACTCTCAGGCACATTTCCTCTGGGCAGGATGTGCAAAAGAGCCCGATAGGAGCCATCCTGCTGTGACGGCTGCTGAATTCATGACAGATTTATTAGGTTGGCCAGGTGCAGAGGTTCCCTGCAAACAGCTGGAGCTCTCCTCACGCCTTCTTGACATGGAGGTTTTCTCACATGTTTCAGGCTTGCTGCGGCTCCCTGCTTGCTTCCCCACCACGGGGTAAATGGCTGCCCTCTCTGCAGCCCTGCAGCAGGATCGATGTGGTGTTTCTCATCTCCGCTCAGGCAATGCTTCCCATTCATCCCAGAGACTGCCCATCTGCTCACTGAGTCCTAAATTTGCCTTCCTGCAGACTAAAAAGACAGCTGGGCTCTTGAATGTTGGGATGTGAGACGGATGGACAGCTGCGAGGGCACAAAGCCCCTGGGCAAGTCAATGGAGAGGACAAAGCAAGAGCACAAGAGCCAGGGCTGCTCCAGCACAGGGTGGGGAGCAGAGCCTCCCCAGGATGGTGGGGTCTGTGACCAAAATCCACTTGCAGCCAATGGGGAAGTACACCCTGACGGCTGTGCACTGGGAAGGTGGGGATGCCCTGAATGAATGGGGACCTGGTTCATTGCCCAACTCTACCATTTTTGTTCCAGGTTCCAGCTGCAGGTTGGGCTGTACAGCTGGAGAAACCAAGGCCATTGTGTGGTCACGGGGACTATGCCCCCAACGCTCAGCAAAATGCCATTTGAAAGGTGTCGGAAATGCTGGCAGGAACTTCTAGGGAAAATTGTGGTGAAAATGCCTTATTTCTTCTTTTGCTTTAGTCACAGCGTTGGTGGAAAAATGTCCCTTCTTTCTCCTCCCCACCCACAATTCCCCATCATTTCTGCAGCAATCTGGCCTCTTCCAGGAATTATTATTTAATTATTTTGTGTAAAACCAGCATTTCCCCTGGAAAAAAGCTTTGTGTGGGAGGCTTCTGGACAGCTGTGCTCTCTCTATCGGATGTACACGAACCCAAATCTCTGAGTGAGAGCCGGGGCCAGATGAATACCAGAGCCTACTGACAATGTGCAGCCATTTAGTGCACTGTCATTGAACATATAATTATGAACAGAGAGGGGGTGAAGGCTTCAAGGCTCCCAGCCCAACGGGGAGAAGCTCCCCAAAGCTGAGGGTTATGGTTTCCCACCAATTCATTCACTCCAGGATTGGGTGATGAACTCAGTCCTCTCTTTGCCCAAAACAGGAGAGAAAAGTGGACGGCAGAGTTTGAATCCCTGTTGTTTTCTGCCCTTGTGTTCTTGCTGAATATGACCTAATCCTCGCTATTGTTTCCTACTCCACTTGAATTTCCACTTACCCACATTTCCATTCTTGCAGCAGTTCTTAAAATACTTTTTGACCTTTTTACCAGGAAAGAAAGGAGACCTGACAATGACTTTCTTGTCCGCTTTGGGTAAAGTTCATTCCTTCCCAACATATTTCCTGTTCTATTTATGTAGAACTTAGCAAAGAGAAGAAAAATGTAGAGTTCAGACATTTTCCCGAGGAAAGAGAAGATTTACATATTACAGCCCTTGTTCAGATTGGCCTTACCCCTGCCATGTTCGTACTTGTGTATTGGGCTGTACTCAATGTATTCAGCCCTCCCCAACATGAGTTTTGTTTAACTACCTGGTAGCAAGACTGGTAACTGCTCAGCATAGACTCTACCCTTGTTGCTGCCCTTATTTCTGGTGGGCTGAGACCAGAATGGATCTGCCCAGCATGGTTTTGGTTTTACTTTATATATATATATATATATATATATATACACATATATATATATACCTACACTCAGGTAGGTTTGTAGGGCCATCAGGAGGAGCTGTATTCACAAAAAAAGCCAGGAAGTGATGACAGCCTGAGTCCCTTGTGCAGATTTGGACAGTCTGCCCTGTATGGGAAATCACAGCTTGAACCTCTGATTAATCAGCTGAGGCAAGTGTTGGGTCAGCTGTGGGAGCACAGGTGAGAGTAATGGAGCTGTGCTCCTGGAAGGGGTGGACTTCGACTCCACCTCTTCTGAGACCTCATTTAAGGGCTGACCACCACTAAGGCAGCATCTCTTGGAGACTGCACCTCAGTGGAGACTGCCTCAGCTCTCTGGTCCAGGCATTGACACTGGTGAGTTTTCTTTACTAATAACCTTTGACTATTTATCACTATCTTGGTCAGTATCTTTATATTAGCCACCTTTACACTGCCCAAAGTTCACTGTGAAAGGGAATGTGCACGTGAGTTTCCAGCATCTTATTTTCTGGTCTTCCTTTGGTTTTATATAGAGCAAAATGGCTGGAAACTTCACACAGCAAGGAAGAGAAGGGATAAATCCTGTGGGATCATCCGTCTGACTCTTCCTGCCTGAGGTCCCTGCAGCAGCTGCCAAATGTCCCTGTATTTTGGTGCCATAGTGTTAAAGCAGCCCTCTAAAAAAGAATCACAGCATGCATTAAGTATAAAACCAGACATAGGATATAAAAAGCATGCTTCTAAATTTAAACTCTGTTAAAAGCTAATTTAAGCAGCTCATTATACTAAATATGCATGAGGTCCAAATTTGCCAATTAAAAGTTAATTAAACAAAAACTCAGCGAGCTCCAATTTGTCAGTTGAATCCATCTGCTTCCTGCGGCTTCCTGCAGTCCCACAGCTTCAAAGCTCTCCCTGCACTGGGAACCATTCTGTAAGTCATCGCCATCAGACAGCTGTCCAAAACCCCCAAAAAGCCCAGAGCTCACTAAAACCCAGGCACAATTAGCAGCCTTAGCCTTTGGAATCCTGCCCAAACAGCTCACAGAAGTGGTGGCCCTTCAAGAGATGAAGTCTCTGTGTGCTCTGGTTTGGGGTTATGCCCGCTGCACTGTTTCCCTATGCTGTGTAAGTGCTCATGGGGTGACAAAGATCCATGTGCTTTGCTTTACAGGAGGCAGCGAGCTCAGGGGTGCAGGGCTGTCACGCTGGAGCTGCTGTGGTGGAGGCTGCAGTGTTGGCTGCTGTTGGCAGCTCAGCCTGGCTGATCCACACATGACCAATGGTCACAATATGGGACAATGTTCCTAGGCTCTCCCAGCTGCAGTTGGCAGAACATCACACTTTTGATCAGCCACACCTGGTGTAGGCTTTCTTATTGTGTTAGCTAAGTGGAGCAGCAGTTTTGAAAGGAAAACAACTCTAGATGTCAGCTCGTTCACTTACAGCAGGAGAATCTGTAAAGCAGAGCTGCCACTGACGCACTGCGGGAGGGTGGGCTCTGCTTTTATCCTGTGTAGTGGGTACTAAATAAAAGAGAGGGAGAACAGGATGCTCAGGTTCTTTGTTGCTAACACCAGGAGTTAGTATGGCTCATGGGTTTGGCGTGTGCAGCTTGAGATCAAAGAAACTCATCTCCAAAATAAGAAAGAAAGCCGCTTCTGACCCTCCCTCTCAATCTTGAGCTGCTCGTGTTCTTCAGAGCAGAAGAAAGAAATCCACTAAACTTTCCTCAGCCAGCATTTAAATTTCAAATAGATGCAAATGAATGCTCGACTGTCCAGCCTCTGTCATACAGGCTGCTTTCTGCAGAGCTGGGCACTGAGCATGCAGGGATGTACATCCACCCATAACGCCAGCATGGTGACAGCGCTGTGCATTGGGCAGCTGAAAAACTCAAGGGGTGAATGGGATGTCAGCTCTCACCCTTCTCATCCCACCCTCTGATTTCTCCAAGCTGGGACCTGGCTCCTTCATTTTCAGCACCTGCATTTCTGCAGCTGCCATCTCCCAGCACTGTCCCTGTGTTCTGGGTTCTGCTTTGATCTCTCTTTGTCTTAATTTTCTCTGCCACCCATGTGTTTCACAGCTGTAAGCCTTCAACTTTCTTTGTGACTCCCCCCCACCCTTCTCTGTGTGAGTGCTTTTATTCTGCTCCCAGCTGCATTTATCCATCATGAGAGTGGTTTTGCCTCTTGTTTTCAAACAGCAGCATGATGGCCAGCATGTCAGCTGCGTGCGGAGTGAGGATGCACTGTGGTGGTGATGGGAAGCGAGCAGCTCCTGGGGATGGCTGCAGGGAGCAGGAATGGTCAGCTGGATAAGGTAAGTGCTTCCCCAGAGCAGGATTAATGTGGCTCCAGGTGAGGTCTCACAGCACAGAGCAGAGGGGCAGATCCCCTCCCTGCTCTGCTGGCACCCTGCTTTGGATGCAGCCCGGGGTATGGTTGGTTCTCTGGGCTGTGAGGGCACAGTGCTGGGCACAGATGGGTGATTCTTGCTCTCTGGGCTGCCCTTGCTGGAAATAAAACCTAGAGGACATGAGAAACCCTGCAATTCCTCCTCAGCAAGCTTTGTGTCTGCAGAATGGCTTTCACAGCTGTCCATCCTCAGCATTGCCTCCATAGCACATCATCAAGGCACAGCACAGCAGGACTTCTGGCAGAGCCTCGTGCTGCCTGGCTGCAGAGGAGCCCCAGGGAGGGGTCAGGAGCCCCCCAGGTGCCCCAAGGCAGGGACTGCAGGTGGGGCCCAAAACACACCAGTACAATTCTAACCTAATGAGGCACCTGTGTTGTGCCACAGTGGTTCTTGGAAGTGCTGCGTTTGCAAAGAGGTGTGAGGATAAATGGGAGAGAGAAAACTGTAAAATCATCCTGTTGAGGCCTAAACCTGGGAGCAGCTGACTGGCAAACAAAGTGCTGCTGGAGCTCCCCAGCACTTTGCCACTGGCACCAGCCCAAGCTCCTGCCTGCTCCTTGCTGCTCCCCGTGCTCTGCTCTTTATGGGAACCGATTAAATAACACAATATCGCAGCTGGAGCCTGCAGCCCCGCTTTGGTCTGTAACGAGCCTCTTCAAGAAAAATTATTATTAGTAGACACGGAGAGGACTGGTTTGTTTTACAAGGCTTCAGTGCAGAGTGCTGGCTTTATAAATGAGGCTGTGAGTCAGATCCTTCCTGGCTCTTATGAAAAACCCATCTATTGGAAAGCCAACGACCCTTTGTTTATGTAAGCAATCTTATTGCCTGTGGTGATGTCTTAGGGATGCATACTTGATCCCAAATTCTGGCCTTTTATAGTGGCAGTTCATTGGGGAGGCAGTACAGGCCATGAGTGCAGCTATGGGAATTGCAGTTTGGATCTGTACAGGGCTGTGCATCCTTGCTTTGCCAGCCTGGTTGTGGGGGGCAGTACAATATTATCAAATAATAGACAGGAAAAGCACAGCCAGGCTGTGGATCTGCAGGTTTGGTCTTTGGTCTCTCTACTCATCATCAGTATTTGTCGCATTACCAGTGAGAGTCATTCCATGAACGGATTTCAGTCATTTATGGAGAAACATGCCATACAGCTACACATTCCTGTTGGTTATAGATGATACGTTCCCAAACTCCGGAAGATTTCCCTGCAAGATGTTGCCCTCCAGGAGCAGATGGTCTCCCTCACTGGGCTCTGTGGCCAACAGAGATGCTGGTGGAAGGCTTGGGAAGAGTGATAAACTGTTTCCACTTCACTTTTCTGTCCTGGTGGGATCCTGTGTGGTCTGGAAATCTCTGTTATTTAATACCTTGTTTTGCACAGGACCCATGTTTCCCAAGGGGGTAGCAGCGATGTGAGTGGCAGGAAGGCAAGCACCACACAGTGCTCCATCTGGGATATGAACAACTGGATCCGATTGAGGCCAGATTCCTATTAGACCCCATCTTAACCGTAAGTGCTCTTTTTCTACCTGCCCCTTCAGAAGTGATGCCTCCAACCTTTGAGAGTCCCCAACCTTAACCCTTCCTGAAACTTCACCTTCCCATTAAACCCTTCATTTCCCTTTGGCTCCCAGTGTTTTCCACACAGTCACGTTGGTCTAATAAGCCTCCCCTCCTTCTGCTATTTACGGCCACACTGTTTTGATTTCCATGTCGCAGATGTTCTTTTTAATGGATATGTACAGTTGAAAGGAATGGGGATCCAGCTGTGCTGATGGGACAGAAATAGAACCACGTTATCACTCCCACATCCAGGCATGAAAGGCACAACCAAACTTGCAGAGAAACAAATGGTTTAATGCAGTTTAACACAAGTCATACTGTTTACAATTTATTACATGGACAAGGACTTGATATGGCCTCATGTTTAAGGTCCAACAGTTGGGAGTGTTAAAATGAAAAGAAAGGTTGGCAGAATATGTGTTGGTTAGGAGTTGTCCCAGTAGGATCAAATAATCTTTCTCCATGATACTTTTATTAGTAGTTATTTCTTGGATGGGCAATAAGATGCTTGGAGCTCTGGGTTTCCAGAGCCTGGCCAGGACTGGTAGCCTTGGGTCTGTGGTAGGAGCCAGCATTCTCTTTCTCTCAGTCCCTCCAGGGGATGCTGTTCTGAGCATCTCTACCAGCGAAAGGAACTGGATCAAATGTTAAAGACTACCAAGAAGTTGGGGAGAAATGATCCCATCCTGTTCCAGTGCACAGTGTTTGCAGTGTAAAAGGAGATTGCTTTTTGCATTGAATAAACATGTTCTTGCCTTTTTAGCCTCAGGAATGTACCCCGTTTCAAATTAAGAGTATAAATAGAGCCAGGAAAGACTTCATGTGGCAACACAAACAGTCTGATACTGACTGAGCTCCCTCCAGGGCCCCTGTGACAGCTCTCCCCTCCTTCATGACTGATTTAAGAAGAAGTTGCACCAACTCAGTACTTTTTCTTTCAGAAAACTATTTCTGGAATGTCTCTTGCTCCAGTGGGTTATGTAAAGCGACTCCAGCAGCTTTGTGGAGACTCAAAGGCTCTGCTGGAAAAGACCCATTGGATCACTCAGGCCAGAGCTAAACTCCTGCCCATAACCACAGAATCCAGATGATTTTAGGACAGTCTCCTGTTCACCTTTGCTTTATACTTCTCTTTGCTCCACCAACCAGCCCACTTCTTCCCTTACTCACTGTTGGCTTTCTCTTTGTTCCCTCTTATGTGGAGCTTCTGACACATCCCATCAGGTCATCTGTATGGCAGTGCATCCTGCCCTGCCCTGCTGGCTCCCAGCCTGTGCTGCATTCAGCTGCTGACCTAGGATTTATGTGCACGTATTTATCACCTTCCCTTATAGTTCTGTATTTGGAAGAATGTGACTAAACATAAGATCACAAACAGAGCAATTGTGATGGCAGTGGCAATTGCTTGCACAGGCTGCTGCTGTTGTGCAGTGTATCTGAGCCCACGATTACCTTACATTGCATTCAGAGCTGCATATTGCCATTCAGGACAGCTCTCCACTGCCACTGGTCTAAACAACAAGCAATTTGGCACATGCCCCAACCATTCAACAAGAGAAAGAATGAATATTTGGGGAGATTTCTAATCAGCTTCCCAGCATCCTGACAGCTCTCAACTGCTTCAGTCGGCCATTAGGGTATGAGAAGGCACATCTGAGGGCATGGCCCTGACATCTAAAAGCTGGGAAGAAAACTCTCTAACTGCAATGTGGTGTAAGAAAGCAGCATTCCTTTATTCCTTGTGATACACACCAGGTGACTTGACAAATCAGGTGTGCTCTCTCAGAATCAAGTTCTACATTTAAACAGCTAAAGCATTCAGATGCAATACTGTGTTATGCATATTCTTTTCCAAAAATTCCTTAATGTATGTTAATGTCCTTCTGGGCACATGTGGTGGGAGCCTATGGTGGCCTTAGACCACAAACTTTCTCCTCATTTTTCCATCATCAGCTCCACCGCAGTGACTTTTGGCTGATCATTAGCTGTTTTTTCCCCAGTTTGGCAAATTTCCATTGCTTGCTGTGCCATAATGAGCAACTTTCTATCTCAGTGCACAGCAATATATGTGAAATCTGAGGAACAAGTCCTTGCACCTGGTGGATGCAAAGAGAAAAGTAATCAGTTGTGACTCCAGTGCTCGTGTGAAGCAGGATCATTGAGAAAAACAGGGCTGTTTTAGAGCTAGCACTTACTGATTCCCTTTGCTAAACTAATTTATGGGTCCTTAGGCTAATATACTGATCCTTATCTAGTTGAAAATTGCCAGTGTGTTCAAAGCAGGTATTTAGGGAGGCAAGCACAAAGCACAGCGTGCTCATATAGCACTCATCTCTGGTGGGAGCCGTGCTCCCATGTGTGGGTCCCTTTGGACAGCTGGGGATGGTTATGGACATGCAGTAACAGTGGTGAGATATAGGGGAGACAGCGGCACAGCATCATACAGGCAGCTCCCCAGCTGCCAGAACCACAGCCTGAGCCATGAGCGTGACAGTGGTGTGTGAATGCACACACACACATTGTCTGCTAAGCACAGCTCTTCCCTCCCGTGCATGTGAGTTGTCACATACTTTAATCGCATGATCATGTATTGTGATTTCTACTGGCTAATTGCTTCTTAACACTGATATTCACAGAGAGATTCTCTCCTTTGTTCTTATTTCACTGAAACTGAGACAAGAAAATGTCAAGAAATACCAAAACAAAAGCAAACCTCCTGTAAATGAAGCATTTAGGTGGCACTGTTGACAGAAAAAAGATGGGGAATGTGCCATTACGGATTTAGTGTTGCTGTGAAATCCCCTTCATTTCAAGTTGTAGTTCCTGTACTGTTTTCTGTTTGTTTGATTAATATTTTACAAATTCTGACAGAAAATGCATCCTGTAATGTACAAAAAACAACATCCACTGTAATAAGCAGCCTCCTGAGCCTTCTCTGCTGTGCTGTTACTGCAACTGAATAAAACAGCACTGTCTAAACATCAAGAGGGATTTTATTCTTTTTTTTTGGTTGTTTTCTTTATTTTATTTTTTTTTTTTTTTTGCATGGCAGAGTTATATATGGCAGAGAGTTATTTCTGAATCACTTCTGTGAATTTTTTTCACACAGCTCAGGCTTGGAATGGAAGTTCACATCCCAATTCTGGTGGCTTTTCAGGACAGCTCTTCCTCTTGTCCCAGATGTCATTGTCAGGATGGGAGCTTGGAAGCCAGAATGACCCAAAGGAGCAGAGCTGGTCAACAGGGCGGACTCTCCACTCTCATCATCTTCAGGGACCAAACCCCAGCTCTGTCCCACTGGCAGCAGCACACAATAAGGCCCCCAAAGCTGTTGTGTTCACTGCAGAATATCACCTCTCACCTCCATCCTTGCCCTGCTCACCCAAGCACCCTGTCCTCACAGTATATGTGAGATACATCATTCTTTACGCTGATTTTCTGCCAGTTTTGCTGATATTAAAACCACCACCCTCCTTCAAAGCCCTCGTGGTCCCCACTTTACTGAATTATGGTCCAACCAATAGACATCAGTGCTGCAGTTGTCCCTGTTGGGGTTGTATCCGCAGCCTTTCCACTGTGCTCATTTATATCACACCATGGTTTGGAAGAAAAAAGCTCTCCTTTCTCTCACTGTCACCAGCACACAGCCTGGATGGGTGCACATCTGCAGCGACAGCTGTGATGGGTTAATGGCTGCTTTCGGGTGCTGCTGTCCTCAACCATATGGCAGCTTCCAGGGTGGGATGTGATAAACAGGAGACTCAGAACCCACCATGTAGATTTTAGCTCCGTGTCCATAAATGGCTGGGAAGGGACTGGCAGGAAATTTTACTGAACAAAAGAGGAAATGGAATTGTCATTTGTCAGTGACCTGATTTTTTTGTTATTTTATGGGTTTTTTTGGAGGGAGGAAAAAGGGATGATATTCAGCAATTTGTTGAACTAATGTTATTTCCTGCAGGTATGCTTTTCTTGGCTCACTCTTGTTTCCCATCAGAATGGAGTGTGCAGAATGCCACCCACAGACACCAGAGGGTAATACTTAATGCAGCCCTGCTGATGCTCACAGACACAGTGGGGGATTGCTTTCTAGTGCATTGTGGTTTCTAACACAGGCTTCTTTTTCCTGCTTTGCCAAATTCTGCTCTTTGGCTCCTCATTCTCGTTTTCCACTCTTAGGCGTGGGAGCACGAGGAGCGTCTCATATGTGGTCCCTTGTGTCTCCCAAGCAGAGATGGAGCTTGTGGCAGCCTGGGCAGGGCAGTGGGGCTAAGGGTCCCTGCCTGTGCAGCTCTGCAGCTCCCTGCTGCCCAGCCCTGCTCCAGAGGGTCCCCATGGAGCAGAGCAGGGATGGCATCTGGGCTGCACACAGGAGCAAACAGCTGTGTCCAGTGAGATGAAACGCGGCTCCTGGCTGTGGAATGCCACTTATTTCCCTCCTTGCTTCATTTGAGTGCAGGAATCTCAGATAGAGATAGCGTGGCTGATAACCCTCAGCTCCTTTCAAGCCTCCTGTTTGCAGCACAGGATGCCTTGTCCTGGAGCAGCTGCCCACTGTTTGTTTTCCAGCTTTCTTGTGAAGTGCCTGCAGGGAGTTTTTCTGAAGCCACGAAAGAGCACAGTGGGGGTTTGCAGGGCTCTGAGTGCTGCTGCTCGTCCTTCCATTGCAAATGGGGCCTGCGTGGTCCATCACTTTAAGACCTGGAGCATCACAGGGCTGCAGATGAAGCAGGATGAGCTCTGCAGAGCCAGAGTGGGATGTGTGCAGGGCTCTCACAGGGCTAGTGCTAGGCTCAGTGGATTACCAACACCAGACCCCATTTGTGACACTGGGTCCCCGATGGTGCCATGTCCAACCATGGCTCATCTCTGACTTGGGGTCATGGTAACTCAGGTGGATTAGAGTCTGAAGGAGAGCTCAGAAGAGCTGAAGTGAGCACCGACACCGAGGGAGGGCTGGGAGCAGAAGGTTGCCATGCACAGGCTGCTCTTATGTTCATTGTGTAGGTTCATAACAGAAGATACTCTTATACTTGTTGTCTGCAAGTCAAGAGGAGGAAGAAGGCTCAGGGGGACCCACTGTGCCAACTGTGACGTGAATGAAAATCATGACACATTCCCCCAGATCATAGACTTGACTTTCTTGTGGTGTCCCCTCTTGAGAAAAGAAACCCAATTATTATTTCACCTTCCATTTCTGTGTTTTCAGGTTCATGCTTATGTCACAGTTTCCACAAAATGTTCTTTCTCTATTATGAGAATATTTTTAGCTTGACAAAAATGAGGCATCTTACGCAATCCTGTGACTCCTGAAGGACAGAACATAAGCAAAAGTTCAAACATTGCAGGAAAACACAAGCCTTGGCAGCAGCCTTTACTTTTTGAAGTTTCTCCTCTTCCAGCACTTCTGGTGCTTCTGTAACTATTGAATCTAAGCAGGAAAACCGGTCCACATCCATTTGCTCTTTCTGCATTCCCTTCTCTCACACGGAGCCCTTCTGCTAAATCCACACTTGTTGAAGTGCTGACAAAACCACTCAAGGATTTCTTGGCATTGATACTCCAAAAGGCACCAAATCCCGTCTGACGCTTTATTGCAGGTTTAGAACAGGGTCATTGTGGGGTTGGGCTGGGCCCCAAGTGCAGCGAGGAAAACAGCTGCTGTGGGAACCCAGAAATGAGCTAAAATATCAGCTGGCACTAATCCTGCTTGGCACTGATTTACAATTGGGATCTCTATGAGCTGTAGGGTAACTTCTCCCTGACCCGTCTGCTGCAGTTGGGTGCATTTCGTCCTGCCTCAATGTTGAGAGCTGGGCTGCTCCCAGCACCTGTCCTTCAGTGTGTTGGTGCTGCTGACAGGAAGGACGTGTGGGTGCAACCAGAGAAGGGCACCCAATGGACCCATCTGTCAGCACAATGCTGGGGGAAAGCTGCTGGCCTGAAGCTGGTCAGTCTGCAGGAAGGAGGAGACAGGAGTGGTTATGGCCGAGCTCTGAGAGGGAGAGTGGGCAGGAGCTGGTGAAGACGCTGTTGGTCTGGGAGTGCAGTGCAAGAGGTGAACTAAAGGTGAACAAGTGAAACCCCCAATGCCTGTGAGCAATCCGTGCTCTGCAGAGAAATGTGAGACCATTCCAGCTGAACGGGTTCTGCAAGGACATTGTGCTCATACCAGGAAAATGAAGAGGAAACCTTATCATCACTGCAGCCTTACTGGGCAACTACCTGCAGCTCACAGATCTTCTCCACTTAATGCTCAGCCTGAATCAGCCCCGCTGCAGGTTCACCTCCATGTACTATGGGCACAGTTTTGCTGCCCCTGCTGCAAGAGCTGCAGGAGACAACCTGTTCCCAGTCATTCCTATGTGACTGTACAGCCTCAGACATACATACAGCCTCACTGTCCCTGTTCTTTGCAGGGAGATTGGACGCCCTGCAGACATCCTGGGTCCTTCTCCTGGGTCGCTTACTGCTTGGCATTTCCTGAGTTTGGTGTTTTCTTCACCTAAGTCTCCAGTGTGGAACCAATGGGGTACGCTGGTGAAGTGCCATTTGTACCTGCACCGTTTGCTCCTGGTTTGCTTTGTGCAGAGTGTCCTGAACCTAAAAAACATCCTTCTGCCTTTGACTGCGGTGCATTTCACATCAATATCTTCCCCCGGGAGATCCCAAGGAGATCTTGTTTGTATTCCAGGTGGGCAGAGGTGTAAAATTAGCACTTTCCTTCCCTCAATATGAGTCACTACCTCAGTGTTTGATTAATTCCCTACTTCAGAAACTCTAAAGAAGCTAAGTGGCCTGAAGCCCTAGAGGAAAGCTATGGTACAGAAGAAAATAGAAGCAGTAGAGCAGCGTTGCTTAAATTAGTGGGGCCAGAGGGAAAGCACATCAACCATTTGTTGCTATCAGAATATATGATTTCAGAGCTCACTCCTCTCCCCCTGCAGAAAGGGCATCCCCTTGACTCAGTGCCTGCAGAGTTCTGCCTGAATCCCACCAGCAATGCTTCCATGGGAATATCATCCCACTCTGTATCAAGTTTGGAGTTACATCACTAACATCACACGTAATGGTGTATGGCAGTGGTGGACCTGTGGGGCACGGCTGCATCCAGCACGGAAAAAGGTGTTACTTGAGTCAGGGATGATTCCAGCACAGAGGAGGCTCTGGATAATATCCAGGCTCTGGATCAGGTCCAGGGCTGGGCTCAGAGCTGCAATGAGGATAAAATTTACCTTGGGGTAAAGACTCAGAATATGTAATATTTACGCTTGGAAAAGCAGATCCCCAGCTGAGGGAAATTGCTGCAGTGTCTCAAGTTGTGGTGGTGTGCTCCAGTTGAGGCTCTGCCCTGAGGCTCTGAAAGGTGTTGAAATGGAGCCAAGGCCGGGTTTTGGCCATCTGCTCGGCTGGGGCCGGGGGGCTGCATTTGCCATTAGTGTTTTGTGAAACATAAAACAAGAGTTGAGGTCGTCTCTGGTCTTCATTAACACATGGAAAAGCCGGGGGGAATATCACATCTGACTATGGGGCCAGCACGAGTCAGCAGAGGATCTAACATTTCAGTTCCCACTCAGGAAAACCCAACGGCTTTGTTTCAGCTCTGAATGCTCATTCCAAAATCAACCGAGACAACCAGTTATTGTGAAAAAAGTCCTTTGCCAATGAAACCATCTGAAAAGGTTCATTCTTTCATTCTTTGCTCTTTGGGGATTTTCATCTTTTTTCTTTTTTTTGGTCTACACTTGATCTGTGAATTTCATAGCAGAAAATGAACTCTTGGAACTACTTTTTACATCCTCAGTCCCTCACACTGACACGTTCTTGATACGTGATGTGGTTTGATGAGTTTCTCCTGGTCTCAGCTTTGACCTGAACTTCTCCTGATCTGATCCTTGGAAAGGTAGATCCTTAATTGATGTTATTAGTGGAGCATCGATGCCAGTGCAATTAACATGCTTTCTACCAGCACTGACACAGCTGTAAACAGCCAATTGTGTTTGAATCAGGAAGTTCTTGCCCAGTTCCCAGGAAAATTACCTCCGCAAACAAAACCAGAGGAACTCCTACAACATGGTTTCCTTCAAAAGTGAATGTGCCACCCCCTGGAAGCATTCAGATGGATGTCCACGTGATATATAGTGTCTGCTGAAATTGCTCATTTGGTTCCCAGCCAGAAAGACCCAAATATAGAGAGGAGCTTGTTTGTGTTCAGCCCCATGAAAGCATTCTCTGCACTCCGGCGTACGCTGAGCCACTCAGTACTGTGCAAATTGGATCCTGCTTCTACCACTGCTCTGGGGAGGGAAGGAGCAAACAAAGACAAATAAAAGCAAATGCACATCTCAATCAGCTTTACCTCCCCAGGAAAGGAAACACAAGAAGAAAGCAAACAGCAGGCACCCTTATGTGCTACGGACATCAGCACTCAGCTTTGGGACTGCTGAGAGCTCAGGAATTACAGCTGTGGGTGGATAGGAAACCCAGCAGCCTCGGACTCTCCATCCCTGTCCGGTCCTCACAAATTCTTGAAATGCTTTGGTTACAGCAGCTGAGAAAACAAAACAAAACACAATTCACCTCCATCCTGAGAGGAAGTAGGAGAATTTCTTGGTGTTTGGAGAGGTAGAACTGACAATAACAAGAAGCAAACAGGCCAGCTGTGCAGGAACGTTGTGCGAGAGGGTTAGTGCAGAGCCATCATCACATAACAGAGTGTTGTAGCCGGGCTAAAAGTGCTCTTTGTGGGTTTGCTGAATGTTTTTGGAGGAGCCTGATGCCACTTTGCTGGAAGCTCTGCTCCCAGGTGCTGCCCTCTCATGGTGAGGAGCACAGCCCCGGCACTGACAACGTCAGAGCAAATGGTGGTGGGCCTTGGTTTGATGCTGGTGACAGTGCTCCATCTCTCTTGGCACCAGGATTATGCTGAAAGCCATTGATGGGCACTACAGGCAAGCAGGGACAGAGCAGCCCTGCGAGGCTCTCCTGCTCCAGCTTGCCTCAGTGGAGGACTAATGCCTCCTGGTGGTCCCAAACACGTCTCGCTAATGGCACAGCAATGGGCCGGTACCCTTCCAGTGCTAACAAGGTCGTCTGGCTGCTGGGATGCATAGGGAAGGTACCAGAAGCATCCCATCCCTATCTGCAGCTCATGTGGAAATGCTCTAGGCACCAAGTGGGATGACGATGAAAAATACTGTAAACATGAAGAAAACCTGAAGACCTTCTGGAGGAAACACGATGCAGTTCTGTACAACAGGATTCAGGGGCGGTAGAAATGGAGTGGTGCTGGTACGGCTCTGTGGGAGAAGAGACTGGAGGGTGAGTATTTCATCAGCCCAGTGGCAGGAGTTCCAACAGAACTTAATAGCTGTCCTAACCAGCATAATTAGATTGTCAGTTCTGGTGAAAGGCAGCAATGGAATGAACACATTAAGTGCTGCCCGCAGAATTTGCCCTGCTGCTGTTTGCAATGTGCCATTGCTGAGGACTTTGGGCAGAGATTTGAGCTGTGTGCCAGTGATGGGAAGGCTGCACTGCACTGAGATCACTGTACTCCATCCCCGTTCTGTCATAACAAGTTTAAGGTAAGCCAGGTTCCAAAGACCCAGGAGAATGAAAAGAACTGAAGGAAAACAAAGATAAATTCAAAGGTTTCATCAGAAATCGATTAAAGTCGGGATCATTTGCTGTGAGCACACCAAATAGCCTTTGTTACAGCCATTTTTCTGAGCACAAAAGCCACTTTGAATGACACAGGAATCCTTACCAACCTGCAAGAATCAAGGAGCATCCTGCCAAAACCCTTTGTCATGAAACAAATTAAGAAAGGCTATAAATAGATGACCATTATTAGAGCAACTGAGCTGCCTAACTAGGCTCACTGCATGGGGAATGAGCTGCATCCCAGAAGGCAGGGGGGAGGCCAAGCAATCAACAGGTCTATTGCACGCTACCCAGGGTGGAGGAGAAAACAAGCCCACAGTCATTACCTCCTGCTTCTGCAAACAGAGGAAGCATTTGGAGAAACAAGTTATTGGTAGAAATGCACATGGATGGGCACATGTATTCCCTGCGGTGAGCAGAGGACAGGAGGGGAGCTCATGGCTCACACAGCCCAGTGGTTATCCAGCTCCTTCATGGGTTTGCTCCTCCCATTGCTGAGGATGTTTGAAAGCACGACTCCTCTGCTTGTTAGAGACGTCCTGCTGAATTCCAGCCAGGTATATTCATTCATGTTGATGTCATCATTTCTTTTCAGCAGTTCTTTTTGCTCCTGGTTGTTTACACCTGCAGAATTTATATGAGATTGTCTATTTGCCTTCAGTCTTTTTGTTGTGAGGCTCGCCACAAGATACTCCTGAAGCTCCTTGCTGATGGCACAATCTCTGTGAAAGCCATTTTTGCATCAGGCTTACATTTGGTGTTATGTATTGCAGCAGGACTGCTGGAAGAGAAGGAGTTTTTACATTAAGTATTGTATAGACTAAGAATTCAGCAAAACATATCCTGGCCATTTATCATCTGTGCAGAGATGAGAGGCATTAATTTTTCAGAGGATCATTTCCATCACTGTCAGGCTCAGCTGAGCTGTAGTTGGAAGCCAGAGTGCAGAAGTGGCTGTGAGCAACGAGGATGCTTTTGGCTTTTGCACAGTAGTATCATATAAAAGTGAAATAAAGAGATAAGCCAGAATGAGGGGCAGGGTAAGCAGGCACATAGCCACAACAGTCTGGAGACAAATTCTCTTTTAGTAAAACACTATCAGGACTTTCCATTTTCCAGTATCTTGGGTTAAAATAACAATAACTTGTGCTAGTCTATTAGGCTACGGATTAGTGGGAACCCTGCTGAGTTTTGTTTCTTTAGCCTTGCTGTGACATACTCAGAGGAAAGCTAGGAAATTCCTGCAGGTCACTTCAATTGTGGAGAGAATGCATCAGCACAAGAGCAGAATGTGCTCTTTGCTTCGGGAAAGCTGAGCTGCAAGGGATGAAGGGAACCACTGGGCTCTGTGTCCTCAGTGGCACCTGACGTCCACTTCCACAGGGGAGATGAGTTCAGACCTGCGAGCCTTCTTTTTCTGTCCTCTGGATGGAAAAGTCCCTTCTCAGATCCTGAGATGTCCTTTCACTTCACTGGTTTGGATCATTTTGAAGGAAGAAAATGGGAAATCTATTTGAAAATGAGCAAAAAATCTGGGAAATGTGTCAAGGAAGGATGTGATACCCCACAAATCTGAAGTGCAACACCCTGAGCTCAGGATACAACTCAGCTTTCATTCCTTGCCTTCTCTTTCTCTTAAAAACAGGAACTTTCACCCTCCCCAATAAACCCCACAGAAGACCAACATCACTTCTCCTCCACACGTCATATTTATTATTTCACAGCCAACTCTGTAATTGCTGAGCTCTGGAGACATAATTTGATTGGTGTGCTGAAGTATGAAGCAATGAACCAGATCTGTCTGGGTTTCCAGCAGCTATTTCAGCTTCTCTCATCAATGAGCTTTACAAAGTGTGCGGGATTTGTTATTAGTTTTTTTCCTATCTCTCATTTCTGCACTTTAAGAACATTTCAGTTCTCTCATTCAATGACTTAACTCTGACCATTGCTGTTTCTTGCTGCTTCTCGCTGCTGTCCTTTGGTGTAGGTGCTCTGAGATGCATTTCACTTAAGCTGGGATGCTTGCAAAAATGATGCAAGCATTCCTTTGGGGAAAAAGGAAAGAATACAGCTGGAGGTCTTTGCAAGATGAATGGGAACCCCAGGCTCCAGTGAGATTTGAACTCACGACCCCTGGTTTACTAGACCAGTGCTCTAACCCCTGAGCTATGGAGCCTTTGCTTTTTTGGGTTTTTTTCACTGCTAACCATTTCATATAATAATTCTCTGCTTGAATTTTGCTGCAGTCACACTGGGCGCACGAGGCCAAGTGAGCATCAATGAGCATCAAGCACAAATCTGGCCTCCAATTTCCCTTGTTTCTGTGAGTCTGAAGCCAAGTTCCACAGCAACCAAACTTCAAAAAATGTTTTTATATTTTTCCAGATGTGGGGCTGAAATACTGGCAAGGATGGAACAAATATGAAGGGAGCCAGAAGCAGATGGGGTGGGACAGGGCTTAGTACTTAGCATTTGACCAAGCACTGGGCAACAAGAAACCTTGTTATCCTCAATAGTAGCATAAAAGTGGTTAAGATGAGTTGTCCCAGGCTGGTTGGGTGAGCCATGTCCAGTCTCAGTGTGGTTTTGAAACCCACTCTGGTGGACCCCAAATTTAAGGGTGATGTTTATGAAGACAGCCTGGAGAAGGTCATAGAGAGGGTGGTGGTGGTGCATGGAGTCCCAAGGCAATGAAACATCTTGTGGTAGGGAAAGCATAGGGCCATAACTAAAGAGGATGCTGAGATCCAGTCTTAGTTAGAAGATGCACAAAGGAAAACATCAGTAGGAATAGTCAAAGGGTGCTCAGAATAAGCCACATTGTATCTATTATTCCCGGTCTTTTTGTGGAAGAAAATTGCTCTCTTTGAAAGAAATCGGAAATTAAGGCTGTCCATCCTCCCAAGCATAGAAAAACACAAACCCTCATTAGGTGGGCTGAAAAGCAATTCTCAGGCCTTTATCTGACACACTAAGAGCATGGCTCTGTCTATAGCATTCAGGGAGAAATGATGAATTACCTGGCATGGGTTCAGCGCCTCAGCCTGGCAATGGGCAAACACACAAAGAAGCTGGAAGCCAATCATCTAACTCTGTCCAGACCCTGCCTAGAGCAGCCCTTCAGGGATACGGTGAGGACATCCAACAATAAAATAATTCTGAACATCCCATGCAAGGACACGTGCTTGGAGCACGGCTTGCAGAAGCAGCTGGGCTCATAGTGTGGGAGCACATGGCTGAGCCATGAGAGGCACTGGCTGGCAGAAGGAAATAGGGGACACTGTTTGGTACAGGCTGTTTTCAGACACTGCTTTGAACAATAATACGGTTTAAATGTGTACAGATGTTGGAAGCCTTTTGATGAGAAGTTAATTCTTCTGGTACTAAAAAGTGATGGGGTGGGGTGAATGGGAAAGGCTTGCTGGTGCAGAACTGCATTGGAAAGGTTGTCAAGTCCTATCCCAGCATGTAGGAGGTTTGCATCTTGCCTTGTGACCACTGCTCCAAGCAGAACATCCTCAGATGAAGGATGCAAGTCTTGCAGTTGTTTCTTTTTTACCCTCAGCACTCCTACAAGTATCTTAATTTCCACGGCCCAGGGGTGGATCTGCCTCTTTCATGGAATTGTTTGAATTGAAAGGGACCCTAAAAGGCCATCTGGTCCAAACCTCAGTGATAAACAGGGATACCCACAGCTCTATCAGTGCTCAGAGACACCTCCAGCCCAGCCTTGAATGCCTTCAGAGGTGGAACATCCACAACCACTCCGGGCAAAAGTCCTTGGCCAAGACCTTCAGGAAGGGCTGCCCAGGGTCGTTCTGTTAATGGCAGTATCAGTGCTGGATTTTCTTGTTCTGCGTGAGTTACACTAATGAGAAGCTGCCTCATGATTTGCGTATCGCCTGACCATTCTGGCAATAGCAGCACAGGGACAGACCCCAACGCCTATTGCAGATTTCCAGCACCACAACACCCACATCTTTTATGTTGTTTCTCCCACCTGATGGTTCCCATCTGCATTCTTGGGTTTTTTTCCTGGTCCAGACTTCCTGATGGTGCCATTGAGCTGTCCCAGTTTTACCTATGAGGTGTGGAGCATGAAAAACAAAACTTGAGAGCTGAAATGCTTCTGCTTTTTATAGGAAATAAAAGCTACCACTGTGTTTTCTGCTTTTACACAGAGCTGAGGGAAATTGCTACAAAGTGGACATGTTTGTGTACCACAAATTAGACCTTATTGGCACAAATCAGGGATAATTTTAGCAATCTTTAAAAATATATTCTGAATAAAAGTCACATAAAGGGAGTCACAGAACGGTGACCTCCTGCTGCTATCTATGGGCCAAAGCTCAGCAATGGGCACCGTCTCTTGCAATAAAGCAACAAAGCCAAGCTCAGATGTTTGTTTTCCGGGGCTGGAAAGATCTGTCCTGAAGTAACACCAAGCTTTGGTAACATTATTTACAGGGCTATTTATCTACAGCAAAATAAAGTGTTACATCACATTGATTTTCTGGCAAACCAACAATAACAGCCCATTGGAGCCCGGCTTTCAACTCTGATTTTGTGATGCTGCAGACAGGAGACCATCTCATATACAAACAAAGGCTGGGAAACGTGACTCTGCAAACCGTACGCATAGGCCCCAGTAATTGTTCTATCAGCAGACAATAAGCTGTATATACAACCAATTATAACAAACCTGTCCATTTTCAGCAGTGCATTTGATCCAATGCATGGAGAAGAAAACAACAGCCATATTCTGTTCTTGCACTTGCAGCCGTATTTGAAAGATTATCTAAATTACATTGTAAAGTTTTCTTGGGAGTCAGAAAGGGCTCGAGCTCTGGAAAACTTGTCTTATATTTGGAAGAAACATTTTGCTCCAAGGGTGCCCGCTTTGTTCCTGTGATGAGAGAACACAAGTCATTTCTGGAATGCGGCTGCCCCTCTTCGGGCTGTGCTGACTGCTCCCTGGAGTCCCCCTTGGAACACAAAGCTGGCCTAAATTTTGCCCTTGACCCACTTCAGATTAGCAAAGAGCAAAATCTGACTTCTTCTGAGAAGGGAGCAGAGCTGTCAGTGCTGGCTCTGCTGGGTGAGATTAGCAGCACGAGTAGAAAGCTGCCTTTCCAAGAATTTACAAGAACACTTTCACAACCTATTAAAAATTGTATTTCTAAGTATCGTATCAAGCACTTCCAGTGCCCCAGAATGATGGGGTTTTGTGCTCCAGCTGGCACCTTCTACACCCCATCTGCATTAAGCAGGTCCATCAGCTCCATGGGCACTCCCAGACCTGTCGGGCAGTCACCCACTCCAAGGAGCTGCAGTGAGCCCAGGGCCACCAACCCCAGGCAGATGGTGCCCATCACATCCCGATGCCCCCGGTGTGCGGGCAGAGCCAGAGCCTCTAACGAGCTCTGTCATTGTCCGGGAACAAAACCACCGCTAATGACAACCATTAGCACCTGTCAGCACAACGGCCCATAATAGAGGAAGATGTTTTATAGGCAGATGCCCTTAATTACAGATAAGTTGCTAAGCTACGGGCACTTAACTATTTCTGAGCCATGCAGAAGAAAAATGACTTCAGTTTATTGAGTAAGCCTCGATGCTGCTCTGTACGTTAATCACAGCAGAGGAAATCATGGTAGTTTCCTGTCCTCGGGATGAGAGATGCAGCATGTCACGGCCTCTCACACAGTAATTGCAATTGTAAGTAAGTGCATAAAAGTAGGGATTTACTCTTCTGTTCTACATGAGCAACCGCTTCAGCAGATGCAGATGTAGGAGCTGTGCTGCTTCATTGCTGTAAAGCACAGCTGTTCAGTGAGAAAACAAGCAAATGTTGCTGCTGTCATTTTGGTGTGTCACAAATCAGGCCCATAAGTGCCCGTTCCTTCCATGCCAGTGCGCATCTTCCATCCCCGTGCAGCTCTTCACCAGCTACTCCACATCTGATTACTTCCACATCTGGTTGGGGGAAGCACAGCACTACACCTCACCACAACCTCCTGTCAGGGAGTTGTACAGAGCAATAAAGTCTCTCCTGACCATCTTCTGCCCATGCAGAATGACCAGAGGTCCCTTAGCAGCATACAGCCTCGTTTCTGGTCTCATACTGGGCAAAACTCCCTCCAAGTCTCCTGGAAAGGCTGTTGTTCATTATCTCTTATGGTATTAAAAAGAACAACCAGCGTGTTTTCTTTCCTTCTTGGCTTGCACCATTCTAATGACCCCATTAAAAGCAAGATAAACAAAAACCTTCAGCACACCAAAACGACTGTCTGGGATGAAGGAGCCAAAGGAGCATTTGGTTTGCCTCCATTTGTGTAATTGGTTGCCCAGAGTTCAGTGGTTTGCACTGAATCCATTGTTAATCCTGTCAATTAGAAGATAGCATGTTGCAAGAAGCACCCCAGACTTTCCATGGCTTGCTGTGTGCTGTTCACACCATTAAATCCATGCTTGAGGGGGTCTGGATTGTATTCCTGTGGACAAGCAACATCTGGGGACAATTAAGACATCTGACAATCTGCCCTCCAGTTTGGGGCAATGTCTCACAGAGAGACACATTCCCTGCTTTGTCCGGAGTTGTGCAACGTGCCAGAAGTGCCCCAAATCCGGAGCTTTGTCTTTGTTACCATCACGTTGTGGTTTGGGTGACTGTTGGCCAGGAAGCACCACAGCTGCCTTTCTCTTCTGCAGTCCCTCGCAGATAAATAAATTTAGTTAAGTAATAAAGTAATTTAGAAGAAGTATGTCAGTAAATAAAGTGATTTCAGGGATTTAATGAACAAAGCATGGCACCAAAGGAAATGTGTCTTGGTCAAAATCATCAAGCTTAAATTATGGTGAAGAGACAAAGAATTCTTTATTTGAAAAGGCAAAGACCCCATGGTCCTTCTGGCACTGTGAGGGTTACCCAGGACAAACAGCCCGAGGGCTGCCCACCAAAGCAGAAGCAGCCCTGTGATCTGGGGTGTCTCTTTTTGTGGGTGCCATCACCAGCAAATAGGCTGAATGTAGTAGGAATGATAAAGCTCACAGTGAGCCAGCGACAAAATAAACACTCCAGGGACTAACATGGAATCAATAACTCTTCACACAAGCAGAGAAG
Source organism: Coturnix japonica (assembly GCF_054131305.1). Classification (NCBI taxonomy): domain Eukaryota; kingdom Metazoa; phylum Chordata; class Aves; order Galliformes; family Phasianidae; genus Coturnix; species Coturnix japonica. The sequence goes on from NC_140683.1 coordinate 10,672,978, forward strand.
CAGATGGTGTCTAAATCAATTACAGTGTACTTAGGGGTGTTTGCCTATCATTCAGAGCACAACGTGATGGGATTGCAGGGGTCTTAATATCTCTACTTAGTTGACCTCTGTAATGCTGTCCATGCTAACAGCCGAGATTCAATATGTTGCTTTGTGCAAGATGAGCTTAGGTCAGCAATGGACTACACATAGGTTGAGCCCTTCCAGAAGGTCTCCCAGATGGTTACATGGAAGGAAGGCTCACATACTTTTCTTTTTCCTTCTTTTGCTTTGGAAAGGATGCTGGGATGCATCTAAAACCTGTTTAGCTGGAAGGTGAGGGAACTTTTGGGACCACATCACTGGGTTCCCATATGTAAGGGAAATGGTTGATCACAGCCTGAACCTCTGATTAACCATCTGATGCATTGATGAGTCAGCTGTGGGAGCGCAGGTGAAGGTAATTCAGCTCTGCTCCTGGAACGGGTGGAGATCAACTTTAGCTCTCCTAGATTCCATTTAAGGGCTGACCACCACTAAGGTAGTATCTCTGTCTGGAGATTGTTTCTTTGTGGAGCATTTTGGTGGGTGCCCTTTCATGACTGAAGGCTTCAGAGTGGGTGAGTCCTTTTCCTTAGATACCTTCTGGCTATCTGTTCTAACTGTATTTGTATTATTCAACTGTACAAGCACTATATTTGTATTATTTCCACTGTACAACATACCAGGTACCATGGAAAAGCTGTTCTGTTGGGTTGGAGGCATATATTAACTGTATTTATGGGGCTGGGTTTAGGCTGGGCCACCTTACAGCCATTGCCTGGACTGTTTGGCATGGACAGGCCCACCATGGGTATTGACCACCATGGGTATTGCCCACCCCTGCCTGGCCCCTGGGGCTCCTTCAGCACATCTGGGTCCTGGAACAACACAAGGGACTGCAAGCACCCAGCTCTGCTTGAAACCTCTCCTGAAGGCAGGGCTGCCTTTCCAGGTACAATGAGACCAGCTCTTTGTTTCTGGCGATGGCAGAAGAAGGGGATGGATTGCATAAAGCTGTATGAGGGTTCCTCCATTGCAGCCCCTCCTGCAGGAGCTGTGTGACTCCCCTCAGTGCCCCATTCCGACTGTAGCCTTGGAAATATCCTAGATCCTATTCTAAAGCGTCAACATAACGTTTGTATGGCAAGAGTGCCCTCTAGTGCAGGAGAAGCTCACTCTCCATCCTTCCAATCTCTGTGCGTGCCCCAGAAAAGGATCCCGGCCCCTACTCCTTACAGTGAACGTATCCCATGGGTACCCCACATGGCCAAACTGCTGATGCCTTTGCCACGGGAATGTGGCACATAAGGACAAGTACCCATGGGCATCACCAAAGCGTTTTGAAGATTTTCTATGCTGTTTTAGGGTTTTTTTCGGCCATGCTAATTGCAAGGTGCTTTGGAGGTGAACCCTCTGGTTTTGTAGATCCCGGGCACTGTTTCCTCCTTGAGCAAAATCTTGAGCATCCTGAAGAGCTATCCTTAGAAAAATCATTGCTGAGATGTTGTAAACTGGCATTACCTGGGGAAGCATAAAAAGGAGGAGCATATAAACAGGAAGAGGAATGGCTGTTGATGAGTATGGACAGTGATAAGACAAGGGGGAATGGTTTTAAACTGAGACAGGGAAGGTTTATTTTGGATCTTAGGAGGAAGATTTACATGCAGAGGGTGGTGACGCACTGGAACAGGTTGCCCAAGGAGGCTGTGGATGCCCCATCCCTGCAGGCATTCAAGGCCAGGCTGGATGTGGCTCTGTGCTTCTACCAGCAATGCCACAGTGATTCTCTGCAATGAGGATCCAAGGGCATTAGCTAAATTTCCTTCAAAAATCCCTAAATGAAGCTGCCCTAAATTATGCCATTTAGACTTAATGTGACAGCGTCTATGAAAATTACATTTTCCCAATTGTTGGCTCCTCCTGAATTTGGGAGCATGTTAATTTTCTAGAGCAGCTAAATAGTTTTCTCTGATGATTAAAAAATGAATAATAATAGCAGTGCCTGCCTTCCCGAGGCTCATGTAGGACTTACCAGCAAGAAATTAAACACAGTAGGAAATTCCTTGAAAGAGTCAGAAAACAAATGGTTGATACGATCTCTCCTCCCTCCCGGCTCTGTGATCTGCTTTTAGAATGATTATTAAACACAGCAAAATTCATTTGGTGCTGTAACATGAACAAGACAAATTACAGTCTCTGGAGCTCAGTTAATTGCTAAAGAACATACTGACCCTCTGTGGGTTCATCAGTTATGGTAACTAATGAAATGAAACGAAAGCCTGACTATGAGGGTCTGCAGCAATGCTATCCTTCTGCTGTGTGGAGGGAGTGCCAGTCCAGCTTGTGTGTTTGGGGGTAGATGAGGTGAAATGAAACCTCTGCACCCCTCTATCGGGCAAAATAAAAAGCTGTGGATGCTCAGGACCCGATGAGGATGAGTAGTTTGGTGACTGCATTTGTCACAGTTATCCTAGAGGACTTTGCTGTGACACCAAGTCTTGCTGGATATTTGGATGGATGGAGTCTTCCTGGAGTCTTTGGGCCTCCAGGTAGGAGGCTTCTGGTTTTAGGCAGATTTATGGACACCTGAAGTGAAGCATCTTCAAACTGTAATCTACATTGTCTCAGTAGCTAATGGACACCTTCCATCAGAGCCCAGCAGCTCAGCTGGTTGGATGCAGTGGCTGTAAGAGGAGTGCTGTGCATCAGAGGAATGGTGATGAATGTCACAATGGCTTACAATGCTGAGTAGTTTCACAAATGGATTCATTTCTCTGTTTTCATGAAAGCACAACCAGATTATTTTTTGTTTCTTTTTTTTTCTCCTTTCTTTTTCTCCACTGTATTCTACTGGGCTGAGATGCAAAATTATTAATAGAAGAGATCATTAATTTTATGATATTTCATTATTCAATTATTTCCTCCATTATTCTTCCACATTAAATCTGAATAATTTATTCAGTGAATTTTGCAAGCAAAATGTTCAGTGCATAATTTTCTCCTTTGTTAATATTCTCCTGGTTCTAATTGTCCATGAGAATTTGATCTAATGTTCTACAAAAGAACAAACTGAAGAAAAAAGACCCAACTTAGTGCTGTGCAGAGCACAACTGTTTGTGATTACTCCTTGTTTGTGCTCTTGCCATAGCTTGCAGTAGGATGCGATGGGGCTGTATGTAGCATGGGAGCCAGCTGCAGGTTGTGGTGCATGTGTGCAATGTCACTGCATTTGGAAATGGATTACCAAGCATTGAAAAATGTGGAGTGGGAGAGTGGTGACTTCTTCCAAATTGCCCTCTCTGATCCTGTGCAAAGAGCTTTTATGAGAGGACATTGGTATGAGAATACAACAGCAAACTTCCCACTCTGTGCATCAGACTTGTGTTGACCTCTACTGGAAGCCCTGGGAATGGAAGGAGGCAGGCTGGAGATTTCTGATCCATTTTAACTTGTCCTGGTCTCCCATCAGAGCAGCTGTTCACAAATGTGTGTGCTGTCAAAAAGTGATGGCACGAAGAAGGTGTGACTGTGAAGCAAGGCGTATTGTTCCTGGTAAGACAGGGCTCACCAAGTCTGGTAAAGAGGCATGATCAGATTTGAAGTTGAGTGTCTGTAACTCTCCACATCCCATCTGAAAATTCAAAAGTAACGTGTTCATATCAACTGAAAATGGAGTCATGAAAACATGCACAAAAAAAAGATATTTTGGTAATTTTGAAACCTGCTCTCAAGTAGCTGAGGAGGGCTGGGACCTGCTGAACAAGGGCTGCTTCTGCTGAGAAGAATGAATGAAATGCTTTCAAATGGCAGATTAGAAAACAGTCAATAACAAACTTTTTGGTCTGGATAATCATTCAAGCGAAAATGTTGGGGAACTTTTGGAGTTCACTTTTGCTTCTATGAAAGCTCAACCTTTGCTGGGATCTTTTTAGAAAATATGGTGATTTCTCAGAATGTCCCACTTAAAAACCACAAGTGAACTGAGCCCTTTTGTTTTCATTAAAAACCATTGGCCAAACAGCCACCTCGTGTTTACTCAGCTCAGCTGCCTGCGCTGTTTTATAGACAATATCCCTCCAAAATAGGGCACAGTTCTCCGTATTAAGAGACTGTTGGAGCCACACTGAACTCAGTGCTGGCATCGTAACAGTTACAGTTCAGGGAGCAACGTTTTTCTTAGCCCAGTCAATAAATTTGTGGTAGAAACAGTGGTAGCATGGAGTGGTAAAAATAGAGTCCCACAGATGTAAGTTTTCCATGGTAAAAGCTAATAACTACTATTTTCTAAAACAACAGATCAGCGCTTACCAGCTCAGCAGAAACATACAGGCTGTATCAATGCAGTGCAGGTCTCCCACCAGCCCTGCTTGGGCAAAAGCATCCAGAAATATACCTGCCTCCAATGGCCTGGATGTAGGCATGGCCAGGACACAAAGAACAACGGTGCTGCAGTGAAACCCAAGCGCTCTGGCAACCCACAGAGCTGTGGCACCAGCTGAGAATCCCCGTGCCAAGTCCTGCAGAGCATTAGGGCAGTCACAGCTCCAGTGTTGGCCTGTCAGGAATGTCTCCAGCCACGTTGTCCCTTGGTGGTTTGTGGTTTGCGATGGCTATTTGGAGAGGCCATCACAAACCAGCCTGGAGCCTGTATCTCTCCAGGGAACTCTGGTTTATGCCCTGGGTTATCTGACTGAGCTGCTGCCTCTGCTTTAGTCCCAGTGGGTCTTTTTCAGCAGATCTGGTGCTGCCCAGGAGAAAATCCTTCTGAAGTGTTTGTCCTGAGGGGAGCTGCCTTCCCTGCTGGCAGCTGGTGTTGCTTTGTTGGTGTTTATAATGCTGGAGATCCTGGGCTGGATGGAGAAGGTACCCACACACATTGAGCTGAGTTCCCTCAGTGGGAAACCTTGTACTTTTATAAGTCCTTGGGGAAAAAAAAAGGTAGATTAAATATGATATCTTCTATGCAGCATAGAATCTACCTTAATTCTGACCTTGTTGAATGGATTGAGACCCATGCTCTGAGCAACAACACTGTAATATGTTTGCAGTGGGCTGCAGAGGGGGATGTCACCTGTAGTTGCAGTACCTCCAATAAGAGTTCTCTTACCTGAGTCAGGGTGTGGTGATGGCAACTAGGGAGAAAACTGAGAAAGTAAATGAGGGAGAGGGAAAAGTGTTTTCTGTTTGCTGGTTGATCAAGACTGCTGTGATAGTAGTGGATGAGTACTGTGGCCATAGGACATCAAATGGGAATATTAGCTTTAAAAATTGAAACTGAGAAGAGAAAACAGACTGGATACTTACTGAGAATTTTAGAATCCACTCTGAGGCCATTGGTTCTTGCTTAATTAGAGCAAGGAGCATTTTTCAGGATTAATGGGATCATTTGTTTTCCAATGTATAGCTTATAAGATGATGCTTGATGCCATATTCTTGCTACCAGACCTACTGGCTCTTAGGGTGAGAGCTGTAATTCTCTTGAATGGATTTTAAGTTGACTCAGTCTATGCAGGAAGGCAGGTTTAAGCAGCTGATGCAATGAACTACTGTACCTTGATATCAGATATGATTCCAGAAATGGGGATGTCTCCTTATCTTGTAACTTACCCAGGAAAAAGAGATGTAAGAAGCAAAGGTGCTCCTTGATAGATAAACAGCATCCTTTATTTTACTTTAGAAGTACTGTTTGGGGCTTTGAAAATATCATTTAGGAAATACAAATGGATCTACTGCCATTCGAAATTCATACTGGGAAACTTCTAAAAACTGTGTTCAGACACACTCAAATAATCTGCCTCTGTATTATAGCTTTGTGAAGAGATTGATGGTTACAAATGAGCTTATCTGGAAAGAAAATTCATCCATCAATAGCTCTGAAAAATTATAAATGATCATCTTAGACTCTGAATTGCATTGTCATTTTCCAGTACAGTGCCTAAACTAAACATGCTGGTGATGAAATCACTTGTTCGTATCATCTTGTGTTGGACACGGTGTCCAGGAGAATGCAGCATGTTAGGACATGAAGGGCAGTGCATGCAGCCAGGCAGGAATTAGCTCTTGGCCTCTGCTCATATAATGTCTTAAATACAGCATTTATTAGCAGCAATAGCAGGGAAAGGCAGAGTTTAGGCACAGTAGCTGTGACTGTGTAATTTTAATAGACTCTTAATTTCAGTTTTTCCAGCTTAACTGTGTTTTAAATCACCCCTTAAGTTTACAGCCTAGTGATTTCTGTTACCACACCAGTACAAAGCAGAATTAGATTATTGCTCCGTGCTCACTGAGCCTTACAACCATAAGAAACACAAAACGGGAACTCAGTGCAGCATCTTCGTGGGGTCTTCTCTGCCTGTTTCCCTGTTCTCCAAGGAAGAAAACAATATTTGTGGTGGGTGGTATGACAACCTCCCCACAAAGGGAGCTGGACCACACCTCCCTGCTGCGCCCTGGGAAGGATGGGGATGCGGTGTTGCTGTGGCTGAGCTGCTCACGTGCAAAATTCCAGGAGAACAGTTCTCTTTTTGTAAAACTCTGGGTTGCTTTTGGACCGCTAGAGGGAGGTGCCTGTGCTGATGGGGAGCGGAGGCAGCGCTGTGACTTTAAAGCGTTTGTAAATAACATGAAAACATCAAAAAGGAATTTGAATCTGTGTTACCGGGCTGACAAATGGCAAATGAAATATAAAGTAAAAGCTGTCAACTAACAAATGTGCTGCTGAGGGTATGGAGAGATATGGAAAAGGAAGGCTGCGGGAGCAGTGCTGCTGTTACGTGAAGGTGGGGAAAGGGCTGGAATGAATGAGCCACAAAAATGGATGGGAAGGAGATGACTTTTAAGCTAAAAGGGGTCAAATCCCCAGAAACAAACTCTCTGCACATTCTACTCTTATTAGGTGACTGGTCTGGAACACTGTGGCTCTGCTGAACACCCCACTTTGTGCTGCCCATGTCCACAAATGTGGCAGCTCCAAGGCTGCAGGTTCCATTCCTGGGGAAGTGGGGCAGCTATGGGGAGTGGGTGGGTGGTTTACCTGGGACTGGGTTGGTTGTAGTTTGGGAAAAGTGAAATTCAATTTGCAGCATACACACAAATCTTTGAGCAATTGCATTTGTCATGGCCATCAGTGCAGCAAAGCTGAGAGAGACAAGGGAAGGGGGGAGAGGAGGGCTGAGGGTGAGATGGGCCCCAGAGAGGCCCTTTGGAGTGTCTTCATGTCTCACACTTCTAAATTGCCAAGGGGAGCAAGCTGGCTGCCTGTTTGCAGTTGTGGGTTCTGCCCCCAGTTTTATTGCACTGTTGTGCATCCACTCATGCTTGGTCCTTCTGCACCATGCCTGCTCTCCACCTTGCTTTTGGAGCAGGTGCTGGGCACTTCACCCACTGTACTGATAGTGCCATTGTCACTTTGTGTGTAGAGATGTAGGGATGGGAGCACCACAGCTCTACTGCTGCTCTCACGTGCTGCCTTTGCTGTCACATCCATTCCTGTAGCCCGGCATCAGGATGCCTTTCCTTGCCTGTCACTTTGTTGTAGGGAATGTACAGCAATTAGCTGCTCAGACTTCTGACTGTTTCCTGGTTTTTGCTTTTTCTTTCATATATTATTCATCTTTCCTACTTGTATTAGATGTTTGTAAGTCTTCCTCCTTTGAGATCTGAAGAGAGCATTGGGCTTGAAATGCTTGATGGTGGTGACATCTTGGATTTTTTATGTTAGTGTTTGCTTGAACAATTTTGTGTATGAAAATGGAGCTGATGAGCCAGAAGGAGAGGAGTGAGATCTGTGAACAGAGCTGCATGGCTGCCATCTGCTGAAAGTGTCCTGACTGCTGCGTGAGGCCCCTTTCCATCCCAGGATGGGTTTGTCTAAAAGATGAGGGGTGCTGAAGAAGCTTAAGTGCTTTTAGGTAATAGGCAGCATGTGAACAGGCAGCATGGCACAGGCTGAGAAGCACAATTCCAGGCCCAAATGCCAAAGCTAAGCTGATATCAAGAGGAATATTAACAGCACAGGCTCCAATATAACTTTTATTTGAGAACTGCCAAGCAGTGACTTAAAAATGCAGCACCTGGAAAGATGTCTGCCTTTCAGCATTTAAACAATGATTTCAAATTCAGTTCACACATCAATTACATCCTTTGAATGCGGGACCTGGCATTTATTTCAGCTGGAGTTGCGGGTGCTGAGCTCTTGTGAAAATAAGGAACTGAGAGCAGTGCTGTCCACAAATACATGAAAAGCTCTTGCTCTTAAATCTTTGGAATGTGCTATGTGTGTTTTGAAGGGTTCGCTTTCAGTGTTAGACATATTCAATATTTATTCCTTTACAATCTGGTTTCAGCCCAAGCTCCTGAAGCCCATTTTGATCCGTTTGTCAGGAAATAGAAGATTTTGTCAGAAAATTGTGAAGTAGGAACATAAACGTGGGGGCAATTCTCATTTTTGCTGGAAGGATGAAAATCCAAATCCCAGAAGATTTTAGTTGGGTTGCATTGGGAACTTTTGTCTGCCTTTCCAGAGAAATCAAACCAAATTGCTACGAATAATCCTTGTATACAATGTTAAATTCTCTTAGAATGGGAAAAGAGCAATTCATTCATTTCAGAAGAACCTTGGTGGAATTTTGTTCCTCTTCCAGCCACTCTTGAACAGCACTGGAAGCACTGATCTGCCAATTAGCATTCTAGTGGTATTTGTGTTTTGTCACACTGGAGGAGTGGATTTGTCCTTTCTTACTATGATTTTGGTTACTGCAAGACTGGAGGATTCTGCAGTGTCTCCAAAATGGCCCCTAGGAAGAAGCAATCTCTACAGATAAGTACTGAGAGATGCAGCAAGTCAGTCCTAATGCAGTGAGTATGGAAACATCCACAGAGACTTTTCTCAGGTCAAATCCTGCCATAAAGGAAAACTCAAGATGAGATACATGGGAAACAAAAACCAACCTGAAGCATTTCAGTTCTGCCCATAGCAATCTGCAGGTTTGGGATAACTCTGCTATAAGGCCTAAAGAATCTTCAGACCCTGAAAGTCCTCAATATGGAGCTGTAGCTTGGCACTGCAAGGCTGCAAAGGTCACTTTCCCAGTGGAGAGAGAATTGGCCAATTCCAGCCTGGGGAATAAAATCTCCTTGTAACAGAATGGGTAAGCTTCATTTGATGCATGGCAGAGCTCCATGGGCTCCATCGGGACGGATGTCACGGCGGGAGTGGACTCCACTGAGGAAGCCCAACTATTTTAATATTAATGGTCGTCAGGGTTTTGTACTCAGTGCAGACGTGCCTGGAACTACAAAAACAGCTCCAGGGAGTTGCAAGGGGTACAAAAAAAAAAATTACATTAAAAACTGTCCAAATTGGAATAATTTAAAGAGAGTTAAAAAAGGGTATTCAAGAATAGACTTGTTCTAAATGTCTCCATGCTGATTTCACTGCCTCCAAATGTGAGGTACAGGTATTTGCAGAGTTATAAGTAGGTCAGTTATTTTTGTCACTCATTATTACTTGTGAAAAATGTGTGTAGCAAACGTACTAACATACTGCAGCAGCTGAATTTGGGACGCTTGCATTTCTTTTACACTTTTTTAGGATGTGTCTAAATGACACGATTTCCTGATTGCGATGTAAAAACCAATTATTTCCAAAGTCCAGCAGATTGGGACATGCCACATGAAGCTCCGTTCTGCTCTCACGAAACTGCCTCTGAAAACATTTTTGCTGTTTTGCTGCACTGTGTTCCTCAAAGGAGCTGGAGGCACCTTGCAAAAGTTTGGTGAGCTCAAGTATTTCACCTGAGCTGCAGGATAAGTTTGTTTTTTGCTGGTATTTGCCTTGTAGAAACCTCCGGGAGTAACTCCTTGTGATACAGCTGAGTACTTTGGGTAGCTGTTGTGCTATTGAGAGCTCATCACTCTTATATGGAAGAATGACAGCTGCAGGGAAAAGTGCTGTTGTTTCCTGAACTTACAAAGACCTCAAAGGGACATATTGAATTTTCTTTCCTTAAAAGGTGTGTGGATGGTTGCAGAGGAAAAAATGAAGTTTTGGGCTGGGTAGCACATGGTCTCGAGCTGGGTACCATCAGAGGGCAAAGTGCTAAGAAATATCAGTAGCAATCTGGAGATTTTGTCAGTGCTGGCGATGCTCTTGAAAGAAGATTTTACATATCTTCCAGGTAAAAATAATGTTTTCCCCATTCCCCCATTTGAGATAATCTCTTGGGGCCTTTCTCTCTCTTTGGGGAAAAAGAGTAAAAGAAAAAAAAATATTCTACTTCTCTCAGTGTAGCCTACTAAAATGATGGCCTGTGGGCTCAGCTGTGACACTGAGATCCTCAGAGAGATCACTTAGTGAATTTTCCTTTGGTATTTTTAAGTTTTGTGTCATTCAGCTTCAAAGGGTGCAGTTCAGGTGTTCAAAATATGAAAATAATGAATCATGAAACGGTTTCTTCCCTCTGGATCATTCAGTGTTTCCCATTACCTTGCCTAGTCACCACTTTCTGCCTCCTTCAAAACTTAATGCTGCCCATTTTTGAAGCCTGTTTTCACAAAAGAGCTCTTGTCTTTCTCTAACACCTAGCTTGAGATGGAGTTCTGCTATACAGAAATGCCTAAGGGTGATCCTCAAAGATGTTTAAACATCTAAATTCCACAGAAATTGGAGGGAAGGAGGTTTGTAAATGCTTCTGGAAAGCCAGGGCTTGTACTTCTGCATTAGATGCATTTGAAAGCCCAGCTCTGAGCAGAACCAAATGCAGCCTCGGGGATGACATGCAGACAATCCAGGCAATGGCTTTAGGATGTTGCTTGGGTACCTTTTCACTCATACAGAAAATCACTCAAAATACGTTCATGGAAAATTTCTGAGCCTATTTGAACATGTTCTCAAAGTGAATCTGTAACTTCATTCCAATAATGACATGAGAAATGTTTAAATATTCTCACACTGAAAAATCAAAAAGTTGACCAAAATCAGAGAAATTGTACACAGCGCTGAAAAAACAGCATTTGTAGCTGAGAATTTGCTCTATCAAATAGTGGTGTTGTGCTTCTTGTGTCTGTTGTAGTTTCCATGGAAATAAATAGGAGGCATTACTTTCAGAGCAACCTACACATGAGAAGAAGCCAAGAGTTGTTTAATCTGAGCAGGAAGGCACAGCTACTGACTAGGAATGAATCCTGATCCCTTTTTGTGACTTGGACCTGGGAAACCTCTGCAGAAGATAATGACCTTCCACAGAGACATCGTATTAAAGCAATCACATTTGGAAAGGAGCTGGAAACATCCTGCTTTTTGGACATGTTGCTGCCCTGATCTAGAGTCTTCAACATTGAGAGGGTTGAAACACATCATGTCCTACTGCTGGGGGCTTTGTGTTTGATGTAAGGTAAAACATGACTTGAATTTGTATTATGTTACGGCTTTTAAAAACAACAAAAAGAAAGCAGGCTAATCCCAGACATCATTCCTTGTTTTTAAACCGAGCTTGCCTTTGCTGCAGCTTGACAAACCATTTTTAATAACCGAGATGAAACATCAGACTGTGACCTATCACATCACATTGCATCAGTCAAATTGTGTTACATCCAATAATAAACCACTGCAAGTGATGTTACCCAACGTGACAAGCCAAATATAAAGCTCGAGCTGGAGAATTCAAAGAAAAATGCAGTTTTGATAAGCCAGGATCTTAAAAAAATCTGAGCTGCTTTTGATGGTGATTCTTAGATTTATTCTGAAGTTAAAAACCCTTGGAGAATTTGGACTGGCTGTGAGCGGGCGTATTTTTTTCTAGAATGTTTTGAGGATATCTGGCTTTTAATTACTTTAAAATCAAATTTCAGGTACCGTTTCTACAGAAACAACAGATTCTCACCTACAGCAAATGGTGGAGGAAGAACCTGAAAAGGAGGATCTTGCACTCCCTCCTGAAATTTATGGCGACTGTTGTGTTTGACTTTAATTAATCCGAAAACCCAGTTCCAGTGCTCCAGGCGAGTGGTGACTTCTTGTCAAAAGAAGGATGGGTGAAGATGTGGAGGAAAAGCTGAGCTTTTCTGACTTCTCATTGTCGTCTGATTCAGTTAAAAATCTCATTGTGAGGGAATTTGTAACAAAAAGGAAAATCTCAGAAATGGAATCAAAATCCCTTTGGGTGAAATATTTTGACAGTTCTGCGTTTGGAGAGCTTTGTTGCTGTAGCCAGAAGGGTACAGAAGGTAAATTTTAGTCTTAGAGTGCAGTATAGGCATAAAATCTTTGACATTGGAACTGAAGGAGCAGCTCAGTCATTTGCCAAACCCTAATTCACAATTAGTATTGTGACTTCCTGCGTCCACTGAGCCTGCTGGCTGTGCACAGGGTGTGTTAGTAGGAGAATGAAGGATGGATTCAGGTCTGTGTGCAGTTCCGCAGAGTCATTTTCAGAACACAAAATATTTCAGCATGTTTTTGCCCAATTTCTTCTTGATTTCTGGTCTGGTTTAGTTTCATACTTTATCATCATCTCATGGGCAAACCAAAAGTAACGTACCACAGTATGATGAGGGTTAATCCCATATAGGCATCAAGAGGAGCATTTCAAAACCAACTACTTTTACAACCTACTTTGACCCGGAATTTGAAGGATACTTGTGTATTCAAGATGTAGGTGTTTGCTCATAGATCCCTACTGAAAACTGCTGTCTCAGAGTCTAAATGTCATCGGCTGTCCTAGGCTGTACAGAGCCACCAGCTATCATAGAACTGCCATCATTCTGAGCAGAGCAAAACTCCTGCAACCAGCCAGTTATGTTGGTAAGTGCTGTTTTATGTCAAAATCCTGTGGGAGCAGCAGGTCCTTTGAAAATTCAGCCCCAGCCCAATTCCTTTGTTCTGAGGGCTGCGTTCCCTGCACTGTGTGTTTGGCAGCAAATGCCTGCACTCAGTGCAGCTGAAATCACTGAGAGAGATGGCCGTGGGGATTCTACACAACAAATTATGAGTCACTCACATGAAAAACGGTATTAGAATTCAAAGTACGTTACTGCTAAAAAGGAATAAAACGCAATCAAAAACTCCCAAATTCTGAAATGTCTCCATCTGTTTGCTGGATGCTTTGATATCAAACAAAATTCTATCAAGTTGAGTCTACTTTTAATATTTCTGTGTTCGTGGAAAAAATGGCATATATGCTTTATCTACTGTTTCTTATTCCTTTTCCTTTATTTTGCACAGAAAGAGAAAAGAGATTGATAGAGCTGAAATTTGAAGCCAATCTCAGGGGATTAGTTTCATATTCACTTAGTTTCCTGTAAAGCTTCTGAATTTATAGTTATTTTTAAAGAAAAACTAAACTGAAGGTTGAAAGCCATTAGCAATAACTCACTTGGATTTTAACTCATTCTGATGTTTACTTATTTTGATTTTAATGTACTCTGATATTCTTATGCCGCTTGTTGGCATATTTCCATGTATTCAAGGAGCCAAATTGTTCTTATTTGCAATTCTGCAAGAAGGAATACTGGATTCCAGACCCACCAAACAATCAAAGTCCTTGAGACTTAATCTATCCATTTGTTTTAGATTGGTAATGATTTAATTTAACCCCTTCAGAAATTTCATAGTCATTTAGACTGATACAATTGCATTCAGATTCATGGAAGAGTTTCTTGAGGGGCAGAGAATCTCAAAGCTGCAATGAGCAGAAAGGGCATCACCACCCCCTGGGTGAAGAACTTCCTCCTAAGATCCAACCTAAACCTCCCCTGTCTCAGTTTCAAACCATTCCCCTTTGTCCTATCATTGCTGTCCTATCATTGCCCACCCTTACAAAAAGCCGTTCTGAACAAGCCCAGTTCCCTCAACTTTTCCTCATAGGAAGGTGCTCCAGCCTTCTGACCATCTCAGTGGCTTCCTCTGGACCTATTCCAAGAGCTCTGCATCTTTCTTGTTCTAGGACCTCAGGCCTGGTGTCCAGGTGGAAAGCAAAGTGAGTGAGATCCTGAGCTGTGTAGCAGGAATTGGTATGTAGCACAAGAGTCTGCTTATAAATGGTAGAGTAATTCAAAAGGAGAAGGTTGTGCACAGGAAACTAAAATAAAATGCTTACATGCAGATAGAGTAATTGCCCAACCAGTCCCAACAGTAGCCAAAGCCACTGTCAGTTCTGGTTTGATACAGCAGCTGTTTCACATGGAAATGAAATATGGGAAATAATTATTTTGCTCTACTTGGCATTCGTGTGGCCTCAGCCGGAGTCTGTCCAGTCCAGGGCACCACATAACAAGTATTGGAGAGAATCCAGAGAAGAACAGTAAAAATGATGAGAGATTGAAAATCTTGACCTCTGAAGACAGGTTAAAAGTACTGCATTTTTTTCTAGTCTTGAAAAGTGGAACAGTCAATCATTTCTCAAGGCTGGTTTCAAATGATTTGTGGGGAAAAAAAAAAAAAGTTGCTCTGTCCTTAGGATATGATATTGGGATGATTTTGTGTTGACCTAGATTATCTAGGAAGGTTGTACAGCCACTTAAATTGGAATTCAAGGCAGTGGTACTCAGTACTCCTTGCAGAGTGCAGTACCTGATTGGTTGGAACTTCTTCCCTGATGTCACAATGGCAGATTCCCAGCTCCCAGGAATGGAAGGAGAGGATGCTGCCCTGCACCCTGCTCCAGGAAATTGGGACCAAGTGCTTGTGCACAGATGCTCATAGACTGCCATCCACCAAAGGTGACTTTCCAGGGAGGCAGCCCAGATTTCCCTATGATTTGCTCCAGTGGTTTATGGGACTAATCATCACATACATTTCAGTAAGTCTGTTGCAATTGTTCGTAAAGCTGTTCTTTGGACAGTGTGCTGTTACTGCTGGTAACCACTCACCAAGAACCTTACCCCTGCCATCCCCAGGTTACTGTGACCACCATATCACTGTTATCTTCCAAAATAGAAACTAAGTTGCAAAATCTGCTTGGAAACTCATCCATAGGTCTTCTAAGATAAGCTTCAGTATCAGTTCTTCACCTTCTTCATTCAAATTAGCTTTGCTTTGACTGCACTCACTCCCTTGCTCTCTCAGGTTGCAGTTAGATGCTGGCACACCACACTCCATCCATTCTGTCAGCTGCAATCACATCTGCAGTACACAGAAAAGAGGGAATCAAGTTTGCCTGGAGCAGGACATTTTCCCATCATATCTCACCGTGTGATGTTCACCATGTTACTACCTTTGCTTTCATACAGGTGGAGCTGTTTCTGCCTTTTCCATCCTTAAGGTGCCATCCCTGCCCTCTCAGTATCCAGTTACCTCTCCCATTCTCTAGATTTTTGCCTTGAACTCCCAAATGAGTAAGAAATGAACACCCACAAAGCAGAGACTTTGATCAGCTGTCTTTGTACTGTAGGTGCAAGCCATCCAAGGCTGGGGATCTTAAAATGTTCTTGTACAGCTGATGTAGCTTAGTGTTTTATCTTTGGTTACTGATGACTTTGTAAATACTTCATTGACTTCACATGGGAAAAGCACATCAACTTCCTTCTTTCCAATTATATAACAAATATTTATTGCATATAGCTATTCCCATTTTAAATATCCTCTTGACAGCAAATAACTAGCAAAGTAATAGGTATTTTAGAAAGTATTACTGCTGGGCAATCTGCTGGAAAATAAGCAAGTGTGTGGTTGTCTCTAGGCAATGTGAATGCAACGAGTCCTTCTTTTTGTGATAGGCGCGTTGCTGAGACACTTCTTCTATAGCACACAAACCAGTAACCTACATCTATTCCACAGCCTCATGCAATGGCAAGAATAATCTCCGGAGTGGTATCACAACAGCTTCACCAAGGCTGTTCTCCATGGGACAGACACAAGGAATTAACAGCAGAGATGCTGAACAGCAAATCATACCAGCCAAACCTGATGGCTGTGGCTTTTATTTTGCTGTATGGTTCAGACTGTTCAGCTGTTATAGCTCTGTGACTTCTTTCTCCTGGAGAATTAATCTTTTTCAATCTGTTTGTAGTGAAGGTCGTAATGGAAAATGCTCTGTAGGAGAATGAACTGACAAACTCAGGAAAAAGAAACAAAAAATAGAGGAGGGAAAACACTGCAGAGGGATTTGTTCTTCAAGAAAAAGTGGAAGTACTAACTGTATTAAAGAATTTAGATGAATAGCAGTACTACAGTGTAAATTCAGTGCTCACTATGTCAACTCCAACACAAGGAGTGAAATAAGTTAAAGAATTAGACTCCTATTAGGTCTTGTAACTCTGCCTCATCAGCCTTCCCCAGATCTGTGAGGAGTGGTTTCAGTACTGTTCTAAAGCACTGCCTACGTGATCTGCTTCAGCATTATCTTCATATTTTGGCAGCAGACCAGAACTTGTATTTGACATCAATGACAGCACGACACAATGGGTAACCCCCAGCCTGGAAAGCCAAATGGAGGAGGCAGCCTTTTGTCTCCTCAACACAAGAGCAACGATGAACGAGAACCACCAGACGATACTGATAGGAGATTCTGTAGATGTTTAATTTCTGACTCCTTTCTTCTTGTTGCACAGTCAGAATGCTGCACTTGCTGCTAAAGGTGGCTTTGCTGCAGCAGCTGTAGCAAAGGTGAGTTTAAGATCCACGCTGAGCTGTGCTGACTGAAGATACCCGATCTGCAGATGAATAAAAGCATCAGCTTTCAACTTTCAGTGAACCTGCAGATTTTCTATTCTTGGCCTATTGAACTGAATCTGGACCTGACTATAAAGAGAATTAAAGTCTGGAATAATTCCATCCATTTTCCCAAAACTGTACAAAACTTTGACTTTCATTGGTGTGGTCGACTCAATGCGCAACAAAACCCTTCTAAGGCCCTTCCATACCTTGTAAAATGATCACAATTACTGTCTGCATGGCAGGAGAAGGTTAGTTTGCTACACTGGTGTCCAAGATATCACCTTTTTCTACATCAGAACATGTAGAAACAGCTCGTGCAAAGCACTCAGTTGGCACATAACAATTGGCTAGTTCAAATTTCTACAAGATTGTTTACAGGGGAATTTGCCTTGGCAGGCTTTTGGCCAGGTCTAATGCTGCTGTCCTACAGACTGCAAAAGGCTGACATTTATTCAATGTCACATGGCCTGCTTAATCCAACAGGAATGTGATCAGTGCCCTGGTTTGATCTAGACCAAACTTGTACTGAATGGTGAGATGAGGTTGTACGGATGCACAGTTAGACGCAGCCTCAGAAATGTTACTCTTTGAAAATCAATTAGAGCAGAACTATTGCTTCACCGAAGGAGAATAAGCAACAAACATCCTGCAGCCATAACCTATTATCTTCCAGTTTTCACCATCTTAGGACAAGGTCCCACATGAACCCTGTCAGCAGAAAGTCTAATCACTCCATGGGGCACCTGCCATGCGTCCCTATTAGCTGTTAGGAAAACACCTGGGCTGATCCATTGCCCTGATCTCTGTAAACCAGATAAAGGCTCACCTTGTCAAACCACACCTTTTAGCACGCAGGAAAATTTGCTGGTGTCCTGAGGAGATCTGAAGGGTACAAAATACAAAGCAATTTGCAAAGCCAGCCACAGCAATAGTGGCTGGGAGGATGGCAGAACGCTTTGCTTTCCATGTGAAATGCTGTCAGCTCAGACTGAGGCTGGAATCTCAAATAAAATGAACCTGTTTTTCCTGCCTGGAAACATCTCAGGACTTCCAAGCGATCTGGTGTCATATTGCCAGCAGTGTTGGGCAAGTGATTTATTCCATGGTTTTGGTATCTTTTTTCTTTTTATCTCTCTATGTGAGTAGTTCAGGATGTCTTCAAATATACAGCTTGATCAGATTTCTTCAATGAAATGATGGCAGGGCTCCTTTCCAGTCCATGATCATTATACTAGGAGAATGAGATTTCTGCAGTACAGAGCTGTGCTATAGTTTCTGTCCCTATACTTCCTTTGTGCCCCTCTTGGCTGAACTAAGAGCTTTCAGAAGTTACTGTAAGAACGCCTGGGCAAATGTGTGCTAGGAGTTTGGTTGCTTAATGTGTGTCATTAACAGTTGTTCAAAGTAAAAAGAGCAGTAGACTTGGCTGAGTCAAATGCTATCCATCTTTTTGCACGGATGATGTATCTTTAGCTCACTAAGAATGTATAACTCTGTGAAGCAGGGGACAGTGCACGTGGATAGATGTATATTAAATGTATGCACAAGGTGGGAGGGAAATGCTGGAGGCAGCTGGGGAATTTTCTGCCCACCTGGGCAGAGTTCAGGTTTAGAATGAAGTAGCAAGAAAGAAACAGTAAAGGTACGGTGAAAAATGGGATTTGATGACAATGGGAAAATTGTCTTAAAATAATTGAATATACTCTTTAAATGCTTGATGTATCAGACAGTAAGTTGCAGCAGAGTGTTTTAGAAATATAGTTCATTGCAAAATAATAATAGTAATAGCAATAATAATAAATATATATAGTTCAGAGAAGTGTTTCCCTCTTGGCAGACAGCTAAAGAAATTCACTAAACAAAGAACAGAGTGGCCTCTCAATAAACATAATCCATGTGAACAGGTTTGGGGTGGAAACCAACAATAACTACGGGCAGCAATGCATAAATGTGCTGACACTTTCTATTATGAGACTCAATTCTCACTTTTTGATAACTTTGCTACTTTTGTTCACTTTGGTTCCATTCTCCCCCCACAGTTTTTCTTCAGTTTGGGTTTGGAAACTTTCTGCTGCGGATCATGGTTAGGGGTGGAGGTCTCTGAATTTATTAGCCCTGATTCTAACAACAGCCCATGCAAGGGGCCAAAATATTCCAAGTTTTTTTCCTCCAAAATGTTTTAAAAACCTGGAAGCTCATCCAAGTGTTACATTAAAAGGAAAGTGAGGCTCTAAAGGGGAGCACCAAGGAATTTGAAAATGTTATGGAGTCACTTGCCCTGATCTGTTGGCCATATGGCCCATGAGCCCCAGCTTGTCTGCCTGGCAGAGTGGTTGTCTAATATCATTGCAAGAAGTCAAGAGATTATAATGCCGTATAATACTAGATTTTCCATTTTAGCCTGGGAGAAAAAAAAAAGATCTGTAAAAATATGACTTTCACATTACAATTTCGCTTGAAATATTTATTGCTGTTTGTGCATAGCTTCGGCAGTGGAGAGAATCTCCCATTACAGCTTTGTTATGACTATTTCAGTGAGGATCATCACTTAAATCCACAAATGGCTTTTGGTGCCTAAATATCTCTTCTGTTTAAATCCAACTTACAGACTCCTCTGACAATCACTGATGTCCTTCATAGCCATCATATTCTCTTGCAGATCCATATTCTTCACGTTTCTACCCAAGCCCTGGATCTACCTTTCTATTTTCTGCCTCTTGCCAGATCTCGTCCCTTAGAAGAGCACAAACTGGTACCCAGCTTCCAGGAGTTCATCAAAACCGCTTCCCCCAAAGCACCATCAATTAAATAGTTGTTAGAAGGTGCTAAATCCTAGAAATGCCTGTTCCAAGCGCAAACAAAACCAGAGAAGTCTCAGTGCTGCTGCTGCAAGTTTCCAAGGAATCCAAGGAAGCAAATTGATGTAGGCACTTGGATTTAGGCTGTCTGCAAAGGAAAATTTCAGCAACTTAGCTCTGCCAGTGTAATTATACACCTACAGGTACAACTCTTCACATGAGCACTTGCAGGCAGCTGAGTTTTTTTGTTTTATCTTGCACTGCGTTTAAAGCAAAGACACTAAACTGGAAAAAGCATCTGTAGGAAGGAACTTGAGTGGGAGTTGTACTGGTAAAATTATAACGGCGGTATAATTATCCTGATCAATTTTCCATATAAAACAGACTTCAGAAGAACTCATTTGTTAAACAGTATGTAAGCCTCAGCCTTTACTCTTGTGGCGTCTCTGTTCACCAATCAACATAATGAACATAGGCAATTAAGGTGCACCAGGAACCTGGCTACATTTCCTGAAGGCATTTCCCAATGTCCAAATGCTTGATTTGCAAAATTAACGAGCTGCTAAGGTCCCTTGGTATAAATCAGCACATCTCCACTGACTTCAACTGAGATCCTCTTACACAGACCGGCTGAAGTTGGGTTCTTTTGTACACCACGGTCTGCTCTAGGAAGCAGAATTATGGTTATTTTCAATATTTACATCTTGATCCTAGAAGTTAATTTGGACAGTGTAACCAATGATTGAATTAAATAGCAGCCTCGGCACAACCGTAAGCACTTGTGCTGAGAAAAAATGGCACTTTTCTACAGCGTGAGCTCTGCATAGCGAGGTGCCATTCTCTGCTCTACCCTAATGGCCAGTCTCAGAGACCCCAGTTTTCATCCAAACAAATTTCTTCCCACAAAACTACATAAAAGCTGTAGGATTGAGCCCCCCAGAAGCCAGGAACCAGCACTGCCTCCTCATTAGCAGTAGGATATAATAGTAGCAGTGGTACATTTGCCATTTGCTAGGTGAATGCCATTTAAATATATAAAAGATTCTGGTACTTGATTGTTCAGCAGCAGAAAGCGAATTGATGTCAAGTCCTTTGCTCACAACTGTGTTGGCTAATGCTGCCCTCAGGGGGTGAGTCTCTTTCTAAAACCTGAAGTGTTTATGGCTGATTTGAATGAAAGTGATTTGCTCAAAAACCTTCCCGGTATTTAGTGGTTTGAGCGTTAGAGGACCGGCCCTACTCCTACAAAGGATCTGATTTCAATTCTCTACTTTGTTCCAGAAAAGCATGGAGAGAAGAAAGAATGCAAGGAGCAGTATGAGAGGTGCAGCGTGTCCTGTTTTAGCAGCAGTTTGACCCACAGCTTCGTTCCCCTGCTGCAGGGACCTGGCTTTGCTCAGGAGCAGCATTAATTTGTAGGCAAAAAGGGACACAGGGATCTGAATTTGGCCAGTGTGGGGCAGGTTGCATAGGTCCAGAGAAAAGGGATGAAGGTGATGAGAAATCTAGAAAGCTGTGGGATGCTTAAGCTCTGGTAGGAAGGGTGAGGAGGTGAGAACAGAATGATGCTCAGTCCAAGGGCATCTTTAAAAGGACAGTGAGAACTGAGCACTGAGATGGGCTCTAACACCAGTTTTATACTCCCATCTCTGTGCATGTCTGTGATCATAGACACCATTGCATACATGGCTTAACCATTTGGCTCTGTACAGTCACTGCTGGCAGAAGCACCTGGGAGGTCAGAGGTGGTATCTGGGACTATGGGGAAAGCTGGGAATGTTTCAGGGGGCAAAACCACCATGAAATTGCATCCTCATGTTTTAGGTACTGATTGAAGGTTCAGCAGCACAGAGACTTTTTGAAGAGCCCAGCACATTTCCAGAAAGAGCTGCATTTCTTGCAGTGTGCAAATAGGCCAAGCTGAGTGTCCTTCATAGAACAAGGACACTGAAGCATTTCAGATGCAGAATTTACAGCATTTTTAATGACCTGTTCTTTACTCACATTCATTATTTAGGTCTGACTGTGTCAGAAACCTGAATATTTCTCTTTATTCTTAGAGACAGATACCATTGCTGAATTGGAAGTTTTTCATCTGGTATTTACCTTGAACTGACCTCTGTCTCTCCTGCTTACATGAACACTGATATACACTAAAACAGATCCAGAGCTGTTATCTGTTTCATTCTGTGTGAAGAACAGAGACTCTAAGCCCTTTTCTGTCACTGATGGAGCCGGAATTGGTTCCATAGGAGGACATGAGGATGGTCAGAGGGCTGGAGCACCTCTGCTACAAATCGAAGCTGAGAGAGTTGAGATCAGGCTGGAGAAGAGAAGGCTCTGGGGAGACCTCCATGCTGTGTATGTCTGCACAGCAAGGAGCCAACCAACAGAGGGTCTGAATTTGATAATCTCACAAGTTTTTTCCTATGGTGACAGTAGAGACATAGACGCTTCCATGTAGAGGCAATTGTTTTAGCTCATGTTTCTTATTTCATGAGTTCTAATGCATTCATTTTAATTTCTTGCTATGATAAAGTCTTTAAAGGTTGCATGTCAGAAATGTGCATAGAAGAATGTCAATCTTGGATGCATTCTGTGGATGGAGATAGTGTTTTATGACCCGAGTCTGGGATGGAACGACAGGGACAAGTCTCATCCTGCATCTGCAGGTACGTAAGAAAAAGCCTTTTACCTTTATAACAAGTCTGAGCTGCAGCCCGAGTTCTGGGAAAAAAAATGACTGATGGGGACCTAGCAACCTTTGGTATTTTAGTTCTCGTCTTACAGTATCCATAGGCAATTAACATTCTGCAACCTCCTTCAGAGGTACTCGTGCTCCTTTAGAAATACGTATGTTCTTTTTGGGAATCTGACAGATTCTGCCAAGTCACCGCGTCGCTTCAATTCAGTGCTCAGAACGGCTGTTTTCCAGTCAGGAAAAAAAAATTAGAAGATATATATTTCTGTTTCGGAGCTTTATAGCTTGGCTCAATCCAGCTCCGAGGGAACTCCTATGGCTGTGCTCCTAAAAATCCCACTGGAAATGGGATTGCTATGGAAGATGAGCATCCACACAGCAACTCCTTGGCTATCCAAAGGAGACCTGCGAGTGAATCAGTGCTGTGTGGGTCGAGCGTCCAGCAGTGTTTCTGGCTTTGAAAATACATTTGATTTCTTATCTCTGCGGATATCAGACAATATTCTGCATTGTGAAGAGAGTGTAGAAATCATGTGTGTGAATTCCAGCACAGTAAGTGAAGGAAAAAAAGCCTCCAAGGAAATAAAATCTTTAAGTGGACTTTCAGAATTTAATGCGGGTTTTGTTTGATTGCAAATGAAAACCATGTGGAGGCTCTGCGGAAAAGATCTCAGGGATATTTTCTTTTTTTCTTACTTTAAGTGGTCTTTCAAAATTAAATGCTAAAAGACACTGGTCTGTGCACGCAGATGGGGCACCGAGACGTGGCTAACTGCAGTGGTGTGCCATTCAGTAATGTGAGAAATCTCTGCCTTTAAAGGAGGCTAAGGACTCCAAAGGCACAGTCTGGGGTGAGATGTAACCCGTTGGTGTTCTTTGGGTTTATTTTTCCTGACAAACCTTTAGACCTGAGAACTTGTAGCTGTGTGGGTGGGACGCAGGATTTGGAAATGGTGTTTCTAAGCACAGATTTGGTGACTGCCACTAAATTGTTTTGTCAGGATGATCAGGTACGTTTTGCCTTTCCAACGAACCCACTAACACGGCCTGCCCGACTTTTTGTCTTTTCTTCACATAGTAATGTTAGAATTGTGGAATTGTTTGAGTTGGAAGGGACCTTAAAGGCCATCAGGTCCCACTCCCTGCAGCGCTCAGGGACACCCACAGCTCCATCAGTGCTCAGAGCTCCATCCCCGACCTCAAATGCCTGCAGGGATGGGGCACCACCACCCCATGCAACCCATGCAGTGCCTCACCATCTTTGTATGCGATTGTTCTTTCTAATTCTTAAAACTTTCAGAAAATAATAGATTACTAAATGAAATATCGTTACAGGCAGCAGAGAGTTGGAGGAGAACTCAGTGGGCCAAATGACTGACGGCAGTGTTTGTCCTTAAAGAAGAACTCATGGTGTGAGGCCCAGGACTGTCTGAGTGGTGATGTTCAGTGCCACATTGCCAAAGTGTGTGTGAAGATGTGTGTGTGTATAAACACTTGCGGGTGTTTTTTTACAATCAGCACAGCATGCAAATATGTATTTCTGCTGAAATTATGTTCAAACAGTCAAAGTAGAAACAGATGTATTGAAAATATAAATACAGGGCTTGATAAATATTTTATCATCAAATATTTCAGAAATGTCATCTTTAAAAACATGAAAATTCAGCCTCAGGAAGACCAAAATATTTAATCACTCTCACAAAGTTCTTAAAAGGGAATCTCTTTCTATCAAATTCCTTCTGAATAAAAGAATGAATTTCCAGGTGCTGTGAGCTATATTTATTTTAATCAAAATCAGTCAGTTAAAGGAGATAGAATAATCAGTGAGGTCATTATTAAGCGAGATAACAACTTCTGAATGAATACTCTCATTAATCTAATTATAAAATGGAATGGTATCCTACTAATCAGGCTGTTAATTGAATCACAGAACATGTAAGGCTGTAATCACAGTTATTCGAACCACGCCGGGCTCAAAGCACAAAAGAGACCCAGAGCCTCTGGTGGAGACCATGTTTGCTCTGCAGAGCAGTTTCTGGCTGACAGTGGGGTTTGTTGAAGGCCTGGTTTCTTAGAGGAAGCTGCTCAGGTGGCTGTTTGGATACACAGCCATCAGGAGCATCCTAGAGGATGGGACCCTGGGCAGCCTGACCTGGTGGCTGGCAGCCCTTCCCATGGCTGGCAGGTTTGTAGATGGATAATCTCTAAGATCCCCTCCAACCAAAGCCGTTCTGGGATTTTCTGAGGTTGTTTTGCTCAGGATGGAAAGCTAAAAATTCTGCATCTCTAATTGGTACCAGGTGAGTGAGGAATGCTTGATTGTTTTAGAACATATACCAACAAATATATGCACTGGAGCTTGATGAAAAGCTAAAGTGACATACCCCTGAGTGAGCTTTCCAAACAGTGTAACAGGTTGTTAAACATTTGAGAAGAAAGATAACATTGTACAAATTGTATAGAAAATAGGCAGCAGAACCACTGAACCAGCCAGGAATGGATTTCAATGGGAGAGGAGGTGCATTTCTGTATTTTCACCCTGTATCTTCCTACATTTTTTGCTCATAAATTCTTTCCAAAGTCTGATCTCGCAATCTATTTCTTTGAAGAAAAAGAGAGAGAGAGAGAAAGAGAAAAGGATTTTTCTTCTACTTATTAACGCCTGCTAAGAATTTTCACAGCTATTAGTAAAAACAGAGGATTTTATTTCACTTCAGCAGATCCGGGAGCCAACTGCCGTCCCACCAGACATGTTTTGAAATTTCCAGTAAAAATACATTGTCACAAATAATATGGAAAGTGCAGTTCATTACAGCGCTCAGCCCACGTGTTCTGTTCTCTGTTCCACAGCCTTTTGAAATACCAAATAAATTTGGATTTAAATAAAGGAAGAATGGTCACTCGGAACCAATCCCATAATGAATCTTCCTTCCTGAGAGGAAGATCATGACATGAAGATCCTATGAGAGATGAAGTAAGTATGAAAGGACAGGGATCAGGTGGGAGCTGCACAGAGGTAGGGCTTATTTTCTAGTGCTGAGTGCTGAGGCAGGAACAGACATCATTATTTTCTATTTTTTTTTTTTGGATGAAAACTAAGAATTTCTTGAGTAGCTTAAAGGAAACACTTGCTTTTGAGACTGGCTGGGACCAGGCACACCAATGGGATGTTCACGGACAGAGGATGCATGATAGCACATGAAAGATGCAACATAATGAATTGTAAGATGTGGTTGCACACATAAATCTCCCCCTATCTCAGGCTTCCATGCTGCTTCATAAATCTTTCTACTAATTAAAAGTGACCAGAATCTCTAGGCAGAATATGATCTGGCCTAGCACTGATAGCCTGCTGTGAGGACACCTTCAGCCAGTTCTTTACACTTTGAAACCCACTCACCATTTCGCAGCATGATCTCTGAAGCCAGGCTGGTCTGATGTTCCCACCAGCAGCAGCTGCCTGTTCGATGCCTTCTGTGACTCAGAGGAATTGTTCAATAAGTGAGAGAAAAAGCTTCTTCTGTGAGAGATGGGAATTGGTGTTTAAATAGTCCGTATCACCAGTGAGGAATGGCTGAGGTGGGCTGCTGGAGAATCAGCTGGAGACTGTTGCACTATTGTGAGTCTCAGGGTACTATTCAAATTTGGAATTGAAGCTTCCATCATTTGGGAGAGTTTTCAACCCTTCATAGTTGCTCTGCTTTCCTTAATTCCATACATCATGCCGTACTGCACAACATCTTGATCATGAGTTGAGTGGAGGGTGAATTTGTTGAGCAACGTAAGGACTTTTCATTTGAAAAGTCACATACCTGACCTGAGAGAGAAAGCAATCAGTGTCCCCTTCCTGAGATACTTCATTGCTGCACATCATTCTCTAATACTGGAGTAACAGACATACAGGCAGTTCTGGAGAAATTAAAGTTCAAGAACACTGGGAGCAATTTGAGAGCATTGAAATTTGGGATATCAAACACTTATGTGAGAGCATTAGCCAAGATGTAATCCTGCTTACCCAAATCAGCCTAATATACAGAGAGAATTCTAAGTGTAGGTTTCTCCTGCCAAGTTATGCCCCAGGCCATGCTGAAAGCTTGAATGTGTCCAAGGAAAGAATCCAGAGGCAATGATCCAGAATCAAAACTGATTTCATTTGGCTTGTTGAGGAGAATGATGTTCCAGATGATGGTGGTTTCTTACTTACAGTAGTTGGAGGTGGTTTGTGTCTTATCTCAGACATTTACCACCATCATTTCTGTGCTTTAGGAACTGGAACCTTTTGTAGCTTAATAGCATTTGTAGCTTTTGTCTTCAGCACAGCCCTCTCACTCCAGGCCCCAGGTAAATCTTCCCTGCCTTTCCTGCCCATCAGACAACCCTCACGGTATCACCTGGGATAAGCATCATCCCTCTCCTGCCCCTTGACTCCCACCCCACAGCAGCAAAGCTCAGGCTCTTGCTCAGAGGCGAAGGCAGTGATTTGCTGCACTAAGGGCATGTGGGGCCCTCAGAACAGGCAAAGCCACTCCGAGAACATTCAGAGTGCTGAGTACACACTGGGGCACTGCTACATCTGAACAAGTTTTGCAGAAGACACTGACAAGGCACTCAGGGCCAAATTCGGGTGTGCTCACTGCCATCAGCTTAGCTGACTCGCTGATGTGGGTGTGTATCTGCAAGATGAAGGGTGAAGCACTGGAGATAAAGAAGAAAATCCACCATTATTAAACATTCCCTTCCACCATTTACCAAATCACATAATACTGATACTCTCACTATTTCGCCTCAGGAAAGGCATGGTGTGTTAAAATTAACAGCGATTCTATATTCATTGCAGGCTCCTAATTAACCAGGCTGGGCCGTACTGCTCCAGCCAGATAATTCCCCAATATTTAGCCATTAGTTCTTTCCAATTTGGCCTGCTGCTGCTTCTGGCAAGTTTTGTCTCATAAACAATTACGCTGAATGCCAGATGTCCCAATAGACTGCTCTACTTTCACTCGCGGCTGTCTCATCAGGCCAGCTTTGCTGGAGCTGGGGAGACAGTTTGACATTTGACATCCGTGTGTGTATAAAGCGAAGGGTCAGCCAGAATCCCAGCGAGGACTTTTAATTACAGCTGAACACACACACTGGTATCACAGCTATTTTCTGCACCCACGTTTCATGCTCCGAGGAGGACCTGAGCTCCTGCCATCCCCTTATTCCTCTTGAGTCTGATTTGCACTGGAGAAGGATTTGGAGATGGTGACCTGGATATGGGGACTGGCAAGGGATGTATTAGTGTGAAGCACACTGATGAAGCACATATTTTTCTCTGCAGGGAGGAGCGGCTGGACCAAAGTGCTGTTTATTATTTACTTCAAAGCAAACTTCACAAAAGACGTGTCTATTACATGAAGAAACTTTTAGAGCTGAAAAGGCTTCATTTACCTTAATGCAGAGGAACACAGTTCCCAGCTGAAATTTCCTGAGAGAGAGTCCCACGAGATTCAGAAAGAAGCAAAGAATGTGCATTTTAATATAATATTCTTTCAGATTTTCACATGAAACACTGCATGTTTTTATGCTCGGCGCGGCAGCTTACTTTTATTTTAAAATAAACAAGCTCGGGTTTAATGGAAGGGCACTTGTTGACAGACAGATTAATTTCTCGCTGAAGAAACACAGAAAAAGCACAGGTAAATTCCTGATACGAGTGTTTTAAGATAAAAGGCTGATGGTATTTCATATTTCTGAGCTGCTGGTTTAAGCAGATGTGAATTGATCCAGCTGAAGCAGTTGATGCTGGTTCCAGGGCAAATAGTGCAGTGGTGTCCATGGGTATGGGCTGTGGAGATGTGGTGGTAGCACTCAGGAGTGAGATAGATAGAACTTCACTGTCGTTTATTATCAAGTTGAGAAATAAAGGAGCTTTTCCACTCTCCCAGCATTGCTAAGATATCCACAGATGTCCACCCTGCCCTAATCAGGCAGAAGCTGGTAACACTTGCTCCTAATGATGGGCATTGCCTAGTTTAGATCATGGTCCAAGAAAAAGTGAGCCCCTGAGGTCCTCCCAAGTGCCTGTCCTCTCTCTGCCCTTAGAACTGGGTTCTGCTTGGAAAGCACCAAAAGGAAATGTCATTTCCTCCTCCTGCTGGGGCTGTTCTGGTCAGAGCAGAGGCCGGTCCCCTTCCAATGGGGTTAGCACCACAACACACTGCATTCTGCAGGATGTCCTACACCAGCTGTGACAGGTGATTCAGCTTCCCCAGCATTCTCCCACCTGCATTATATTTGACTGTCAGAGGCAATTACTGACAGATAGCTTTATGCTGGATTATTTTAGTTCTGACAAAAGGAGGGATCTATTTATTAGTCTGCAGGTGAGGTTCCTGGTTTCAGAGGGCAAATAAGCCAAGTGGGCTAAGATGACTGCCCTGAGCAGCTCAGAGACATAAGTGAGAAAGCAGTGGGAAGACACTGAAATCCAATATGCAATAGAGTCTGCAGTGGGCTCCCAAGGTAAGTGGAAAAATCCTGGGAGTTTGGGCTCTGGGTTTAACGCAGTGAATAACCTCATCCAAAAGTCTGTGAGGATGGAGCAGATGGGCTGCAAGGACAAGAAGAGACAACTGAGCAGCAAATAAACCTATATCTTGAATCTCAGAAAGTGCAGAAAAAAAGTGAGAATTGGTAAAAGTCAAGCTGAGTTAAAGCTGAATTGAAGTGAATTGTAAAAGACTTGCTCGTGTTATGAATAAGATGAGAAGAAAGGAAAGGAAGGAGCGTATTTGCTGATCAGTGATGGTGAGGATTAAGGATTTTTTGGATACGGTCCCAAAATTACAGATATATTTTGTGTCAGATTTCAGTAATGAAGAAAATGCTGAATGCAGAAGAAACAGCAGGATTCTGCTGTGAGAGAGGGCTTGAAAATGGAGCTAGGTGTCTCAATGGAGGAGTGACTTCTGGACAACTCAGAGCATGGGAGGGAGCTGAGGGCCATGCAGTCTGTCTTGGACCACTGAAAATAGCCAGAACATCAAATCCAGACACAGCCATAAATCCACCAAGGGAGAAATAATTAATTAACCAATTAATTAAACTTACTTTGCTTTTTATTCCAGTTAAACTTGTAAATTAAAACTAGCACGACAGCTAAGATAACAGTAATTAGGAAGGCAGTCAGGTATACACTGGGATTTTAAGATGAAATTTGCAACCCAGAATATAAAATTGAACCAGAGGTCCTTGTCTACCTTATCGGAGTCATTTCCTTCTTCTTCCCAGGCCTGGGGCAGCATTATAGCACCTGTGATTCTACAGGAGGATAAGGGAAAGGGGATCCGCCTTTCTGCAGACTGAGCAGAGCGCATTGGACAGGTTCCCACTGAAGGTGATGCCCAGAGATGTGTTTCAAATGCATCGTAAAGAATTTTAATGTCTCAAAATGAAAAAAATCTCCAAAGCTTCTTTCTTCTTCCCTCAAATTATTAGGAAATAATTCCCAGGTAGGTGAAAGTTCCCACTGCTGATAACGATCCTACATCTGTCACAGCTCTGATGGACTCGGAGCCCATCCTTGAGCTGATCAATGTCAGAAGAACCATTTCTGTGCTTTTTGCATGCTTGAAAACTTTTCAGAACGGTGCCATCATCAGGAATTATTTTTCCCCTTATATTTACGCAACATATTATTGTGACTTTAAAATTGAAATGAAAATGTAGTTTGGGACACAGGACACTGTATAATGCATTCACTCATCTGCGTATTAGAATTTAG
Organism: Coturnix japonica; assembly: GCF_054131305.1. Classification (NCBI taxonomy): domain Eukaryota; kingdom Metazoa; phylum Chordata; class Aves; order Galliformes; family Phasianidae; genus Coturnix; species Coturnix japonica. The sequence goes on from NC_140683.1 coordinate 10,702,920, forward strand.
AAAGCAACAAATGATCATTTATTTTTATTATAAGGAGAGCTGGCAGAGCTGCTTCAGGTTGCCTGACAACTCTGCTTCAAAACATCACTCTGCATCTCTTAAAGCCTTGCCCAATCCTGAGCATTTTGTCAGGAACTTTCCAAGTTGAGTTCCTGCCTCAGATTGATGCTTTCAATACAAATATTCTTTGGAAACTGAAACTCAAATAGGTTGATTGTCTCTTCGGACACAATTATGGGAAATATATTGCTATGCTGATGTCTTAAAGCTCTTGAAGTTTTTCTGTGTGTGTGTTGAATGACTCTGATGGCTTCACGGTTGGGAAGTGTGACAGTCTGGCTAGATGTGTGTTTTATTGCTGCTATGGACAAGAGCCAGGTGTGTATATATTGTGTTCTACAGGACAACATAATCTTCAGAGCATGGAAACCTGCAGAGAAAATCTGCTGGATCTTCCTGTCTCCATGACAAAGGTGGAATCTTCACCTGTGGTGAAGAGCTGCTTGGAGAGCAGAGGGCTTTGAGCTGAGCACATCCCTGCCCAACTATGTTGTCCCCTGTAGAGCAGGAAGATGGGGATGATGCGTGTAGACACATAGTGGAGGGACCCACATCTGTGTTCTGCTCCCAGGAGCTGCCAGCAGGGAGGAAGGGTTCTGTGCTGTGCACATGGGGTGACTTCAGTGTGTTCCTAGGCGTTTCCCATGGCTGCCTACCTTTCTATTAAAAAAAATGACTAATTAGAATTTTCTTTCTGCATTTGGCTTTGGAAAAAAAAAAAAAATTAAAAATGCATAAGCCCCTCTGTACTGCATATGTATATTTTATTGCTGTATAATTGGGATCTTCATTAGTTCCCTGGGTGGCGAAGTGACAGGCTTTTCATGTGATACAGACACTAATGCACTGCGATACGCTTCCCTTTTATTTTTTTTCTCCAAGATGCTCATTGCTAAACACATGCAATGCTCCCTAATAAGGATTTATGCATAAAGCCTCTTTTTTTGGGCAACGCTCTCCACTGTAGCACCATTGAAAGGCTCTGACTGCAGCAGGAGCGGGGGTGGGAGGGCCACTTGGAGATGGAGAAAGTATTAATCACGTTAATCCCAAACCCCGGGGTATAATTGCTGCTGCTCTCAAAACAAAATGTTACTTTTATCTAAATTACTAAAGTGGGAAAAGTGCAATCCAGTTTAATTTAGCACTGGTTGAGAGGGAAGGGAGCAGCGGGGATCTGGGCACCAGCACCGTCCCCGTCTCGGTGAGGACCTGAGATCTTCCAAAGCCAGAGGTGGCTCACCTGGAACCACCAGGGATGGCAGGGGAATCAAAGGGCTGATGAAAGCTGTAGGTGGAAGGCAGACAATGCTGTGAGGGAGAGGAGATTCCCAGTCATCTTCTTCATCTCTTTTTCTGCCAGAATTCAAGATCTTCCCTTCCTCAGGAGCCCAAGGAAGTTTTTGTTTCACTACTCAGGACCTTCACTTCTCAATTTCAAGTTTAATATGCTGATTTGTGTTTCAAATCAAGACCAAGATGTTTTTGTCTTGCTTCAGAGTGTTAATTTCAAATGGAATTTCTCATTCCAAAGATACCAAGTTTAATAAATTAACATCGCCTTTTGGGAAAATGGATACCCTTTGTACCAGCATCTGGCCCACAAGGAGGTCAGTCAGTTACTCTATTTCAATTGCCCCTTGGTCCTGGTAGCTGATATTTGTCAAGACAAAAATACCAATAAGCCTTTCCTATCCAATTCTTCTCTGGTTCACTGGGCTCTGTTTTCTCTCCATCCTTCTGGTTCTATCCCACCACTTTTTGAGCTCAGATATTCTCTCACACCAGATCTGATTTCTCACCCCCCTGCACAGTGACTCTGAAGTGTTTGCAGCTGGAGGAGACACAACTTAGATTTAGCAGGAAGAAAGCGAAGTGCAAGACAATGTGTTCACAGTTACAGGTGGTGAAGGGCACATCTCTTCACGTGGAATCTGGGCCAGCTGTGCAACAAAGGATCTCCATCCATCTACATTTAATAGACTGCTGGGGACATCAGAGGGAATTCATTGGGTAAGATTTTGATGCCTTCAAGATCCACAGATGACCAAACTCACTGTGCAGGAGGCTGACCCACTATTTATTAGTTCAAATGGGCTTCACTTCTGTGCAGTTCTGATGTCCCACCACATGAAAGTTTTTGCAATTCGTTCTGACAAGGTCTTAAAATAATAATATTAATAATAATAATGCAATATGCTTCTGCAGGACATACTGCTTTCCTGTCCACAACCGACCCTGTGCTTACCAGGAGCAAACAGCCTGGCAAAAGGAGATTTCAGTGCAAAAAAAACAGTGTGAGAATGGGGAGGAAAGCCAAGTGCAGATACTCTCAAGGGCTGGTCCTCTGCTCAGAGCTTGTGTCAGTGATGCTTGTTCAGTGATTCATGATAAGCTCATTAGAACATGGAGTTACTGGGAAAAAAACTCCTCCACACCAAGTAATGTGCTCCTGTCACTGTTGAATTGGATCTGACGCCAGCATACATTTTAAACCGTGCATTTTTTAATTCTAAAAACACTGTTGACAAATACATGTCCCAGTTTTTTAAGACTGATCGTATTTCTGTTCTCTAAGCAGAATAAAGATCAGCTCTTCCCTTTGTTGTCAGGAATTCTAATTCGCTGCTGCCCACTACTGTAATCAGTGCTTTTATTAAACAGGATATCAGGATGGGATAACACTGAAGGAACAGACATCCTGGGTCAGGTCCATCTACCCATTACAAAGTGCTGTCAATGGTCACCAGAGGATGCTCAGGAGAAACAGAGAAGCAGGGCTGGTGTCTGGTGAGCCCCATCTCCCAGCAGGTGTCATTGTTTAGTGTTGTTCTGCACTGTTTGATGTCAGATCCCACCCTTCTCATCCATGAGTCTGTTCCACTGCTTTCTGGTCCTGTTTGCACCTTTGGGTTCACCAATGTGCTCAGCCATTGTGTTACTGGCTGTAACTGTGTGATCCTTAGTGGTTTTGTACCCCTTGCTTTATCCCTAGAGATGCTGACTGAAGGTTTTAGAGTTCTCTGCTCCGTGCTGACAGTTCTCTGCTCACTGTGTCAGTGTCATTCATGATTTTGTGGCCCTGGCTCTGTTTAATTTACCACTGTAGACAGATTCCCCCCAGCTCCAGCATTACTCTCTTGACATATAAATGTCTCTGATTGTGATTCTATGATTCCTCTTTTACCATCTTCCATTTTCTGGTGCCTGTGTGGATAGAAGAGATGGGTTACCCAGCACTGTTAATAGGCTGGAATTTCATTTTTTCATTTCTTCACGGCTCTTTGGAAAATAACATCTGGTCTCTATGAATTTTTATTACTCAATTTTTAATTTCAACCCTAAAATATAAAGCAATTCTTTACACCCATCCCTTGTAATGAAAGTTTCCCATGTGGGAACATTACTGGATTCCTCTGTTTATTTAACTTTCCTGTTGAACTATTCCTTCCATTGTTGTCCCTCTGACTTTTCAACTTCCATGGGTTCACAGGCCCCGCAGCATTTGCTCACCTCCTCGTGCTCGAAAAAATGTAAATGCCTTTAGCGAGTGCTTCCTTAAGCACAGAACTTTTGGCCCACATTAATGGTTTTACATTAACTTGCAAGAATTTATTTTCCCCATCTGAAAGGTATCTTGTTAGTTCAAGTCAGTTCAAGTCACTTCTTTTACGGCTGCTCCATAACCATGACCAGAATTATTTCTGTTCATTAAAAGTTTTTAGTCCTGTTCCAGAGCTTCCAATATAACGTCTTTTAAAAGTATCCCCACTACTTCCAATCATTTTACCCTTTTAGCCATTCCTCTAAATTCCCTTTTAACTGGTCTCCTCTTTTTTGTTGGGTTTTTTTTTCTTTTTTGGTAGATTCCTTTCAAACCATATCAGAGTTATTTCTGTTTTTTCCCCACACACTCCTGCAGAGTTCTGAACTTCAGTCTGTTATGGTCACTCTTGCGGAGCTGCGTTTTGATGGCTGGACCTTGAACCGGCTCTCCCACACTGCTCCACACTACATCAAAAGTTGCTTCTCCTCTTTCATACTCTCTGAAGGAAGTCACTTTCTCTGCCTGAAAACGTAGGCTCACACCTCACCCCTTTCTAACAGTCACTGATCACCATAGGGGTAATTGAAGTCTACTTCTAATATGACTCAGTGCTTGCTGACCTCACAAAGACCACCACCATTATCTTTTCTTAGCACAAGAAGATGAGCTAGACCCCTTATGAGATCACTGAGTCCATAAGTCTGACAGATCCTCCCTGTTATGTCATCCATATGGGGACATCACATGTTGTGATTACCATTTTGTGGTGTCTGTTGGCAAGTGTCCTCTTCTGGATGTCCACACATCTCTCTTGAATGACCACAATCAGACAGAAGTCCAAATCTTAGGTTACTGGGGGAAAAATAGTGATGTGTGCTGTGATTGGATTGTGTTTGTTAAATTTCATTAAGGATGAATGCAAAAAAAAAACCCAGAATTAATTCCTCAGAACCACCAGATGAAGGTATAGCAAAAGCACTTGAAATGATTGCTGGAGAATTTTGGTGTCCTGCCAATAATTTCTCCAGCAAAAGATAATTTAGAAATTGAGCCAAACCAGTCAACAAAACTCAGTGAGTTCTGTGAGGATCAGGACCTGAACAATTTGACCAGGGAAGAAATGCTCTTTTCTCGTGTCTCTGATTTTCAGTATGAGGAAATGAACTGACTGGGGACACCAAGGAGTTAACGACATTAGATTAAATCTTTAGACCAGGTGGCCTAAACCAGTCTGCATCCAGGTGGCTTACTGCTGTTACTGAGAGTCAGAGGAGAACCAGGTGCTGTGGAGACTGGGGGCATTAGTTTCCTATAAGGGTGGAGAAGTAGAAAATGATGCTCTTAAGTGTTAAACCACTGTGAACCTTTCACAGTGGCACTTTTCTTTCACCACTCTTCACATAAGAAGAGTGTCACATAAGTCACCTGACATCACTTTGGTTCCATGACCAAGTGACTGAAATGTTTATACATGGGAGGAAAAGAAATCCACTGTAATTAGGCCCCTCAATCCTTGGCACATCCAGGCAGAAAAGCCAGAAGATCCCTCTGTGCTGCTGAGATGGGTTTCTGCCCATCAGAGAAGGCTCTTCTCCTGCAAAACAGCAAATCCATGAGCACATCTTGCAGGAAATAAACCTGGGTTCTGAAAAGGAGCCTTGGGGAGAACTCAGAGAATACTCACCTTTCCTCAGGACTTTCTTCCAGCATTTAATCACCTCCACTGTTCAAACCTCGTGGCTTTTTCAGTCTGAGTTTTCCCAGCTTCAGCTCCCAGCTATTAGCTCTTATTATGCCTTTCTCCATTAAATTCAAGAGCCCTTTAGTACCTGGTATTTCCTCCCCACGAAGGTACTTACACGCTAATCAAGTCACCTCTCACTCGCCCTTTCTACAGTCTAAACAGACTGTGCTTCTTAAATCATTCCACGTAGGGACTTTCTTTTTTCCCAGTCCTCAGATGATTCTCATGGCTCTTTCCTGCAGCTCCTCCAGTTCCTGTACCCTTCTATAAGTGCAAATATCAGACTGGTGACTTGTAACCAGGGGTTATTAAAGGTATATTCATCTGTAAAAGAAGGCAGTTAATTGGAGCTTTCCTATGTAGTATTTTTTACTCTATTTGCAAAGCAGGGCTGAGTGTGTAACAGAGGGTGTTGGATCATGTGAAGGTGCTGGTGGTGGAGCTGATGCTATGAACCAACTTGCTGTTTCTCAGCCCATCATTCCCTTGGAATAAGGATTTCATGTGGTGCTGTTGGCTCAGATTCTTTTCAGACTTCTCTCTCTCTTTAAAAATAAATGTGTGTGTATGAAAAGCATTTGTAATTATCATATAGCGCAGCACATTAGTACAGATACAGCTACAGTCTTGTCACTTTGTAGTGATAATGGTGTATTGTTGGGTGTTGCATTTCTCCTATAATGACAGCCATAAAGCAACACTAATGCCTGGCAGCCTGCATGCACTGATACACTGTTATTTTACTACAAATATTAGGGTAAATACAACAGATTCATGCATGTACTATATACACAGTTTGATTAGAGGACAACACATGGGGATGCCAAGCAAACCACACCAGATGGGCTGAGGGCAAGGGGAAAACCCACTATTCCTGGGTGATCCTTCTTCAGACCTCAGGGGCTGCGCGAGCTGGGGGTAATATTTGCACCTATACTCCCACCTGCTCTGCAAACAGCCGAGAAACATCAACCACACACTTTGACACCATTCTGTAGAGACTTGATGGGAGTTCAGCTGCATCTGACACGAATTTCCCACTGCATGCAGACCCCCAGCATCCAGCCCAGCACTCAGCTCTCAGCCTATTTCTGTGCTTTCAGCTGCAGGCAAGGTCAGCAGGACTAATTTGATGGAGGAGCCGGGATTTTCTCCTGATGCTTGATGCCAGCTGCACTATTTCTGTAACATTCACTGAAGAAACCCACTTGGAAGTAGAGGCAGAGCCCAGAAAACATTGTAAAGTATTTGCTTCCAGCAGAACTGAACCAAGAGCTGGAAACCAGGTGATGAGTGGAGATGGTGACACCACCTGTAGGGAATGGTTCTTCCTTACCCAAATTCTCATGATAAAGTATAAACATCTCATTTCCTTCCACCACTGACCCGGGCTTCAGCACTTCAGTTCTTGGCAGCTTTTCTCCTCTCCAGGTGACATCAGGTGAATGCCCATCTGCTGCAGCAGTGTGTGGCCCCACAGAGGGTCCAGGTATGCACACACAAAGCGCACAGTGCAGGAGACAGGGCACTGCAAGGAGGATGTGCTATGGGCAGCCCTGGGCATTCTGGCTGTCTGCCATTCAGTCCAGCCCCACCTAAATGAGAATCTTTATTCCTGCAAATGTTTCAGAGCTGAGAAAATTAAGGAAACCAATATATAGTGGTGACCTTCAGACAGGAGTATACCCTATAGAGTCTGTATTCCAGGAGATACTGTATACTGAGCCACAGCGTTATGATGTCACGTGCTGTTCTCCTATAATTAAAGGTCTGTCAGTGTTTCCACTGTAAACTCAATTTTTAGGGGTTTATAACTTTCCTTTAGAGAGTGAACAGCAATGACCTGTTTCTGCATTCTAAGCAGGTTTTAAGGTCATTATGTGAGTGTTAACGTTCCGTTACATTATATTGTAATGAAATGAGTCTTTCAGAGTAAAAGCATTTCACACTATTGGCAAAAATGAGCGTATTCATCTTAATTTTTGCATCTACTTAATTTCAGGAGTTTTTATAATTAAATGTTTGGTTGCACTGGCAAATAGAGGGAGCAAATCCTTGTCATCGTGAAAACAATCCCATCCCATCTGTGTGCTCTGCTGGGGAGGAATGAAAACAGCTTTATAGGGAACTTCTTAAAAAGCCAAATGATGATTTTTCCATGCTGGAGGAGCAGATGGGTATTATTTTCTCAGTGCACTCGCAGGCAGTTGGTGGCCCCCCCAGCCAGTGTATGGCAATCACCTGCATGAGAATCGTGCACTTCCTGAGGTCGTTCCTGCAGTGTTTGTAAAGGACACTGTCACGTTTTGCAGGATTCCCATTGGGATCATGCAGCACCTCCTTGGCCAGCAGTCAGGTTGAGGTGAGTGCTGCTGGTGGGTTGTCCCAATGTCCCCTCCAGCAGTGCTCCTCTTGCACCTGACCAGGCACCTGGAGAGGGTGGTTCTCCTGTTTGATGTCACTGTCTGAGCTCACTCTGTTTCTCATCTGCACCTACAAGAGAAATGCCATGAAGGAGGTTATGGTAGGTCATGCATTCCAGTGCCTTACAAGCAGCCAGTTTTACTAGTTCTACCAAGAAGAGTTTTTGAAGTTCTTTTCAAGATAGAGCTCTTCCTCTCTCAGGACAGGAGTGTCCCTGCTGCCAGCCAAGGGTCTGGTGCAACAAACAGGTATCCCACCTCCAGGGACAGATCGCCTCATCTCTGCACAGAAAGGAGTGCAGAGCTCCCAATGGAACACAGGGTACGGGAGGGCTGTCTCAGGGGATGGCCCCATGTATCTGTGTGCAGCTGACACCAATGCCCTGGGCCAGGGCAGGGAGCACTGCAGAGCAGTCCCTCTTTGTCAGAGTTCACATGATTAATGAAATATTTCTGCTCCTACAGCTTTAATTCATTCAATGAAGCTCAGAAGCTTCTGATAATAAGACCTAATTTATAATTAGGCTTTATCAGTAATCAGTTAATTTATAGAACCCTAATTCTCATGAAGGTATTTCAGAAGCTTTGCTTATTATATTGCAGAGCTGATGTCCGCAGACAACCAAATCAGGACGATAGGATAGAAACAAATTTCAGGGTAATCCTGCTGTATGAATGCTCTATTTATTTACTTCACATTTTGTGCAGTAGCTGTAATACCGTGTATCAATTCTGCAGGCAGCCTTCCCTGTGCATTTAACAAGGGGAACACCAGGATACATGCTGAGATGTGTGGTCCATGCAAGGGAAGGGATGCAGAGGGCAGGGATAGGTGCATCAGGGCTCTGTGCACTGATCCAGCACTGCTTTCCACCAAGATGGTCTGAGCACACTCTTCCATCCAAGAGAGAATCGTAACATTCAGCAACTTTAAATCTTGAGCATTTCACATGCACCGTCTGCCTCGGGGGAACAATCTCACAGCAGAAGCAAACCTCACCCCAACGGAAAGCCCCAGCTCTCATTGGGAGGTCCCATATAACAGATATCTGCAAAAAATCCTTGTGGACTTGCCCATGCAACCCCACCCATAGAGGAGCTCCCTTGTCGGCACCCAGCCTGCTGCGCCCCTCGCTCCTCCCATGGGTCTGCCAGTGGGAGCCCAACTGCAGCCACACTGCAGTGATACCAACTGAGTGACTGTATCTGAAAGCTCACAAAGCTGTAAACAAACAAGTCTTCCAGGTAACGTGAAAGAAACCTGAAAAGAGAGAGTTGTCCTATATTATTCTCAACTTGTTCTCAGCAAAAATATGCAGAAAGCACATTTCCATATGGAGGATGTTTCATTAGCTGACAAAGATGAGCCAAATAACTCAGTCTCTTTTCTTTGCTAAAGATGCAGCAGCTATTTTAAGTAGTTGGGAGTTCACAGTTATCTACTCCTGCACCTTTGTTTAAATTGATTTGCAGTGGTGCTTTATTGACCTCCCTCCATAAAACAGCTGAAAGAAATCAAAATTAGAGCTCATTAGAAGATTCAGAACAAGCGTCAGCCAAACCGTGAGCTTTATCCACCCCGCCACCTGGAGCAAACTGCAGCCTGAGCTTCCGTCTGACTGTTCCATTATCTGCTGTGTTGTGTTCATTATTGCTCTGCTTTGAGGGTGTGGATCCACCGCTTCCAAAGCAAGGACCCAACCAGGAGCACCATGCAGGGTGATGCTCCATGCTGCCGTACAATGCACACAACCACCCTCTTACTTCTGTGGTCCCATTCTAAGGTGTTCCCTGCAGATATTCCCTATGTTAATTTTAATCCCTGCTTTTTGCAGGCCATGTGCCACAAATGTTCTGGTCAGAGCAGCAGTTCCAGCCTCCATAAGAACACTCTGTCTTCACAGACTTGTACCTTTTCCCAAAACTCTCCTCTTGGAATAAATGTGTTTTGCGGAAAGTTGGAGGGAAATCAATCTGGCCACATTTGCACGAGGAGAGAAGGGGAAAAGCAAACTATTTTCCTACCTTGGAAAAAAAAAAAGAGAGAAAGAAAATTATGTTTTTCATGCAATGCAAAATGTTAACATCTCCAGAAACAGGCTAATCCTAAGAGTACCAAGAAAGAGAGAACTCTGCCTCTTTCTTGAACAGTCTATTCCCTTTTCATCATTTCAAGGTATCGCTTTTAAGCCACACTAAGATCCCTGTTACTGGGTTTCATCAGCGTGACACAATTCAGAATGTTTTGGTATTCATTCTGATTGGAAATAAATGGTACACAAAATGTGGTGCTCCAACTGAGATAGAAGTAAACACAGACTGCCAAATTACTGCAGCTCAATGAGATGCTGCTCATCAGCTGAGCTGCAGGCGCTGGCCTTGCGTGTACCCCTTTGAAGTGCAATGCACTCATGTAAGCCACCCTAAGAGGCTTTAGGTGGGGATTCTTGTTTGGGCAAGGCTTCACAATGGCTGGTGCTGGGATGCTGGAGAATTAGGTGGCTGCTTTGCTCATGTTTCCCTCCTGTCCTTGCCTCCAGTTGAGTCTCTACTTCATAGACGAGCTCTAAACAACATCTCCGAGCTTTTATCTGCAGGTGACAAACAGAGGCATACAAACTGGATTGGCAGGAACACAAAGAAGGCTTTCATCTCATCATTGCACGAGGCACTTACAGTAACTTCTCAAGGAAAAAAAGAGATTATGCATCAACATTGTGAGCATAAAGACAATTTAAAAGGGATGTTAAGAAACTTCATGTCAGGAAAATATAGAACATCTGCAAACAGTCGAGTATTCGGCAATAAGCTACGTCAACAATCCTGGAGGAACAAGCCTATTTTTTGGTGGTGACAGTCCCGTTGAGTATCCCAGAGGAGATTTTAACTGGCTAAAGTGCTTCTTATGGTCAGACAAGAAAGGTTGGTGGGGTGTAAGGAGACACCTCCAGGCCGGCACTGTGAGTTGAGCCACACACTGCTGCATGAGGCATATTGCTCACACCTGCTCTGATGCCCATGTGCAAGTCACAAGTGGTCTCCCCACTTGGATGCTCAAGCAGGATCACAAAACACAGTGCTAACTGGCTTTGTCTGTGGGGCAATTGTGGATGCCTCATCCCTGCAGACAGCCAAGGTCAGGCTGTTGGGGATCTGAGCACAGATGGAGCTGTGGGTATCCCTGTGCACTGCAGGGGATGGGACCAGATGGCTTTTAAGTGTCCCTTCCAACTCAAAAAGTCCTATGATTCTGTAATTCCCAGTGCTCCCACATCACGCAGGTCAATGGGAGGAAGCAGCAGCTGGGGGTGAGCACATCTTTGCCACTTCATCTGTTTGAACACGAGCCCATTCCCAGCAGGGCAGGGAGGACAAGGAGTGCCAGGGGAGCAGTGATGGTCACCACACAGCCCACATGAGCGAGAGATGCTGCCAGCATGTGCTGGCTGGGTAGAAACCAATATTTCAGCTGCAATGTTTTTAACAGCAGTGGGCAATGAAGGGTGTGAATTTTCTGACTCACAGCAGATGCCTGGTGCTGTTTTAAGCACCTAGATGTTTGGCAGTGCTTACTCTCGACTACCCCAAACACCAGCATGCTGCTGATTCTGGGACTGCCTGCATTTAGCACCCTCTGCACAGGAAGATGTCTCTGCCATCTGCTCATGGTGCCAGGCCTGGCCTGACGCTCACCCCCTGGAGATGTCTCCAGTCCCTGCTGCTTTTCCAGCTGCAGCTGATTGTTGAAATGTTGATTTCTCCCTATCTCTTTCCCCCCCCCCCTAAAGGGTGCCTTCCCATGAGCTCAGAATGCCATCCAGGACTCCTTTCCCCACTCTATTGTGGCCCCAAGGGATGGGTGGGTGACAGCAGGAACTGTCCCCATGCAGTTCTGGCTGTGGATTGAGATGGGTTATGGGAGGGAGAGGTGCTCACTATGTGCAGGAGGCTGTGAGTTTGTTTCTGTGAAGGGCTGTAGTGACCTTTGAGCACCTTGGGAATATCTTTTGGATGTGAATACCTGCTGAAGTTCCCTGGAAGCTTGAAGGCTACTTGGTCTGCTTGGGAACCCTGACAGCTGGAAGCCTTTTGTAGACCAGATGATCCATATACCTTAGCTGCATGTAGGCATCAAGTTCAGAAGAGACGTCTTCCTTTATATGGAGAAATTCCACCCAAGATTTTCACACACAGGCACAGAGATGTGGATGCATAAGTCTCTGCCCCTGTGTTAATTGCTTCGGGCTCTTCCTTTCTAAGCTGAAATGACACAGATGAAGATCTTAAGTACGTGGTCCTTCCTGCCATCAAATGCCTTTCCCAAGTTTTAACTGAATTTCTACTTAATGAATCCAGCTTTGTCATATAGGGGATGTTCCGGCAATAAGATATGACAAGGTGTGAATTATAGTACAATAATTCATGCCTGGAGCATTGTCAGGCACAAGGCTGAAAGCTGAGTACCATCCATGCAACTCAGCGTGAATTATTGCACCATAATTCAAGCCCTGAGGAAACAATAAGGGACTAGCCAGAGACTATCAATATGAAGAAAGAATTGGGTTAAATCTATTAATTTTATTTAGGTTGCTGAATTAAAAAGAAAAATTATACTCTTGTAACATTCCCTCCTGTCCATCCCTGTGTTTTCTTTGCAGAGAAGTGAAATTAAAAAACCAGTAACTTGGCTTAATGTGGAATGGGAGAGCAGAGAGGGCTGTTCGGGCTCCTGGAGGGCAGCTCCAGAGCCGAGGGCAGAGCAGCTGGCAGCTACCTGCTCAGTTTTCCCTCTTCCCTGCTTTAAATATTCAACACTTATCACTGGATCCTAAAGTGTTTCACAAACTTAGCACAAAGGATGGATGTGGATCAGTTCACCTGCCCGGCTGAGCTCAAAGGAGGGCACCAAGCATGACCATGGGAGTGCATTCAGTGAGGGCAGACGTGAGGAAGGGGTCGTTCTATCACGTAGGGTGACAGGATATTTAAGGCCATCCAGAGCAAATTTTATGTGATCATTTGGACCTCATTTACCCAATCAGTATAGATTTCATTTTGAAATGTAACCAGGATAATTGATTGCTTGCTTTTTTTTCTTTTTTTTTTTTTTTAATTTTATTTTCAGACAGCTATTGATTTTTGAATAATTATTCTAATTATTTTTCATGTAGCTATCTTTCTATCTCTCTTACCAGGCAGCCTGATGCAGCCTTGGAATTATGGACAGCCTTGGACAGATGCTCTGCATGTAGATGTCCACCAGCCGTGGGGGGACGCACCTCGTGAAGGCTGCAGAGCCTGGATGAGCCCAGCTTCTCCTCATCTCCAGGGCTGCTGTGTCCCTAAGTCACCTGCAGACATGAGCACAGAAAGCTTCAACACACCTATCCCAGCCTTCAAGGCTGCAGGAGATACCAACTCTGCCCCAGCCCTGCTCCTGCCAATACCTGCAATGGATTCCCTGTAAAACTGAGCCTTGCTTCTATTGATTTATTTACCCTATCACTCACAGTGCTGTTCAAAGATGCCAAACAAGAACAGGGCTCCTTTCCCAGGATTTGCACAGGCATAAGATGTGATCTCAGCTCCAAAGACTAAAAGCAGTCACTTTTTTCAGTCTAAAATCAGCCAATAGGAAATAATAACGGTAGAAATACAATGGCAATGTTGATTAAAAAGTCAGTTGTCTTCAATAAGATTGATTTTTTAAATCTCCAGTTTTCATTACGCTCCTCAAAATTCTGAATTATCCTAATTGATCAAAAATATTTCAAAACATCTTTATGACTTAGCACTGTACAGATGGGCTCCATGGGAATCCCTCCATTATTCTGATGGTAACACAGTTTGCCAGCTCTTCCATTCGTACCCATTTGTGCATGCACAGCAATGGAGCTGGGTGTGCTGGAAGGTCTCTGGAAGGGCTGGAAGATCTTCATAAGAAACCGATGGGGTTGTGAGCATAGAGAAGCAAGGCAAGAAGTTATAGGAGAAGAAATGGTTGTGGTAACTGTCCATAAACAAGACGATGTGGCAATTCATGCTGTATTGATAAGCAGCAATGTGAGCACGGTGCAGCGTGGTGTCTAGCTTTGTGGGTAAAGGCTGGCTGCATGCTGGCACACAGCATCGCACCCCATGCTGGGTGTGCAGGGCACCCAAAGGAAACTTGCTCTTTTCTGCAGGACATTATTGCAGGAGATGAACAGCAGAGACCTCCTGCAGGCAGCAATAAAACATTGGTGGCATCTCTCAAAATTATAGATGATCATTTTCTAATGCAGAAAGGATGGCACCTAACGCGAGGTAACGCTATTTTAGACCTTGTGATGATGGATAAAGATGAATTGATCACTGAACTAGAAATCGGTGGTTGCCTAGAGACTGGTGATCATGACCTGATTACATTAATTATGGGATAATAAAAGACAGTCCCAAGCAGTAATATACATACCTGGTGCTTCTCCCGGGATCTGTTCAGCTGAATAAAGAGAAGACTCTCAAAGAGCTCCATAAATAGGGAAAAAATTGTGACCAGCAATTATCAGACTACCACTACAGCCTGCATTAACACGCTCTGGTCAGAGCTGCTGTTATCTCAACCCTTGGAGCCCCACGTTGGGCACCAAATGGCCTGTTGAGGTTTAATCCAGCAGGAGGCTCAGCACCACTCATCCTCCATCACCCAGTGGGGAAACAACAAGTAGAACTCGGGAGCTGAGATAAAACCACTAAGATAAAAGGGAAAGGACAGTAGTTGTGAATATATATTTATGACTGCATACAACAAGTGATGCACAAGCAGTTGCTCACCACCCCCTGACTGATGCTCAGCCAGCACCCTGAGCAGCGTAAGAGAGGAGATGAACTTCCCCCCTTTGGAACTCCTCCGCTCCCAGCACAGCGCAGTCTGCCTTGCTGCAGGACGTAAAATGCAGGTTTCTGGAATGCCAAGAAGGTAATTTAAATGTTAAAACATTTGTGATCGCATAAATGGCAATGTATTATTCCAATTGAATCGTAGTGGGGTTAATCTGACCTTAATAGAATACTACTAATAATTTATATTATTATCTTTAATAATATTAATTCTACTTAATTTTTTTCCCCCATTCACTTTGCTCGTTTAAGGGCAGCTCTGCTGAGCCTCCGAGCGCTCAGCTCTTGGTGTGCAGCACTCACTTATCATTTGCACAAGCGGGGATTCCAGCAGGCAATTTTCAGAGAAATAAAGATCATCTTTTAGAGAAAGGAACTTTAAAGAAATAAAATTACAGTATTAAATAAGTAGATATTAATGTGTCATATTTAGAATATAAAACAACCCATAATCTGTTCCGAAGTCTCTTCCACCTAAACATATACTTCTTTATCCTTCCAGAGGAATCCTTTATGCTGCTGTTTAACTTACTAGGCACCTCCCTGTCTTTCTTGTATTGGAGGCCCCAGACCTGGATGCAGCACTGCAGATGGGGCCTCACAAGGGCAGAGCAGAGAGGGACAATCACCTCCCAGTTCCTGCTGGCCACCCCTCTTCTGATGGAGCCCAGGATCCCATTTGCTTTCCAAGCTACAGGAGCACACTGTCTGCTCAAATGAAGCTTTTCATCCACCAGGACCCCCAGGTCCTTCTCTGCAGGGCTACTATTGCTCCTCCCAGTCTGTATATATGCCTGGGATTCCAGGGTACTTGGTTCATCTCTGCAGGGTAGCAAACTTCAGTGAGAGCAGAGCAATGGGAGCTATTATCATCATTAAAGAAATGCTAAATTTGGGGAAGAATGGGGATTTACTGCATGCTGTGCCAGGCTCCTGCCAGGTGGGCAGCAGCTGTGGCCAAGCACAAGTGACATCTGTGTCACATCTGTGTCACATCTGCATCACGCCAGTCGGGCTCATGGCCTCAAACACCCCACGGAAGCTCTGGGTGGTTCCCTGAGGTGATGCTGCCTGTGGTGGCTCCAAGGGCTTCGCTGCCATCCATCGGGACAGTCGTGTTGCCACACATGGTGAATCCATGCGTGGGCCATTGGGAGCAGCACAGCTGAGCACTGACCAAATAACACAAGCTCTCAAACTCATAGAATCACAGAAGCATTAAGGTTGGAAAAGAGCTCTGAGGTCCATTTATCAGCCCATCACCGCCATGCCCACCAGGCCCACCTACCACCTATAGTGCCCATTAATCCACGTCCCTCATGGGAATCATGTCCACCTTTATGGGAACTCTGGGAATCTTTGATGTAAAAGCCCGCAGAGCAGAGCTGCTGAATGAACCTCCAGCTGCCGGGCAGAATCTCTTAAGAGACCATTCATTGTAAAATAAGTGAAATTTATATGTAAGATTTCAGAGGGTATTAATTACACAGGAAGGTTGCAGGGTCTGTATTATTCCGTTAATAGGATCTTCGGGAGAGAGAAATAGACAGTTCTGACACAACACGTAAGATTTGTTAAAGGGTCGATGTTTAATTAGTTTTAACTGATACATGAATTAATGAATTTGCAGATACACACCCAGGACACGCATTCGACATCCAGAAAGTAGGTGCTGGGCTTTTGGAGAGAACACTGTGCCACAAGCAGATCGCACGCCTGCCTGAAGTGCACAATTCAACTGCGCTGTAACTGCAGGTCCCTGAATAGCGATTTCCATAATTACACAATTAGAACAGAAAGGCTCCGTTTGAGGCATGCAGATATCCTTAATTCTGCTCTGCCACGACGCTGTGAAGAGGAGAGAGATGAGCCCGATGATGGGCCCAGAAAGCTGCGGTTCCCCCATCACACTCAGCTGATGGCTGCGTGTTACAGCACAGCAGAGCCGGGATTTCCTGCTCCAACTCCACGCGCTGCTCTAAAGCACAACTTTAACTTCCCATTTCTTCCGTTTATGTGACTTAGCACCAGGATAACGGCGGATCGCTTTAATCTCATTTACCCCCAAATAGCGGTGATACATCTCTGGTATAAACTCCTTCTTAACATAACATCTCTCCAGGAATATCAATACCGCATACGACTTTTCAATTAAAGCAGAAACTCAACCTTTTCTGTCTGAAGAACATTTTTGTTATCTTTTTCTAAGCTTACAGCACCTGATGTGTGGATAAAGAGCCCGTCTTCTGGGGATTTTCAGCTAAATCTATTATTTAAATCCCATTTATTAAGGTTCTTTGCTTCCGTGCATGAATTTTCCTGGACACCTTTTCCTGCTGAATGCAATCCTCAACTCCTTACATGGAGAGATACAAGGAGAAGTGGTTTGAAACTGAAGGAGGGCAGGTTTAGGTTGGATGTCAGGGGGAAGTTCTTTACTGTGAGAGTGGGGAGGTGCTGGAACAGCTGCCCAGAGAGGCTGTGGGTGCCCCGTCCATCCCTGGAGGCTTTTAATGTTGGATGGGGCCCTGGGCAGCCTGGGCTGGTATGAAATGTGGAGGTTGGTGGCTCTGTCTGCAGCAGAACTGAGCTTCGTGATCCCTGAGGTCCATTCTGTGATTGTGTGACTTTTACCTCCTGCTCCCCACCGTTGTTGAGCACTATTGGTGTCAAGGCACTGCAGAGAGCAGCTGCCCCTGTTGGATGCAAGGGCAAAACTCCAACCCCTGCACACGTCCTGGAGAGCTGCTCAGAGCACCCAGCATCCCAGCAGGGGAGGGCACAAAGAGGATGGCAGCCTGAAAATGAAGGACCAGGAGCAGCTCAGTGCCGCCAAGGACGAACAGAGTCCTACTCTTCCTCTTACATAACCATTGGCAAACATTTCTGATGAGCTGAAACGCCTCAGAGTGAAGAAAATAGAGGGCACTGGGGTCAGGAAGAGCGACGTGGGGATTTTTTTGCTGGTCTCACAAATATCTCTGCAGATAGGGGCGGTTTATAAATATCCATTTTGCCATTTCCTGATTGTGGTTTGCCTTATTTATGGCAGAGCACGAGGAGCGCTCAGCACTTTGCTTGGGCACAGGGCTGGACTGCAGCACTTCAGATGCAGTTTGAACTTTGGAGAGGGCACCGACACAAACAGATCCCTTGCTGCCCATCAGGATGGCCGTGAGTGTGGATGAGTGAGCTCTGAGATGTTTAAACACCATTTGGAGTTGTGCACATCCTCGGGGGGCTCCTGTTGACACCCACAATGGGTTGAAGGAGCTGACAACCCGGGCTTCCATCCCACCTGCTCTCATTCCAGAGCTGTCTCCCATTCCCACCCTCCCCACCACCTCCCATCCCCTTTGCTTTTATTCAGCTCTGATGGTTGAGCATTTTGGAGCATTTCAGAACAAAATCCCCATGAAAGAGGCAAAAAAAAAAACCCTAATAGTATTTCACAATGTCTGGGAAGCTGCTTTCAGTGTGGGCAAGGGGAATGAAGGCAGCGCCCGGCCCACAGCTGTGGGGGCTCTGCGGGCCGGGGAAACCCAGCAGCACAGATAGTTTGATTAATGCCATTAATGGCAATTTGTTGGCAATGCTTCGCAAAGGTGATAAATGCCAGGTGGGTGTGAGATCTAATGATGCACCCAGTGAGTGCTGAGTGTTTGCCATGGGAGAAGTGCCACTTCTTCAAGGGATCTTTTCTTATTTTTTCTTCTTTATCTCCTTCTTTTTTCTTTTTTTCTTTTTCTTTTTTTTTTTATGCCGTGCAAATGCTGCCGGGCAGCGCTGAGCGCAGCGGGGATGTGCGGGGTAAAAGCGCTTTGGCAGGGGGAGACGGGACGAGTTTCCCGTGAGGATGGAGAAAGGCTTTAACAGTGTGAGACTCCTCGCACACGGGGAGGAGGGGGCACTGCGCGTTGGAGCTCCGGGGCTCGGCGCTGCCGGGCGCTCTGCAGGTTCTGCCGCCCGCTTCTCCTCGCGGGGCCGCGCCCGTCCCGTCCCGCGGCGGATCCCGGCTTCTCCCCGCCATCCAAACCCGGAGCCGCTTTTCCTCCCCGCGGAGCGGAGCCCCGAGCTCCGTTGTGCCGCGGTCGGGCCGTAGCGGGGCAGAGCGGCGCTGCACCGGAGCGGGGCCGGGCCGGGGCCGCGCGGGGGCGGAGGGGCATCGCGGGGCCGTCCGGAGCGCGGCGCGGCTCCGCGCTGGGCCAGACTCAGCCCCTTTCTCCCGGCGCCGCCGGCTGCGAGCGCTGCGGCTGGAGCTGCCCCCAGAGCGGCTCCGTGATGGCGGCGGCGGCGCGGGTTCGGCAGCGGGAGGCGCCCGCCCAGCCCTGCGCGCCGCGCCGCTAGCGGCAGCGCCCGTGTGCCCGCGGCGGCCGCCCCGGCCCATGCCCCCGGGGGGAAGGGGGGCTGCAGCAGCCCGGCGAGCCGCCCACCCGCACAGCGGGGGCATCGCCCCCACTCGCCGCTCCTGGGAGGGCGGAAAGGAGGCAGCGGCGGCGGAGGCATTGTGCGCGGCGGATCGCAGGCCCCGGCGGCGCGGGGCTCGGCTGCCTCCCGCCCCAGCCCCATGAACCGGCCGGACGGCTCCGCTGCGGCGGCGGCGACGGGAGCGCAGGTACGAGGCGGCCGGGCCGGGGCGGCGTGTCCCCCGGGGGGGGGGTGTGGGGGTGGGGGGTGGAAGGCGGAGGGAGCGGGGAGGGAAGGAGGGAAGGAGGGCGGCAGCCGCAGCCGCCCCGTCGCGGAGCCCCCGCCGGCGGCGCTTTGGTGCAGTGCGCGGGGGGCGCCGCCGGGGCGACGAGCCCGGTTCGGCCGCGGCCCAAAACGGCCCGTCCGCGGTGCGCGGAAAACAAAGCGGCGCCCGGAGCGGCCATGGCGGGGACAGCCCGGCCGAGCGATGCCTCCGCGGCCCGGCCCGCTCCCCCACCGCCCTGCCCGGCCCCGCGTCCCTCCCGGAGCTTCTCCCCCCTCCATCCCCGCTCCGAGTCCCGGTTTTAATCCCCCCCCTTCCGACCCTCCTCATTTTCCCCCCGAGCTCTAAGCTGCTTTTCTGGTTATTTTGTTTTTTTGTTTTTTTTCTAAATTTTTTAATTTTTTTTTTTTTAATTTTTTAAAAATATTTTTCCATTAAAACGACGCCACCTACAGGAGAGCATCCCGAAAATGGGGGAAAATTAAAATTGAAAAAAAAAAAAAAAAAAAAAAGGAAAAAAAAAAGGGAAAAAAAAAAAAAGCAATATTGGGCTATTTGTGAATGAGCAGAAAGTTGGGGCGGGGGGGGCACAGCTCTTAGTGCTATTTCTAAGCCAAAGCTGGAATGTGGAGATGAAAATTGAGCTGAATTTGAATGAATTTTGGGTGTTTTTTTTTCCTTTTTTTTTTTTTCCTTTTTTTTTTCCCCTTTTTTTTGTGTTTTTTTTTTTTTTTTTTTTTCTTTTTTCCCCACTGCTCTCCTTTGGATCCCGTTTTTTATTGGGGGTGTTGCTCGCTGTGTCTCTGGGCGTTGTGCCGGGGGGAGCTCATGGAGTTTCCTGGGGGCGGCCCCTCGGAAGATTCACTTTCCCAAAGTGGGCGAATTGCTGCCGCGGAGCAATTAGGAATTGCGCCTCATTGTAATTTTGAACTTGCTCGCTGCGCCACAATCGGGCTTTGCTGCAGTGCTGGGGGCGGCCGGTGTCACACCGAGTTGTGCAGGAAAATTGGAGCGTGCAGAATTTGCTGCGGACACACCCCGGAGTGTTTCATTGCTGTTGTGTGTCCGTTTATTTGTTTATTTATGTGTTTATTTTTTCTGGGGGGGGGATTTTGGCTTTGATGCAGAACTGCCCTTAAACAATAAAGGTGCTGAGCGCAGCCCGGGGGCGGGCAGAGCCGGGGCTCAGATGGCAGATTGGATTTTGAATTTCTTGGCTTTCCGGCTGGATTCTGCTGCCATCATTAAAACACTTTCCAGTATTTAATTTCCTATTTCGTTTCTGAAAAGGAAAAAAAAAAAAAAAAAAAAAAAAAAAAAAAAAAAAAAAAAAGAAAAGAAAAAAAAAAAGCAAAATTTCCACAGTTTTTTCCCTTTTTTTTTCATTTTTTTCTTTTTTCTTTTTTTTTCATTTTTTCTGCTTTTTCATTTTTTTCCTTTTTTTCCTTTTTTTCTCATTTTTATCTCTTTTCTTTTTTTCTTTTTTAATTTTTTTCTTTTTTTCCCATTTTTTTCCTTTTTTTTTTTCCTTTTTTTTTTCTTTTTTTTTTTCCTTTTTTGTTTTTTTTTCCTCGCTTTTCTCAACACTGCAACAACTCCAGATCCGGTGTTTCTGCTCTGTCTCTGCACACGTTAGTGGGAGCTCCGCCATGACATTGTGAACGTGCATAATGAACGATCCGAGGGCAAAACAAAAACAAACCCAACATCTCATTGCAGGTTCAGTTTTTCCTTCCCTTTCCCATCCCCCCCAAATTGCAAATCTGAACTGCTTGCGGCCGGTGCTGGGAGGATGTTTCTCCCAATTTCTCATTGCTTTTTCCCCTGCCCTGCAGAGCCCTGCTTGAGTTTGGGGTGGAAGTCGTTTTCTTCCTCGGTTTCCCTGTTGCTGGACGTGGGGTGCGGTGCTGTTGGAGCAGTTGGGGTTGCGAGGGGAGTGCTGGTTTTTGTAGGGTTGCCCTTGAATCGTGGGGTCTTGGGGTTGATCTTTCACAAATAAATAACAAAAGAGCTCCGCGTCGTGCATTGTTTCAATCAAAAGCAATATGGGAGAAGGGGGAACCCATGGCCTTTCCACCCAAAAGTGGGGGAGGGAGAGGAAGGGGACGATGAGGTCAACGTTGAGTTTTACCAACCTTGACACGGTCTCCTCTCTAAAATGGGGACAAAATAGCAAGATGGCTGGCGCTGCTCTGGGCTCCACAGCTGCTGCAGTTTGTGCAGTTTGCCTTTTTTTTTTTTTCTTTTTTCCTGAAAAAAAAGCTTTTTTTTTTTTTTGCTTTTTTTTTTTTTTTTGCTTTTTTCCTCTTTTTCCCCTTTTTTTGCTGTTTCTGTGGCTCTGTGCACTCCTGCTTCAGGGAAATGAAATTTCAGTCTGGGCAGAATTTTCAAATCTGAATCTCAGAGCTCAGCAAAGTTCCCGTTTTAATTTTTTAATTGGATTCCGCCTTAATTCCATCTTTCCTCGAAATTAAGCTGAAAAATTGGAGGAGCCGGCGCTGCTTCCTCCCCTCTGCTCCTGTTTATTTTGTGTTTCTCATGGGGGGGGTGATGGAAAGGACTGGGATTCCTCCTGGGGGAGCAGCGAGCACTCCCGAATGTCAACTCCATATTTCTTATTGTTGCATTTATTTCCCCCTCCCCCTCCCGTCCCTCTTCCCAAACCTTTTTTAGCACATGCCGGATTAAGGACCACGGTGTGCGGGCAGGGAGGGGGCACAAATTACCCGCTGGGTTTCATTGCTGCTTCCAGGCCGTGAGCCTCAGTGCAGTGCCTGCCCTGTGCTGTTTGACACCAAGAATCCCTCCCTCACCCCCCCAGATTTCACCTATTCTTTAGTTGTACCACAAGAAGCCACTTGGCTTCAGTACTTATTTCTTTACTTATTTATTTATTTTGGTAAATGTTAACTTTATTTCAGATTTCTCTCATTTTCTCCAAGCAGAGCCTTCTGCTGATGCCTTTTCTCCCCCTCTGCCCCCCAGCACCCTCACCTGGAGGGTCGGGGTTGTGCTCTTGGAGGGTGCAGGAGTTGGGGGTGAGTTGAAATGAGTAAGAGATAATGACATATATTCCATTTTGGGGTTGCAAACGACACATTTTAGAGTTTTAGCTCTGAAAATAGCAGTGTTGGGGCTGGTTTCTGTGCTGTGCTGAGGATGAGGGCAGCCTGCAGGTTCTTCTCTGGGCTTTGGGATGCGGTGTCACAGGGCTGTGCTGCAGCTCACAGGGATGCACTTTAGCTCCTTTACTTTCAGCTTCAATCGGTTTCATTGGAACAGCAGCTCCCACCATGTGTTCCACTGGCAAGAGAAAGGCAGAACTGAAGTTACAGCAGGTTTCTCAGTCTCAACTTGCTGCATGCTGCTGTCCTTCCAGGAAGGCCCTTCTGCTTGGTGGTGCTTTTTCTACAGTTTCACATTGCAGTTTGCTTCCAAAGGGGTTTTTTTTACTCTTATTTTTTCCTCTGTGGAATGCTGACCAATATTTATCATTCTAAGTGATGTGAAGTGAAGGAACCAGCCCAGCCCAGCAATACCAGCACAGCTCAGTGCAGGGATGGTGTGTTGCTGCAAAAAGAAGAATTTCAAGCACCCAGTCCTCAGCCAGGGATGAAAATAGACGCAACATTATTACATGGTAGATACTATTTACACAGGCGCTGTATACAATGTTACGATCCTACTCGCAGAACTCCGGGATGATTTAAATGCATTTTGCTGCCGTGATGCTGTAAGTAGTGCTGGTCTCGTTGCAGTCATGTGGGCTGGTGATGCGCAGTCAGTTTGCAGTTGCACAGCACTGAAATCAGGGCTCTGTAAATTAGATTTAATTAATTTCTTTTTATTATTTCATTTTGGCAACCTGTGCTGGGCAGGATCTGGGGTTTGTGCCCTGAAGGTCCTTTAGATTTGGAAGCAATGCGGTGCAGGGCAGAAGGGTAACTCAGCCAGGGGACTTCTATGGCCCTGCTGTGGGTGTGAGTCCTGCTGGGTGTCCTGGCTGGTCTGCACAGGGCTCTGCACTTCATGCTCTGCTCTGCGAGCTGCTCCAGTTCTGCTTGGCCCACGCAGACAATTGTAGTGTGCTGGTTGTGCTGCTTCAGGAGTGGAAGGCCCTAAAGTGGATGGGGTTGATCATACGGTGGTGCCCAGCAACATGTATTTGGCATCTTGAGTGCAGAAATAGGCTCTGCTTTGTAGACAGGGGCACAACTGGTGGCAGAAAGCACCTTTGCAAGGCCTGCGAGTGTGGCCAGAGGCTGTGGTCCATTTTTGGTAAGGAGCAGAAATAAATGGCGCTGGGTGATGTTACTTGTTGTGGTCTCTAGACTTCTGAGCTGTTGTAACTGCAGTGTTAAGGCTTTTGAAGTTGTGTGCTCAGTTTGGGCCTGCTGTGTTTTCTAGGGAAGGAGTTTCTAATTTTTAATGGTCTTTTATGGATTAATCAGCAGTCATCTGCCTCCTTTTCGCTTGTGTTTGGTTCCTTGAATGTCTCTTGATTATTCTGTACTATGTGATGCCAATTTAGTGGTTAACTGGTATGCAAACTACATCTGGACATGTTGACTTTGCATTAACAATCATTGATTTGTCTGGAGCAAGGGAATAGAAATGAATGATGCTGTTTACCATGGATAGTATATGAAAAATAACCATTTGCATCGTATCCTTCAGCAGTGGCAGGCAGCGCTGGTGCAACTTGTCATAGCAGCTCTGCCTCGTCAGCAGTCGCGTGAGAGCTGGATTTTTAAGCTTTAGCACCAGGAGGGGGAAAGAGACACAGGGAAGCAAGATGTGGAAGTCAGAGCAGCTGAACCCGTCGGTCTCTATGGCTGTAGGTGGGTCCACGTGGCTCCTGGATGAAGTCAGGGCAGTGCTGAAGGCTGCTTTGTGGCAGAGCTGCAGGGTTGCTCTGGGGCAGACATGCTGAAGGCCTGGGGTGAAATGCAGTGTGTTGTGATGGGACCAGTGTCACCACACCTGGTGTTCTGCTGGGGCAGCTCTTCTAAGGAATCCTTCTCGGTTGTTGTTTCTCTAACCTGTATTGCCAGGGCACTCCTTAATATGCATGTTAGAAAGGCTTAGCTGGTGCACTGTACCTGTAAAGATTTAATTACATAAGCAAGGTTCCTTGCTTGTAATTTACAGTATTGCTGTTTGTTTCACATCTATATTTGGCTGGCATCACTTGAAAAATGGCATTGGAAGTGGAAAAGCAGTGACTGGAGATGATGTGTATCCTGACGCTGGCTGACAAAGGGGAGAAGCCAATATCAGCTCGCAGAGCAGAGGTGGGGGCTGCATTGAGGAGCCATTGTGTGTAGGAGGAATCAATACCTGTGTGTATGGTTATGCATACAGACGTGTCTGGGAGGCTGGGTCTATTGATGGAGGATGGAGGGCGGGCTCTGGGGAGGCTGGGCACGGCCTGGGCCTTTGGCACTGTACTGGCCAGGCCTCGGGTTGTAAATGTGGGGGCTCGGTGAGCATTGGTATCACACATAGACTCTGGGGATGGTATTGCATGAGCTTCAGCATCTCGACAAGAGGCAGAAGTAAATCAGAAAGGGCTGGTAGGATGCTCAGAGGAACGGAGCACCTCTGTGATGTAAAGCTGAGGATCTGGGGGTGTTCAGCCTGGAGAGGGGAAGGCTGTGGGGAGACCTCATTGCTGCCTTCTTCAGCTTGAGGGGAGCTTACATGTAGCCATGCTGTGATTGTGTGGAACCCAGGTCAGCTCTGTCCATAATGCTGCAGTTTTGTTTTGCCAGGTATGTTCAGGCTGCGAGTAATTTTTTGAGAGTTAATGTTTCACTCTGTGTGGGTGTAGGTGTCCTTCCCTCCTTCCCTGCCTGGAAATAACAGCAGAAGCAAAGTTTTCAGCAGAACTTGGCTGTGCTTGCATTGAAGGCCCGTCATTTAGGTTCTGCTTACAGCGTGGGGAGAACGATTTTAGTATAAGCGTTTCATTGCTCTAGGCCTATTTATGGAAGTATTAAACCTCAGTGCTCAAAACTCTGCAGCCAGAGCCGGCAGTGCTGCAGTGCGGGAGCATCAGAGCGGGGCAGCCCAAACATTGCAGGCATTGGGGTGGAAAGGTCTCGAGGTCTTTGGTCTGTGAGATGTGTCTGGGGCAAGGTGGTGGGGTTGGGATCGTATCGTGTGGTCTGAGGGTGGTGATGCAGTTCCTGCTTCTAGAAATGGGGTGTGGATGTCAGAGGGATGTAGGACTGAGCCCATTGGAGCATCCTCCGCTCAGTGGACTTATTGCCATTTGTAGATGAGAAAAAACATGCCCAAATTGACAAACATAGGAATCCCGCTTCCTGAAACCTTGCATGTATTTAAAGTCTTCTTCTTTTTTTTTTTTTTTATTTTTATTTATTTTTTTTAAATCATCTTAATTGGTTCGTTTGCCAAAAAGTAAATTGACTGAGAATGGCCCATTGCTTTTGGCTTGTGGTGATGTTGTGTGTGTAGCAGTTACACACTGTGAATGTCCAACCCGTGTGTGTTTGTGCTTTCCTCTCTTACAAAGAACTCTCTGGCCTTCCTATTCCAGCACAAACAGTGCTTGTGTTGCAGTTCATGAGGTGATATTTAAAATGTAGAAAATGAAAAGTTGCTGTCTACCTTAAGCAGACAGATGTCTGCGTTTTACAAATTAACCTAATTAAATATATATGTAGAAATCTATGATCCTCGGCTCCGAGCAGAAGATGTGCAATTAGCGGCCATGGAGCCAGGAAGGAATTTTCCATTTGTGTCCTGACTTTTCCTCATAGGATGTGCTTTTTATTTATTTATTTTTTTCCCCCTTTTTCTTTCAATGCTTCAAATTTGGTTCAGCTCAGGAATCCTCACAGGGCTGGTCCTGCAGGGGTTTGTGCTCGTGGTTCAGTTTCCCCACAAGTATTTTGACTGCAGTCATTAAAATGGTTCCTCAGTCCTCTGCTTCAGCTTTTCCCTTTGACTCCGCAGGACAGAGCATTTAATTCTGTTAAGAGAATATTATTATGGGGAAAATACCATTCTGGAGGAAAAATGGCACTGGAATATTTACATTTTTCCAGCGTCTTCCTTCCTCCCACCCAAAAATAGACAAAAAAATTATCTGTCTCCTCTGGATTTATGTCATTTTCAAGTATTAGGCCAGTGTTGTTTCCAAAACACACAGTCCTTCCACCTTAACTCCCTCTATGGCAAGAGGGCCCTTGCGCAATAAATTGGAGGAATAGATTCCATTAATTCATGCTTTCGTACAGAGCTGTTCTGGCATCAGAAATAATACATTTTAGTTTCTTTTCTGCCAAAGTGTTTTTTTTTTCTCTCTTTTATTAATTTAGGTTTGATGGCGTTATAATGGTTTGTTATATAAATAACCATTTGGTGTATTTTGCATCTCAATAGTTGAATGAATTTATTAACAAAAAGCCTTTCTTCCCCTATAAACATCCCCACTGTTACCCACAGGCACTCCTTCCTCGCAGAACCCACCAAGGGAATGACGTTCCCAGCTCAGCTATTTTAATGATCCCACAAACCAAAAAAAGCCATAGGAGGGTTTTTTTTTAAGGCAAATTGCAGAAACTTCTTTTGTTGTTGTGTTGGATTTTTATTTATTTTTTTTTTTTTAGGCCACTGTAACTTCTCAGCTTTTTGCCCAGTTCTTTTTGTTGGGTTTTTCATGTAGTCATAACGGTGAGCTGTAAACTCAGCAACTTTGGGGCTGTTATTTCTTTCTGGGGAAAGAGTCGGGCCTTTAAACGTGACCCAAAATGGAGCAGGACTGACTCAAAGAGTGTCCCAACCCAGCAAGCACGTGGCTCTGGTACAAACTGCTGTGTGAGGACTGTTAAGAATTGTGCACAGAGAAGGTGAGATGTTGGATCATAACCATTTTTTTCCCTCTTGGACACATCTGTGAATTCATCCTCCAGCATTTTCCTTTATCTTTCTGCCCCGCTGCCTTGTACTGCCTGTATTTTGAGGCTTCGTGGAACGTTTGTTTGGGGGGTTACTTCCCCCCAAAGGGTTTGTTTCATTTCCAGTATCTGTTGTCAGTTCTGGTTTTGAAATTGCTCCGAAATTGAATCCCACACTGCCATATCCTGCTACCCCCCATGCCAGAGCCCAGCGAGAATTAAAATAAGGAGGAAAAAAGAAGAATAAAAGGGATGACAGTTATCTGTGAGTTAGAAGTTATCAGGTGCAGCAAATTGATAAAGGAAGTTAAAAAACACAAGGGAAAAAAAATCCGCGACTGTCACTGCAAAGAACAGAAAGAAAATATATCAGGAACAAAAGAAATTCTAATAATGGTTTGTGTAGACTTATCACGACTGAGGAGAGCTAAAACGCATAATAAAGCAGAAAAACTAGACAGGTTTAATAAATATTGCTGTTCCCTATTTGTAAAGAAGAGGCGGGATGTATTCGTAGTGCGTGTGCAGAAGGGGCTGCTGCTGAGCTGGGGGCTGGAGGAGCGTTTCCAGCCAGTGTGGATGGATGTTGTACATGGGTGCTCCTGGGGGGGGGTGGCCGTTGTGCTCCCTTTTCTATTTCATTAGTTTTTGTATCACCTTTTGGGTGTCTTGAGACCATTCCACACAGGTTGGCAGTTGCTGTTGCCACACCATTCTTAGCATGACATCAGGCTGGGGGCAGCAGAGCGTGGGGTGCACAGAGTGCAGGCAGGGAGGTGGTGGGAATGTGGAACAAACTGAGCTTGTTTGTAACAGCAGTGATGGAGGCTGAGCTGAGTGCATGGGGAAGCACTGTGATGTCACACAGCATTTGGCTCCAGCAGCCCCTTGTAGCATCACACTTGTGTGGAACAAGAGGTGGAGGCTCGGGGGTACCCTGGAGACTCAGTGGGGACGTGTTGGTCACCAGCTGGCCCAGGGGGCCCACAGACTTGTGGGGTTCCATCAGGTGAGTTTTGTTGAGTTTGGAGAATCTTGGGATTTGTGCCTTTGGAGGTGATTGCCAAGTGAGGCTGTGAATGCCCCCGTCATGGAGGAATTCAAGGCCAGGCTGGGTAGGGCTGTGAACAACCTGGTCTAGAGGGAGGTGTCCCTGTCTATTGCAGGGGGTTTGAACTAGGTGATCTTACAAGTCCCTTCCATCCAAACCATTCTGTGAGATCCTGTAGGATCCTTTATGGATGGGGAGACGGGACAGACCAGAGAAACCAGAGCAGCCTTGGGGTAGGAAAGGGACATGGCTGCAACAGAAGCAGCAGCACTGAGCCCCTGGGAATGGGGCAGTGCAAACTGTGGGCGTGCAGAGCTTTGTGAAAACCACGATTCTCTTTTTTTATTGCTTATGCATCAATACAATATCCCTATTTTCAATTTTTAAGGGATGTTGAAAAGTTGGAGGAGGCACAGACTGTGGTTGGAGTGAAGCAACTCGGCAAGCTGGGGAAACAGTCCTTGGTGTTTGTTCTGAGGCATTTTGGGACGCGTACCATATTTGGGGGAACTCCCTGACAATAAGAGTGAAGAAAAGTCTCACTTGTTGATTCTGCCTCCATAGAGCTGGTTCTCTTTGTGGAGGGGGGAAAAAGCAGGTACCAAATAACCCTTCATTTTACCAGCCCACAAAGCAAGGGATGATACCTGGAAGCTGAATCCAAACGTTCAGATGAGAAAATGAAAAAAACAAAAATATTTTTAAGAGCAGGAGGTGGAAATGTGGAGCAGCGGGGGAGGTTGGCCATTTGAGCAAACTACCAAGGGAAAGTGTGGGCTCTGCAGATCTCGATGCCTTCACTTATTCTCTGCATCCATGGAGTATGTGCTTCAGTGTTTTCTGGCAGAGCTGAGCGGTTAGAAGGGAGAACTGCTGTTATGTTATAAAGAATGGCTATTCTGTGGTTTAAACAAAAGGTCTCGCTCTCTGTCCCTCTCTTTTGGTATCCTGTTTCCCAGTGTCCAGCAGCAGATGGCTGGGGAAGGATTATAACGAACAGAGAAAATATTGAGTGAGCCTTTAATATACTCGCTCCTGTCAGATAATGGTGTGGGGACTTCCTGAGCCACAGTCTGTCTGAACCTCTGTCATTAGCAAGAGAAACTCAATTACTGTTCCCTGCTCACATCAGCCGTGGTGCTTGGAAGAGCTCCTGTTCTCCAAACCACACCGTGCTCCTGAATCTGCTGAACCAAAGATGGATGTTCATCCTCACACAGCATGGAGCCATCGACTCAGAGTGGCTTTGGTTGGAGGGGACCTTGAAGGTCATCCAGTGCCAACCAACCCAGTCAACCTGTGGGAAGGGTTGTCCCCACCAGCTCCGTTTGCCCAGGGCCTCGAGTGCACCCAGCAGTGCTGGGGTCTCACTGCCCTCTGCAGAAAGGATTTCCCCCTAACATCTAGCTTAAATCTCCCCTCTGTTAGTTTAAAGCTGTTCCCCCTTGTCCTGTCACTCTCAGATCTTGTAAAAATTCAGATCCCCTCCTGCTTGTGAGCTCACTTCAGATGCTGGAAGCATAAGCTGATGCATGCAACCAAAATACAGGCAACTATTTTCTTCCCCTTGGTAGAGATATAACTAATAGGTAACCTCCTGTAACACTGCACAAAAGGCTGTGGTTCTATGATTCTGTTTGTTTACTTTTTCAAGCAGGAAATGATAATAAGTGAGTTAGGGAGCACATGGGACACAGTCATTAATAATCTGCTTCATATCCTTGATGCGGGAATGATGGGTGTAGCACGGAGGGAAGTGCACGGGCAGTGCTGTATCAAGTATGGATTTTTCCTCGTGGTCTGGAAGAGGCTTTGCTCCCTCGTGCAGATGAGAGGGAGACGTATTGGAGGAGGAAATGGGAGGTATCAGCAAACTGTTGTAGAGATCAGAGAGGAAATTTCCTCCGGCTAAATCTGAATTCAGGCAAAAAGCAACGAGTGAGCTGAGGTGGCTAAACGGAGATGTAAACAGTATTAGAGGCAGTAAGCAGTAGGCTTTTAAAGAGTATAAACAGTCTGCAAAGGAGGAGGATTGGAAGATCTATTAAAATAAGCAGAAGGCAGTTAAAAGGATAATTAGGAAGGCAAAAAGAAATAGAGAAGATCTAATTGCTGAGAGTATTTTGACTTCAAAGGGTTCTGTCGATGTATTCAGAGCAGACAGAAACTAGCAGAGGGAACTTGTCCACTAAAGATGGGGATGGCAGCTGGGGGCAGGAGATCCGTAATTGAGCAGCTTAGTGCCTCTGGGAGCTGGTGGGCTGACAGTGCAGATCTGGCCAGTGATGTGTGCTGGGAGCTCCATCATCAGTGAAGAGAGCAGCACAGCACCTGGGCACGTGCATCCTGGGCTGTTTCTGAGCTAGGGAGGTGTGTGCCAGTGACCAAGGAGCTCCAGCTGTCATTGCACAGCACCAGGGCCTGCTTGCTGCCTGTCCTGGTGTGGGTGACCTTGTGCATGAGCCGGTCTGAAAGGCTGAAGCTGTTTGTAAGACTTTCCAGCTGTCAGATGTAGATCTGTGTGTGCGTGCATATGTTTATGTTTTGTGTGTGTGTGTATATATATGTATATATATATATAGTATTTTTACTGGAGCACAAATGTTGTTTGGAAGTGGACATTTGGAGAAAAAGGGCCATTTCGTGTATGTGTGTTTGCTGTGTGCTCCACCTCCCAAACTCTGCCTGTGTGAGCTGAAGTGACGTGTAAATAACAAAGGTGATGCTGCAAATGAAATGCATTGTGGATAGAGCCTTGCAGGTGAGAATCTGGAGACAAATGAAGCAGTGCCTCCATAAGGTCACTGTGTTGGCTTTTCACGGTCCATGGAGGAGTCCTGGAGCTTTGATCAAAGTTGCTTTTCTCAGAGAGCAGCCCTTGTAGCAGAGCCAAAGTGCCACGTGCTCCTCGGTGTACGTAATTAAAAGCCATCATCTATCCCGATGCAGTGCTGCTGGTTAGCGTTTCACTTAGGAAGATGGGTTGGCTTGAATTGCAACAGATTTGGGAGGAAATGAGCAATATGTCAAGTGGCTGCAGTGCTCGGCTCTCGGGCTGCGTTCCTGGGGTGCTGTGGTTGCACGGGCGATTCCTCACCATTGGGTTGAGTTTCCGTGTCAGCGCGTGCTGGGTGGCTGCTGGCACATCTTGACTGCAGGGTGGAATTTGTCTCATTGGGAACGCAACCAGACCCATTGTTGCTGCATTACAGCTCATCCCCTGGAACATTACAGCACTGACACGGAGCCTCGCAGCCTGGTTTGGCTGGGGGCTGCCATCTCCATCTGCTTGGATGAGGCATCCAGCTGTGTGTGGCTCTGCTGCTGCACCAGCTGTGCTCGTGCTTCTGGCCTGCAGAAGCTGGTCACCATTTCCTTGCACAACCCCTCCTTGCTTTGCAGGTGGTGGGATGCCAAAGACCTTCCTCTACCCTCGAGGCTGCTACTGTAACCTGTAGATAAATAGTTGACTCATTTCGTGGTGGCAGTTTCTTTAGTGGGATGCTGTTCTTTTAGCTGTTACACTTTTTAATGTAGTATGGAAATGTTCTAAGTGCCCAGTGCTTAAGTTTTCAAATGGGATTTGAGAGGTTTCACATCCGATGTTATTAGCCCAGATACGAAGTTATTGTCTAGTGAGTGTAAGAGTTCTCCATGCAGAGAAAGGGCTTAGTGCTGATACGCGGCAAGTTCCAGCAGGTCTGGAGTGGTTGTTTTTCATGTGCCCACACTGTTTTAATCTTAAATCCCTTTATTTTCACCTGCATTAAGTGCTAATGAGACCAGGGTGTCATTTGGACAGAATGGGAAATAAAGCAAGACAAGGGCATGCCGCATCTGTCGTCTTGCTCTGTTTCCGTTCTTGCCTCAAATCTGGTATCTTTCAACTGTGTTTCATTCAACCAAATTATGATCAGAGTAAAATGGTAATGGAATCTAAGGGGAGAAAAGTTGAAGTAAAAATTCCCAAACAAACAACAATATCTGGGAGATAGTTGTGCAAAAGTAACGTAGATCTTGAGGAAAAGCTTTTATAATTCAGCAGATGTCATTGGCAGCAAAGGAGGTTGTGTGCTGTACTGCAGGGGGAGAAGAGGGTCCAGAGTCACAAAGCCATCAGCCCAGGCAAGGAAGAGATGAAGGAGAGAGACACAGACTGCGGTGGTGGAGGGATGGTTTGCTGCTGAGCTGTGGGTGCCGTGCTGAGGCTGTGCTGGAGCTGGCACTGCTGCCGTTTTCAAATCACAGCTTGCTTTGGAGTGGAAAGTGAACATATTGCCTATGAGTGTGGCTGCTGCAGAGGACCTGTGCTTGTTCCAGCTTCTCAGAGTGTGTTTATGAGGTGCAAACTCAATATCGGTAACTCACTTGGATGGAGGATGAGCAGACCTTGGGGCTAGCCTGCAGATCTTATAGAAGCACTGGACCTCCAGTCCCTGTGTCCCCCATAGCTTGATAGACCAGGGCTGCCTTGTAGGAGAACTGGGAATACATGAGGTTCATGTAATGAAAACTTGATGTTTTGGGAGACTTGGCCTTGAGTTCTTTGCCTTCCCCGCAGAGGTGGCAGGGTGAACCAGCAGATTGCTGCCCCAGGGGTGTGCTGGCTGCTTTCCTTTGGGCTCAGAAGGAGCCTAAGCAGAGGCTGTGCCTGGAACAAGATATGGCTCGGGTGTGGAGGATCAGCAGTTGAGCAGTGGGGATGAAGCAGCAGGGCTGGTTGTGTGGCTTGGCTTCCATGTGCGGCAGTGCAGGACTTTGTTTCTTTATTATCTACTCCCCTAATTCATTGCATGGAAGTGGAAAAAAATCCTAGAGAAAGTTTCAGATGCTGTGACCTGTCTTTTCTGCTTCTCATGGAAGATAATTGAGAGAGGAAGCTTGAAAATAAGATTATATTTGTTGTCTAGACGGAGTGAAAGCATCTTCCCTTGTTTCTTGAGTCTCCTGGGCAGTGCATCCTTGGGGTTAGGTCTGCTGAGGATGGATGGCAAAGGATCTCATCCGGTGTATTATGATGCTTCTGCTGACAGCAAGAGCAGCAGAGGACTTTGAGGCTGTGTTTGGCAGGGTGAGACGAGGTCATGAGGTTTTATTCCCGTTCATAGACAGATGGCAGGAGGAGCCCAAGCCCAGCTGCATGGCTGAGCGCTGCAGGAAAACCAAGGATGGGATGGGTGTGTAATGTTGCTAAAACCTGACAAATGTAACATGTTGGGGTTCAGCCTTGTCAATGGGAGTCACTGATCTGACTGACTTTCAAAAAGAATGCAAGAATAAAATCTCTCTGCACCTTTTCTCTCTGCCCACTTGCATGCTGTTGAGGAACATCCCTCCAATCAGCCCTAATGGAAACGAGAGGGGAAAGAAAGAGGTGGATGAGTGGAAATCTCTGAACTATGGAGCCTCTGGGACCATGGCGTAGGTGTGAGTGTCTGCATCTCTTTGGGATGTGGGAGGCCACACTGGGCTTCCTTGCTGTGGGACATCCATGGACATTGTTGAGCTCAGTTCCTGGCAGAGGGCAGGGAATGGTGAAACCTTCTGCCTGTAGGGTTGGTGTCACCATGGCTGGTGCCACATACAGTGTCTGTGTGACCTGTTCTGACCCTTCTCCTCTGTCCTGTTCTAGACAGGATTTTCCAGCAGTCCTTTCCTTCAGAGACATTTCAGTTCAGGTCTTGCTGGTTTTGATCCTTCCTTCTTACTGGATTTGGAGTGAAATGTTATTTCTAAAAATAAGATATTTTGTTCCTTCTGTTTCTGCAGATTAATCTGTTTCATTTTTCTTCAGCTGTTCTTTCATGGAAGGATTGTTGGGAGCCTATAAAGGCCAGATAATGTGATTTTCAGTTAAAACTCTCTCTAGTGAGCTTTTGCTAATTGACTTGTTTGCATCACCTGCTACAACAGCCAGCACAGGACTAACAATGCATGAGCTCTCGGTGTTGCCGGGTATGACGTGCATTGCGCTGCTGCAGCCATCAGTGCCGTGCCGGCGTGTTAGCAATTTCTGACCCCCGGCAAAGAGCCCGTGTGAGCCTCCTGCCACGCTGCTGGCTGCCTGCTTGTGTCTTTTGGCACCCAGCAGCAGGATCGTGGCTTTGGAGTGCTCTCCAGCCTCGCTTCATCCCTGGCTGCTGCTGCTCGCGTGGTGTAGCGGTGTGGTGTCGAGCCCGATCCAGCCCATTGACTCGCTGGCTTTGTGGCTGCCTGCTGCATTCGCATTCAGAAGCATCCAGGATTTCCTTTAAAAATAGCTGAGAGATGGAAATGTGCTTTTTGTGAGGAATATTTTCCAAGTGCAAGCTGAAGGCGGAGCAGCGTGTTACAGTGTGTGTAAGTTTGCTGACAGTATTACTGCAGAACTCAAGGAGGTGTGAAGTCCCTTAGCCCTCATTTGTTGGCTGTTAATGACACCTCTGGTCATCTGTGGAGGGGAGGAGTGGGTGGCAGCAATAGGGGCAGGGAGCCCAGCCAACAGCACGCTGCTGCAAAAGGTGGAGGTGCTGCTCCTGCACCTTCTGTCCACACTCTTCTCCTGCTCATCCTGTGTGCTGTGGTTTGCTGGAGCTGTCTGTGCTTTGAGCTATTGCTGTAACCCAGGAAAAGCGCATAAAAAGCCACGAGGGGGTAGAAGAGGCAGGACTTTATGCCAGGTTGGTGTGAAAGCTGGATGGGAGCAGTGAGTGGAGAGGAGGAGGAAGGATGGGAGGAGGAAGGCTCCCCACGCTGTACTGTTAGACCCAATTCTTGCATCTTAACTCCTGCTTCTCACCAGTTCTGTTGTCCCTGCCCTTGTTGGCTGTCCGGGGGTGTTGCTGCTGGTGCCTGCTGTGGTTCGAGAGCTGCCTGCCTGCCCCCAGCCCGGCTGCTGCTGGTGCAGAGCCGAGGACTTGGCTCCCTTCCCACCATGTGCTTTCAGTCATGGCACGTTTTCAGGATCTGGAGCTGTGATCCCTCTGTGGTTACAGCAGCAGGTGGCTGACGCCTTTTTTGGCTGTGTAAGGTCAGCTGCTCAGCCTGCCAGCTGAGGTCAGGTGTTGTGGAGCTGAGCACCACAAGGTCCCGTGTTTTATCGTGTGGTGACACATGGCTGAAGAATAAACCATTCCCAGGGGGTGGCTGAGCCCTGGAGCAGAGCCACATCCCCGGGGTCACAGCACCACCCTGCCATGCCCAGTCTCCATTCTGGACTTGAGATGGACCCTGTGCAGGTTCCTATTGCACTGCAGTCCTGTGGCAGCATCATCAGGTGACAAGAGTGTCCCAGCATCACCTGCCAGCTGTAGGCTGTTGCCTGTTGGTTTGGGTCCCTTCCCAGACCTGGGCTGTGTTCACTCCTCTTTTGAGGGACTGGAAAACGAGGTGTGCGTTGGGCAGCTCAGCTCGACTGCTGATTTTAGAGTATTTTTCTATTTTCGCTGTAATTTGCTGTGAGATCCCAAGCTGTTGCTCACTGTGGTGCACAGAAGGCTGCTAACAAGCAATGTGATGAAAGGAACCTTCTGCTCCCAGCTTCAGAAGAGGCTGTTGTGCTGCAGCCTCCAGTGCATCCACTTGGCACCATTCCTTGGGGAAAAAGGTAAAATCCTGAAATCAGGGAAATCCAACAGTTTTCCAGATGCAGCCAGATCTTGAGATGCTGTTCTCTATGTAAAACCTGTCCAAAACCAAACTTGTTTCTGAGCAGGATGGATGCTTAATTAGAGCTGCCCCATGGATGAGGGCTGCAGGGAAGGCCCAGCGTGAGCAGTGGATGCAGGAGCAGCGCGCAGCAGCAGCAGCCTGCAGGAAGCCATTGCAATTTGGATTTTTCTGGGCTGCGCTGTGAGTGGTTTAAAATAGTCCTTGAAGTTTTATTTAACTTGAAAGCATTTAGGAAGTGATTTTGAATCCATTTGGTTGATTCACTGCTATTCCTGCAGTAGGATGCAGAGCAGTGATTCTGTAATTAATTTAATTACATGCTTATTCAATCTTTCCTAAACTAGTAAAATTTCAGAAGGCTTTTGAATTCAATGAAATGTGATTTCCAGGGAAAGGAGGAAGGGAAATTTCAAGCTGTCTGATTTCTTTTCCCTCCTGTGGATCTGGGCTCCCCCAGCCCTGCATGGGGCTCACATCACACATGGGGCTGTTGTGGGAAGGAGCTGTGATCAGGGAGCTGGTATGGTTGCAAGCATTACGCCTTTTGTTTCCTTGTCCCCCACCTCTCCCTTATTTTCCTTTACCTGAGGGTTCATTTCTCTCGCTTCTTTCTCTACCTTCAGAGTTGTCCAAAACAGGATGTTTTATAACAGGACTGATGAGTTCCGACCCGCTCCCCGCTGCCCCATGGCAGCACATTGTGCACATCTCTGCCCAGCCTGCTCCTTCCCATTTTCAGTTGTGAATTTCAAAATATCATTTCCAAATCTGCCCCTTTTGTCCGTACATCTGTGCTTTTTTCTGTACTTTTTATATGAAAGCCTTGCAGACGGCCTTGAATGAGTAACCAGATATCTCCTGGGCTCTGGAATTCAGCAGTCCCTGCCCTTTGTTCGGCTGGGTCAGTGCACGAATTCACGAGTTACTGAATTAAAAAGCAGAAAAATACAGATGTCTGATTGTGATTTGATTTCTGCTATTTTTTTTTGCCAGCAGAAGAAATACAAAGAGGGACTGATATTTTTAGCAGTTTAAAATGCAGCAATTTATTTTAAACTCTGGCTGTTACAAAGGCCAATTTTTAAAGCAGCGTCAGAGGTTGAGTTGTTTTTCTAAAAGGAATGCAGCGAAATCCAGCTTTCTGTGTTCATTAATTAGACAACTGAAGTCTACTTGCAGCGCAAAATTGAGTAGGCTGGAAAAGGGATTTGTGGGCAGAGCTCATAGTGGGGATGTAGAGCAGCACAGTGTCATGGAGTCACAGAATGGGTTGGAGTGCCAGGAGGGAGCGGGGGTAACTGGTGTGAATTGGTCCGTGTTGGACCAGCAGGAGGTTGGCCATGGCTGTGTTCCTAAATTGAAAGTCAGGATCCCAAGGATGGGAACCATTGGAAACCAACATAGGTGCCCTCTGATGAAGAGCTGAGAGGGACTGATGGAGCTTTGAGATGTTGTGGGTATCTGTTGGTTCGTGAGCTGGGTTTGTAATGCTGTAAATGACTTAATTTTTAATTAATTTTTAACCAGGTGTGTTCAATGCTGGGCAGCGTGTGGGTAGAGGAGACAAAAAGCCTATGTTGTGTCCAACGGAATGTGTTGTAGCATGTGAAAATTGGCAGCTGCCTCCATTTGGGTGACTTGGGCACTTGGCTCCCGTGGTGCCACCTTTGCTTATGAGAAGTTTTGCATCTGAAATGATGAATGTAACTGGAGACCTTAAGTGACCTTCATTTCCCAGCCTGGGTGCCTCATGCCCAATGTGACAGCGTCAGAGTTAAAATTCAGATAAATTTTGTGAATCATTAGACTGACCTTTTGGTGAACTGGAAAGAAATGTCAGATTTCGGTTCCCCTCCCCACCCCCTAATCAGGACCCTGTAATGAATGAATTATTCCTAATTTCAAGATTGTAGCTCAAAAGGGCACTCGGATGGCTGAAACCCCATAAGGAAGGCTGACCTTTTGGCTGCTGATGATGAAAATTCAGGGTTTTCCCCAAACTGAGCACAGAGCAGCTCCCCGTTTCATTCCATACATAGGGAGCCTTCATGGCCTCGTAGGGGCATTGGAGGTGCAGATGAGGTGAGGTGCCAACACTTCTGCTCTTGTATCTTCCTATCACATGAAGGATGGGTTACCTGTCACCTGCTGCCTCACACGCAGGTTGCTGTGATCATGGGATGGCTTAGGTTGGAAGGGACCTTAAAAACCACTGAGCTCCAGCCTCTGCCCTGTGTTGGGTGCCTGGGGCCCCAACCACAGCCTTGGGCTGGGGCGTTCTCAGGGCAGCAGTGCTGGGTGCTGCTGGGGACTCTGGCAGGAAATGGGAGCTGAGGTGCACAGGGAGCAACAAATCTCTTCCCCAGAAGTTGTTACTAGTGACAGTAGATCTGTTTACCCTCAGAAACCCCCGGGGAGAGTTTTGGGTTTGGAAAATAGGTTTAGCTGATGCTAAGATTGCGTGCTTACGGAAATGTGCGCCGGCAAGTGTGCATGGAGTGGTGATTGCAGGAGGGACCATTTATTTTTGGTGATAATATTCTCTCCTCGCTGTTTCTTTTCATTTTCTGGTTCCTCTCCAGCATGGTGAAATTTGGGAGGCAGTGATGTGAAAGGGAGATTAAACTGAAGCCCAGATTTCATTTGGATTTTGTAACATCGTGAAAATATTTCTGGTAGATTTTGCAAATTGTGAGGCTTTAAAAATAATAGATACCAAATGTTGGATCATTCTGGCACTGCTGCAGGACTGCCCAGTGCTGGATAACGGTGTGAGACCCAACTCCTTTTCAGCTGTTTCCTTGGAAATCTGAGACACGAGCAAGCAGTTCAACACAGAGTTTTGCTGGGTAAATTGCTGACGTTGGGCTTTAAAACACAATAATTAAAAAAGCAGAGCGGGGGGTTCAATGTCATCAAGTTTGTACAAAAGCAACAGCGAAACAACAAATCCTTGTACTTTTCTTTGGAGAGTACCTCCAGTTGCAGGTGAGGTGTGTGCTGGGGTTGCTGGCTCCCACCAGGAGCTGCCAGCCAGTTCTTTGTAGTCTCTGGAATCTGGATATTGTGCTCAGGGATGTTTCTCAGCCCATCTCCCACGTGTTGGCAGGGCAGTGTTTGGTAACAGTCAGTCGTGCCATGCAGTTTCTGTTTCACTTTTAGAAATTGGTGCTTTTCTTATGCACTGAAGGAAAAACAAGCAAAAAAAAAAAAGCAAACTGAAAAGATCCCCCCCTCTGTTGTGCAGTGATCTGACAGTGCAGGGCGTGGGTTAGGGGAAAAACAAACCAATGGCACTGATGTGGCTTCAGGCTGTCTGTGATGCTGAGTGTGAATTTCAGCAGCTGTCTTATCCCATCCCACCCTATCCCGTCCCGCCTCATCCCATCCCAGCTCATTCCACTCCATCCCACAGCACCTCATCCCAGCTCAACCCATATCATCCTTTCTCGTCCCATCCCATTGGCTGTAGGTGCAGTGGCAGTGCTGGTACCCAGCTGTACTTACCTATATCACCCCACTCCCAGGGAGCAACTTTGCTGTGCTGCTGCTTAAATGCTGCACGCTTCTGGTGATGCTCTGCTCCTGCAGGGTGGTTTGGAGTGGAGGCTTTGCCAAGCTGTGTTCCAGGAGGCATCTTTGGTGGCTCTGTGCCATCCAGGTGGCTTTTCAGCAGCTCTTTCTCCATGTCTTCCATGCATGTGATGTGTTGGAAGGTGTTGGAGTGTGTGCGGTTTGTGTGGCGGGTGCAGCTTCCCTTTCTATCAGCTGATTTTGGTTGGATTTGTTGTAAAGTTCCTCAGAATCACTCATACAGGCAGCTCCTGGAGCTGGAGGTCCTCAGAGCTGCGGGTGCCAGGTAGTGGGACCAGTCTGTGATCTTCAGCAGTGTCTGCCACTTACTTCAAAGATGTGAGAGGTATTCGGAGGAAGGCAATTGTAATGCTCACCCCCGAGGGGGTTATTGGGTTGGAATTCAGGCTTTTCATCCAGATTCTGTGTTTTCCTGTGTATTGCTGGAGGAAATAGTCATTGTGCTGCCTTTGCAAAGCCATAGATTAGAGCCTTAAAACCAGAAGCAGTTGATCTGGCACTTTACATGCCAAGTAGAGCGTGCTGGCCAACACGATTTGGTGCCTGGTCAGTGTGTTTGGCTGCCAGGCCACTTCTGCAAGTGCCATAGCCTGTTGTTCCTGGAAGGGTGCCGTCACAGCTGGCTATAAAAGCCCTACAGCTGCATAGTGTAGCTGAATTGAGGCAATCCCCAATTAACCTGGCTAATTACCATAATGGATAGGGAAGCATCGCTTCTGCCTCAAGCAGTTACTGTACTGGGGTGGCTGGGAGCCCTGGCTCTGGCCTTTGGTGTAGAGCAGGAGGGAGCTGGGTGGATGGTTGGGCACAGAGCAAGCACTGGACCCTTGTGTAACAAAGGGATGCCAGGACAGGCCTCGGGGTCTGGGACGTTAGTGTATTTTTGACAGATTCGGTAGAATTAGGAAGTTGTGGCAGCTCTTTGATGCTTTTGCTTGTTGCATTTGTGTTTCTGGTCCGTGCCTGACCTCAGTCTGACTGTGATACTGCCACATCTTCAGGAAATCCTTCCATTTTTTTGTTTTTTCTGAGAGAAAGCCAACAACAGACCCCAAGGACCAGTATCTGGTTGTGTATCATAATTGCTTGCATGTCTGCCTTAATGTTCGTTGGATAGTGTTTTCCATCACCAGGTTTGTCACCTGGATCATCCTGGAACATCCTCCTTAGCTTTGGAAGGCAACCAAATGACCCTGTTTTCATTCAGTGATCATTGAAGTAGCACAGGGTGGGTTTGGGATGCTCTTGATATTTTTCCTCTTACTGGCCAGGTTGTGCCTGTTGGCTTTTTGGTATTTTGACTGCCCAGGAGGGGCTGACTGTGGGCACTTCACCTCCTGAAAATGAAGGAATGATTTTATGAATAAGCAGAGACTGAAATTCAAAAGACAAGTGTCTGGTTCTCACAAAATCATTTTCTGTCGCTCTGGGCAAATTGTATAATGTCTTAATTTTCCCAGCACAAGATCTTGAGAAAAATGACTTCATCACCTCACATCAAACTTGTCAGCATTAAGTAGCGTTTGTGAGATGTTGGAATGTTGTAGACATCCTGGTGTTTCTCATAGCTTTGAATGATGAGAGCAATTCTGTGAGGTCTCTTGAGCCTCTGGATCCTTCTTGCTATGGAAGTTACCTTCATTTCCGTGTCCCACCACTCCCTGGGCAGCCTGTGCCGGTGCATCGGTCCTATTTCTAAGAAGAAATGCTTCCTTATATCCAACCTGAACATAACTTGAGGCCGCTTCCACTCCCGTTGTAGCCAAATGAGTCCTGGGCTGTACATCAACAACCAGTCGGGCATGAACCAAGTAGATTTAGCAGAGAGATCAAGGATTTTGGTGCATCATTTTAAAGGTGGTTGTTTCCAGGTCGGAGCTGAGGTACCCAAACAACAAGCGTTGTATGGAAACCCTCTCAGCACCTGGAGTGTATTGGTCTGTGGACAAACTCATTCCTTTTGCTGTCAGTCTGCCATCTCTCAGTGGCATTGAATTTGCTTCCAAACTAACAATACAAGAAAAAAAAAACACAAGTTGCTTCTATGTTGTTTTTCTGAGCACTGACAATAGCCTTTGGAAAAGTCCGGTTTCCTTTCCGAGAAGGTCGCCATGACTACTCTCCGTGCAGCGTGTAACAGCCGTGCTGGCTAATGCAGCAGAAACAGATTTGGCTTTTCCTTTTGGATGTAATGAATAGCAAACTGCTGCGTATTCATTAAGAAAAGCAACTTGCAGAGGTTAAGTGTTTCATTTCTGGAGCTGCCATCTAGGGCAGTAATAAAAAATAAATTGGGCGACCAAGGAGGAAAAAGGGGTTTATTAGACAGAAAGTGGGAAGAAAATAATTGCTGCCTTGTTCCTTCTTCCTTTCCCTGGGTTCTACAAGTGTAAGTTTGGATCCTTGAGACAACACCATGCGGGTCTTGGTTAGATGTGATCAGATTTTCTGGAGAATTAGCTTTGTTTTTGGACAGGAACCATCTGAGCAATTCAGCAGAAATTAACAGGCTGTTGGACTGCAGCCACACCAGGAAAGATGGAGGGGTGTGAGATGTTCCAGCTCTCAGAGCATCGTCTGGAGCTCCTCTGGATCCTTCATCCGCAGCCCCCTGCACAGTCCAGGGCTGCGGCTCCAGAGTCAGACCCTTGTTTTTTGTTTGGCCTTAAGCTTATTGTAGAAGAAGTACATAAGTCTGGTTTTAAGACTCTGGCAATGGTGTGAACTTCTCTTGAGATCAAGTGGCGGTGTCCACAGTCAGTGAGGTGTTTCTTATACCTGAAGGATGTGAGAAGTCAGGTGCTGGCTGTCCCTCTTTCTCTTCCAGTTTCCATTTAGTG
This sequence comes from Coturnix japonica, assembly GCF_054131305.1. NCBI lineage: Eukaryota > Metazoa > Chordata > Aves > Galliformes > Phasianidae > Coturnix > Coturnix japonica. The sequence goes on from NC_140683.1 coordinate 10,745,326, forward strand.
TCTTTAAAAGGGCAGAAGAAATAGGAATAGCACAAAGCAGAGATGTCACAAGTGGTATCAGTACATCCTCCAGCCCTGTGCTCCTCCTCCCTGGCCCATGCAGGCAATGTGGTCCCCCTGGTTTCCTGCACGAGCAGTTTCCAGCCGCTGTTCCAGGACGCTGCCCATCTGCTGCTGGTTGTACAACTCTGCGTTTGGCTGCATGAAAATGCATCTTGTTTAAATGAGTCCAGCACGCCCATTGATCCAGATGGCATTATATTAGAGACCTGTCCTCTTTCATTATGTGCAACTAATTTTTAATTTTATGTTCTCTGCAAACATGACTGGGAATGATTTTCTGGCTGCTTGTAAATTGCTGATAGATACCAAACCCTTTCAGGGTCTGCTTTCTTGTACAAGAAATAAAGATTCTCCGTTTCAGTTCATTTTCAATATTTATAAAATCACCCATTTTTAATCCACTTAGTGTGTGTGTTTGCTTTGATTTCTGTTCTAGGGCTGATTGTTTGGAATCAACATCTTGTGCAATAGCGAGCACTGCAGAAGGCCGTCCCTTTTGCTAAAATAGTTATCTTTGTCATCCAAAGCTGTAAGTCTTACTGGGATGTCACACCAAGTCTGTCTGACAAGGCTGGTTTTCTTTCTTCTCTCCCGTAAGAAGACACTCAGGATGAACGTCTCATTAAGGTGTTTTCAGCCAGGTTGGCGCAGGGTATCACACCTGCAGGAAAATCATCCTGAATCCTTTATCAACACTGTTCTGTGTGATGTGTCCCTTGTATGTGCCGCAGGCAGGAGATTTGAAGGGGGAACTGCTGTGGTGCATCCAGGCCTCTCTTTGCTCTGGCAGCATCACACATTAACTGCCAGCTCCTCATATCTGCTTTTTCCCTTCTTTTTTTCTTAGAAAGGAGTGTGCTATGTGAGCCTTGTAGAGCCAGACTGAGCTGTGAGCTGTTCAGAAGCTTCATCTGTGTTGAAAGTCCATGTTACCACTTCATGGGATCAGACCTGTTACCTTTTGGCTTAGCAGGACATCCTCCTCGTAGGACGCAGGATGTGTCTCCTCCCTGTAGCATCTGAGGAGCTTGGTGCTGTGGTTTGGTGGCCTCTTTTTGATGCTCCTTACTTAACAGGCACATTTTGGGTATTTTTCCAGTGGTGTTTGAGGTGTGTGATATGTGGCACGTCCTTAAGACATCACTGGGCAATCACTAAAACACCTTGACAGTCACTCAGTGGTAGAAGAGTTGGACAGTGTGGCTGTGCTGGGTGTTTGCCACATGCTATGGGAGAGCTTGTGTGCTGGACCCTGCTTTGCCTAAGAACAAGCCAGTTTGTGTGGAGGTCTGTGAACAAGCACTTCTTTTTCAGGCAAAGAGCTGGGATGTGTTATTGCCTTTATTTAGAGGTCAGATGAAGCTTGGTGGTGAATCAGTCCCTTTAAAACAGCGCACAGAGCTGTAGATACAGAGCCTATTGCTGGAAGCTGGTGATAAGTTAAGAGCGTCAGAATTTTAAAACATCTTTATTTGGAAGCTGAAAGCCTTCGTGGTTAATATAGATTGGGTATAAAGGTTCTTATTAAAGGGAGAAACCCCTGTAGTTTAGGGTAAAAGCCATCCACCAGCTGATCAAATTAAGCAGAAGCATCCTCATGCACGGGCTGGTCTGTAATTGCTCACTTCACAATTTCTCTTCCTTTCTTTCCCTTTCAGCTGATTGTGGCACTGCCAGTCAGGGCATCAGTTCTGTTGCTGTGATTCATCCCAACAGTCGGTTTGTGCTGAGGGGACAGAGTCTTGGGAGGTGGATTCTGGTGATGCTTTCAAGATAATTGACTCAGGCTGGAGAGACTGAACAAAAGGATGGGAGTTTTGGTCTGCAGGAGCGAAGGGAATGCTTGACTTAAGAAGGACTGCAGGAACCCGGAATAAGCTAACACAAAATCCTAACAGGGCAAAAACTTGTGATTCTCAAGAAAGACCAATGGATGAGAGTAGGTCTGTATCAAGCAGAGAGCTGCCTGCGCTGGAATTACTGTTGTGCTCTTTGGGATGTTGCTGAAGAGTAGGTGGGAGAAAGTCTGGAGGACAAGGCTTTGGAATTGGTCTTAGAGCAGTTTTTGATGAGTCAGAGGGTGCTCAGTGGTTTCCAGGCTGGTGGCCATTGCACCTCCTGTGTGTGCAGTGGAGAGCTGAACAGATGCTGGCAGTGTTGCTCATCCCAGAGTTGTGAGCAATGCTTTGCCATATTCAATTTTTACTTTACTAAAATGAACATCACAGGCTTCTTAATAGTCATAGGAGCATAAAAATCTCAGTGTATCACAATTCATCATCCTGTAAAAATTGAATTTTTGTTGAATTATGACTTACTGCTATAGTGCTGTGGAAAAGCTCTTATTATTCATAACTATAAATACAATGATGTTGAGATTTAACTGGTGCCTGAAGGCTTTATGATGTACCTTCGTATTGACAAAGCAAACAGTCTGATGGATTGGTGTAGGTTTATGGGACCGGAGGCAACTGATTGCTTCCATGCTGTTGGAAGCGGGCGTCCCCTTCAGACCTGAGTGTGGCTGCCTGGTTTTGTGTCATTTTGGTCCTTTAGGGCTGAGATAGGAAAAAATCCCGATGTAAAGTAATGCATAAAATCCATGTTGGGTTGCTGTGTGTCCCCTTGGGTACCCACGTGGTTTTGCTGTCCCCAGCTTTGAGGCTGACCCCAGCTTGGGTTTGTGATAACAGAGTTTATAGACTGAAGGAGCTGGAGCATGAGAAGGACTGACAGAAACTGCCTGAATCACCGACATCTTGATCTTAAACAGCCAGAGCAGCAATTGGACCTTAATTAAAGCAGCTTTCCCTGGCAAGGATCTCTCATGCTCTTTGCCGTTGGGTGGACATCAACCAGTAGTTCCATGTTCATTCTCGTCCCTGTTGGGCATTCAAACAGACATTGACCAATAAGTGTGAGCTGATGGGGACAGCCCTGACTGGGTAAAAGTTTGCTTGGGTTCACATTTTGCTTTGCAAGCGTCTGTTTTGGACTCGAAACAGGGAAAAGTCCCATAATTTGGTGCTCAGCCGAGGTTGGGTTCGGGCCGTTCAAATGGGTTTTGCTGTAACAAAAATGAGAAGTGAGTGAATCGCTTACAAGAAATACTGAACATATGGAAGGAATTTTAAACATTGTGATTGGGGAAATCTGGTCTCCCGGGACGAGGCGGAGCTGTTCGGGGTGGATTTCGGGCAGATTTTTTTTTTGCCAGAGTTATAATTAGAAATTTGCACATAGCGCAAGAAGTGCCGCTGTTGGATGTGGGCTGCCGTGGATCTTACATTGTTTGGAGCCCTGTTTGCTTTATGATCCCTTTTCTTAATATAGCGACTGGGCCTTGCAGACATTTGGCAGCGGAGCGTTCAACTTTTGCCTTAGTTTGGACATTCAATGTTTTTGTTACAAAATAATATTGTTTTGTTTTTGTTTTTTTTAAAAAAAAAAACCCAAAAATTAATGATCTCTGGAGAGCCCAAATTCTGTATTTGAAAAATTGCAAAGCCTTCATTTTGGGCTTCCTTCCACTGAAAACAAGGCAACAATTGTGATTTCATAGTGATGGTGCTCTGTACTGTGATTCAGAACTTATTTCCATGTTGGCGTGGAATGGTGGAAAAGACCCTCCGTGCCCATTAACCACATCCCTCAATGCCACAATGTGTGCTCAGTGCCCACTGGCCTCTCTGGTTAATGATTGCTGGTACCAGCAGGAAGCCAGGCGTCATGTCACAGCTGGTTGGGCAGTGCCTGGGGCCAGCTCTGAGACTGGCCAAGTTGCGGGACCGCAGCATTTGGGGTCTGCCATGTCCCTGCTGGAACAGGGGCAGAGGGCTGCAGGGCTTTGCTAATGTTGAGTTTGAATGAGGAAAGGATTGGGGAAATGCTGCAGGCTGGCCCTCAGCACTGGGAGGTGGCAGCTCCCCAGGGCACCAATGCGTGGGCACTCAGCTGGAGGAAAAATGCCAGCGTGCCTCAACGTGCAATATCCAATTTAAAGAGGAGTTCACTGGTTGCAAGTCCGCTTCTCACAGGAGAGGGAAACTTTGGCTAGATCTTTTCTGCTTCTTTTAATGGTATCGCTGCAGGCACCTCTTGTTTCATCCTCATAAATCCATGCCCATGGTGGGATCCCTCTGGGTGCTGCTGAGGTGTGCAATGCGGACCTGGCATGTTGCAGGGCTGGAGCTGAACCCACACAGCGTCATCACTGGCTTCAAATGACATTCATCAAAGGCGATTTTGTTTGTATGGACTTACCAACAAACCAGTTATTTCAGCAATGAGTGGCTGCCGCTGTTGGTCATTTCTGGATGACCATTTGGCTCTGCATCGCACGGTTTAATGGCTGCATGCTTTGTGCTGGTTAAATAGTGCTCAACAATGAAGCAGGAGAAAACCACACAGGGATAATCTAGGAAAAGCAGGGATTATAAGAATGGCTCTGAGGCGCTGACTGCTGGAAGTGAAACCTATTTTGTGGGCTTGTTGCTGCACCTTTGCTTCAAAAAAACCTGAAATTCAGTGTCAATCCAAGAAGAAATTTAAGATAATAATTTAAAAACTCTTGTGCTTTCATCTCCTCAGTCCTTTTATAGAATTAGTGGCTGCGGGGAATTCTCCTTGTGTAGGCCAAGAAATGACCTGTTAAGGTTTGAGTTGATCATCCTCTAGTTGAAATGGACAGTGATGTGACCCATGGTGCGGGCATTTGTGTGCTGCTGGCGAGGGCTGTGCAGGGATGCTCAAGCAGAGGGTGGATGTGACCTGACAGATGTGATCTTAGATCATGATCTTAAAGCTCTTTTCTAACCATAAAGATTCTGTGATTCTGTAATTCAGTGGTTGATGGACAAAGTGGCACTGATGGGCTGGCTGTGATGAGGCCCCAAGCAGCAGCAGGGCTGGTTGTTGTTGGTGCAGGCCCAGTGTGTTGTGGTAAATGATCACAGTAATGCTTCGTTCATCATGGGGGGAGCGTGGGCTGTGACTGACAGCCATTTTGCTCGTCATTAATAGCTCCACTTAATGGCAAAACAAGACTTTTCCTGTGGTGTATCTGTGAAACAATGCGAAACAAAACAACCTCTCTTCCTTCAGTATCTCTGCAGCACCACCCCTCCGAGTAAACAAAAAAAATCCCTATTCCTTCTCTGTTGAACAAGGACTCGTTCAGCATTTTGTTTGTTTTTTTTTCCTTTACTGTTTTCTTTGTAATTACTATTATTTTGATATTTTGGCCTTTGCCTCCTGCAGTGGCAGCGGTGCCAGCGGTGCAGATTGCCTCACTCTTACGAGCCCCCGTTTTCAGCTGGTTTATAACTGCCAAACTTTAAGTGTTGGGGCTGAGATGTTCCAAGCCAGGTGTCTGCCTGAGGAGGGAACACATCTGGATAAATTGCAGATGAGCCGCTTCTGCCCACAGTGATTAATGGGGTTTGGGGGAAATGGGTTTGCCCACAATGAACTGAAACAAATCACTGAGAAGCATGGGAGAGAAGGAGAAATAGGGATAAAAGAAGCAAGGCCCATAGCACAGGGTGCATTCAGCCAGAATTTTGGTGTCTTCTGACATTGGATTTTGCAGCTGTGTCATGGTGGGGTTTGATGCTGTTGATGCAGCCCTTTGTTCCCTCTCTCTCATGCTCTGTCTCTTTCTGCTCATTTCTAAATTCTTTCACAGTTTTCAGCCTAATGTCTGAATTCTGGTGCTTCATTAATCCGTTCAATTTTGTTGAGTTCAAGTTGTTTGAAATCCACTTACATCTGGATAGGAAGCACTTACTCTATTAATCAAATGATCCAAGGTGGCTTCTCCCATGAAGTCCTTGATTTGTGCTTCTTGGCAATGGCAGACTTTGTAGCAGTGCATTCTCCTGCTGCTCCTGAGGAGGCATTGAAGGATGTGAGTTCTGCGATGGGTGCAGAAGGCATTTAGGACCATGAATGGAAAATCCTGAGAAAAACCGAATCCTGAGAGGTCTCTGCAGTACAGAGCGGTGCGATGCACTGAGATGCTCCAGGGCCATGGGGGGACCACTGAAATGTATGGCTGGGTCTCCAGGCCTCCAGAAGCATTGCGCTGCATTCTGCTCGTCAGCAGGCTTCACGCTGTGCCTTTTTTTGGTCTGGCATAAAATTAGTTAAATGAGGCGGTGTAAACACGGAAAGCTTTGCAGATTTACTTAAGGGTTTCTAAATAAATACAAAAGACTGTTTGCCTGTGAGCGTGTGGGGGAGAGGAGGGGCTGGCTTGTAGGGCAGGCTTCATTCTATGTTTGCATGTTGACACTGCTGCCTTTTAAACAGCAGCTATCAGAACAAGGGCTGAGTGCCTGCTCCGTGCTCTCCTCGCCCTGTTTGGGCTCTTCAGACTGTTGCTTTTCTGCTGTATGATTTGGTAGCGAGAGGCATCTCAGTTGGAACTGCTTCTTGCACATGGTGCATGTACCAGATAGCAGCCCCTGTCCTGAGCCTAAGTGTGTCATGCCAATAATAGCATTAAGTTTTCAAACTGGAGGGATGCTTTTTTTTCTTGTGGTGGTGGTTAATGATTAATTGGGTCAAATTCTCCAAAATTAGACTGCTGGAGGAGTGGGCTGACTTTGCATCTGTCACAGAACCTTGCAGTGGGCTGAGCCCAGCTCCCCTACCAGGTGCTCTGTCCTGTGCCCCAAACCCACTGCTCCCCAGAACCCAGAAGAGGCTCATTTTTAAAATTGCATCTAATATCCCAATTTCCTTCCCCTCTTCCCCCCTTTTCAAATCTTGCATTAAACCCCTGTAGGTTCTGCTTTAAGTAGGCAATTAAGCTAACAACATAATTATATCCCTTAATGCTCATTTTAACCGGTTTAGAGAAGAAACAAAAGGGGGAAGCAGCATCAAATATATGGAAATGAGAGCTCCGATTTAAGGATATTTTTGATACTGGTGAGGATTTGTGTGCGGTGCAGAGTTTGCCCACGAGTGGCTGCAGGGAAGGCAGGAGGTCATGGTGAGGAGCCTTTCAGGCAGTGCAGGACTGCACTTTCTGAGTGTCCTTTTTCTGAACCCTCGTCCGACTGCAGATTTAGGAGCATCCCACGAGGCTTCGGAGTGTGTCCACTTGGTGCTGAAGTACAGTGGCTGCGGGACGAGAGCTTGCTCGTTCTTTATTACCTAGGCAATTAGTCACAGGAGACCAATACAGTGAGTCTGCAAGCTGCCGCCGTGCCATATGTGTGAGTAGAAAACAGAGCACTGCAAAATAACATTGATGGAGAATTATTGTAGTGAATCCGTGCCAATGTAGTGGAGCTGCTTTGCTCCCTGTGCAGAGGCAGATCTGGAGGGGAACGGCTGCGTGGTGCCCTCGTGGTAGCAGGCAGAATAAATTCAGCTCTGTGGTCTTCTGCAGAGTACACAGCATCCACAGCATCTGTCTGTGAGGCACAGAGCTGTGTGAGGACCCTCCAAGCCCAGCACCAGAAAACTGCTTTGGCATCTCAGGTTTTGTTGAGGAAGCAGAGGCTTGGTTGGGGTCTGCCTTTCTGGGGTGGGCTGATGGCTCTGGAGCACCAGTAGTGCAGTGTGAACACACGGAACTGCAGATGCTGCTCTCCTTTACAGAAATACGCCTTCGTTTTCACTCTCCTTTACCCACTTTTATTCTGCTGAGGAAGTGGAGATGTCATTCAGGTGTTTCCTTTAGATTCTGAACGTACCTTAGAGTTCTTACTTGAAGAAATCAACAGGGGAGGTGTTTGCCTGTGTACATCCCTCCGTGTCAGACGGCATCACTTCCTCTTTTCCAAAATGAGTGTCATACAACGTTGTGTCAATAGTGCAGCAGAAGTGACACAAATCTATGCCATGGTGGGTTTTGCTATTGCTGCGCTTTTGGCTGAATATCCTTTCCCTGCAGCTCTCCTCACTCCTTTATTTCAGCTCCATCAACTACAGAGAATAGGAGGTCATGCAGTCTGGGTCCGGGCACTGTTTGTCTCGTGCACTTTGCCTTGAGAGAAAATGTCTGTAGCCCAACTGGTGGCTTACAAATGTCATTCTGGGAGTCAGAGAAGCAGCAGTTGGTGGTACAGAGGGAGGGCGCCTGCTCCTCGCAGCCTCAGCTCCAGAATTCCCCCTATAATTACTGCTCTTTTTTAAGTTTGGAAACATTCTCCCAGCTCTGGGTGCCGCCCCCTTCTTACTTTTAGATCAATGTGGTTTGTCGTTGCTTTATTTATTTATTTTTTCCTTTCCAAAGTAAAATTACCACCATTCCATGCTATTATAAAAGGCAGTCACACCAAATTGGGCGAGAAGATGATGGTCTGTAGTTAACCATCCAGTGGTGAAGGTTTCAGCTCCTTAGACCGTTTCTAAATGCTGATAGGGATTTTTCTTGTAAGAATAGGTCTGTGTATTTTATGGTGTTAGGAACAGGACCTGGAAACGTGCTTAGCCGTGCTTCTGTAGTAAAGCGTGTGGGATTCCGTGTAGAAATAAGTCCTGTTTTGACTTTCCCTTCACGTGAGCGTGTCTCGTGCTGGATAGGTTCGTTTTATCAACTTGGAAAAGTGCCTGTAAGGGGATTTTGTACGAATTGATTTCCTGCGAGTTTCCTGTGAAATTGGAAACCTGGAGAAATGGGTGGATTTCTGAAATTCTATTGTGTGGGTTTTCTCCCCCCTTTTTTTTTTCCCCACGTGAAAAAATAACAATTCTCCCCCCACCCAGCTTTCATTCCGCACACGTTTCTTCCTTAGAAATACTTCCAGCTGTTTCTTTTTTTGGGGGAAACTCGCGCCATCTGTAAACAAGTGCCCGATGCAGATAATTCTGTTATTGCTCGCGGTCACTCTTATTTTCCAGCTTTGAATGGTGCGGGGTTCAGCAGCAATCAGTGACGCTTTTTCTCCTCTTCACCCTCAATTTGATTATTTTTCTCATAAAGAGCGGAGTGAAGAGAGCGCCGAGCAACGGGAGACAGGGAGAATGTTTTGATTACTTTTTGGTTGCTTATAATCAAGGGGTAACTCTTCTAATCCAGGTCAATTTACCGCACTGCTTTAATTCATGATTTTAATTTCATGACTTTCTTGAAAGAAAGTAAAGAATAATAATAATAAAAAAAGAGTAAAAGAATAAAACCACCCAAACCGCAGAAGACAAAACCAACTCATGGGCTGCGGCGGGTCAGAGCTTTTTAATGCTTGTTGGAACAGTTGCAGTTTTTGGTTAAAATTTGTTCCCTTCCTCCCGTCCTCCCCTGCCAGAATTGTGCTGCTTGAATTTCCCTGCGCTGCCACGAGAGAAGAATTGAAATTCAAAGCACAGTTTCTGCCAGTGCTGCCAGCAAGTTCATAAAATTACTCACATGAATATTCCCTCGGCTCAAAGGCAACTGCTTGCAGTCCTTAAACCTGTCTGGGACTACCTGAAGTTATTGGGAGCTCAAGCGAATGGTAGGTGATGCGGAAGTCCCGGGTGCTTCAAAGGCTTTCCTTATGGTTCAGGTTTGAGAGCAGAAAGCTGTGGATTTGCTCAGCTCCTGGCCGAGCTGTTGGCGCTGTTTGGTTTTCTTTTTTCCCCTCAATGCCCACAGGCTGCCATGAGATCTGGAGGGTGGTTCTCGATCTGTGATAAGCAAGAAGTAAATACAGTGGAGTTTAATGGAAGTATTTTGATCACTTTTTCTTTTTTCTTTACTTTTTTTGGTTTGCCTGCCTGCAGTTTTCAGTTTTCCCTCCCAAGCTCCAACTTTCAGTTCCCAAAGCAGGAACTTGGTTGAAAAGTTTGAACACTGTGGTCCGCTGGTTGGCGACCCTGCACATAGCAGGGGGTTGGAACTGGATGAGCTCTGTGGGCCTTTACAACCCAGGCCATTCTGTGATTCTATGGTTTTGTGAACCCTGGCTTCCAGCAGATGTGACCCATACATGTACATGCGATGCCCTTTGATTTTAATTAAATTTGGGGGAGATCGCTGGGATGGGGAGGGCTGAGAAGAACAAGGTGGTTGATGCAGAGTCTGTGTTGCCACTCAAAGTTCAGGACTTCAGCTTTGCCATAGCATCCCCATAGCATCAGCAGGAACCATGGGCACAGGTGTATTGGTTGGTCCCGGTGCTGTGCGGATGCTTTGGTGCAGTGTGGGTTATTCCTTCTCCCTTTTTCTCTTCTGTTTTTAGCAGCAGACTGCCAGCATCTTAACCTTTGTTTATTGGAAAAAAAAGAAAAAAACCCAACCACTTCCTGCACGTTTTGTTGCTCTGAAGTTAATAATAACAGGCAGCGCAGGTAGGCAGGCCGGCAGTTATTTTTATGGCACATTCCTGTGCAAGACCTGTTTTCAGTTGGTTATCCTGGTGCCAAATTTTAATTATTTGGAGTGCAATTTTCCATGCTGAGCGTGCTCCTGGCTCCCTCCTGCCCTGTACGTGCGCTTTGTGTTCCACCACGAAGGGCTGAGCTCTCTTTTGCAACGCGCTCAAGTTGCTTTTGTCTTTTTTTCCCCCCCTTCTTCCCCCCTCCAGGTAAAACAAACAATTCCACCCTTTTACAAACAATCTGTGGGTTTAAACTCTCCTTACCTCCACTCTGGGAGAGGCTGCGGAAGGACCTCATAAGTTTCAGTAGAAACACAGGATCGGTACCGTGGGTGGGAGCCATTAATTCACAAACACATTAATTAGCAGAGGTGGCATCCAGCTCAGCGCAGGGCTCAGTGTCACAGCCCCCTGCTTACATCAGCCAATGTTTTGGGTCTGGGCTCAGTAACCATAACTGAGCCTCGTGCTTCAGTCTTCCGAAATCTCATTTGGCATCTTTGTGCTTTTTAGTTGTGTTGGTGCTTCTCAGTAACTGTTAATTTTAGTTTCAGTTTTCCCTGCGGAGTGCAGCCCTTTCTCTAAGCACACATTTCTGGGGTCAGCCGTGCATCTGCTTGGACTCCTAATTTGTGACACTTTCTCCTGTTAGGAGATGCTGACTGATACGTTTCTTATGTATCTCATGATTCGCTTCTGCTTCTGTTGGGGAACATATGGTCAGAAAGCACACCCTGGTATTGCACATTTTAATTTAATAGCTATTTATCTGTGTTAGTTTTGTGTAACTACCCTCGATGTACCAGACACCAAAGCAGCTTTAGGGAGTCCTATTTTGAACTGTAAATTATTTGATGCTCTGTTACTGCTGTGAGTGGGAGCGCTGTCTCCACTGCAGCTCTCCATGCACCCCATCCTCACACACCAGCGGGCTGGGACGAGCCCTGCTGCTCTGCTTCCTCAGTTAACATTGAGGAAATCATTCACTTAACGAACTGGGTGAGCTGGTGTGGGAAGGTTTTGCCCTTCCTGAAGACGTTGCTCTGTTGAACGTTGCTTGGAGCCACTTCAGTGTGTTCAGGTTGGAGGTGTTTGAATGGTGGTGTGCAGTGATTGGACACAGTGACTTTCTTTGGATATTTCAGGTCTTTAGATGGGACTTTTGAGAAGTTAAATGTAACATTTTGCTTGTTTCATGTGGATGAATCTGGACGTTGGGCTTGTTACATTCATTAGCTATATTATATATTTCATGAGGCCCAAGACAATTTCTCTTCACTCGTGTCATGGGCAAGCCAACAGGTACACCCATGAATTCTGTGTTGAGAGCTCTCATGTCCTGTGGTTTCTCTTCTCTTTTGAAGCAGAGAAGCCCCTCATGTTGGTGGGAGTCACACCATCAAACCTCTCTGTGTGCTCCTCTTGTACCTCTACCCTTTGCACTCATGCATGTGGCATCATGAGAAGGGAGTCCCAAGAATTGCTGAGGAAAAGGAGGTCAGAAAGCAAAAAAAGCCTGTTGCTAGAAATGCTATTTCCCAATAGAACTTCCCAAAATAGCTCTTTGTAAGCCAGAACCTTGCCCATGGGTTGGCAGTGCTGGGTGCCAGCAGGCGGTGAGCTGGGTGTGGGTCCCCATGGGGTGGGTGGGGGTCCTGGTGGGCCCATAGTGTGGGGCCCTGCAGGTGATGTGATGGTTGGGTTTGCAGATATCAGAAGGGCCGGACCCTGCAATGTCCCAACCTCGGTGGGAGTTTGGATGAAACCAACAGCTCAGCGCCCCACGGGGCTTCTCCCTGCCTTTGTACGAAGTCTTCTTTTCATCTTTTCTTTTTTTCCCTTTTTATCTTTTCATTTTTTTGTACACCCAGATCGAATCTCCCCGCAGCGCCCTGAGGCTGCAGCAATCTACCAGTTGCAGGAACCCAGAAAGCTTTCTTTTTTGTTTTCCCATTTTTATTTTTTTTTATTTCCCCCATTGTGTAAGCATGACAAATCATTAATTTTTGATTGATTGCTTTGAATTATGGGCGCTCTGACATCCTTTCTGTAGCCGAACAGCTGTATAACAAATGAACATATCAGTGCTCACAAAAGATCGGAGATCTAACAGAAGCAATTACATTGTCAGCTCCTCCCTTCTGGCTCTTCCCAGGCAATGGAGGGAGGAAATTTTGTAGCAGAAATTCCTCAAGTGGCCGACAATAATAATGGTTAAAAAAAAAAAAACAACAGAACTTGATGTAATTCTGGTTGGTTTTTATCTCTTCATTTCCAGTTGGGTTTTGGAGGCGTTCAGAAGCCGGGCTACATTTCTGCTGGTTGTGAGGCCAGGAATCCCTTTGGAGAAAATTTCACAGGAAGAATTTAAAAAAAAAAAAAAAAAAAAAAAAGAGGAAAAAAAAAATAGAAATTGTAATTTTCAGCTGCTGCTCCTTTAAGATCCCGGATTGCGGCACTGCACCAAATGTGACCTCCAGAACTTTTAAATTAAGAATTTATGCTGGCTTGAAATTTATGAAATATTTCAGCATGAAAGAAAGCCTTTTTCCCTCAGGAAAATTGAGCAATAAATCACGGCGCTCTCGATTTACTGCCCTACAGCCAGCCAAAGAGAGGAGGCTTTTTTTCCTTCCCCCCTTCGTTCTGAAAAAAAAAAATGTAATCATATCAGACAGCTTAGCTGCTATCCTCCCACTCTCTAGAATTTTTAATTTCGGCTGTTTCTGCTTGGATTTATTTCCAATATTCCTGCTCGGCTTTTCAATTTCCTCAGTTATTAAATTTTAATTCAGTGCATTAGCATTTAAATTAAAAAAGGGTTTATTTTATCGAAATCGTTGGCTGGCCCCCATCCTGCTGCACACGAATTGCCTGTTTCTGCCATTTGCACAAAATGTGAAATGCAGCTAATATCTTTTAACTTCTATTTGCACAAATTCAGAAATAAAATTTCTGGGTTTGGAATAATATTGTCTTTCCAAGGAAGGCTCTAATCAGAGAGACAGGGAATGAAGGCGGGGAGGAGGCGGCTCCGTGCCCGTCCCCTTCCTGTGTGCGGGGATGGGGTTGGGGTGTCCATGGGGAGCAGTGTGGGCTGGGCCAGGTACGTGTGGGGCAGGGGCTGCCAGGGCTCTGCTCCCTGGAGCCCCTCATCCAAGAAGAGAGAGGACATGGAGCTGTGGTTTGGGATGAGGAAGGGTGGAATTGAGGAGGTTGGGGTGATGCGTGTTGGGATGACACCTGGTGTCCCCATCACCTGATCCATTCTGGCGCAGCCATTGCATGGCACTGTGCTTTCTTCTTTGTTGGTGTGAATTTAGGCCTTCTGAGCGTGGACGCATTGAATTTGGAGATTTCCTTTCTGTAATTTGGATGTTTAGGTCTTATTTTCCTCTTGAATAGGAAGATTTTTTGCTACAAACTCTGGGTGGCTATGGTAGAACGCAGTAAAATAATTGCATGAGTGATCTCCAGCGTTTGCTGCTGGTTGAGTGTGTTTGGAGGAGAATAATAAAATCATCTCCTTAGTGGAGCTGTGTCTGAAGTCCTACCTTGGTCTGCTGAAAACTGTGGGCTCGGATGTGAATGAGTGGTACATCCTGCCAAAACTGAGCACTGAGGGTTTGTGCATCTCGGTGTAGTTCTGGCACAAGGTCCACCAGGAGAATTAAGAGGACATCCTTGTATTCTTAATCTAAATCGCCTTTTTTTTTTTCATGTCTTCTGTCTTTCAGGCTGACGAAAGCAACAGCAGTGGGAGGAGGAGCTCTTCCAGCAGGTCTGTAACAGATTTCCTTTCTTTGTGGGGATGTGGTGGGCAGGTTCAGCTTTGCTCAGCTGCATTCCCTGTCTTGGTGATGGATGGCAGAGAGCAATTGCACGAGGAGGATGAGTTGGGAGCTGCTGGAGAGCAGTGACTGTACACCCACATTTAGATTTTGCTGGAGGTGGATGCAGGGGAGATAATTCTAGCTGCAGGGACTGTGAGAAGTAATGCATGTGCAGTGCATGCATCCGTCTGTGTCTCCCTGTGCATGACCATGCTGTGGTGTAAAGTCCATCTCCAGTTGTGGCTCTCCCATGATTCACATGCAGCACAGCAAATTCCAGGCCTGTGTTCCCAAGGTTTTGTGGTAAAAATTGGTTGAGATGTAGGAGCTGAGTGATGCAAGGATTTAAGTGGTGACAACATTGAAGATGTACTGGATGAGAACACGTGGCATAGCAAGTGAGAAATGGGAGTTGGAAAACAAGAGTTGGAGAAGCATAGAATGGTTAAGGTTGGAAAAGACCTCTAAGATGGTTTAGTCCAGTGACCCACCCACCCCCTCCATGCCCACTGACCATGTCCCCAAGTGCCACATCTCCATGGTTCTTGAACACCTTCAAGTGATGGTGACTCCACCACTCCGTGGGCAGCCTGTGCCAATGCCCAGCCACTCCTTATGAGAAGAAAATATCCAGTCTGAACCTCCAGTGGTGAAATGAGGCCGTCAGTTCTCATCAGGCTTCACCCTGACCTGGTATCACCTCCACCTGCTGTCACTTGCCTGGCTTTGGGCACCTCTGGGGCACCCAGTGGATGGGGCTCTGTGGGTGAATTTTGGCAGTGCCATCATCCTTCTTATGCAGAAGAAAACTGAGGCTTTCCCAGTTTTGGGAGGCTCGTCAGAGAGCACCAGTGGTGTTTGCTGTCAGGATGACCTGAACGAAGCGCCAGAAGGAAAACCAGGAATTGGCTAAGGAGCTCGGAAACAAAATGCACTTCAGCATTGCCTGCCTGAACAAGGGATGGTCACAGAAAGCTACGTAGCAAAACCTGCTCACATTTCAAGGGAAGCTCTGCCTGTGGCTGAAGGTTGAAATTTGGTTTTGATGAAGTCAGACCATTAGTGACTGTCAGTGCAAGGTGGTTGTTTTGCAAAGTTGTTGCTGCTTGAATGTGTCTCATTAATTGCAAGCTATCATGTAAGCTTTTAACTATTAATTGATATCAGTAAGAAGTGTAAGCAAAATAAGGTTGCCAGGGCAACTTTACCCTTTACTTCTGTTGGTATTTTTGTACCAGCTGTTTACTTGCTCCATCTAAATGTGGTGACCACAGCGTTGGGTTGCTCCTATTCTTATTTATTTATCACAGCGCATTGATTTTATTCTGTTTCAAGTAAATGTTAAAAGCTCCGAAGGCACAGGAATTTTCTGATCTTATCACCTCTGCAGCTCTGATCGGGCCTGGCTGCTGCCTTTGAAATAACATTGGTTCAGCATGCAGCTATTTTCAGCTGAGAATTGGTGGTGGCAGATAGGACTCTCTGTTTCCTACCTTATTAAGTGGTGTGTGGATTCCATACCTCACTGTGTGCTTATTAATGGGATATCGTGAAAACCAAGAAGAATTATTAGGAGGGTAGGAAAAAAAACTCTTCTTTTAAGGGAGTGAAAGGAGAGATGGCTGTTTGCCTTGGAGAAGATGACAACTAAAAGACAACGTGACAAAGCTGTGCGTGTTATTGAACGCTCCGTAGAAGGCAGATCACAGACTTCTTTCTCCTTTTGCAAGAAAAGGGAATCAGTCAACAAAATTAAAAGGTAGGAAATTAAAAGCCAGTAACAAGGAAGCTTTGTTAGTTTGTTGATGTTGTTTGTTTGTTTGATGGGAGCTGTGAGTGCACAGTGCCAAGAGCTGAGCAGAGGGGCTCAGAAGGAACCCAACTGGAAGATGCTGTCTATATGTGATGTGGGCTCTGCTGGAGCAGGGACGGTTCCTGGGGGTTGGATGTCCCACTGCTGTCTGTGCAAAGTTCCCCAAGCCTTCGAAGCCCCATCTGTACAAGGTGGAGCAGTTGGGAGCCCCACGTGCTGTCATTAGGGCTGGCAGGAAGGCAGGGCAGGCAGCGTGACACAGCTTTGGGGATGCAGACCTTGGGGTAATTGCTGGGAATCTCCTTAACACCAGTGTGAAACAAACTACTTACCAGTAATTAATGTCAGCCTTCAGATGGTGGGCTCTGGATCTTGACAAGAAATAATTGAAAAACCAAATGTGCAATTATGTCTGACAAGCAGTGCGTGCTTTTCTTGGTCACCAGAGCCTTGTGTAGTCATGTGTTAGACACGTTTTATATAATTATTACTGTTTATATGGTGGGTGTCAGAGGAAGGAAGAATTTTAGTTTCACGTCCTCTGTTGGCTATTTATTTTAAAGTCATTAGATTTGTTTTCAGACTTAAATACACTTAATGTGCGAGACTCCTGCTGAATAAATCAGACCCTGATACTGGAATTGCATCTGTTTGTGGAGGGAATGGAGCCAACTGGAAGCTCAGTCCCCGTCTGCATAAGGGCTGTCACCAGCCAGGGAGCCCGCTTGCAGTGCAGATGTAGCTGTGCTCTGTGCCCAAAGCGGAGGTAAATCCCAGACCTGTTACAGTTGTGAGCTGGCTGTGAGGACATGGATGGGTCTTGGTTTTACTGCGCTGTTGCAGGGGTTGCAGAGAGTGGGAGCTTTCTTGGAGGTGGAGTTCCCCAGCAGCCCCTCTAGGCTGGGGCACGGGCATCTCCCAGCTCTCATACAGCACAGTTTTCCCCTGTACGGCAGCCCAGGCTGTGGTGCTCAGGCCATCTGGCAGCTTTGGTCTTTAGCAGGATGGTGCTGTCAGGAGAGGCTGTGTTTTGGTAGACCAAGATAGCTGGGAAAATGGTGCCTGCTGCTTTGTCTGCCATACCCACATTTCAGTAGCTCTTTCACTCATGATACCTCTTCAAAGAAAGTTCTAATTTTAGTAAGATGAGTGAAAAAACCCAGCTATTTCAGTAACACGTTTTCAGCTGGAGGGGAACATCCCAAGAAATGGTTGTATATACTTTGCTCCTCCTCAGCTGCTCCTTTGCCCTATTGGTGGCATCTTTCCTCCTTCCTTTGCTTGTTCTGTACTCTGCAGACACGTCATCCTTAGCAGCTCTGTTACCCTCAGCCTCTAGGAAGGGGATGTGTGTGAGTGTTTCTGAGAAGGAAAGCTGTTTCAACTGTTTCCCTTTTGTTTAAAAGACCACCTGGGAGATGCTCAGTCTGAGCATGAGGAGCTTAAGACACTCTGCGTTAGGAAAAGAGGGAAGTATTAGTAATTAGGCAGAGTATTTAATAGCCTTGGTGCTCTCGGAAGGATTCTCACCAGCCATCTTCAGGAGGGAACAAACAGAGCAACAAACAAAACAAGCAGCTGATAGAAGAGGAGCGAACAGTTCAGTTTCACACCGAGATGTGGACAGAAATTGAGAAACCTGTGGATGTTTCCTTGAAGCCCAGAAGGAGGTCGGAGCGCCATGGATGTGGAAGGAGGGGCGGCAGCACACAGATGCATCTCAGCTCCCGTGGGACCAACTTATTTTCTGCACAAGCCACAGTGTGAAACGTCAGAGCCCAGGAGAGCTTCTGGTGATGTGAGGTGGAGCCATGCTTCCTTCTGGAGCTGTGGAGCACTGAGCTGCACTCACAGTGCAGCAAAGCAGGGTTACCAGGACTTGCTTTTCCTTTGGCCATCCGCTCTCCTGGGCAGCTCGGGGCTGTCCTGATACAGCCCACAGTCTGCTGTTTATCCCCATCTCCAGCAGCAGGACGTTGCTGCCTCGTCTGTGCTGCTCCCCAGCTGAGGAGTTTTCCCAGTCCTGAGGTCCTGTCTGCTGTTCTCTCCCTTTTACCCCTTGTATCCCACTCCTCTAACACTGTCGTTGCTGCTGCTCTGGGGTGGGCTTTGGCCATGCTGGGAGCTCTGGGGGTTTGCAGGCAGTTCTCACCCCCTCCATCAGTTCCGAGGCAGCATGGAGCTCTTCCACTGATAGGAATAAATCCTTCATCTCTTTGTTTTTCCTGAGTTTCTTTGTCTCTGTTGACATTACCCTGCTTGAAAATTTAAAGACGCTGGCAGCTATTCTATTATCATCTTAACTTCAGTTTTTAACCTGCGTCGTTTGTATGTCACACTTCTTATCAGACTGAGTTCTTTTGCTTTTGGCGAGTGCTGAGCGTTTGTTTTTTGTTGGATAAGCCATCTTTTTTCTAATTTGGTTCGACTTTCCTCTTCAGACCGCCCTCACGATGCTCCTAATAAGGACTTCAGGGAATTTGTTTTGCTAATAACTGAGGAATTCTTTGTGACTCTTCGCTGCTGTCTTGGTTTGCGTTTTAATGTTTATTTTCTTGCAGAGAGGCAGCCCGGTTTGGTCCCATCATTTACCTGTTCTGAAGGATTTGGAACAGTTGAGCATCCCTTGAGGGATGAACACACAGTTAAATCCCTCTTACGCTGTCAGCAGCAGTCTGTTGTCAGAAAGGCTGTGTTGGAGAGGACTGTGGTAGCCGGTATTAAGGCTTCTGCTTTTTGTTTGTTTTCCCCAAATGTTCGCAGTTGTTTCATTTGTGGCGTTGCCTCTGGTTTTGCTTCCTTTCCTTTTGGGCAGCCAAGGCCTTTCCATCTGGCATGACATCAGCCAGCTGCCTGTTGGTTTTGAGAAGGCGAGTTGTGGTGTCCCACTGGTGACACTGTCCTGCAAAGCACGTTCCTACAAGCATCCACTGCATGATCCTAATTACTGTGCTCTTCTGAATCTCTTTGCTCCTGCAGACCAGAAGAGCAAACCTAGGAGTGAGCAATAGTGTTTTAGTAGTGTAGAAGGGGACACAGCATTCTTGGCCATGGGGGAGTTGGGTGTTGCCATCATTGCTGGTGGGGCATTGGCGGTGTGTCTGTGCTTCTTCCAGCTTGAATGGAGTCCAGAAGAAATTGTGGGTGCTGCATGTTATCTGCTGGGGAGGAAGAGCTTTCTTTGTAGGTGTTGATTCAGAGTATGTCCTCCTCCACGTTTGCTTCCTTTTCCTCTCCTTTGGAGAGAAAACACACAGGAGCTGACGTTGAAGACCGATTCTCCGTTGATCTCACTTTGCTCCTCCCCAAAAGCTCAGCAGGATGTGTGCTATAAAAATAGCCTCATTAGAAGCCATCTGAGTACATACGCAATCACAGATCACTCAGAAGGGAGCACTGAGCATGCATGTTGCTGTCTTCAGAGAATTACATGACAAATTATTCCTAGCTGGAAGAAATGTCCTTTTGTAATTGGGTTTTTTTTCCCTCATTCTTTCATAAGGGAGGAGTGTGTGTTTTTTAAGTAGCTTTTAGTCACTTTCATTATTTATGAGAATGCTACTCCAGATCAGAAAAGCAAACTGCAAATGCGAGTCTCTTCTGGCTGCAGCAGCTGACGGGTCCCATTTGCTTTCAGTCATTGCAGGTTCCGCTTATCACAGCCAGAAAGACTCTTCAGAGATGAAAACAGCATCGTATTGCAGCTCTGTGGTGTGCACCTCTTTCCCTTCCATTCCTTCATTGGCAGAAAACTGGCTGGAAGGGGGATTGCTGGTTTCATTGATGGAGTGCCAGGGCAGAGACTTGCAAGCAGCCACCTTCTTCCTTGGTTCTCCCTTCTGGAAGAGCATTGCTCATGAGGCATTGGTGCCTATTTCCTTGTTGCATCGTTTGGCTGATAAGGCTTTAGCCTCCGTTTTAGGCTCAGTCTAAATAGTTCCAGGAAGATGTACCTACCTGTACCTGTCCAGCTCCCCATGCTGACTCCTTATCAAGCCTCCTTAAATCTCTTCTGCCTTCTCATGCTTGTGTTTGACATGAAAGTGGCCGTATCGTCATCAGAAGATGAAAGTCTGATGATCAAAGCAGGCAGCGGTGTTGAAATGAGCATTGTGAGATGGTGGAGCTGGTGATACAGTAATTGGCTATGTGACCTACTTAGGCAGAGGAGTGACACATACACATACAGTGTTTGTTTGTTTCTTCAGTGTTTAAAATCTATAAGGCCTGTTGAGGAAAGTGAAATAGTAGCTCACAGGTAGGAGCAACCAAGCTTGCTGTTGAGTGATGGTGTGAGCAGCTTCTGCTTCCTCTCCTCAACAAGAAAAAGCCTCTTGGATCTCTAAGACATCGTGCCATGTTAAATGCAGGTTGGACTTGTGGAGGTAATAGCAGCTGATCCCTGGAAGGCCACACTTAACACTGTAGAACTGCATGGGTCTCCCCAGGACCGACAGCTTTCACTGCCTTTATCAGTGTTCTGCACTTCACACCTTTGCTGTGTGGTTGTTTCACAATGGATCCTACCCTCTGTACACACTCCTGGCTGCTGCCTTTGCCTCATCTTTGGAGCAGGCGCTCGGCTGCGTTGCTGTCTGCTGAGATTGATGGACCTTTCTGGACATCCAATAATATTACCATAAAGAACTTCCAATTTTCAACCACATTTTCTCTGTCTTAATTCATCTTTCTCGCTCGTGAAAGCCCTGGATGGTTTTGGGAGTATGGAGGGAAGCGTGTGTGAGGAGGATGGGAATGACTGCGATGGCAGGTCAAGGCTAATTCGCTCTGTTTAGGGGCTATTAATTGCACATTTCATTCCATAATGAGAATGAAAGGATGAATAATAAAATATCTGGCGATACGATGTGATTGACCCGTTTTGAGATAGCAGCTACATGTCCATGTAGGAGGTTGTGCAGTAATTATTGCAGAAGATTGTTCTCTTCCTTCATCCTCTCCTCTCATCTCAGCCTTCCAGCTTTACCCGCTGAGCTCCTTCCCCTCCACCTGCAGTGTTTGGATTTGTCTTCCAGCTCTGTAACCAGAATCTGAAAGCATTGCAGGAGTTGGTTTTCTGTCATGTTAATTTGTGCTTTCTTCTGACTTCCTGTGATGTTCCAGGCAGTGGGATTTTCCTTCTTTTTCACTGCTGCATGGTCTAGTAACTCTCATCCCTAAGTTCAGCCTATTTTTCACTTACTTTTGTCTATTGCTTCTGCTCACAACTTTTCCTGTCAGCTGTTCTGGTTGTTTATGACTCCGAGTAATGTCACAGTCTCCTTAAAATCATGACAAGACTGTTATCATAATACATACATATCCTCTTCAGTCATCACTCTATGTTAAGTACAGCCATATGAGAGCCATAGGATGAGGGTCAGGTTGCTTTGAAGGGCTAAAAGAGAGTCTGCAAGACTGGGTTAACCCATGGAGGAATGCACAAAGGTGGAGAGAGCTCCGAATTAAAAATGATGGGGACATTCAGCATTTCCTCTGCATGACTGGGCTGCTCTTGGCATGGCATTGGAAATCAGGACTGCCCACGTTGGGGTCCTGGTCTGGCTCCTATTGAGTGATTTAGGCTGTTTTCAGCTGCTGCTGTTGTTTGTGATGTTTAAGGTTATTTTCAGTATTGGCAGATGGTTTTATTACTTTCGGCTGGTTAAATTTTTATTATTTACCCTATATGACAGACACTCACTTTAAAGAAGTGGCATTAAGCAAAAGAACCTTTGATTAAGTTCTAGTCGTTAGAAATGAGTGCTTGAAAATTAGAACTCATTTTTTCTCCTGTTTCCCCCCATTCAGGGAGTGTTTGAAGAGGAGCCCGCGGAGCCCAAAAGCAGAGGGCTCCGATTCGGTGACATCTCAGTCCTCACCCAGTGAAGAGGCTGGAATGATGACTGAGGTGAAGGTGAAAACAGAGGTACCGGATGACTACATCGAGGAGGTGATCTGGCAGGATGACACCAAAGATTCCAAGAAGAACGTAAAGGACGGGCCGGGAGATGTGCCAGCAGAGATCTGCGTGGTGATCGGAGGGGTCCGCAACCAGCAGACGCTCGGTAAGCTGTGGGTGGGTGCATCCCATCGCTCAGTGCCCTGAGCCCGTGGTGTGGGGACAGGAACGATGCTCTGAAGGCTCCGCTCTGCTGGATGGGCTGGAGCCGGGGGGCATTGCAGTTCCTGGCTCAGGATGGTTGACTTTATTTAACTGCTGCTTTCTTTTTATATATGATCACCACCAAGGACTCAGACAAGATAAGGGTTGCTATAAAAGAAGGATTATCGTGTCTTCTGATGTGTTAAATCACTTGTCCATCAGTTGAACTAAATTGATGGTGAAGCCGTGGCTGCTGCCAGGTGTGTTGGTCGTAGGTAAAGAGAAGAGCAGGAGGGGAAGTTGGAATGTTTTCATGAGAGTTGCTTTGAGGCAACAAATGCTTCCTGTAAATGATTAGATTTAAAGCAGTTTTTACAGTTTGCTGAATCCTTTTCTTCTCCCTGTGAACATCACACTGTCCTCTGCTACCACAGCAGGGAAGTCTGGAGTCCTGGAAGAGGCTCTGCTCCTGCTGAGAGGTTTCCTCCTCTTGCTGTGACACAGAGCAGGTCTCAGCCACTGAGAGCAGAGGCAGTTGCTGATAGAAAGAAGAGAGGGGTTGAACCAGGTTTACTTGGAGGGAGGAAGCTGATTTGAGCTGCCTGGTGTTGCTGTTGTGGTTGGTTTGTCTTGCACGGGGAGGGAAAAGAGGCATTGATGATTGATTTCCTCCTGGCTTTTGTTGATCTAAAAATCTTCTGATGTGGAGGCAATACTTTGTGTACTTCCAGATCTTTTTATGCCCTCACAGCTCTTGAGAAGTTGGAGCCTGATGGGCAGCCCTGAAGCACAGGAGTGTTCCCAGTGCCCCAGGCCACTGAGTAGGGGCAATAGGAACTTCTCTCCCAGCTGTCAGGAGCTGGGTGTCTGTCACACCTCATCCCCATGCTGCTGGCTGGGCTCTACAGGTGGTGTCCTTGGAGGATGTGGTTTCCAGCTGAGAAGGAGGGGATTTTTGCTGTTGGCTTTCCTGGATGCACACCGATATGTCACCCCATCACCCCAGTGATGGTGATGGGGATGGGCTGGATTCTGGCTGGGTTCTCCTGCAGCTGCTGTTGTGATGTGATCTGGTAGTCCTGGATGGAGATCACTTCAGCCATACAGAAGGTCAGCACTTTGGTAGGGTTGTCCACTCTTTCACTGGGGAAACTGAGAGTTGAGGTGTCGAAAATGGTTATTTTTGATAGAAAAAATAGTGCCTCAGGGTGACAGCAGCTTCCCTGGGGTCTCAGTGCTGGGGCTGTGGGCTGTGCTGCGTCGTGCATTGCAGGGCTTATGCTTTGTTCTGAACCACACATTGCCTGCAGGGCCCTGCTGTCCTCCTGGTTTTGTCTGCTCCTTCCAGCAGTTTATAATGGAGATTCTCAACTCCATGTGTGGCAAATCGTCCCTCTTTCTGTCATGTTGGACCTCTGCCCCCACCTGGCTGTGCTGCTGGGTTGTCTCCCTGTCCCCACGTGGGTCATCCTGCTCTGCCATCCACATGCAGGAGGTGAGGAGATGTCCTCTGGAGGAGCTGACTGCAGCTTCCCCCGGGTTGCACATGAGACCTGGGTACTTATAGGGGGGTAATATGTGGCCGTGGGATGTCCTGGGCTACCTCCTGTCCTTACTTCCAGGCAGAGCCTCCCATACATTTTGTTTTGTGGCGTGGGGAGAGCACTGCAGTCACTTGTGTGGGGTTATGCTCTTCTTGAAGAACTTCTGTGCAGGAAAATGCACTTACGTGCTGTGGAGCCTCTGCAGAGGAAGGGAGGAATACAAGAAACGCAGGGAAAAAAAGTCAGCCTAGAACCCCTCACTGCTTCTGACCTTTTTTTTCTCCCAGTGCTCTGTATGTGCACCGTGCTGCTCTAAGGGTGTGGGTGGGTGCTGGTCTCTATTTGCTGTTGGTACAGCTGAACCTCAGCTGCTGTGCGAAGCTACAGATCGGTAGGGCCCAAGTGTACTCATCTTCTGGCTGTGCTTGCTATGGGGCTCCAGCTGGAGGAGTTTGCAGAAGAAAACTGTGAAGGTTGGTGATTTATCAGCTGTGATAATTAAGAGGCCATGGAGCAGTTTGAGACACAGTGAGCTGGCGTCAGTGTGGGGGTTGTATTTTGTCAGATGTACTCCTGTGTATCGGGCTGTAGTGAGTTGCCTGTTTCAGCATCACTCAGTATCCTCTCGAGCTCAAAGGACAGTCTGCAGTGATGCTTTCATGCTGGACAGGGAATGCTGTGCTGTTCTGAGATGGAAGGAGGGTTGTTTTCTTCCCAATCTGAAAGCAACAGGACATGGGAAGAAAAGGATGTGAGCGCAGTGGGTTCAAAAAGCACTCTTGATTTTGTTCCTTCCTCTTGAGTGGCGCTGGTAAGTATTGCTGTATGATGATGCTTGGGAGGGTTTGTCTGGACGTGTGTATGAATGTTGTGTTCTCACCTGTGGCTTGTCTCTGAGTTTGGCTGTTTCCCATAATCAGGAACAGGTTGTTCTGAGGCTGCATGTGTGTCCATGGAAGGGAGCTGTGCTCACACTGAGCTGTACCTCAGCCCTGCTTTGTCCCACCTCCTCCTGCAGTAGGTGCTGCCCTTCTCTGTGGGTGGGGACGTAGAGGGTCAGTTTCTCACCCACTGATGGACAGCTGACAAATGCCACATGAGAGCTTGAAGGGCTGATTTATGGCCTGTTTGCAAGAAAGGTTGAATTGTCTTCAATGACAAATCTGTGGAAGTTTGTGTCTGCCCGTCCAATAAACAGGAGAGCTGGAATTCACTGCAGGATTTCACCATTACAGACAATTCTCTGTCTCTGTTCCTCTGCTCTCATTTCAAACGACTGTTTGTAGATGTGTGTTCTCTGGAATTAGATGCTCAGATTGAGAAGAGAGACTGCCGAGGTCACGTGGTTTTCCTTAAAAAGGCCCAAAGTCCCATTTGTGCCCTTTGGTTTCCTCTGGGTGGATATTTACCAAATCTCAGACCTGGGAAATGGGTGCACTGGACATTTCTTGAGGGGTTTTGGAGCTGCCTGCCCAGAGGTAACACCACCCTGCCATCACACTGGCTGCTGTTTGCAGTCGGGGAGCTCTTTTTCCCATACACGAGGAACTTACTGAAAAGCAACTGAAGGTTATTTCTGTCAGTAGGAAATATTAGTCATTATTATAAAATCATAAGTCGTGCTATTTTGAGAGAGGCCCTTTCATGTTAGCCAATTTATAAAGTTATACTGAAGATGTAAACTCAGGGTAATATGCCACGGAATCTTAAATGAGGCTGAAAAAGGAATCGAGTCTGGGATAGTGATTTCCTGCACTTAAATCCATGAGCCTTCCAAAAATGACTGTGCTGCAAACTGCGTTCTTTTGTCCCTGGTTTATGGATAAGTAAATTGTGAGGCTGTTTTTCCTGATCTCATGTGGTGATGTATACCTTTCTGTCTTGTTTTTCAGGGTCTTATGAGTGTGGAATATGTGGGAAGAAATACAAGTATTACAACTGTTTCCAGACCCATGTGCGAGCGCATAGAGGTATCTCTCTCCTGCTCAAATATTTGGGAATCCTGGGGTAACGTTTAGGCTCAGGGAGTGTTTTTGAGCAGGCCTTGAAGGTTGCTCTTTGCTTCTCTGTTGGGTGGCCTGTGCACAGCTTGGTGACTGGCTGAACTCTGCAGCTCTATGCTCCAGCAGTGAAATTGTGCTGAGCTGCTGTGCTGGGAGCACTGGGGTAGCCACAGTATTCACTGCAAGGGGCTCTTTGGGGCAGTGCTGTGTGCTGCAGATCACAAGGCTCTCCATGCAAAGTCTCATGCCGGCCCCAGGGGTGGGCATCTGCCTTGAGGTGTTCTGGTCCATCCCTGCAGTGTGTGAGTGGAGGACAGTGGCAGTCTGAGGCAAACTTCAGGACTTCAGGATGTTCGTGTAGGCTCGGAGGGTTGCTTTTATTTATAAAAGAGGATTACGTGTGGTGAAACATATGAGGTGCTGATGTCGGTTACTGCTTCTGGATGCCCATAGCGCAGGTTGCTACGTTGGTTATCTCCCTTTGTATGGGCAATGGTGATGCTCCTGTGTTTTCATGCACATGTCAGAATGATGCTTGAGATCCCCCCCGTGCCCCTGCTGGGATCACGTTCCAGTTGTGCTGTTTGCTCAGTCAGAAGCAGGTTTTATTTTATCTCAATTCTCTGTAAGCCTGGCCAGTCTCAAGTTCCTTAATTGCAGAGGTGGGAAAGTCTTGCTTGGCTGTTTTGTACAATTAGTGTGTATCTGAGATAGCAGAACCAGAATCACTTGCAGCTCCATCAGGAGCTCTTCAGTGTTTGTGTTTTCTCTCATCTGAGTCGGGCAGCGTGTGTGTCAGCTGTGTTCACCCCTCAGTTGTCACTGGCAATATCATTGCACTGGGGCTTCCATTGAACGATTGACTGGGATGTCTGAAGGAGAGCAGGGGGATCCCCCAGAGAAAGCTGAAAGCCCAGGAACGATGAATGCCAACAGTGTGACAGTGACAGTTGGTATCTTTAAACTCTCACAAGTCAGCAACTGTGCAGCTGAAAAGTGAATGTGCGCCCATGACTTGTCAGTGTTCCATCACATAATACATCCTTTAATTGCTTGGTTGCGTAGTCCTTGTGTGCTGTTTAACATCATAGAGCTGCTTCTGTATCCTTAGATACATGCGGAATTGTTTTTTAACGCTGGCTTTTCTTTCTAAATACCAACAAAATTCCTAGAAGTCCTTTAAGTGCTGCTGCAAAGGAGCTCGGCAGTCAAAGAAGAAAATCCATAGGATAATAGTGAGCAGCAGCTGTCCCACGTACCGTGGGAAAAGATCAGGTTTGAAACCATCAACCCGAATGTGCAGAAATCTGTGTGACCCGATGGGCTGCATCCCAGGGTCCTGAGGAACTGCTGGGTGACGTTGCTGTGCCACTCTCCTTCACCTTTGAAAAGTCATGGCAGTCAGGTGAAGCCCCCAGTGAATTGAAAAGGAGAACCAGAACCCCCATTTTAAAAGGGTAAGGAGAAGGACAAAGGGGACTGCACGGTGCTCAGCCTCACCTCCGTGCCATGTGAGATCATGGAGCAGATACTCCTGGAGGGCATTTGTATTAGATGCTGGGAGGAAATCCTTTCCTCAGAGGGCAGTGAGGCCATGGACAGGCCCTGGGCAAACTGAGCTGGGGGGGCAGCCAGCCCAGGGCAGGGGGCTGTGAGGACCCTCCAACCCAAACATGCTGTGAGGTTGTTATTCTGTGATACCGTCATACAGAGGACTTTGCTGTTGTTTCACAGCACTGCAATCATTTTGCAATAACAATTGCAGTATTTAGACGTGAGGCAAGAACTGCTTTTATTTCACTCCTTTCCACCAGGTTCCATTGGGTCCTTACTTCAGCAGGGATCTGTAGGAGCTGTATTGCTATGAGGTCACCTCCTGTTGTGTGGTTCAATTCATTTGGATTTCTATGTTTATTTCTATCGATTGTGAAATTAGGCTCTGCATCATACGGTCTGGGTGCATCAGGATGCACTCATCAAATTGATATCCATAGATTTCTCATGAACTCAGTGAAGACATCATTTTGCCTTTTGTTTTCAAAGTCTTTTTAATGTGTAGCCGTAGAAGATGGAAATTTTCAAATTTTTCTATGTGGAAATTTATTTGTAATTTTCATGTCAGCAATGGAGAAGCACAAGTTGTATATCTGAAACTTATAAAGTGTCGTTTTATGCTGCTGTAAATTGATGCATGCAGTAGTACCATTTAAAGTGCATTTAAATTGCCTTAAAACAATGAAAATCAAAATGAGATATTTATTCTTGTACACCAGTCAACAAGAAATCAAATTGAAAGCTTGATGCAACTCTGCAAATGTGATTCTCCCAGCAGCAGAACCCGAGCTGGATGCTACAGCACTTCAGAAGTGCACCTGAATGCAGGGAAACAACGCGACACTGGGTGTGCGTGGCATGTGTGCTGGGAAGAAGGGGCTGATATAGAGGAACCCGGTACCTGAGGGTTTGGCTGACTCAGGTCAGCTCAGTTGCCCTGTGTCAGAGTAGCTGGAGTTAATTTGTCTCTTCTCAGCTGCTTTCTTCCAGGGCTTTTTGGTTCCTCTAGCAGAAGTGCCTCCTTTGGGTTATTTACTGAAGGATACCCACCCCCCCCTTGAACAGCTTTGCTGCTTTTTGCTTTCTTGTGCTGTCCCTGTGTCACTGACAGGACTTGGGAAGTTGCTCCTGCAGATGGGCAGAGATGGTGATCAACACCTACTTCTTGTCATGGGAGAGGAAAGAGGTCCAGAGCTGATCAGTGCAATTACTTCGGAGCAGAGCAAGTGAGAAAGCATTCCTATAGACAGCCCTGCTGTCCTCAGTCAGTGGCACAAGTTCTGTCCCTAGGAGGGGAACTGTGAAGGTCCCGCATTGTCTCTGCTTTGCACCGGGTTATTTTGATGCTGTATATAAACAGGTAGGAGCTGTAGCAGGGGAGCTGGGGGTTTGTGGCTGCTGTAGACATGAGGTCTTTCCACCTTTCCCTTCTTGTCCTTTCTCATTAGCTCCTCACTTTGCAGGACCCACATTTCATGCCTCCTTTGAACCTCTCAGTTCCACATTCAGACTCTCACTCTGGTGATGACTAAAGAGCAGAAGTTACGCTCCTTGTTATAGCAACCATTTTCAAGAGAAATTGCCTAGATTTTTTTTATACGTGCACCTCTGAGTCTGCATGGCAGAAAAGCTGTGCTGGAGGGGACTGCGTTTCTTCAGGCTGATTTGGGTTTTGTTGTCTGCCTTCAGGAATGGGTGGTCTCTTATTGGGTAAGAGACGTTATCTTGGTTTGGTGAGTGTTCCCCGTGGTGCTCAGCGTGGCTGGAGGAGCCCAGGCAGTGGTTGGTCTCCTGACACTTTGCAGTGCTCAGGGTGGGGACATCTCATGTTGGGGAAGTTCTGCCTGGTTGGGGTGAGCTCCCGCTCTGCTTTGCTCTCAAAGCCCAGATGCGGGCATTGGAACCCCACGTAAAGCTTTCTGCCAAGGTAGGAGTGTAGGTAAGAAACATCCTCACAATTGGGCTGTGGAAGGAGAAGTGGACAGGCTGTGTTCCTTACCCTGCGCCTCCTCGAAAGCACAACTGAAAATCAGACCCAAGAAGTTACATTGCTGAGCTGAAAGGCTCCTTTATGAGCTGCTCTGCTCCTCTCCTGCTGCAGAGCTGGAGCTGCAGATCAGCCTGTGCTGGTAGGCACCATCCTGGGCAAACACTGCGGCTTCGCCTACGGGAAGGCTGGGCCTTAGACGTGCACAGTGCTTTCTGCTGAGCTGCGTGGGGCTGTTCGAGTCATGGGGAGGTTTGGAGTCTCTTCAGGAATTAATCAGCTCCAAAGTTTCTTTTTGTGCAGTTTGGTCGGGTTGGAGCAATACGAGCAGCAGAACATTGGCACGTTTTGAGTCAGGAAAGTTATTTCACTTCTGGGTAACTCAGAAATGGCTGAAATTACTTTATTAGGCTTTAAATAAAAAAAGAAGAAAAGCAAATGTAAGAACCTCTGGGCTGAGGCCAAACAAGTGAAATTTTTACCCAGCAGAGAATTCTTCCGAAAGCAAATGAAAGCAAATAGCCAGGCTGGAGGTTAACCCTCGCAGGGGGCATCGCCTCCGCTCGGATCCCTGGGGGAGATCTCCATTGCCAGATGAGCATTTCTGGGCCGAATGGTGGCTTTGCTGGGGTTGTTTCTCCTCGTTATTTAGTGGGGTTATTTGGTTGCTGTGTTGCCCTGAGGAAGGGCCGGCTCTCTGTGGCCTGGCTCGGTGTGGCTGCAGGAGATGCTGTGTGCTCTGCAGTACGGTTGGTGACTCATTCTGATGGTCTAAGAACTTCTCAGAGCTTCCAGAGTCTCACATTGATACTTTATGGGAATGGAGTATGACAAGACGTCTCATTCCAGCTGTGAGTGTGGAAGGGTCTGGGTCTGTCTGTGGGGTCTGGGATGGAGCAGTTCTGTGACTGAAACAAATTCGAGACGAGAAGTTGAAAATTAAGGAAGAAATGAGTGATGTTGAGTAGAGATGGTGGTTTTGTTGTGAAGAAAGCCGGGTTCCACCTGCATGGTTACCTGCAGCTGGACAGCCATGCCATATTCGGGGAGATATTTGCCCTCTGTTCTAATAGGAGATCCAGAACGTTTCTTGTGACACAGGAGTTAACATTCTTGCTTTCCAGCTTTCCTGCTGATCTCACAATGTTTCAGCTTTCTCAGAATTTGCTCTCTCGTTTAAAGCTGTCATGACTTGGTCTGAGCCCAAAGGTGGTTTAGAATGGGCTGGTGGGGGATTTTTAAGGTTTTTTTTCTTTCTTTCATTTTATTCCTGAGGATTTTATCCTATGACTCAGAGTACCAGCATTTCCTAACACAGCTCAGACGGGGGCTGCTCCTTCAGCCTTTGCGTGTTGCTTGGTTCTTGTTATGTTCAACTGCTGAAAGCTGCCTAAAGGACAGAAGTGGCCGGTGCATGCACAGCTCGTGTCTTTCATGTTGATGTTGCTGCCTGCATTTTGCAGAACTGCATCGTTCCACAGCTGGCTGTGAAGTGATGGGGGGGGATTCAAACAAGCAGCAGCTGTGGGAAGATGCAGGGGCTGGACTTGGGAGGTTTCACATTCGGTACCGAGGCTTTTCAACCCGGCCCCTCCATTAATGAAACTGTGCCAAATTAATCGCATAATTAATCTCAGTGCCCAGAAGAGGGATCAGATCAGATCGAGCAGGTTAACCAGGAAGAAGTGCACAGATTCACAGACGTGCAGGCTTTTGTTTTTATTCTCTTGGAGAAACAAGGAGGGAATGAAACACCAACTGTTTGTTACTTAAGGATGCAAATAGTAAATCTAAAAGTGTGGTGACGTTGTGCAGCTGTGGGAGCCATGTGAGCTGGACTGTGGGGACACAGGGCAGTGAATCACAGCTGTTGGGTTACGAGTGGTAGGTACAGCTTAGGGTGAATGTGGAACACTTAGAATGGCTTGGAAGGTCCTCATCGCATACAGCCATTGCCTTGTAACTCTGGGTTTTGTTTTCCAGCTTGCAGCCTTGCCCGTGGCGTTCATTCGGGGCATGTAATCCTTGCTGTGTGCTGCCAGCAGTGTGTTTGAGTGCAGGGAGCATCCTCCCATGTTTTCACGTGTTTCCAGCGAGCCGGGATGGAAAAGCCCGGGGGGTTCCTGTGCTTGCAGCCCATCCCTGGCAGAAGCTGCTGCTGTGCAGGAGGGGCACAGTCCGTGGGGAGGTGGCAGCAGCCCGGGCCGTGTGTCTCCCGTGGGAGCTGAGCTGGGCACAGCGCTGAGTTTGCTTTGCTGGGCTGACAGCGTTCGCCCGGGAACGAAGTAGATGAGCGATTTCCTTCAGCGTTAATTACAAAAGCGCTTGAGCTCCGTGAGACGCGTCAGTCGGTCCGAGCACCCCACGTCCATGAACCCCACCATGTACGGCCCCGCGGTGCCCCGAGCTGCGCTGTGCTGGGCAGGGTGATGCTGGGCGCCCCACGAGGGCTGCGATGGAGCTGCTGCCCGGCCGGGTGTGGAGGCGGCCGGTCTGATCCCGCAGTGCAGCGCCGGGTGCGGGGATCCCACGCAGGAGGACACAGCCGTGCAGGCGGCCGGACCGCGCGCCGTCGGACGCGGGGCAGAGTCCGCTGTCAGATCTAAGTGCAGCTCTTTCTCTTTGCAGACACTGAAGCTGCCTCAGGTGAAGGAGCCTCACAAGGCAGTAAGTACCCACGGCGCCGTGTGCGTGGAAGGGGGGAGCGGGACCTGCCGTGTGCGGGGCCGGCAGGAGCCGGGGCGGACACCGAGGGCCCCGCGGGCCCTTCCCGCAGCTCGGCCGGCAGGGGGCGCCCCGCACCGCGGCCATGGGGTCGGTCCCCGAGCCAGGCGTTATTGTAGGGTGATCGTCCGAGTGTTTGTGGGCAGGGTGGGGGGAGCTGCGGGTATCGGTGGAAGGTAAGTGACCGACGTTAGTGGGAACAGAGGAGGATTGAAGGCACCAAACTGACCCGGCTGGGTGGAAAACCAAGTTAGTTAATGCTACAGAGCAAAAGCAAGGAGTGCGGTCATGCTGCCTTTAATAAACTGCTGCCTTTAATGAACTGCTGCCTGTTTCTCAGGCCTGTCCCGTGGGAGGTGAAGGTGGGATGATGGGGCTGCCTGGAGGACATCCAGCAGCTGTGCATGGTGCCCACGGGATGGGCTGTGCCTGTCGGGTCACCTGCTGAGATGGCTGTGAGCTGGGTGTGCAGCTCCACGCAGAGATGGAGGCTGCCCCGCAGGCTTTGCTGTCTGCTCTGTTGTTTGACACTCAGCAGCTGCTTTGCTGCCCGCTGCTGTTTCTCTTACCTGAGCTTTCCAGGCTCATCTCCTGCTCATTTGCTTTGGGTTTTGGCACAGAGCTGTGTACACCCTGGGTGTGTTTGTTTGGGCAATACAGCATCTTTCTATCTGGGCTCTGCATGGTTTGGTTTTCACCGTTTTTCCTTCTTGCCTGGCAAGGGAGTGGATTTTGCTAAGAAACAGAGGGGAAAGAAGTGAGGGTTTGTGCCCCTGCTACGTGAATAAAGCCCACAGCATCTGAGCCATAGGAGGGCGCATGTGGCCAATAACTGCTTCTTGTTGTGGCTGCTTTGACTCAATGGCCCTCTTGTTTCCTTGTTCCGTTTGCTCCTCATGTATTTTAGGAATTTTTTATTTATCTTTCCTTTCCTGCTATTTTTGTTTTTCCTGCTGCTCCAGTGCCATTCCTCTGCAGCCCGCTTTGGCTGTTTACACCCTTTCTATTACAGACATCTGTATTGTTCAAACCTTCCTTTGCTATTTTGATCTTGCTGGGAACTTCTGGATTCTTAGGCTGTGCCAGTGAGGTTTGCTGGCTTTTCCCGAAGTTTCTTAGAATTTAACAGATAAGGCAGGATGTTGTTCTCCCTCATGTGCTCCTCCACGGGTCTTTGGGATATAGACTGCATCCATCCTAAGCTGATACTGAGGAGGATCCCCTTGCCCAGCAGCAGATCCTTGGCAGTGGTTCAGGTGGCTCCAGCTGCAGCTTTTGGAGAGATGTCCCTGTTTTCCCCATGGTGATTTTTTGAAGGCAGATGTTCCAGCTGCAATTGGGTCCCACCAGCTGTGGCACTCAGCTGTGCTGTGCTCTGTGGATACACCCCAGGGGCACTGAGAGCTCTTTGCTGTTGGGAAGCACCATCCCCACCCTGTATAAGTGTGAGCTGTGCTTGGTCTGTTGGATGGTGGTGGGTTACACAGGGGGCTGGAGGGCTGCAGGAGGAGCAGGCTGGGCAGGCCTGGCTGCTCTGGGAAGAAGGGAGCCATGGGGTGAGCAGGGCCACGGCTGGGGCCAGTTGTTGTTTGCTGCTGAAAGAGAAGATGCTGGTGTTTAGACTTTCTAGCTGGGAAGGCACTTGGAAGATTCCCTCAAGGCAAAGCTGTTGGTTGTGTGCAGCCGTTGGGGTTTTAAGTCTGTAGATTTTCCCTGGGACTCGATATTCTTATTTGGACCCATTCTTGACAGGGATCCGTGGCACTGAGGGAGGGAGCGCTCCTTGGGATGGAGTTGCGTGACTTTGGGAGCTTCTTTTTAGCCTTGGCTCAAGGTCCAAGACCAGAATTCCCACATGTGGAGAGAAGAAAACAATACAACCCACAGTGCTAATGTGTTAATAAAGAGACTTGTCGAGCTGCCACTAAATTTGACTGACAGGCAAGAAGGGAGAAGAGAGAATTTGTAAAGAAAGCCTTCGTTGGTATTTCTTCCTAGGCAAGGATGAGCAGTTTGACTGACTGTTCCCATGGAAGGGCCTGGCAGCCATTTCTGGGATGTTTTCATGTCTGTGTTATTTGCTCCAGACTTTTCAGAGTCCTCGGGAAGGTGTTTGTACAAGATCTGCACCATCACTCTGCGTGGAAATTCCATTCATGGTTAAGGGAGTTTGAAACTTTGTAAAAACAGTCTCCCTCCTGCTGCTCACATTCCATGGGACATTCTTGGCAACCTGAGAGGAAGCTAAATAAAACCACTGGCAAGCAGGGGTCCCCAAACTCTTCCCAGCAGGGATGGTGCCAGCAGCGTGGCTCCAGGAAGCAGCAGCACCTTGTGTGAGCAGGTGCTTTGCAGGATGCCTCCAGTGCAGGTTTCACAGCTTAGGTTTCTCCTGTTTGCAAAGAATTTCTGTACAGTCTTGCAGGTGATGCTATTTACCCAACATTTCAGACTGAAGTTCCCAGCTTAGAGCAACTTTTTGATGTATTATGAATTGCTTTTCTTGTTAAAGAGTGCTGCTTTACTGCACTGGGGGTATAAAGCTTTTATAATGGAAGGCTTACTCAGGTGTTGATATCCTACAGAGAGAAAAACAGAGATCTCTCCTCCAGGAAAGGCAGCACAGCTGGAAATGAGGAGAGTTGTTAAGTTCTTTTGATACAGTCCAGGCTTCAGCATCTCTGCAGCTCAGAACTGGCCCTTAATGATGAGAGTCTGGGAAGTGGATGGGCTTCACTCTTCTCTCCTATAGAGCCAGAAGCTGATGGAAATCATCCTGCTATGATGAAATGCTGAGGAGTGTTTCAGCTCCAGGGCTGCCAGTGCTGCCAGCCTGGGGGTGGAACGCTGGTCAACATGCCTTGCACGTGCATTCAGTGACACACAAGAGGACACAGCAAGGAAGGAGGTGATGTACAGCATCTGCTGTGGTGTCGCAGGGTTAAC
The DNA here is from genome assembly GCF_054131305.1 of Coturnix japonica. Taxonomy (NCBI): domain Eukaryota; kingdom Metazoa; phylum Chordata; class Aves; order Galliformes; family Phasianidae; genus Coturnix; species Coturnix japonica. The sequence continues at coordinate 10,780,215 of NC_140683.1, forward strand.
AGCTGCTGTTAAGGTCAGGTGCCTGTGCGGTGCAGAGGGACCCATGTCAGAAGTGGTGCCCCAGCTGCAGATGGATGCGGTGATGGTTACAGCGCTGTGTCCCATGGGTTTGGGGATGCTGACTGAATGCTGTCACCACCCCCGGCTCAGAGCTGGGCCCTGAGGGATCACACTGGGGACGCACAGCAGAACTGCCTGCCCCCAAACCTCGTGCTGCAGCACCTGCATTGCTGCACATCTTGGCACGTGCTGTACAAGTGTGAGCCGTTTCTGATTGCCGCATTTCCATGCATCAGATGCTCAAGGTGTAGCAGGATTGCCTTCAGTTTGTGGTGCTCTTGGACTCCTGGGGAGCTGGCTGTGATTCTCATCAGGTCGGTGGTGCTGGGGATTGAGCTGCTTGCTCCCCCCGCCTGTGTGTGCTGCAGCCTGCAGGCTCACCTGTGGCTTTCTTTCCAGTGTCTTAGCTAAATGCGTTTGGACTCATTGCTTGTGTGCAAGGCAGTGGCTGTGAGCGTGTCTGTGCTGTGTGACGTTTAGTTGGAGGAAGAAAAGTAATTTATTCCTTCTTAAAATAATGTTTCACAACCCTGTAAATGGGGGGGGGGGGGGAAAAGGAGAAAAAAAAAGATTGGCCTGATCTTTTAAAAACAGATTTCCCTTTGGGCTCTGACTAAGCATGAGAAAGTTCAGCTGAAAGGGAATTTGTTCAGAAAAGCAGTGAAAGGTTGGGAGTGAGGATGTGGGCTGGAATGCGCCGTGCAGTCGTTGGCTGGGCAGGCGTGGTGTTAAGTCCTCACACGTGCAAAAACATCTTAGAAGTTGTGAATTCAGCCCATTAAATTAATGTGCTCAGAATAAGGGTTTCCTTGCCCACAGCAGGATGCGATGATTTCAGTGTTCTGACTGGCCATGGAAGGACCTGTAGGTAGTTTGCTGCTGTTAATTCCAGGTAAAGGAAGTGCCCTGACCATCCACATGCCTTCGGTAGTTTTAAGTATTTAAATTTGCAACCTTGGCGCTTTCTTAAAGTGTATTTTAGCCCTTTGATTTCCTTTAATTCTTTAGAGATTAACACAAAAAAATGTGCAGTGTCACTGCTGTGGTAGAGGCCCCTCATGCCTTGCACAAGCACAGCCTGCCGTGAACGCAGTGTGTGGTTGCACACCCACCTACGTGTGCCACAGGCGGCAGTTACTCGTTTACAACTCTGATTAATTTTTGCAGTGTTATTTAATAATACTTCCTCTCCTTGGGGACAGCTTTAAAAATGGGTTTTATTTTTTAATGCGTTTGCATTTTAAGTAGGTAAAGCCTCTCTAGATTCCCATTTGCCTAACGAGTGGATGAACGCGTTCATCTTCAAACGGTGTGAGACCAAGAATGATGAATTCCTGTGCGGGAGGAGGAGGTTATGGAAACAAGAAGGAGCTGAGGCTGTGATCTGCAGCTCTGGGAAGGGCCGGTTGCTTTGTGTGTAGTTTTAGTCTGAGGTTTCAGACAGAAGGCTTCAGGTTGTCTGTAGGTCTGTGGATTTCGTGTCATCTTATTAAAAAGAAAGAAAGAATTTCTCCCTCTTCCTCCAATTCTGAGCTCGCAGACTGAGTGTACAGCAAAGGAATATAATTGCATCAACAAGTGAGATGTGTACCAGTGTGCCCGCTGTTGGTGTGCAGAATGGGTGCCGTTCCTTGTCGAGTTCCTGGTAGGAGAACATCAGCGCTCTCCTTCCAGCATTTTGCTTATGCTGAGTTAAAATGAAAATGGAAAAGGATCCAGCGCTGCCCCAAATTGACACCAGAATGAAACGAGCACAAAACTCGATCTGCTGGCGTTAATTATATTGTCTGGCATGTCTGATTTGTGGCACGGAATCTGAACATCCTGTTCGGAATGCTGATTTGGGGGATAATTGCAAAGTGCCATAATATTTTCACTTTAAATTGCTGATACTTGCCGTCTGTTTTGATTCAACTTCAATGTACTGCAAAGGGTAGAAGGAAACATAGTGATGTGAGTGGCCGGGCAGCTCCTGGGAAGGGTTTTCTGTCTCTCCATCCAGCCAGTGCAGCCTGGAGCTCTGTGCTCCATGGAAGGTGAAGGTGTTGCTGTGATGAAGAAGGGGTTGGCTGACTGTCAGCAGCAGATTTGGGATGTATTGCACTGTATGGAGTTTCCTGCTGTCCTGGCATTGGGTTCCCACACCTGGGAGGATCACATCCAGCCCTGGATGTGCAATATTGGAGTATCCATCGTGCTGATCCATTCAGGTGATTTGTGGTTTGGATAAAGCATCGTGGAATTCAGGGAGTTCACTGCCCATTCAAGGGCCATGCTAGGCCAGGCCACTGTGTGCCTACATGTCTGCTGTGATGAAGGCCAAATGTTCATGGGAAGGAAGTGATCATGAGATGAGTGGTCTTGGAATAGCACACAGGGAAAGGTTTTTCCTAACCCCCAACTTAAGAGCTGGAGCTGTGGGGCTGTTGTGTGTGAGGAATTCTCTCCTTTCCAAGTTTCTGGATTTTATGATTCTTTAATCCTTACTAATATAACTCGGGATACTTTAATCCCCTTGTGGGGTTGTTGCTGACTTTGGGCTTACTGCTCCTCTCTTTCCAATGAATTTTTGCCATTAAACATCTTTGAATTGAGCTCGGCAACAGCTCGCCACTGGTTTTACTGGCAATTCTCTCCTTGGCTGTAAAATGGCAGGTGTAAAGCTCCTGACTGCAGTGCTGGGACGAGGGCTGGAGGGAGGACTCAGGCAGTGAGCAGGCGTGCTGCCTCCCCAGTGCCAGTCTGGGATCTAGAAGGGAACTTCTAAAGATGCCGAAGGGCAGGGCCAGATCTCTCCTGGTGGAAAGGTGCTGTGTGGTCATGGATCAGGCAGGTAATGCTGTGCAGGCTGCCCTCTTGTCCTTATGTACTTTGCTATGTAGTGGGAGCTCGGAGCACTGCTGGATTTAGCAGCAGTTCAACAGGCTGCTGCAACTTCTGTTCTCCAGTTTTGCATTTCTCCATTTGGAGGCTGTCCCAAACACACAGCTGTCTGTGCTCCGCTCTCTCAGGGTGGAATCACTTCAGTCTGAGGAGTGTCTGCAAAGTGCCTGGTTGCTGTGAGAGCTCCCGTGGCAGATGGCTTCCGTGGCTTCTTCCATGCAGAAGCTGAACGTGATTCTGGGGCAGGCAAAGCTTATTGGGGAATCCCTTTGGCAGCCCCGCAGCCTGTTGTGCCCAGACCCCGTTCTGGGCACTCAGCGGGCATCGTGATCTCGTCCTTGCAGGGCTGTCATCTGGATGCTCTCTGCAACTGTTTTGAGTTTGGGTTTGATGCTGTGCAGAGCTCAGCCCAGCGGAAATCTGAGGTTGTGCGCTTTGTGTGGGCTTGGATTCCTGCACTGACGAGGGTCGTTTAATTGATCGGTATTTTTAGCTTGCGATACAGAAGTCCTGACCTTTCAACAAGTCTGGTTGCTATTGTTCCCTTCTGGGTTTCTGCAGCAGCAGAATCCAGAGGTCCTGGGCCAAGTGCCCTGAGGAACGAAGTCTCTTCCCTGCCACCGCTGGGCACGTGCTCCCTGCCCACCCCCTGCCCTGCCAAAATGAAGTCTGTGTTTTCCTCTCTGCTGGATATCTGAAGCAAAACAGCTAAAAGATCGCAGACTGTTCAACGCTGCGTCTGGGAAGAAAGATGGCCTGGCTGCTGCTCCCTGGGGTGGTGTTTCAGGAGCCACAAGTCAGTGCTGAGCTCAGTGTGACAGCGCAGCCAGCAGCAGCCCTGCAGGCAGGAGGAGAACAGCGCGTTCCCCGGCTTGTACTGCAAGCAAAGTGCTTGAAAATGCCTTCTGATCCCAGAGATGGGCTGCTTGCAAAGCCCGTTTGTCGAGCTGGTGTTGGTACATTTGAGGAGCTGCTTTGTAGAGGTGATGCTGTCCTTCAGTGCGTGCATTGCATGGCACCAGCTATGGGCTGACTGCGGGTGTTGGGCCATCCTGCTGCAGCTCCTCCTGAATCCTGCTCCCTTCTGAAGGACTCATGAAGGAGGAATTGGGTTTGCTGGAGTTTGTTGTGGTGTTTTGGTTTGTTTGTTTGTTTTTAACTGTCTGTCCTTTAAATGTTTTGCAACTGGGTCTGTAGCAGTGCTGGGTTTGTAGCAGTGATGTGCTGCTGGCTCAGCTTGCAGCAGGGATGCTGCACTGTCACCTAAACAGTAATTAACAAAATCAGCCATAAGCAAAAGCAGTGATCCTGCGATGGTCCCTTATAGCTCTTCCCACTGACAGCTGTGCTGCTGTGTATAGCAGGTATGGCTCGCAGGCTGCATCATACTCTATCTGTTGCAGGGTACATAACAGCAGCTAGAAGCTGTCCAACAGCATGTGCAGGCTGTAGCAGTTTTCTTCTTCCAAACAGAGATATTGGAAGTGCTCGACATTGGGTCCTCCTCTGCAGAATTAGAGTTCAGTTATCTGCTGCATGGCTCATTACTCTTCAAGAAGGAGGTTGGCTTCTTGTCTTTGGGAAGCCCAGTGATGTGGGACTGATTGCTGACGACTCGTTATGAATTTTCTCTGCTAATAATTGACTGTATTTTGTCACAGCGGGTACACAGGTGCTCACTGGGGATTGTTAGCTTCTCTGTGTTGTCACGTAGGGCCCTGGGTAGATTAAGACCCTCAGCACCATTGTATGACCACAGAGGGAGGCTGTGTGAGATTCCTGATGAGCTGTAATTAGGTGCATCTTTGCAGTGACTCCCTGTGCTTCTATCACTTGGATACTGTTGTTTTGCTTCTCTCCATCCTCCTGAAGCAGTGGATCCTTCGCATCTTGCTCTGGTTATCTGTGCTCTGTCTCACTTTTCCATCCTGGACTTTGTAAAATCCTTTCTGTCTGACTTGCATTGCTCTGCTCCAAGTAAGATAAAAGTATCTTCTGGTAGCAGAAGCAAAGTTCATTGCCCGGCTGTTGAACACCCGGCATATTTGGTGTTGTTCTCCCATACATCGCTGTAGCTCTACTTCCATCCTGCCAAGTGGAGTAAAGAGTGGGAAGTGAAACCTCACGTAGTGCTGCAACCCCGAGTTGGACTGTGGAGACTGTATCAATACATGTGTGCTGTAAATGTATCTCTGATGTAGATAAAATGATGGACAAGTAAAATAAAAGATGGCTTAATGTGCGTACTCTAGTGCATTTGAATGCAGTGTGGAGCACATAAGAGCAAACAGCACTTTGGTTCTGTGATGAGTGCAGACAGTGCAGCTACAAGCTGCAGCAATGAATGGATGTGAATGAAAGGGACGTGGGGCTGCAGCAGGATGGGGATGTGGGATGGGGCTGATGTGAGGGAGCAGACAGCAAATAGTGGTGGGGATAACTGTGATGAAGGGGAAGGGAGCTGTTGTTGCTGGGGTGGACAAAGAAGATGTAGGTACAGACGTAGAATCAGGCTCATTTGGTCCCGCTGTTGAGTAGATTGCTGCCCGTGGTGCTTTGAATTGCAGCTCTCGTGTTTGTTCCAGTGTGCCCACACGGGACCCTGGGTGCAGATAGGGAATGGTTGGCAGCAGCAGTGAGAACCAGGTGTGATGGGAGTACACACAGCCAGTCCCTTTCTTTAGGTGGTGTGTTTTGACTTTGGCTTTGGCTTCTAACAGCACACACCTGGGCTTTGAGTTCAGTTCTGCCAGTTCATTCCAGCCTGTCCATACTGTGACCCAGTGCTTCTAAAGGAGATTTCAGCAGGGTCTGCTGAGTGGTCCTGTGGGGCTTCACTGGGGAGCAGAACTGCCTGACTGGATAGAAATGCAGAATGTCAGTGTGGTGCTCGCTGGGGTCAGTGCGAAGCAGCGGCTGTCTGCGTGCATAAGAAATTCCACAGGGCATGTGGGGTGGGTGTAACTGTGTGGGGAGTGTGACTGAGCAGCGCTGCCTGGAGCTTTCTACTTGAAGGTTTCTAAAGTGGCCTGTTTTTCTTCTTCCTGCAGACAACTTCAGGTACACGTGTGACATTTGCGGGAAAAAATATAAATATTATAGCTGCTTCCAAGAGCACAGAGACCTGCACGCTGTGGATGGTGAGTACTGTTGTAATGCTTCAATACCTAAGCTAGAAGAAGTCAGTGCCACGTGATTCTGATGGTGGTCCTGCAGGACCTTGCAGCCCTGAGCTGTGGATGTGCTGCAGCATCCCTCCATGGCCTTTGTCAGGGGAGGCCCAGGCTCTGCAGGGAGAAGGCTGCTGGGCTTCATTCTCTGCATGCATCAAAACAACACCCTCTGCTGGGACCTGTGGTCCTTGCAGTCCTCTATCTGTATTCCAGTTTATAGTTAAGATGGGTATCTTACTGCTGAGTGCCCCAAGGTGAATGGTCAGTGTGGCTTCTGGCTTGGCAAGAGTAGGTTGCTTTTTGGTTTCTTACTTCACAGGTTTGTTCCTAACACGCTCCTCTGTGACAAGCGGTGGTTCAGAGTTGAGAAATACTGTTTCATTCCTGTTAATCGCTGTGTTAGTGACCTGATGCTGTTCAGCCCAGTTCTTCCTATGCAGATTTAGATGTGGTTGAGGCAGTGACACTCCGACAGAAGCAGATTTCCTCCTCCAGAAGCACTTTGCTTCATTTTTCTATACTGGACAGAATAGAAACAGCAACATACTGTCTTTTATTTGCCTGCCTGTGCTTGCAGGGCATTTAAAGCCCCTCAGCCTAGAGCCCACAGCTAAAGCAAACCCTCATTGCACATGCTGGCAGCATGTTGGTTCTGCCTCTTACCTGGCAGAGGTGGGAGGGAGGCTTGGCAGGAGGTCTCAATTGGCTGGAGCATCTCAAAAAAACAAGTGTTTTTTTGCACAGTGAGTGTTAACCAAAAAGGTTTCCTGCCTAAATGTGCTCAAAGGGCAGCATTCTTGCAGTACCACTGCCACATACTTACCAGAATTAAATGTATGGGCTAAAAGTTGCTTTGAGACAGACGTGTCTGCTCCTGTCAGGAATAGCTGCATAGCTGTGGCTCAGGGAGCTCTTGCTGGGCTTACGAGAGAGCTTTGGTCCTAGCTTCCACTTGTTTCTTGCAAAGCCAGGGTCCATCACAGCTCCACCACGACCATGTGTGTGTCAGCAAACACAAGTGTGAAGCTGGAGTGCATCTGAACTTCCCATCAGGCTGTGTCCATGTCAGAACAAAGGCCATGAGAATCTTTGTATCTTAGGGCTGGGCATGCTCAAGTAGTTCCTGTGTGGATGCTGATGGGAAGAGGAGGGTCTGGGGCACAGAGCCTGGTGTATTCTGTGGGGCTGAAACATGCTGAAGCGGTGCGTGAAGTACAGGAGGAAAACACGGCCATTGAAGAGGATTTAATTTCTCTTTTGTTTCTTCTCCTCCTTTTTCTATTCTGTGTTAGTTTTTAGTGTGGAAGGGGCCCCAGAAAACCGGGCAGGTAAGCTGAGATCCTTCGTGTGCTTTATTTCACAAACCTTTTGAAGCATTCAGTAGTTCAGGCACAGCAGGTCTGATGTAAGAGACCAGGGAGTTTTGTCACCGATTGCAATGGGAGAAAAGCATCCTCTGTGCCTCCCTGGCGTGTAAACCCCATAGGATAATGCCCAGCCCTAGTAGATCCCAGGCTTTTGCTATAAATACAATTGATCAGGCTTCTGAAAAATCAAAGAAACAGGTATTCCTTGTCTCAGGTGATTTAGTGACTCATTCAAGGCTTAAATTAAGTTATCTTAAAAAGTGGGTTGGGTTCTGATTTGCTTTGAGCTGTGCTGTGAGATGTTAGGAAGTCACTGGTCAGTATCTGGTAGCTGACTTGCTGGCATTCTGCATTAATGTGCCCACTTTCAGACATTAAAATATCAATAGGTGGGAGATGCACTGGAAGAAAATCAGGAAAGGTAAATCAGCCTCTGTTTGTTCAGTGTTTCTTCAAGCAAAATCCAACACATTATTTATCTGAACGGCAGGTTACTGGGCTGGAAGGGGTTTATTATCTGCCTGGGGCACCTGAGGTGGAGGAGGGACAAGTCAGACAGAGGGATCATTGGGTTTGTAATTCATGTTTTGAAGTCTTGTTACAGATCAAAACATCATTACAGATGCAGGAGCATTCAGTGCCTGTGCAGCTGTGAAAGGAAAACCTGAAGTGTTGTCAGCTCTCTTTCTGGTTCTGTTCTCTTGCAGACCCCTATGACCAGGCCGTCATAGCAGCAGAAGAAGTGAAGGAGGAGGAGCCGGAACCGTTCCAGAAGATTGGTCCAAGTATGAGTTATTTCAGAGCTTCACACCTGAAAGAGGAAGCACGAGGGTTTCAAATCTGGCATTAGCAAAGTTGGGACCTCGGGGTGGTGAAAGGTACCTTTAGGTTGAAGTGAACACCAGCCATCACCAGCCCTGGCCCTGAGAACTGCAGCTTTGTGATGTTTTGTGTTCAAGAGCTCTGCTCAGAGAGGAGGGAGGAAGACAGAATGGTCTGTAATGTAGACTTTAAAAATGGATTCTCTCCTTTGCTTTACGCACTTTACCTGCTGAAATTTCCAACAGTCTCTTGTGCCTTGTTCAGTTCTGTTGGAGTCTGTCCATCTCTGCACACTTGCTTTAACTGCTGCCTTCTCTGGGGAAAGCAATTGTAGGGCATTTATAGGGCAGTTAAGTTCCCCATGCAAGAGGAAAATGCTCTGGTGTTCTTTTTGTCACCCAGCCTTGTTTCTATGTAAAGAGTCAAGAAGTCACTATTTTGTGTGAGGTTGCTGCTCTCTTTCTGATTTTTTTTAATGTATTTTATCTCCACAGAAACTGGCAATTATACCTGTGAGTTCTGTGGCAAGCAGTACAAATACTACACTCCATACCAAGAGCACGTGGCACTGCATGCACCTATTAGTGAGTATCCTGCTGGAAATCTTTCATTACTGACTGTGATATATACAGTGGTTGGTGATAAAGATGAGGGCTGCAAGAGAGAGACTCATTTTTGTGGATCCTCCCACTGGACCCTGTGGGGCTGCAGCTCACAGGATCATGTGCTGACCAGGGCACTGCAAAGCTGAGCTGGAATCTCCCCCAGGATCCCCATTGCTGTCAGGTGTCTGATGTCACTGAGCTTTTACCAAAGCCCATGCTGTTCTTCATGTGTTCCCCAGGGTTTGATACTTTATTTATTGCTTAACTAAAAGCTCTATTACCCAAAGTGTACATTACTAAGAGATGCACGAACTTTTCTAGCCTCCCCCTAATAATGAACGTACACCCTAGTGGGGATGCATCTTTCTTAGGAGATTCTGAGAAACTATTGCAGACAGCAAGTTCAAACTGGTTTTCAAAGTCATGTGAATTACCTTGTCAGCTTGCTATGAAATCACAGGCAATAAAATATTTATTTCAGGGAGCTCAGGATAAGGCAGTTCACAGCTTATGGCAGGACACCACGGTCTGCACTCCCCAGACAAAGGGGAGGTTGTAACGGGCAATTAAGTGTAATTCAGTGCATAAGTCTTATAAGAATAGTTGAGAAGCTCTTGCTACATGATGGTTTTGGATGCTTTAAAAGTATGCAGAGAAGTTCTTTGCCCCTGAACTTTGTGTTTTTTCATAGCGTTTCCCTGTGCTGTGTTGCAGTTCATGTGCTGTGAGCCACCATAGCTGCTCTTTTGCCCATGTTTGCCAGCTTTTTGGCTGATGATGGGGATGGATGAACTGAGCTCATTAGATGATTTTATTAGCTACTCATCTGCAGCCAGCAGAGGGAGCACACGCTCCTTCCTCACCAAAATGAGTTCCAGATGAGTTCTAAAGTTACTTAAATAAGGGAGCTTTCATTTTAGATTTACATAGAAATAAATTGGAAACATAATCCACCAGACCATTACTTTGAAGGTCAGTCAAGGCTTGGTGGCTCTTGACAGCTCCCATGTAGGTTCTCTGTAATACAGAGATAGACCAAGACGATGGTAGAAGATATGGGGCATAGAAAACCTCTGCCACTGCCCTCACACAGCTGATCATCTTATCTCTATGGGAATTAACCCAGTGCTTATGTTTATACATGTAACAGTTATTCCTAAACAGCCCTGCACCTGCCTGTCCCTGCTTCAGATTAGACCAACAGTCACAGAGAGGACACTTAAGAACAGATCAGGATAATTCTACTGTAAGGTTTAAATCCTCCTTATAAACTTTTTCCCTTTTGTTTTTTTTTCTTTTATATTTTTTCCCTCTCTTAGTTGCCCTGACCAGTAACATTTATCATTTACAGTGACAGGCCACTAACCCTGATGAGCACACAGGAGAGGCTATGGTTAGCTCCCAGGCAGGCTGACCCGTATATTCTCCTGCCTTGCTACTGCTCTTCCTATAAACCAAGGTCCTGTGAGGTAGCTGTCAACACCTGGTTTCTGATGCAGTGCACAACTGGCTTTTCTCAGCCCCCAGCAGTCACAGGAAGTAAAGCTGAGACTCCAGCAAATGCTGGAGAATTAGCCTTATAGAATAAAGAATGCATTTCAGTGTCACCAATCCAGCTTTTTGAATCTCTGCTAGAGCGCAAACTTCCCTTCCGGAGCCTGTCTTTCTGTTTTCTGTGATAATGGATTAACAGTTCAAATTCAAAGAGCATCTCCCAGTAATACCTGGGATTTCTCCATATGCCACCAGCATTTGTTTGGAGATGGGGACCAGAAGGCCCCATCTGACTTGCAGGATGAGAACTCTGCCTTGTAATTCATTCCTTTATATTATGTTAGGCAGACAAGGAGTGTAGCATTGAATCTCTAGGACCCACGTAAGGCTCAGGGAACAAGGGTGTAAGCGTCTCCCCATGCAAGGCTCTGAATGATGCATGAGAAACCTGCACTTGTGGTTCAGTCTTTTCCTGACAAAGAAATGGAGCACAAAGATGCAGGTACACCCAGCCTGGCCATGGGAGTCAAATAGGACTCTGAGGTGGACAGGGTGGTTCCTACTGGAGGAAGAATGGGTTGGTCACGTAGCAGTTAAAGGTGTGGAAGGGAACTAACTAACAACTCAGGACTTGTCCCCTTGGGTGAGTGGGGAAAACAATTTTGTTACATGGGATCAGTGGATCCACAGATGCTGCAGGTCCCCATGCAAGGGATTCGTGAGCATGGCTGTTAGAACGAACCCTCCCAGAAGGCACACGAGCTGGGAGCTGACTGACTGTCCACGCACTAGTTCTGAGTGTTCATATCCAGAGTTCTCTCGATCTCCACTCTTCGTGGCAGTGAAGACACAGGGGAGCCAATCCAGCAAAAAAACACCGACCTCAATAAACCGATGTTCCACCCTCCTGCATCGCACCCCTTCCGGTGTCCCACCGACATCCCAATCCCAGATGTTCCGCGCTCCAAATTCCGGATCCCCAGGAAGCAAGGCCATCACAGGTACCAATTGCCTTTCTACCATAACTGCTTGGTGTGCAGCACTGCCCTGGGTTGGTTTTTGACCCTTCTTGGGCTCAATCTGCTCCATCCATGATTGTCCCTGAAAAGTTACTCCAAGAAGCAGCTGAGGGGTTTCAATCCTTCAGCACAACATAAGTAAAACTTTAGATCAGCTATAGGTCTTTATAACCCAGTGACAAGTTCTTGTTGTTTAAAGCATCACACTAACCACGAGGTGCAAAGAGCCCTGCTTCAAATCCTGGTGTCACAAACAGAGGAGAGCTTTCTGACAAGGATTGGCTTTATTAGCTTGTCAGGTGTGGGGATTTGGGTTGGGTTCTTTGGGTTTTATTTCAGCTTTATTTGGCTTTTAGTTTTCATTTCCTTCAAGCTGATGTTTGCAGGGTTAGGCCTTAGCAGGTGAGATGGAGTACAGGTGTTTTCTCAGTGCTCCGCTCCCCACAGGAACCACTGGGAGATAAGCTGGGCACCAGCAGAAGAAATAATTGGATGGAACCATTGCAGGAGTGTCAGGAAGCTCAAGGTAGATCCTCCTGTAGTCCCTGCTCCATCCTTCCAATAGAGATCAAATGTAAAAAGAAAAGAAACAGGATACAAGACATAACATTCATGTGTCCATTCAGCAGGGAAGAGCTCGGGTACATCTGTGGGAAGGGCTGGTGCACATTCTGTCCTAGTGCAGAAGAAGGGCTGGTTAATTATCTCCTTAAACACCCCTGAAGTGTTTGGTGTGAACAGATGCAGGGAGGCAGAGATGGGAGAGGCCACAAGATGCTGACCAAGGTAGTTTTGGTCTGACAGTGTACACATCCACAGCTGCCAGGTGCTGTAGCTACTGACCTGTCTTACAATTAAGAATGTATTTGATTTGAGTCCCGGTTTTTAAGTAATAACTAGGAGATGATGTATATAAGCAAACATCTTATCCCCCCACTTCTCTAACCAAAAAGTGTATCAGTACATTGGGTAAAGACTTTGAGCTGTTCTCTTCCTTCCTGTATGTGGGAAGGAATCTCACGATGCTTGAGTCTGGTAGGTTGATCTTCGGGGAACAAATACCTGCCTGGGGTTCTGACTGTATCTGTCTGGTGGTGGTTTCCACGGTGTCTTTCAAGGCAGCTTCTTGTACACATGCAGTCTGAGCAGCAAACTGAATTTCTGTTAAAATGCATTGACCATTACACCTACCAGGAAGACAGTCTCCAGAAGGGATGCCTTCCAAGTGCGGCAGTTAGAATCACTCCATGTGGGCCTGGGTAGTACCAGGGATGGTGGGCTGCCACTCCTCTCACCCATGGTGGATTGGCACTCTGCCTTTACAGAGAGTTTTGCTTCACGTGCAGACAGTTCAGGTACAGAGAGGAGAAAGAGAACTTGTGTCCACTGCCCCTTCCTGTGCAGGAGGGATACACTGAGTCCAGGGAGATGCATTAAACCAGTTTTTTTCTTACAGCCAGACATGGCAGAATAAAAAGGGCTGGGGATGAGGACAAAATCATCATGCAAATCTTTTACAAACAATTTTGGAAACCTCCGCCTCAGTTTCACTTGTGACTTAAGCCAGGATTTGAACCTGGGTCTCTTCAGGGGTAGGTTGGCCAAGTCCCATTTTGCCATGGTTTTATGCTCCCACTGTGCCACCTGGTTTGCTGGTTACTTATGGCCTCTCCTTTCTGTTATTTGTCTGTCAAAGGGGACAGACTCAATAATGTCTCTGGTTCCTTCTCAGCCCTGTTTAATGTGACTTTGTTTAATGGATCTGATTACCAAGTTATTGGTGAATACCAAGTTGGAAGGGTCCGTTAAAGATCCGTGGGCTGGAAGCTTCATCTTCAGATCTTTTGTAGCCACATCAGACAGAAGGACACTGTGTGGGAGCCCAGCTGAAGCCCAGAGGCCCAGGGGTCTCAGTGTGAGGGGCAGCACCATGGGGCTGAGTGCTCCAGCTGTCTGCAGAAATACTGAATACCAGAGTGCCACCTGCAGGCCTGGACACTTGTGCCAGAAGCTTTGAGGGCTGCATGTTGCATTTCAGGAAGGGTGAGATAGCAGAGGGGTTTTTCTGCAGGAGGGAACACCATGACCTTTCTGGTTCAGTCAGGACTGGTGTCACAGGCTCCTTGAGAGCCACTGCAGCCCCCTCAGCCAGAAGGCAATAAAAGAAACTGTCCTTTGTTATCTCTTCAGCAAATCTAACCCATTTTCCTCCAAAATGAGATGATATTGGACTTTTTGGCTGTATTCAGGGAATGCAGTTATGTGGCACAGAATGTTGTGTACCTCCTTTCTGTGTAGTCCTGTGTCCAGTGTTGACCAGTCACCATCCCTGCTTTGTTCTCCACCCAGCAGAAAGTGCTTTCAGCAGGAGAGTGGAAGGCAAAACGCAGAACAACTTTGAAGAAACAAACAGCAACTCCCAGAACTCCAGCGGTAAGTGCCACTCACTGCATCCTGCCATGGCTCCCTGCTCCGGAGCAGGAATCAGCTGTGATTGGTGATCATATATGTGGGGAAACTACTTTAAGCTTGCAAGAAGCTGCACTTCATGGGGTATTGTCCTCCTTTTGTTCCTCTCCAGGTTTATGATGATGTGGGGATTGTGCTCCCAAGTTGAGTACTAAAGTACCTGGGCAGCTTTTTACAGTGGGGAGCAAAGAGGTAGAAATGTGGATGGAGATAAAGCAGTATTCATTCTTTGTGCATCAGTAAAGTATTTGTGAAGCAAATCCATTTGCAACAAACAAGAGAGCTCTGAGGACCATCAGTAGAGCAGTTTGTATATTACAGTGATGCTAATTGTGACACTGTATTTACAGATCACTGTAACTTGTGTCCAGCTGTTTGTGAGTTTGCTATATGGAGATCACAGTATAAGAGCTGTGTAGATGTGGGAGCAGAATTTACCCCATTTCTACAACTTCCTTTGGATTTTAAGGCCAAGTTCTGGTAACTAAACGTAACCACTGGCCTGGACAGTCTCTAAGACAACACCTTCCATAGTCTTCCTTACAAGATTTTCATACTGTCTGTGTATCCCTTTGTTCTCAAGTGGAACACTGCCTTTCTCGTGCACTCCCTAAATGGAGCTTAACAGGCAGACCAGAAGTAGTGTAATTTCAGCATCTCGATGCAGAGATAAATAAAATGCCAGTAGAAGAGGCTTGGCCTCCCTCCATTCCCCATGCAAGGGCACCAAAACATGTGTTGTTCACAGTGCTGCTACCTGCAATAGACAGGTAAGGGAAGGGATTTCTCCATAGAGTGGGTTGTACCATGTCTGCAGTGGGGGTTTATGTCTGCTCAGAACCAAATGAGGGGGCTCTGCAACTGCATAAAAGGGGAACGGAGGGGGTTGGATAACCTGCTTACAGTAGCAGAGTGAGGGATATTGAATGGGCAAAAAAATTGTTTCTAAAGTATTGAGTGTTGTATTTTGGGAACCGTCCTGTACTAACCCAAGCCTTCACCACAATTACAGCTGTTCATTCGGGAACAGAAAAACCTAAAGAAAAGAGATGTAAGCAGAACCCATCAGGTGAGCTTGTCTCTGTGTTTCAGGTGCTTGTACTTTCCAGTTCTGTCCCACTTGGGAAGCAGCAGTGAGGAGAGCTTGGCTGGCCAGGTCTGCGTGCAGTCAGACAGGGCAGGCTGTTAGATGTGACAGGAGGCAGATGTAGTTCAGTGACTGCCAGGAGTTGTCAGCCTGACTTGCTGCTCTGGAAGTGGCCATTTGCCTCTTGGCAAGCCTGCTCCCTATGCCTTGTCTTCTGTAGGTAGTTATGAGTGCTTTGTCTGGAGGGTTTCAAAGCCTTTACGTGCACATCTTTAAAAGCCAATGTGCTTTTTGGGTTTCTCACTTCTCTGAGGCCCTCTGAAAACAGCAGCCTTTGTGTTTTTTTTCCCTGTCAATTAGAGTCTGTGTCATTATGGAGAAGGAAAGAATTATCTTCTTTCCTATCAAATAATATCAAACTTGTACTTAAACTCAAGAAGGGTGTATTGTAAAACCTTCTGTCTGCAGATGTGCTCGTGATAAGCTTTTCAGGAGGAGAAAAGAGCTTACAGCATGGGAAGAGGTCCAGGAACTGCTGACAAGAAGTACATACAAAACTACTGAATGGCTGCACCAAATAGTCATAGAATAGACAAGAATTTAGTTCTGCCTGAACTGCTGTCAAATACTGACCCACTGTTGCTATGACACATCTCACACACTCTCCTCATCATCTCCTTGTACCAGCTCACACCATTCTCATCCTTCTTTATCTGTTTACTGCAACTCTTAAAGCTCATAATGAAAACAAAAGCAACAAAGACTTGAAGTTCTTAAAAGTTGTGCGTTTGATTTACTACAATTTGCTCATCTTCTGTCATTGTAAGAATTGTTTCTGCCTGCACCACGGGTATGGTCAGTTTACTTTAGTGGCTCAGCTACTCAGGTTTGAGGGGATTTGAGCTCTGGTTGGAAGCATTCCTTTCTGATTTAGGTAGCTGATGTGCTCCATACAAGCAGACTGGTACATGGCAATGTATAAGCTTCTTCCCCTTCCCTCCTTCCTCTGCCTTTCCCACATCCTCTTCCATGTGATCCCATCTTTGTGCTGTTTCCTTTGTGTCTCATTTAGTTCCCTTTTCCAGCTCTTCTACCGAACCATCTCCTCTCTCTTATTTCTTTGTGTTCTCAGGAATCTGAATGTTCTCACTGGCATTATGCACTGTTGTATGGAGGCTGTGGAAAGCTCTGTGGGCATATATGTGCTCTCTGTAGAGCTCTCTGTAACTTAGTTTTGAAGAGCTGCCATATCATTATATCCCCATTTGCTCCTTTCCATGGCTGTGTTTCGGTGGCTGGAACAAACCCCATGTGGCACAGTGTTCATGTGTGTGATGGGAACTGTTGGAATAGCTCTGGCAACGTTGGCTTGTCTTCTCTTATGCTCCAGCCAGGGAAGCAGCTGGCAACAGTGTGCAGAGAATGACAGGACAGACCCTCCCCTCTCCTTCCATCTGCTGCTCAACAGGGAAGGCTGCTGCCTTCCCCTCTCCCAGCGGAGCAGCTGAGTGTTTGGCTGTGGCTGTGCAGCTCCAGCAGTGGCACGGAGTAACCGTGGGTGTGTTATGGCCCAGACTTCTGGGTCCTTGCTGTCTCACTTCTTGTCTGACTTCAGAAAACCTCCAAGGGCATTGATTTCAGGTTACAGCACAATCCAGCTTTAATCCACTGACTTGGACTTTGTAGATGATTCTATGGTAAAACAAAGAGTTTGTGGTAACACCACCCTTGAGCTAAGAAGGGTGAATGAAGCTACAAGGCATCAAGAAGAGATGCCTTCATTTCAGTGGGCTGTGCATTTGTGCGTTTTGGGGGAAAGGCCTGGCAGTGTGTAATTTACAGCATATAAGTGTTGTATTGTGGTTCCTTTTGTGGTTTCCCCCTCGGCTCCCTGTTGCCATCTGATAAATTCAGTGTTCTGCTCCCTGAGACAGACATCTTACAGATGGAGCCCAATCAGGCTCGTGCTTTCCAATATTCTGGCTCTTCCAGTCAGGATACCAGTGCTTATACTTACGTGCAATAGATTTACTTTGTTTCATTGATAGAAAAATACGTTTTTCCTTTTAGAAGTTGGTACAGGTTTATGGTATATTGTAGTGATAGACTCTGTGTGTGCCAGGCTTTGTATGTGAGGATGCTCATGTGCTGAATGCTGCATCTGTCCGCTCACCTGTTCCACAATAGAATGGTGGCAGTGTGCTGATTTATCCAGAGGTTTCTAACAGCCTTCAGTGCTAACGTATCTCAGCCCCATAGGTTGGTGTTACAGCTGTCAACTAATGCACTCAGCTAATAACTGTTTAAGCCAAGCAACTGCAAACATGTGCTGCTAGGTTAATTCAGTGGAAGAAATGCATTTTCCCCACACTTGTAAGAGCAGAACTAACCGTATCTCTCGGCACATGATGGAGCTCTGCCCCCAGCTCTCCTCTGGCTCCAGCTCTGGAACGTGGCTCTGCTCTGCACTGCCTGCACAGCTCTGGGTTCTGTTCTTCCTGCCCCCGGCTCCGCTCACCCCGTCTTTGTGCAGCCTTCCAGCTGCCCCAACCTCACTGCACTTCTCAGCAGCCACCAGAAAATAAAGCATCCCCATCCCCAGGTGGCAGTTCTCCATATCCCAGCTTCCTGAGTTACAAGTTTCTTACATCCCAGTGCTCCTTATGTCCTTATGTGCTCCTGATACCTTAGCAGAGCCTGGTATCTCACATGAACAGGTGTAAAATGAATTCACTGTGCTCTGAGGCTTAAAACGAGCAAAGATGAGCTCCTCCATGTGTGAGCTAGCGAGGCCCAGTTGGAGCACAGCTCAGGGCTTTGTGCAACCCAACACACACATGCCCAGCCCTGGAGAGCCATGTGGCCGTGTCCCAGCCCTATGGAGCTGCTGTGACAAACACAGGGCTGTGGTGATACTCACCCTGCCCTTGGGCTGCCCCACTGCTGCACAGACTGACGTACACATGGGTGCTGCTTCCCCACATACTCTGTGTAATTCTTCTGAACTGATTTTTCCCAAACAGAGCCTTACACCTGTGGAGCTTGTGGAATCCAGTTCCAGTTTTATAACAATCTCCTGGAGCACATGCAGTCCCATGCAGGTAAGCTGGGCACCTTGACTCGCTTAAAGCGGAGAATGACGTTCTGCTCTGATGCCTGGTGTTGGCCCTGCTGTGTGTCAGTGCAGCTTCATAGAATCACAACACGTGAGCTTCCCGTGCTCACAGCTTCCAAAGCCCCAGGAGTGCCACCTTCAGCAAAAAGACCCTGGGAAGCTGAAACAGCAGTTGCAGCGGTGTGAGGCTCTGGATGTGTCTGCTCCCTTCCCTAGGAAGAGGGGAATTCTGCCATTCCAGCACATCCCACAGCTCTTCCCTTTACCCAGAGATACCCAGGGAGTGCTGATGTTCTAAGCACTGCTCCTACAGCAGAGAAGCCTCTCCTCAAACAGGGCAGTTCTGTTCAGGCAAAGCAGAATGCTGTCAGGGCAGCAGAGCCCTGGCCCACACGAGTCCCTTTCTCTGCTTATGTGTCCTGGAGTTCTGCAAAGGGCTGAGATGTGCTCTCAGAAGTGTTCCCCATTTCAGCAGTTGTGTTCGTTTCCTTCTCTACAAAAGAAAATGCTGAGGAGTTGTAATTCTGCTCCTTTATTTCTAAGCCACCTTTTTTGTTTTCTATCTCAGTACATAAAAGGAGATTTTAGCATTTCAAAGCCAAAGTTGTATCAAAGACAGCATTCAGAATATTCAAAAAAAGAGAAAAGAGGATATTTTTGATATATGCAGATTTCTTTTTCTCTCTACCTTGATTGAAAATTGAAGTGAATTAATGCAGGTTCACAAAGCAGTTCACCTCTGGCAGACCTGTGCTCTGTGCTGCAGTGCACATTCTGTGCTTCATTTGTGCTCAGATTGCAGGTAAGCCCTGAGCAATGGCAGGGTAGGACAGGTTGCTCAAGGAAAAGCATGTATTCCTTTCTGCACCAGCAATCTTAATCAAAGCTCCTACTTTGTTGTATTTTAGTTTTAGTCCTGATTTTAATGGCAGTGTTCCTGGAGTTCTCCCTGTGTGCGCTTCCTCAGGTTCTGTTCCCTTGGCAAGTATCAGTGCAGGCTCTGTGTGTTGTTCAGCAGCTACTTTATTTATTATCTGTGCAGTGCTGTGTGTAGACTTTCAAGGTGGTTTGTTGTCAGACAGCAGAAGCTGAGCTTTTTGGGTGGTACTTTCTATTAGAGGATGAACTGATCAGTGTGCAGTACCTTGGCGTTGTGCTGCTGAGCAGCAGAGCTGTGCTCAGGGCTGGTGCTGCTCTGTGGTGCTGGGTCTGTTCTTGCCCTTCATCGGTGGCAGTTCCTGCTTTCCTCCTGTGCCCTGGCTGTCATCCTCCTTCTGGTTCCTGCTGAGTTACGGTGCTAAGTGACAGCGAGGAGCTGCAAAGCAGGGACTGAGGCCCAGATGTGAGGGTGAGAAGGGCTGTCTGGTGGATGCCTTGTCCTCCTGGGGAGGCAGCAGCCTTTCCTCCAGCTCTGTGTGTCTGTACCACAGGGTGTTTGCTACTGTGAGAGATGAAAAACAAAGTGAAGGGGCATGAGAGGTACAGCCAGCTTTGGTGTCTCTGGTTCTGGAAACTGAATTCAAGCAGAGCAGCAGTGAAGGTGACACGGTGTGGAGTTACTGGTCAGAGTTTTGTTGTGGTCTGTGAGAACTTGGGGATTGGCAAATCTAAGAAGCAGCATCAGCACAACATCTGCAACCTGGGGAGGCAGAGACCTTACTGGTTAGCAGAACTGGTGGCATAGGATCCCCATACTGGGAACACTGGCATAGTAACCATTTATATGCCTGTGTTCATGATGTATTTCATGATGGGTTTAGAGATCGAGGTGTCAAATGTTCCCTTACCTGGTGTGTTTGAGTCCTGCTTGGCTTCCTGTGTCTAATGCAAAGGGCTCATCTCTTCCAGCTGAATGCAGCATGTCCACTGAGCCCCTGTTGCAAGTGGTCAAAGAGCAGGGAATGTGCTGCTGGCTTCAAGGAGCCAGTGCTGGGACATGTTGGCTCTGGAGTCATTGAGAGGGCTGAGCCTGGAGGCTAAAAGGTAATAAGGAGAGATTATAGATCCATAAAGCAGCTACACAATGAGAAGAAGTAATTAGAATGTAAATTGGAGGCTGAAAGGCAGAAATAGAACAGTGGAACATCAGGAGAAGGAATTTGTTCTGTAATTACACTGTACAATATACAGCTTTGACTCCCTTTAGGGTACTTTGTTCAGGTCGAGTGCTACTGTATAATGCCCCTCCTTCCATCTAGAGCTAAAAGAATAAAAAGACAACTGGGCAGAATCTGGATTAAAGGATTGGAGGCGGGAAGAAACATTGGAGACCCATGGTCTGCATAGTTCACTGACTGCCCGATAAAGAAGGCGAGACCAAAATGTACAAATCTCATTAACACCACGCTGAATGCCAGTGGATATTTACACATCATAAACCCCTTATTATTGTAAAATAGATGAAGAGTTGGGGAGAGTAAATTCAGAGGTTTTCTCCCCCCTCCTCTCCAAGATGAGGGAGGAAGCCTTCATGTTGGTAGACCCGAACAGTGAACAAAGTTAATAGCCAGCATTCTTCATTTTGCTTGATCTCCTTGATGTGTGGAGTTGCAGCCACTTGTGATGTGGTGTCAGGAGCCATCAGGGTCAGCAAACACTGCAGGAAGAGCAGTGTGTTGTACCTGATTGCTGGCATTTGCCTCCTGCTCACTGTGTCTCTACCACACATGCAAAGACCACCCGTAGCTGCAAGTGCTGAGCTCAGTGATGCTCCCCAGTCAGCAGCTGCCGCAGCATTCTGTGAGCACCCTGGGCACGTGCATTCCTTGGGGCAGCCCCACATTCTGCCCTGGTCAGGCTCTGGTTCTGCCATAGTCTGGATTGCTGTTAGGTCTGTTCAGGGCTCATAATAACTGACCATCAGCAAGGTTTGTGAATGCCCCAGCAATTGTCTTGCAGAGCTGCTCAGATTTGACAGAACTTGCTTGCAAAGAAGAGGACAGTGAAGTTTCGTTGTCTGTTCTTGCCAGACTCCCTTCTCTGCTGGGCCATTGCCACACATAAGGAGAGCTCCTTGGCTCACTCCTGTTTATTCTGGTGCGCATCCTGCTGCTGTGGCAGCACCAGGTGAAACTGGTGGCAAAGCAAAGCCCACATCCCTGTGCATGCTGTTATAAGGCATCCTTCTAAATCATATGCTGCCATCTGGAGCACTGGGGCAGGCTTCAGTTTGCTGCGTGCTGGTTTATGTAGATGACAGGTGTTGCCATCTGAGCTGGTCTTCTTGAATTTGCTTTAAAATCAGTGGAGAATTCACTGACTCCAGTTGAGTTCAGAGCCTGTTGGATCCTCCTGCAGGAGGCACCTTGTTCTGCGTGAATGGATCAAGCTATAAGCCTGTGTCACACTATTGAGTCTAAAAGAAGTCCCAGAGAGGGTTGCCTTGAAGAGAGGTACATGTAACAGAGACGTGCAAAATCAGACAAGATGTGTCTAGCTGCAATAAGGAAAGAATCGGTTCTGTCTTCTTTGTTCTTTTAATTCCATCCTTCTGTTCAGCTTGGTCATCAGTCTCCCCATCTTCCTCCTTCCTTTTCCACCTCTCTTCATTATGCACTTTAACGTAGCGCCAGAGACTGTTTCAGAGCACAACTTCATAGTGAAGCATACTAACAACTAGAAGACTCCTTGGGGAGGGCAGTTCTTGGTGCACAGGAAAGGACATGATGGATATGATATGAAACCTACTGATCTTGTCTGCATTTCCTGGAAAAATCCCTTCAAACTGGCAGCCAAAATGTTTAGCCAGCTATATGAGAAAATGGGAATGTAACATACAGACCCCCAGGAGATCATCTCGGCAGCCATGGGGAGGAACAGTCACACTCCACAAACTTTTTATTCCTTCTTGTTTCCAGTATAATGCAGCAGTGAGCAGCCCAAGAGAGTTTGGCATCTCTCTACAGTGGGAAGACAAACATCTGAGAGTTTTATAGTAATATCCTTAGATACAAAAGATAGCTTAAGTAACAAAGTAGAGAAAGGGGAAGCCTCTAGCTCTGCAGAAAGACAGACAATAAGACAGAAAGGTAAATGTCTGCTAATCCTGCTTTCATTTTGAAAGCAAGCATATTCACAGGTCAGGCTGCAAAAGGAACATCTATTCTTCCTAGTCTGCAGCTCCAGTTGACTGAGACAGTTCTGAAGTTGTGCTGATGCACAGGAAGAACTGCCATCATTACAGCCACAGCTGGGACGTGATGGAGTTCCAGTCCAAAGTTATTAAGGTTATTGACAGTACTGCGCCATCTCTGAAAAATACTTACTGGATACAGAAAACTCACTAGATTGGTGTCACCTTAGTGATGGACCCATAAGTAAATGCTTAGCAGATGGGTATTGTTTCCCCTTTGTGTTTTAAGCATTAGTACCTTGTGCTTCTAATACCTCCGTGTCTCTCACTCACAGCTGACAACGAGAACAATATTGCCTCTAGCCAGCCCAGATCACCTCTACCTGTTGTTGAAGAGAAGTGGAAACCACAGCTCCAAAGAAATAACGCTAACAACAGTACGTAGCACTGTTTGCTCTTCCATCCTGGGCTTACCTGTTCGCTTTAAGAGTGGCTGTCAGGTGTGCAGCAGTGACTTGGACGCACACAAGGCTCTTGTCTCCTGCCTGCACTTGATTTCATATGTAGTCCATGTACCACCCTTCAGAGCAGAGCAATAGTGTGCAAAAAGTATTGGGAACTCTGGGGAGGTTGGTTGTAGGGGTGGTGCATTTGGGAACGTTTGGGAGAAAAACGTGTCTGATCATGGGCCTAAGTCAATCTCAGGATTGTTTATTGACATTTCCTGCTGTTGCAGAGGAGCAGATCTCATTTGGTGCTTTCTCTCCTTCCTTGTATTTCACTGCAGCTTCTGCGAGCGGCTCCTTAGGGAACAGCGCGATCCCGGAGAAGGAGCGGCAGAACATCGCCGAGAGGCTCCTGAGGGTGATGTGCACTGACCTCGGGGCTCTCAGCGTGGTGAGCGGGAAGGAGTTCATCAAGCTGGCACAGACCCTGGTGGATAGCGGAGCTCGCTATGGTGCCTTCTCAGTCACCGAGATCCTTGGTAATTTCAACACACTGGCTCTGAAGCATTTGCCTCGGATGTACAACCAAGTGAAGGTGAAAGTCACCTGTGCTCTGGGCAGCAACGCCTGCCTGGGCATCGGGGTCACTTGTCACTCGCAGAGCATTGGCCCCGATTCTTGCTACATCCTAACAGCTTATCAGGTGGAAGGCAACCACATCAAGAGTTACGTCCTGGGAATTAAGGGCATAGATATTCGAGATAATGGTGATTTTATCCACCACTGGGTACAGAACGTGCTCTCAGAGTTTGTGATGTCAGAGATCAGGACGGTGTACGTCACAGACTGCAAAGTCAATTCCTCTGCGTTCTCCAAGGCAGGCATGTGCTTGCGTTGTTCTGCCTGTGCCTTGAACTCAGTAGTGCAGAGCGTGCTGAATAAGCGAACTCTACAGGCTCGCAATATGCACGAGGTGATCGAGCTCCTGAATGTCTGTGAAGATCTGGCAGGATCCACGGGCCTCTCAAAGGAGACCTTTGGCTCCCTGGAGGAGACTTCTCCCCCGCCCTGCTGGAACTCGGTCACCGACTCCCTCCTACTGGTGCACGAGCGCTACGAGCAGATCTGCGAGTTTTACAGCAGGGCCAAGAAGATGAACCTCATCCAAAACCTGAACAAGCACCTGCTCAGCAACCTGGCGGCTATTTTGGCGCCGGTGAAGCAGGCTGTGATTGAGTTGAGCAACGAGAGCCGGCCCACCTTGCAGCTGGTACTGCCCACCTACGTTAAACTGGAGAAACTGTTCACTTCCAAAGCTAACGATGCTGGCGTGGTCAGCAAACTGTGCCACCTCTTCTTGGAGGCACTGAAGGAGAACTTCAAGGTTCACTCGGCACACAAGGTAGCCATGATCTTAGACCCACAGCAGAAGCTGCGGCCTGTCCCGCCGTACCAGCACGAAGAGATCATTGGCAAGGTCTGTGAGTTGATTAACGAGGTGAAAGAGTCCTGGGCCGAAGAGACAGAGTTTGAACCTTCAACCAAGAAGCCGCGGGCAGCGGGGGAAACCGCAGCAGCTCAGGAAGAAGATTGGTTCGGGAAAAATGAAGTCTACGATTACTTGCAGGAACCTCTCTTCCAGGCCACTCCTGACCTCTTTCAGTACTGGTCGTGTGTTACCCAAAAGCATACAAAACTAGCCAAGCTGGCCTTTTGGCTCTTAGCAGTGCCTGCTGTTGGTGCCAGAAGTGAATGTGTAAATATGTGTGAGCAGGCGCTCTTAATCAAAAGGAGGCGGCTACTCAGTCCAGAAGACATGAACAAACTCATGTTTTTGAAGTCCAACATGCTTTAAGACTGTCTTTTAATTAAAACTTTAAAACACTGTTCCAAACAAAGAAAAAAAGAATTTAAGTTCTAAACACTGTGGACCTCATTATGAATGCCCCTGGAAACCAAGTGCTTTTTTATATATATATAAAAATATAAATATATATAAAATTAAGTTTGAGAGGAAAGCTGAGCACGGGAGAGAGAACAGCCCTCTGCCAGGAACGTGCTCCTTTCCATAGATAGTGTGTGGACTTGACAGACTTTCTAATGTTTTCAAGTGGGCAGACCAATGGGAGGCTGATGTTCTAAAGTCTTCAGGCAGCTGAGATCTAAAGTGACTTGAAGTTTCTTTTGTTTCTCCTCCACCCCACCTTTCCTCTTGTCCCCTGGGCCATCTTGCCATGGATAATCAGACTACATTGAACAGAGCAGTTCTGCACTGGACTTTGCTCCTTTGAATAACTGTACACCTTGAGGGCATTTGTCTACAGCCTTCTTGACATACGGTGCACGTTATCAGGGCAGCTGTGTTTTACAAACACCAATATCTTTAGAAATCAGGAAGGGAGACTTTGATTTTTTACTGTTATTATTCACTTCTTCATATAGGGTTTCTCCAAAAAAAAAAAAAAAAAAGCACCCAACAAAACCAAAAGTTACTCTTCTGTCTCCCAGTTTTGAGTTTAACGTGTTAACTGGCGCTTATAAGTTTGAGTTAAAGCTAAGAGAAGTGATTCAAGGCAGAAAATGTCTCTAATTGTTACGTTTCTTGGATTTGCTTTTTTCCACACCATCTTTTCTGAATTCCCAGTGTAAATTAGCTTCTCTGTGAATTCTGTGCATCAGGGGTTCTCAGGCTTGTTGTAGAGTAGCCCATTTGTGATTAAATAACGTACTTATGGGAGCCACAGCAGTTGAAGAGCTAGAGACCAGGACGGGCGAGTGGTGCCCACGCAGTGCCTGTGGGCCAGCAGCAAGCTGGGGTCTGCCATCTGCCATTGAGAACCCTCAGACCTAAAATTCTTGCAAACCTTCCAGTCCTCACACTCGAAATAGCCTTCTCAAGGCCAAGGACAAACCAAGGTGTATGATTTTTCAGGGGAACAAAGATCATCAGTTTTGTCAAAGTAGGGTTTGAAGGAAGCTTAGAGAAGCGCATGAGCTCCAAGATCCTTCTGAATGTAAGTGCTCCTGATTGAGTGCAAAGAATATCTTTCCCTTTTATTTGGAATGGTTTCCTCTAGTAGCACGAATGTCTTTTTTAATACCTACAGTGCATTACACTACTTGTTATGTTGTTTAATCGTTCTGGCTAGGAAGGCTTCAGGCCCTTAAATGTTCGCACTCACTGGCTCACCCCAAATGCAATTAGAGGTCATCGTGACACAGAAGCGTCTCCATCGCTGCGTTCCCTAAGGCCAGTGCTCTGCTGTGTCAGTGCAGATGGGTGTGGATGGGATCTCTGCAGGCCGTCACATTTGGTGCCTCTTGGACAATTCCCAACTTCTGGTGCCAAATAGTAAATTTCCCATCGCTGGGACTTGTGTCCTCAGAGCTCAGTTGGAACCAGTTCTGGTTTTTGAAGCAGGCCCTCCAGCTGATGTCAGAGGTGTGGGAGCACAGCTGGGGTTCTCAGTGGGAAGCTGGGGCCCTCGGACAGCACAGGGCTGTCTCTGGTGTCTGAGTGTGGTGGTAGGACCCATCAAAGGTGGTGGGGCCCTTTGAAGAGCATGATTGAGACCTTCCCTAGATCAAGGATGGTGTTTGTACCGAGTGTCTTGCCTCAGAACAACTTGTTCCTTTCAGCTCACATCGTGCAGTACTTACTGTAGCCTGAGCGCAGACCTCGGGCTGGCAGCACCTCTTGGCGTTGTTAGTGGCCTCAGGGCAAAAACAGTTGTCTCTTAAACTGAGTTTTGCATATGGGTAACTTCAGTGATGAAGTCCACAACCCTGTTGGTAACTGCAGGGAGAGCCGTGCATGAAGGTGAGCAGCCAAAGCAGAGCTACTGGGGTCCCGATCTCTGGCAGTGGTTTTTGCAGATGGCAGTGCAGGTTGCAGGCCAGCTTTGTTCCCTGCTGGTTGTACTTGTTTCCTCCCATACAGTTCCTGCTCGCCCAGCTGCACTTTGCAGGAGAAACCTGTAGCAAACAAAACCTGAACCTCAGACTGAAACGAACAAAAAACCAGCAGGTAGAGGTGGGAGGTGTGCTAATTATCAAGCATTTGTGCTGCAGGGCCTGCTGTCTCGGGCAGTAGGCAGCGGTTGTTCTGGCTTGCAGGATGGGCTGCTGTGTTGTGTTGCTCCTGGGTCCCTTCAGCTGGAAGGAAACGCTTCTTTTACCAAAGCTTTGTCTGTTGTGAGAAAACAGATTTGGTTGGGTTTGAACTGGTGAAATCTGCAAGAAATGTTGTGGCAGCCAACCCCAGGCTCAGGTTTTGCCCAGTACAGATGTCTGTTGGTTGCTGGCTGAAGCAGTCTCACTGAGATACATGGGTTTAAGCACAGCTGTGACCCACTGGTTTGGCTGTGCGTGGTGCTGCTCTGCCCTGCATTCAGGATGCACTCAGAGGCAGCTCACCCTGCAGAGAGTTGGGGCAGACACACTCATAAGAGCTGGGAGTCACTTCTGGAGACTGCTGAGCTCAGCATTGAGGTTGAGGGAGAGGCTCTGTGAGCTGTTAGAGGGGCAGGTTGTTCCTTGCAGTCATTAGGAGTAGTGAGGAGAGAGTGAACAGCCAACAGAGACACTAAAAACAGGTTCTGGGAATCATTCATTTGTTTGGTTGTTTTTTTAATGGAGGATAAATCAGCTGCCTAGGAGGAAATTGGCACAGGGATGGGTTTTTATGGATGACAGCCCTGCTGAGAAGGACCTGCAAGCTATTGGTGAATGGCAGCTGGTCACCAGCCAGCACTGTGTCCTCACAGCCCAGAGAGCCAACCGTACCCTGGGCTGCATCCAAAGCAACGTGCCAGCAGGGCTGGAAGGGGATGTGTGCCTCTGCTCTGTGCTGTGAGACCTCACCTGGAGCACTGCGTCCTGATGAGGAGTGCTGAGTGCAGGAGAGACACAGACCTGTGCGAGGAGGGCCACAAAAATGATGCCAGGGATGGAACACCTCCCTGCGAGGGCAGGCTGAGAGCTGGGGCTGTGCAGCCTGGAGAAGAGAAGGCTGTGGGGAGAGCTGAGGGCAGCCTGTCAGTATCTACAGGGCTGTGAGAAGGGAGGGGACAGACCCTTCAGCAAGGGGCTGTTATGACAGGACAAGGGAAAATGGTTTCCAACTAAAGGATGGGAAATGTAGATTGGTTATAAGGTGGAAATTCTTGACAATAAGCAGTGAGGCACTGCACAGTGTGCACAGAGGGGTGGCAGTGCCCCATCCCCGCAGACAGCCAAGGGCAGGGCATGGAGCTCTGAGCACTGATGGAGCTGTGGGTGTCCCTGAGCTCTGCAGGGAGTGGGACAGGTGACTTCTGAAGGTCCCTTCGAACTCAGAAGTTTCTGTGGTTCTGTGATTCTTTGGACTCAACCAGAACACAGCCTGGATAGGAGGGTTTGGAAGCAGAACCCTCCATGTACAGTGCCACGTGGATAGAACTGGGGCTGGGGGCTGTTAGGTGATGTTCTTCTGCTGTGCATTTTCTGTGATCTTGTGTCCATGGGATCCGTTGGTTACACCCAGAACAACTGGGCTGGGACATGGGGTGCTGTCAAATCCTTCTGGAGAAGTGTCCCCACAGCTGTATGGCCCAACACATGGTGCATGTGACCCTGTGTCCCTTCCTGGGCCTCGGGAGGTGCAAAGCCACAGCATGGGGAGGTGAAGCCAGGCACAGCCCCAGGCTGCAGACTTTGCTGGTGCTGCAGGACAGTTTGCATGTACTAGGCCAGAAATGGTTAACCAATGAGAGTGTATTGCCCTGGAATTTAGCTTTCTGTTTGGGTTGTCTGGCTGTTGGTTGGGTTGTTTCGCTGCTCCTGGTAGAACCTTTTGTTTTATGACTTGGCAGAAGAGTTTTGCTCACGTTAGACAGCAGTGTGTCCAGAAGCCCCTTTAACGAGCTGGAGCGTCTGAAGGTAGCCTGGGAGGCGAGGCACACCAACATCCTGCCCAGCACCGACTGCTGGCCGAAGGACTCCCTTCCATCCCATCATCTCAGTGTCACCAACAGTGTAAGCGTGTCCCGATGCCGCGAGCACCACAGCCTTAAGGACTGAGCGTTTGGCAGTGCAGACGAGTGCAGGCGTGTGCAACCCTTGCTTTTTACAACCAAAGTTCCTTAATAAGACCCTTCCGTTCTCACCAGCCCCGAATGCTCGTGCTCCACCTTCTGGGGCTCTCGTGGCACTCTGGTGCATGGGAGGGGGTTCGGCCAGGCTGGGTTGGGAGGGGGGATGTTCTTCCTTTCCGCGTGTCCCAGCTGCAGAGCTGCTTGCCACGGTCCCTTCACTCTCACAGGGACCTTTATTTTTATTGTTAATTTTTTTTTTTTTTCTAATTAAGTTATTTAAAAGGAAAACGGATGCGGACGAAGCAGGCTGTGAGCCCGGAGGGTCCTGCCTGCCTCGGGCTCTGCAGACTGCTGGCAGCTGATGGGTGTCTCCTCCTCCCCCTCCCCGCCGCATTTCCTTTCTGTCGATGCAGATGTTCGAGGCAATACCACAGATACACCTGCGTGTGTCTCTACCTGCGAGTGCAAGGATCTCATGTCATCTTAAAGAAAAAAAAAAAAAAACAAAAAAAAGACAAAAAAAATAAAATATACAAAAAAAAATATACAAAAAAATATCTTTTTTAGGCCAGAGTTTTCTACAGGTATTAATGAATATTTTTCTTAATCCTTATAAGTTTTATGTGTTTAATATTTCTTAATACCGGTAGCATTAATTTATACTTTTGTAGCAACACAATATTTTTATAAACCGCCACCGCTGGCTTTGTCTTCATAACGGGAAGCGCGGGCAGCCGGCCCTGCGCCGTACCATGTACTGTATTTAAAGGTTATCTGATGTCACACTTGCTGTGTTAATAAACAAAACGAAACCTGTTTGAAGTCTCATGTATTGTTGGTGTGGATCAAATGACTCAATAGAGAGCAATATTGCACGGGGTTGAGTTGCTGATTTTCATTGTGATTTATGAACGCTTGAGGCTGACTCAAGTTCTCCTGATTTCTTTATTTTTTTTTTTCCTTTTTTTTTTTTTTAAGGATTTTGTTTCATTTTGGGTTTTTTTTCCTTTTTTTCCTTTCTGTTTTTTACAGCTGAATCAATCAGTGCTGTTTGAAACTTGGACTGACGTCAAACGAAAAGGATTATTAAAGAAAAAAAAAACAAAAACAAAAACAATGGGGGTGTTGAAATGTTGCTGTTTTTACAAGTCTGTTACTGTCTGAATGGAAACGTTCCCCACAAGAGGAATGGGTCCAGTGTGCTGCCAAAGGAGCCGCGCGCTCCGGGCAGGGCTGGGTGAGTGGGAGACCTCTTAGAGACGTGTTTCTGCAACATTCTTTTCAGAGTTGATGCCAAGGCAGAAGACAAACTGTAACTGTAAGAAAGCATCCGTTGCTTGAGGATTTTCATGTCAGTGTTGTATTTATGGTTTTACAATAAAACAACCTTTAGGAAAAAAAAAAAGGAGGTGTCTGGAATTTTCTATTCTAAGCATGTGCGGGAGGATGGCAGATGCCTTTGGGCTTTGCAGCCAAACCTCTGGTGCCACACAGACGTTGGCCAAGACTTCCCCAGGGAGCCAGAGCCTGCCCAAGGTGAGGGGATGGTGCAGAAGCAGCAGCAAGCACGGCTGGGAGGGGAAACGTGGTGCAATAAAGGGTCACACAGAAAGCATTTCATTTACCCACCCACAGAGAGGGACAAAGAGGGAGTTCTGTCGGTCTTAAGTTTGTGCTCTGCTCACAGATGACAGCAGAGGTACAGCAGAAAGCATGAGACACCATTAGGGCTTCGGTGCCTTGAGCACAGCGGGTGCACAGAGGAGTGATGGAGCTCCATGTACCCACACAACACTCCTTGCCTTGCTCAGCTCTGCAGAGCACCACAGCCCTCACCAGTCCAGGTCCCCTTTGGGCACTGATGGCCGTGTGCTCCTCTCACTATAGAACTGTGCAAACCAGCGCCGGTGCTTCTGGATGCCGGCGTCCTCACAGACCAGCAGTGGCTTGTGCAGGTACTGCTTGTTGTTCCAGATGGTCACATCTCTCTCAAACTGCAGGGAGAAAACCGCACCTGCAGCCCCGTGTGTGCTGCACACACAGCATCCCCAGCCGTGGGACACCAGCTCCTCGCAGCCTCACCTGGATGCACTCTGCCCTCAGGATGAACTTGGGGATGATGGCCGGAACGTTCTTCTGGTAATAGATCTTGTGCACCACGTTCTGCAGGAGAGGCTCCAGGGGCGTCACCGTCTGCAGGATGATCCCATGGCCCAGGAACTCGTGTTTGAAGATGAGGAAGACCAGCCCTGGCCCCACCTGCAGAGATCAGAGCACCCTGAGGGATGGGGACCCGTGGTGCCATCTGGAATCCCATCCTCTGGGCCAACAAAGACATTCATCAGCTCAGGGGGTGAAGGCTGTACCTGCCGGGCTGACACCGACAGGTCCAGCAAGGGGAAGTGCTTCCCAAAGATGGTGGCTGTGTGCTGGAGCTGCATGCGGGAGCAGTGCCCGTGGGGCTCCGGCTCTGGCTGCCACTCAGCCTGGAGGAGAGGTAACAGTGAGACGGTGACTGAAGGGGCTGAGAAGGGCAGAGCAGGGGGAGGGATGTGGCTGGAAGGCTCAGAGATACAGAAGAGACCTGAGCAGAAAAGAGGGGACATGGCAGGGATCAGGAAAAGAGGCAGAAAAGGGACCTGGTGAGGAGGGCTCTGAACAATGTGTGGCCATGAGGGGAGCCAGGGTGCTACCTTCCAGATGTGCTTCATGAAGTCCCAGAGCCGGGACTTGGTGTATCTCAGGTCGGATCCGCTCAGAATGGCTGGGCCGTGCAGGAAGGCCAGGTGAGCTGTGTCAGCTGCGTTCTCAGGGATCTCCTGCGTGGGGAACAATTGATGGCAAGAGCTGAATTCTCAGGATTGTAGCATCAGAGCTCACTGCACACTGCATGCACTGACCCCAGCACAGCTCTGCTCGTGCCACACAACACTCCTCCTCCAGCTCCGCTCCACCAAGAGATGACAGAAGCAGCGTTTTGTTCCACATTTGCCAGCAAACAAGTGTGGTTATAAAGATTAATAGCAAAATAATGGTGTGTTTTCCCATCCTGTGATCAATGAGTTGAATCTCCCGCTGACACTGAGCACTGCAGTTCCTGGAGGATCTTTTGTTAGACTGCATCAGTTATAAGTCAAAGCAAATGAACTTTGAGCACCCTGTGAGCACCCAGCACATCTGCTCCCTCTCAAGCAGCCTGTGGTTCATGCTCAGGGAGCATCTGCCACATCCTCTGCACATGGCACAGTGATGCATTTCCAGGACCAGGCTCTGTGCAGTGGTGCTGGGTTTAATGTTGGGTCAGCACGGAAGGAGGGGACCTCAGCTGTGCTCCCACCTGGATGTGTGCATCCACAAAGTGCTCCGTCTGCCCCCGGAACACCCAATCCCCGGTGATGATCTCTGGCTGCTCAGGCACAGCCCATGCAGGGCCGGTCCCGTCGCAGTGGTACCAGAGCAGCAGCATCCCATTGACCTCACAGCATGGCCAGCTCCTCACCTTGGCAAAGTCTGGCACTGAGGAAAAGAAAAGGATTGGATAAAAGTGGTGTTTCCAGCATTCTCAGTGTCACCTCATGGTTGCTGCAAATCGTATCAAAAGTTGAGCATTAAAGCCTTAAAAAGAGGGGGAAAAAAGGTGACAGAGAGATTATTTTCTCTGTTATTTAAGCACTGAATTGCTATAAGCTGTCAGTGTAGAGTGCAGAGTAATTTATAACACCCAGTGGGCGAAAGTCCCAGCTGTGATTCAGCGTATGACAGACCATCAGAGCGCTGCGCCCTGGCTGGGCCTTCCCAAGGAAGTCGGTGTGCTGCAGTAAATGAGCGAGCAGCACGGGGCTGAGCTCTGACAGAGGCAGCCTTTCCTTTCCCAGTTACACTTTCAGGCACTGCCATCGCTGCGGGTTCTCCCTGCAGAGCTGGGGGAGGTTCACCTTTTCCAGCATACGGGATGTGGGCGCATTTCCCATCTTCTCCTCGGAAGCGCCAGCCGTGGAAGGGGCACTCGATGCAGCTGCCCACGACGCGCCCACCAGCAGCCAGGTCAGCCCCGAGGTGTGGGCAGTAGGCGTCCACCACGTGGGCCTGCCCGTCCTGCGTGCGGAACGCGGCCAGACGTTCTCCTGTGGGAACACACGGCCATGAGAGCGGCTGCTAACGGGGAGCAAGGGATGGGGCTGGAGGGATGGATCAGAGCCATCCAAGCGGGCAGCAGAATGAACCTCAGAATCGTTAAGGCTGGAAAAGAATGCTAAGATGAGGAAGTCCAACGGCCAGCCCACCCCCTCCATGCCCACTGACCGTGTCCACAAGTGCCACATCTCCGTGCTTCTCTAACACCTCCAGAGGTGGAGACTTCACCATGGGCAGCCTGTGCCAATGCCCATCCCAGCTCCCAAATCCCAGCTCCCAAATCCCAGCTCCCCCAGCTCCCCATCACACTTGTGCTCCAGACCCCTCACAGCTCCACGCCCATCTCTGGACACACTCCAGGGTCTCCATGTCTGCACTGCAGTCAGGGGCCCAGCACTGAGCACAGCACTGAGGTGCGGCCCCAGCAGCGCCCTACAGAGGGACAATCCCCTCCTGCTCCTGCTGGCTGCACCGCTGCTGACACAAGCCAGGATGCTGTGGGCCTTTCTTGGCCACCTGAGCACACTGCTGGCTCGTCCTGCTGGCTGTCAGCTCACACTCACGGAGCCTTTTCCTCCGTGCATCTTGCCAGCCGCTCTGCCCCAGTCCTGCAGCGCTGCACGGGGCTGTTGTGACCGGAGCCCAGCACCCGGCGCTCAGTCCCGTCGAAGCTCACCCCGTCGGCCTCAGCCCACGGATCAGCCTGTCCAGACCTCACCGCCAGGTGGCAGCCCGCACCCGGCTCCAGCGTCCCGCAGGGGAAGGGTCGTCCTGGACGGCCGGCAGGGCTGCGGGTTGTGGTGTGCCCGCACACTGGCAGAGCCCTCGGCAGGGATGCCCCCATTCCCGGGCGAGGATGCCCAGGCAAAGACACCCCGGGGATCCGTCGGGGCCGCCCCGCACCCCGCCCCGCACTGCCGCCCTCTCCTCCGTCGGGGCCCGGCGGGGATCCCGCACTCACCGAGCAGAGCGAGGCTGCGGACGGCGCCGCGGGGCAACTGCGCGGAGTCGAGGACGCGGTACCAGCCGTTGGGGAAGGGCGGCGGCAGAGCTCCGGGCCGACGGGAGCGGCGGGCAGAGAGTCGGCGATTCGGGCCGACACCCGGCAGGTAGCCCACCTGGCCCGGGCCGCGCCGCAGCTCCAGCGGCCGCCAGCAGCCGGGCAGCAGCACGAGGAGGAGGAAGAGGAGAAGGAGGAAGAGCGGCGCCCCGTCCCCCAGCCCCGCGGGCAGCAGCTCCGCGCCGCACCACCCCATAGCGCGCACGGCCCCAGCGCCGCCGTCCCTTATAAAGCGGGCGGCCCCGGGCGGGGTGGTGCTGGGTGGGCTGGGCTGAGGGCAGCACTTGATGCTTTGTTCACTTGGGTTTTCAAGACATTTCCTTTAAGGTTGAATATAAAAAGGCCCTAAATAAGCCTGAAATAAAAGCAGGGGAATCCTCTTTGCTTATGCAATTGGTGAGAAGATAGGGAGCCAGGAAAAGGAATAGGTGCTCAGCTGGAGAATGAGGACTGGCTTTTGTATCTGCCTGTCCATGAGGAACGTGGGAAAGGGAATAAACAGACATTAAATCTTCTGATGAAAATGGTTCTAAATTATTCACTACAGTAAAGTTGACTGTGAAGAACAACTGAAGAAGCCTTGCAGATCTCTCAGTGACTGACAGGCAAACAGCAATGCCTGCAGTGAAATGCAACGCACATGGCCAAGGCCCACAGAGAGGGTTAGCTGTTAATTGGCACTTAGTAAGAGAGCCGAGTGTTGCTTGACGTGGTCTCTGTATCTATTCACTGTTCCACACTGCTCAAAAAGACAGAAGTGATGTTAGGAATAATAAGTGGTAATGCTTTTGTAGGCAGGATGATCTAAGCATATCAGAGAAGGAAGGTCCGTAGAGGACAATAATATTTTCTTTTAGATGAGCTGATAGAGATGAAAAAATTGTTGACAAGCTTCCAAGCAGAACAGAACTGTTAGGAATGGAACTGGGAGCAGAGCAAAAAATTCCTGCACATCTGGTGAACTGCGAGGTGTGTGTAATGGTGGGCACCTCATCCTGTGTGGGGTGAACCCAGAGGGGACACAGAGAAAGGAGGGAAGTGACCAGAAGCAGAGGATGGCAGCCAAGGGAGGCGTGGGCAGAACCTATAGACCTGAAGTCTTGGAAATCAGAACTGCAGGAGGAGAATGAAGCCTTGGAGAGCTGAGCCATCGGCCACAAAGCCTCTCAATGGCACTTTCCACCAGTAACCCTATCTGTGTGTTCATCTTCCCAGGAAGCCCACCCTGACCCTGTGTGCCTGCACTATGTGAGTGCACCTTAGTGGGAAAATTGGAGGAAGAAAAGAGTCTTCTTCCAAACCGCTGTTCTTCAACCTTGTCTCATCACGTTTTTCTTTATTTTTAGGCTGGTTTCATAACCAAACAAGATGCACAATCAATCTTCTTGTTCTCAGCAACAAGGTTTTGATCTCCTCGCTTATATCAATCACAGATGACAGGAGGGCACAGCTCCCAAGAGGGGCATGTCTGCTGTCACATTCCTGTGCTCCGGGCTTTGCATCTGAGCCCTAATACACTAATTATCTGTTCTGGTCTGCAGAGGAGTACACCCAGGCTCCGTGCTCCAGCCTGCCAGCTGGCTCTGGGTGAGGTACATCCAGTGCAGCACCAAGTTTGGTGCCATCAGCTTCTGCCTCCACATGCCATACTGGCACAACTGGGCCAACTCTGGCTTCATCTGACTTGCTCAGCATCCTCCAAAGCTACTCCTGAGGCTGGGTGCCTCACATTTATGACGTCTGGTGCCTTTAAATGTCATATATAGTAGGTTGGAAAGAAAACCCCTAATTTTTCTCTTCTCCTTAGGTAAGGAGCACATGGGAGTTGCATGAGCTGTAAAGTCCCTGGAACTAGTTCACAGAGATGCGAAAATATCCCAGCAGTGTTATGAAGCCAGGAGTGCTGAGATGTGAAAGGCAGATTCGTGTCACAGGAACATAGAATCATAGAAGGGTTTGGGTGATCCAAAGGGACTTTTGAAGGTGACCTGGTCTAATCTCTGCACATTGACAACAGTTTTTCCTCTTACAGCTCTTCTCTGACAACAGCTCACAGAGCTCTGCCATGGGCAGCACTCAGTAGGTGCTTTGCTTGGTTTCATGTATCAACTTTATCACTGCTCCATCTTAGAGATGTACAGAAAAGGCATTACTGGATCCTGTGTTAGAGCCACGCATTTTCTGATTTCAATTCAACTTTAACTTTCTCAGAAGAGGAATTTAGCTTGTTTAGTAGCTCCATGATGACTAGCAAGGCTCATATATTCCTAATGCTTGATTTCCTCATTTATGAGATCCCATATTGTCTTTATCCCCACTGGGCTGATGCTTTGCCCTGGGGCAGATGAAACTCATATCTGAGTTCAGTGCTGCTCCCCTGAAGCCTCTCAGTTCTGTGTTTTTCTGTGCCCAGGAAATGGCTCACACCATTCCCAAGCAATGGGACAGCACACAAGCATTGGCTCCATCTTGCAGCTTGACTTTCCTGCATCCAGAAGGTGCCAGACGTAAAAAGCAGCATCATACTATGCACGTGCTAATTGCTAACAGGCAACTGTTAATTGCTTGCAGCAAACCATGATTAAGAAGGTTTCCATGACATGCCAGGAGGAAGCTACAGGAAAAGCAAAGACTGTTGCTTGCTGCAGAGCCTCATACAGATCAGCTGGTGAATGCATTTGTCCCCACCATTTACACAGCTCTCACCCTGCGAAAGCCCTGCATGCACCCATTGCCTTCAGATGATCAAAGAGCCTGAGGACACAGCACGAGTGGAAGCCATGCAGTGAGATCATCTGTGCAGGCTGAGCTGAGCTGTGGGAGCTTGTGATCTGGGCTGTTCCCTGTGCCAGGAACAACAGCCTCTGGAGGGAAAAATGAATGGAGATGACACAGTGCTTAGAACTGGGTTCCTAAGGGCATGGAGCTGTCAGGGAAGGGCCAGGCTGGGTATGAGGACAAAGATCTGCCCCTGAGGGCAGTGGGGACAGCCCCGAGTTGATGGAGCTCAGGGAGCGCTAGGACAAGGCTGTCAGCAGTCGGGTTTGGGTTTGGGTGGTGCTTTGTGAGGCCAGGTTGGGCTCCATGATTCCCGTGAGTCCATTCCAGCTTGGGATGTTCCGTGGTTCTGTGATTCCAGCTGGTGACAAGAGGAGGAAATGAAATCAAATGTATGAGGTCCATGGATGCACCTCTACTTAACCACACACTCCATCCCTCCAAGAGAGCCTGCAGGGTGGGCAAAGCCACATATGAGCACTGAAAGACACTCAGCTCCATGCGTGGAGGAGAGGGAGCAATGCAGCAGCACTGAACAAGGTGACCTGCTTGGATGTCTGCACTGAGAGCACAGCAGGATCGCCGTGGAGCTGCATGCAGAGCACTGCAAGAGTTAAGGTGAGGTGGGGCCATGCTCCTTCTCTCACCCAGTGCATCGTAGCTGCGATGGGTTCCATTGCTCTCCCAGCAGTTGTGGGCTCTCTGCTGGGGCTCCTTGCTGGCACGGAGCTGTGAAGCACAACGGCCCCTCGACACTGCAACCCTGCAGATTGCACAACGGCCATTTTGCTTCTGCAGCTTCATGCGAGCGCGTGTGGGCAACGTGGGACCCAGGCAAAATGGTTTCCATGGCAACTTGCACTTCAGAGATGCCAGTGAGAAAATTTGCGTTGGGGGAGAAAATTCTGCTTCCACTCACGTTGCAAAGCAGGCGCAGAGGTGGGCTGCGGCAATACCCTCAAAATGGCTGATGTAAAAATATCTCTGGTGATTTTTCTTCTGCAGTGCTCAGCCTGCTCCCTTGGCTGGCATACAGCCGATGGCATTTGTCCCATGCAGCTACAAAGCAACACACTGTGGCTAACCACAGCCCCTTTGATTTTTGTTTCCAAAAGGGCCAAAGCAAATGCTCTGGGGTGCAATGTTCCTGCAGCTGGGGAGAGATGAAACCCAATGTCTTTCACCATGGAGCTCCAGACGTTGGCCAGCAGCTGCTATGGCCCCATGTTCTCTGGGGGAGGCAAGTGGTAGCTGAGGGTCGAGAGAACCACAGGAAGAATCTCTGTGTTGTAGCCCAGGAGTAATGGACAGGACTGAATGGTGAAAGCCTGCCCTCGTTTCTCCATGAGGTCCTCCTGGAAGAATGGTGGCTTTCCCTGGATAGAGTAGAGACAGGAACCAGGTGGGTGCTGCATTGTGCCCCAGAGATGTGCTGGACAAGATTATCTGGCTCTGGAGTGAAAATTCACGGTGACGTTCACATCATGGGCAGTGCACCCTGGATGGGGATGGGGAAGTGTGTCAGAGGTGCAGAGTAACTGGGAATATTTGCAGGGGAGAGCAAATCCAGGAGGCCTTGTTTTACCCCACACGGGGTGTGATCGTGCTCCCCGGAGACCTCCTCAGGGATGGATCCCTTTTCTCCTCCGTTCTTCCTCGGGCTCCCAGGCGGCCGGCACGGGAGGGAGCAGCGCTCTGCTCTGTTCCTATCGACCCCACACGGCGGGAGCAGGACGAGGCGGGTCAGAGCGCAGCAGCTGGGGGTCCCACACCGACCCCACCCGAAGCGGCGCTGCCGCAGCGCCCGGGGCCGCCCCGGGGTCCCTCCCGCTGCCGTGGGGGTCGGGGGCGGGTCGGGGGAGGGCGCTGCGGCAGCGCGGGGCCGCGGAGCGGGAGGAGCCGGCGGCGGGCGGAGCGGAACGGAGCGGAGCGGAGCGGGAGGTTCAGCACCAAGGAGAGCTCCCGCTCCGAGCCGGGCCGCATGGAGCCGAGCTGCGGGTCCGGCTGAGCCGGGGGGCGGCGGGCGGGGGGCGGGGGGGCCCGTTGGGCTCCGTGGATGAGCGCCATGCGGCTGCTGCTGCTCGCTCTGCTCTTCTCATCCTCCTTCGCCCGCGCCGGCTGCGACCCCAAGATCGTCAATATCGGCGCGGTGCTGAGCACCAAGAAGCACGAGCAGATCTTCCGCGAGGCGGTGAACCAGGCCAACAAGCGGCACGGCACCTGGAAGCTGCAGCTCAACGCCACCTCGGTCACGCACAAACCCAACGCCATTCAGATGGCTCTCTCCGTCTGCGAGGACCTCATCTCCAGCCAGGTACCCCGGGACGGCGCCCCCACCGTCGGCGCCCCGCGCCCCGTCCCCGGAGGGGCTCCGAGCCGCCCCCGCCCCGCGCTGCCCGCTCCGGGGCTCGGGGAAGGCAAAGCCGCCCATCGGGGTCCTGCCCCGCCGCCTCGGGGCGCCGCTGCCCGCATTGCAGCCTTTATGTAAGCGAGCGGCGCTGCGGGCACGCACCCACTGCACGCGGGCACACGCGCGGCTACACGCACACACACCGTGGGTGTGCGAAGAGGTGGGTGCACGCGTGGGCATGGACACGCTGCGTGCGGACACGGGAGCACCACGCATGCACACCCACTGTGCTCTCCTGGAGCGCTGCAGGAGCGCCCGCGGGATGTGCTGTGTGCACACACGTCATGTGCATGCGTGCATCATGCAGACATGGGCACACAGTCACAATACTGCATATGAAGACAGCATGCAGCACTGCTTTGCACATGCTTCGTATGCCACATCCGTGTGCACACTGCACCAGTGCACACGCACACTGCTCCAAGCATGCCCCACTGTGCCCTGCAAGCACACGCACACACAATACTGCATGCACACACCCATTGCAGGGCACACATCTGAATGGCTGCACAGCAGCTCACACACCCCCATCACCCACGCAGCATCACTGCTCCCCTAGTGCCACACATACATAGGACACACGGGCACATATCTGGAGCACACACACACACACATACATACACACGTGCACACACCACCATGCATGTGCTTTGACCCCACGTGGACTCCTGGCCCACCTTGTGCACACGCAGAAGGCATTTGCAGAGCTGTGCATGGGTACACAACAAAGCGTGCAACACCTGAGCCATGGACACACACACACGCAGTCATGCTGGGTGCATGCATGCCCAGCATGCAGGCAGCAGTGAGGGAGCAGGGAGCTGGAGGTGGCAGCTGACTGGGATGCAGTTTCCTTAGCCGGGGGTGGGGATGGCTGGAGTCGTCCCCAGGGACACCATAGGCTGCTGGGGTTCTTGCAGCTTGGTTGGGTACCTTGCAGGGATGAGATTCATTTTGTAACCCAGCTGATGGATGCCCATGTTCAGGCCACCTCCAAGCCTTGTTCCCAGAGCAAACCCCATGGGCTGAGTGGATGTGGGGGCTGTTGCTCCGTTGCAATGCAGAGAGGGCTGCAGCGCTGGGGGTCAGGGTGCTGGGGTTGCTGTGCCATCCTGATGGCCATAATCCTGCCTCCACAGAGCTGTGGGGCTCAGCTGTTCCCACCCCAGCCACTGGCACTGTGCCGGCCCCACAAAATGGCTCCTCTCGGTCAGCTGCTGTGCTGCTTGTGCAGCCTTTGCCTCCCGCCTCTCCATCTTCCCACTGCTACCCAATAACCATCCCCAAGTCACTTCCCAGCCCTGCTGGCACAACCCCTCACAACCCTTGTGTCAGCTGAGCACCAGGCACCCCTTCCTGCCTCCCTGTACCCACACCTGCTGCCCTCAGTAATGTCCCCCTTCTCCCATAGTAGGGGCTCCAAACCTCGTGCCATCTTGTCCCCAGTCCCTGTCCCCAGCTATTCCTGCTCCTCATCATCCATCCAGCCCAGCAGCAGGGTGAGCAGCAGGTCTCAGTGCTGGGGCAGATGCTGAAAGGAGGGAAGAAGTGCTGTTATCTCCAGAGCATTGAAATCCTTGTGCAGATTCACCCCTATCAGGAGACCTGCTGCCAGCAGAGGACACTCCTCAAACAAAGGGTTCCCCGGGGTTTACCCAGCTCCTTTCCACTTCATTGGACAGAAACCAGGATCCTACTGGATCCCAGCCCTCTCATCACAGCAGGATCTCACTGGCGTCCTCCTTCCCCACTTTGGTACAGCCCAGCACCCAGCACCCAGCACCCAGCACCCAGCACCCAGCACCCAGCACGCTTCTGTTCCTTGCCTGATCACTGCTCCCCCCCCCCGGCATTCCCATGTGCCCGGAGCCAGATGGCCTATGTGCACTATGGCTCAGTGTTCTTCCTCCAGCTCTGATTCCCAGCTGACCACTTTGTATGTAATAGCCCTCAGAGGGGAATTACAACCCAGTATTAAATGTGTGGTTAAAGAAATCGCATTACACAGTGCGACTGTAAGGGAGATGCTTCCCTTTAATCGGTAATCCATGGAAGTTATTCGTTTAGCCGAGCAGCTCGACGTGGCACTTCCATGAAGGTCCAACCCTGGGCAGCCCCGTCTTCTCTAAGCACTGGGCTCACACCGCCCTCCCCCAGTGCAGTCGATGCTTTGTTGATGGTGGTTTGAATGCTATTATTGTGCTAACTGGGGCTCTTTGACATTGCAGAAAAGGAAAATCACACTTGATGGCCGATGTGCTCCTGTGAAATAATGTTTGTGTCGTGTATCCTGTCCTGCAGGTCTATGCAATATTAGTTAGTCACCCTCCTGCTCCCAACGATCACCTAACACCAACACCCGTATCATACACAGCTGGCTTCTACAGGATCCCTGTCATTGGTCTGACAACACGCATGTCTATATATTCTGATAAGGTAACTGATGCATGTTTCTAGTCTGGTACTTCGTACGTGTGCTGTAAATCAAGAATGCCCATCAGGAGGGTTGATGACATTAAATGCTATCTATGTGTCTGTCTGTCCATCCACCCTCTCCAGTTCAAACTGCAGCTCCCTCCCTCTCTCACATCCCTGGAACATCCTTTTTCACAGCTGCCAGTGTTGACCTACATAGTGCAGGATGATTTCTGCAGCATTTCCCTGCCGGGCTGTCAGGCTCGCTGCTCTCCAGCCAAGCCAAGTGCTCGCACTCACTCCTGCCCCCATGGCTGGGGGTGCTCCCTGGGTGCAGGGCACCTGTGGAGGGGAAGAGGTTCATGTGACATTAATAGGGGAGCAAACAGAATTGGCTAACGTGTTATCCTGAAGCTGATGCCCCATTCCTGGGGGTGTTCAAAGCTGTGTTGGGTGGGGCTTTGGACACCCTGTGCTACTGCTGGTGTCCCTACCTGTGGCAGGGGTTGGGACTGGATGAGCTTTACGGTCCCTTCCAACCCATCCATTCCATGAACATTCGAGATGGATTCAGATTCCAGTGTCTCAAACCATCCCCCTCAGCTGAGAGATCTCTGGCTTCATGCCCTCAGCTCCCAGCCCCACATCACAGAGAGATCAGCGAGAGCAAAAGCAGCAGGGCTGGGCAGCCCAGATACTGTCACAGCCCCAGTGTGGGGTTTTGTTCAGGTGCATGAGCTCAGTGCATGACAGCAGGCCTGCTACAGAGCACGAGTCGGAGCACGAGTCAACAGCCTTTACTTAGGAAATGTGAATATTCACAAATGCAAATGTTCAGTGCAAAAATAGTCACTCCGCCCACATGCTAAATGAAGCTAAATTTCAGGAGAGGAGGAGCAGGGGCTTACAGAGAGAGAAACCAGCAGGGCTGATGTGCAGGAGCAGCTGTGGGGCTTGATGAAACCATGGAAGGACAGCCAGCAATCCCTGACAACGATAAAGACAAGGGCTGGAGATGTGCACACCCTGTTGGGTTGTGGTGCTGCAGGAGGGGGACAGGGATGGGCTCAGTGGCAGACCAGGAGAGCAAAGGGCAAGGACAGGGAGAAGAGATGGGGCTGGTGCTGCTGCAGGATGGGGCTGGGTTTGATCATCAGTGCCAGCAAGAGAGATGCAGTGCAGGGAGTGGGGACCCACATGCTGCTGGTCCTGTTCGGTCTCAGCAGAGCCCTGATTACCATTTCCAGATGATGACCTTGAGCTGAATTTACCTCACACCCTGAGATGGTGAGAGCTTCCCATGCCTCATCCATGTTTTCCTTTCTGCCTCAAAGCTGGAGGGGAGCCCACAGCAGTGATATGGAAATGCTCCCCACTGGATGGTGGGGCTCATGCAGGGCTGCAGTGAGCACATCTCACCTCTTGAGCCTGTGTGAACTCCCTGCAGAGCTGTGGTGCCAGTGGTAATGTGGGCACAGGGAAGGGCTGGGTGGAGACAGGAACAAGGAGGTTGAATAATGGACCGGAGGCAACATAAAAGTGTGAGGGAGGAGAGAACAGGAGAGCAAAAGGGGAGGGCATGGGATGAAGTGGTACGCAGCTCTGCAGGATGGGCTCATGCAGCGCTGGGACACTCAGCTGCTTCCCTCTTGGCTTTGCAGTCATCAGCATGCTGATATTTTATTTTTTTAATTCAGGAAATTATAGCTTTCGGCTTCGTTTCTATGGAAACACACTTGTACCATCACTTTGTGTGCATGCCCCTGATTGGTTTTGAAGGCATCAGCCAATTTTAGCTAAATTTCACAGGGGTTTGAAGACTCAGAGTTAATTATGGTCCTCCCAAGGTTAAACTGTTGGAGAGAGGAGGCGTGTGCCTCACAAAACAGGTTTCCCGGAGCCTTTTGATGCCCTGAGCATCTCCAGTCAAGCATGGCACTCGGTCTTTCTGTGGAGATACCTGAGGGGAGCCAATATTCTTGCTCCCAATATTCAAAGAAGTGTTTGTTCCAGAAATGGGCTTGCAGCCAGCTCAGCAGCCTTTGTTTGGTCTCCTCGGTACATCTTATGAAACCATTCCCCATTCCTTCCCCAATGCTCCATATGGGCTGAGCGCTGTGAATGGAGACCAAATGAACTCGTGCATCAGCCCCCACTGAACCACCTCCCTGCACACAACTGAGCTACTGCAGTTCTTTCAGCTTCCTCCCATACCGGCAGTGCCTCCGAGGGGTGGGCAGGCTGAGCAGAGCGGGCAGCACAGCAGCACAGGGCCCTTACACTGAGTCTTTTCGGTATCGGCTGATGGGTTTTGAGTAATTATTAGAAACTTCCTATGTTGGGATTTCTGTCAGGTCTCCTTGAGATTTCCCACGCTTTGTGGCATGTTGCTGAGGGGCGCAGGTGATGATTCCCACTAGAGCATAATATTGATGCACTGATCCTGTATGAAGAATTACAGCACCAGCCGTGGGCAGGGAGCTGTGGTGAGACCTCAGGCAGAAAGATATGAAAGACAGGACTCCTACTCATGGACCTGTGCATGGTCCCTGTGTGATCACACCTGTAGTACTTAGTGGTCCCACAGCCTCATGTACAGACAAACCCACATCTCTGCAATCCCAGCTCTCTTCACACGGTCTCATGCCAACAAAGCCACCAGCACCAGCACAGTGCAGCTCCCAGCACATCCCCAGCCTTGTGACCAGCATCACTCCCAGTGCACTTGGGTGGCTGGTTGAGGCACTAGAAAACAGCCACAGCTCTTCCCTGCTTCCCATAATTAGGGAATGTTTGCAGTGCTTTGGTGTTTTGCTGCTTACCAGTGCATTTCTTTTCTTTGGGTCAGCTGGTGGAGCAGCTCCAGTGTCCTTCATGTGTCCCTGCTCATGGAGACACGACCAGAACAGGAGCTGTGCCTGTTATCTGTGTGCTGCTTGGTTTGACTGGGCTTTGTCCCTGTGCTGTGCATGGGGAAGAGGCAGTGGCTGCTCTGGCTGCTCCTTCTATGGAGATCTATGGTTGTACAACACCTTTTCCCTTCCAGACTGATCTGGGTATCTGTGACCCATGCTGAGTGAGCAGCTCTGGACAAGATCCGGTTGGCCCTGGGGATCTTTTCAGCCCTTAAAAGCAAGCATTACTGTGCTATC
The DNA here is from genome assembly GCF_054131305.1 of Coturnix japonica. Classification (NCBI taxonomy): domain Eukaryota; kingdom Metazoa; phylum Chordata; class Aves; order Galliformes; family Phasianidae; genus Coturnix; species Coturnix japonica. Next base: position 10,824,850 of record NC_140683.1, read on the forward strand.
CTTTCTGTCCTCTGCCTCCCTCCTGCGCTGGGCTGCTTTGCTGAGCAGCGACCATGCTGAGTGTAAGCACTGCCATTTTCTGACTCCAGGGCCTTTTGGAGAAGCTGCATTTTTTGAAAGCTCTCTTCTAGCTACAGCTTTGGGTCCAATTGCTCCCCAAAGAGCTCTGAACTTAATTAAGCTGGAATCGCTATTGCTCAATCAGCCAACCATAATGGATGTCTTTAACCAAATCAGATCGGTTCGCTGGGGCTGCAGTCCAGCGCTGCCTCCTCCTGCATGCTGCTGCAGAACAAGCTGACCTAGAAACAGCCCAACAGCACGTTATAAAACTGCTTCTCTGAGCTTTCCTCTGACAAACGGCTGCCATATACCTGCATGTACCTGCAGCTGCTCCTTACCATGCTGTGAAGGCAAAGTTTTCCCTTTAGTGCCCACAGCTCTGTAATATTTTTGGATAAGCAAAAGGAGGGCTATATTTGCACTGAATGTTTCTGACAGTTTGTTCCTGGGTAGGCTGTTCTTCACCATGTGTCTGTGGGCAAAAAAGCAAAAAACCCACCCTCCCATGCAATGATCTGACCACAGAAAAGCACAAAATCGTAGCCAAGGTTTGATTCTCAGCTGAAAGAAATGAGTGCAGGAACCAGAGGATTACACAGAGCTTTGTCTCTTTGGCCTCGTGTTCCCAGCCCTGTTCATGCAAACCCGGACCTCGAGATGCACACGAGCAGCTGACCCACACCAGTCTATGTTTAGCTCTTGTTCTTCCTTGCAGAGCATCCACCTGTCCTTTTTGCGCACGGTCCCACCATACTCTCACCAGGCCAACGTCTGGTTTGAGATGATGAGAGTCTTCAACTGGAATCACGTCATTCTGATAGTCAGCGACGACCACGAAGGTCGTGCTGCACAAAAGAAGCTGGAGACCCTCTTGGAGGAGAGAGAGTCCAAGGTCAGTTCCTGAACATTGTCTTGTAACTTTGTTTAAGCAACAACAACAAAACTAGAAGTCTCGGGCTGTTGTATGTATGTAGATTTCTGTATGTAAAACACCCTTTCTTTCCATTGTAACATGGCTAACATGCTTAAAGCATCAACAGTGTCTGACTAGTACCTGACAGAACTTTGTACTTTATTCATTTCACTTGCTTTGCCATGGTCAAAATCTCCTACATGTAAATCGACTACAAAATGAAGGGAAGGATAACCTGGAGCTCTGCAAATGCCTCGCCCAAGAGTCCCACCTAAGGAGAGGACCATTCGCTCAGCTTAGGGAAGCACCTGCCCCACTTACAGCCCATCCAGCAGTGCCAAACCAACCCAGAAAGCAGCTTCTGAATTGGCAATCTGGAGCTCACCTTAGCTGTAGGAGGGGTGAGGGCGGCCAGCACGTTGATGTGCAGAGGTGTCACGCACCCTCTCTATAAAGCTGTTGGCTCTGAGGTGTTAGGATGGGGCCCGTTCCCATCTCCATTGAAGCACATGCTAAACGCTGCTTTCCTGACACCCCATATTGTCACCAGGGTGTGGATGAGGCTCACGGGAGCAGCTTTATGGAGGAGGTGTGTGGCACCTGCACCCAGGGCATGCGGGGAGCAGGGAGGAAGGCAGGGGAGGACCCCAAGCCTGCCAGAAATCTGGCAGTTATGGCCACAGAACTGAGTGATGGGACCAAGCAAGCGTTCAAGTCGAGCAAGAAAGGAAAACACAGAGATCTGGTTGGCTGCAGTGGTTCAAAGGTGGCCACTCACCTGGACAGCAAGGAGCAGCCTGCCCTGAGGGGTGAAGTCCCAGCACATCATCTGGCTCAAAGCTGTGCTAGGTCCTTATTGGGTGGAGCCCACCTTCCGGAGCTGCAGGGCTGGCACCATTCCTTCCATCTCCCTCCTGGCTCTCAGGCAGGGACCCAGTCCACTCTTTTTCATTCCTGCCAGTGACTGCTGGGCATTGGGCAGTCAGATGCCAAGGAGATGTGGTTGTAGATGCATCTTGTGCTTGGAGCTGGTGTCCGAGTTGAGAGCAGCCACCTCTTGTCAAGCCACTAAAGGAACCACCAGTGCAGAGGTCCACGCTGAACAACAGGCTTTTCTTTTTGGCGCTTGACTCCAAGAAGTTTCACCCTTCCTGCAGGCTGAGGAATCACAGGGTACTGGTGTGCCACTGGGCATGGCGTCCTCCTGCCTCCAAAGGCATCTTTCTGTTGGGTCACAGCAGGACCACGCTCCTCCCCAACACCTCTTTCCCCAGCAGTGACCAAGAGATACCTGTTGAAGCGTTCCTGTTGTAAGTCTGCTCACCCTTACCTTGCATCTTCTGCTTTCCACCTGCTGTTTTCCTGTGGCTTCCATGCATCGTTTTCTGCTCCCTCTGATGCCTGCACTCTTCTCACCCAGTTCCGTGCTTCCAGTCATGAGGTGAATTTCTCTTTTGCCTGACCATCAAACAGGAAAGCATTTGAGATCTTGGTTTGAAAGGCAGGGCAGACCTACCCTGCATCTGAATCTATGACATGTCTTGTTCAGCAGCCATGGAGCTACTCCAGATGTCCTGGCCATCCACCAGTCTGGGACTTGTGCTCTGTTTGTGGTCTGCCACAAACTCTCATTTCTCTTTTCCTTAAAGAACTTGCTGTGATCATCTGGCTGGCCTGGCTGCTCTGAAAGGTGGTAGCTATTCCCATCAGGGCGTTTCCTTCTTTCTCAGTCTCTTCTGCTGCCTCACTGCTATTCTTATCACTGTTGTGCTCACTTCATGCTGTGAGGTGATGTCATAGGTCCCTCTTTAACCTCCTTGTACCCTGGGAGGAGTAGGCAGGAGAGCAGCTCTGACTTCTTCAAGGTGTGTCACGGATCCAAAGGACCTGAGAGATCTGTGGGTCAGAGCTTTACCTGGATCCTACTATGACTTGTCTTGTGGAGTCAGTGTCAGGACATGGTGTTCCTCAGACATGGATTAACACCTCAAGCAGGACCTTGGAGCCCAGCACTGGCCAGCTCTGGTACTCTGCATGTGCTAAACTTGCCTGAGATGTCTGCAGAAACTTCCCCGGGTCTGCTGCTTCATCCTTAGTGGTACAGCTCAGATACCTACTGACCTCCACCACTGCTTGGGTTCAGCTTGGGTACAAGATGCTGTGAACATCTGTCTGTCCAGGTCGGAGTTGGCAGATCCCTGGTGTGGCAGCTCCCTTCCTATGAGACTGTGGTGTTCATACAAGCAGTAATTTTAAGATGATGTTGGATAATGTGGAGATATTTTCATATAAATTAATTTTGATACTGTGGGTCCCTAAATAAATCATGGGCTGAGGAGCAGCTGTGAAACCACACCAGACACTGGAAAGAGACTCTGCCATTGCATGTCGCTACATTAGAGATGGGGACAGGGGGGACAGAAGTGACCAGATGCCATTAGTTCCAATTGTGTTGGGCCCAAGACTCTGCTTCGCTTTGCTGACCAGCTCCAGTTGAGGTGCCAGCACACCCCAGGCACAGGAACTCAGTCACACCTGGAGGCTGCAGAATGGATGACCAGGTTTCCAGACAAACTGATGGTGCCTGAAGGAAAACAGCCAGTGTCTCTCCCATGGATATTGTTCATGCTGTCCTGCTGCAGCCCTGCTCTCCTCAGAGGCATTACTCCTCCAAGTCTCACTGCACTCTGAGCACACTCAAAGAAGCACTTGCAGAAATTCCTACCATGAATGTCACATAGAATGAAGGTGGAGCTGGGCTTGGAACACATTTTTCCTCCTCAGATTACTTTCCTTGCAAGATTCCGACTTCTTAGAACAGTGAAAAGTATCCAAGGAGAGGAATGGAAAAATCACACGGCTGCACAGACAAGGAGAGCTGGCAAAGCTGAAGACTGGCCACAGATCTCAGGAAGAAGAGAGCTGTTTAGTGTGGAAAGCAAGATGCAGAAGCAGACGATGGCTGCCTCAGGATAGACCTGGGAAATGGAACCCTGGCATTACAGGGGTGCAAAGGGTTGGGTTCCTGGCAGAAATCAGTTGCCATAAGATGCTGCAAAATAATGGAGATTGGAGTAGAGCTGTGTCCCATACGTGCAGGTCAGGGGTGCCCAGATGGGTGGGAAGGGGCCAAGAAGAAGGGGTCAGACTGTCCCATCAAAAGCTGCCAAGAGCTGTCCTGCAGTTTGCTCTCAGGTTGTCACCGACAGGACCACAAAGTGTTGCATGGGAACAGGTCCCCAATCCCCAGCACCTCCTGAGGCCACCCATGTGCTGCAAAGCCACCCGGTGCCCCCTGAGCACCAAGTAACAGCCACAGTGTCATCCCATGGTCACCATTGCTTCATATTGCCATGCTTTGAGCCAGCACAGGACCTAGCGAGCTTTTTTTCCTCTCTCTTTTGGATGGCAACTGAGCTCCAAAATGCTGCTCCCTCCTTGCAGGAGGTGAAGCTGAGCTCCTCACTTGCTGTGAACTGTCTTAGGGCAAACAGGATTGTAATGGTAATAGTAACGGTAGCAATGCTAATGCAATTGATTGTAACAGCTTGTATTTATCCAGCACTTTCCGTACACAACATTTTGTCCTTTACTTCCACAGTAACCCCATGGAATTCCCACCACTTAGGCCCTTAGAGATGCGTAGATTGTTTCTGAGCTTAAGATAAAAATTTCTTGCTGAAGAATCCCCCAGTCCCACAAGGGAAATGCGACCGCATCGCGACAGCTGTGACACTCAGGCTTGCTTTGCACCGTGACGCTCCCGCGAGAGCTGAGGCAATCTCTCCTGATAGTGGTTTTTGCGAGCTCCAGCGTTATAGAGACCCTTTAGCAAACAGTGGAGGAGGAGGTGGATGTTGGATTGCTTTACTACACGTCATTTTCAACTGTTTATAATATTCTTCTGTGTCTGCATATTTTCTCTGTGCACATTATTCATCAGAGTAAAAAAAGGAACTATGAAAACCTCGACCAACTTTCCTATGACAACAAGCGAGGACCCAAGGTATATATGCATGGAAATGCACGCCGCCCACCAACCTAACTAGCAAATGAAAAATAGCCACAGCCACCAGAAAAAATAAAAATTAAAAAAAATAAAATAAAAAGAAAAAAAAGAAAGAGAAAAAAGAAAAGAGAAAGAAAGAAAAAAGGTCCATGACTATGTCCATGTTTCTTGGTAGCACGTTTTTATGTTGAGATAGTTTGGTTTGGACTTGAGAATGGAAACCCAGCCAGCTGACCCTGGAAGGATTTCTTTTTGAGACATGCATGTGAACCAGTAATTAACTTGCAAGTATTTTTGTTTTTTTTTCTTTGGAAAGTTGAACCAACCCCCTTTTCCTCCCCAAAGGAAACGGTTCCTTGGTGTAAGTCGTCCACTTTTACTCCCAAAGGTTAACCCTGTGCAATGTTTTTTTTTTTTCATTTCCCATGTTTTTGAAAAACAACACTCGTTTGAGTTTTCAATTGCATTTCAAAGCCTTTTTCTCTTTCCTGTACAATGCACGCCTCTTTTTGGGTCTTGATTGACTTCAGTTTGCATGCACAGTGCAAAAAAAAAAAAAAAAAGCAAAAAAAAAAGCAAAAAAAAAAAAACCGAAACCAAAACCTTAAAAGAGAAAGGAAGGAAGGAAAGAAAGAAAAGAAAGAAAAGAAAAGCAAAGAAAATAAGAAAAAAACCTAGCTGTAACCAACCTTATTTAGCAGACTTTTGTGCAGTTTAATGAATTTTCTTGACCCTTTTCTAGATAGCATGGCTCTCACAAGCAGTCTGCAGTGTCCCGCACTAACCAGCTTTGCTCACACTAATCACAGGCTGAGAAAGTGCTGCAGTTTGACCCCGGGACCAAAAATGTGACATCGCTGCTGCTGGAGGCGAAAGAGCTGGAGGCCCGTGTCATCATCCTCTCCGCCAGGTAAGGACCGCGGGGCCTCACACCTCCAGTTTCCTTCTGCTCTGCCCAGCACTGGAGTCCACGCAGATTTGGGACACATTGTCATTTTTAGGGAGCGTGGGAGAAAATCCACATAAAGTCCCACATCCCAGGGAGATGCTGCGTATCGCAGTCGTGGTTATGGTAGAGGTGGCTGAATGTCAGTGAGGTGTTATCAGTGATGTATCCTGAGCCCCGTGCAAAGGAATGGTGTCTCATTGCCTCATTCTTATAGGTGGTGAGTGACAGGGAATGGGCTGGATTTGATGGATGCTGAGGGATTAGGGGAAGCTGGGAGAAGTCTTCACAGTGCATCCTGGAGTCACCCATTGAACAGGAGAACCAACTGTCAGAGGGGCTCATAGAGATGTCCAGGGTTCCCAGGGATGCAAGGCAGGATGAAGGGGTCCATCTGGCACCTGGAGCCACATTGCCATTCCCTTCTTCTCATTGCAGTGAGGATGATGCGGCAACGGTGTACAGATCAGCAGCCATGCTCAATATGACGGGCTCCGGCTACGTGTGGCTGGTGGGGGAACGGGAGATTTCGGGCAATGCCCTGCGCTATGCCCCTGATGGTAGGCACCCACCAGAGGCACCCACCCTGCTGCTGGATGGAAGCTTGTCTGGGGCTGGGGCAAGTGGTCCAGGAGCACACCATGCCATGGTGGTCCCAAGCATGTGTTGAATCCCACTGTGCTCTCCTGGATCTGCATGGGGTGGCAGCAGCCTAAGAGCTCTGGCCATGCTGCCATGCTCCAAACCCAGCTGTCCAGGGCTTTGAGGCTGATTGTCACATGAGGAAATGCTTGGGCAATGAGATGGGGATGGAGCACTGATGTCAGTGGCTCACACTGCTATCCCATCACCCTTTGTCAGGCAGAAAGATGCCAGCCCTGCACTGAAGCGCTCGTGCAACTCCCCCACTGCCTCTTAAAGGTCCCCAGTCCCATGACTGTGCACTCACTTGCCCCAAACCCTACATGTGGGAACCACACCAGAGGCCAGTGGGGCTGATCTGTTCCTCTGCTCATTACAGGAGTCATCGGCTTACAGCTCATCAATGGGAAAAATGAGTCAGCCCACATAAGCGATGCAGTGGCGGTGGTGGCCCAGGCTGTGCACGACTTGTTTGAGAAGGAGAACATCACCGACCCACCACGGGGCTGTGTGGGCAACACCAACATCTGGAAGACGGGGCCCCTTTTCAAGAGGTAACTGAGGAAGCGTGGATGCCATTTTCCCAAGGGGAAGGGGCTTGAAAAGATGGGAGCACCGGCTCATACACAGGCCATTGGTTTGCCCATTAATGTCTGGCACAAGTTCAGTCCATGCCATCCCAGGGTCATCTCCTTGGCAATGCTTGGACAACTGGGATCAGCTAGGGGTGATGCACAGGAAAAGAGACATGGGGCCACAGAAGAGTGGGGGGGCACAAGGCCACTGAGCAGGTTGTTCTCTGCTGTAACAAATCCTGGATCCATGTTTTTGGCAGCAGATCAGGGCACATAGAGCAGGATTGGAGCATACATGTTGCTCTCTGCAGCATGCAGCCTGGCATGGAGCTATGAATGGGTCATAGGTATCAAAGATAATATAAGGTAATGGGCATATGAAAATCTCAGGCAATTGAGAGAAAGACTTCTGATCCCTTCTTAGTTATCCCAATAGCCACAGCAGGTGTTTTAGGTTGGCCCACTGTGTTTCTCGTTGTAGGGTGTTAATGTCCTCCAAGTACTCGGAGGGTGTCACCGGACGGGTAGAATTCAATGAGGACGGGGACAGGAAGTTTGCCAATTACAGCATCATGAACCTGCAGAACCGCAAACTGGTCCAGGTTGGGATTTACAATGGTAGCAATGTACGTACAGGCCTGGACAGGAAGGTGGGTTGAGGTGTGCTGGTGTGTCTACCCATGGCCTCACGTCTATCTCCTTCCTCTGGCACTGATCGCAGGTCTTGACCAACGACCGGAAGATAATCTGGCCAGGGGGAGAAACTGAGAAACCTCAAGGCTATCAGATGTCAACCAAACTGAAGGTAACAACAAATGGCAGCAGGTGCTGTGACTTCATCCACATCCTGCTGCTGCCCCTGCAGCTGCCAGAACCTTCCATTCCAGAGAGCCCATAGCAGAGACACTTAGCAAAGTGCTAGGGAGTGCTCAGAGCAGAGTAGGTGGGCTGGCTTGTCTGATCCTCATCTTGGATTGAAGACAAATGAATGTCTCCCCATGCCAAAGTCAGATCCTGCTGCAGGACTGCATGGTCCATGGAGATGGCACTGTGGCATTGTGCCCATGTCTGCATGGAGAGGACAGCCCCACCACTCCCCATCCAGGTGGGGACAGCTCTGGAAGGTGCTTGTGCTTTCCCCACAGATCGTAACAATTCACCAAGAGCCCTTTGTGTATGTGAAGCCCACGCAAGCAGATGGGACGTGCAGGGAGGAATTCACCATCAATGGTGACCCTGTCAAAAAGGTCTTTTGCACAGGGCCCAACGAGACCATCCCAGGTAACTCCATCTGGCTGTGAGCACTGCAGCATCCCCCGCCCACACAGCACATTTGTGACCCCAGCAAATGACTTTCCTTCTGCCTCATTTCTGTGTGGGCTGCTTTGAGGGATTGCACCCATGTTGCTGCCTCCCGACACGCTCCCATTCCCTTTGCCTCAGTGTGGTTTGAAACTAAAGCCACACAGGTGGCTGCTTTCCCTGGGGAGAACCATGGGTCCTGCAGGAGGTCCCTGGCAGAGGGCTGCCTCCATTTGTCCCCCCCCATTTTCTCTTGCCTACAGGCCGGCCCACCGTGGCACTGTGTTGCTATGGCTTCTGCATCGACCTGCTCATCCGCCTGGCTGGTGTGATGAACTTCACCTACGAGGTTCACCTGGTGGCTGATGGTAAATTTGGTACCCAAGAGCGGGTGAGTGTCGGCAGTTGGGGTATCACTTTTTTCACACTGTGAGTCAAAGCTTGGCCAAGCCATTCTCCAGAGCAGAGCTGGCCAGTGGTAACGGGCAATGGGGCAGGAGCTGATCCTGCACTGGCTGTCTGGCAGGTAAACAACAGCAACAAGAAGGAGTGGAATGGGATGATGGGGGAGCTGCTGAGTGGCCAGGCTGATATGATTGTGGCTCCCCTCACCATCAACAATGAGCGGGCACAGTACATCGAGTTCTCCAAGCCCTTCAAGTACCAGGGTCTCACCATCCTTGTGAAGAAGGTATTATGGGCTGAGCTGCTTGTAGGAGGGGTGGGGTGGGCCGGGTGCAGCTTTGGTGGGTGCCAGCTCGTCTCACCTCTCTCCTTTGTGCTAGGAAATTCCCCGCAGCACCCTGGACTCGTTCATGCAGCCCTTCCAGAGTACGCTGTGGCTTCTGGTGGGGCTGTCTGTGCATGTGGTGGCAGTGATGCTATACCTTCTAGATCGATTCAGGTGAGTGCTCTGTGGGTCACCCAGGGGCTGCAGATGAAGGGGAGGTGTCACACAGATGTTCTTTGCAGACAAATGTGATGGGAACAGCACCAGCATGAGGTAGATATGATTGCAGGCCAGCAGAGGGGACATGAAAGGCTGTGTGAGGGACATATGGGCTGTGCAGCCAGGCAGGGGTGAAGAGCAGTGTGGAATACAAGTGTGATCTCCAGGGTTCAGTGCTGTAAGGCTGCATCAGAGTGCTTAGGGCATGGCAGAAAGCCTAGAGAAGCAGGATAAGGGGCATCAGAAGAGCTCTTGCTCTTGTTTTCCAGCCCATTTGGACGGTTCAAAGTGAACAGCGAGGAGGAGGAGGAAGATGCCCTGACACTCTCCTCAGCCATGTGGTTCTCCTGGGGAGTCCTGCTGAACTCCGGCATTGGAGAAGGTGTGTTGCAGCAGGCAGCAGTGCTGCTGTGCCCAGAACACTGTCATGGACCCACAGGGTCCCAAGAGGGGCCTGTGCCCCTTTCCACATGCTCTTATCTTTGCCGTGGGTCACCAGTGGAGAATGGTACAGATCTTGTCCCTTCAGACTTCCTTGGAGGGGTATTGGGGGTAGCACATTCATGGCACAGCTGCTGCAGACCATCCTGCCCGCCTTCACTGTCAGTCATGGGCTCTCTTTCCTGGTGTTATTCATTCATCAGGGTTCAGAGCATCATGCACAGCAGCTGTGCTTTTCTTTGTAACACAAAAGCTCTTCACACAGCTTCACACAGATAGGGCACATCTGAAGATGCTATTCATCTTGTGGGAGGTGGTCACAGCTTTGGTGACCAAGTCAAGCCCTTGTTGTTCCAGTCTGAGCTCTCCTCTCTCCTTCCAGGTGCTCCCCGGAGTTTCTCTGCTCGTATTCTGGGCATGGTGTGGGCTGGCTTCGCTATGATCATTGTGGCTTCTTACACTGCCAACCTGGCTGCCTTCCTGGTGTTGGACCGTCCTGAGGAGAGAATTACGGGCATCAATGACCCCCGGGTAATGATCCCTTGCTTCATTTCCCTTTCCCTGCCCATCTCCAGGCAGAGATGCAGATGCCTCCTGTGGGTACCTCCTGGCTTGGTGGCTGATAGCAGTTAGAGCCCTATTTAATGTGGGTCTGTGCTTGGGGCTGAGCCCCTGTGCTGAGTGGGGATAGGAATACACAGGCAGGAATCATCAGAGAAAAAGCTTGTCCAGAAACAGTACAAGGCCAGCCAAACTGCTGCCAGTTCCTGGAGAGCCTGCACTAACCAACGAGGAAACGATTCATTATGGATGAGTTATAGCTAATGAAATTGTCCCTGCGGTGCAGTCAATACTCTCAGCAGATACAGGCATGACTCAAACCCATTTCCTGCTCTGGCAAGGACACAGCCACAGCCTATCAATTCGAGCAGCCAGGATTGCACCCCACAGCAGTGCCAACCCACTGCATCCCACACCCCACAGCATCCTCTGCCCTCAGCATCATCAGTCCAATTTCAGAGGGGGGGTTCCTGCATCCTCAGTGCCACGAGTCCCTGTCACAGGGTTATCTGTCTATCACTGTGGCCCCAGAGCACCCCCTGTCCCATCCCAAGCTCTGCAGCATCCACTGCCCTATGGCATCTGCAGCTCCACTGAGGAGATTGAGATCTTCCCAGGGAAACAGATTGCTGAATGGGCTGCGTAAAACACACCTTTGGGGTGAGCCTGTTTGGTTGATGAAGGACAAAAGAAATAGGAGACCTGTTATTGTCTTTCAGCTGCGCAACCCCTCCGATAAGTTCATTTATGCCACGGTGAAGCAGAGCTCGGTGGACATCTACTTCCGACGGCAGGTGGAGCTGAGCACCATGTACCGGCACATGGAGAAACACAACTATGAGAGCGCAGCCGAAGCCATCCAGGCTGTGAGAGACAAGTGAGTGACACCTGCACTTTGCTGGGCTGGGTCTGGGGGGAGCAAGCAGGATGCTGACCCCCATGTGTAGGGCTTCACTTAGAGCTGGTAGCCCCCTTGCTGCTCCTGCAGTGACTGCAGACAAGCTGGGCTGCCCACCCTAATGCCTGTCCTCTTTGGTGTTCAGTAAGCTCCACGCCTTCATCTGGGACTCGGCAGTGCTGGAGTTTGAAGCCTCACAGAAGTGTGACCTGGTGACGACAGGGGAACTTTTCTTCCGCTCTGGCTTCGGGATCGGGATGCGCAAGGACAGCCCATGGAAGCAGAATGTCTCGCTGGCCATCCTCAAGTCCGTACACAGCTCTCAGCCCTCACGCTGCATGTGCTAGCATGCAAGTAGCCCTGTGCCAGGCACTGCTGCCCACCCATGGGGGATATTTCTCCCCACATCCCCCAGCTTCATCTTCCCAGGGCTGCTCTTTCTGCTCTGGTCCTGCTAGGCAGAGATGCTGCAGGTCCCCTCTGGAATTCAGCTAAAGCTCTACTGTCAGCATTAGCCTGCAGCACAGTGTACCACAAGGCACCTGGTCTCGTGGATAAAAAGGGATTTCTATGTGTTAGTTTAGAAATGTCACATTCAATGAATAGAGGGGAGTGTGGTGATGGAGATGGGAACCAGAGAGTGGAAGGAGGGGAAGATGTAAGGTGCTGTTCAGGATGTGTAGGTGAAACTACCTACAGGACTGGGGTAACATAAGAAGCCCTGAGAGCCCACCTGTAGGGGAGCCATGCTGAAGGATGGCAACAAGACAAGTGGAACAGGGCTGTGAAGCCTGGAAAGGCACAGGAGGCAGGAGCATCATGGTGGGATGTGGGCTCCATCCTGTCTCCATCCCAGTGCTGTGCCGTGGGGCTGCTCCAGCCCTCGCAGGGGGGATCTTGCTGGGATCCAGCCTCACAGAAGGGACCCATCCCCTTGCACAAGATCCATATGTGCACACACAAGCACACACTCTGTGCACACATATCCATAAGCTTGCCAGCAGGCTGCAATTATGCACAAGGTCCTAGTGCAGAGGGTATGCGTCCCGGTTTGTATCCCAGCCACTTGCACCAGGTCTCCTGTGACTGTCCCATCTCCTTGTGCTTCCAGGTCCCACGAGAACGGCTTCATGGAGGATTTGGACAAGACTTGGGTGAGGTATCAGGAGTGTGATTCCCGTAGCAATGCCCCAGCAACACTCACCTTTGAAAATATGGCAGGTTTGTTCTGCAAACCTCTTTCTTCCTCTTCGCTGGGTAGCCTGCTTTCAGTCAAGACATTCTCCTCTCCTGAGCTCTCCTCCTGGGCCAAAGCTCTGCTTCTTCTGGGTTTGTGCTTTCCTAGCGCTGGGAGGCTGCTGTGGTGGGCTCCCATCCCACCTCATCCAAAACAGCTCTGCAAAGCTTCCTCCACCTGCCCTGGGCAGCCTCCTCAACCCAGTGGCCGCTGTGACTGTCCTTTCCCTTCCCTCCCCTCCTTGCAGTCTGGCTGAGCTGCAGCTGCTGGGGTGCAGTGGGTGCAGAGGGAGGGGAGAAGCACTTGGGATGGGGTGAGAAGGGAGTTGTCTGCAGTGGGACCTCCCCAAGGAGATGCTGGGGCAGAGGGCTGGTGTGATGGTTGATGCCACGTTTTCCTCTCCTTGTGCCTGCTTGGTACCCCCCAGGTGGGCTCTCTTCCCCCTGCGAGGGGTGAAGATTAGGAGTGTCCCATTGGGTACCACTAAGGGTGGGATGGAACACTTTATTCTACTCCTTGGGTCTCAGTGTATTATCCCCCCTTGTCATTTCCAATTATCCCTGTCCTGTCTCAGCAAGCTGAGGGCCACTCAGTGCATGCTTTGCTTCACAACACACCAAGCAGCAGCACCAGAGCTGGGATTTTCTGCTGCAAACAGCCTTGGGAACAGGATCTGCCCCAGTCCACATCCCCAGCAACACACACCCACCCTGAGCATTGCCACAGCAGCGCTGGTGTTTGACTGCAAGGAGCCCCTGCAGACACCCCACACCCGCCACCCCATGCCCATATCCATGGGTGCCCCTCTGGGACTTGGGGGGGGTGGGAAGGCTGGGGCTGGTAAATGCCACTTGTGCTGAGTGAGATGCAGAGAAAATGAAGTGTCATGGTGTGATTCCCACTGCCTCCTGTAACTTTCCTGCTTATTTCAGGTGTGTTTATGCTGGTGGCTGGAGGTATTGTTGCCGGGATATTTTTAATATTCATAGAAATAGCTTACAAAAGGCATAAGGACGCGCGGAGGAAGCAGATGCAGCTGGCGTTTGCGGCCGTTAATGTGTGGAGGAAAAACCTGCAGGTAGGACAAACCGTTTTTAGAGCAAATCTCCAACAGGTGCGTCTTCCATTCCTTCACCAAATCCGTGAATGCAGAGCTGTGGATTAGCATGGGGTCCCCTATCCCACCCCCAGTAACTCTCCTGGGTGTTACTGGGCTGCTTGTCCCCAGGGCCACGTATGGCCAATGCCACCTCCCTGGGAGGTGTTGTACCCAGCTCTGTCCAGGACAGAGACCTGGTCCAGATGCCATGGTTTGCCCTTGGCAGTGCTGGGGACAGAGACCTTGCTCTGCTGGGGACCATATGTCAGAGCTGCATCTGTGGCAGCTCCTCATGAAGAATCTCTGATATGTTCCAGCCACGCTCACCAGCAGAGAAAGGAAGGGTTCACCTGCAGCTGCCAAGCATCCCTTCCCTGCAGTCCTGAGCATCCCTTCCCCATGGTCCCGAGCATCCCTGCCCCAAAGCCCTCTAGCATCCCTGCCCTGGGTCCCTGAGCATCTCATCCCCGTGGTCCCATGCTGCCCATCCCTGCAGTCTCATGCTGCCCATGTGCAGAAATGCTCCAGGAATGGAGATTTCCATCATCCCCTCCTCCCTCCCCTGCACTGGGGCTGTGGTACCCCTGCCGCATCCAAAGTGATTCCAAAAGAGAGGCAGTGCATGCTCTTATCACTGGGGACAAGGATATCTGCCCCCAGAATCTCCCATCCCTGTAGCACCCCAGGTGAGAGGAGCCCAGGGGCAGCCATGTGCCTGCTGCTGGCACTGAGCCCCGGGCACGTCCCCGAGCCTCCACTGCTCTCACCACCAGGACCACCTGGCTGCTCTCTCTCTGTGAACCCTCTGGGCTGTGCCCCGCTTTGGGGGAGCAAGTCTGCATTTAGAGCACCAGGCATCCTTTGGGTGGTAAAAGGCACACAGCCCCCAATAATGGGTGCCCCACAGAGCAGCAGGGGATGCTCAGGAACGTCATCTTCCCAAAGGCAGCAAGGGGAGCACAAGGCTGGGCTGCTACATCCTGAGAACTCACCGGGTTCAGTTCACTGATACGAGTTTCGGAAGAGCCGTTTCTTTTTTTATTATTATTTATTCTTCTTCTTATTTTTTTTTTCCTTTGCTTCCAAAAAGCAGCAGCAGCGACGGGGTTAAGGCTGCTGGGACAGAGCACACTAGTTGAACTGCCATTTTTCACTTGCCAACCTTCTAGAAAATACTGCACTGGGTCCTTGGGCAGAGTCTGTGGGACTGTGAGCAAAGCATGCTGCCCTGTGGGGATAAACAGCCTCATGGTAAAGAGCCGTTTGACATTGTAAGACTTTTCCACAGGAGGAAACGTCAGAGCACTAGTATCTGGTACATTGCTAGAAGGTAGGCAAGTGGAAAGATTTATTTGTTAAAACAAACAAACAAAAATAATGGTTTTGGGGATCACAGTTTTGCCATGGCTATTTCCTAAGATGCCATGGAAGAAAAAGACATTTCATTCCATTCATCTTGCTTTCCTTTCCGTTTGTGCATGTCCGCAAAAGAGAGAACTGAGAAGGAGGAGCAAATGTATCCCCGAGCATGCTCTACGCACCAGCGGGATACATTTTGGTTACCCCCGTGCGGTAGCAGAGCCAGACCTGGTCACTCCGTCCCCCGTCGGCAAGGTCACACTCATTGGCACGAAAGCAATTGGGGAGGAATCGTTGTCAGCGCCCGCCGCCGAGCGCGGCCGGTCCCCACGGCTGGCTGCCCCCGCACCGTGGCGGCTGGTGCTCCCAGCCTGCGCCAACCAGGTCCGACTCGCTAACTCCAATGGCTACATTTTTCAGTTCTGTTTCTCTTTGAGTTCATCCTGACCCTGATGACATCATAGCGCTAATATGCTTTGCTTCCTCCCTTTCTTTTCCTTTTCTTCTTTTTGCTTTTGGGTTTTTGTTTTTTTCTTTTCTTTTTCTTCCAGTTTCCTTTTATGTATTTCTTTTTTTTTTTTTTTTAGCTGGTTTTACTTTGGAAAACAACCAACCAACCAAACACCACCACCACAAACACCACCAACAACCACGTTTGGCTTTGCACAAGCGCGTCATTTAAATTTTGGAATCCCTTTTTTTTGCAGAACACCCATACAATGACTTCTCTTTCGATGCAGTCCTCTCTCTCTCTTGTGGCGCTAGGATTCAGCCTCAGAGCAGGTGCTGGTAGTGCAGGAGCAGCATCCCACCTCCCGCTGTAGGCAGGCTGGCGGTGGCGGCCAGGGGCAGGGCCAGGCAGCTCATCCCCAGGTTCTCTCCCAAGGAAGCGAGGTCAGCGCCGCAGGCTGCCGGCAGACGCCCAGGAGATGCAGGGCTGCTCCCAGAGGGGTTTCCAGCGCTGCGAATGCGAGGCCAGCCCCGTAGCTGTAGCAGCGAGGCGGCTACGCTGTGCCTGAGGGTCACAGAGGCCCTTGGAGGACTGGGAGTGCCATCTCTGGTAGCGTGCTCACCCAAATGAAGGACATGACACGGGGCAGTATTCGAGTAGATTTAGTGTTTCCAGCAGCACACTAGAGATCTAATCACTTATACATATTCATTTTAGGATAGAAAAAGTGGTAGAGCAGAACCTGACCCTAAAAAGAAAGCCACTTTTAGGTCCATCACCTCCACCCTGGCCTCCAGCTTCAAGAGACGTAGGTCCTCCAAGGATACGGTAAGAGGAAGAAGAACAATTCTGCCCTCTCTCTTTCTCTCTCTTTCTCTCTTCTGCCATCCCATCGACTGCCACACACTCATCCTGAAGCTGCCAGTGTACATGCATAGCTCATGTTCGTCACCAGTCAGTCAGTCAGTGAGTCAGTCAGTCATCCCGTGTTCCTTGAGGATGCTGGGATCCTGGAGGGCAGGCAGGAGGTGCTTTGGAGTCCTGTGATGAGTTGGGAGATGCAACCGAGTTTTCGTTTCGTTTCCGTTTCCTTTTTGCCTGGATGATTTCTGATGTTCCTCTCTGTGCTTTGCTCACCATACCGGTGCTGACCTCTTGAAACCAGTGACATTTTTATTTTTTATTTTTTTCTGTTCCTGAGTGTTCCTGTACCTGTTTGTCATTGTATGCCTAAAAACAATCACCCCAATTTGATTTGGGCACTATGTCACCTCACCAAGAGCCATGCGTGTCACATTCTCTACATGTGATTTTTGTTTGTGACTATTAGCATTCGGGACGTAGCACTCGGCGCAGTGACAGCTCTCTCTGGTTATCAGCAGCAGCATCCAAGCCGCTCTAGCAAAGAGGAGGCACGGGAGGTCATTACAGACCCAGCCTGCTTCAAACTCAGGCTTTCCAACTCACAGTGCCGCTGCTCGCACGTAACCAGAGAACGTTTCCAAATAGCTGCCTCTAAAGCCAGCCGTTCCCCACTGTGCAAACGTGTCTGCTCGTGCTGGAGCTTCAGGCACGCCAGCGTCAGGTTGGGCTGTTGGTCTGTCGGACTGAGCCAGTGTCCCTCTGCATGTTGCCGTCTGTCGTACAACACTCTGCACTGTGGCTACTCTGTTGTCTTGTGTGGACGCGGGCGCTGCCCGAAATCTGCTCCCTGAGCCGCTCAGCTGCTGCTAGTGGGGTCCCCGCGGTGCACGGTGGGGATGGGGGGATGGCAGCAGGCTGGCGGGGGGAGAGGTGTGCGATGTCGCAGGGGTCTCCGGCCAAGGCGCTGCATGGAAGTGGCTGCATTTGGCACCAGGGCAGGTTCTGTCCCCAGCACCCTGGGAAATGGCCTCAGGGACAGCTGAGCCCCCTGCCAGGCTCAGCTGCCACCGTCTCACACAAAGCACTCCTTGGGGAACTCGTGCTCTCCTTGCTCTCCTTGCTTGTCCCCATACCCCATACCCAAGGGGGAAGAGGAGCATCCCTGCCGCCTCCTTCACTCACCACACTCCTGGAGTGGATCCTTGTCCTGGTGCTGCCCCAGCATCTTAGTGCCCCAAAAACATACTTGTGTGTATCCTCAGGCTGAGGACAGTTGGATTAGGCTGTGGATAGCTGGACCCTGACCACGGGCAGGAGGCAGAGATGGGGAGGGTGATGCAGTGAGGAGAAGTAGGGCAGTGAGAAGAGCCAAGAGAAGGGACAGTTGGGGAAAGAAACATGCAGGGAAGCCCTTGGAGTATCTGGAGCAAATGCCATGTTTTGTTGACTCCAAGATGTAGAAAGCCAAGGGGTCCTGGCCTGGGGCAGCCAGAACAACAAACATCACAGCAAAATGGGACCCTGGAGAGACCTGTGTCCACTGCAGGCATGTGGCCAGTGCCAGGAGGGGTGATCCCTTGCCCTGGCAACAGTTATGCCATTCCCCAAGTGCCAGTGGCTGGTGCCTGCCCATTCCCCCACGATCAGTGGGGCACCCCAGTATCTCCTCCACTGCCCAACTTCCTCCCCAATGATCCTGGGCCTGATAGTGCTCATGGTGCAGCTTTCACAGCCCCATGCCACCCTAGCACATCTGTGGTGGGAGCACCCTGAGCTGCCCAGGGCCTGGGGCCTCTACACCAGAAGCACCAGATGATGGCTGCCACTCTGATGACAGCTGCAGTTATGGGGCAGCTATAGGCAATGAGGCCCTGCTGTCTGCAAGACTATTAAAGCCATCTGCACACCACGGCATGCCATGGCAGGGGCCCCAAGACATGTTCCCAAGGGCATCAGGGTAGCTGGGCCACCAAGGGGTCAATAGGACCAAGATCTGAACCAAGAAGTTCCAAGGCTGAGGCCAGCAGACCCAAGGGAGGAAGCAGCAGAGCAAGCTTTGTGGTGATGTTGGGCAGGCTCGCTGGTGTGCTCCATTTGGTGAGCGACCAGCAGGAGGGTGCTGTCACCAGCTCGTGTCACAGCCTGCCATCTGGTGCCCCCAGCTTCCACTCAGCAGCCCTGGCTCAGAGACCCCAAAGCCCTCCTGCTGTGGAAGGCCCCATGAGGTCGTAGCATGCGGGGTCACGTTGCCTGGGGTCCTTGTAAAGATGAGAAAGCAGTGAGGTGCTCTACGATGATGCTTGGCAGAGCCGCGGGCCCAACACCAGGTCTCAGCTGGGCAAAGCCAGAGAGCCCATGGGGCTGGAAGGCCAGGCTGACCCCGGCCCCATGGACTCTCCTGGCGAGCAAACCTGGCGGCCTTGTTTCTTCCCTTTTCGTTGTCGGGAGTTTTAAAAATGGATTCTGCTCTGCAGCCCTGCAGAATGGTCCCTCAGGAGTGCCAGAGAGACAGGCTGGCACCATGGAGCCAAGACAGCCCCGGGAAGCTGCCACCCCACTCTGAACGTCCTAGCGCCCACCATCACCCGAGCTGCACAGCCTCTCCGCGGCACATCATCCCCACCGCCCCAGGAGGAGATGCATGTGTTCCCCATAGGCAGCTCCTGCAACTCGAATAGCACTCGCAGAGCTGATGTACTGCCATCCATCGCAGCCACCCACGCTACCGCAACCCCACAGAAGCCATGTGAGACGCATAAACCACACAGACACCTTCCGAGCCGGCACATTCCGTACAGACACGTACCGAGACGCACAGATCCCTTAGCCCACACTGCAGACGTCATCAGCCCCCACAGCCCCACTGCCAGCCCGCGGGCCCCCAGGCACAGCACAGCACACGTCCCACGCCACCGCCAAGCGAGGGCCCCGCGAGCGTGGGGACGATGCCAGAACTGGTCGAGGATGGAGGGGGTGCATGGAAAAGGTCACCTTTTCAATGAGAGATCAGCCATCCCAAAACCAAGTGCTTTTTGGCTGACACAGGACCTAGTTTTTGGCCCCGAACAACCATCCGTAGGCCAAAGACAACTATTTTTTTCTAAAGGAAAGTTGACATTTTCTACAGCAAGATTACGTTTAGCTGGAATCCTCATTTTTAATTGAAAAACAAAAAAAAAAAAAAAAAGAAAAAAAAATAAGAGAGAAACCCCGAATTCTTCCAGAACATCTCCCACCAGCCAGGGTCTGCCATGACAGCCCAGATTAGGTGGAAGTCATTTTTACAGACATGCTGATTTCTTGTCTATATTTTCTTCCTGGTGTCATTTAAAGTTTTTGGTGCCTTCACTTCACTTCCATACCTTAACATGTTTGAGTCTCTTCTGCAGTTAATATTAATTAATTTCTTGGCTTTATAATGTTTGGTTTGGGGATAATTGCACCATCCCTGTAACATCATTTACCCTAAATTACTGATATGTGCTTCTAGCATTACTTCTACTTTAACATAGTTTTGATATGACGATTTTCTTGCTTTTCTTTTTTTTTTTTTGCCTTTTTCTTTTTTTTTCCTTTTTTTTTTTTTTTCCTTTTTTAATATTAAAAGCTGCATGCATTAACTTTACAAAAAAAAAAAACAAAAAACAAAAAGTAAACGCGAATGTTACCGTGTGACAACGCTGTGCTTGGAGGAGATGTGCTTTCAACCCAAAGCCCCGCTCTGTATCGCAGTTCTCCTGCCAGGCTCCCCAGGTTGCTTGGTGACGTCAGGGTCCCCCAGAGCTGTGCAGAGAGGGCAGAGCACCCCGTCCCATCTCACCCTGCTGGGCCCCCCCTTGCTGCCCCATGTCCACGTGCACTGAGGCACACACATCTGCACCCACACTGCTTTTTTCCTGGTTGCGTCAGGGTGTTGAACAAAGGACCTTTTCTTCTGCCTGTACGGTTTTTTATCCGGAGCTCTTCCTCCGGCAGAAGCTGGCATCGTCTCTTATGGGTGCCCGCCCTGCCTCTCCCCTCTCCAAGCCTTTTCCTCCTGGTGGGGCTCCAGCCCCATCCCATCAGCTTTGCTATGGCAGCTGAGGTTTTGGCTGTACTCCTTTAGAAGAGGTGTGGTTTTGGCAGACAGGCAGAATGCCACAGAAAACTCCTCAGGGTGACAGAGCAGAATGGCAGAGCAGCACCTCCAGGGGGTAGCCAAGGTGTTGTCACTTGGCAGAGCAACAAGGGATTTCTTAGTCTCCATTTTGATAGCTGTTGGTGCCCTGTGTGGATGAGCCATCCCAAGAGATGTTCCTCACCACGTGCACCTCGAGGATGGCACCGTGTTGGCTTCGGTCCCCACCCCAGCAGCTCCCCACTCGGGTCCTTGTGAAGCACTAAACAAAACAGGGGTACCCCAAACAGCCCACGCTGTGCTCAAGGGGCCACCAGACCTCCCCACACAGGGTAGCCACAGTGCCAGAGCCACCAGCAGAGGCAGAGGGGCCGTGGTTGCTGCCAACAAACACAGGATGCATTATGTCCTGTGAAATCCTTATAAAGACCAAGGAACCCTTGGGAACCCAGCACACCAGCAGCCCTCCTAGTGGTGAACGTCCATGGAGAGGGCTCACACAGCAGCACATGAGACCCACCACTTCCTCCTGTCCTGGAATCATGTTAGGTCCCCAGAGCAGCATAAAGGAGAAGTCAGTGTCACCGCTCTGCATTGGTGCCACCCACTCACTCAGGGCTTGGAGCAGCTAGGAGAAGGAGAGGAAGGACTATGAAGGAGGCAGGGAGGAATCAGCTGCCAGTTTGAAAGCCTCTGTCTGGGGAGGAAGGCTTTTTTTTCCTTTTTTTCTTTTTATTGCTGTTGGAGGGGTGTTTTTGCTCTCCCTGCTGGTGGGGATGCAGATGGGGAGGTCTCTCCCAGGGGAGCTGGCTGAGCACCCCACTGCAAGGAGTGCAGAACCCCAAATCCAGGCCACATCTCCTGCACAGGCTGCACTTTCACCTTAGCAAGCGGCGCTACAGCTTGTCGCCAATCAACCACACAGCACAGCTCCTCACCTGCATAGAAGGGTAGGCACAGCAGAGGCACTTAGGCAAGGAGGTGCACTGCCCTGGCCTCAAAGCACAGCTTGAGCTGCCACCAGCCATGCCCTGCAGCCACACGCTCAGCTGTGGGCTGGACTGGCAGGTCACAGCTTTTTCTTGTGGCAGTCCCTAAGTGGAGGTGAGCTGGCTCCACAGGTGCCAGGCACCACGCCATGCCCCAGTGTCCTCCCCATCTGGCCATAGAGTGCATGGAGAACGTCTGCAAGGACCTCTGCACAAGGCTGGAATGTGGTGGGCAGGGGACCTCAGCCACGAGCAGATGCGGGGCCATTGCATCACCCCCAGAGATATCCCGTAGGGACACAGGAGGTGCGAGGAGATGCAGGGGCGAGTGCCAGAACTGCCTAACACTCCTCTCTCTCTGTCTGTGTATTTGTGTGTTGCAGCAATACCATCCCACTGACATCACCGGCCAGCTCAACCTCTCTGACCCCTCCGTCAGCACTGTGGTGTGACCTTCTCCCCGAGGACCATCAGTCCTTGCCCGGTACAGCAGGAAGGCACAGCCAGGACTGCCTCTCAAGGGACACTGATGGGTTCTTCAGGGTGAGATGGGAGTAAAGCATCCTTCATCCATACACGGTGACTTCATTGTATATCTCCCTCCCTCCCTCGGCCTGCTGCCATACTCACACCCCAAAATGCACAGCAGAACCAGGACAGGGTTTGGACTTCACTGTACAGAGATAACCGCTCCCAACCAGTGCTGTTGTTGATCAGTATTGCCGCTGACTGGCTGCGTGCGAGGGGAAAGGACTTGGAAGGCACGTGGTGCCTGCTGTCCCACGGTGACAGGGAAGAGCTGGTGTTGGGCTGCAGCCACGTGCTTGGCTTTGCAGGCTCTGGGTTCTCTCAGATCCCAGAGATGTTCTCATGGAGCAGCTGGGGACTGCTGCCATGCGGTGATCTGCCACCCACACAGCAGGGCTGGGAGATGTGCATGCTTCTCGTGGCCAGGGGATGGGTGCATTTCTCTCCATCAGCCCCTGCTCAGTGCCCATGGTACAACCACATGTGATGCTCTGGAGCTCCCAGCCAAGATCCTGGCTTCCCATATCTGCACACAAGGCATCCCCAGGGCCTGGCTGTGGCCAGCACGTAACTCTCACACTGTAGCTGACCTGACCAGGAGACAAACAAGGCAAACTGAGTGCCAGCTCAGCAGAGGGCGACTAAACGAGACTGCTCAGAGCTACCCCACCCCATGCCCCAGGCTCCTACAGGTGGGTGCATCAAGCGGCCATGGGCTCTCCAGCACCCAGGAAACACTATCCAGGTTGGGGATGAGTGCCTGCAGAGTGTGCATGAGCAGCGAGGGCAGAAAACCCACCTGCAAGATGGTACCAGCCCCCATGGCGAGAACCACCTCCTCCTTGCCCCAGCCAAGCAGTTGTGGCAGACGGGGCTGGCAAGATTTTCAGATGGCAGCTGGGGTCTGTGAGCATCATCCCACTGACTGCAGTGGCTCCATCAAGTTCATCTCACTCCAGCTGAGAAATCAGGCCCATTTGACTTTATACGTCAGTGTAACATTGATACCAAGTTTTTGCAAGAGCTCAGTAAAGTCTAGACTGGATTGTGGAGTGGTTTATTGCTGCGCCGTGTGCCTCTGTCTGTTTCTGCCTCCCGGCAGAGCTGGCAAGAAGCCCTGTGCTGAATCAGGGCCTCACCCAGCACTGCTTCAGGGCTCATGGCAAAAGGGTGGGGGGACAGGGAGGGATGGAGCAGGGAGAGGGCCAGGAGCTGCAGGAAGGACTGGGAGGAGTGAGGCGTCCCTACTCTGGGATGCCAGTATGGATGGAGATTGTAGGGACAAATCCAGGCTGAAGCCAACACCAGCACCACGCAAGCTGGCTTGCACCCACCTCCATCCAGATGGAATCTGGGTTGAGGCCACTGGGAGAGGTGGAGCTGAAGGCACCAAAAGACACAAGGAGGTAAATGGGGTGCACTGAAATGCAGGCACAGGGGCAAGAGAGGGTGAGCTGGAGGAAAAGGATCAGCAAAAGGCCCCCTCAGCCCCCAGTGGCCCTGACTCAGTGACCCCCCCTGCTGATGGGTCTCTTCCAGGTTTGGGGTTCCTTGCGTAGATGCTGGTAAACAACCACGATGGAGCCTATGAAGGTGCAACAGAAGATGCTGGCCAGGAAGGAGAAGGGCCCGATGAGCAGGAAGGCAGTGTAGTGCTCGGCCGACAGCGGGACCTTCTGACACTGCTTGAAGGAATCGTTCCCAAAGGCCATGATCGGGTACGTGCTCAGCGACTCTGGGAACATGCACAGGAGAGAACTCCTCTCTGGAAGAGAGAAGTGGTGGTATTGGGCACATGAGGCTGCTGGGACAAGGCAGGTGGGACAGCAGGACTGTGTGGGACACAGGGGAACAGGGCAGGAGGATGGACTGCAGGGCCAGGCTGGTCAAAGTGGCACAGAACAGGGCTCAAAGAAGGGAAGTGGGAAGGGTCCCATACTCATCCTAAACCCTGGGGAGTGGGATGGGATGGGGAGGTGGGCACAGAACTGGGCAGGATGGGTCAGGCAGGTTGGGGAATGGTTTCCTGGAGGCAGCAGTGAGCAGGCAGTCTGGGGATGGCACAGAAAGCTGCACCAGTGGAGGTGGATGGGAAGGAGTGGGAGGAGAGACCTCACCAGCAGGTCAGACCCAGACTTGTGAAAGTGATAGGGAAGAGGCTAAAAGCCTTGATCAAGCCAAGTGTGATGCCCACCCCATTGTCCACCCTTGCCCTCCCTCTGGCAGGACTACAGGGGTAAGTGCTGGGTGCCAATGCCCACTCCAGCACTCTGGGCAGTCCCTGCTGGTGAACAAGGAGCAGCCACCAGGATCCAGATCTGAGGACAAATCCACCCAAATGGGGCTGGCTCTTGGGAATCTTGCAGCTCCCCCATGAGCCCCAAACCCTGCACCTACAGCTTGGCAGCTGATGGGGGAGCCCAGCAAGGATAGAGCAGGTGGGGGTGTGGGGACACATTCCCCTGGGCACTCACCTGGCACTTTCTCCCTGTTGTGTCCCAGCCAGCGCCAGAGGGGCAGGATGCTGCAGGAGCACATCCAGGGGTTCCCATTCAGGAAGATCTCTTGGAGCTGGGGCAAGGCACGCGGCACCCCTGCCTCCAGCACCTCCAGCCTGTTGTAGCCTAAGTTGAGTATAGACAGGCTGGTGAGGGGCAGGAAGGTCTCAGGGCTCAGCACAGACAGGTAGTTATCACTGAGGTCCAGCTCCTGCAGCGCCTCGAGCCCCAGCAGCGCCTGCCGGTGGATCTTCTCCAAGCGGTTATGGGTCAGGCTGAGCCGCAGCAGCAGCGGCAGGGAGGAGAAAGCACGGGCCCCGAGCTCGACGATGAGGTTGTAGCCGAGCCAGAGGGTGCTTGTATTGGTGGGCAGGAACGGCGGCACCTCGTGCAGGGCACGCTGGCGGCAGTCCACCTCCCCTACCCAGCAATAGCAGGTGTGGGGACACGCCGGAGCAGGCAGCGGGCACAGGAGGAGGAGCACAGCCAGCAGGATGCTGGGACCCCTCCATCTGCCCATGGCTGCCCACCCGCGCGGTGAGGGCTCCCTGGTCCCTGGCATCGGGGTTGCCCCGGGGCAGGATGCCTGGCACCCCTCACCTTGCTCAGCCACGCGTCCCTGCCTGGCACCTTTGGGTGCAGTGAGCAGCTGGATGTGCCCGGCTCCCGATAGCTGCATGCATCCCCCACTGCACGCTGTGCTCTCCTCGGGGTGGAGCTGCACTTTTCTTAGCAAATATTTTTGCAGTGATGCTTGCCCTGGCAAGGTGCGGCCGTGCCCTCACCCCTCCCCTTGCCAGGCACTGCTCCAGCCAGGTAAGCAGCCAGATCTGTGCTGTCCATGGTTAACAGCTTGTGTGCACTGCAGGCTGGGGAGGGGGAAAATTGATCTTCCTGACTCCGTCCTGCACACAGGATGCACAGAGGACCCAGGGCAATTTACCTGGCAAGGGTGGGACAAAGCATCAATCATATCAGCAGAGGACCTGCCAGATGTCCCCACTGGGCAGCCTTTGGCTGGGCTCTGCTTCCCCTGGCAGGGGACTGGCAGTTGGGGTAGGGTGAGGAGAGCTGGGATGTGACTTCCACCTGTGTTGGCACAAAGGAGGTAGCTGTGCCAAGCTGCTGCCACTTGGAACATGTTCATCCTGGCCTCGGCATGGCAGTGCTGGCACCGGAGGGCTCAAAGTCTGCCCCCACCCTGTTTATACCTACTCTGGTTTCAAAGCCCCACAGCAGGTGCCAGAGGAGGGAGGTTCTAGTTCCCCATGCCTCAGTTCCTGTCAAGGACCCAGGGAACCCCAGGGAACTACGGGATCTTCTGCCATCCATCTCAGCAATGGATTGGAGGTATCCTCATGGCTTCTTTGGCATTGGAGAGCCAGGGGACCTCCTGCCAACCCTGCAGAACCTGCATCCCCAGCCAGATTCAGGATGTTCCCAGATCCGGGGCAGGAGCAGCAGGCAGACCGGTTTATTAATAGCCTCAAGAGGAGCTTTGGTTTGTTTATCTACCCTGCAGCAAACTCAGTGTGCTGCATTAATCCCCATCTGGAAATAATTCAGAGGAATCTTCCAGCCCAGCCCAGCCCGGTTAGGGCACAGCCACGCTCCACAGGTCCCTGCAGCACCCACTCATGTGCAGCACCCTGGGATGGATGCAGATGTGAGTTTTCAGGGATGCAGTGCACTCAGGGGTGCATTGCCCAATGCACTAAGGAGTGAAAATCATCAAGAAAAAGATTAAGAGGTTGTTTCCAGCTTTTGTGCTCAAAGACCCCATTGAAGATACAAAGCATTTCAGAGCTCTCCTCCCACTGCCACTCAGCAGCACACCTCACTGACAAGTGGCAAAACACATCTCCAGCAGCGGGTCTTGCACCCCAGCAGCACCACCACCATCCCTTCACTATCCCTGTAAGCCCCCTGCAGGACACCAGGTTCCCAGCACCAACAGCAGCGTGGCCCTTTGTGTCCCTCTCACTGACTCCTTCTCTGGACAGGGAACACGGCATCTGCAAGTCCCCATTCCCAGCCAGGGCTGCACCTCATGGCAGTGCCTCCTTCAGAGATTTTGAGCTCCACAGCCCAGCCCCAGGGCCAGCACCAGGTGTGGCTCTGAGCATCCCTGTGCTACAGCAGTGCTGGGGCCGTGCTGGCTGGCAGTGGTCTTGAAGGCACTGTACAAAGGGATTGAAATGGGGTGCCCAGCCAAAACCATTCCCAAAATGAAGTGATGAAGATGCAGATGCCTGGACTCCGCTGGGCACAGCTCTGGGCTCCAACTCTCCTATGACAGGTGACACCAAGTGGCAGAATTGTGAATGTGCTGTGCTCACTGTGGGTGCTGTGCATAGTGAGGGCATTGGAGTCTTGCAGCTGCAGTCCTGGCACCTGGTGCAGAGCAAAGCTGAGCACCGAGACTGCCTATGTGGCATCGTAGTGCCCGGCATTCAGATGTTGCAAGAGCTCATCAGCCACATGGAAATGGAAGCAGGAACTGGTCCGGCCAACCCTCCCCAGGAGCTACATCAGCATCACCCTGGTGCACTTGCCCTGGGTTAGCATGAAGATAAACATCAAATACGACCAAGATGTGCAGCTCAGGAGGCGTTTAATGGACATAGGGACATGTGTGGGACACTCCCTGGAGCATCCCTGAGTCACTGTGCTGTGCCAGGCTCCCACGCCCCCTGTCCTGGTGAAGGTGTCCCCATTATAGAGCTGCATGCACAGAGAAGCTGTGACGCCAGGCCCAGGGGCATCTGTGATGGCTGTAGCAGGTTTGGAGCTGTCAGAGGGGTCAGTTGGCAGGATGAAGGATGGGATCACGCTCATCCCCTCCTGCTGCAGCCCAAATCCCAGCAGGATGGGAAACAGACCATGGACAAGCTGGAGCCTTTCCTAAGCCACCAGAACAACCCCACCACTGCCATCCTCAGTGAGCCTGGGGCACGGCATGGGGATTCCCACAGTGTGACCCAGACAGCACCCCAGGAGCTCAGTGTGGGGGCACAGGATGCTGTGCTTCACTCCACCAAACCCTGCTGTCCTCATGTCCCCACGCTCAGCTCTCAAATGCTGCCGTCACCCCACAGCAGACACACGGCCGGCAGCAGCCACGGTGCGGGAACGGTGCCCGGGGCACTGTGTCTTGGCACAGCCCCAGCGGCTGCTGTGTGACCGGAGGCTCCTTGCACAAACCCTTGGTGGCCACGTCCTGCAGGGAGCGTGTGGCCGCCCGGGGATGCTCCTTGTCAGCCTTGACCAGGAGGAAAGTGGCCAGGTCAAGGTCGAGCATGGTGACACCGCCTCGTGGTGTGGGCGTATTTTGGCGGCACTGTGGGCAGGGGATCCAGCGCTGCTCGTTGGCGACGGTGTCCAGGCGCTTGAGGCAGGTCTGGCAGAACGTATGGCCGCAGTAGAGCCGGCGTGGCAGCCGGACACACGGGTCATACGAGGAGTAGCAGATGATGCACTCAAGCTTCTGGCTGCCCCGGCTCAGGGTGCGCGTGTGAGCCTCGGCGCTTGGCCCCCTGTCCTCTGCACAGGGGCTGCCACCAGCCTGGGACATGCTGGGAGAGGGGATGAAAATGTGTCAGTCCTAAAGCTGGGGAAAAGGCATCAGCATGTAGGTGAACTGCAGGAAGCAGCTCCATGCAGTTGGAGTGACTGTAGGTCCCTGGGGCTACTGGGGCCCTGCCCTATGGTGGGCTCTGGGGTGCCCACATGTGTGGGGCTGTGCTATCCCTGTGCCACCCTGTGTCCCCGCTGTGAGCTGTGCTGAATGCCCCTTCCCTCCCAAAGGGTCTGAGGGTGGACAGATCCCAGTTGCCTGCATGGGGCTATGGGTCAGTGGGCACCATGGAGTGGGGAGGAGGTGGGAGCTGTGTACTGATGGCCAAGCCATGCCACAGCCCTGCTCCATGCCAGCCCTGGAGCACTGTGCCATGGATACCAGCACCAGGGAACATGCAGGTTGACGGGGAGGAACCTGGGGGTCCAACATCATCTCAACACATTTGCAACCCTCTCCCAGAGACCACCAGGATCCCACTTCCTCTCTAAAGAGGCATTTTGATCCACGTGGGCACCCCTTCTTCCCCCATTCCTGTCCCCCATCCCTACCTGGATGCTCTCCTCCCCAGGTCCTCAGGGGAGGTGGTAGAGGGGCTGCACCACCCCGGGGGGCTGTGGCCGTCCTGGGAGCAGCATTGGGTCTGGCAGCCACGGGCGGCTGTGTGGTGTGAAGGAGCTCACCTTTCAGGGGCAGACGAGTATCAGATCTGCTCCTGGAAGCCAAGCCTGGGAGATTGGGTTACAAGCACCCAGATAACAAAACCCTCTGAAATCTAAGCCCTGCCTCTATTCCTGGGAGCATTTATTAGCCACCTGCTCTACCTCATTAGCAGGAGTAACTGCCCCTGTGAGAACAGGCGGAAACACTGAGGGACATAGGCTGTGCCTGAGCAGCAGCAGAGTCTTCCCCATCCTCATGCACATCTGGGCAGATGTCAGCCAGCAGAAGTCCCATTGCCCTGCGGATGCTCTGGGACATGCATGGGACAGCTGTCACCAAAGGGTGAGGACAACAAGGGCTGGGCTTGGGGGGCTGGGTCTGCTACAGGGAGCACCACGGCTTCTGCTTGGCGTGTGGGTTCCATGTGCAGGGCAGTACAGGGAGACAGTGCCTGTGCAGCGCCTGGAGGTGATGGCTGCGAGAGGAAGGTCAGCAGGGGGGTGAGGAGGACTGAATTGGGCAGGAACTGGCAGAGGAGTGGGGAAGGAGTGTGGCACCTGAGCTGTGCTGGGTGTCCAGTGTCCTTGCTGACCGTGGAGGGGCAGGTGGCCCAGCACAGCTCTGCTGGTGGCAGCAGCTCAGAGATGCTCAGCGTTGGCCAGGAGCAGGGGGACGCTGGCAGGCCGGCTCCCTGGAAAAGCCACTGAAGCCCCATCCATGCCCTGCTGCCCTGTCCCTGCTCTTGCATCTGGGGCTGCCAGCTTCGGTGTCAGAGTCCTCTGCTCTTCTGGGAATTATGCTCATCATCAGACCTGGTGGGGAGACCCTGGTCCCTCGGGGACACCTGCCAGGTCCGTGCCGGTGCCTGGCCCAGGGGTAGCGGCAGCCACTGTCCCACAGCCCCTGCACCGCACCGGGGCCAACAGCGGTGTCACAGTCGGGCAGGAGAGCGGAGGAATTGAAGAGGCGAATCCGGGATCCCGAAGAGCACAGCCAGGAACCCGCAGCACTTCTGCCTGCGGGCAGGAGAGGGCAGCAGGCAGCAATGCAGGCAGGAATGGGTTCCTAACCCGTACCCACGCTGCCATAGCTGCAAGTGCCGGGGTGGGGCGAATAGAGGAGGGTGGTTAAGAGAGCTGGAGACCGAGAACTTCATGGGGCTCTGAAGGAGAGCCCGACTCTGACCCCCGTGCTCGGGAGCAGGACAGCACCGCAGCTTTGGGGTCGGAGCGGCCGTATCCTGACGTGTCACCAGCAGCACCCACTGGATGGGCTCCCACTGCCGGGACCGGCTGGGGGGTGGCACCCCCATGCTGGCAGCCAGGGCAGCGCTGGGTGTACAGATGGGCGATGGGTCATTCAACACCCATCTGCCTGGGGACGGCTGGGCACCCGGCAGCGTGGGGATGTCCTGCATGTCCCAAAGCTGGCAAGGAGAGCTGGCTCAGGGGGATCCCTTCAGTAAGTGCCTGCACAGAGGGGCTGTGGAGTCTCTGAAGCCACCCGGTCATGGTGCTGGGCATGCTGCCTGAAACCAGCTCAGCTCTGTGTGCCCTGCAGAGACACCCAAACCCGGGCACAGGGCAATGAGCAGCAACCAGTGGGTGGGAAAAGCAATCTGTTCCCAGCACTCAGCCACAAACTGTCCCCGGGAGCCGTGGGGACCTTTGGCACTGCAGAACAGGGAGAGGCCCCATCTGCAGAGTGCAAAGGTCTGGTGCAGATGAGCCAGAGCTGCACATCACCACCCACACCGCACCCAAATGGGACAGCAGCACCCTCCCTGCACCCAGCACCCTGCCAACACCCACCTCTATAGAGAAGTGCCCCTATTCCAAAGCACAGAGCACAAGAAATAAGTAAGAGGAGTTGGGAACCGTGGTGCAGTTGGAAAACTGTGACCTTATTGCTGTCATGGAAACATGGTGGGATGGTTCGCATCACTGGAATGCCACCGTTGAGGGCTATAAGCCTTTGTAAAGGGATAGGAGAGGTGGGAGGAGTGAGGGAGTTGCCCTCTGTGTTAAAAAGTGGATAGACCGCAAGGAGCTGCCTCTGAGAAACAGACAGGAACAGGTGGAGAGTGTGTGGGTTAAGATTAGGGATGGGATGAGTAAAGGACAGCTGGTGGTCAGGGGCTGCTGCAGGCCCTGTGATCATAGGGAACTTATTGCCTAAACTTTCTTGTTTCAGTAACAAGAAGTGCCATACTCACAGGCTCTCATCCTGATGGGGGATTTCAACCACAAGGATCTCTGCTGAGAAAACAACACAGCAAGCTGTAAGCGATCCAGGGGACTCCTGGAATCCTTTGATGATAACTTGGACAGAAAGACCAGAGGTGAAGCATTGCTGGACCTGGTGCTCACCAACACGGAGATCACTGAAGACACAAAGATGGGAGGCAGCCTGGGCTGCAGCGGCCATGACCTGATTGACTTCATGATCTTAAGGAATGTGGGCCTGGCAAAAAATGGGGTCAGGACCCTGAAATTCAGGAGGGCCAACTTCAGGCTGTGTAAGGAGCTGTTGGATGAGATCTCCTGGGAAGAAGCCTATGATTCTATGATTCTATGTTGTATGTTTCTATGATTCTATGGAATTTATGATCCCATGAACTCAGGCAGCACCCATTGGCCCCACTACCAGCATCACCCAAAGCCCCACATGGCCATCCCAGCGCCCATCCCCAAGCCCTGCTCTGCCCATCCCACTCCTCGCAGCCCTCCCTCTGCCTTCAGCTTAATCATTGCCCAGGGGCTGGCAGGCAGCGCCCTGCAGCCGTGTTTGTCATCAGCCCAAGGTTACCCGGAGCGAAGGGCAGCAGTTACACAGAGCTGCTGTGGGAGCCGGGCTCTGCCCCACGGCGCATCCCCACATGTCGGCACTGTGTGTCACCAGCACGCCACCGCCTCCACACTGCGGGTGGGCTCTGGGTAGGGAAGGGCTGACAGCCAGGACAGGGAGCCCACAAAGCAAACACGGGTGGGAGGGTCAGCTTGTTTCTGTGTCAGCGCTGCTTGTCTCCCTGTCAGCACTGCCAGTGGACAGACAAGAGCTCCTTGTGCAGGATGTGTGTGGAACCGCATCCCTGCCAGCATGGTCCTGCGAGAGGCAACACCCTCTGGCACCCATCAGCGTGGGATGTGGGCCAGGTGGAAGAGCCAGGCTGGCAGAAACCATCCAAGTCCTCTGCCTCTCTAGCTCCAGAGGTCTTGGGGTGATGGGAACAGAGGAGTAGTGGGAAACAAGGGGTAGTGGGAACCTGAGGGGTGGTGAGCTGCCAGTGCTGCATCCCAGGAGTAGCAGCCAGCCCAGGCAGTGCCATGAAGGTCCCCAGGCCCCAGCTGCCCCAGCCAGGACCCCAGCCCTTTCCCATTCCCCACAAAGCTGAATTCTCTCTTTCCAAGGGCCCAAATGACACACAGAGCCAGGCCAAGCACTGGGCAGCATCCCCATCCTGGCAGCAGCTGGCTGTGCTGGAAGCTGCCAGGTAGGGGGACACTGAAGGGGGGCTGGCACCAGTGAGATGGGGAGCTCAGCCAGCAGTGAGGGAGTTAAGGCTTGAGGAAAGGCGAGGACTGTGTGCCCCCCGCACTGCACTGCAGGGCCCAGCTGGAGAAGCAAGAAGTAACTTGAGGATCCCGGAAAAGCAAGGGCAGAGGGAAGAGGCGTACCTTGGCAGGGCAGGAGGTGGCTGTCATTTATTTGTGCTGCGCTGAAGTCATCCGCTCACACCCGCGCTTTTTCCAGGCCCCTGCCCCATCCCCACAGCCACCATGAGCGCTTACGCAGCTGCCCCAGGACAAGGGCTGGTTTGTTCCCCAGCCCAGACCTGAGTGCTGAGCTGCCTTGGTGTGCTGTAAGGAGGGCAGAGGGCCCCGCTCTCACTGCTCTCAGTGCTCAGCAGTGGCAGAGGGCTGAGGATGGTGCACTGGCAGCTTTGTATGGCACAGCAAAGAATCCTGGCACCCCAGTACTGCACTGTGCCAACACTGCTCCGGAGTGCTGCCAGCACTCAGCTGTGCTTTGTCTGTCTGTCTCTCCTGCCTCCTTCCCTCTGTCAGGCAGGCAGCACGGTAAGGAGAGGTGATACCCCCTGAGCTCATCAGTGCAGCACTCTGTGACACTGCATGGGGATGCTGCTGGGAGAGGGCAGGGTGTCCCAGAACCAGCCAGGAACTCATCCCTGACCCCTCTGCACTGGTCCCCAGACAGGGCAGAGTGGGAAGCTCAGCTCAGCACCATCCCCAGTGTGAGCAGTTCTCAGTGGCATCCACGTTGGCACACATTGTCCCCAGGGTCCCTTGGTCTCTGTTGGGTCAGCAGATCCATCCTTCTCCCCCACACTCCACTCTGTGCTCTCAGGATGCTGCAGGTTTCCATCACCGATGCATTTGACTGCACAGTTCATGGGTGAAAACCAGACAGTGTCACCTCCCAGCAGCCAGAGCAGGCGATGGGGCAGCAAACTGGGGTGCCCAGGCCAGGTGGCCACATCCCTGCACGTCCCACCTGTCCCCTTAGGAGACAACACAGCAGCACTTTCTGCAGCAGGGGCAGCACCTGCGGCAGCCGCTTCTCCCACCATCTTCGTGCCCATGGCCCTTGGGTGGCTTGTCCAGGGTGACAGTGTAGAAGGAGTTGGGTGATTCCCCATTGGGCATCTTCATGCTGGCATAGGGATTGTAAGGCCGGGACCAGGTCTTCTCTGTGGAAATGGGCTGCTTATCCCAGCTGCCTGCCTGCTCCTCTGTGCTGTACACGGGCACGACGGCGGGGTTGGCAATGACGGTGGGTGATGCAGGTTCATCCTCCAGGTAGCGAGTGATGAAGCTCTGCTGGAACTGGGACCGGGGGATGTTCACGCTGGCGTAGGGGTTCTCCAGGGTAACACCACGATCCATGTCCCCGTCTCTGCCTGATGGCAGCGCTCAGTCCCCACCACCTGCAAGGCAGGGAACCCATTAAGCCAGGGCACGGGGGGACCGTGGGGTAGGTACCTGCGGGGACAGTGGGGAGCAGAGTGCTCCCATCTCCCCGACAGCCCCACAGGAACCCAAAACCCGTCCGTATGGCCCTCAGAGCTGGGGGGCGGCGAGGGGGACACCTGGGCAGAGCCATGGGGGCAGGCAGGGTGCTGGGGCCAGGAGGGGGCAGGTGGGGCGGCTGCTTCGGGAGAGCAAGTCTGGGAGAACGGGGGGAGTTAGAAAAGAGGGAGGACAGACGGGGGAGGGAGGGCACAGGACGGGTGGGAAGAAAGGAAACGGGGCAGGGGGCCGGGGAGGGGGGCAGGCGGAGAAGGCGGGGCAGGGGGCTGCCGGTAACTCACCGAGCCCAGCGGCTCCGTCCGGCTGCGCGGCGCTTCTGCCCCGGGCTGCGCTTCCTCCTGCGGCGGCACAGCACAGCACAGCACAGCACAGCACAGCACGGACCGCCCCGGACCGCCCCGCCCGGCCCCTGGGCGCTGGGCACTGGCACGGGCAGCGGGCAGGGGCACCGCGCACCGCACCCTCCGCACCCCGCAGCTCCCTTCCACGCTCCTCCTGCTCCCAACCCCCTGAGCAACGTCTCCCGGAGGTCTCTTGCGCTCTGCCTGCCTGTGTCCCTCCCCAGTGCCAGGTCCCCACTGAGGTCCCTGTCCCTGTGGGTAGCGCGGTGAGAGTGGCACAAACCAAAAAGGCTGGATCAGAACTGTCTGCTGTAGAGAGACGGACACTGGGCAGGATACAGGCAGTTCTGTGGTGAGACCTTGGCTTCATATGAGCTGGTACCCACTGAACATTTTCCACAATGAGTTTGGGGGGCTTTAGCCTGTGCCTGCCCTCAGGGCATCTTTAGAGAGTGAAGCACACAGGGAGGGTGGATGAGAGGCACAGCTGGCGTGAAGCTGGGGACTTCTGGACCAAAGTGCTGCAAGAGGAGATGCTGATTTCCAATGCCCCGTGCGTCACCCGTGGGTCCTGAGTGGGCGTTTTGCTGCAGGCTGCAGGACTCTGGGCTGTGTTCCTATGGACTACATCCTCATGTTAGGTGCTTGGGGACGGATGTCCCATCCCCAGGTATGGGCACAGCTCCGTGGTTTCTTCTGTGTCAGTGGCCAAACACGCTGTGGGGTAGCACGGGGCCGCTGCAGGTCCCCCAGCTCCAGCCGCGTGCTGACCCCTCCGAGACCAGAACTACGTTTCCCACAGCACTTTGCAAAGCGAACTGCCCCCTCCTCCGGGTTCTGCGGGACAGAACTACGCTTCCCGGCTGGCCCCGCCGAGGGGAGCAGCGCGCAGAGCGCCGGGATCCACAGCGCCGGGTGAGTGGGGCTGGGGGGATCCGGGAGCGGCGGGACCGGATACGGAGCCCGGGGTGGGCTTTGGGAAAGCTGCGAGGTCGGGACTCTCCAGGGCTCCAGCAGAGCCCGCCCGGCTCCGTGCCTCAGTTTCCCCCCAGCGCGGGGACCGGGAGGCTGCCGGCACTGCGACACCCAGCGCTGGGTGGGAAGAACCCGCAGCTCCTGATGGCAACGCGGAGCTGACTCCTCATGGAAAGGCTCCTGCGCTTTTTGAGATATAGACTTAAAAGCCCACATCGCACCGTCCTGCCTGCCGTCCCGCTGCCCGCTGTGTCGCTGCTCGCACGGGCGGTGTCGCTGCGGGACCCGGCAGCTGCTGCCCTGCGCTCTGCCCCATCCATCGCCCCGCTCACCGCCACCTGCGGGGGTCCCCCTTTGCCCGTTCTCTCCCCAGGGGTCTCAAGAGCGAAGATCCCGTTGCTGGCGCTTCGGAGAGCGCTGCAGCCTCTGCGGTCAGCACAGCCTTCACCCGAAGTCCGCCCCCCCCGCCCCTTGTCCCTCCGTGGCATCTGGCAGCTCCGGGGGATGCTCTGGCCCAGCCCACGCTCTCCTGGATAATCTCGTTGCACGCAGCCTCCGGCGCCGGCTCGGCTCTTTGCAGCCTCCGGAAGCCATCTCAGCCCTGTCTGCTGCTCTCCTGCTCCAGACCTGGCGGCCTGCTGCTTCCCAGCCTCCATTTACCAATGGGTGATCTGGTCTTGTGCCAGCGCTGTCTTTAATCCCTGCAAGGATGCCCGACAAGATGAGGGCTTTACTCTGTCTGGGCAGGCTGGGGTGTAAATGGGAGGAAGTAGAGCTGATCTTGCTTTCTTCTGGCAGATGCTGAGAACCCGGTGGACGAGGAGGTGGAGGTTTTCACACGCTGAGAACCACAGGGTCATGCTGCTGGGGACAGACGGGGTGGCAGTGATGACCCCTCTCCATCCTGGGAACAATGGGGAGAGCCCTCATCCCAAAGCATCTCCATGGCAGAGGGACCCTATAAATGCCATGAGCACGAGGGGGGCTCTGCAGGTGGGCACCAGCCTTGACCCCGTGGGAAGCACATCACTCCTTTGGCCACCACGTCATTTCCTAGGAGGGCAATTCAGAGCAGAAAGCCTGGATCTGCCCTTGGCAGCATCCAAAAGCATCGCTCCTCCTCCTGTACCCAGAAATCATCCATCCTGTGGCAGCCACGAGGCAAAATCCTTCAGTGTCTGTCTGTCCAGCACTGTGCAAGGGACAGACACTGCCAGCTGGGAGCTGCAGCCGCACACCTGGCACTTACTTTGCACATATGGAAATTATGGGCAGGAGCTCCAAGCACCGGACCCGGCTGTGGTTTGGGACTGCTGTGATTTGGGACCAGACTTGCTGCAGCCGATGGTTGCTTAGGAACTGCACAATCACTGCAAGCAAACGGCCGAGGAGAAATAAGGCGTGTGATCACTGCAGAACTGCCTCATTTTCTGCAGCTGTTGGCAGAAAAAAAAAATGCAACTGAAAGGCAGGAACCAGCCCAGGTCCTGGGCAAGGTGCTGGAGAGGAGGCTTCTGTGGCCACAGCATGAGTGCACTGTTTCCATGCATCCATTCTCTGATGGACATGAGGGAGAAGAAGCCCCACTGGCAGAGGCAGCACGCAGGAATATGGGGCTGCACAAAAGCCCTAAGGAGCAGAGCTCTGGAGGGCTCCAGGCACTGTGCTCCCTGCAGGTCCTGGTGTCCCCAGTGCAGGCAGCGCCCAGCAGGTCTGTGGCACAGTGAGTGCTGCAGGGACAGAGCTGACCACAGCGGTGGGACATGCAGTACATGGCTGTGGGGACAGCAACCCACCCCGAGGCAGCCCCATCGGTTGCAGGATGCTGCTTGTTGTGTGCCAGCTCTCACACTGCAGCACGGCCCTGCGTGACCAACTCGGAGCTTATTTTCACAAACACCAAAACCTACAATGATCTCACAGGTCACCTCACCCCACCTGAGCCCTGAGAACCATCACAAACCCTCTGTCAACCCCAGAACACCACAGGCAGTCCCACCACTGGGTATCCTTCCCCTGGAGACAGCACTCCCGTCCCAGGGCTCTCACAGCCATCAGACCTGCTCAGCACTTTGGACCGGCACCACATGGGTCAGCCCCACCTGGCCATCTGCCGGCTGTCCCCACACAGGAACCAGGCCAGCAGCCGTTTTCCTTATCACTGCCTGCACCCGTGTGCTGTCCCTTTCCCCCGTGGCTCCCGGCCCAGCTCACATGGGGGCTTGGCAGCAGCACAGGGAAACTTGCATTGTGGCTGCCCACTGTGGCCGGGCTGTGGGAGAAAGCAAGGATTTCCTGGCCTGGAGCAAGTCCTTCCCGTCTCCTCCCTGCAGCCCAGTGCTGGGGCTGAGAAGCTGCGCAGAGGCAGCAAATGGAGCTGAGGTGCTTTGATCAGCATCACACTCCAGCACCCACACGGTGTCCCAGCAGCTCTGTCCGTGCACAGAATTCCTAACGGGGACGTGGGGATGGGGCTGCTGCAGGGCGGCCCCACAGAACTGCACTCTTGGCAAAAGCCCACCTGGGGAAGCAACACAGGATGGGATTTGGGTCCCTGGGCTGTGGCTGCCATCCCTCAGTCCAAGCTGGGAGCAGCCCGGAGTGCTGCCAAGAAGCATTTGTGCACTGGGAAATGGCCCTGAGAAGCCCAGCTGGGGACACCTGGCCCAGCAGCTCACGTGCACGGCCACAGAACTCCTGCCTCAAATGTCAGTGGTCTTCTGAGCTGAGAAATCGCTTCCTGCAGACAGAGGGGCCAGGCGAGATGCTGGCAGCAGCGCTGACACACAGCCATGCTCAACCACTTTTGGTTTCACTGTGAGCAGCTGTGCACAGCAACGCTGTGACCTCGTGCTTCAGCTGTGCCACACCACATGGAGATGTCACATCGGCTACAACCGGGGACGTTTTTAGGCTGTTTCCTGTTATTTTTTCCATGATGGGGAATTCCACGTGCTGGGGACAGCCTCGGTGGGAAGGGAATGGCTGCCACCTCTGTGCTAACCCGGTGCCTCTCAGAACTTTGCCTTTGCTCCGCCAGTCCCTGCCCTGGGGACAGCATGGGGACACCAGCAAAGCGCTGGGCTGGAGCAGGGCCACGGTACCCATGGGAAGCACTGGGCCCACTCAGCACCCAGCTCCCAGCCAGGCCCTTGGCTCCGGGTTGCTCTCAGCAGAGCTCTGCTTTCCGTCCTGCCGCCCGCATGTCCTCGCTCTGCTCGAACAGTCCCCGTTTGTTTGGCTCTCGCTGCCGGCTGGAGCCGGGGCCGCGTGCCGGGGCTGCCTATGCACAAGGGCCCCTTGTTTGCTGCTGCTCACCGGCATTCCCCCTTCTCGCTCACCCCTCGCCTGCTGTAGCAATTATCCCAATTAGCCGTGCCCCTCCCCGCTGCGGGCTGTGCCGCAGACCCCGTCCTTCCCTCTCCGTGGTGGTATCAGCACTGCTCCACGCACAGGGACATCCCCTGTGTCACCACCATGGGGACGTGGGCACCTGGGATGGAGCTGCTCGCTTGGGGTGGGACGTGGGGAGCTGTGCCAAATTCCAGTGTCTGGAGGCCGTGACTCCCTGTATGCCTTAGTCTGAGGATGAGCACGGCAGTGCCTGGTCCTGCAGCTGCCAGCCCTGAAGCCCCACATTACACTGGTTTCCATCCTGTCCCAAGCTCAGGGGCAGGCAGTATGAGCGCAGCCCAGTGCCTTTCTCTACACCACATGCCACAGCCGTCACCTTCCTCCCACAGCTGCCGGCCTCACAGCACCCAGGGCGGGTGCATTAAATTTCCACTCACAAACACAGGCTGGTGCTGTGGCTTCCCCCAGACATTCCATGCAATAAGGCCATCTTCCCCTCCAGAGCCCTGGGGTGGTGCTGGGGGTCCCTGAGCAGGAGCACCCCCAGGCAGAGCAGGGCATGGCAGAGCATTTATTCCTGCACCCTGGCAACGTGCATCACCTAAATGTATGGGCAGGCAAACATCACATCCTCTTCTCATGAGCTGTAGGGTGAGCAGAGCCCCACTGCACGGTGGCAGCGTGGGGCTGAGACCCCTGTGCAGGACCTCACTGCGGTCATGCCAGGACGCAGCACTGAGTGCAGGGATCAGCAGGCAGTGCGGTGCTGCTGGGATGGCTGCAAGCACCCCGTCTCGTGCTGACAGCAGCCCTGGGCTCCCAGGGTTGGAGCTTGGCGACTCGAGTCGACCTGTCTGCTCCCATTTGTGTCTGCTGTGTTTGTGAGCACTGGGCTCATGCAGCCTGGCAGCCCCGTGCTGCTGCAGCCTCCTGCACCACTCAGGGTCCTCCCATGACCCCATCACACATCAGCAGAGCCCTCCTCTGCACTTGCCCTCAGGTGTGCACCCAGAGCAGCATTTTCATCCTTATCCACAGGACTCATCCTCACAGGACTCCTCATCCTCACACAGGAACACGGCACAGCATCCTGCAGGCTGTGTGGTGCCTGGGGCTCTGCACAGCTTCCTGCACCCCACAGATCCATGCATGCCCCTGACACACAGTGTCAGCTCATGGTGGTGCAGGTCTGTGCATAGTGCTGCCCTTGGTGGTTCCCCCAGCAGCCAAGTCCCAGCTCTGCACATCTCTGCACTTTTCCTGTGCTGAGCCCTGTGCTGCAGCTCTGTGTGCTGCATGCTGCTCTCAGCCCTGCTCAAACCACAGCAAAGGCTCAGGCACACGGGGCCCCACGCACCCCTACAGCCACAGAGCCAGGCAGGCTGCTACACACCCACACTGCTCCCACGGGAGTAAAGCAAAACCCTTTCACCCCAGGTGAGCTGGAAATGTGATGCAGAGCTGTGCGTGTGGGCACCGGCTGCCCAAGCTGGGCAGGTGCTATAGCAGGAGGCCTGGGGCTGTGCCCACACCCTGGTGGGCACCCAAGCAAAGCCTTGGGACCCTGCTGTGTGGTGGATGTAATTTAATTGTAAAAATAATGCTCATCACTCCTGGGATCTCTGTGGGGCTTTTGGAACCCACAGAGGCTGAGTGTGCGCCAAGTTCCGCATCCCTGCAGCCCCCAGGTCTGTGCATGGCAGCACAGCATTGAGCCATGGACATCAGGGCACTTTGCAGATGTTCTGAGCATCCCATTTCTCATGTTGAGGGCTGTGTGCAGGGCTGGAAGCCCACAAAGCACCACTTCCAACCCCCTGCAAACAGTGCACAAATGGTCAGGACCCGATGGCCCCCAGCCCACGCGCTGCTGCTGCTGCAGCCATAACCAGGGCAGAAATAGCGACTCACAGCAAGAATTCCACCTCCTCCTTGGCCAATGATCCAACAGCATTCCTCCTTCAGAGCTGTGTTGGCTCACCCTGGGCAAGCACCCATCTGTGGGAGCCCAGCCCTGACCCTGCTCTGCCTGGGGCTCACACTGCGCCATTGCAGCAATATATGGGAGCAGCTGTGGTCCCATCCTGATCCCACTGCTGCTCAACACTGCACAGAAGGGACAACCAGGTACCTGGTACGGCCCTGCTGAGCACAGCTGCTCTCTGCCAAGCTGGAGGTGAGCTCATTTTTGGGTGCACTGTCAGCACACCGAGTGATTCACCCGTACACAACCTGGTCATTGCAAGTTGCAGGCTGGATTTTGGAATGAGCTGTTGATGTGCACAAGACCAGGACAAACAAACTCCATAACAAGAGTGGCAGGCAGCAAATAGACAGGACATGAATCACTGGCAGTGCAGGTGCTGCAGGTGGCCACGGGGACACAGCAGAGTGCAGTGTGTACCAGGAGCCCAGAGCTGGGGCAGCGTGCAGTGCTGGGGCTGTTGGTGCTTGTCCTGTTGGATGAGCAGCCATCCTGCTGGAGCAGATCACTGCACACACTGCTAGTCCAGATGTGCAACAAAGTGCTGTGTGTGTGACCGGATTGAGCAGTTCTGGGGTGATGGGGCCAATGGGGAAGAAATGTAAGGTCAGGTTATTGTTTGGAATAACAATTTACATCTTTGTGGTTGCATCATTGGTGCTACAACTTGCACTACATCTTGTAACATCAAGGTTTGGAAATGATGGATGTATGACTGGGAAGCAATGGGCACCTTGGCACCAACACACTCTTATTCAGCAGGAAGGATCCCTGATAGCATTTGTGATTGTTTTTAAATAGAGCTGTTGCTTAACTCGCCAAATAGCAGTGTAATAATGCTGCGTGGCTGGGTCAGCACGGGGATGCCACAGGAATTAATAACAGAAAATGGCTCACGCTCACTCACTTCCTGCAATTTCCTTTGCTCTGTGAGTTCAGGCAGAACACATCAGTTCTTGCTATCTGCATCCAAAAGTGCCAGCGGGAAAACAGGCAAAAATGGCATGGAAGACAGGGAAGATTAAGGGAATCCCCTGTTTCTTACCATGAAGGTGAGGGACAGCAGCAGCAGGGGCACAAAGCTGAAGATGTGTGGGCTCTGCAAGTGTGAAAGCAGGTGTGCGAAGTCACAGTGCCCATTTCTGGTCCCAGGGCAGC
The DNA here is from genome assembly GCF_054131305.1 of Coturnix japonica. Taxonomy (NCBI): domain Eukaryota; kingdom Metazoa; phylum Chordata; class Aves; order Galliformes; family Phasianidae; genus Coturnix; species Coturnix japonica. The sequence goes on from NC_140683.1 coordinate 10,866,394, forward strand.
CCCAGACCCCACAGCTCAGGGATTTCATAGTGGTGAGGGCTCAGCAGGGGCCTGGTACAGAGATCCATGGCTGGAAATGGGCACTGCAGCCAGGGAGGAGAAGGAGCTCAGAACCAGGCAAAATTCTGAGGCCAGCTGGCCAGGGGGAAAGGGCAGAGAGCAGGAAGATGCCAAAGGTCTGCAGAAACCCAGCAGTACCCAAAGGAGCACAGTGAGCACCCTGACCCAACCCGAGGGAGCAGCCCTGCTGCTGAGTTGGGTGCCCAGAGCCACACACTGTGCTGAGCCCACCAAGCCGTGGCACAGCAGTCAGGTTCTGTGCCCAGGGGTTCCCAGAGTGCGGGATGATGCTCAGTGGGATTTGAACCTCAGGGGTGTGTGTGGGTTCATCTGCAGAGCTGGGCCGCAGGTCTGACAGTGGGGCCGTGGGTTGCAGGTGTGCTACACGGGGCAGGCACAGAAGCAAGGCCGGGGGGGCGGCTCAGGCCATTCCCCAGCCCCGAATCCCGCGTGGGACACAGCGACATCCCCGTGGGCTGCCTCCCTCACCCCCCCCTTGCAGAACTCCCCCCCCCAGCAGCGCAATGCTGAGTCACCGCGCCCCCCCACACACACGCTGTAGCCGCGCCGGGGGAGGGCACGGAGCAGGCGGACCCCCCGGGGGGCAGCGCGTTGGGGAGAGGGAGGGCAGGAAGGAAGCGGGGCTGAGCCCCGGGGGGGCGGCGGCGTGCGGAGGGGGCGGGCGCGGGGCGGAGGGCGATGCGGCCACGGGCCCCGAGCTGCCGCTGCTGAGCGAGAGAAATGTGAGCCGGCTGCACCACTGCAGCGGCACTGCGGGCGCCGGGAGCGCGCAGGGAGCGCGGCCGCGCCGCCGGCAGCTCTGAGCCCCGCGGGACGGAGGGGACGGAACCGGCACCGCGCGGAGCCGCCCGGCTGCACCTGCCGAACCCACAGCCGAGCCCCCCCCTCAGCCCGGCGGCCGCTTGCATCAGCCCTCGGCGGGGCACGGCGCGGCGGCCGGGGGGGCGGCGGGGCCGAGGACGGGGGCTGCGGGGCTGCGGGGCTCTGCGGTGCCCCCCGGGCCTTTGTCCGAAGGATCGTTTCTCCCCCACCGACCCCGGGAGCCGGGAAGCGGCCGGAGGCTGCGGCGGGGCCGTGGGAAGCGGGGGGAGGCGACGCGGAGCCGACAGCATCCCCGCGGAGCCGGAGCCGCATCCCCGCGCCTTTCAGATAACCTTTATTCGCACCGAGCGGGGCCGGGACGCGGCTCATGGCCGAACCGGGACCCCGCGACCGGAGCACCGACCGTAGAGCCGCAGCTCCGCAGGTAAGGACGGCTCGGGCCGGGAGCATCACCCTGCGGGCGCGCAGGCGCGCGTGTATATCGAGGCACATATGTGTGCATGTATGTACGTGTACATGTATGTATATGCACGTGTGTGCGTGTGTATGTGCACATGTGTGCGTGCACAGCTGGACTGCGGCCGTGGCTGCGGCTTTGCGGGGCTTTGCTGGAAGCGGAGCGCAGGGGCCGGGTGTGCGGAGAGCCGGGGAGGTTGGGGGGGGGCGGGGGGCTGCGTCGCCCCGAGGGTTCGGTGTCGCTGCGGTTCGTGCGCGGAGGGGTGTGACGGCGGACGCTCCCGCATGGCCGGGTCCGTGCGCTGCTGCGGGTGAGTGCGAGGGCTGCGGGCGCGGGAGTCTGCACGGGGGAGGGGGGGGAACTGCCCGCGGGGTGCGGGACGGGATGCTCACAGGGCCCCACTGCAACTCCCCCCCCGGGTTATCCCTCGAGGTCAGCCGGGCTCCATCCTCCGCAGCTCTCGGGTATCCAAGGCTGAACCCGTCGCTGCCCCCTCCCCTAGCAGATGGCCCCCCCGGCCCCCTCCGTCAGGCCTGGCAGGGAGCAGGCGTCCTGCTAACAGGATTTGCGGCATGATGGAGGAGAGCACAGCAGAGCGCCTTCGCACTTCCCGGGTTGAAGGGGGGCTGTCACCGCGTTGTCCCAGGCAGAAAATGTTCCCGGGGTGCTGCCCGTCTCCCCCTCTGTCCCCGAACCCAGAGTCGAGAGCAGGGAGCGGCAAAGGGGGGAGAGGAGGAGGGAGCGATGGAAGCAGGGACAGATCAGGAGCGCGCGATAGAGGTAAAAATAGATCCACAGAGCAGAGGAGGGGCTAAACGTGAGCGAGAGCCCTGAGCAGAGCAGGGCCGGCGGGAGCCCCCCCGGGAAGGTGCTGCGTGTGCCGGTGGGGGTACGCAGACCCCGCGGTGCGGGGCGCATCCCCCGGGACAGAGGACTCTGCGGGGCCGTTCCCAAGAGGAGCCTCAGGGGAAATGTGTGGGGCAGACGGAAGGACCGGTAGGGCCGGTGCTGAGAGAGCAAACTACGGGATGGAGGCGTGCAGCCATCGCCGGCACCGTGCGGGCAGAGCCCCGGGGAGCGCAGCAGCCAACATCCTCTTGCTTTTCGTTTGCAGTGAGCGCAGAGCTGAGCTGGAAACAGAGGCACCGACTGCAGCGAAAAGGCGCGTGGCTGCCCCGGCTCCAGGCGGGATGAGCCCCGCAGCTTGTGGGAGCCCACGGTAACAGCGAGTGGGAGAGACGGGAATCAGCCCTGAGGAATCCGCACCAACGCCACGAGGGTCCCTACAGCGAACGCAGGAATCGAGCCGCGAGGAGGCGGGCGCTGCCCACGCTCCGGCCGGGCCCCCCTGCCCTGCATCCTCCCGCACTGCCCCGCACCGCGGGCATCCTCTCACCCTCCCCGTGCGGGGCTGCCACGGAGGCGAGGGGGAGCTGCGGGTGACACCGCCGCTGGCAGCGATGTCGTTCTGACATCCCGCGGGGAGCAGATGCTTTGATCGCCTGCCCGAGCGATCCTCAAAGGCGGCGTGGGCAGGATGCGGCCGTGAGCAGCGCCGACCCGCCCGCACCCTGGGGCGGTCAGAGAAGGGACACGACGCCCGCACGTCCCCACGATGCGCTCGCACACCGCCGGCTGCCCACCGTGCTCCTGCTCCAGAACAAGACTGAAAGCGCTGCATGCTGCCGGCATGTTGTAGCCTCATGCAGGCGTCCCTCGGAGACCCCAGAGCGGTGGACGGTAATGTGAAAACGATCCTCATGTCGTGTCTGAAAGGGCAACAGGTCATCATTAAAATGGAGGCGATGAAGATCATCCACCCGGAGAAGTTCTCGGAGCTGCAGGCGGCACCTCCGCGCTACACACCCGCACCGCGCCGGGAGCCGCCCCTGGTGGCCAAACGAGCGTGGCCCTCCGAGTCCGAGATCATCGTCAACCAGGCGTGCAGGGACATCCCGGCGCTCGATGCCGCCCCTGCGCCGCTGCCACTGCCCCGGACTCCCCCTCTGCCGCGGCGTGAGCGCGGGTACCAGCCCCAGCGCAAGGGCAGCTCGGAGGTTTGCTTCCACCGGCAGCCGCCGTCGGACGAGGTGATCGTCAACCAGTACGTGCTGCACCCCTCGACGCCCTGCGAGCCGCTCGAGTGCCCGACCTGCGGCCACATGTACAACTTCACCAACAAGCGGCCGCGCATCCTGTCCTGCCTGCACTCGGTGTGCGAGGAGTGCCTGCAGATCCTCTACGAGTCGTGCCCCAAGTACAAGTTCATCTCCTGCCCCACCTGCAAGCGGGAGACCGTGCTCTTCACCGACTACGGGCTGGCGGCGCTGGCCGTCAACACCAGTATCCTGAACAGGCTGCCGGCTGACGCCCTGGCTGCCAACCCGGTGCAGTGGAGCAGCGACACCGACCGCAGCTGCTACCAGACCTTCCGCCAGTACTGCGGGGCCGCCTGCACCTGCCACATCCGAAATCCGCTGTCTTCCTGCACCATCATGTGAGCCCCGCGCCCCGGCCCCGCGAGGGACAGGACGGCACCGCGTTGTGCCAGCAGCGCCCGGCGGGGGATGCTCCGTGCACGTGGGGATGCGCCGACCCTCAGCACGGCCACGGACTGGCGATGGGGATGCTGCACCCTGGGACAAGGCACAGAGCCAGCGGCAACCTGTGGTGCTGGGCAGGGGGACGAGGCAGCACGGCACATCCCTGCGCATCCCCGGCACTGAGCATCCCCCTCGGGCTCCTTCTCTCCGGAGCGGATGCTGTCCTGACGGTGGCACTGATCTCACCGCCCCGTGGCTGTTGGGTCCCCGGAGATGCGGTGCCCGGCGCTGGGCACCAGGACAGCCCCCACCGCCCCCTCTCTGTAATTTATTTGCCAAAGCTTTCGTCTCAGCGGCCACGCACCGTGCGCCCGAGTCGCAGCCACACCGAGCAGACACGCGGCCGTGCCCCCCGCCGGCCCTTGAGGAAAGCTCCTGTTCATCCTCATTTTGGAGGATTTTTCCCCATCCGTCCCAGGCCGCTACGCGTTCACAAAGGCATTGAGCTGCACCCGTTCTCTGTGGGCCACCCCCCGGGGCTGCGAGGGACCCTGCGCCCGGCGCCTCCTGTGCACTGTCTTGCTTTCCCCACAGCATCTGGATGGAGAAGTTTGCTACCAAAAGAGCAAAAAAAAAAAAAAAAACCTAAAAAAAAAAAATTAAAAAAAAAAAGAAGAAGAAAAAAGAAAAAGCCATAATTTGCAGGTGCTCCCTCAGGGCCGAGCACTGCAGCACCGGGGCAGGAGGCTGAGCCCCAGCACGGCCCCCAGGACACTGGGGCTGGGGGAGCCAGGGCCCTCATTGAGCTGCCCCCTCCCACCCTCCATGTCTGGAGCCAGGAGCAGCCCCCAGAGCACAACACACACTGCAGATGGGGCCCGTGGAGCGGTGGGGCAGGTGATGCCCTGGCACTGCCCCGCTGCCCGGAGCTGAGGGCACAGGGAATGGGGGCCGATCCTGATTCTGTTCTGCTCTGCCAACGCCTCCCGCCGCTGGTTGTGACGATGACCATGTTTTATACCCGGCCTTGTTCAACCCCAACCAGTCTCCCCAATAAAGATTATATTGGAACGAAGGGCAAGAGGGTGTATCAAGGCATGATGCTGTGGGGCAGTGGGGCTGTGTACCAGTGGGACACCACAGCTTGTTCCCATGTGCTCCATGGGGCACTGGTGATGCGGATGGACCCCAAGGCTTCCCAAAGAAGCAGGATCTCTCACATCCCCCTCTGGTTCATCCCCTGCCCCTGCACTGCTAACCTTGTGGGCACTCACAGAGGGACACGGGGGCACCCAGAGCAGCACTGCTGCAAGAGCAGGGCCAGGCTGTGGGGTTGGCACAAGGGAGGATGTTCGGCACCCTGAGCAAACAGCACCTGCAGGGAGCACCCAGCACCTATCCCAAGTGAGCACTGGGGCTGCTGCTGGGGAGATGTGCAGCTGGGCCATGCAGCCTGGCACACACATGAGCAGCCCCAGTAGTGGGATGGCCCCAACCCCCCTCCGGTGGGAATGCCGCATTGCCCTCCAGCTGTCCTCAGTGCCCCAAAGGGAGCGAAGCCCCACATGCGTAGCCCTGGGGCAGCTCTGCCCTCCAAGCAGGGATTTGCCCTGTTTCTTACATAAGGATGAAGGGTACAGCGCGTCCTCCCCTCTCCGTGGTACCTCTTGGGCACAGAGTAAATTTAACGCCACTAATTTGATTTTGAGTTGCAATTAAGGAAGAAATGGGGCCTTTCAGGGCTGAGTGCTGGGTGCCAGCATTTCTCCAGACCTATTAACCTCAAACAAGCACTTGCTGGGGCTGGGGCCCAGGAATGCTGCTAGGGGACAGGACCTGAGTGCCAGCTGCAGGGGGAACTCGGAGCCTGCTGGAGGCTCCCCAGCACCCCAAGCCCCACCAGGCGCCCACAGCTGTGACCGGGCAGAGCTATGTGCCTCCAGGTTGTATATTCCAAGCACACTGAGTTCCATTGGCTGTGAAAACACAACAGAGAGCTCTGCCCCATCCTGCCCGAGTTGCACAATGCTGCTGTGCCGCCTGCATGGGGAACCTGGGCACGCGGCAGCCATGGGAGCAGGGAGGAAGCTGCTTGCAACAGCTCCTTCCAGGAGCCTTGCACAACAGAGTGCAACCCCAAGATGTGAAGATAACGGGATGTGGCACAGAGCCTGAGCAGCTGGGACAGATCCCGGGGCAGCACTGGCCCCACATCATGATTCTGGGGGCCAAAGGGGTTGTGCATGGGGAGATGAGGCTGTGGGACATAGCAGGGCACTGTGCACATGGGAGCAGCCCTGCATCCCTCTGCAGCATCCCCCAGCCCTCAGCTCACTGCTGTTGGTGCTAAATATAACACAGTCCTTGTGAGCAGACACGGACACCACATTCCTGAGGGACAGCCCTTCCTGCACTCCCCAGAGCCACCACCCCACAGCCAGAACCTCATCTCTGGGGGCCTGGAGGGCATTCACTCTCTTCCTGCCCCTAAATGGCCTGGAGAGGGGGGAGCAGATTGCTGGAGGATGGCACTGAGTGTGGTGCTCCCATGCTGCCCCCATGGAGCTGCTGTGTTCTGGTTTGCCCCAAAAAACCTGTCCCCTCCACAATGTAATGTAGAGCAGGGACATGTGTCAGGTGTCCCACATGGTGACAGGGCCCCCCCGGCAAGTCCTCCCCTCCCTGCAGGCCCAAAAAATGCCCTCAGCCAGGCCAAGCTCGCACTTCTCCTAATGGAGCTGCTCCACATTGTATAAATAATTGTCCCTCAGTGTGATGGGGCTGTGGGACAGGGGTTCTGCTCTTCTGTCTGAGCCATTTCAGGATGCCCCTCTCCCTCCTGCGCTGTCATGTGCTGAGGAAGCAGTGATGCAGTGACAGTGCCCTGTGGTCCCCGTGGTTGCAGCCCTTTGCAGGGACCTGCAGTGCATTTCTAGGGAAGGAGAGCAAAGTGGAGGCATTTGGCTGCTTTCAGAACTCCACAGGGCACAGCGGTGCCAGTCAGCCTTTGTGGGGGTGGCAGGGTGGGGGCAGAGGAGGGGACAGTGTGGGGAAGCAAGGAGGGATGCCAGTGCATCCCAAGAGCAGCACTATGGGCTGCCCTCCCCGTCCCCTGTGTCCTGCCCAGCATTGCCCACATGCAGCTGCTGGGAGCACAGTGGTGTTTGCTCTCTTATCTCCATGCAGGGGGAGGTGAGAGGTGTGAGAGAGGCACTGGCGCTGGCTGGCACCATGCAGTGGGGCTGGAGGCTGTGGGGTGCTGGGGGTGCAGGTGCCCTCTGCCAGGGGAATGGAGACCACCCTGTGTCCCCGTGCTCTCCTCGAGGCTCCGGTCAGCCCCCAGGAGTGATGTGGTGGATGCAGACCCTGCCCTGACATTCCCTCTCAGGATGCCATATCACAGGGCCAGCACTCAGCACCCAGCACCCCCCACCATGGCCGTCCCCATCCAGCACCCAGCACCATGCCACCCTGCCAGGCACCAAACTCAGCTGGACCTCATAGTGGTGCAAACACTGTTTGTATTTTCAGTCCATGCTGGAGGAACCCCAATCCATCTGTCCCACCCACACACAGCTCAGTCCTGCTCTGCCAGCAGAGCCCCTTTGGGGACGTGCCCTCACTGTGGGTGGGCAGAGCGCAGCCCCTGCCCCCATGCACCCATCCCCGTGTGGCTGCGGCATCACACCACGCCGTGCCCTGCAGGACACGATGCCTGGCTCTGGGGCCGCCTCACCTGCTCAGGGCTCACCGGCAGCCCCGCAGCCCCCAGGGGCACAACCCCAGCGCTACTTATCGAGGATGAGGAAGAGCAGCACCATCAGGACGATGGGGAGGAAGATGAGCAGCAAGCTGAGCAGCTCGGCCGCCAGCAGCAGTGCCAGCAGCAGGAGGTAACAGCAGCGGCACCGGCCCTGCAGCCGCCCCAGCGCACGGATGAGGCCGGGCGGGTACCGCACGCAGGGCAGGCACCCGAACATGCGGCTGGTGTGGAAGCGCACCTGGAAGTGATGCTCCAGGGCACCGGCCAGCCCTGGGCGGCGGGGCGGCAGCGCAGGGGGCCGGGCGGCTGTCAGGGCAGTGGGGGGGCCCGGCTCGGCGTGCAGCAGCAGCAGCTCCTCCTGCAGTTTGCAGATCTCCCACTCCAGCATCGGGGTCTTCTGGCGGCAGATGGGGCAGCGCACACGGCCAAACTCGGCGCTGTCGGCCGTGTCCATGATGGCCCGCAGGCAGCTGTGGCACAGCCCGTGGTTGCAGTTGAGCAGGGCTGCTTTGTGCCGCTCGTTGTCGTAGGGCTCCGTGCAGATGGGACACTCGTCCTCGCTGCCCAGCGGCGCGCAGCACAGCTCCGGCTCCGTGCTCTCACTGCTCACCATCTCACCGCCCTCAGCTGAGAGGCTCAGGGTGGAGCTGGAGGAGCTCCCCGGGCTGGGTGACCCCTCCGAGGGCAGCACAGGGTTGGAGGCGGTGGGGGGACCCTGTCCGTCTGCCAGGGCAGCGCTGCAGCCAGGCGGATCGTGGCAGTGCAGGAGCGATTCTGTCACATCCTCAGCCCCCGTCGGGCTCCAGCAGCCCCAGGCTGTGCTGCGTGCCTCACTGCAGAGTGGGGGTGGCTCCTCGGGTCCCCCCAGCCCCCCAGGTTCATCCTGCTGTCCAGCCGGGCTTCTTTCAGCAGCTGTCTGTGCACACGGAGGGCCAGGCCCCAGCTCCTCGCTTGCCAACAGCTCCATGGACAGCTTCAGCCCCGCTGCCAGGAGGGCGTCGGGGCAGCAGCACAGGATCCCCTCATCCCTCCAGCACGGCCTGGGACCACGTGCCAGGTCAAACGCTCAGGAGCAGCCGCAGCCCGTTGTGTCCCCATCGCCCCCCGGGACGGAGCACCCCAACAGGGGCATCACCGGGAGCGTCCATCCACCTCCTCCTCCCCAGCGCTGCTGCGGTGCCGACCCACCGCCGTGCAGGGCAATCCAAGGCGCAGGGCTGGGACCGGCCCGGCTCTCACCCGTCTGGTTTGTCGGCTTCTGGAAGCCGCTCAAATGCGGGCGGCCTGGGGCAGGAGCCGTGGCTGCACCAATCAGCTCGGGGGGAGCCAGGGAGGAGCTGGGCCCGTGGCCGCCTCTTCCCCTCACCCACCATTCACACCCCACGGACCCACGGAGCCCCGTGGCCAACGCTTCATTGACATGGGATGGGCTCAGCACTGCCCCAGTACAGCCCGCAGCACAGCGCTGCTGCACAGCCCACACCTGGATCCACGTCCCCATCACCCCTCGCTGCCCGCATAAGGGTCGGGAGGATTTTGCCATTAGGAGAGATTAGTTCAGCCCTGTCCCCTGGGCTGGTCCTTGTTGGGAGCCTCTCCCTGCCGAGGCCCTTCAGGTTGTTGTGATAGAACAGGGCAGGTATTGGAGGGGAGAGCACAGCCTGGACAGTGCCTGTGTAGAACATTGTCACCAGCACAACGGCTGCCATGCAGCAGCTCAGTGCAGCTCTCCAGCCATCCCCAGGGCACAGAGGAAATGGGGAGCCCCAAAACCACCCTGCTTCCTCTCAGCACAGCTCCAGCAATGCCCTCCAGCACCACACACCAGCGCTGGACCCCATGGTCCCATGTGTGGGAGTGTGGCCGGGTCACAGTGTGGTGTGGCAGCCCTGTCCCTTCCTGTCCCAGTCTGCTCACAGGGATTGTCCCCGGCTCTGAGTCACCACAGCCTGGTCCCTAATTGCTATTTACATTGTGGCATGGAGTTCAAGGAACTGGGTTAGGAAGATGGTGGCTCTGGTCCCAGTGGGGCACGAGCAGGGCTGGCGACACAAGGGATGCCAGGGGAAGGGCTGGGATCACTGACTTGCTGGGGCCTGGCTGGATGCAGCTCACAGGCTGGGACAGAGGATGGGTCCAGCAGTTCATGGAATGGGAAACCATCGGTGGCACTCCAGGAGCTCAGGGCTGAACCTTCGGTGCCCGTCCCCACTGGCCTCGGCCACCAGAGACAGGGGAAACAGGTCTGCCAGGGCAGCCTCCCACTGCAGGCTCTGCTGCTGCTGACTAATGCCGGGTGGGGAGGCTGCCATGCAACAGCTCACTTCCTTTAGGTCCTACCACAAACAACGGCCACAGCCAAAGCCATAGCTACAGCAATGCCTATGGGTGCTGCTGACCCAGCGTGGGGACACTGTAAGCTGAGGACCCAAGAGGGTGACTCAGTGCTGTGCAGGAGACAGCCAGCAGCCTCCCACTGCAGAGACCCCCGGCCCCAAACCTGGGGCAGAGTGGGTAAAGGGAGCCAGGCCTCACCCACAGCCCCAGGAGGTTCCCCTGCCATTCCCTGGGAATGGGGCTGGGTTACCGTACGCCCTCTGCCCCAGCTTGGATAACCCCAGCCCAAGGACATTGCCAGAGGCAAATTTTTCTGCTGACTCCTTTATTCAGGCACAGCTCAGGCAGAGCAGGGAGCCAGGCTTACGACCAGGTTTCAGACTGGAAGCGCTGGGACCGTTCCAGGGCTGATAAATACTCCTCTGCCTCGGAGGGAGACAGGCCACCTTCCGTCTGCAGCACTGACTGCAGGGCTTCAGCCACCGCTGCTGGCATCTGCTTGGCATTCCTGGAAGAGAGAGCACGTGGTGTGACAGAGCGGGAGCAGGAAAACAGGCACATCCAGCTCCCCCTGCTCCAGTGAAGCAGCCAGACCCAGCGCCCCAGCACATCACCTGCCTGCAGTGGGAACCTGCCTCACCCACAGTGCGGGCTCCCAGCCACCATAAATGACAGCTCCAGGACACAGCAGCACCACTCCCTAGAAAGCAGTGCCATTACCCACACAGTGCATCTAAGCACTGGCATCTGCAGGCAAAGATGTGCCCTCAGCACCCATTGTGGAGCTGGGAACAGCTCAGTGTTCCCAGTTTTGCCTCCTGTATTTCCCATCAGCATCGTTAGAGAGGCACAGGGAACAGTCTCAAGTCATAATTTAACTGCAGGAGGGCAGGAAATGACCCTTTCATCTCAGAGAGGCATTCAGTGGAAGAGGTGTCTGATCCTGAGCTGGGCAGGACAATGGCTGCAGGGAGCAGGATAAAGGCACCACCACCTCAGCCTCCTCCCAATGAAGCCAAAACGTTTGTTTTGAGGGTGGCAGTGACAATGGAAATCGGTTCAAACCTCAAAGTAAGAGAAACGGTGATGTAAACACAAGCTCCTGTGTAAAAATACCCAAATAGGATCCAACGCTCCCAAGTGTGATTATTTCTAAGGGGAAAGAAGGAATTCAGACTTCTTCCGGGAGTTTCATTTGATGAACTGTGTGACAAAAACATTCAGTAAAACAAAACCCCCAGGCAGCTCCAATGGGCACAAACACGTCCTTGCTGTTTCCCAAGAACCAGGGAGAATTCTGACTCGCATTGAAGCCGATTAATGTCTCAAAATACACAGAAAGGAGGTCTTCTGTTTTTAGAAGTCGTACTGCTTCTGAGTCAGGCGCTGATATGTGACTGCAAGATACTGGAGCTGTGGCTCTGATGGAGAATGTGCCAAATGTGTGTTTTCTGCAGGAGCAGAGGCACCCTCAGCACGTTGGATAAGCTGGGCACAGCCAGCAAGGAGGGACAGCCCTGCGTCCCCAGCTGCTCGCGCAGGGCTGAGCCATAAGTCAAAGCCCATCTATGTCAGTAGGTCCCAGAGTAACCTGACATCCACCCTCATGGCCTCTCCAAAATCCCACACCAGGGAGCTACATAAGCTCCGTTCTATCCAAGTTGTACAACTTTGGGAAAGAAACCGGATCCGAGCCCCACACCTGTGGGTCACAGGTCCCAAACAGCCCTGCAAGGCAGGGAGGCACAGCAGAGCAGGCAGCACTGCCAGCACAGGAGCAATGAGGCAGCCAGTGGCCCTTCCTGGATAGTAAACACGAATCTCATTCCCCCAGGAATGCAGTGAGGCCAGTCTCACCCTGCAAGGCACCAGGAAGTGTGAGACATGCAGGAAAGAGCCTCCTGCAATCACTGCTCGTGTCAACGGCAAGGCACAGTCGTGGGGCTTGTGTCCTGCCTTCCAGGTCATGCAGGTGCAGGGCAAACACCACGGCTTCTCTCTTGTCTGCTCATGGAGCACAAAGAGCTGGGTGCAGGGTGCACCTGCTTTGGTGGCTGAGCCACGGGAAAGCCTCCATGGAGCTGGAGAAGCAGCAGTGCAAGGCCCCGCTCCCCTTCACCCCTATGGGGAAACCTCACTCACCCAGCCAGGTAGATGTGAGCTCTCTGGCCGTTCAGCAGCTCCCACAGCAGCCGTCCATTCTCCCGGATGCGGTGCTGGACATACACCTTCTCCTCCTGCAGGAAACAGTGCTCAGCCAACAGCAGCACCAACACCCACCTGGCCCTCACCACACTAAGAAACTGCTCCCAGGGTCCACATTAAGAGCTCAGAGCAGTTCTCCCTTTGGAGAATGGAGAGCACGAGGTGCTCATCACAGCAGATCAACTCTTGCGCAGGGCAGAACTCCATGTGCATGTCAGTGCAGGACAGTGCATGTCAGTCCCATCCCCTGCCCCTTCACTGTGCTCACAGACTACATCTAACAGGCTCACGGCACAGCACAGACCAGCAGAGCAGAGTTCCTAAAGGGTTAATCCTCACCACTTCATGCATCCTGCCTACAGCTCTGGCACCTGCCCAAAAGGAACTCCATTGCCAACGTGCTTCAACTCACTGCTGGCCCAGGCAGCTCCTCCGTGACAAAGGTGACGCTGTGATGCAGACCAGGCCTGTGCTGCATGTCCCACCATGCTGGGCCCTGCAAAGGGGCGAGGTGAGGCACAGACACAGCCTCCTCCCTGCACTGTCACACCTCCCATTCAGCCCCAAGGCAGTGAGGATCCTGACCCATTTCAGGCTCCAGACACGTGCGTGGGAGCACCCCCAGCAGCTTTGGCCCCATTTATCCCAAGAGGTGTCACAGTGCACTCAGGTCCCGCACGATGCCAGCAGCAGCAGTGCACAGGAGTCAGTTCATCTCTGGGCACAGCTCCACAGCTCTGACCCCACTACAGGAGGTGCAGGAGGTAAGTAAGCCCATTGCAAGCTCCAGCACAGCCAGCCAGCAGCCCGACTTCAGCATAATTAATGTTAATCAGCTAAGTGCTGATAGAGGCTCTATCAGTGAGGCCAGGGCACTGAGCAGGCCATTTATGGACCTACATCTACCTAGAAACCAGAGCACCTAAGTGACAAACTCAGGTCACAACGTCTCAACTAAAGCCCAGGGCATCCTGCTGAGAATTAGCAACAGTCGCATTAGGAAGGGATCAATCTGCTCTGCAGGGCAGAAGCGATGTGACAGAAGGTCACTACAGAGGGAACCTCACAGAAGAAGAGGGAGATCCTGCTCAGCTATGGAGCATCCCAGCTCCTGACAGGCACTTTATGAAGACATTTTTAATGGGTTAACCAGAAGAACACACTGCTGTAAGTCCTGGCCCTACAGAGTCTGTGAGGGCAGGAAGAGTCTCTGGGGCTGCCCTTCAGATTTGGGGAGCTGTACGTCTCCCATCCACTGTGGAAGCCAACAGAAAAAAAAGCAGGGTTCTCATCCAAAAAGCCTCTGCTGTGCCACTCCTGTTAATCAAAGATTTGGAAAGCTTTCACAGGGGCATCCAACTCACGCTTTACAAGTGACCAGATAAAAGATGCTGGCTTAATGTCAGTGCATACACACAGCCAGGAGAAAAGGACCTGCACAGCTGAGCTACCTAGGAATACCATTCTCACTGACCCTTTTCATCAGATATCTCTGTTTCAAAGCCAGGCTGAGCTTTTCATACTATCAAACCATCGGGCAAGGCAGTCACAGTCCCAGCTCACTGACTCACTTCTGCAAGTTAAAAACCTTGCAGCCCAGAGAGAGGCAGAGGGAGAGACACCCACCAAAGGCACTGGCTGGGAAATAAGGGAGGTGTGGGGTGCCCTTCCCTCCTGGGAGCTTTTGCCTACACTGCTGAGGCTTTGGGGAGCTGGCACAAGGGCACCATAAAATAGGGCAGGAAGCCAAGCTCTTCAGCTTCAGTTGGTGATCAGAGGGACACAGTGGGGATGGCGGCATTCAACCAAGAAGGTTATTGCTTGGTGACTCCCCCCCCACCCAGGACGCCTGGGAGCCACTCACGTGGCCCAGACAAACAAAGCTGGCTAACACCTTATCTGCTGTGACACTTGCCAGCTCCGTCTCAGTGACCTTCCCAGCTCAGCACAGTCAGTTGTGTCACAGATTGGCTCCTGTGCTGCTGGTGGTAATCTTGGCCAGCAACCAGGTGGTGCAGGGGAGCAAGGTGATTGCCATGCCACCCCACCAGGTCCTTCATAGGCACAGGGACAAAAGCCCCAGCAGGCTCCCATCAGCACTGCCAAGATGCTTCTTGTACAACCTGCTCCTCCAAGAACTAACCTGGTCCCTGGAGAAGGCTGTGAAAAGCATCAGAAAGCCCTTTGTCACCAGCTCTTCCCACTCTGCCTGGCAGTAGAAGTCCTTGGATTTCTGGCGGCAGCCAAAGAACAAGCAGTTCCCTGTGGAGAGCAGATCAGAAGGGCTGTGCTGGGTAGACCAAATGCCCTGCGAGGGCCATCAGTACCCATGCAACTCAAGAACTGTGTGTGAATGCACATGACCTGTGACACCCAGAGGCTGGAAATCTGGGGCGTGGTGGGCAAGTAGGGCAGGATGAGCCCTTGCAGGGCTGCCAGCTCCCTGACATGAGCTTATTAGCAGCCTTCTGCAGAGATGCACAAGTGGGCCAGGGCAATGACAAGGGCAGAGGGAAAACTGCTTGTGCACTAGCAGAAAATCTCAGCAAACCAACTCCACTTACAGAGAACCAAGAAAGAGGAATTTCAGAGCCCTGCCCTGCCCCAAGAAGCAGCATGACAGCCCAGCCTGTGAATAACCACATAGTTTGCACACATCAGGCTCTCTCTGGTGCTGACCTCCCTCAGAGCCCAGCTTCCTTCCAACTACAGTAAAGCTCAAGCTTGTCCAAGCCCACAGGAGCACCCAGTTCCTCATTCCCATCTGCTGAACATAGACTTGCCAGCACCAAGGTGCACCCCACATCCACCCCTCACCCTTCTGTCCTTGTGCCACTCGCTCCTGTACAGCTGCTCGGAAAGGTGCCACCCCTGTGCCAGGGCCAATCATGATCACAGGAGTGCCAGGTTCAGCTGGGAACTTCATTCCTCCTTTCTTCACCCAAAGAGGTACCCGGACATCACCTGCAAAGCGAACAGACTGGTTAGCATCAGTTCAACATCACTGCACCCACAACACGGGGTACAGCATCAAACCCTTCCTTCCACAATGCTCCAGAGATATGGACTGTGCCTGGCTGACCACCACCCAGTATCACAGTGTCACATGCAGATTGAATGCATGAAAAGACCTTCAGCTATCTCAAGACTGTCTCTGTAAGGACCTGAGTGAATCCCAGGGCAAAGAAAGAGTCCCCCAGCAAAGAGGCTGCAGGACAGCCTCTTCCTCATACAGCATATGCAAGGGAAGGCAACAGTGGGGGCAAGTAGAGAAAGCTACCTGGCTGTCCTGTAAGGAGAGCTAAGTTTGACTCCTCTGGTGTTAAATCACCATCTGGGTACTGTAAGAAGAGCCAAACCTGCCCTGGAGTCAGAGCAATCACCTACCACTCTGCAGCAGGGAAATCCCATGAGCCTGTCACATTTGCAGAAGGACGCAGCTTATGAGGTTTTATAGTGTGGTCCTCACATAGTCCAAGTAAAGTTACCTTGCTCTGGGTTGAGAGATGCCAACCACGTAGAGCAGAGACCACGGCGGGGCTTGCTGAGCCGTGTCTTGTACTGCACTACTGCCACGAGGATCTGGATCCGGCCAGGGTGAGCCTGTGTGCAGATAGGAGCCATGAGAACCAAGACACCTAGCACAGTTCACTGCCTCCACCAGGAACAGCTCATACCAGGGCAACACTCATCCCAGCTTGAAACAGCTGCTCAGACACAGTAGAGAGCAGGGTTTTCCTATTGCAGCACAGCCATAGGAATGCTCTGTGCAGCTGGCAATGGTGACAGAGACAGTTCAAGCCAAGAGCCCTCCATGGAAAGCAAATGCCACCAGCGCTTGGGCTGACATCTGCCAAGACACATGGCTGGATCCCACCGCCACCTCCTGGCAGCAGCAGGAAGCAGAAGTACACCCTTCCCACCTGCCAACCTCCATAGTACCACATCCCAGTGTTCCCTGTGACAGCAGAGCCTGTACTAAGCAAGCCCCAACACCTGCAAACACCTTAACCTGCAGCAGGGGTTCGGGTGGGCTGTGGACATTCACAGGGTCAGGCAGTGCAGCCTGAATACCCGTGCTGTGCACAGCACCAGCAGTGCCCTGGCACTCAACTCAGTGCCTGACATGAGGCTGAGAAAGGCTGAGCTCTTACCAGCATGGAGGAAGCGATGGAGAAGGCGCGGGGTCTGATGCGAGGGATGAGGTCCAGCAGGTATTCAGGTGGAATGGCAGATGTGGTGTGAGGGAAATCCCAGAGCGCCTGCAAAGCCACGGAGAGCCAAGCTGGTGCAGCTCAGAAGGCAGCCTGCCTGCTTTTCTGAGGCAGCAAAAGTTGTTCTGTAACACTGCCACCCTCACCCAAAGCCCCACAGCAGGGATTCTGTGAGCACCAATCTCCCTGTCTCACTGCCCTACCCTTGTCCCCAGGTTGCAACACAGAATCCACAACAGAGCCCAAGAATTTGGGGCAGGTCTTAGCCTGCTTATTCCAAGGACACTTGAGAAAAAAGTGAATTAAATTCCTCAGTCGATGAATTACTGCTCATCATCTGTCTCCTCTGCCCTGGCTGCTTTATTTCCATGGCAAAGTCCTCAAGGATGGATCTGCTGTGCTCCCCCAGGCCAACCTCAAGGGTGGTCCTGCGAGGCCGGTTGCAGTAGTTGTACAGCTCTTCCTGGCCCTGTGCAGAGCTGAACTCCTGCAGCTTCTCCCGCTCCAGCTCATTCGTAGAGAAGTGGGACAAGAGCTCAAAGAAGGAGCGCCGTGGCACGCAGGAGATGTCCAGGTAGTGGGTGACCAGGTGTCGGATGGTGCAGGGCTGCAGCAAATGGGCAGGGAGGGCTGTGCCTGTAAGAGAGGCACCAGAGAGAGCTCAGAGCCAGCTCCGGCACTTCCCAGCCCTGCTGCATGAGGGCACCCACATGCTACAGGAAGGTCTAATAGAGCTGACTTTAGCCACCATCATTGCCCCCACTCCATCCTGCTCTTCCCAGCTTGCTTTGCCAGCTCACATGCTTGCAACAGAGAACATCAGTGGTTCTGAGCACTCCCTTACTTTTTCTAAGTACTCCCAGACAATGCCTTACCCATATGGTTCCCACCATGCCCACACACTGCAATGGAAATAACCAGCAGTGTCTCACGTGCTAGGCCTGTCCTTGTCTCCTCCTTCTCTTACAGGGGTGCAAGAAGCAGCTTCAATTTCTCTGGGGTTTGCCTCCCAGGCCCAAATCCCAGCACTGACAGAGAGTCAAGAGATAATGGGGGAAAGGCAAGACACGTGGTCTTGAAGTAGCAATTACTGGCTAAAAAGTAGGGGTCTACTGCAACCTCCGTGGGTACTCAGAACATCTCTGCAATAGCAGGTGGGGTAAAAGGAAAGATGGAAAGAGTTCCAGCCATCCCTACCTAAATAAAGGACCCCAGAACTGCTCTGCAAAATCTGGCATCTGACCTATCAAGCCAAACTGGTACTGAAGTGTTTCCCAGCACAACAGACTACTGAGAGGACAGCGATGCTCACATGCTGACCTGCAAGTACACCAACCAGGATCTGTGATTCTTCACGAGAGGCAGACCCCTGCAGGTGGGCTGAAATGCCAGGGACCAACACTAGGACATATCAGGATCAAGAGTGCTCAGAAATGGCAGGGATGGAGTTCTGGCACCTTGGAGACAGAACACTTGTTCCCTGCCATGGTAGCTTGGACACTTCCTAGGCCACAGAAGCCCATTAGAGGGTCCTCACAGCACTGTCTAGCTTCAGGTGGCATCAAGCAGAGGGGCTGGCAATTGCTCTGCATCCTTTTTAAGGTCCAGGACTTCTCCCTTCCTGCTGCTGACCACACCAGGCAGGCTGTGCTCTCCCTGTATGGGTAAAAAGACTGTGATGCTGAAGATGTCTACTGGGTTTTTTCACCTTTGGAGGCAGTTGGGAAAGAAAGGAGCAAACCAAAACACAATTTAAAGCACAAAGGAAGGTCTTGCGGTGATGTTTTCCAATAGATCTTATATTGACTTCCTGCCATCTTCAGTCCCTCAGACCAGGGAAGTGATGGGAGAGGAAAGAAAAGAAACTTCTCCTGGCACTATGCAGACCACAGAGCCACAGCAATGCCTGGTGAGTGGGTGCCTCCAGGAGAACTTCCTGGTTGTTGGTACCACTGTGTGGACAAGCACCTCCATCAAGACTCTGGGGTACAGGTAGAGCCAGGAAACCTGCATGCCCCAGCAAAGAATCATAGGCATGGATGGGGGCAGAAGTGAGAGCAACTTGACTTGGGCCTTGGGCTGGTGAGTGTGCAGGATCTTTTGTGCTCTGAGCTGCTGAAGACATAAGGCAGCACTGGTATCCCTGTGTCCCTCCCATGAGCCATGACAGCCCTAATGATGGACCTATATGCATAGAGAGTTGGGAGAGAAGGAGAGCCCCAGCACTGCAAGGCAGGCAGATGTTCTGTATCAGCCAGACACTCTCAAATCTGTATTTCCTTATTTACTGGATCTAAAGCAAAGGAAAAACAGATCTCCGGGCCTGACAGAGAGATAAAGGAGTAGCCAGCAGCACCTACCAGGCTCTGTGGGCTTCAGCAAAAAGTATTTGTCTGGATCCAGGCGAAGGAGCTGGCAGAACTGTTGCACATCTTCAGGGCAGTTCTGGGGCTGGATCATCACCACATCTCCTGCGCTGAACCTGCAAATACAGCAGGACCTGCTGAGCATGGCCATCTGATCTCACACAAAAAAAAGTTCGAGGGAGCCAGAAAAACACTCACGTGATCCCTGATCCTGTGACATCAAACTCGATGAGCCGGACATCCTGGAAATGGGATTCAGCTGTGACGCGCTGGTTGGACACCATCCGGGCAGCAAAGGGATGTAGCTCAGAAGGAAGAGCCCTGTGTGGTGTTGGCTGCAATAGGCTGCTGTCAGAGTGCAGGGAATCCTCAGCCAGGTAGTGCATGGTGTATCTAGGGGGCAGACTGTGGGAATAATAGCAGTGCAGTCAGTGCATCTCCATTCCACAGCTCATCCACTGCCTTAGCTTTACAGGGAGGCAGGGACACTCTGAAGTCTCCTACAACATCCATCACCCATCATCCCTGTCCCTTGGAGCTGGCTCACAGTAAGAGATCATAATGCAGCAATACTGTCAGGAGGAGATGTTAAAGAGGTTGGAGCAAGCAGAGCAAAGCCCGTCTAGTGGAAGCAGTTAGGTCTTAGGGATGCTTGGGACATCAGTAGCTTTGTGGGGAGGTGTCCTGGCCTCCACCCTAGAAGCAGAGAACAGCCACAGAAGACATTTCACACCAGCCATTTCCAGCAAGCCTCTACACTCACCATACATCAGGACTGATGACCTCAAGGCCAGGAGGGAGAGGATACAGGGCAAGGATCTTGTCCCATAAAGCTAGGAGCCATGGATCAACCACTGCATCTGGCCTGCAAGTGAGACACTGAGGCTGCAACAGAGTTCTGCCTCCCTCATCACCCTTCCAAGCCCCAGCAATGTTACCCCCACCATACACACTACTGTCAGAGCTCAGGGAGGCTGCAGTGCCATGGACAACTGTGGCTTTGCCCCCCTTGGTGGGTCTGACATTTCTTGGCCGATGATGGACCTGTCCTGGGGCACAATCTCTGATGCCTTTTTGCAGCACAGGCACTCACCCCTTGCAGTTCTACAAGACCTAGGCATACGCTGGGGGTCATGGGATACCCCGGTGAAACAAATGACCTCAGCCTTGGCAAAGGAGAGCCCTGAGCAGAGACCAGCGTGCTCACACAGAGCAGGAGGCCACTGGCCATGTCTGGAGTGTGGGAGCAGTAGTGCAACACAGCCCCCCACCCCATCACCCCTTCATGAGGCTCTTACCCCAAGTCATGCTGGTCATCTCCCAACGCAACCGGCAGCAGTGGGTTGCCCCCAAGCTGTAGAACCCGTTTGTGCAGCTTCTTGGCAATAAAATTAAACCTAGGCAGAGAATAATCATAGCTGTGGAGAGCAGGGCTCGTCCAGCAGGACAGCAAACATTGGCTACACAGGCTAACATGTGCTGCCAGGGCTATGCCAGAGCAGCACACAGGCAAGTTCAATCAGAGCAGCGCACACAGCCTTGCTCAGCCCTTTACTGTGGGACAGCTCGGAGATGCAGCAGCTGTTTGCTTGAAAGGCCACACAGGCTGTGCCCAACTCTGGGTTCAGGTTTTGCCTGAACTGCTGCTCTAGTGTCATTCCCTGACTCTTCTTGCCCACTCCGTCCCCCACCCTCTCACCCAAGCTGCAAGGAGCAGCTGTCACAGCAGGCAAGGAGTGCAGGAGCTGCCTACTTGGGATAGGAGGAATCACCAAGGCCCAGCACAGCGTAGTCCATCTGGCAAAGGGAAGTAGGAGGCAAGTTCTTCCGGAACAGAAACCGCCAGAACATCTGCAAAGAACAGGGCCAGGAGTCACACTGCTGTGCACAAACACCTTCCCTGCCTGCCGACACACAGGGCTCCTTCAGCCCCTCTGCTGAGTCCTGACGGAGGTGGGAGCGCAGCCTTCTGCAAAAGTGACTCCTGAAAGCAGCTATACTGGTAACAGGAAGGAGACGGTGCTCTGTGAGCTCTCTGCAGACCTGAGAATATTACAGTATCAGGGTCCCTCTCAGCTGCCAAAGCTGCTGAAATCTCACCAGCCTGCATTCCAGCAGTAACATGAGATGCTCCTTAGCCCTACAAAGGTTGGCAGCAGGGGACTATGGCTGAAGACAGTCTCTGATGGGCCATTCTGACTAAGCCAACACCTGCTTCACGCTGCCCCAAAAGTGTCCTCTGCCCCCAAAAAATAGCACTTAAAATTACTTGGAGGAATGAATGAGATCAGTGGATCAGATACACAAAAGCAACAAGGACAGAACGTATCCTACCTTCATGTTGTCAGGTGGGTCACCCTGGCCAGTGGTTGCACACACAAATACCACCAACAGCTCATTGATGAGGTTTGCCTGCAAGCAGAAACAAGCTTGGAAAAGTGCATTCAAGGACAGCAGCTCACATTTGTGCCTCACTGTGCAGACCCAGCTGCACTCACAGCACTGGGCTCACAGACCAGTCAGTATAAAACTCACAGTCCCACCCAGCACAGCCTCCTCTACAGGCAATTTGCTGCCTGTGCATCAGCTCCTTGGTGCTCTACATTGCAGGAACATAAAGGACGGCTGAGCAACTGCTACCTAACATGGACTCCCAAGTCACTGCTTAGTTTTCATGCATTCAGCTGAATTAAGCACAGACTGCCCTCATGAAGTGCACAGAGCCGGGATCAGGTGAAATACATCTCACAGTGAGGGTGGGAGACGCCCAAGCCCCACAATGGTGTTGGTGCGGATGGGACGATCCCAGCACTGCCCGGCCAGTCACTCACCACATCGTAGCTGTCCAGAGCCTCCACCCTGCACTGCAAGTGGCGCCGTTTGGCTTCTCTGCCGATTCTCTCCGCCGTGTCCTG
Source organism: Coturnix japonica (assembly GCF_054131305.1). Lineage (NCBI taxonomy): Eukaryota > Metazoa > Chordata > Aves > Galliformes > Phasianidae > Coturnix > Coturnix japonica. The sequence goes on from NC_140683.1 coordinate 10,888,097, forward strand.
AGCAGTGCCGGTCTGGCTGCCAAAAAGCACCAGGATCCTTCGTTCTGTCATCTGCAAAACAACCCAAAGAACAGCAGCACATGGGGTGTGAGACCAGCTCCGTGCTGTGCATCACAACAACCAAACCCAGCTACAAACAACAACCAAACCCAGCTACACAGCAGCGCCGGCAGCTGGAGGCAGCAATAATGGGGACAAGCCCAGAGCCCCGTAACGCAGCACGTACCATGGGCTGCGATGGTCCCAGCTCACGGCAACGGGGAACGAGTCAATGCGGGAGGACACGGACGGGGACGGGGACGGCGATAACAGCGCGCCCGGATCACGCTCAGTCCATGCACCGACCCGGCAGCACTTCCGTAACGTCATCACGAGGCGCCGCAGGGCGGGGCGGGGCGGCCGGGCTCGGCCCGGTGGCCGCGGGCCCCGAGAGCGGCGGGACGGAGCGACAGGAGCGGGACGGAGCGGGGCGGTGGGGCGGCGGGACGATGCTGTTCTCGCTGCGGGAGCTGGTGCAGTGGTTGGGATTCGCCACGTTCGAGATCTTCCTGCACGGCCTGGCGCTGCTCGTGTTCTCGGTGCTGCTGGTGCTGAAGCTGGACAGCGAGGCCTCCCCGCTCTCCTGGTGGGTCGTTTTCGTCCCGTTCTTCGTGGCCGACGGGCTCAGCACGTATTTCACCGCCATCGTGTCGGTGCGGCTGTTCCAGGACGGCGAGAAGCGGCTGGCGGTGCTGCGGCTCTTCTGGATCCTCACCATCCTCAGCCTCAAGTTCGTCTTCGAGATGCTGCTGTGCCAGAAGCTGGTGGAGCGCTCCCGGGAGCTGTGGTACGGGCTCATCATGTCGCCCGTCTTCATCCTCCTGCAGCTGCTCATGATCCGGGCCTGCCGTGTCAACTGAGCCTGTGGGGCCCATCCCGACCCAGTGTGTGCGATGGGGCCGGACGCAGGGTTGGGGTGGGAGGAGCAGCCCGTGCTTTGTGCTTCCTCACAAGATGCTTTTGCATTCCAGGCTCGCTCAGCCCACGGTGTGAGTCTCAAACTGTCTCCAGTGCAGCACTTTGTAAATGCCGGGTGTGTTATTTGAAAATAAAAGCGCATGGGATGAGCTGGTTCATTCCTCTGTTCCTTTCTTCCCCAGAAAGTTTCTGTTCCTATAACCACCGCCTGAAGAGCACGTGGAGCTGGAGATTAACAGCTTCTTCAGGGCCAAGAGCTCTGCAGCCACCAGCTCATGTGCACTGAGACCACAGTCATAACCAGCCATTGTCTTAAGCAGCAATACTCATTTCTCTCTGTTTTTCCCCTGATCAGTGCTTCACATTTTTAGTGCGCTGGCAGGTTTTATGGGGCTGGACTCTGAATGACAGAGAGCTGATGTGTGTATTTGGGACAGAAATGTGTATTTTTGGTTTCTGTTGCAGATCCATTCCTTACAGGTTGGGGTGCTGGCAGGGGTAGCTCAGCCTTTCAAGGGAACAACATGTTAAATGCCAGTGCCACAGGGAACTGCCAGCAGCAGACACCTCTGTGTCCCAGTGTCCCAGCCACCAGGAGCATGTTAAGAACCTGAATCTGCCCCTGAGCTGTCTGTGAGACGTCAAGTTCTAGAAACCCTGTAATTGTTTGGCCTCTTGCACAACCTGTGTTTGCTTTTAGCAATTTGGGAGCATGCAGGAAGGAAAGGACCAATTTCCTGAGTTAATTTCTTTGTTTGGTTTGCTGGTTACATAAACTCATGGTGTGAATTTAGATCTCATGGGATGTTCCTTATCACCTTCCCTTCTGAAAAAGCTCTCCGCAGCAAATTGCCTGGTGCTCCATTCAGGCTATAAGAGCTTTGTTACAGATTGCCTCTGAGGCCTGCACAAGGAGCACACAAGACATCACTGCTTTGATTAATGGCAGAAGCTGTGGCCTTCAAGGAGAGAATTTGCACACAGGAGAACTTGGAGGAACAGACAGTGATAAATCACCCTTCCCGAGGGCTGCTCGTGCCTGGAAGCTGAGATATGTGGAGCTGTGAGCGGTCCATGAGGGCAGATGTAGGGACACAGGACTAGGAAGAATAGCCCAGGAAAGCAAGTACTGGCCAAGAGCATAAATCTAATTAATTAATCTTAATAATCTTAATAATCCTAGACCAGGTGAGGCTGAGGGTTCCAGGCAGGGGTTGGCGTTTGGAGCATGGTCAAAGGCAACCGCTGCCTGTCAGGACATTGACAGTGCCCCTGTGAGTACAAGGCACATCCCTGGCCCTGGGAAGTGCTATGAGTGCAATGAGACAAGTTGCTGCTGCTTTTCTCCCAGTGAGCAATTGTGCACAGGGAGGGAATTTCCACTGGTGAGGAAGGTTGGCCCTGCGTGCAGGTGCTCGTTCATCCAGGCTGTTACACAGAGGCAGTGGCAGAACCAGTGTCAGTTGAGCAGGATCCCTCTGGCACCCCAGGCTGGGCCATGTGGTGTGACCTGCTTATGGACTGGATGTCCCTGGTGACTCTAAGTGGCTTGTACTAGCCTGGGATCAGGCTCCAGCACAGCAAACAGGACAGGAGCACCCATTTAGCTTGGTCCTTTTGAACCCTTAGGTGGCGCCAGGACTCGGGTGTGGGGAGCTGGCTCCTCTGCTCCTGCATCTCCTTTGAAGTGGTTTTCCAGGGCTTGGTGCCAACCAGGTGAGGCCACAATGTTCCCATGCTTGCCTGGAGTTGGTCCACTTGGAGCCAGCTATTGCTCACTTGCGTCACGCTACGGTGCACCGAGGTCACGGCACCTGGGAGAAAGCAGGAGCTATTTCTTGTCCTCTCCCTGCTTGCACAGCAAGTTCATCCCCACTCTTGGAGTCCCCGTGCTGTGGTTGTGCCCACAAAGCCACAAGTGCTGTGTCACCTCACTGACTTCTTCATACGGGGCTGCTGTGAGGGCTGGGGGTGGTGTGGTGGGAGTGGGACGGGGCTGGTGCAGGTGGTGGCACTGCCAGGGTCTGCTGAAGGGTGTGAAAGGGCCTGGTGGGACATGGGGATGGTGGGACATGGGGATGGTGGGACATGGGGATGGTGGGACATGGGGATGGTGGGACATGGGGATGGAGAGGAGTGGGGAGCAGGAAGAACCTCTGAGTCAGATGAGGACACTCACTGAGTCCTTTGGGGATGGATGGATGCCTTTGGGATGCCAGAGCTCACCACCCACCCAGCTAATTAAGGCAGGGAAGGGGCACACCACAAAAAGATCAGAGGGATGACGGTATCCCACAGCCCTGCCATGACGTGGGGCAGCTCCTGGCACTGAGCTGTGGTGGGGCTCACCCAGGCCCATCAGGCCCAACCTGACTGTGTCACCAAGCTGTGGGGTGTGACACAGGGGACAATGCCACATCTACCTGCATGCGGCTCATCCTGCACTTCATGCGCCCCCAGCTCTGCTCTCCAAAGCCAGGCAAGCTCTCAGGTGTGTTTGGGGACATGAGGATGGCATGGGGATGTGGGTGCTGCCCTCAGTGAGGGCGAGAGGGCTGCATACACAGTGCGGGGGTCGTGGGGTTTGCCTGGCATCTGGAGCAGCCAGGCTGCTTCCTGGGAATCACTCCTTGTCAGAGGAAACACCCTTCATGTTCAGGGATACAAATCCTGCAGCAGAACTTCTCAGGACCTTGAGCCAACGTGGTTGGGGTGAAGCAAGCCATTAATGCTCCTGGGAGCATCCCCCTGTGCTGGGGCTGAACCTGTGGCAGGGACAAACCCAGCCCTGGCTGTCACCCCTCTCTGTGTCCCAGCTGCAACAGGAGCAGCTCCTGGAGAGACAGCCTTGTGTGGGGATGACCACACTAAAGGGAGATGAGGCTGATGCTGCCATGTCTGTATGGTGCCTTCAGAGCATAGCCCAGGCAAGGACACCCTGTCCAGACTTCATATATGGGAGGAACAAGTGTCCAGTGTGACCTGAGATACCACAGGGACATGAGGGATTCCAAAGGAGACAGCTGTGATGAGTTTGCCCCAGCAGCCTCCATTTGCATCTCAATATGGGCAGCACCTGGGAATCTTCTCAACATGGCTGTGGCTTTGACATTGCAGTGTGGTGTGAATCAGGAGCTGGAGCTGCACCTCTGGAGGGATGCTTGGGCTGTGGTTTGGACAGCGTCCTGCTTTGCCCAGGGTTGGTGGGAGCTGGTGTGCCATGTGAGCAGCCACACATGGGCTCTATGAGGAGAATGGTGTGGGAGATGTGGAGCTCCTGGACCAGGTGGCACCTTTGGTGCTATGGCCATGGTGGGAGCCCCAGGCTCTGGGTATGGGCTGTGTTTTCCAGAGCCATCCTGTCATGCATGGATGTCTGGAGCTGCCCCCACATAAATCCAAGTCTTGCAAGAACTAACTGGGGGCAGCCACTGTCTGCTGTGTTTGCTGAGGGAAGGGAAACAAAGGGCCAAATTTTGGTTGGGTTTTGAGGCTGAGCACAACCATCTCAAATATCAGCACTCCATCTCTGCTGAGCACACCCTTCTGGCATCTTCTGCCCCCCAGCCAGGCTGCAGCCATGGTGCCAAGCCATGCGGCACAGCTGCGGTGTGCGCTGCCACCCAGGGCTGGTGTCTGGGCTGCCTCATCCCTTTGAACCCCTGAGGCTGGGGTTTGTGGGTGGGACAAAGCCTTTACTAACTCATCTCCATCAGCTGCTCTCTGTACTTGCCTCACCAGCTTTTTGCAATGCTCAGTGCAGAGGGTTAGTAACCCTGGCAGCAAGCCTGGGTGATTTCTTTCTTTCAGCAATTCACTTCCACACATGTAAGGGAAATAGAGCTAAGCGGGCAGCCCCTGCCCATGCTTTTATAGACCACTCCCTCAAAGTGGCATCACTTTCTGGCATGGAGTCAGGGCTGTTGTCACCACCCAGACCCTGGCTGGGACAGTGACACCAATTAGAAGGTGCCCATGGGCAGGTGCTGGGGGAACCAGCCTTGTGCCTCCTGAAAAGAGAAGGGGCTGGTGCTCAGCCTAGAAGTAATGATGTGATTTGATTACCCAGGGTGAAAGTGAGCCCACTAAGAAAGGAGGCACGGATGTGCCATGCTGCACGCTAAGGACATGATGCAAGTTTGGGAAGGGTTCTATACTTGGCCCCCAGTTCAGCCCCGCACCCCACAGTCTCCTGTTCCCGATGTGTCTGCAAGGAGAGTTGTGTCAACAAGATCACTAAGCCCTTTCCTGTGACTTGCCTCAGGATTTTCTAACTGAGCTATTTAATGACAGCGTTCCTACTCCCAGCAAAGCCTCTGCCCTGCCCTGTCCCTGCCCAGAGCTGTGTGCCCGCTGCAGCCCTGCCCCAGCCCTGCCAGCCCCCGGCACCAGGCGGGCTGTTTGCTCAGGGACTGTGCAGGGGAACTGGTTCTCCTGCCTTTGCTTCTCCAGGTTTCCTCCCAAGACTCATCCATATTTCCTCCTAGGGGAAAGGTGGATGTGAATGGGATCAGGGCTGGTCACTGTCCCCTGTCCTGCCTGGGGATGGGGCTCCGCTGCTCAGAAAGCCCCATCCTGTCTGCTGCATGGACAGCAGCAGATCTTCAGACCCAGGAAGGGAGAGGACACTCATCCATTCTCTTCCAGTGAAGCAACCAACCTGGGTCCGAAGGTTGTGTGATGGGTGGGGATGAGAGCAGAGCGGTGCCACAGTCTGAGCTCTGGGTGTCCCACAGCAGCACATGGCAGTGAGGGACACCGTGGTGACAGGCTGGGCTGTCTGTGCTGCAGACAGAGAGCTCAGAGGTGGCTGAGCCCCCAGTTTCACAGGGTGTTACATTGGGGCACATAGCCATAGGGCAGAGTGCTCCGGGAAGGTCGGACAGTGCAACAAGAGCCAGCACCTCTGTGTTTGACTCAGCTGAGATAAGGCACCCAGAAAGTGCGTCTTTTTACCCTAACGAGCCCCGTGACAGCCCAGTCACCCACAGGGAAGGGCTGAGTGCCCCAGCTGGGCCATGCTGATGTCCTGCCCTGCCCCCAGGGAACAATCCTGGGACCCCCAGCAGGACCACCCTCCTGTTCCTTCAAGAGTGTGTGACCCAGGGCACTGCAGACTGGAAACATCACTCTCACCTCTTATCCCTGCTGAGGCTCAAAATGAAAGTGTTAGGATTGGTGAGAGGGGAGAAAGAACGGAAGTGTATGTGTGAGAGGAGAGCAGAGGAATAAGGGTTAACCATGGTCAAAGACAAGGTGTGACCCAGCTGCTGAAGGACTCTTCTACATGATTCCATTCAAATGAGGAGGAGGAACTTACTGGGCAAGGGTAAGGTGTCAGAAAAATGCAGAAGGAGCCGGGCTGTAAATACACACATTAATCAATCAAGAGTTTTCTCTAACTTTCTGATGAAGTCTGAGGTAAAATAATGGGGAGATGACCTTCAAGCATTGTCCACTTCCAAAGGACATAAAGTGGAGCCCCAGCTGGGCTCACTGCAGGCAGCAGAGGAGCCCTGAGCCGTGGTGAGGACACACAGCAGCTCCGGAGCCGCAGGTGAGCTGAGCACATGTATTGTGAAATAGCATCACTGTCCCTTTCTGCAATGTCCCCCAGTGAGGTTTGTTGTGATTTCCCATGTCCCCCTCTGTTTGGTGCAGGGTTTTTGTGCTTCTCCCAGACCTGATCCTTTCCCATAGCCATGAGCTGAGTGGGAGTGGCTGTGGGGAATGGAGGACCACTGTGACCCCACCGCAGTTGTGCCAGGCTGCTGGGGACCTGTCCCTCCATCCACAGCCCCACACTTTTATCCTAATACTGCTGCTCTCCTGGGAGATCTCATTATCCACTGAGGACCTTTGTGCCTGTGACAGTGTCAGCCTGGGGAGAGCTTTTGGGGATGCTCTCTTTGCAGCTCCTGCTCCCATCTAGCCATGCCACCCACCTTGTACCTCTCTGGGTTTGCAGGTGCCTTCCCATGATGTTCATTAACAAGAAGCTCTTCAGCACTGCCTTGCTCGGGCTGCTGGTCACACTGTCCATCATCGCCCTCATCCTCAGCCTGGTGAGGGTTGAAGATGTCACCCTGCCACCCACAATCCAGGTGAGCCAAAAGAGGGTCCCTGAGCAGCACTGGGGAGGTGAGAACCAATGGCTCTGAGGGTCAGGGCCGACAATGTTGCTGGGACCTGCCGTATCTCAGGTGGGTGGGTGTTTCACTCCCAGTTAACACAGCCTGGGCAGCAGAGAAAAGCCACCTCTGAAACCCCCTGCACACTCACACGTGGGTAGGGCAGAGTTCTGCCCGCTCCCTCTGCCCCGCAGCGCAGCAATGCAGCGCGATGCACCTCCACGTGGCCTTTGTCCCCACAGCTCCCCAGGCTCCATCCCAGCTGCTCACACAGCAGCACTGCACTGCAGCTCCTCCTGATTCCCCACCTCACTTCTGGGAGCAGCCAGGGCTGGGTTCCCTCATTGGGTGGAGGTGTTGGGCTTTGGGGGGCTGGTGGTGCAGCTGGCTGCTCTCAGGCTGTATAGGGCTGGGGAGCAGGGAGTGCTGAGCTGGGGAGCTGCTGGCCCAGGGGTGGGGCTGAAGTAGACACGAGAGGTATTCAACCAATAAAGAAAATAAGAAAGCATGAGGAAACCAACAAATGCTTGTGTGAGCTGGCATGACTGAATGGACCTCAGCAGGGGGAACTAAAAGTGTCTGCTGCTGTGATAAGTGCCTGTGCTAAGTGCATGGATGGGATATGTCCTATTGCCACTGCGCTCTGCCTGGTGCACACAGCCCGACCTCACAGAGCTGCTTTTGAGGCATGCCCTGGGCTGATGAACCTGGCATGATGTCTTGGTTGTTCCTTCCAGTACGGGATGGTGTTTGATGCAGGCTCATCCCACACCTCTCTGTTTGTCTACGAGTGGGACTCGGACAAGCAGAACAACACCGGTGTGGTCAGCCAGACCTTGTCCTGTGATGTCCAGGGTCAGTATTCCCTGGGCAAGGGCTTGCGTGGTGGGTGGGTTGACCTGGCCTCCCCCTCCTTGTCCTGCCCATGATACACAAAACCAACCACTTGGTGGGACTGAAGTGTTCTTGGTCTTCCTCTGGATTTCACCCTCCACTTTGTACTGCACAAGTTGTCCTGAGGGGGGAAGGTCTCATCCTGACACAGTGTATCTGGGGGGCTGTGGTGGGGACCCTCAGGTAGCTCTTGCCCTTTCTGGTTGGTGCATTGGCTCATGCAGTGCTTGCAGATGGCAGGTCCCACTGCTTCTGTTTTCCACTTATTGGGCTCTGCTTTGCCTCTGTGCTCTCTGTGCTCCTGTTCTGGCATCCAAAGAGGATGCAAGCCTGGGCAAAGCCTTTAATCCCAGTGATGAAACATGGACAAGTGTTACACACCTGCTCAGGGCTCAGTTAGGAGTGCAGGTACTGTGGGCCAGCCTAAGAGGTGGAGATCACAACAGATCTGTGAGCCAGGTCCTGCAGGACCGGGGGACCCTGATAAAGAACCCTTTCTTGCCAGGAGGGGACAGATCTCACTGCCCTGTGTTCTCCCACTCCTTCATCTGTTCCTCATCAGCCTGTCCCAGCTTGACTCTCTTCCAGGGCCAGGCATATCAAGCTATGCCGAAGATCCCCCGAAAGCTGGTGCTTCCCTAAGAGAGTGCCTGGATGAAGCCCTGAAGGTCATTCCTGCTGCAAAACAGAGGGATGTCTCAGTTTACTTTGGAGCGACAGCTGGCATGAGGCTATTGAGGTACTGCTGTGGGGCTCAGGGCCGGTGGGGCAGTGGCACCACATCCTGCGTGGGGCTGAGCTGTCAAGTGCTCCCAGCTCTCTTGCTGCCCTGAGCCAACTCTGGGCAGGGGACAAAGCCGGCCCGTGGGTGGCTGAGCTGCTCTGGGGTCACAGAGGCTGCCCAGAGATTGCCAGGGGCATCCTGGGACCCCACAGCCCAGGAAGGTCCTGTGTCTGCCCAGATGTGATGGTGGGAGGGCAGGGCAGAGGCAAGAGGCAAAGAGGTGATGTGGGACCTGGCCTTTCCCCATCCGGTATTAACTCTCTTCAAATGTCAGCCTTCATTTCATGGCTCTTGGTTTTATGGTTACATATTTCTAACATTATTTCAGTGCCTTGGCAATCTAATCCCTCCTTTGGGTCATACCCTGAGGGTTACTTGTTTCAGAGAGTGAGCACAGCCCACAGCCCCACACGCTCTGCCCCACTCAGGTCTGAAGCTGCTCTGGCCCCGTCCTGGCAGAACCCCATAGCTCAGCAGCCAGCAATAGGTGTGTGATCACCTGTGACCCTCAGGACACTTGAGGATGGCACGAAGTTGAGTGGTGCAGTCATGTGCTGGAGAGGAGGGCTGCCACTGAGAGGGAGCTGGTCAGGATGCAGAAAAATGGGGAGGGACTCTGCCATAGAATGTAGTGATGCTTTAAATGGGGTAGGTTTAAGTTAGATACAAGGCACAAATTCTTCCCTATGAGAGCTGTGAGGCACTGGAGGCTGACAGAGAAGCTGTGAATGTCTCATCATGGGTCCAAACCTTTGAATCCTTCTTAGGGAGCAGAACAGCTCAGCTGCAGACCAAGTCCTGGCTGAAATCGCTAAAACCATACAAGAGTATCCTGTGGCTTTCTGTGGGGCTCAGATCATTACAGGAGAAGAGGAGGGAGCTTATGGTTGGATCACCATCAACTACCTGCTGGAGTCCTTCACCAAGGTGGGAGGGGTGAAATGCCCAAATCTTTGCCAGCACAGAAGGAAGGGTCTCTCAGCAACGATCTGGGGGAAGCAGCCAGTTATCCTCTGACTTATTTATAGTGAAAGACAGGAGAGAAGTCAGGAATGGGGGTGTTCCTGCTAAAAAATGGGGGCACCTCTTTGCACCACGTGGACATGGAGCCTCTTAGGGACCATGCAGCCCAATGAGGACAGTTTGCTCCTGCTTTGACTCACTGTCCAGGGAAAGTCTGTGTCCACGTCCACGTGGTGCTGGGAGGCCTTAGTTTGGGTTCTACATGTCACTCAAGGAAGCTGGAGCCAAACACCCTGCTCTCTTGCTCCCAGTGGGACAGTGGGACCTCATGTACAGGAAGAGCCAGCTAAGATCCTAAATCCACCAAACTAAATAACAATCCCCCATTGACTTACATGGGCTGAAAATTTTGCTGAGAGCAAGTAATCCCAGCTGTCTCACAGTCCTCTTCCTCTCCTGCTTTGCCTTGGCAGTACTCCCCAAAAGCACACACGTGGGTCCATCCAGAGGCAGCCAACAGTTTTGGGGCTCTGGACCTTGGAGGAGCATCAACTCAGATCAGCTTTGCCCCCAAAGGTTCAGTCATAAAATGGAACGAAACCTCCACGTTCACGCTGTATGGATACAACTACAACATCTACACTCACAGCTACATCTGCTATGGGCAGAACGAGATGTGGAAGCGCCTGGCAAAGGAGTTAATTGTGGTGAGAGGAGAACAGGAGGGGGGAATTGGATTCTACTCTTGTGATACCAAACACTCTCTTGTTAATGTAGTAAAAATATAAACAGATAATGCTCATTCAGAGAGGCATCAATAGAGACTGAGAGCTGGCAAAGGCTCCCTGGATGTGGGCAGGCAGGTGTGGGGAGGAGCACAGCAAGCATCAGAAGTGAAGGTTTGTGAGGGTTTGTCCAGATTTGTGCATCTGTCTCACGGGAGGGTGCAGAAATGTCAGGGTCAGACTCTTTATGGAGATGCAAAGTGACATTTCCACAAGCAGGAACATGAGAACATTTGACCAGGTGCAGGGAGAAGCTTCCTTCCCAATAATGGTGGACAGATGCTGTGCAGTCTCCACCACTGGAGTCTCCTTGAGGTCTGTTGGAGGCTGCAGCCTGCAAATCATTGGATTTTGCTGTTCTCAGGAGTCGTCCTCCAGCACACTAGTTGAACACCCTTGCTACCCCAAAGACTACAAGGAAACCATCTCGCTGTCTTCCTTCCGCACCAGCCCCTGCACCAACCAGAGTGACCCACGCCTGCCTCTTGATGACAGAAATGTGACCCTGGAGGGCAGGAGCAACAGCAGCGGGTGTTTGGTTGCCATCAAGAAGCTCTTCAACTTCTCGGCATGTGGACAGAGCCAGGACTGCTCCTTCGATGGCATCTACCAGCCCCCCGTCAGCGGGCAGTTCTTTGTAAGGCAAACCCCGTCCTCCTTCCCCCAGCTCTGTGTGTCCCCCTGGTGCTGTGGTGTCCTGCTAAGCCCCGTGCCACTGTCACCTCCCTGCAGCAGAGCGGGGGCAAGCAGCACCCATACTGCCAGTGCCCCAGGGTGCACCAGAGGTTCCAGGCTGCTCTCAAAATGGGACCCTTCTAATAAAACAGATGCTTAGTGAGACCCCCAGCCATCATCTCTTCTGTGACAGAGATAGTGTAACAGGGGTTGGGTAAAGCTGGGGAAGACCCAGTGAAAGCCACCCATGCAAGCAGGCCTTCCTGCTTGGAGGGAGAAGGGCAGCCCTCACTGTAACTCACTGATATTTCTACCTCTTGCTTTTCAGGCCTTTTCTGCTTTTTACTACAACTTCAAGTTTCTCAACCTGACCGAGGGACAGTCGCTGGCCACCGTCAGGGACACCATTGAGCGATTCTGTGCAAGAACCTGGGAGGATGTATGTTTCTTGTTATGGGAAGCTGTGGGGAAAAGCAAATGGGTGGGGGAAGAGCTGAGATCCCAAGAGACTCCAACCCTACAGCTGTGCCCTTGAGCACTTGGGGTTGTGCCCTCTGCCCTGGGAGCTGTGCCATGCCTTGTGTCCAAGTCATTAATCATAACATTAAAGACAATGGTCCTAAAATGGAGCTCTGCAGACCCCTACTGGTGTCTGCTCACTAACCTGGAAATTGCCCACAAATACCTTTGTTTCTTCCTCTAACACGCTCCTCCCAGCTGTCTTCCAGTTACCCTGAGGAGAATCCTGAGCGACTGCCTAAATACTGCGCCAATGCCAACTACATCCTCACACTCCTCCTTGATGCCTACAAGTTCAATGAGACCAGCTGGAACAACATCTTCTTCCAGATGAAGGTCAGCAGGGAACTTGGCCAGAAGGTGGGAACGTGCAGCACGGGGCTAACTCAGCATCTCCTCTCCTTGGGCAGGTGGGGAGCACCAGCGTGGGCTGGACTCTTGGCTACATGCTGAACCTCACCAACATGATCCCAGCGGAGGCTCCAGTGCGGGTGAAGGGACACACACCCTCCCTGTGGGCTGCAGCCGTTGCCTTCATCACCCTCACCTTGGCTTTGGGGCTTGTTGCTCTGGTTGTGCTTTTGTGGACGTAGGAATGGTAACTTCTACTGCACTGAAGAACCAAGGGTTGGCTCATAGAACTGTCATAGAACCCCAGATATCCAGGCAGGCACCACAGGAGGTTTCCTGAGGATCCCCTGGAGGGATCAGCCTCCACACCACAGCCAGGCCAATCCGCCTCCATTAATTCTGTCAGAGATTTGTCCTCCACCCCACTGGCTGGAGAACGGAGCTTGGAAAGCCAGGAAGGTCCCTGCCAGCTGTGCCAGTCTGAGGGCACAGAAGGCTCTGTGATGCCCCACCTGGCTTTCCTTACAAACCCATTGCCTGGGCTCAGGTGCTGGCCTAGGCACTGAAATGCAAATTGAGCATCCACAGCCAGAAAGGTCCATCTCATCGTCTCATTTCATCTTATCTCTTCCTTTTCTTGCAGGACAGAGGGATCATTATTCCGCAGTGCCCTATGGATGCCAGGCTGCAAGTGCAGCTGGCTGCAGATCTTGCTGAGCTGGATCTTCCCCATGGCTGTGCCCTTACCTTTGCCTTTGGTTCTGCTCACTCCTTATCTGCCCTGTGCATGATTCACTTTGTTATTTGCTGGGAGCACGTCTGCCTCCCGGCAGCACGGAGCTGACCTTTGCAGTTGTTGCAGAAAGGCAGGCACCCAGCCGCTCTCGTTATTCAGAAGTAAACACTGGAAAAGGCAGTGAAGATGGAAATGCTTGTTATTTTGTTTCTGTGCTGATAAGATTTTATTGCTTCCACCTCAGAGGTAAGGGCTGGTAATGATGGGGACACAGGGGGATGGGGACAGAACGATGGGGAAGTGTTCAATACTGTTGCTGCCAAACACATCTCTTTCCTGCCCCTTGGGTCCCACCGTCTTTAGCTTCTCCAACCAGCACTGAGGGCAAAGGAAAACCATAGAGCACACAGTTACAGGGAGGTTTTTCTAAGGCCTGTGCTGCTCCCAGCTCACCAGGCAGGTTCCTGCATTACAAGTTTGCAGCTCCAGGACACAGAGATGCTTCCCCCAACAGCAGCTCCTTGCACAAGTTTGGCACCAGCAGCACCAGGCGGCTGCAGCAGCCTCTGAAGCCAGCAGTGCTAGAGGCTCTCATAGCCAGAGGAGTCCTTCCAGTAGCATATGGCTGCGATCAGGCAGAAGATAAGAATGACTGTGATGGCAAGTATGACTGTGGCTGCTATCCATCTGCTTTTGGGGAGCCATACAACTTTCTGGGGGGTCTCTGAGGGAATCATGTTGGTGAGATTGAGCATATAGCCCAGAGTCCAGCCAACATCCACATTTGAGACCTGTGCAGAGAAGAAGAGGAGACAGAGAAGGAAGAGAGATGTGAAGGGCTGCAAAGTAACAGACAAGCACAGACATGGGTGGTGGACCTTGCCAAGCCATCATCCCGCACCCCAGGGACAGGGGCAGGGCAGGCACAAGCACGCAGGCTTTGTGAAGCAGCTGTGAAGCTGCGGGTGCCTTCTCACCTGCTTTCGGAAGTGGATGTTGTGCCACGTCCTGTTGTCGAACTTGTAGCCTTGCAGCAGGAGGGTGAGGATGTAGGAGCTGGCTGCACAGGAGTCACGGAGGTGGGTCTTGTTCCTGGTGGGAAACTCCTTCTGCAACTGTAGATGAGGAAGAGCAAGGTGGGGCTGCATGTACAGAGCAACGCTTGGTGCACCCACATTATAGGGAAAGTGCAGCCAAGAGCAAAGACCTGCGGAGCAAGGAGCAGGTGGGGGGATGCTGGCTGCTCTCCCACCCAGCCCAGAGACCGCTGTGCTCCATCCAGCTCCCCCAGCAGCCCTTCCACACAGCAGAGGACGGGCTGCAGACAGAACCACAGGCCACGTGGTGCCCAGGCTGAGCAAGACAAGGGCAGGGATCAGCAGCTCCCGGGCAGGATCTCACCGTCATCCAATTTCTGGAGCAGAATTTCCAGAGAGTGTCATTAACGGAACTCAGGGACGGCTCTTCAGTCAGGTTCAGGAAGTGGAGGTTGTAATAAAACGCTGAAAAAGCCTGTGGGTATTTACAACCAAAGGAGGAGGTTAATGACACACCCAGGCTCCTGGCACCCTCCTACCCCTCACTTGGGGTGCTCTGCTTCCTTACACCCCCAGCACCACCCCACGGTCGGAGGCTCCTTACAAAGAACTGTCCCCGTACGGGCGGCTGATAGACCCCGTCGAACCCACACGTCCTGTTGGCCCCGCAGGTGAAGTTGAAGAGCTTCAGGATGGCAGCGCGGCACACTGCAGGGTTCCCTGTCCCTGTCACCGTGAGGACCTGTGCAGGGCTGAGCAGGCTTGGAATGGGGACACAGGGACTGTCATAGATCGCTGCTATGGTGATGTTCTCCTGGTATCCTTTGGGGTAGCAGGGCTGTGATATCTGCTGGGCATACAAGCTGTCCTGTTGAGAGAGAGGGAGCTGTTAGCATCACCCTGGCACTAGGGCTGAGGATGGAAAGGAGAGAAGCAGCCCACAGACACTGCCTATTCAAACAACTGGACGCAGGATGCAGACACCCTGCCATCACCCTGGCTCCACTGCCCACGGGGTTACATCTGCACCAGAGCAACACCATGCTATGGGGTGCAGGCACAGAGTTGTAGGACAGCCAGCAGCCTGATTTCACCCTGGCTCATTCCTTCCCTAGTGCTGGGCCATACCTGGGGTGGCCCCACCATATCAGCCCTCACTGGTGCTTGCACAGCAGCACTCAGCCCCATGGTTGTGATACCCAGCGTGTGCTGCCTGCCTGGCTCAGTGAAACCATGGCTTTGGCTGCAGCAGAGCAGCACAAGACTGAGGGCAATTACCTGGTGTAAAGATGCCAAGAGCCTCTTCAGGACTTCCTTTAGTCCATAGCAGAGGTAGCTGTGGGTGTAAACTGAATGGTTGGTCCCATACAGCCTGAGGAGGGCTCTCGTGTTCTCGTCATCAGTTGTGGTCCCAGGTAGAAAAGTGATCTGGGTTGAAGCCCCACCAAGGTCCAGAGCTCCGACAACATTCTCCACTGGAGGGTGGGTCCACTCACCTGCAAAGGAGTACTGCCCCACACAGAGAGTTACTCACAGTGCATGGACCTGATTCAGGGTGAGCCCAGGGATACTGGCTTCCCTGAATGAACTGTGGTGCAACAGGGAGGAGGGAACCACAATCCACAGGCCCCACAGCCTCTGGGGCTCCTCCAGACACTGCAGGGGCTGAAAGGCCTCCGTGTTCCCCTGTTTCACCATGAAGCAGTGACTGATTCCCAAGGGGTCCCAGCCTCAATGCCCAGTAGCACTGGGGAGGTTCTAATGCAGCAAGATCTCCCAGTACAGGGAGACCCTCCTGCTACCTGCCCTCCCACCATCCCGCACCTTGATAAGTGTCTCCATCAGGTAGTTGACGGTGATCCAACCAAAGGCACCCTCCTCATTCCCAGTGAGGATCTGAGCTCCACGGAAGTCCACAGGGTACTCACGAATGGCCTTGCTGACCTCAGCAAAGACCTGATCAGCTTTTGTGCTGTTCTGCTCCCTGCCAAGGGAAGGAGGGAGATGCTGGTGGAGGGATTGTGGTGCTGGCAGCAGACGTGGTGTAGAACCACAAAGTCACTGTTTGCCCATCCCAAAAGGCATCAGAAATACCAGCCAGGACGGCAAAGTGCCACTTCACCTCGCAATATAATCTCACCAGCATCCCAGACCCACAGCAGCTGTGACTGGGGCGCAGTCTCTGAGGGCTCAGGGCTGTGGGGTGCAGGGATGCAGGCAGTGCCCGTACCTGAGCAGTCTCATGCCCGCTGTGGCCCCCAGGTAGGTGGGTGTCTCCCGCTGCTGCTCTGCAGGGATGATTGTCATGGCCTTGGCCAGGCAGGGCTTCAGGCTGGCTCCAGCCTCAGCGGGGTTATCTGCATAGCTGGAAATGCCAGATCCTGCAACAGAACAGCCTGTAATGGAGCCAGCCCAGGAGAACAGCAGAGTGAGGGCACCTCCTCCCACCCCATGCCAAGCGCTCTCTCTCATCCTCTTAGGCAATGCCCAGAAGCCACAGAAAAAGCCCAAAACTCTGTGTGAACAAATGGAAAAAGACAGTTTTTAAGTCAGTGCGGATAGGAGCCACAGGCAAAAATAGCCAGCAGAGACACAGTGAGATCTCGTGAGTTCTGCAGAGCTTCCTGCAGACCCTGTGAGAAGAAGTGTAAAGAGATGTTCCAGGAAGTGGCTGCAAGAGTTTCACATCTAATGGCCAAAGCTGCAAGAGTTTCACATCTAATGGCCAAGGTACAAAGTGATGCACAGCAGTGGGCTGCACAGTGGCACCGGGTCCATGAGCCATGCTAACTACAGGCTGAGCTTCTGACCCACCTTCGGGCAGCACAGCCCCCAGCATTATGGGGACCCTTAAACCACAGCTGCTCCTCTGCCAGGCTCCCCCGACCTCTTTGGGGCCGACTCCGCTTTGCCCAGCACAGGCTGAGGAGCTCAGGTTCCCCTCTGTGCTGCAGGAGCCGGAGCAGCCACGTGCCGGCACTCACCATTCACAGTGCAGGACTCCACCTGGGAGACGATGCCCGTGCCGTTCTCCTTGTCTGCCGGCCACTGGTAGACGTAGAGCGCCGTGTGCGTGGAGCCGGCGTCGAACACCAGCCCGAACTGCGGAGAGATGCCGATGGGATGCGGGGTGCCGGGGCGCGGATCACGGCCGTCCCGCAGCGCCCTCCGAGCCCCGGGACCGCGGGGTGCGGGCTGTCCATGCAGCGCCGCCGGCCGAGCAGCACCGGGAAGGGCGGGCGGCATCCCCGGCCCGGACACCTACTTTCTTCCGGACGGGACGGTCCCGTTTCGCGGTCAGCACCAGGAGGAGCGCGGCGGTCACCAGCACGGCCAGCACGGCCAGCCCCGCCAGCACGGGCCGCATGTCGGACGCCCCGTTCGGCCGGCACCGAGCGGCGCCTCCGGCGGAACCCGCGGGGCAAAGCGAAATAGAAACACGGCCCGGCTCCACGTCCGGGTCCCGCCCAGCCCGGCCCGGGGCGGGCGCTCAGCGCGGCCCTGAGCGGGGTCAGCGCTGCGGGACGGCATGGAGCTGCGGGAGGAGCTCGGCCGTGGGGACGGTGCGGGTGGGAGCGGGGCAGGGGGGTCCAAACCATGGGGACAGATGGGGCCCTGCCCGGGGTGGCAGGTCCCTGTCCCTGTCCCTGGGGTGTGTTTCTCGCTGCGATGTGTCCATGGCCGTGAGATGTGATGTCCCCACCTGCCGGGTCCCTCCTGTCCCGGGCACCTCTGCATCTCTCTGTCCCTGGCGCTGCCTGCAGCACTATCAGAGCAGGGGGCGGCAGGGGGGCGCAGGTGACGGGCTTGGCCGTGCTTTACCTGTCTTACAGCTGTGGGACTGGGATACCAATGGACTGCAGCCCCTCTCCCCGATCTCAGGCTCTGTCCCGATGCCAGCCCAGCCCACTCACCAGCTTCCTCGAGGCGTGGATACCGTCAGCATCAAGGCGAGCACTGCCACGCAGCCCCAAACAGCCCCGAAGTTGGGGATCCCAGGGCACAGCCTGTCCCCCAGCAGTGAGGTGGTTAACCAGGCTCTATTCCAGCCCCGGCCCTGCTGCCTGCAGGGGAGGTTGCTGGTTTGGGGCCAAGGGGAGGGCCGTGCAGGGGACTCCTGGGCAGCCTTTGTCCCAGGCAGGCGCCGCACTCCAGGTACGTGCTGACACTGCGGTGAGCAGCAGCCGGCCCCGCTGGCAGCAGCACAGGTGAGTATGGGCAGGGGACAGCAACGGGTGACAGCGGCGGGGCTTGGCTGTGGGGGGATTGATGCGGGGTAAAGAGGGAGGAGGGTGTGAATGAAGGCAGGTGAGGGTGCCGTGGTTTGTGGCTCAGGTGCCTTCGGTGCACGCAGGGAATGCAGGGGGCAGTGCTGGACCTCGTGCTGATGGCAGGGTGGGAGGTTGGGCACCGCTCTGCCTGGCAAGGATGCTCCTAGCACGCACATTCCCCCCTTTCTTACAACATTAAGAGGCTTTTTGACCCCCAAATCCCTCTTGTGCACAGCAGCACATCTTCCCAAGCAACACATGGTTTATGGCCAGCAGTGCCTGCGAGCCTGAACTTTAAGGCTTCTCTCCATCCTCTCAGGGGACGCTGTGAGGGGCTGTCAGCAGCTGTCAGCACTTCGCTGTGTCCGGTCACAGACCAACCAGTGCAGGAGCAGCTCACGCAGCGTGCACAGCTGCAAGCTTTCTGCATGCTGAAACCCCTGGGCATTGCTCCTTGTGGAGCCGTACAGCAGCGTGGCTCCACTTCAGCTCTGAGGGTATCACCACCCTTCTGTCCCTTCTGCTTGTGCCCCAAACCTGCTGTACAAGGGCACTGTGCCAGGCACAGTATCTCGTACCGTGCTGACCAACCTGAAGTGCCTCAAAATGCTGGGCAGATCTATTGGCTTCACACCCCTCCCTCTTTGTTTTCTGCTTGCTGAGCTCCTTCCCCACACTCCACTCTCCTCCCCTGTCCTTGCTGCCTGCTGCTGAGATAAGATGGAAATTTGGCCTTACTGAGGGCAGGTGAAGGTGGTTTCACTCGTGGTGCCATTTATCACCTGTCTGGGGCAGATTTTTCCGAGGTGTGTGCTGGTATCGGGACCTTTTCCTTTGCTGTTAAACCAGGAGCAGGGCAAGCACTTCTAAGCAATGTGGTTCCATCTGTGCAGATCAGCAGGGCTAATAGGGCTGGAGATGGCACAATAGAGGAGTTCATCACCTTGCAGATGATATCTTCTGCCCTTCATTACCATATGGGGCAGGGCTCTTGGCCATAGGATAAGGTCTGATAAAGGTTTCCTGTCCCATGTCCCGTGTCCCATGACGTGGAACAGTCAACAGAAGAGAACATTATCCATTATGCATAGCATGTCCTATAGGGCACTGGCCACCCTCATTTGTCACTGGAGATATTGACAGAAGCAAGAATCACCATCTTTTGTGACTTTGCCAGAGGTCTTTCCTCTCCTATTTAATGCTGACCTGGCCTGGCTACAAGGTAAGGGTATTTTCTATGCATTCCTGGGAGAACAGCACAGCCCAGTGAGCTCTAAGCTGGGGTTGGGGTGTTTTTGCAGGCTGGAAGAGGAATGGAGTACAAAGCCAAGGTCATCACAGGTCTGCTGACAGCCACCTGTGTCTTCAGCATCATTGCCCTCATACTGAGTGCTGTACATGTGAAGGACGTGTTTCTGCCTCCTGGCACTAAGGTGAGGCCTTTGGCAGAAGCACTGCTACCTTCTCTCACTTGGCCGTTGGCTTACATCTATTCTGAGAATCTCCCCAGCTTTAGGCTGTGCTGTTATTCACCAAGATGGGACAAACTGCCATGCAGGCTGGCACATCAAGTGGGTCTGTCACAGTTTTCTTGCTTACAGCACATACAGCCTTTGCACTGCAGGGCACCCAGGGAACTCCCCCATTAGCTCACAGAGCCATGGCCCCAGTGCACTGCTGACTGCAATGTCACGCTTTCCCTGCTCTGGTGACACTGTTGGCTGGGTCAAGTGAACCACTCCCTGCCCACTGGGAGCTCTGCCCGCTCACCTGGAGCTCTCCCAGCTCTGCCACCAGCTAAATCTGCTCTGTCCCTCCCGGCACCCCGCATCCCATCGGCATCTCTCCGCAGTTCGGGCTGGTGTTCGACGCCGGCTCCACGCACACAGCGCTCTACGTCTACCAGTGGCCGGCAGACAAGGAGAACGGCACGGGCATCGTCTCCCAGGTGGAGTCCTGCACTGTGAATGGTGAGTGCTGGCACGTGGCCATCCATCTCCCTACCCTCTGTTCAACCTAGAAGGCTGTTCTGGGCAGAGTCAGTTTAGTGGGACTGACAAAAGGCCACTGACCCAGGGCAGAGTGCCTGGGAGATTGTAGAGCCGGCCCCGATGACAAATCAAGGCTCTGCAGCCACAGTGTGGCAGTTACTGGTTAACTGTGCTCCAAAGCAAAGGTCTGATGAAGGGCGAAGGGTAAGTGAGAGGGCACTTGGGCTAGTGGCAGGGCTGGAGCGCAGAGCTTGGGGGAAGGGTAGATAAAGACATTGGCTGTCCCCACCCAGTGCAGGACCACACTGGGAGCTCAGATCAACCACCAGCCTATGAAAGTAAAAGCGTGTTTGTGCTGAGCTGCACAGGGAGCACCTCAGTGTGTGCATCGGATCCACACATCCCCTCTGAAGGGCAAATGAGAGAATCCCTCTTTGCCAGGGAAGTGAGGAACCTGCTGTTTGTCAACTGGCTGCTGACAACGGGGATTAAGCACACACAGCATCACAGCAGCTCCCCACTCCTTGGAGGCAGGAGCTCACTGTCTGCTCCTGCAGTGTGCATGTCCCACCTCCAGGCAAGCCAGCTCTGAGCAGTGCCCTTCTGGAGATGCCCTTGGATGGGTATGATTGATCTTGACACATGGGGAAAACTTGTGGGGTCTTCCTGGCTTTTAGGGTGGACATGTCTCCTGTCATCCTGTTCCGCTCCTCCTGGGCATCACAAGGTGCTCTGTTGCAGGATCTGGCATCTCCAGCTATGCAGATGATCCCACTGGAGCTGGTGCCAGCCTGAAGCCCTGCCTGGACAAGGCCATGACAGCTATCCCTGCAGAGCAGCAGCGGCAGACACCCACCTACCTGGGGGCCACAGCGGGCATGAGGCTGCTGAGGTACAGGCACTGCCCCCACCACACACTTCAGCATCTTAGAAGGGGTGTGGGGCTGGGATTGGGGGCAGAGGGGCAGCTGCTCAGACAGACCATGGCAATGGGCTGAGCATCCATTTCTGTAGCCCACTGGGGCTGACCAACATAGCCAGCTCACTGCTCCATGGGGAAACTCCGCAGCCTACACTGGTGCCTGCCTGGCAGTACCCTGGGAGAGGAACAACATACTTTGCTAGACTTGAATTCATAGAATGGTTTGGGCTGGAAAGGATGTTATAGGATGAAAAGCAATGGATGGACGGGGTGTATGCTGTCACTGTGTAGTCCCACTGCTTTGCAGGTCACAGCCTTTTACTATTAGCCTGCTCTGAAAGCTCCCCTGCAATTGCCTCTTCCACCACATGGGATTTGTCTGCTTCTGCAGGGAGCAGAACAGCACAAAAGCTGATCAGGTCTTTGCTGAGGTCAGCAAGGCCATTCGTGAGTACCCTGTGGACTTCCGTGGAGCTCAGATCCTCACTGGGAATGAGGAGGGCTCCTTTGGCTGGATCACCGTCAACTACCTGCTGGAGACACTTATCAAGGTTTGGGCCAGAGGGGAGGGCACGGGGGGGCTGGGGATATGCATAGTGTGTGTATCTTCCTGTCTGAGTCAAGACCAGATTTTTTTATTCCCACAAGAGTGAAATGTCATTTTAGAGTGATAGTCACCCAAACAACTGCAGCACGTTGTTGTGAACTGCACCTTTGGCTCTATGGGTGTGATTAAGATCCAAACCTCAGCACTACATAGAGATCTATGTGGGTTGAGGAGGATATGGGCAAAAAGGGGTTAAATGGGGACATAGGATGTGGAAGGTCTCCCAGGGGCTTTTGAGGTCGCAGAACCTTTAGGGAAGGGACAGACTAACACTGTCTGCCTTATGGGGCCAGTTTTCCTTCGCAGGAAAATGGGAACATCCACAGAACACTGAAGTGCTGGGAGCTCTGGACCTTGGAGGAGCCTCAACACAAATAACCTTCCAGCCCGGAGTCACTATTGAAGATAAAAACACGTCTGTCCACTTCAGGCTGTACGGCACCAACTACTCGCTCTACACCCACAGCTACCTGTGCTATGGGCAGATGCAGGCCTTGAAGAGGCTGACGGCAGCCCTCCATCAGGTACCGCAGCCGCTGGGCAGTAGAATCTGCTCAACCGTTTCCCATTGCCACAAATAATGTCTTCCAGAAAATCTGTAAATGTATGTAGAAAAAGTCCAAGGGAAGTTTCACAAATTGCAGAACCTGAGAAAGGCTTATACTTTATGTACTGGACTAAAAAAATGTTATCATTTGAGTGGGAGGTGGTGGTGGGCTTCTGCGGGGCGCTCTCCTCCCCAGTGGTTTCCAGGTCTCAGCTTCATTGCATCTCAAGTGACTTGCAGGTCCCTCTCTGGACAGTAGATGCAGCATCCAGTTAGCAGAGGGCACGAGGTCCAGTCAGCCACAGGCACCATCTGGCACCTCCTGGCCAGAATTATCGAGTCTCCAAATTGTGTGTCCCTACATAAGAGAGCAGATTGGGTGGGGAGTTTGGGATCCCAGATCCTCCTGGGGTCTGGATCCTGCTTTCTGGGAGGGTGAGAGCTGAGGCTGAGCTGTGGGTAGGGTCTCGCTGGCATCCCACATCACATACTGCTAATGGCTCCCTCTCTCTCAACAGGACAGCTTGTATGCCCAGCAGATATCACAGCCCTGCTACCCCAAAGGATACCAGGAGAACATCACCATAGCAGAGATCTATGACAGTCCCTGTGTCCCCACTCCAAGCATGCTCAGCCCTGCACAGGTCCTCACGGTGACAGGGACAGGGAACCCTGCAGCGTGCCGCGCTGCCATCCTGAAGCTCTTCAACTTCACCTGCGGGGCCCACAGGACGTGTGGGTTCGACGGGGTCTATCAGCCGCCCGTACGGGGACAGTTCTTTGTAAGGAGCCTCCGACCGTGGGGTGGTGCTGAGGGTGTGGGGATGGAGAGTGGGAGTCTTCTCTACTGTTGGTTGTGAGAGGGGAAGGCAAGAGAGGGAACTCCAAAGCTGGTCCCTTCTGCAAACCTCTGCCCCTAAGCTGGAAGGTGGATTCTGCCTTATGCAGCGGTCCAGTCCCTCCTGAGGGAAACAGGAAGATCTTGTCCATGAGGAACAAGTCTGGTCTGATTTGGCAGGGCTCCCAAGTACAAGCAGAAGCCCCAGGGCTTGTCCATGAGCTCCAAGTCTTGTAGAGTGGCAGAGGATCCACTTGGTCAGGCTTTACTCTAAGATCTGGCCCAAGAGATTGCGGTGAGATGTTCTGACACAGCTCAGCCAGCCCTCCTGATCTGGTGCTCCACTCATCCAAGGCAGGGATAGCAGCGCTGACTCCCAGCCCAGAGGTGCTGTGAGGACTTTGCATGAGGAGGGAGATGTAGTTTTTACCATCACCCCTTCTTCCTCAGGCCTTTTCTGGGTTCTACTACACCTTCTCCTTCCTGAACCTGACCAGCCAGCAGTCTCTAAGCCATGTCAATGCCACGGTCTGGGACTTCTGCAACAACACCTGGTCCAAGGTGAGAGCCTTGTAAAGGGCACCAATGAGCCCCCTGCTTGTCCTCTCCTAGATCCCTGCCCAGAAAGCACATGCTCTGCTGTTCTCTGGGCCAGGGAGGGTTTTGTTCCTCATTATACTGTGTCCCCCGATGGCTCTGAAGCTGGTGGAGACCTTCCCGCAGAATAAGGAGCACCTCCACACATACTGCATGGTGGGACTTTACATCTTGACACTGCTGGTCGATGGCTATAAGTTTGATGAACACACGTGGAGCAACATCCACTTCAGCCAGAAGGTAAAATAAAGCCCTGCGGGGCAGTGGGAACAGGCAGCTGTGGCCATGTCCTTGCCCTGGCGCAAGGACACAGTGCTTTGCAGGGGGCTGGACTGAAGGATCTCTACAATCCCTACATTTCTGTGGTCCAGGAGCACCATCCCTGCACTCTCCTGCACCAGAAATGTGTCCTTGCCTTGTGTCTGTCACCTGGGGATCCCAGTGCAGCTTCAGTCCTGCCTGCCCCCAAACCCCTGACCCCAGCTCTTAGGTACTCAGGTGGAAACATAAGCTCATTTTAAGGGGGTGAAAGAAGTGTAGAGCAAGATTCAGCTGTTTTGATCACTAACGTTGGGCAGAATTCACACAAGCATCAGGGAAGTGATGGTGGCCCCATCAGCCACGTGAACCAGAATGTGATCAGAGCTGAAGGATTTTGAGGGAAGACACAGATCACAGAGCGCCATTTGCACAACAGCAGCTGCTCTTTAAGCCCTTGGGAAAGGGGACAGCAAAGCTGTCTGTGTAACTGGTACTGGTAGGACCAGGTTTGCCGCAGTCCCTTGCACTAAAGCCACCACTGCCCAGGGGAGGCACTTTCTGATGATCTCCTGTGCTCTGTCACCTCAGGCAGGAAACACAGACATCGGCTGGACGCTGGGCTTCATGCTGAACCTCACCAACATGATCCCCACGGAGGCTCTGGAACACGTCAAGGGGCAGCAGCCCAGTCTGTGGGCAGGTGCCATCTCCTTCATTGTGCTGGCCATAGTTGCAGGCCTGGTGGCAATTCTCCTCCAGTGTTTCTGGAAATCCAAGTAGCTCCAGGTATCAACCTATGGGCACCCTGCCTTCTAAACCAGGCAGAGAAACTGGTGCAAGAAAAGGTGGAAGCAAAAGAGGGAAGAAGGCATTAAGCCCCACCTCCACTGCTCATGAAGTCTTCTTGAACCACCTCTGTAAAGACATCAAAGGCATCTTGAGCTCCCTACAAACCTCCATGAGGAAAAGATGCCAGAAACCTCTTAGATCTGGTTGACAAAGGCCAAACTGAGACGTGGCGGCCATATAAATCCAAGCCAGAAATAAAACCCTTTTTCTTTTTCAAATACAAAGGTCATTAACCAGCCTAGCAGAGTTCCCATCCCTTGGCACTTCCACTCCTGCTGGGCTGGTTCTCTCCAGCTGCAGCTGTGGAAGGCAATGGGTGCTGGAGAGCAGTGGTGGCCACCTACGCTCTGAGGGGAGGACTGACATTTTCTGTATCCTGTCTTGTACAAGATGTGCAGGATTTTTGTGGTATGTGGTAGAAAATCTTTCCAAGGACAGACTGCTAAGATATTTACTGGCATATCTCAGCAGAAAAATACAATTGGAACTTGATTTAAGAGCTGCCAACTTGGCTCAGTGTTTATTTTATATTCAAGTTATATACTCCAGCTTTGACAGACACTAAATCCATAGCAGGCTCCAGCTCCAGGCACTTGAGTGTTTTATCTACATCAGCAGAGCCCAGCACAGCTCAGCTGCAGGAACCAGACAGTCCCTTTCAGTGCTTCCAGCTCCAGCCACCAGGGCAGCACTGCAGTGCCCAGCCTGTCCTCTGCACTGACCCTCCAAGCCCCTGCCAGAGCCCCAGGCTGGTGTGAGCAGGAGTGTCTCCACAGCTGCCTCTGTTTGCTGCAAGACCCCCATCCACACAGCAAGAAGTAGGAAAGTCCAGGCAGGACTGCCTAAGGGCTCGAGAAAAGAACCAAAGGCAGATGGGACTGATGGCAGTGGGCTCCTCATGCAGTCAGGCAGAAGGCTGCTGTTCCCTACGGGAAGGCAGCACAGCTGGTCTGGGTTGCAAAACATTTAGGGAAGATGCCGGTCTTGCCATTGCAGTGTCCTTCAAGCCAGTCTTCGTTCACTGAGAAAACAAAAAGAATCAAGATAAGCTCTGGCTCATAGGAGCAAGGTGAGTGAGAGTTTTCATGGCTCAGAGTTAACTATGGGCAAAACCCAGTGCAAGTCTGCACCTCCTGTTGTCATAAACTTGAAACAACACTGAAGAAGCCATCCACTCCTCCGTCACTCCCTACATCAGACTCTTTCAGAGAGCCTGCAGACAGGACTGGAGAAATACCTTCAGAGAGAATATCCAGCACATCCCCCTTGCTGAACTCCAGGTCTCCTGGTCCCTGTGCAGGGTATGAGTGCTGGGCCAGCATCCGGTAGAGGATGGGTCTGCCTGAGTGGGAGTCCGAGTCCTACAGCAAAAAATCAGCATGAAGGTTGCAAGGAAAAGCAGAGACTAGATTAGAGCCCAGCACAGCAGAGACACTTGTCACAGCCCACGTACCTGGCAGCAGAGTGTGATCCTGCCATCTGTCAGCTGCTGCCACATCTTCCCTAGATCTTCCTCTCCTGAAACTGCACCCAGTTCTTTGCCATCCAAATGCCTGTAGCTGTAAGGGTTCATTAACATGACTCAAATCATATGATCTAAAGACAAACATTTAGGCAGTTCTAGCCCTCTAAATCTTCAGTCTGCAAAGCTCTTTGTAAACCAGCTCCAAGCTTGTCACCTCGTGCAATGACAAGGGGACACCCTGCATGCTCAATGGGCACAAATGGCACTGTTGGGGAGGGTCCGAATCTCTCATGTCTGCACCAACTATGAGTCCCCAGGGATGTAACGCTCAGGGATACCCACCCCAGGACTAGCTCACATTGAACTCCCACTTTCCTTCTGTTCCTTTCCTTCTTGACAATGGCACAGTGTCCTTGCAAAGATCCTCCAGGTCTCCAAAGCCTGTGGATCACACACTGCTCCCCAACTATGAGACTGCTTTGGCCCTGGGGACCAGACGGGCTCAGATAGATGCCTGCATCCTCAGGGAAATCATCACTGCCAAACACTGCAAGGGCAGCGTGCACAGTGAGTGCCACAGGACACCATACCTCAGCCTCCCACGCTCTGCCTGCTGGCCAAAGCTCTCCCGGAGCAGCGCCCGCAGCGCCGGCACTGACGGCACCTCGCCTGCCCTCACCAGCAGCGAGCACTCACAACGCACTCGCAGCACAGCTGGTCTGTCCGTGCTGGATGGAGCTTCTCTGTGGGTGACGGGGACCTGCAGAGAGATGTGGCAACACAGACAGCTGGTTATTCAAGGCAGCTCTTGTCACTAAAGCTGGCAGATGCAGGATCCTATTTCAGTGCTGCTGTAGTGACAGTGAAGCATCAAAATGAAGATTTGACTTTTAGAGCGGGAAAATATGGGTTCAAATCCTAGGTTAAATCTTAAATGCCATGACCCAGGAAGCCTGTTTCCGGCTCAGATAAGAAAAGAAAACAAGCTCTATTTAGAGGTAAACCTGTATGAGCCGAGCCCCAGGTCCTCCACACAGCTGGAGAGGTGCAGCCAGGTGCACCAGGTCCTGCTGCCTGCTGTCAGAAGTACAGCTCCAAAACAAGACCCCAAATCCCTGCAGACATGGACGGCAAAGACAAGGGGATAAGGGCTGATCTGCAGCTGGCACTGCTAGAGAGGTGCTGACCCCAAGTGGACATGAAAGCAGTTCCAGCTCTACCACACATTGGCTGGCAATGACATGGAGCTGCATTGGGTGGTATCATCCCAGAAGAAACCTAGTATGGATGTTTGAATTATCATCATAAGCAGACTGACAAGGACACTAAATGTTACACGGGAGGAGGGGACAAGGGACAGCAGGTAGTTCAAAGGCAAAATGTGCTGCAAACTGGGCACTGCTGTGCCTGGGGCTTTTGGCTCCTAGGAGCAGCTGGCCATAATCTGACCCTCTGTGCTGTTTATACCCTTCATTTCCTAAGGCTGTGGCAGCTTCAGTTTGTTAAACACCTTACCTCCAAATCCACCTGGGATCCAGAATCATTCGCAGAAACATTTTCTTCCCCAGGAGATTCTGCAGAATGAGAGCACAAAAACAGCACCTGCAGTCAGCAGAGGTCCCACAGCCATTCTGCAACCCACCTGCATACAGGCAGCCACTGCTTCAGAGGGCAGCAACCTCCCCATGCACAATGAGCCCCTCTGGGCACAGCAGCAGCTTCACAAAACACCCACAGGTGTCCTTGGCCCACGAGAGTACCTGGGATCTGCTTCACATGGAGCCGGCTGGGAGGCAACTGGGCAGGAGGGAGAGGAATCCCATCACTGATCTTCTGCAACAGAGCAGTGTTGGAAAGGAGTGAGCAGAAGACACCAGAGAGTGGGCAAGGCCAGTGTTCAGGTCAGAGGCTGCAGCACGTCATAAATTTTCCCAAGTGAGTGTTATGGCCAGGGATTCACTTGGAAGAAACAGCAGCATTAACCCTTCTATTGTTCAAGAGCACTCAGTCTTTGCCCCAGGTGTCTGAGCTCAAACACTGTGCTTGCCTTTGCTACCATTCTATCCCTCTGTAATCTTACAAACAGAAGTTCTGAATGTGAATTTCTCAGTCCTTTCCTGTTCCCCTGGGTTTCAGGGCCTTAACTCACCCATTTATCCACCTTTGGGGCAGGCTCCAGGAGAGAGGTCGGTATGTGCAGCTTCTGTGGGACAAAAGGGTTTGTTCTCAGAAATTGCTGAAAAACACCCAGCAGCCCTTTTGCACCTTTTTCTTCCAAAAGCATTGTTATTTAATTCCTCTTTTCTTTGCTATTCATCTGATGTTCAGATGATGTAAATTTCCTTTACCTGCCCATCATGGATGGCTGTAGCCCAGCCATCTGCTCCTCTTGCCAGCACAAAGACCAGGCTGCTGGCTTTCACTGCCAACTTCTCCGCACCCTCAGGGTAATAATGGGACAAAACTCGATAGTAGCCGGATTCACGGTCTCTGGAAAGAAAGAATGAGAATAATGATAAACATCTTCCAGATCAAAGCAGTGACTGAATTCAGCCTTCAATTTCTGTTGCTACTTTATCATCAGAACAATTGATTTTCATGTTTTTTGAACTGCTTAGTGAATGTTTGGGAACTCTGTATTGAGAGCCAGATCTGGGCAGCTGAGCACCCTCTGCCACTGACCTGGGCAGATCCTACAGGCTCCCTCTGCCCCCATTCCCAGCCTGAATGTGATCTTTGCCTATATCCCCAAATCACGGAATCAATTCCTGCAATCTGTCCTGATATCTCTGCACAAGAGCTGCCACTGAACTGCCACACTCTTGCCAGGTGCAGTGTTTCATGCAGCCACACAAGCCTTTACGCATTCAGCATTCGTTCTGCCCTCGGGGACAGGTGGGTGTGAATCACAAGGAATCCTCAGGCAGAGACATAGGGAAACAAAACATGATTTTTTGAACAGAAATAGCAAGAGAAGAGTTAGACCAGGGTAGAACTGAACACGTACCTCACAGCATCAGCACTGGGTTCATAAAAGCCCTGTTTCTGTGGGGGCACAACAGCATATATTTATAACAGTATGTTATATAGAAACATTATCACCTTATATACTGTCCCTGTGAATAGGAGGGAGTTTCACATATGGTATTTTCTGTAATCCCTATTTGTTCCACCACACCTTGCCAGGATGAACCTGCCACCTCTCCTTCTCCCTCTTTCCCCGTCACAAGCAGGATAACAAACCATCACAGTGCAAGCAGCTACGCCTGTGCTGACAAATTTACACAGTACATTTACAAATGTGTGTTGAGTGCAGCAAAGTCCCCGCTGCTCTTTGGACACAGCAAAGAGACAAAACCACATCATCCAAGGGTTGGAGACTCATTCTGTCAAGTCCTTTCCAGTCTACATCAAAGCACTTCAGCTGGCTCTGAAGGCCCCTTGGATCTGGTCTGGCACTGGGCTTCAGAGACAGAAACAGCACTGTTTGTTCATTAATATGCTCCTACACTAATGGTGTGAGGATCTGACGCTCTACATGGGGCTCCATGACTGCTCCATTCCATTTCTCACAGCAATGTCCTGCTCACCTGTGGCCTGAGAGGTTCAAAGCCAATGTACTCATCATTAGGAATGATGGAGGAGATCACCTGTGGGAGGGAAAAATAATGACTGTCACTCAGACCCACTTCCTTCTGACCCCTCGGGCAGTCAGGCTTAAAGCAGAGCACTGCATTTAGTAGAAAATGCAGCTTCAGCAGTTTTTGTCCGTGCATTTTCCATCTTCCCAAAGCCCTTCAAAAGTATGAGTGGATTATTTCCCCTTTCCCTTGTTCATGCAGGAGCGACCTGGTGCTTCTGCTGACTAAACTGGACACGGGAAGGATCGGAAGAATTCTCTGCTGGTTTGCACTAAAGTACATGGCAAAGCATTTTTCTCCCAAATGCGTGTTTGTCCCATTGGGAATGCACTAATGAGGAGGAATGTGCTCCTTTGAAAACACTGTGGTCAGCAAAAGGATACCTGTGGGGATTTGTAAACACCTGCTCAGTTGTGGTTGGGTTTGTTTTTTTTTCGGTTGAAAGTGATTAAGATTGGGAAGGATTTGAGCAGCAATGTCATTTTCTGACAGGTGAGGTGTCACTTCTAACAGATTTTAGCTTATGTCCCTAGATGCCTTGACTGAGAGCAGTGCAGTGATTGGTGCAGCAGCCAGCAATAATGTCAGAAGGTGGGGTGTTAATCCGTTTGCTGTTTATTTGAATCATCACATGCCTGTTACCTTGGGTTTACCCAGGAAATCCTTTGAATCCAGCTGTTCAACTTCCTTCTTTCGTGGTCTGAAAAATTCCCCCGGGGGAACCTGCATAGGCTCTAAAAATAGATGATTCTGGGGCGTGGGAAGAAGATAAGGGAAAAGCCATCAGTTAATATTAAATGAAACACGGCAGCAGTGAAAAGCAAATATGGCTTCTGTGTGTGAGGGAGATCATCAGGAAGACATCGGGGCAAAAAATAAAGCTGTGAACTTGATGAAGGTCACTAAGTTTCAACAAGCACATGAAAAATAAAAGTCCAGCAGCCACTGCCCAGTATTGAGCCAAAGGCCGAGTGTCAGCACAGCAGGGCTGGGGAGGAGGGCAGTGCAGTAAAGTCTGTTCAACAATCTCTACATTCCTCTTGTTGTTTTCAGTTATTTTGTTTGGTCAGTTGGTGCAACGGCTCAGTGTGAATAGTGAATATAAATCATATCCGAAAGTAAAGCACAAATGTGATGCTAGAGGAGATAATTAGATTAATGAAGTGATAACTCTTTAGAACAGGGATAAACGAAACAAGGAAGTATGGAGGCAACAAATAATGAACCCTCCAGGGAGAGTAAATCAGATACCTGTGAGTCGTTCCTGATCATAAAAGAGTCTTAACAGGAAACTATTATGTAGAATCACCTCCATAAACAGGTTTGCACTTTACTTAAGCTCTAAACATGATTGCCATTAACGTCTGAGCTGCTACCAATTGTCACCAAAGCCAAAGGGATTCAAAGGAGTCTGCCAGCTTTGTGAGAAGTGAGACTCTCCAAATCTGCATTTAAACACTGCATGAGGCAACTTGTTTCACAGTGCAAGTATGAATATAGCTGAGCTCCTGAACAGCAGGGTCTGGAAAGCACTGACTGCAACCTGAAAGGTTAGCCCAGAATTCCCAGCTCTGGTGTTATGCTATGAATCTCCTGGAGGTGACAGAGCCATTAGGTACCAGGTTAGCTGAAACTGGGTAGAGCATCACACAGAAATTGCTTAGAGTGCCATCAGTGACCAAACAGGCGGTTAGACGGGAAAACCCAAAGACATAAAACTCTGCATATTCTTATCTCAGATTCCTCAGCTTGAGCCCAAAGCAATTCCCCAGGAACCCACAGATCCAGTCTTACCTGCACTCGCTCGAGGGCCAGGGCCAGCGTTGCTGATCTTCCTTCTGGTCTCCACACGATGGCTTTCTCTAGGGTGTCTTTGGCCTCCTGCCACTGCTGCAGCCGGCACTGCACGGCAGCAGTGCTGTACAGCACCTGAGCCAGCAAGGAGGGAGCAGAGCTGTCTTCCTGCTGCTCGTAAGGCAGCAGTTGAACAGACCCAGTGCTACCGACTGGGCTCAGCCAGGCAAGATGATCTGGCACTGAACCACCATGAACATGGCAGCAGCAAGAGCCTGCTCCCCACTGATCGCACTGCTGAGAAAACTCCATAATCAGAGTGGAAGGAGATCAAAGCTGTGCTTTCAGCTGGCACTGCCAGCTCTGTTCAAAGCATGGGCAGGCATGGGGAAGAACAGATGAAGGCTGTGTTACCAAACAGGTTTTTATCTTATTTACCCGTGTCTAAAAGGCAAGTAAGGCAAACTATGGGTTTCTTTCTGTGTGAAAATAATATTTTTTGCTGTGCAGAATTATTCTGATTCTCTTTCACTTTGGAATAACCTAACTGGAATGGAGGGGGGGACTGGATATTTATCACACAACCAGCGCATCTTCCTCCAGATGGAACTGGGCACTCCTGGAGCTCCGTGCATTTTAAAGGAAGCCTTTGTTTCCAAGTGCATTTGAGCTCAAATAAAGCAGTACTGTGGCACCGAAACTGTTAAAAACAATAAGTTTGGGAAGTATCACCAATAACTTCTTCCTGCCAGGTACAATGTGATGTAAATGAAGAAGGCTGAATGGCAGGTTCCTGGGCTGCTTGGTTTGAGTTGCACAATGACTCCTCGCTCTGGAGGAAGTAAGGGATTAAATATTTCTTCCTGTATCTGCTTCCCTGTCTGTGTAGATGGATTTGGGAACACAAAGTGAACCCTCCCAGTAACGCAATTTTCCCACTGTCCCAATGAAGGGTCTCGAAAAGCTCTTGGGTTACTTATGCTGGCTGCTGAAAACCTGACGAATGCCCCAGCAGAGGGGAAGGACAACGAGACAGACTGACCCTTACCTCCCATGCATAGAGAATGTGCCTCAGCCCCAGCTGCTTGTAATCGATGAAGGGGTTTTTCCGTAGATGACTGAAGGCCATTTGATAGTCAGAGAGAGCTTCTTCATACCTGCAATGAAGAAATTACAGGTGAAGCTGAGCCTAAAAAACGCTGAAGGCTCTAATTACAGAGTAAACTAGCAAAAACACGTACTCTGCCTAATAGTCTGTGTGAGCAGAGCTGCACCAGAGATGTGTGTCAACTTATGACCACAGAAAATCCTCTGTCCTATCCTTGTACTTATTGCAAGATGAATCTGGTGAGTTGCTCCTCCAGGATTATCTGCACTTTTACCATCTGGAATAAAAGATTGGCTGTGATACCCACAGCACAGCTCTATTTCTGAGAACAAGGAAACGTAAAGAACAATGGTTTACAAATGCTGTCAGCTCCCTCCCCAGCTTGTTGCTGGCAGTTCTGCCCTGGCAACATCTCAGAGAAGAAGGAAAGGTTGGGAAACCTGCTGATGGTGAGCAGCTACAGACAGACACAGCACTGCTCATAGAATTGCTCAGGTTGGAAAAGACCTCAAAGATCAAAGCCCTGCATACAGGAGCGGCTTCTTTCCCTGTGTGCACAGGATGATAATGCTACATATCAGCCACTGCTGGGGTTCTGAAGCTTCTCAGTTCTGCTCTGTAAAAGGGAGATGAGACTTGCTGACCTGTGACATGGTTTACAAGGCCAAGCCAGACCTTACAAAATGCTTAAAATTGGTGGAGGATCGAGTTTTAGGGGTGAAGCTGTTCAGTAAGAAAACAAACAAACAAAACCAACAAAGAATGAAGAGGCGAGAATATCACTTACATTTCCAACTGCAGGCAAACAAACCCTCTCTGGAAGTAGCCGACAGCGAGGGAGTTGTCCTTTGTGACTGTTTGATCAAATGCCTAAGGAGAAAAACAGACACCTTGGAGATGAGGGAGGACTGTCCCATCATGTGCCCGGCTGCCTGTTCCCCCTTGCTGGAGGTGTCTGGCTCCCCCCGTGGCTCTGGCAGCTCTCCTTGCTTTAAGTGCTCCGTTGTGCTACACAAAGATGTTTTACACCATCCCGGAGCTGTGCCGGGCACGGACCGACGGACATCAGCCGGTTTATGAGCCGGGCTCCTCGGAGCAGCACCGGGCCGTTTTTCGGTCCCACTCCGGTGTGAGCTCAGCCCTCACCCCGCACCGCCCTCACCCGCATCGCGTCCCGCAGCCGCCCGGCCCGCAGGTGCACGCAGCCCACGTTGAAGCAGATCCTGCCCGGCGGCTCCTCGATGCCGCACAACGTCTCCAGCGCCCCGTCCCAGTCCCCTCCATCCGCCAGCAGCACCGCGCGGTGCCAGCGCCTCAGCAGCTCCCGGTACGACATGGAGCGGCACCGGCAGCTGCTCGGCGCTGCGGGGCGGGATGCGGGATACGAGGAAGTGGCTGCGCCCCGTCCGACCTGCCCGGGGCGGGAGGCGGCAGCGGGACCCGGCCCAGCAATGAGGGAGGAGGGGGAGAACAGCACGGGGGGGTGGGAACACGGGGACATGGGGACACTGCGGGGGAGGGAGTGAGATAAGGGGCCGTGGACACAGCGATAAGGGATGGTTTGGATGTAGCAGCATCGCCATGCGCATTAAGTCCGGTAATTACGGTAATTTCGGTATGCGGGCGGTCAATACGGTACCGCCCCCCCCACTCAGCGTTACTGCGGCCTATAGCGCCCCCTGCCGGCACGTGTCGGTAAGGGGGTCCGGCTGCGCGCGGGGCCGGCACGGGACGTTCCGGGAACTGCGGCGTCCGCCACGGGGAAGGGTTTGAGAACGGACCGAATGGCGACGGCACTTCCGGGCGGGCGCCAGGTGAGTGCAGCCGCCGTTGGCCACGCGGGGCGCTCCGGGAACGGGAATGGGCCGCAGGAACCGGAACCGAAGAGAGCAACGGGGGGCGGGACGGGGCGGGGGGACGGACAGCTCGGGGGTACGGAGTGTGCGGCACTGATAGAGAGTGGGCCGGAATGAGCGGCTGACAGGGCCGCACCGGGGGGAGGCCGCAGGGGGGGCGGGACGGGACGGGACGGCGGGAAGCGATGGGTGAGGGGGGAGGAGAGGGACAGGGAGGTACATTGGGGTACATTAGGGTACATTGAGTGCACAGTGGGGGTACAGTGAGGTACAGTGAGGTACAGTGAGGTATATTGAGGTACAGTGGGATACAATGAGGTACAGTGAGGTGCATTAGGGTACAGTGAGGGGGATACAGTGAGTGATGGGCTCAGAGCTCCCAAGCTGGTGAACCCCCCCGAGCGATGCTGCCCTGCGGGATCTATTGACTCACTGAAATTATGAAGTTTTGTTTAATAAAGTGAAAACCTTCCCGTGCTCCCATGGATCTGGCAGTCTCAGGCAGCACTGGGTGTTTGATGCTCTGTGGTTTCCTATGGCGATATGCTCACGGCTGTGGCAGCTTTTTGGCACCATGTCACTAATTCCCGTAACTTTGGATTCCGTGTTTTTTTTTCTCACTGTTTATTGCAAACAATTGAACAGGAATAATCAGAAATTTCAGCACGGGGAGCAGAACCAGCAGAACACGTACCCTGCAATGGCAGCTACCTGCCAGCAGACTTTGATTCGGGATCTTTTAGGCAGGATTGCTGCCTATGACGAGTAATCACGATGCTCACGTGCACAGAGCCCTGTCGGTGCTCACTGACAGCAGTGACAGCAAACGTGTCTCAGCTTTGTTGGGGCTGAAGAAGCTGCTCTTGTGAAGCTGCATCAGAGCAATCAGACGTCGCTGCTCACGGAGGTTTGGGAGGACTAAACCACAGCACCTCAGTTGGTTCAGACACAAAGTGGAGTGAGCTGGCAAAGCTAAAGGCAGATGGAAGGGAAGGGAGGAGTGGGCGTTCTCTGTGTGTCCGCTCAGTGCTGTGAGCTCTTGGCTCTGTTAGGTTACAGGTGGGAGCACAATGCAGAGCCAGCTGGGTCAGCTGTGCAGGCAAATAACTGTGGCCCACTCAAGCAGCTCCGTGTTGTGATGGTGTGTGTGGAGCAAGGGATGGCCATGAAGGAACTGAGAGGAGTGGAATTATATGACCAGAAATGAGTTACGCTAAATGCTGAACATCTTTCCATTTCCCATTTTCATCTTTTAATTGAATTAATGTCTAGTAAATTAATACAGTGTGGGAAGAACTGTGGTGGAAGTCAGTGATAAAAGCCTGAACAATTCTTGTGAGAAACAATGAAAGAGGAGAGTGTGAATGCCTGGGATAAGGGAAGGCTGCAGAGAAACTGCACTTAGATTTGTATCAGAAGAGAAGGCTGGGAAGCTCCTTTCCCAGGGGTTGAAACTCTTGTTTCCCCTGTGAACAGACATGCAGGTTTAGTGTTGCAACATCACCAAATGGCATTGACTTGGGCTGCAAGTCGAGAGTGTTGTCCAACTGCTTGGGATCCGGAGCACTGCGCTCTTTCCCAGCTGTGTGAATTCCTTGCGAGGTGAATTAGGGCAAAGAATGCTTTATGGTCTGCAGATAAGATCAAACGTAATTAAAACCCTCTCTTTGCCACTCGCTTGAGATGACACTTTGGGTACGGTCCTTGGTGCTGGCTCTAAGCTGCAGTTGACCTGTTGGAGAGTTACAGCAATTGCTGCCGTCGAACAAATTTCTATGTAAGAAAAGAAAAGAAAAGAAAAGAAAAGAAAAAGCCATCTCTGATGTTCTTTAGAACAACCCAGTTCCAGCTCAGGTTGCAAAGTACTGTAACTTTCAGTTTGTGTTATTTCTTGTGCTTACAGTTCTCATTCTGCACTGAAACTTCCCGTTTTGTGGTTCCAAAGGGATTCTGTGGCCACTCCTGATTTCCATGCAGACTCCCTGAGCCTTGTTTGGGTTTTGTGTTAGTGAAAGAAAGATCCCTTTTCCAAAACATGCAGGACACCGTCTGCCCACTGCTGATCTTTTTAATGTCAAACTCTGCCTGAACCTCCTCGAGGAATAAGCTGTTATGTCAGAAAAAGAGTTGCCTGGAACATAACAGCGCTGTGAGGAATGCGTGAAGATGTGGGAGGAGGACCTTTGCTCTGCTTGGGAAGTGCTTGCTGCATTACGCTGCTTCACATGGGTTTTCTTAGGTTAAACAGTTGCCTGTAAGTTTTTGGGAAGTATTTCTGGGGGACTGAAGTCTCCCACTGGTACAAACTAAAGAGAAATTGGTCTGTTTTTTTGGAGATGGGGAGTGCCAGCCTGTTTTACAGAGTAAAGCTGTGAATACACACCGCACTGTGTCAGGCTGGTCTTTAGTAGCCATACTAGTGATAGAACTAGAGGGAATGTCCTCAGGTTGTGCCATGGGAGGATCAGGTTGGATGGTAGGATACATTTATTCTCCAAAAGAGTGGGCAGGCACTGGAATGGGCCGCCCAGGGTGGTGGTGGAGTCACCATCCTTGGAGGTGTTCAGGAAACGTGTAGATGTTGTACTGATGGACATGGTTTAGTGGGGAAATACACCTGGTAGGTGGACGGCCGGGCGATGATCTTTTCCAACCTTGGTCATTCTGTGATTCTAAGAAAATGTTTCATGTGTGCTTGAATTGCTTTCTTCCCAAGATAACACTAACCTAGGTGTCCTATTAGCGAGTGTACAGAAAGCTGTGTGTGCTAACCATGGGCTGTTTGGTTCCTTGCAGGACTACGAGCAGTGGAACCCCCAGCCATCACTTGGAGATCTCAGTGTCACCATCCTTCTGGGTGAGTCTGATTTTATTCATTTGTTTGCAGAATGTTTTTCTAAACTCACAAACAATACAAACTTGTAGGAAATCATTTCTTTCCTGTGTTTCCATGGCTGCTCTCAGAATGAAGGCATCCCTTCAGAAAAGCGATGTTCTATGAAGCTGCAGTGTATTGGGGAGTGGATTTATGAGGACTCAATTCTGATTTGTGAACTTCATGATATTGTTGTTTTTGTAAAGGTTAATTTAACTGTACCCTGTGATGAAAATCTACCCAGCGGTTCCTTACAGATAAAATAGATTGTGTGGAACTCAGTTTATCTTTAAGTTGTACTCAGTTAAGTGCCCTGGTGTCACATCTCATTCAGATTCCTTTCTCAGAAAGTGGGAACTCTGAATTTATCCGTTATTGTCTTTTGTCCTGTTGCCCACTGATAAATTTACCAGCGAAGACTTCCACAATAGAAGGGAACATAAAGCGTCGGTGCAGGCGCGGTCACCAGTCAATGTGTATCGTCTGGTTTTCCCTTTTGTTCAGTGGAAAACAAAGGTTGGAGTTTAACGAGAAATTTCTGGAAAGTCTCACATGGGGTTTTTCTGGTCTCCTGTGTACGTGCTGTGGAACGTGGCTGAGCTTCGTTAGAGGGCACTCTTGAATAACACACGGCAATACTGCTGCTGGGCAGCGCTCAGCACATCCTCTGCTGGGAAAAGGAGTCCTGCTGGAGATGTGACGTGCTGCTCCGGAGTACAGAGCGTGAAGCCCAAGATGGATTATCCTGTACATTTCCCTATCTTATGATAAAGGCAAGATCTGCTGTGGGCTAACTTAAAGCTAGAGCTGTATTTAGGAGATAACAGCAATCTAGTAGATAATTCACTGTAGTTTTCCAACAGTGGATTCATTTATTTAAATAATACCCCATAAACTTCCTTGATCCTTAATGGATGTTCTTATGAGAACTTTTTTGTATTCTGCTGTTATCTTTAAGAAAAAATGCCTTAGAAGCAATAAGAAACTCTCCAGACTGTCTTGGATTTTGATCTCAGCCATTACATGAGTTCTTTCTGTGCCTTTGACAAATTGCTTATTGTCTTCTTTCACTTTCCTTCTGTAATGGAGAGGATAATCATTTTTACCTTGGGAGAATTAGTCAGTGTACAGAAATGTGCCCTGAAATTTCAAGTGTTGTAGATTTTTAAAGTATAATTAAGGTGTTGAACAAAGCAGGAGTCTGGAAAGTTGAACTGAAGGTTGCTAAAACTGCTTTGGTGCTTCTTCTGTTCAGGCAAGATTACAGAGGCAGATCATTTGCATTAATTTTGACTTTTCTTGATGCTTTTTGTTTTTGTGCAGGGAGAAACACTCTTTATATGTGGGAGTCAGATTGTCTGTAAACATAAACACAATCTTTGCTTTGCCCAAAACATACCTTGTTTTGCTTTTATAAAAGCATAACAAACTGGTGTAACTTGAAACATTTTTCTGAGCAATTAGCTCTGAATCATACCTGCTCTGGGTAGGCTTGGCTGTCTGAAGTGCACGTTTCCTATGCAGGAATGATGCCTGCAGTACAGAAACCTCAGCAGCTTTAATATATTGCTTTACTTAGCCTGTAAATTCCCTCTTCTGTTTTAGCAACAGTGCTACCAGCTGGGTTCTGTGTAAGCACTTGCAGGTGGTGCTTGCGTGCTTGTGATGTTTGCATGGGTTAGTCAATGCCATCTTTGTGGCATGAGGCACAAAATCATTAGTGGGTGCTATAGCGTCATCTCTGCTCATGCTCTGCAGTCAGGTCCAGGTACCATCTGATTTCAGTTAAAGAGGTGGCTGCTGTTCATGGTCCCATCTACGCTTACAACCAGTGTCATACTTAAAATACTCTGCCAAATCCTCGTTGTTTTAAGTGTGCCTCAGCAACAGCTTGTCTTTGGGGATCCAGAGACCAAATGTGTGTTTCTGGCAGCGTTCTGAGGATGGTGACTGCAGCTTCTTGAGCACCTCCTTCTCATTAGTGCCCATCTAAGGAGTGAGGTTTCTCAGCAAGTTATTGTGTAGGTCTCAGAAGGTGCTGCAGGAGACATTGCAGTCTGACACACTGTTAGGTAGCAAAAACTGACACATTCCCTGCTTGTATATGAGTGAGAATTGTATAGAATTTAAGAAAAGTAGAACATTCACTTGATAAAACACAGGAGAAGAACATAATGGGGAGAAAGCATAAGTTTAGGCCACTCCTCTGTTTAATGTAGTCATGTAAATGGAGCAACCGATTTATTTCTTTTCTGAGCCCAGTGGTGTTTGACTGGTCAGAGCTCTGAGTGCCAAAACGTCAATATTCTTAAGCAAAGCAAATGCAAAACTTTGGGGATATACTTTTAAAAAAAAAAAAAAAGGCAAAAAAAGAACAAAACCAAAGAAGCTGTTTTGTGTTCAGTGTCCGCAGTGATTTAAAAACACTCTTGCTCCATGCCTAAGTAAATGGTTGTTTCAGCCAAATAAATCTTTCCTATTGATTTATTGCACCAATTTAGATATAAGCCCTCTGTGCAGGATTGTCAGCTCAACAGAACAGCTTTCTTTCTCCTTTCAGATTTAATCCACATGTTGTATCAACAGAGCCTTTGTCTCCGCTCAGTTATAAGTTGGTCTTTTTTATTAAAAAAAAAAAAGTGAAAACACATGTTTTTTGATAGCGCTATTACATCTATTACAACAGAGCATAAGAGGACTTACGGGAGAGGTGACCATCAATGGTGGCTGTGATGTGTAGGTAACTTCAAAGTGTTGCTGCAAATGAAAGAGTGCGAGTCGAACCTTTCACCTCTCCCCATGGAAAGCCCAGCAGTGACAGGAGGAGGCAGCATTATCTGTACCCAGGATTTCCTAGTTTTTTCCCAGCTTGTGCAGCGATGCTAAACATGCTCTCTTCAGCTAACTCCAATTTCCTTCCTTTTTATAAAGGGGAACTTACCCAGAGGTTTATGTAATTCACACTTCCTTCCTTCCTGACACCCTCCCTGCAGAGAATTTCTTTCTTGGACCCCTCCTGTTTTTCAGGTGGGGGAGAATTACTCTCAGGAAACTCACGAGTTTGTTATTATTTATATAGTGAGTTTCATGAGGAAACATTCATTTGAGTACAAAGCTCATGTAGCACCTGCATGTGAGTTCAGAAGTGAATGCTGGAGCTGTTCGATAAAGCTCTTCACTATATCATTTGCTTGGACCTTGTTGTGCAATTAACATCATGCAGCATCATGAATTACTTCTGAAGATTCACTTGAGTCCATCCTGGCAGCTCAGTGGGTTGAATGCAGCCAAAGGCAGAACAGTTGCAACTTCTGTCTCTTTGGTGCTGGCCTCGTTCCTTCCAGCTTGGCGAGGTTCCTGGCAGTCTTCACCATCTCCCTTAATTCTCTTTCATATGTCAGCACAACAAATCCCACCTCAGTGTCTGTATAATTATTTGCTGCGATGTGACATGAAAAGAAGCTAGAAGTAATGACTACAATGGGAAGCAATTTCTCTGGCATCTGAAAAATGTGGCATGGTCCTTTTTTACATCTAAAAGTTATAGAAGTTGACCACTGTTCTTAACAGCAGCAAGCCATTATTACTGCTCTCTAAACAACTTAGAACTTGAATCTTTCCAGAGCAGTAGTAAATGAAAGGGGTATTCAGCTAGCAGGAACAATTTCTTTATATGTGGATTTTGCATGGCATTGTACTGTGTTGTGCTTTCATCTAGAATATCCTTGGGTAACCTCATCCATCTTTGAAGTTGGCCTTCTTTGAGCGGAGGATTGGCCTGGAAACCTCCAGAGGTCCCTCTCTGATGAATTTACTCAGTAATTCTGTGCTCTGGTAGAGTTCTGGCAGAGATGCATCTTTTGGCTTTGCTTATATCTCCTTTCATGCTCAGCAGCTTTCATCATGTTCTCATCATAAGCAGTTCTTTAAACTGAAGCGCTGCATAAACATCGGGGATGGTTTCCAAAGTGTAACACGAGTTTCCTTCCTTCCTTCGTAGTTCAGGCTGTTTTTAGACTGTGCCATATTCAGATATGAAAAATTCATTTTTTAATTGTTTTTTATTACAATGATCCCCTGATTTTTTTTTCCTCAGACACAAATGTGTTACTGTGGGGCACAGCAAAGGGTGATTTTCTTAAGGCTACTGGATCTTGTCCTAAGGTCAGCTTTGTGCCTTTGCTCTATTTCTTTGTTGGGAAGACAAAGAGAAATGAGTCTTGCTACTTGAGATTTATGAAACTACATTGTTGCTGCTTTTTTGAGAAAGGTTGTTGCATTTTTTAGTTAAAACTGATGTTAAGAAAAATATTTTTTAAATAGATATTGGTACCTATTATTCAAACACTTCAGGTTGTAATTAAATTTTTGCTGTACCATATTTTGCTTAAAATTTTGCAGTTGCTTGGAGTAGTAGTTAACTTAATAACGTGTCTTAGTAGCTCTGAAACTGAACGCTTGACACAGGAATGCTGACAGCTTGTTGGCTTGCTTGGATTTACTGTTTTGTTCAGAGGGCAGAGCAGGATGGTGGGACCATTGGATGGAGCTGCATACACCAAACGTGTCATTTCTCACATATGTACTCGAATCTGAATTTGACTAATCTTGTAGCTCATGCTTGCTGCGTGTTCAGTCTTTAACCTCTCTGTTTAGATTGCCAACATGGTGCCAATTAGTGGGACTGTGATGTGGACACTGAGGAATATAACTCATTTCAGATGGGTTACCAAACAGCTAGCAGATGTTAAGCTAATGGTTTTTGGCTACTACCAGCCTGACTTGGATTTCAACCCAGAGGTGAAAGAATTTATTTCTCTCCCATTACCATTTCCCTTGGGCCGTATTGTCCCTAGCGTTGAAAATTCCTTCAACTCGAGAAGATGATGTAAACGTTCCCCTCCCCCTTAAACCTGTTCTCACGGTTCCCTGAGTGTTTTTTCATTTTAAGTGGTTGTTTTTGCTATTAGACTGGTGATCTTTTTTTTTCTTTTGTAAATGAAAAATGTAAACAAAACGTAAAGCTGAAGTTGTTAATAAGAGAAGGCTGTGCTGAGGTTCAGTGGTAGTTCATGTCCTTTACATGCAGCTACACCTCATGGACGTGACAAAATCCCTGTCTTAGGACTAGTTTTGTATAGCAAAGGCCACAGAGGATGGTGAGCCTCCCTTGCCTGAGATCTTGCTTTTTTTTTTGTTTCCTTATTGCAATGCATTATATTCTGAAACCCTGTATCCACTTTCAACTTTCTTCTGAGATTTGTGCAGAACTTGGTGCAAAGTTTTACTACTGGTGACCCCCCGTAAGCGTGAACACAGACATACTTGTACATCCTTGCGGAAGAAATCCAAGCCAAGAATAAGGAAGCTTGTTAAAAAGAGACTGAAAGGAGTGGAGGAAAGGATGAAATGTTTGTAGGTGGTGTGAAGATTATTTAA
The DNA here is from genome assembly GCF_054131305.1 of Coturnix japonica. Lineage (NCBI taxonomy): Eukaryota > Metazoa > Chordata > Aves > Galliformes > Phasianidae > Coturnix > Coturnix japonica. The sequence continues at coordinate 10,930,990 of NC_140683.1, forward strand.
AAGCATTCTACTGCAGAGCAAATGCCCCAGCCCTACCAAAAGCTGAGAGAGGGAGAAAAACCATGATGTGAAACAGCAGGGAAGAAAGGCTTTAGTTTGAGGCATCCTTCCAAAAGCTGAAGTCATGACCAAGTGAGAATGATAGAAAAGAACAAACACTTTGAAAGGCCAAAAACTTAGAGGAACAGCTTTCAGTTAGTATAAAAAGTAGCAGTTCTTTTCCAAATGTGTTGGAAATAAGATGGTTGTCTAAAAGTTTGCCTAGACCTTTAAATACTGGTGTGTGAACGAGTTACTTGGAGAAGGTGGAATTGAAAGAGAAATCAGTTCTGTGGCATCTGTGTTCCTCGTGGTTTCTGCAGCAGAACGAGGCTCCAACTGAGCTACCGCAGCAAGATTTAAGAAAGTGGTGAAAAATGCTGAGCTGTGGGGAGCAGATGTTGTTACAGCACAGGGGAGATTCAAGGGGAAATTGCTGAGTTATTAACGCTTTCACTGAAATCATCCTCAGCAAACAAAAGATAGGGCTGGTATGATGCCGGCTTGGAAAAGACTTCAGGGAGACTGTGGAACTGCATGCTGAGAAATGCAGCTTATTAGTGGGCAGTTTCATCCAAACAATAATATAGATCAGAATTATTGGGCTTATGATAAAGCTTTTATCAGCATGAAGGAATCAACACGTCTCTTGTAAAAGGAGTTTGACAAATCAAAGGATTGGAAAAGCTAATTGAATACCTGGATTAGGGGGTGCCAGTACGTATGGTATCTTCAGATGGTCAGTTTCAGACCGGGTTCTTTGCCGCCACTTCTAAAGAAACCAGTTTTTCATGGAGTGAGAAAGAGCAGTATTTAGTTGACTGATGAAAAAGAGGAGAAAACATGTAGCAGTGGTGGTTGATAGAGTGTAGGGAGTTTACAATGAGAGTCCTGCAGGATTCTTTAGGACACCCGTGCTGTTTAGTCCTCTCATTCCATAACAAAAAGTCTGTACATCAGATGGAAGCTCCAAAGATGCAAACAGAAATAGTTTGCATGATGCCTGAAGTGCAGTAGCTTTTGAAGCAAGACTCAGTGCTGAGAGTCTGCATGAAAGTGTTGGACACGTTCTTGGAGTCTGATCTACAAAGTTCAGTTCAAGTCAAGACCTGGCACAGGGAAATCTTAAGCCATAATTTGTTGCAAACTCTCGGGATGTGTTGGGCAATGTAACTGCCCAGCGCTCTACTTAAACTGTGGGCTGCAAAGCACTGTGCAAGATGTCATCCTGAAGGGATGGAGATGCAATCTGAGTTGGCAGAGCTTGACTTTGGTTCCTTGTTTCTTTTAATCATATTTGGCTCTATTTGTACCTGTCTGTTCCAGCTCATCCCTCTCCTCTCAGATACTCCTCCTGCTCAATAAAGGAAGTGCGGTCTTCAAGGAAACAAAGTTTTTTTTGTGTTGGTTGTTTTTGTGAAGTATGTTGAGTTGCCATGAGTGTGACTGAGGTTATTGTGTTTGCCGACAGACTTCTTGGACAGAAAATGGAGCCGCTTCGTAAGCATTTCCATATGTGCTCAGCTATATTCTTCACCTAATGTAACTGGTGGAAATAAATGTGTTTAAAATGATACTTTCACATATTGGTAGGGAGTTAAAAGAACAAGAGAGTGTTCCAGATCTGTATTTGTCCCTGCTGTGGTTCAAAAGAAGGCTGTGTCAAGTCCCGTGGGGCTTTAAACAACCAACTACTTTGTCTCTATGGATTTGATGGCAAATGAGTTGAATACAATCCTCCTGACATTAGAACACAGAAGAACACTTGAACATTAGCAAGTTTTTTCATTTATAAGTGAGTTGTTTGTTAAAAGTGGAGAGAACAATCCCAGCTCTGCCAAGTACATGCGAGGCGTACGCAGCCCTGTTGGCCTCAGACATAATGTGTTGTCAATTTTGTTTTTATTTAGGGCAGATTTGCAAAGCTGGTGTGTTGATAGAGACATAAGGGAGCGTGTGATATTTCCCATCTGTGTAAGTTTGGTTTCCTATGTGCTGTGTTGCACAGATGGTATGCTTTTATATATAGGGCTTTTTTATTTCACATTTGAAGCTGAAGAAGCCAGGTTAGAGGAGATGTTCTATGTTGATTTTGTCACTTGGAAACTTGACATAACTTTGTTGGTAGAGGGGTAAGCAGCAGGATCGAATGCTCACCTCTGTCTTTGGAATCACCCCCTGAATCTTCCCAGCAGTTCCCATTCAGCACATAAAACTCAGGTTCTGTTTGTGGAATTGAACCATTTATCACTGAAGGTAGAAGTTAATGGGAGCCCTGACGTGGAGCGTTATCTCCCTGCCTTCTGCTTGAAGAAATACTCACACATAAATGAACATTTTGGCAATTGCTCTAATTTGGTCTGTTTTCTGGCTCCCAGCTTTTCTGTCACCACTGGAAATGAATGAAATAGGAACAGTGGGGCAAGGTTTGAGGAGCTCAGGGTCAGGGCAAAGTCTGTAGCCTTTATGTACAAGAAGAAATCTGTCCTTGACTCCTGCAGGATGTGTGAGGTTATTTGTGGTGCTGGAGCCTGTTGGTTATTCCTGGCCAAGACTGCCAATGTCTCCTTAATATCTCTGTAATAAGTATAGGAAGAAGAATTGAGGCAAGACCTCGTAACACTGAAGGCACTGGGGATGCTCTAGAAGTGCATGTGCTTTACTGATGTGTGGTCGCCCTGTGATAGTGCATCAGGATTATGTGTAGCTTTGCTTAGGCTGAAAACAAAGAGAATGCAATCATCAAAATAAAAAATTAGGATGAGAATTCAGGTCCATTTTGTAACTTACTATTTTTGTGACTTCAGTTAAGGGAAGCTGCGCAGTGTTTGTTAGAACTCAGTAGGCTTAGAAGGAAGGGGGTCTGGGTGGCTTGGAAGAGCCTCCCCAAAGGAAATAGTGCTAAGAGCACAGTGTAGTACAGTGGGATGGGAAGGATGGCTGTTGTTCCAGGGCTGCAGGAGGCAAGCTCAGGTAGCACAGAGGAGCTGCTGGTACAGGTGCTGCTTGTGAGAAGGGGGGGGAGGAAGCTGGATGATGCTTTTCCATCCCTTGGCTGACAGCGACTTACAGCTGGAAACAGAACTCTATTGCCAAAGGGAGCAGGAGGGGGCAGAAGGAGCACGGATTTAGGTTTACAGCCCTGGCCTCTGTTCAGTCTTTATAAAAAACAGTAAGAGCGAACTCTGAGTTCTCCAAGAGCTCCAAACTTTGTTCCACGGTCAGTATCTAATCAGGAATTTAGGCATTTTGGCACATGCTGTGGAACTTGGCTGCAGGAAATCTCTTTTGCAGCAGTTACTCTCTGGTGACAGCCATGGCTGAGGCTGCAAAAGAGAGTCCAGGGCTTTTCTGGAGTTTACCAACGGACCGAGAACAGCCTCACAGAAATGCCAGGGAAATAGGGAGGAAACAAGGTAACAAGGTGTTTGCCCTGCCCAAATGGGAGCCTGTCCACAACCAGACAGAGATGTTCCTGTTCAGATGTTGCTATCGAGTACTCAGTTGTGAAACTACTTTCAGGAACAAAGTTCTTGAGTCTGCTTCACCCTTTTCTTTCTTGTTTTTGTCTTGGCTTCCATTTCCTGTGTCATTGTTATAGCCCTTTACAATGAGCTGTCTACATTTCACTATGGACAAGCTGAACTTTGTCTGCCATATGTATAACGACATTTGCCAGAGCCCCCCGCAGCAGCATGGTGTGCGAAGCAGTTTTCTTCTGCTGTCTCCTGTCTGTGCTTACACAAACCCCACAGGGATACAGTTGTACAATCCTGTGCAGCAGGAATGAGGCCAGATCCCTGCTGCCTCTGATGCCCTGAGGAAGGGGTGGAAGACTATGGAGAATACAACAGGAGGCTGAAAATGCCGTGATTACAATCTGTTTCAGCTAACTAAATATACATTAACTTTTAGCCAAAATTTTGCTAAAACTGCTCAGTAAATACATATGCAGGATCCCCCAATGGGCTCAGTGTGTTTTTTCAGCTGAAGAAGACGTCCTTTCCCAGACACCATGAACACATCAGTATGGCTCAAAAGAACTGAAAATAGTGCTATTAGTGGAGCTGAGATCTGGAAGAGGATTTTGGGCCCGTCATTGCCAATGGGAGTGGAATATGGAGTTGTACACTGGTGCTCACAGAGCATAATTTGTACTCATTGATCCTCTTATGGCTTGGTGGGTGTCCTAGTGCCACTGAGCCACCTGTAGAAGGAAGCCGTGTTTCATCCTTGTGGCAGATAGATTTATTCTATTCTCTCAGACCCAGTTCTGGTTCTTCGTGTTATCAGGAAATGTTTGTGTTGTGCAGAGGGATTCATACAATGCAGTCTTATGGGAAATTCATGAATATTTTAAATTGTAAAGGAATTTTAAGAGTAAAAACAATGAAAATTGTGAGAGTTCCTCCTTCCTTGGGCCCTGGATGATTTAAATGTTGTTGCACTGTGCCTCCTAGAGATGCATCCAGCTGCACCAGTGCAGAGACACCAGATCTCCTGAATTCTTCTGTCACTTAATTTCGCAGTTACACCAAAAGCACAAAGGTTGTATGAAATGTCTCTTTCACTTTCCTTTCTTGCTCAGTGGCAGGTTTGCAGGCAGAACTTGAAAGCTGCTCTGATTTTCTCAGTCCAGTTTTACCAGTTGGCTGAAATGGAGATCAGAACCTCCGTTCCTTAGCTCTGCAGTGCTGAAGGTCAGTACATTTTTGGAAATAAGGGTTGTCTGCAATTCCTGATTCACACGAACGTTTGCTCAGTAGAGCTGGGTGCACCGTGCAGCTGTTAGCGCAGCTTTGTCTGCTCTTGAACTGCAGGGTGTGTTGGAAGCAAGCAGCTTATCACGGTGCGTGCCCTGCTGCCCAGCTCCATGGGGAGCCCTCGACCAAACAGCTGTGGGAGGCTAAAAGTATATCGCTCCCCAAAGTCCTTTCCAGGCATATATTTTCATTGTTCTTATAATTGGAAAGGATTTAAATGACAGTCCATGCTGGTGGCATAGTCACAGCTTTCCTATTCATTCTGTATTTACTACCTCCTTTAGGAACAGCAGCATTAAATTAAGAGGAATGTGCATCATTATTTTCCTCTGTGAGGAGGAGACTGAGAGCTCCTTTTCCATTGTTTTGGGCAGTAGGTTAATAATAATGGTACAAAGGATACAGGACTCCACAGATTCATTTAACTGAAGCCTTGTTCCATATATCTTCTGTATTTGCTTGAGCAGATGACCTGGAGGTTTTCAGTGTTAGATGTTAAAATAAACAACCAGCTACTGTGCTTTCTTTCCTACTGATAGCAGAATTTACCCAACTGTCTCTTTAACTACTGCAGAAATGAATGTAGAGGAGATTCTGTCGGCTCTTAAAGCCTTCACCAGAACTGCTGGCATTCGTGTCTGAGTCCTTTGGAGGTGCAGCTGTAGGCAGCGAGCCCAGTCTTTGTGACACTGCAAAGGCAGGTCTTGCTGGTGTCCAGGAGGTGCTCGCATCGTTTCTGTGCTGCTCACAGTTTGGGAATCTTCCTTAGGAAAAAGCTGCTGGCACTTCTGCTGCACTTCGGGGAACTGGAGTGAACTGGAAAGGACGCGGCAAGGACAGAAAAGCACTTTGGCCAACCAGCCATTTTCAGTGTTTCCATTGCCACCATCTGTCCTTGGAAGAGAGTCGCTTCTCTCCATGTGTGTCTTCAAATGTTCTGTTCCTCTCGGGGCTTTTTTTCTTTTTTCTTTCTTTCCTTTTAATCAAGTTCAGACCTCTTGTTTTCCCCAAAAGCTTTATTCTGTGTCTCAGTTTTCTGCTCCTCAGTATCCCCAGTGAATTCTGCCTTACAAAATCCGTGGACATAAATTGACCCATCATTAATGCAAAAATAAAGTAACAATGAAGGGCCACTCCCAGATCCCTTTTGGTCTTTGGTGTGGTCTGTCTCCAGACCATATCCCTGCTAGTGAGGGACTTGGGGCCTGTATGGGGCAGTGCTTAATGGCAGCACCACAGATCCAGTGGTGAGGTCATGGACTTCTCTTCACAGAAATCGGATCTGGAAATTGTCTTAGTAACACGTTTTATCCATTTCCTTGCCATTGTCTGATTCTTTCCTGCAGTACATTTGTTGGTGGTATGCCCAGTCTCTCATAAAATACCCACGCAAAAGCGCTTCCACCGATTCCCTTAGGGGTAATTCCCTATATTGATTCTCTCTCTTGAAGGTTTTTTCCCAGCCACTGAGCCTACCTTTTGCTCTTGCTGCATTTCGCTGTGGCCTTGCTTGCCTCCTGGAGTTCTCCTTGGTGTTTCAGTCAGTTCTTCCTCTGCTGAGCCTCGTGCCACTCAATCAGCTCTCCCAGTGCTGTGGCTGATCCAGACCCTGCAACCTCAGCTCCGTACCTGCACCCAAGGGCTTTCTGTCCCTGCTGCAAGTACCCTGTGCACGGTGCTTCCCTGATAAGAAGGCACCAAGATGACCGAGGATGCGTCACCACGTAGGGCAGCTCTCCCCAGCAGGCAGTTAACACCTTCTCAAGCAGATCCTTGTGCAGAGCAGGCATTTCTATGTCTGCATTGCTGTCTGCTGCGAAGCGCCACACGTGCCTTTATGCACTGAGCCGTTCTTGCTTTTTCTTTTCCATTTATTTCTGTGCATTTTTCCATCATACATTTAGATTACATTTTCTTTTTTTCCCCTCCAGCTCCCTTTATTTTGCTTTGTAAGCCCGAGGTTACACAGGGTTCTTTGCTTTTATTGCCTTCTGCCAAAACATTTGAATAAGGATCATCCACACGGTTTTTTAACACACTTACCAGTTGTTCAGAATTATGTAAGAAAAGTGGAGCCAAACTACAGGATCTTCCCAAAGGCGTCTGAATAAATGAATAAATGATGGCTGTGAGCTTTTCTGTCATGTAACCTGAATTTTGTATGCTCATGAAGAAGGAAATGAGATCCTCCCATTAGTCCAGCAAGGTGTGTTCTGAGCCTGGCTGTGGTTCTGCCATCACTTTAGAAAACAAATGATGAATGTATTTAACTCAGCAGCAAACCAGAGCATTGAGCTATTGAAATACTGCTGTGTCATACCTGGGATCACATAGCCGAGTCATCTCCGCTTCCCCTTTTGTTCATTTTACTAGTATGTTTTATTTCTGCTACATAAGATGCACCTTTCTGAATGAGCGCTAACAGTTGAGATTATCTGCCTGTCCTATGTGTGGCACATAGGAACCAAACTCTGCAAGGTGAGAATTCAGCTGTTGTAAAAGATCCTGCAAGGACAGAGGGTGACCGAGGCAGCTGGGTCTGTGGGAGCCCTGGGACAGAGTGTGGTGAGGATGCTCAGCACCTGAGAGCTTGTGCTCAACAGTTACACTCTGTAAGGGGGGTGTGGGTATGAGTGCTGGTGGGGGAGCAAGGTTTGTCCCTGATCCGTGCTGGGAACCTCCAAGCCTGGGCTGCTACGCAGGAAAGCTGCCCCCGGCTTGTTCTCACTGGGTTTGCACTCACAGGAGAGCTAATGCATGTTTGCTTGGTGAAAATGCTTTTTCTTTGGAAGGGAACACAAAGCCTATGTCATGTAAGTGACTTTGAAGTTCCCAGTTTGAAAAGAGTGATGCAAGTCCTTACTGTTTCTGTGCCAGACCATCAGAGCCCTCAGCATCCAGCACGGCCCATTGTTCTCCATGTGCTGCTGGCAGATGGGGCGCAGCAGTGAGCGCCGAGCAGGGGAAGGGGCTGCTCCCACCTGGAGGGGCTGGAAGGTCTCCACTACATTCCTGAACAAGTAACTGCAGCTTTCAATAGCGCCATCATTAAGTGCCGCTTTAAAACAGGAGCTACAAAGTCTCTTAGTGCTCATAAGCTTGTTTCTGTGGGTATTTTGCTAACAGTGTCCGTTTTTTGCTCACTGGGCACAGCGATAATCTAATGATGCTTTTGGAAACGCGTTAGATGTGCAATTATTCGCAAGCCTGGAAACAGTTTGTAGGAGTGATCTCGGGGTGAAATCCTTAAAGAAAAAAAGCCAATTGCATGCGGCATCCTCAGAGGCCAGAGAAATGAGTCGGTACAGTTTTTAGTAACAGTCTGTGAATGAGATCCAGAACAGTCCGCTCCTGGCTGGGGCCGTTGTGTTAACCGAAGGATTTCCAAGGAATGCTCCGGGAAGTCATTTCAGGATACGTGAAGCATCGCAGCCTGGAAAGGGGCTCCATGTATGTGGTTTGAGCAAGGGCAAAAAGCCTGGCTTCCCTGAGCTCATGCAGAATAGAACATGATGTTCTCTTTAGAGCAAGGCTGCTTGGAGAACAGCTGCTCTGCTTGCTGCAGTGCTTGGTGAGCGCTGCTGGGCTTCCAGAAAGAGACCGAGTTTTGTCTTGACTGTGGAGCTGTGCTCTGAGTGCACTCACTGTGTGCAGTCGTGTTCTTACAGCTGGCACTGCTGACCACATGCTCCCATTCCTTGCTGGATCCTTAGTTCGCTGGCTGCTTGTGCTGCCCTGTTGGTATCACAGGGTCCAGTAGAAGCACAGGCAGCAGAATAGACCTTTATGAATGATTATTTGATGTAGTCAATTCCAGTTAGCAACGAAAGAGAACCACTGTAGCAGTGATGCTTTTACACATGGCGGTCCCCTGGGAGCTCGTTTGCTGCTGGCTGCAGTTTCTGCTTCTCCTGACTTTTCTTTAATCTTATCCTTCTCTTTCTATTCCTTACCCCCTTATTAACATGACATTAAGTGGGTTCTTAGTCATGCTTTATTTAGCATAGTACTCTGCTACTATTTTGTTGGAGAGAATGGCTGTTTAGTGCAAACATTACCTTGAAGAATCGGAGTTATTTCATTTTGTGTTGCTGGCAGATGGGAGGGATTGCCCAGATATTGGTGTGATGGCAGCTGGATGGAGCTGTTCTGTGCTTTGCTGACGTAACCGAATTTAATCATGTGCAGCTTGCTAAGTGCTATCATGTGATAAAATACCATGGCAAAATTTGGCACCAACCATGAGAACCTCTTATTAGGCAGAATAATTGCAGTTACGTTTGCTCTGAATTACACTAGAAGTTAATTTAACACACCACTGCTCGCAGAACATGCAGGGTGACAGAAATAGTGCAGATGCCCACCGAGGTGTTCCTGAAACTGTGTGCACTCCTGGGCTTCCTTCCTTAACACTCCGAGAATTCACCGGGTTAAAAGAAAAGGCCACAGATCATCAAAATTAGAATAAACTGCTGGGAAATGTGTGTGGTTTTGTGTTGAATGCGGTCATTGAGTGTGTGCCTCCCTGCTCTGCCTGCATGCAGCATCACTGTGCTTTGTCACACTGTATTTATTAAGTGTGGGTGTAATTGTTTGGGGTTAGAAAACGGAGGCGAACGTGTGACATGTAAGAGAGGGACAAGTCCGCTAGAACTGGGAATCTGCTGTAGGGAGGGAGGTGATGAGCAGAGCTGGGGAGGAACTGCTGCATGTGAGGAAAACTGGGGGCTGCTAATTAGAGAGAAGGGCTGGATGGGTAGGTCCAGAAAATGCGATTTGAGACAAGGCGGGAGGCGAGTTATTCACTTTGGACCAGCAGGATCTAACACTTGTTAGCAATCCAAAGGCTAAAGAGCAGTGAGCTGTTTTTCCTGTATGTTTTGAACAGAAATAATGGAAGACTGGAATTCATCCCTTGTGAGTTGTCAGGTCTCCAATTTGGAAAGGTTTTAAGAGTGGATCAGACAAATATTGTTGAAAATGGAGGAACTACAGTTGATTCTGCCTTAAAGCCTAAGGGCGAGACTGGATGAGCTCTGAGGGGCCGGTCCAGCTCTGCACTCTGATTCCCTTCTACAGCAAAACATCTTCATAGTGTTCATTACTGTCATCACAAATGCAGCTGACCGAGGATGGATCATTGCAGCAGTGCTGCCAGGCAAATTGAGTGACATTTTGTATACTAAGTATGAACACACTGCCAGGAGTTTTCTGATCTTTTCCAGCATGCGAAGTTAAAGAAGTTGGAGTAAATAACAATATCTGCATAGTTAGACATGGATTAATCAGCATTTGAGATGGTCAGGGGTGGCAGAGGGGGTCCTGTGCATGCAGCCATCTGCAGAATACTGGAGCTCCCCGGGGTGTTGCATTGTGCAATAGCTGATGCTCATGTCTTACCTTCAGGAGCGCTGGACAGAAAACATGTGGAGGGTGAAAGGCAAAACATAAACACTGAGCAGGAAAGATGTAGTAAAGCTGGCCCAGACACAGCATGACCTGACTGCGAGATCCAGACAGCGAGGATTGCATTGTTCAAACAGGAAATCAGAGGAATGTTTCCCTAGTGCCTGTCCTTCAAAGCTGAGAAGTGCTATCAGCTAATTGTTATACTGTGCTGGAGCTGGGGGATAATGAGGAGAGATCTGCCCTCTGGCTGCTGTGTAGCCATTCCCATGGGGAGAACCACACAGGGCCTTCCCTCGGAGGACCTTCACCAACAAGGACCTGAGCTGAATCATTCCTGTGGGCTCTGGAAGCTTGAAAGAGGCAACCAGTGGTTCAACCCTGAGGAAAGGAGCTTTATCTACCAGCTGGGCTGATGAATCTCTTCATCAAAGCCAGATCTGTGATTGGGAAGCGAACAAATACACAATAATAGATGCCCTAATGAAACTGTACTTGTCACGTGCAATAGTCTTTGTTTTCCTTGTGGCCAAGCAGGGTCTAACAGTGGTGTTCTTCATGGGGTAAGGGCCGGCTTATGGTTCCTTGTCTGAGTTGGGTGGGTTTCTGTGTCATGGTGATGGACTCCTGCAAAGTGTGTTATTCTCCTCTGACTGCATCTTTGTATTGCTAGTGTAATGAACGTCAGTGAGGAAGCCAAGAGCAATAATTACCCTGTACCTACAGCTTTCATTTGCATTGTACTGAAGAGGACGTGTCTGCTTCATCCACCTGTATCTAATTAGCTGCATCTTGAGTGGGGTTTGCTGCTGCAGCACAATGTGTAGCCGTGCTTCTGCCCACAGGGTGCCTCGCTGTTTGCTGCTGAGGAAGATGGAGTCTCCTTCAGACAAGCTGTGTTTTAAGCAGGAGGAGCAGTGAGGAGCCAGGCTCCATCATGTGGTAGCATTTCTAACCAACTCAAAAGTGCTTCTGAGAATAACTGCCCTACTTGGCACGTCTTCGCAGCATTTCTTCTGGCAGATTAGCTGTTTGAAGGGCAGATACTGAAAGTCAAATTCTTGGCACACTCCTACATGAAGTTTTAACCTCGTTGTGTTTCTCATGCAGGAATTTCTTCGTTCTTAAACCTGGAGCCACTCGCTCAAACCCCTGAGTCAGAAATAGGTCAGGATATTGCTAGTAGGGAAGTCGTGTTTGATTTAATTCAGTGATGGCAGAAGGAAGGAGCAGGAAGTTGTTTGTGCTGTAGGTTGGGGCAGAAGTGTTTCATGTCCTGCAATCCCTGAGCGCTGCCGTCCTGGTTCAGCAGGTAGTTACTGCTGTTCCTGGTGAAATGCAGCTGATGAAATGCACAGCTTGGCTTCGTGTGCACAGGGAGCCCTGCTGAGGAAGCGGGAACTCCTGCAGCATGAGTAACTGATTAGTACCGGATTGCAAGAGCTCGTAAAATGATTTGGAGCTGGTTGAAGAAGTAAGAAATAAAATAAGAAACTGAAATGAATCGCAGATGTGCGCTGTGGATTTTAAACTGGGAATCCTAAAACCACTTGCCTAAGTTGAACCACATTAAGGGCTTGAGAAACACCAGGTCCATGGGAATCCTGCGCTCGTTGGCACTGTGTCCAGAAGCCTCTGTTTTTCAGGCTAGACACCACATTTTCAGCTAGAGACTATTTGGGTTCCAAGCAGATTTTTTTCATTTTGTTTTAAGCTACATTAAAATAATAATAATGATAATAATAATAATAATAGAGCATTCAGCAGCCAGGAGAGTATTTGGCTTTTGTTTCTGTACCAGCTGGTTTCATTCTCGGAAACTCGCTTTAGCTCCTGGTGTGTTTCTTCCACCCGTATCTGTCGGATCGCAGGAGCAGATGATGCTCAGTGCGCCTCGGTGCGGGCGGCCCGTGGGAAGCAGGATGGGAGCAGCTCACCCTGCATTCCTAGAAAGAAGGAGCTGTGTATGAAGGTCGCTGCACGAGGAGCTCCTGTGGCCGGGAAGTCGGCTCCATCCCCACGGCTCCATCCTCCTGCTGTTCCCTCCTCCTGCTGCTGCTCACGGCGCTGGGATGCTTTGGTTGGTTTGTTTGGCTTAAGAACGGAAAAGCAGAAGGTTGTTCTGGAGTATGTCGCATGTGGCCTTGGCCGTGTCAACCCGCGTCCCCTCTGAGCTCACTGACGTTCCAGTCTCTGCTCTTTCATCTCAGCCCCCTCTGCAATGTCAGAGCACGCGGTGCTTTACGTGGCTGTGATTCTCATTGCACTGACAGTGCTCGTGTGCTTCGCTCCCTGCAGGGCAGGTCCGCCCTGGGCCGGCAGCGCACTGAGGAGCTGGGGCTGTTGGCTGCAGGGGAGCTGGATGGGTTTTCCTGCTGAAGAATTATTTTCTCCAGACATTTCTTTTTCTGCGCACTTAATTTATGGTGTGGTGTGGTAAAAACATCACTTACATTTCGAATACAAGTAGCCTGAAATGAGGAAATGCCGGAGTTAAGGATGCCTGCGCAACACCAACCTACCGCAATGTGGGTGTGAATTATGACAGTCTTTAATTACATGACCACATACTGACTTTTTTTTTTCCCAGAGAACTGCTGCTTTTCACTGTACTGAGCAGGGATGTGCTGCAGAGCACACAGTTAAGCATGTGCTTGTCTGCCATGTGCCCACAGCTGGAGGGACAGCCATGCAGCCATGCAGCCATGCAGGACGAGCTGCATTCCTACAGAGCACCAGCTGCTATTTTTGTTTCTTCCATAGAGGTCTTGCACAGAAGCAGATACACGGGAGCTGAGGACACTGAAAACAATTGTTCAGACTATCTTTTAGATTTAAGGCTGCTACAACTGTTGCAAAAACTCCATTAGCTGCTGCAAGAACTGATTTCCTTATTGGTGTTGGTTTTTCATTCCTGTTGGGTTTGGGATGGTCCATCTCCCAGCAGGGTAAGAACACGGATGGTTCCCCAATACCTTTCCAGCATGTCCGCTGCATTCTGTTGTCCTTCATCCCAGAAATCCCTGTGCTCTGCAGTGAATCCTGCAGGGCTGGGAGGCAGGAGGAGCTCTGTTGTGAACAGCGGATCGTTGTAATCGTGTCATTTCAGTTTCTCCTCTATCCCAAACATGTTCTTACTGAGGCTTGGGCAGCTGGGGGAAAAAATGAGGAGCAATTTACTTTCAACTTTTGTCTTATTAAGCCCAATTATTGTTTTAATTACCCACTGTTATTGTTTGTGACCTTCCACTAGGGCTGTTCAGTGCGAGCTTAGAAAGATTCCTGCTTTCATGTGAGGAGGGTGTGACTGCGAGGAAGCGTTTTCCAGCTGGGTGGAACATCTTATCTTTCTTGTGCTTTCTGTGGGACGTTCCACGTCAGTGGATTTTGAATTGTTTATCAGAGAGTATTTTGTATTTGGGAGATTGGACCCCACACTCCCCTAAAGGCACCAGGTGATTGTTTTGCCGGGGGGGAAATGCTGGCAGAAGGACACTGTTAGTGCCCTGTCCTTTAGTACAGGAAGAGGAGGGAGGGCAAAGCCACACTGTGCAGAGGAGCTGCCCTCTGCAATCCACATCTTTAACACTTGGGTTGTGCAACGCAGCCATGAGGCAGGAACTGAATGCCCTCCAATGAATAAAGCATGAAAACTGTCCCTGTGTAATTTGTAGCTGGTGTTTTTCTGTTTTGTGCCTCGAGGAGTTAAATTCCCGTGTGATGGAGTCAAGGTTTTGATGTAACATTGGAAAGTGAGCGCTGCCAAATTGGAGTCCATGGCTTTTGCAATTGGCGGCTCTACTGCGTTATCCATAACAAATGGACGGCTCAAATGTTTTGTGTTTATAGAACTAATTTCCTAATTTAAATGCCAATTTAAGAGCTCTGGTTTAATGTTTCTTCTCTTGGTGACCGTATTGTATTGAGGGATTGAGTTTCAGATCAGAGCCTTCCTACATGTTGTTACACAGTAGGTTCTAAGAGTACTGTGCTATCTGAACTATTCCAAGTGTGAAGGAAGGCAATGTAAAGCACTGTTGGTTGCACACAAATTATGTGGAATACGCTGGAGATCAGAACATGTTCACTCTGACTCAGTCTAATGCTAATTCCTACTGTGTGTGTTCTTAAAGTTGTCTGACATCCTGGGCTGGATTTGCAGCTCTTTCTACAAGGAGAGCTATATAGGTGGGTATTTTTAATGTTCTGTGCACCTGAATTTGCATTTAGTTTGTCAGTTCTAAGTACTTATCAGTCTTTAACCCAATTACAGTCTTATGCTTTACGTCCATGCAGTGCATCTCAGTGACTGTGTGGAGCAGGAAGAAGGGAAATCACCAAAGGGGTGGCCCAAGATCTCATTGCAGTTACCAGACACACGGGTTGGATGCGTGTTGTGCAGTGTCAAGTAAAACATACGAATGTATATTAGGAAAAAAATTAGTTACCTGATGGAAGTGAAGACTTTTGAAGTTGTAAACTATAGAAACCAGTGTCTCATTTTAGAACATGCACATTTGGGAACAAGTTTGTGTTCCGGCTTCTTAAAACCATCACCTCTTGTTTTAATCAGTAACGCTCCTGTTGCAAACACACTGAACCTCCTGAGGGGAAAACAAGTGAATCATGTCCCACTTTTCATTAGACTCTTATTAGTTTTGCAGTTCTGAGGTATAAGGTAAGCAAAAGCAGCAGTTCCCAAAGCAGAGGGCTGTGCAGGTTCCTGCTAATGGCTGTCTGGCTCCCCATGCTTTATGTCGGTCAGAGGCTGGAACTGGGCAGGGTACCATGAGCTTTTCAGCCCTGTCTGGTTAGTAATGATAGCAGCAGGTGAGTCCTCCTGTTAGTGTAGCTGTTTGTCAGTGCTTTCTGGTTTGCACGGATTTGGAGGGGTGGGAAATGTGCACTCACTGTATTGCAGCACGTTTCACTTGGCCTGAGGAAGATGCATTTTTCAAGAACTTTTGCTGTGATTGTGAAAAACATTTTTTAAAAGAAAGCTTAATTAGAAGTTCTGCTCTCGGATGTGTTTTGCAATGCGGCAATTTTAATTTTAGTGAAATATGGCCATTGTGAAACTGCAGAGATCTGAAAATGGGCACAAAAAGAAAGGAAACTTAAAATGCATTCCCTTCACACACAGCTTATGCAACCTTATGGTAAACCAGACAGTGGCAAAAGCAGGGCGGAGCGGTTCGTGGCTTTGGGCTCAAATAAAACTGTGGGGAGCAAAGATGGAGAGTGTGTTTGGCTCTGAGCTGCACGGCCAGCAGCATGGGGAGCTGCACTGATTGATTTCTGCCCAGAGCTGACTGTGATGCTCCGCTCCTTCCCATCCTCTGTTTCCTGGGATCAGAAGATCCCTTCCTCCAGCCAGGGGGTCTCGGGGCTGGCAGGAAATGCTCCCCTTGCACTGATGCTGTGCTGTGTTCTGCCTGTCAGCTGTGGGGGGATCCAGCTATGAAAATACCTTTTGTTGGCGGCTGCTCATTTATGCACATGCAGGTCCCACACGGGCTGCAATGAGCTGGGCAGGGTTTTCATTCCTGAGGCCTTCAGGACAAAGCTGGGTTGGTTTTCTGTTTGTGGTTGTGGCTGCTTGAACATGCAGCTTTTATTATAAATAGAGCAGATAGCGTACAGCAGTTCAAGGGGAGGAACATGTCTCTAACTGAACCGAATTCTATGGAAAACCAATTCTTCTCTTCAGCATTAGAACAACAAGCCCATTGCTTTGCACAGTGCAATTTCAAACAGAGGTACCATCCCTACAGAAACAAACGGATGGGGCCCGACCAGACTGAATAGCTGGGATTGGAGGGAGCATGCAAGTCCGTTCAAAATCTGTTGTAATTTGACGTGTGCTTTGATTCCCTGCCAGCCCGAAAATGTAGGTCAGGAAAAACAGGTACTTGTTCCTATGCCGGTGTGATGGCTGCGGTGCAGCTGGCAGAAGCTCTTTGTTAAGAAAGATTTGCATGGATCCATGGATACATCGTTACACTCAGAGGAGGAAATCAGTATCTCGTTTAGTTTTGTTTGTTTTCCAGAAGGGCTCCATTCTTTCCTCAGTGTGCGGGTGGAAATCCGAGTGCTCAGAGGAAGAGAAAGCGGAGTGCTGGGCACTGTGCAGTGCCTGACAGTTCTGCATGACAAAGCATTGGGGCTCTTGCTCGTGTCCGATAACGGACAGCCAGCAGCTTCTGCGGCCATCAGTGTGCAGATGTATGAGGAGCCTGATGCCATCTGATAACAGCTGCATCGCTTGCAAGCTCTGTCTGCCTGGGTGCTGAAGTCAAAAGGGGCTGCTGGAAATGCTCTCGGTTCAGCATCTTTTGCAGATTGCGGATCGATGCGGTTGTAATTGTCAATTCTATCCAGGAATGGCTTCTGCCTCCCCGCTGATTGTTCGCTCGGCCCTTCAGAGGCTCAGGGACTCGTCACATTGGTTGTGGCTGCGTGCGAGGCGTCACTGTGCGCAGCGTGGCTTGGGATGCTGCGTGCAGGGTGACAGATGAGCGGAGCTTCCCGGCAGCGCATCCCCAGCGGGGGGAGAAAAGGGAGAAAGGCAGATCATCCCATTGTGTTAATGGGGCATCGGCTGCACGGACAATGACTGTCCTCCTTGACGAGAGGACTGTTTAATTGGTTAAGGGTTTGATAAAGAGATGACTGAGCATGCAGCGCTCTGAAGGCATCTGCCTGTTCAGTACAGCAGGCACGTCCTCCCAGCTCACCCAGTGCCCTTCCTCCTGGGGGAGCCCTGGGGGTCTCCAGGAGCTCTGTTCCAAATCTCAGAGCTGTGAGCATATCAGATGGAGTTTGTGCTATCTGAGAAACAAATGTCTGCTCAGGGTGACAATTGGGGAGGCTGTGCTGAGTGTCAGCGTCCTTCCTCCTCTGGGCCTGGAGAAACAATGCATCCGTGTTGCAGAGGGGCAAAGCCACAACAAAGCTGCAAACACCAATAGAAGTGTAGGTAAGGCACGCTGCAGGCTCGCACTGTGCTTGTTTTCTCAGTGCTCCTGTCTCAAAATGGCTGGGCTGCAAGTGGGCCCCAGCCCTCAGTGCACGAGCTCTCACGGCGTTTCTGAGGCTTAATTAATATGCGTGGACATGGATGCAGCCTGGTGCTTAGAGGAGCCTTTCTGGAGGCAGGCACTGCTTTGCTCCCAGGGACCCCTCAGTGCTTGATGCTGAGCACAGCAGCACACACAGCAGAGCACTCACAGAACTTTGTGCAGCCCAGGGCTGGTGCCTCACGCTACTTTTCCACTGAGGAGGAGACCAAGAGCAGTTTTTCTCTGAGCTGATGCATGATTGACAGCCCCCCGTCCACTTCTGAAGCAGTCAGGAGAAATAGTTACATAGCATCACGACCAATTTCACAGTGTGGGAGGCCACTGGGTGGATTGGTGAAGGAAGAGGAGATATTTGGGACCATCCATTAAAACTTCCAAGCAAGCTGTAAGAGCATGTTGTAAAGGGATGCAGTGTGGGCAGTTTAAAGGCAAGCAGATGTGGCACAGCAGCATCTGCACACTTGCAGAGTGGAGAGCTTTGCAGGCGAGCTGTGCAGGGTGGGATCTCTCCTGTGGTTATTTTGATCAAGTGTGGACTTGTGCTTACACAAAGCTTCACAAGACACACTTCATGGCAAAGCAGGGTAGTCACACTTGCTTGAAGTAGGTAACTTGCTGCCCTGTGAACAAGTGAATTCGATTCTATCAGCCCCGAGCAGACATCTCATGTAGAAATGAAAAGGGAAAGAATCCTGATCTTTCCAGCGGTTGCCCACAGCTTTGGTATTTAACTTTGAGTTTGCTGCCAGTTGTTCAGACGCCAAATCATTTGGCAGACATAAATCAGATATTCCTGCCTGTGCCTAAAGGAGAATAATATGTTGGTTCTGACGTTTTTATTGTTTTATGAGTTGATTCGTCATTACATAAAGGTCTTTCAAAAGGTGGTTAAAACTATGCATAAACTGTAGTACTTGGTGAAAAATTAGACCGTCATTATTGCAACTGTAAGTACAGCTAATAAATCATACTGAGAAAAGCACATGCCTTTCAGGTTAATGATGCTGTGTATGGATATCTGACAACCCCAGACCTGGCTAAGACGACATTTGGCTGTGACCACGTGCAGCGTTGAGCACAGCACTGTTGGGTCTGAGCCTTTAAGCTGAGTGCTCTGCTTCTCCTAAACCTGTGAGATCCATTTGCTGAGTGGTGAGAACAGTCGAGGAGGGAAGATGCAGAGCTGCAGATGGTTGGGATCTGAAGGATTTGCTCATGACAGCGATAACAGAGGAAATGTTAATTTGAGAGGAAATCCTTGGATTATTGTGGTGTTTAGACCTGGTCTGGAGTGAATATTATCAAAAAGAAATCAGCATGGCATAGCTTAAGCTCCTCTGAATTGAACAGAAAGGGAGATTAGCAAAGGAAGCAGATCAAGATGGAGAAAATGTACTGGATTGGTGAGATTACTCATTCATCCAGTAAAGTCTTATGTGTGTAGTGTTGTGTCTGTAGCTACAGCCATCAGGGCAGAGCCCCCAGGAGAAGGAAAGCTTCAAAAACAAACCTTCCCTAAAGGACCCCATTCCTCCAATTGCATCCGTTCTGTCTGGAAGTTTGCTTGAGCATCCGTGAGTTGGGAAGTGATGATTTCTACCGCGAGCTTAACCAATGTGTGCTTCCAAATCTACGCTGTGCAGATATGGCTGACTTCTCTCTTGTGTGGTCCTTTGGGACTGACCCCCAAAATGAAGCATTCAGCAGAAGGTAAAAGTTCAGATCGTGCTCCTGCGTGCATTGATGATCCATATTAGCGTTCTGACTCATGTCTGCTGGCCAAACAGCTGCAACGATTTAGGACATGACTGTCCCCCACTGTTTATTAGTGCAGCAGAAGGAACGTGTCCTCGTATCTCAGTTTCTCTAGCTCAGAGCACAGCAGTTTCGCACAAATACTTTCACCCACTGCTTACATCAATGTGCCAAAGCGGAAAGCAAAGCAGAGCCATGTGCTGCGCAGGCTCGGGCCAGCTGTGCTCCCAGGCAGCCTCTGCTGGCAGGGAAGGTGGGCTCCCAGCTGCCACAGCCCCTCGGTCAGAGCCTGCTGGGAATGTTGGACTCAGGAGGATGGTTCCTGTGTTATCAGAGATAACAGATCGGTTTGTGCAGGATAGTGAGGCTTCCTCTGCAGTCCAGGAGAAAACATTCACGTGCTGTCACAGAGTGCTGGACAGATGTTGATAGTGCTGGCTTCATTGCTTAATCGTGGTGCCGAAACTTGAAATCAAACTGCTGGGAAGCAGACAAAGAGCCTGAAGAAGTCAAAATGAAACTGCTCCAGCTCTGTTTTGGGAAGCGGTGAAGTCACGTATTGAGTCTGCAGAGCTATTCTGGTTGTGCTGTTAGCATGAGGTGGTTCTGATTGGAAATAAGACAGTACAGGAAGATTACAGAGGGGGGAAGGGTGGGAGGGAGCACTGAGTTACTGAATTGTAAATATTTACAGTATTTTACACTGTGCCTTCTAGTAAGGAGGAGTTACATGTTCCTACTGCAGCCATTGACATTACTGAGTCCCGTGGCTTTGCAAAGCTTCTTCTCCACACTGTGTCTGATGCAGTCATTGTCGGTTGCGTTCAGCAGCTTGGAATGATGAAATTGTGCCACCTTCATGTTCTTCTATCTCCTGAAAACTTTTCATTTCAGCTTCATTCTGGTTAGAAATTCTGCATTGCATTTTTCCCCAGTTTGTGTAGGTTTTAAAGGTGTTTGTTAAGAAGCGCAGTGCTGTGCTGGGTAGGGCTGGTACCACCGCCAAGTCCTTGGAAGAGCAGTTAGAAAATACCATCATAAATGTCTGGTTAGCCTGGAAAGCTGCGCTCTGCTTCACCAGCATGAGCAGACTGGAAGCAGAGCTTGTTCTTTGGGCCTTTTCTTCATGTGAATACAGAAAAATCAAGCAGCAGAAAAATGCAGATAAGACTGAGGCTGAAAATCAGCCTCTCGAGTGAACACCTCTCAGCAGGCTGGGTTTCTATTTCACTGCTGTCCTTACACAGAATATTCTCTGTTCTTTGTGCTCGTTGTTCAGCTGGAATCTTGATGTGGTCAGGGTGCATCAAGCTGGCAGCGTAGCGAAGCTTCATTCCACTGTCAGTCTGGGTGCTGCCAATCCCACTGATGCCAGAGTTCAACCCACGTGCTTTGGGTTTTTCCCTTGTTGTCTTCCAAACTAGTGCTGGAGTTTAGGCCATGTTCCTGATATCTGCCTTTTGGTGGATGGCATTGGTGGGTGGAGAGGATGAGAAATACAAATGGTTTTAGGTAACACATACAACAGTAGGGTGGCTTTTGTTATGCTGCGAGCTCAGCAATCAGCAAACCAAGATAAGGAGGTAACCTGTGATCAGCATTGTCTTGCAGGAATATCTGAATGAACAAATAGGAGATAAGGAATTTTACGTCTCAAGATGCTCTTCTAGAGGAGCTGAGGATGTGGCCGTTCCAGCGTGGAGCTCGTGTGCTCGCTGCTGCGCTGAGCAGCTCGGCGGTGCTTTGCCAGCAGAGGGTGCCCGAGTCCAGCACACAGAGCCGCAGTGCGGCACCTCGCCGGGCAGTGCCGGCATCCATCGTGGTACCGCGCTGCGGAATGAGCTGCCTCGGGCTGCAGGTTGAGCACCGCAGCCCTGCCCTGCCATGCAGCGGTTCGTCGGGTTGTGCTGCTTGTTTACAGCGTGACATTTCCAGAGCCCGTCCAACACTCCAAGGCAGCGTGCTCTGCAGGGCAGCTGGCAGCAGATTTCTTCCTCTCGGTGCAGTTCAATTCTAGGAGGACACGTAACAAACTGCCCCGCAGGTGATTTTGGAGGCTGCAGGAATTGTTAAGAATCACGTATTTACTTTGTCATCAATAGTCCTGAGTGTTCAGATCTACGGGAATAAAGGACAGGCGTTATTCTCACCACATGCTCTGATAGGGAAATGCCTGGGCACGGATCTGCGTGGGGCAGGCGGCAGCAGGACCCTGTGTGGGTGATGAGTGCCTGGGCTCCTTCCTGTGACTCACACATGCCTTGGGAGTCACCGTGTACCTCAAGTGGGAGAGTCTGGAGGCAGAAGGCACTGAAGCATCACATTTAAAGGTCTTCTGTGCTTTCAGGAACTCAAATTTCAGCTGTGATTTTTTATTATTATTATTTTTCCCTTTCCTTTGCAAAGGATGCTTCATATCACTGCAGGAAGTGCTGTTGGGTTATCTCTGCCCACCCCCGCTATCTCCTGGCTGTAATCTCAGAATCACAGATCGGCTTAGGTTGAAGGGCCCTCACAGCCCCCAGCCCCATCCCTGCCCTGGGCTGGCTGCCCCCCAGCTCAGGCTGCCCAGGGCCCATCCACAGCCTGGGGCACCTCCAGGGATGGGCACCCACAGCTCTGGGCAGCAGCACCAGGGCCTCACCAGATTGAATTTGTGACCAATAGAAGCTGGAAACCCAAGTCTGGCTGCAGGACTGCTGGGCTGGATTTAGTACAGGATCCAGTGTCTGTAAAAGCCAGTTAAAGACCCCGATGGACTTAGGCTAAGGCTTTCAGCAGGGCTTCTGGGGCTGCCCTTACCCATACTCCTGATTCTAGATTCTAGATGCTGGTGCCTTTGGCTGTGTGCGCTTGTACATTGCATAACAATAAAGCAATAAAAGCCAGGTTGCAAGAATGTGAAGTAGACTTAGCAATCCCAGCATGGAGAATACAAATAAACATCACTTCCTGGTCGCTGTCCTCTTTGTTTCTAACACTTTCAGTTACTCTCACTTCACACTTTCGCATTGTTTTCCATAGCCAGGCGGAACTGAATCCTCCTGCTTGCTTTGGTGAGGCTTCAAATTCTTCAGAATCCTGGAGCTTGAACTTGCTGTATCAGGGCGCTGTGCACTGTGACAGACTGCAGACAAAACACAACCCTTCTGTTTTCTAAGAGGCTGATGGGGAAAGCTGTGCTTAGGTTAAAATATATGTGCTCCACTTCTGCTATCTCCTTCCACCGTACATTTACTTTTGGCTGAAAACCTTACAGAAAGGGAAGGCCCTTTGCTGTTACAAGTTAATTCTGACCCTAAGATCACACTGTACAGCTGCTTGCACTTAGCAGCTTAGTGTGTAATGCTACAGAAAGAGACCTTCACAGCGGCTGGTAACCTTTGGATTTCCCCCCTCAGAGTGACATGTACGTAACGCTCAAAGTGGGATGGATGTTTGTGAAGTTACGTGTCACCTTTTGAAGAGCAGGGGGCTGTTACTCTGAGGACATCTGGACTCACTGCTTGCTCTGTGCAATGTCCTGCTGGATGGTGCCTTCCTCACACTGCTGCTAACAACAAAAACCAAAGTGCTGATGTACCTTTAGCCTGTTGTACAGTGACTTAAATCACTTGTTGTTATTCCTGGTACATGTGTATTTTTCTAAGCACTTGTGTTCCACCAGCACACTCAGAGTGAGGACTCTCAAGGGGGAATTTCCTTCCTGATAAACAATTCTGCAGTGTGATTCAGCAGGAAGGATGTTGTGGTTAAGGCACTGGATTGGGATTTGGGAGACATGGGTTCTGTTCCCAACTCAACCACAGTCAAGATGTGATGAGTGGAAGGGCAAGCAAACAAAGAGGAGGAGCTGTTTGACTGTGGCAAAAACATGCATTCATGTTCACAGTCCCCTTTGGAGGTCATTGAGGTCTGCTTTTCGCTTGTCTCAATCAAGTAAACAGTGATAAAGGCTCCTGTTGGTGCAACTGAAAACTGAAATCCAATCTTGCACTATTCCAGGAACCAGATGTAGTTTTAACTCTATGTAATTACTTCCATGAGGTTTCACATGCCGGTGTTCACTGTTTTTTAGTTGACTTTACCAATTTCCTTCTCGCTTCATTCAGCTCCAGGCAGGATGCTATGATTTCTATGAGAAGCCATGTACTCACATAGTTTGTCCACTACCTTGATTACATACAGAGGCTATGCACCATACACGTGATATTTCCTCCACCACATGGCACTGAGTCCCTACACTTTGATCATAACACTGCCTTCTTCTTTTCAGAAGCAAGAACTTGGGCCACCAACTCCGAGCTGTAGGCCATTCATCTCAGCATCCTAATTCGGTGACAGCTGTGGGAGGATGAGTCAAGAGGGCAACTCAAGTGATCGTCCTGCTGGTGAGTTCGGTGCTTCTCTCGACATTTACCTGTCCTTTTGTCATTCAGCATCATTTATTTCCCATTTATTTTGCTTGCTGCTATTGGAGGAGAATGCTGAGTCACAAGTAGAGCAAAAGCTTTCAATATAGTGCCACACTGCATGCCACGAAGGTGATCAGGTCATTGAGGTTTTGTGCTCAGGTGGATATCAGTGTTCTTGGACTCGTATTCCAGGTTGACAATGTTTATAAC
Organism: Coturnix japonica; assembly: GCF_054131305.1. NCBI lineage: Eukaryota > Metazoa > Chordata > Aves > Galliformes > Phasianidae > Coturnix > Coturnix japonica. The sequence goes on from NC_140683.1 coordinate 10,954,660, forward strand.
AATTGCTTCAGTAACTTCCCATGAGTTCAGAAGTATGTACCATTTTATACAGCTCACTCAGATTTTATCTAGATCAGATTTTATCTATAATTTGGGTTTCTCATGAATTGCTTTATAAAGTAAGACCCGGGGAAGATGCACACTCATGCTGTTGTCATGTCCCACAAAGGTTTGGTGTTGGGGCCCTTGGTGCAGAGACTGCACGGGCAGGAATTCATTATTACTCTGGTTCAGTCCTGCCAAAAATTCCCTCTCATCTTCCATCCCCATCTTTGGTCACTGGAATTCAGTGTCATCTGGTTCTTCTGGCAGTTTCTGCAAAGGAGAGCCGCCTGGGTAAGGCAGAAGCTGTTCCTGCCAGCCTTCCAGGCTCAGCTGTGTGCTTTTTTGGATGTGTGGAGGGGCATTCATGTTTCTGACGTGAGGGCTATTTTTTGACAGTTTCCATTGTTCCCCATTCTTTGTTAATGGGTGAGGTCTTTTTGTCTGATTCCTTTTTCAGAGTAGAGGCTGTTATGGGAGCTGTCTGCTCACAAGTGTGGGGGCCTTTTTCTTTCTTTCTTTCTTTCTTTCTTAGCCAAGAGGGTTTCTTCCTCCTCCTTTTTTTAGACTTGCCCAAGCAAACCCACCCAGACTGTATCTACCTGGAGGGATTGTTAGAATATCCCCTTGCAGGTACAGCAAGGAGAGCCGTCCTCTTGGTTGCCACCCTTCTGCCATTCTGTTTTGCTGTCACTATCCATATGTGTGTAGGCAGAGCACACTGTTGAGTTTGGGATGCTGAACACTAAAGATCTTGTCTGTAGAACTGAATCTGAGAATTCAAGGGTGAAAATATTTTGAACAATTCTTTTGGTAGCTTGGAAGACAAGGGGATCTTTCATGGTTCCTTTCTGCACTTGGCCATGGGGGTCAGAAGAGAATCTCTCTTCTTTTGAACTCTGCCTGTGCTTTTAGTGCTGTGAACAGATGTGGATTGCACATCAGGATGCCACGCACATCCATGACTCATCCGCAGAAGGACTCAAGGCAGGGTCTTTGGAAAAAGGCCTTCTGTGGGTGACTCCATAACACAGACCTTCCTGGGCGCTCATGGAAGAGGTGTGGGTCATCCGGTCAGAATATTCATAGATTGTTTATTGCAACATTATTCTGATAGAAACAGGCACTAGGATGAAGCTGTCAGTGAGCACACACCGCCAGCCTGATACTTGAGTGTGTTTTACGCCTTCTGTAGTGCTCAGTACCTGTCAGATTGCAGTCCAAGTTCTGGGTTCCACAGGTCTGATCCACTGACGATTTGTATCTTGGCTGAAGATGGGGATCTTCACATTTGGGTCTGTGTGCTCAGCTCCCAGCACCAGGCTTCTGTAGCCACCTACTTTTTCCATTGTCAATTCATTTCATTATCTAAGCCTTGCTAGCAATGTAGCTATAGTTAGAGAGGAAGGATATTATAATCTTGTGAAAGATTAAAATATTTTTACTGTAATCCAGCTGGAAGGGTAGCACTTTTCTCAGGGTAGGAGACAGCCAAGGCTTTTCCCATTCTGTCCTCCCCTTGTATGCAGGAAGGAAGTGCTGGCAAGGGCCTCCCCAGCTTCCTGTCGACTTCAGAGCACATTTCCAGACACAACCTTCTCCGCCATCCATCACCCAGCCCAGCCAAACAATCACAGCAGTACAGGGCGAAAAACACACATCTCACATAAACATTTTGGAGGCAACCTGAGTGCAAAGCGCTGCAATTCATGTGCAGCCCGGGTTGATCTGTGGAGCTTTGTCTGTCATCAGGCTGCTGGGGATTTTCTTCCCTTCCTTTCCTGGTGAAGCATCACAATAATCAAAATTCTCCTTTAGAATAAGATTAACAAAGGAAAAGAAAAAAAGGGCTGATGTTTGATAAAGAAGCTGCTGGGTTGGCAGACTGAAGCCTGAAGCCAAGGAGGTGAGCAGGGATGCTCCCTGTCCCACAACACCCCGGGTGATGTGTCTGGCCGCAGGGGAAGGAAGTGAGTGTTGTCTGGCATTATGGGGGCAGAGGTTTCTGTCAGTCTAGAGGGTAGGGCAGTGATGAGGCAAAGTTAGTCTGAGATGCTTTGCAGGAGGAAATAAATAAGGCGGAAGCCTCACCTTTAAATGAATCACCTCATCTGAACACAGCTCCTTGCCTGTCTCCAGCAAAGGGTTCTGAACTGAATCTTGGTGATTCGTGATTGGGAAGCAAAGTTCCAACATTTGAGGTTCAGTTTTCCCTATACATCTGAATGATGTACGTGTAAGGCTGAACACCTGGGTTATTCTTTCTAAAGGTGGGCAGGCACATGGTCAGAGCTCTGGCTGTATTACCACGTACCCTGCATCTTCCTACTGATGTTTTCCAACCCATCCAGTTGCTCTTTGGTGCAAAGTGCTCCAGAACTCCCATCCCAGCGTTGGTATCCAACAGCAAAGTGTTCGTACACCTCCAAGGTTTCCCCGTTTGTGTCACTGTGTAATTAGAGAGCAGGGGTAACATCCAGCTCAGAGTCCACCTTAATAGTAAATCCACAACTCACCCTGAGATTTCCTCTCTGTGTTCTGGCCTACGTGACAGCTGGATGGTAACACCTTGCAGTGCAGTTTGTTGTATTATGTAAAAACTCTGGGTAATTCTTAACAGCCTTTTGAGTCAGAAACCAGCCCAGCTCCGTGCTGGCTACCTGCAGGAGCACCTTTCCATGCAGCCAGATGTGTTTGCTGGGGCTGAGCCGTTCTCTTTCTTCTGACTCTGTCTTTTGTTGTCCTTCGTCTGGGCTTGTAGCGGGTGGGTGGGGAGTGAGCTCCTCACATGCCTTCAGATGCTCTGTGGGATGGGAATTATTTCTTGTGTAAGGTCTTTACAGACCGCAGCACTGTGCAGTCCTTGTTTGAGATCTGAAGGCATCTCTGAAATGCTAACATTTATTTTTAAGTCTATTTAAAATGGGCATGGATAACACCAACTGAAAAAGGAGGTAAAATGGGCTGGGCCTGGGGCGGATGGTAGGGATCAGTAATAGCTGTGTGTTTGTAGAAACAATAGTAGAAATAAGCAAACAGAACCATTCCCCATCAGGGCAAAGGGCTGGACATATGAGAAGTCAGATCTGCCCCCAGTTGAGGCTGGGAGAAGGTGCTGCAGTTTGAAGCTGTACCACCATTTAAAGGCTAAAAGCAAAACCATGCACCCAAACTTCTGGTCCTGCCTTAGGCATGAAGTCCCCAGACAGGGCAATGAGGCTGCCACATCCACAGACCGTTTGATAACAGTATTATTCTTCCCCTTTAGGAAGCTTTTTGACTAGACCTGGGAAAGCGTTTGCATTGACAGCATGCAGAATTCCTTCATTTCCTTGTAGAAAGTGATTTACTGTGAGCCCACCTCTGGCTGTGCAGGGAGGAGACCCCTCCAGCGGCAGCGCTGCTGGTTCCCGCACTCACCAGTCTCCCACCTTTCTCACCCAGCCGTGTCCTGGGTTAAAAGAAAAGGAGACGGGGCTGACAGCGTCCCTCTAAGTACAGGAGGGCCAACTTGAAATCAATCCCCGCATGCCAGCTCAGCAATGCAAGGCACGCGGAGCGGCAGTAACACGATCGGGCTCAAACCACAGAGTCAAAGTGGTGACCGGAGGGGCTGGGAGGGATGGGGTGCTCGTTTCCAGAGCCCGTGGCCATGGATGCTGGTGCTGCTCAAAAAGGAGAGCAGGGGGAGGGTCATAAAGCCATTAGGGTGCTCAAGGGAGGCCAACCCTGACTGCAGAACTCTGAGAAGTCAAAGGAATTGGCTTGTGGTGGCGAATGCTGTTTGCCCAGAGGTACCGTTGTGACTGAGAATTGTGTTTAGGTTGGACACGGAGTCGTGGGGCATAGAGTGATTGGTAACAAAGAAGTTTTCCCCGGGTCGCCTGCTGGTGTCTGCATTCCCATTTGCAGAAGGGGATGAAGTGTAAGAGCCGCATCTTCTCACTCTGCCCCTTTCAGATGCATTCAGGAGAGGCAAAGGGTGCAGTTAAAGCCAGCAGCCCACACAGCCAGGTGCGAGTAACAAACCCTGGCAGAAAAATGTGCTGTGAAATCAAAGAGGCACTTGTGAGTGCTGGTGAATCAGAGGTGATTAGTTATAGGGCCGTGTGCTGTGTCCCCGCTCCTGCCACCTGCTGCCACTGCAGCACCGTGAGCTGCCAGGCCGTTCTGCATCTGCTTTGTCCATCTCCACAGCCCTCAGTCACTGGGCAGAAGTCCCAAAGAACCTGCAGGAGCAGGAGCAGGCGCTCAGCTGCACATCTGCACACACAAGGTGTCTGCCCTAAACAAAAGGGGATGGGAGTAAAACGCAGCCTCCCTTCGTGTGGGGAGGGAGGGACGGATGGCCACAGTGCTGCCAGGACTCGTTTGTGTTTTAGTGGGAACTGTGGGGCAATGGAAGTGTTCTGCTCTGAGACCAAAGCCATGTTTGCTGTGTGTGTGATTGTGCATTCTTTTAAATTAAACTATTTTGCAAGCACTTCCTTCCTGCATTTCTCAGAAGGAGGGAGGGGGGTGTGCAAAGAATGTTTAACTGCCTTTGACGGAGGAGGAAAACTGAAGAAAACAAGCGATGCAATCCTAACTACTGACCTTTTACTTGAGCTTGGTGATGTTTTTCAGCAGCAGAGCCTCCAGGGAGTAACAGCATCCTCCTTGCTATTGTGCTGCCTGCCCAAAAAGGGGGCTAAAGTTCAGCTTTTATGATGTTCTCACTCTGGGCTTGTGGGAAAAAGGCCACATTCCCTTTCTTAGGTCATATGAGTGCAAGAGATGACAGAGTCCTACAGTCTAACCCCAGGGCATTAGGCCAGCGCAGACTGAGACGGGGATAGACGGCTTGGTAAATATGCAGCCTGCTTTTCTCCTTGCAAGATTCACAGCAGGTGGGAGGGTAATTTACATTGTTAAATGAAAAAGCACTGATTTATTTTATGTTGGTGTGTTATTGTTTCATAAAAGCACATGGCTCGCTATTACTCATGGTGGACTCTTGCACTTTATTGTTAAATACTCCTTTCCACTTTGGTCGACAGTTACTGGAACTGAACGTTGCCTCTTGTTTTTGCCTTGGTGGGTAACTGAGCATTAAACAAAACCCAACCTTGTCCCTGACAGACTGCTTGTTTTCAGGAAACTCTTCCCCGTTCTGAGGATTGGGATGATTACAGCTAATGTTCTCATATGGCTTTGCCTATCGGACTGTGTGCTCCCCTTGCCCTCTGGTAGAGGTTAGGGGCCAGAGAGCTGTGGGTCCGTGGGCTCACGGGATCAGGTCAGGCTCCCTGCCTCATGGGTTTCTGTCTAGCAGCATGGTATGATGAATGCTGCCCATTCCTTTACAGCTTCTAGAGCTTCTACCTGTTGAACCTCCCTTCATCCTCACTGCTAAAACGTTGTCCAGTGGATACCAAGCTGGAGTTTCTGAAGGCACGATCCTGGCTGTGCTTCTGGAGGAGAGGAGCAGAGCTTGGGGCTGGACATGTTTCTGCCTGGGAAGGCTGCGTGCTTTAAGGACGCAGGTGCTATTTACAAGTGCTTTCAAGTTGCTAACACGGACTGTTTAGAAAATAAACCTGGATGATCCTGAGCTCTGTGCACTGGCACCCTCCTGCAGCTCCTGCGGCAGATGCCGGTGCTGCAGTGTGTCAGCCTGGCCACGTGCTGCTGTGCGTTCAGAGGTTCCAGCTGTGACCGTGTCTGGGTTGTCTGAACTTCCCACCACACCTTTTGCATGGCAGAGAACACAAACCTCAGCGTGGTATCTACCTGCCCTGCAGGTCAATGGAGAGTGTCCCGCTATCTGCTGTCTTTCTGCCAGCAGCCTCGTGGGACCGGCTCGTGCGAGGTGTGCTGAGTGAGGTGCAAGCAAACACACGTTCAAAATACTTTAGGATGTGTGTGAATGCAAAGCACACCTTTGTGTGGCTGATGGGTGCTGCTCCAGGACACACTTTCACACTGTGGTGTCACACTGGTGGCAGGGTGGAACACACGGTTGCAGATCCAGCTGCACACCACTGATTTCCATTGCCTTTTAACGCTGAACCTTGGGGGGAGAATTTTTCAAAGGTTGTTTGCTTTTTTCTTGGCAAAAAAAAGGAAGATCTGTTCTCACTTTCCATCTCTGCGGTTCTACCTCAGAACAATCTTCTGCAGAGCAAATTGCAGCTTTTACTGCAACAAGATGTAGCACGCTGTCAGCATTCAGCACGGCAAAAGTTCACCCAGCTCAGAGCTTTCATGATTGCAGCAGAGCTTTTCCTGGGATCCTTAAAGTGTCCCAGACCCGATTAAAGGATTTCTCAGCAAGGAGAGTGCAGGCCGGGGACTCTCCGGCAGATGTAATCACTCAAGGAAGACGCTGTTTGGCTTGGCTGGGTCCTGCCTTCGCTCCACGCTTTCATCCCGCCGCCCGTCTTTGTCCCTCCGTCCTTTCCCGTGTCTCTCTGTGTGTCTTTGTCCGTCTTTCTGTCTGCCCCACATTCCCTCACAGGCTGAATGGGGCAGCACTAACCTGGCTGCTTCCAAGACAAACAGCACATGGGGTTGCAGGAGGGGGCCTTTGGTTGTCAGCAGCCTCCGCGGTCGCTCACTTCCTAGAATTAAAGGCTGGGAGCTGATCTGTACGCCAGCCAAGCCGGAGACAATGATTGGGTTCCCATTCTGTTCCTTTGATACTGACTTAAATATGTGAACCAAATGGGCAAACAACATTTACATAAAAGTCAGTAGGAATCCGCTTTCTCACACTGAAGTGTTCTGCACCGCGTCTTCTCACAGGTAGTAAAACTCATCTGTTTTTTCCTGCAGGACTTCCCCTGCTCTCAGAGAACTGATTTGTCATGGAGTGAATTCCTGACTGCCGTGTGCTTTTCGGTTTTGTTTCTTTGGTAGCTGTGAGGAGACGGGGCTGCTGCAGCTGGAATCCCAGCGGGCCGGAGGGGCCACAGAGACGTAACAGCTCCAGGCATGGCGGCTGGGGGACGTGGAGCCCCATGGCCCCTAACCCTGGTCTGAGCCTTCCAAGGGGAGTTGGGCAGCCAGGAGTGTGTGCAGGAAACACAGCATCTACCAGCCTTGTCGATGGTAACGTATGGGCTGCAGGGCGGCTGGTTAAGGAGGCCGACACCTGCTGAAGGTAGAAGAGGAAAAACACAAACATTGAGGTCTCCTGTCTCCCAAGCAATACACATTTCTGGCCAGTCATTGCGATGCTCTGTCACTGTCACTGAGCACTGCTGCTGTGTGGTGTGTCTTGGTAGCAGCAGAGAGTAGCTTCAGTTGGAGAGGACCTTGGAGAACATCTAGTTCCAGCCTGCCTGATGTGGGCCTTGCAAGAGTGTGTTCAAGTGATCACAGCAAGCACTGTAAAGGATATTAGTAGAGACATAAACTCTTGGCTGCCTGCAGGTCTGATAGGGAGGTTTCAAACACCTTTATTTCAAAGGTCTTTAAAAAAAACAGTGGTGGAAGAGTTGAACCAGCTGGAAAATACTTGAGGTGACTGCAGCTCACAAACTCATGCGCACAGTTTGGTTCTTGCATGGAATATGCAGGAGGCCTTAATGAATATGATATTTCACATTAAATGTGCATCTTAAATAGGCAAAGCTATGAATAAATGAATATGTGAAAGATTGTTGAACTTCAGCTGATTCTTGGACACCCCAAGCCCCAAAATTTGGCAGTATAATTGTTACTGTGGGGCTGAAGACTGAGCAGACTTGAACTCTAGTCCATGGCAGTTCCTTAAGAGGAATGAACCCTCAGGAAGTCAGGCTGGATCAAGCTATGCTTCTCTTTAATTCCTGTTTGACTCCATATAAACCATTGTGAGTGGTTTACATGTGCCAAACGCCTCCTGAAACCCAGAGGGATGTCCCAGCAGCAGCAGTGCCTGCAGGGGATGCAGACCTTGGGAGCTGCAGGACGCTGCAGACTGAGCTGTTTTTCTCCGTTTTGATTCAGCAGTGTAACTCAGTACCTCACGCTATAAAGACTTTCCATTGGTATGCAGGGCTCATATAACAGCTCCTTCACTGTTTCCTGCGGGTTAGCAGGGAAAGGATCTTTCCATGCATAATTGAATCACATTCAGCAGTTCAGCGTTTGGGTTCCTTTTTCCCATAGAAAATCTTTAGCATCGAGTTAGTTAAATCTTATACTTTCAGAGCTGTTGCTGAGCGCGCTTATCTCGTGCATTCAGATAAACACCTCTCAGCATCCTGTTTTTCTTATGTCATACGAACAGGAAGAGAACGATTGTTTGAGATGTGCGTCAGTCAGAATTGTAAGCAGGCAGGCACGCTGCCCTCCCCGTTCACATGGAAACCAGCAGATCTCTTCAAACATGCTGGTGGGAGCTGTCAGGTATCCTTTCTGTTCTATTTAACCTCCCAAGAGCTGCAGCTTTGCAAGCTGTGTGTATATTGGGACCTCTCAATGACTTTATTTTTACTGAAGAGGGAACACTTGGAAATTCTGCAGATGAATGCCCATCCCTGCCTTTATCTGAAGTAGCCACGATGGCTTTTGTTCTGCCTCATACCTATTGTTAGAAACACTGCAAACTCGAGGCTAGCTCTGGGTTACTGAATTGCATATGGCAGCCTCACCAGGGACAGATCATTGTGTGTAGGGAGCAGATCCCACACCAAGGGAACCTTCCAGATGGATGGGGAGAGTGCCTGGCACCGCCGGGTGGCTCTGGCTCTGGATCGGGGGCAGCCGTGAGGTCTGAGAGCAGCACGGGGTGAGGTGAAGCTCCTGGAAGGTGCTGCTCAACTGGAGAGACATTTGTTTCACAGCAGATTTGTTAAGGGTAGAAATGCCCTTGGGGAGAAGACACTGGGATCTGCTGCACGTTCTTCCCTGTTTCATTTTTCAACTAATAGGGGAGGTTTGTGTTGTAGTGTGTGTTGGATGGAGCGGGGAAGAGGAACCACTGCACCGAAAGTGGAAAGCTGTGAGATTCAGAGCCAATAAAAGCAATAACTGGCAAAGTGTGATGTGTTCTTACATTTCTAAACCTGCAGATGTTTAGGTTTAAAGCTCTAGCTGAAATGTGTTGATGCCATTTGGTTGGGATAGATTAAAATACACTGACTTCTTCAGTTAAGAGCTGAGCCTTTGTGTTGGGGCACCAAAGTGTAGCAGGTGTTTCTACCTGTGTGTTAACCACACAGCCTAAGTACTCTGCTAACATCAGCTCTCAGTGTGCCCAACTGTCTACTTCTATTTTTAAAAACAATTTCAGTCTCCTTAGGATGCTTTTAGAGCAAAGCTTCCTTAAAACCAGTTACTTCTTTTGGTGATCTGAATGGTTTCAGCTGGTAACAGGCATCAACAAAGTGCTGTTCTGTTTCAGTCTGCTTCTGAAATGCTGGTGCAAAGACTGATGTGTTCCTCAGGCTCAGGTTGGGTCTCTCAGGTGTTACCAGTAGATAGAGGAAAACATAGCTGGCTGTTCAGCTTGGGCAAGCAAGCCTTTCATTTTAATGAGAGTGCATTTTGTTTGATCTGCATTTTTTGGGGGGGGGTATGATGAATTTTAGCCATTATGCAAACAAAAGCCATGGTTATTTGTAAGAATTGCTTTATAAGAAGCACATGTGTGCTTTATTATTCTTCTGCTTGAAGTGTGGGGATTGTTTTCAGTTGGGAGGTTGCATTAGAAGAATGTGAACTTCTGACTCACTGAGAAATAGAGCATGTATTAGCAGAATCGTGAGGTTTCCTATGATGTTTTCATAACTCACATTTCTCAGAATGGAAGCAATCTTTTTTTGCCTTCAGTGAAAGAATGACTTTTACTGCCATTGAGAAAGAACGGATTCTTCTTCTAGAAAAAAACTTGTCTTGCATTTAATAACTTTTACTCAACCCGCTATTCTTCATTTCCCTTTTGCTTCTCTCCAACATGCAAGCTCCTCTCTCTGGGGGTGTTCTGCCTTTGCAGCTCCTCCACTGGCCACATTGACTTTTCCACTTTTTGCTGCAGCCAGCAGCAAAGACCGAGGTGGGGCTTACCCAGTGACCCCAACAAGAGGGCACTCACTAATGGCACCTGAGGAATCCCAGCGTTCTTCTAGGAGAACCAAATGGGAGAGCTGACATTGCTTGGAATGCTCGGCTGGTTTGTGATGAGCATTGGCAGAGATACGGGGGAAAATTCTCCTGTGCTGAGCGAGTCTCAGAGACCTCCCAGGGGGCTGAATCTTCAATGCTAAAATTACAGGGGAGCTGTGTGGGGTGCGCAGCTTTTAGGGCTGTGGGAGCTGCGTGTGGTTGCTTCCCTTCCGAGATCTGAAGCCTTCTGTGCGGTGCATTCAAAGCCCTGCTGGTCAGAAAGCCACTGATGGGGCTGGAAACAGACTGAGGCTGGAGCGAGCCAAGCGTACCTTGTTGGGAAGGACCTCCTTGCCTTATTGTTTGAGTTCAGCTAAACCAACACAGTCAGACATTTTAAAAGCATATTTGTCTTTTGCGGGAGAAGCATTTAAGGAATGGTGGCTGGGTGTGCTGAGTGAGCTGTGCTAAAGCAGCGCAATTTATTGCTTCTGAAATGGAATAGTTTTGTGACATCTGATCCTCCTGTAAATTTTGCACTGGAGGATTCAGCGGTGGGATGTAATTAACATTTAAATTGATCGTGATGCTGGCAGTGCTGCTCTGCCCACATGGTGCCGGCCTTTCCCTGCGAGCGAAGAGCTGTGAGCTGCTTTCATTCTGAGTGGGAATCCAGAGATGGCAGCCAGTGGGGTTGGGGTGAATCACCGCGCGGTTATCCCTTAGTCACAGTGTTCTTGGAAGGGATCTGCTCTCGTTCCTGGAAACAGATGCTTCTTGCTAAGCTAGAGCCTCTGCCCCGGGGAAGCCTTTGAACCCTTTGGTGCACCTGCAGTCTGGAACAGTGGGTGATCTTCTGCAACACCTCCCTGCGCCCGAGATAATGCAGAGTCACATTTTGAATCAATGCAGGGGAGGGGAAGGGCTGGAAGCTCCCCTGGTACCAGGCACTGTCAGCACTCCTGACTCAGAGGGACTTGCAGATCTGAGTGGGAGATGCTGTGCTCAGTGCTGGGGGTTTCTCTGCTGCCTTGGTGCTGGAGGCTGCTGTTCCAGGCAGGGCAGAGCAGGGCATCCTCAGTGGGGGTGATCCCTGGTGATCCCCTTCCCCTTCTCTCCCCTTCTCCTTTTCTGTTTCCCATTTCTCCTTCCCCTGTTTCCTTTTCCCCTTCTCTTTCTCCTTCCCCTTTCCCCTCTCACCATCTGACCTTTTCTGTCCAGCTGTAGTTGATGCTTGACGTGCTGCTGCATTTCAGTCACATCATCCCCTTTTCCTTTGCCTTTTTCATTTTCTCTTTCCTTTCCCTTTTTGTTTCTCTTTTCTCCCCTTATTGCATTCTGTGTCTCTTAATGAGTTGACTGTCATTCTCCCCCATCTCAGGCCGTGGGGCGTTCAATGGCTTTTGACACAAAGAAAAAGTGTTGAGAGATTTTTCATTGGTAAATTCCTCCTCTGGGGTTTGATGTCTCACTTTCCCTATTGGAGACACACAAGCAGCCTCTGTCACAAAGGGGGTTTCTCCTGCCAGGGCATTTCAGCAGCATCGGTGAATAATGCGGCAGGATTTTGCCCTGCTTTACCTCAGCAGCCCGCAGGCTCCGCTCCTGTTGTGATCGCAGCGGGTCTGAGTGAGCTCTGCACAAAGGAGAAAGAGAGTGAGCAGCAAATAGTTCACGGCTTTCCTCAAAGACACTTTTCTAACTCAAAAATATCGGCCTTGTGGTTTGTCTGGTTTTGAAATGTAACCGCAGCTATTGAGAACTGGAGAAGATTTGATTTACCAGCTCCTGCAGTTTTGGTACCACATTCAGGGCACGGGAAGTTTCTTTTTAAAAAGAAAAATACTGAAATATGTTCCTAGGCTTTAAAATAGGATCGTATTTGGAGAAACTGCAATGAAGGAGCCTGGGTCACCTGTGACCTGTGCTTGAGTCACCTGTGACCTGTACTTGGGTGCAGATGTGTCCCCTGCTGCCTGCAGCGTGCTGCTGTCAGCTTGATGGGGGAAGCTTTGCTGGGCATGAGGTGGTTGGTCCGCAGCCCCCTTTCTCTGAGCAGAAAGGATCAGACCATGGGCTTTGTCTTGGAGCTTGATTTAGGATCTGAATGGGATCGGCTGTGGGGCACATCCCAGCCTCACCGGCCCTGGAGCCGGGTGGGACCTGGACACATCCCGCTGTGTCCTGCTGCATTGCATGGAAGTCACCCCACTGGGTGCCTGCACTGCAGTGCTCAGAGAGGGAGGGGACGAGGGGAATGCTATTTCCTCCTTACCTGTGCTCACACAGCGGCATGCTGGCACCATACTGTGTTGTTTAAAACTGACCAGGGGGATGGTTTTCATGCATCCATGTATCGAAATAAGGGGGAGATCTGATTGCAGTGCCGGGGAGGTAAGGGAGGAAAAAATCACATGAGATCTGGGCTTCTTTTGTTGATTGAGGCTCAGAAAGCTTTTTAACCAGTTGAATTATTGGCTGCATCTGAAGTGAAACTCCGCTTCCCTAACTGCTCTCATCTCTGTATCATTTCGCTCATTCACTGCATTCATTGCAGTCCAGCTTTGCAGTGTATTTGGTTACGTACTGCGTTTCTTTGGGAGCTGGGCAGGAGGAGCAGCACACACACATGGGCTGAGTTTGACTGTTAGCTGCTAATGCTGTGGGCAATGGGGATCTGGATCTTTTCCCGTTCTGTTGTAAAAAGAGACTTCTCTTTTCCCAGAGCAGACACAGTAGCTTGGAACTGTTTGGAGAGCTCGAGTAGAGATGAGAGAAATGTTATCTTATGAACTGTAAATGGTGTTTTACGTTTGGCTGCTGTGCCCCCAAGGATGGTGGATAATGGGAAAGCCCTCACTCAGAGCCCAGGCAGCCATCAGCCCACGGCTTGACAGGCTTTGTAAGTGCAGTGCTGGGAGCTGAGCTGGGTGAGCTCCACACAGCTGGACTGGAGGTTCTTGCAACCTGAAATATGAAGTGAGCCAGGACACCGAGCTGAGCGCCCTGAGACGGCTGAAATGGGGCTGTGGAAGGCAGGAGGTGATTGAACAAGACGTTTCCTTTTCAACTGAGCATTTTTTCTTTGGAGTCTGTGGAAGCAGGAGAGGCGCAGTGAGTGGATGAGGAGCGATGGGGAGAACTAACGCAGATCTTTAAGGGTTGCTCCCAGCAGATTTCCATTCAGAGCACTTTGACTCAACGTTTTGTAAGTGAATGTCTATAAATTCAATGGAGGCAGATATTAACAACGTTACTGCTTTTACAACTAAACACTCCTAAACATTTGGTTCAGACACAGTGGTGTGGTGAACGATATCGGTGTGATTAGCAGTGTTAGGTACTACATAACAGCTGGATGCAAGTTTGCAAATAACTCAGTGAAAACTAAAAGAATCACTGTAAATATCCTTTGTTGGGATGGTGGATCAGCCTTTCTCCATAGGCTCAGCAGCATCCATGGGGCCGGTCCAGCTCTCCCTCCTCTCACACCTCTCACCCACATCCCACAGCATCCAGGCTCTCATGGGGTGGCTGAGATGAGCACTTCAGAGCCGTGCCCTTAAAATCTGTGCATGCTGATAACTCCCTTCCAGGCTGCCTGACTCTTCTAGGAGAGTTCTGAATTAATATTAAACAGAGGGAGCTGGGGAGCACCGCAGTGGTTGAGCTGGGTGCAGAGCAGTGTGATTTAGTTGTAAATGCACCGATACGGCCTTTCAGCCTGCGAGCCCGCATGGGTGTTGAGTTAAAGCCATGCATGGATGATGCCTGTTATTTAGTTAGGGTCTCAGAGCGAGGGGTTTTAGCGCGTTAATCCTGACTGGCAGTTGGAAGGTTGGTGGTTTCAAACACAGTGGCACGGAGTAGCTGATTTTGCTTCAGTGAAACAATGCACCAGTGTGTCCAGGCTGCCTCACAGAGCCAATAAATCTGTTTTGTTTTGTTTTTCCCCCCCTTCTCTCTCTCTCCCTCTCTCCCTTTCTTCCCCCCAATCCAGGCCAAGACCCGCTGCTATTGCTGAAAACCCTCCAGCTTCTCTGGACAAAGAAAGAGATGAAGAAGGTAAGGCTGGGTAGCGGCCTCCCCTCCTTGCTGCCGACGGTGGCTGCATGCAGAGCATGTCCAGGCACAGAGCGGGTCAGCCTGCGAGTCTTCAGGGCTGCTTTCAGTCCCAGCACACAGGGAACGAGCCCGCGCCTAAAAGTGAAAAGAAAAGGTAGCTCTGTGTGATGGAGGCAGCAAAGGGGCTGCTGTGAAAGAGCTGAAGTTTACAGGGCTGAGTTGCAAGCAGAGAAGAAAACCTCCAAGTTGCTTTTGTTTTCTTTTAAACACTTTTTTGTCCGTTACGTTGAGCGCCTCGGGAGGAGTGCAGGAATGCTCCGAGAAGCTGAAAAAATGAGGGTTGAAGTCAATAGAAAAGCGCTTTTTGCCAAGTGGAACGATATCAAATCCTTTGTGTTGGAGATATTTTTACCCTTTTGTTTTGTTTGATTCGGTTTTGCCTTTTAGAGTGGTGAATGCAATTTACACAGCTTCTCTAAAATTAGTGCTGTATTTTTATACAGCACCCTATGGGCTCTACGTGGAGATTTCTCAGAGGGAGTAAAATATACTCCATCTAAATTTGGGAGCCTCAAAGCTAACAAAAACAGTGCATGTATGCGCTCCGTGGTTAGTTTCCCATGTCGAACCCTGTGCTGCTCAGACAGGTCCATAGCTGAGATGCTCTTTTCCAAAGGACTCCGAAGGCAGCAGCTCACCGCAGAGCTGTGCAGTGTGGGCTGTGTGAAGTGGCAGCCGTGGCTCAGCACGCCAGGGTACACACAGCATCCAGGAACCAGAGTGTCAGGTCACTGTCCTTGTCTGGTCCCTTCCTGACAGCCTGTGGTTTCCAGCCTGGGTAACTGAAGCACTGGAGACCCGGCATGAGGTGCCTTTCCAAATGGCCCATCACCACTGTAGACTTGAGCTCAGCGACTGTGAAGCTTTGAGCTTTCTGTCCAGTTCTGTTAGAGTTGCAGGGAAAAAAAATATTGTTTGTTAGGTTTTGAGGGCAGCAAATCCCACAGAACAGCAGTAGGAAAGAATAATCATCAGTCTCTATGCTGTGTACCCTGGGATACATGTGGATTGTGGAGAAAAATACTCTGAAAAAGACGAAGGCTCCATCGATGTGTCCTTGGGCAGCGCAGCTCAGCACTTGGTGCTGCTCATGTCCTAAGCACACCAGTATCCAACATTCCAGTTAAAATAAATGAGGGAGCTTGGCTAAAGTGGAACACAGCGTGCTGCATTGACATTTAAATGGCAGGGAGCTACTTTGCCTTATGCTCTGTGTGGGTGTAAGTCAATACTGGCTACTAACTGATGTGTGAATCAGTCCTGCCTATTAGGTGATGCCCATCAGGCTCCAATCAGTGAAGATCAACAAGAGGAGTGTACCTGTCCCTGGCGTGACGTCAGTGCTGGGACGTGGTGAAAGAACACGATAGTTTCCTACATAAAGTCAGTTCTGCAGTAACAAAGATCCATCAGCAGAGTGCCCTGAGCTGAGAAATAAGGGACTAGAACTGAATGGAGGACTGTGCTGTTGGAGCACCGGCAAAGTTTTCCAATTCCCATGATCTGTCGGGCTGTAGAAATCCCCCAAGGAGCATTCCCTGCCATGGGAATCAATTGAAATGGAAATGGCAATTACATGTTTGAGAGGAATCCTCTGGCACAGAGCAGAGCCAGGCAGCACTGCACTCTTTCCTCTCTGATTTAGGTGTCTCGTGCTTTTTCTTGGTTTTTTTTTTGATCTTTTCACCTCAGACAACACACACCATGGTTGAAGTCTTTGGATTGCCAAGAAATCTGGGGCAGGCTTTGCCCCCTTCTAAAAGTGGAGCCAGTCGCAGTGTGAGACTCATCCTGGCCGTGCTGTCAGCACAGCTGCCAGTTGTGTAGGTGTTTGGAGATGCTCTGCGTGTGAAAGCAGGCTCCAGCTCTCGCAGGACGTGGTGTCTGCTGGCGACTGCCCTGCCAAAGGCCAGGCTCAGGATGCAGCTGGAGGAGGAGCTGAGTGGTGTGGTGAAAGCTTTAGTTCCATCTAAATGTGCTGAAGTGGGGCTTTGGGGAGAGAAAAAAAGAGAGGCCATCTATAAACAGCGCAATCGAGTTGGCCGGTCGCTTTGTTTTCCTTTGGCTGTTGTGTTGGATATTTGTGGTCGGGTAAGGTTTGCCTGCTCCTTCTGCTGAGTCTCACAGTGAAGCTGGAGCCCTGTGTTTAACACTGCAAATTCTTACCACAGGGAAAAATACTCACAGGGAGAAAACTGTTATCTGAAGTCACATCTCTGTTAGTCATCGGCTTTTTCTTGCTGCATCTGATAATCCAGTGAGAAGGAAACAGTTTCTGTCATAAACGGTAGGTTTTGTGGCTTTTCCCAACACGAAAGACACTATGGAAAATGACTGTCTTCCAGTAAACACTGTTGATGAATAAAAAAGAACAAATTCATTGGCAGGATTTCTGTAGATTTTCTGTTGTTTTCCATACCATTCTTTGAACTTGATGTTGTTTCCATTGGAAGCCATGACTGGGGCCATCTTATACAGCAAACTACAATTGCTGACTGCAGGCGGCAATGAGCACCTTTTGGATGCTGCTTTTTAGCCAGCAAAGAAAGAGAGCAGCTGCTCGGAGTGACTCCTTGTTTTCTGTCTCTGCGTCTGCCTCGCTCCACGCCAGTAGATGTACCACGCGGCGAAAGGTGCAGTGTGGTGCTGAGGGATGTACTGAGAGATGTACTGAGAGATGCCACTTCTTCACCCTGCCAACCCTCCGAGCTCCTTGGAAACTACTTCTAATGTCAACATTATAAAGATATTGCTCGGTGCTGCTAATTTATCACTTCTAGCAGATGGGTAGTAAGTAGCCTATTAACATTCACAAAGTGAGCATCCAATTCCTTCACATTTCTAAGCACATCACCCTGGGATCCTTAGGATTTATGGTGCAGCATTTTCCCATGTTCCAGGCCCCTTCCTACAGCCTTTAGCTGTGCTGCATTGAGTGCCCGCAGCAGGAACCTTGCTCAGGACCTTGGAGCACAGCAGGACAGATTTCAGTCTCTTGGATGGCAGAGCAGGACAGGGTGCGAACTTGGATCTCTCTTTTCATTCCTGTACATAAAATCCAAACCATTTCAATGCTCCCATCGTTACGCCATCGTGGCTCAAGTCAGTATAAGGTCAAACAGAATCTGTGGCACGGGAGGAGGAGCTTATGTGCTTTATTACTTGTCGGTCTATCAGAAGATGAGTAGGTTTGTGAGCCCAATTATCTACCTTCCCTATTGCCATTTTCCTAATAACGCCCCTTTCTCCTGCTCACTTCTCTTCTCCCCCTCCCCCAAATCCCAAGCCCCTTTGTCTGCCCCACAGAACAACTTCTCTGTCTTTATGGGATAATTAGTGTGGACAATTGCTGCTTTTCCCATTGGGTTTGAGGTGCAGTGAGCCATGAAGGAATCTGTAATGACATGAAAAGTCACTGGAGGCGCGGATGGTGGCTGAATAGCAACAGTTACCTCTCTGAATAGATTAAATAAAAAAAATAAAGCTTTGTGTTGGGCTGGGGGAAGGGAGGATTCACTAATCTTTTTGTACGTGACAATGTGTTTTTGTATCTCAGCAGCTCAAGGAAGAAATCAGGCGGGGCTTCGCAGGACTGGAGGACCCATTGGCAGGACTGCTGGACATGCTGGAGAGCAGCGGGGATTGGAAAGGGAAAGGGCATTCCCTCGGGTATTACATCAGCAGTGAGCTGCAGCTTTGGATGAAAGAGCATCCTGCTGTTCAACAGGTTAGAAAAGGAGGGAGCGAGAGACCTTGGGCAAAGGAGAGGGCAGCTGATTTTGATGTCCCTCAAATGGCCACAGTTTCACTTCATTCCATAGTCTTGGGTCTCCTCTGTGGCCACATGCAGACACGGTGTGACAAGGTGTAAAACTCCTGCTGACATGTTGTGATCTGGCGATGCTGGTCTGCAAATGGAGTAACAGTAGAAGCTGTGATTTGAGAGCTCTGTTTCCCCTTCCAAGTTGCGATTTCCATCTTTCCAGATCAAGCTGTTCTGATCAAGCACGGATCTTACAGCCTGTGCTGGCTGGGGGCATTCCCGCTGGAGCTCCCATCACTGCTGTCAGGATAAACCCAATCGCAGTAATCTACTCTGCATATTCTTCCAGATCTGCAAATAGGAGCCAGTTACTGTAGGATTGCTTAACTCCTACCATCTGGTGGGGAGCTTTTATCGTTAGGAATGCAGAAAATGGTAACAGTATGGCTTTTCGGATGAATGATTAACTTTGTAACATTGGGTCAACGTTTACCATTCCTTATGCCATGGTGTACTCTGACCTCCCAGGGCTTTCCTTGCTTTCTGTGCTTTTACCTTTGAACTGTAAAATATTTTCATATCTACATCGTTTCATTCTCCATTTTTCCCAGTGGCTCTTTAGACATTCAGCTCTGTTTAGATGCTCTGAGAGCGTTGCCTTTCCAGTATTGCAAAATGCAGAGAAGTGCTGCCGACACTGAAAATCCTGTGCCATAAGAGAGTGATCATATAAAACCACAAGGGTTAGTGCTTGTGTCTGTGCATCCTGCTGCAGTGCTTCTGCTTTTCCTGCCCTTCTTGCACCCAGGAGCCAGGCTGGGAATGAGGATTGAATTCCTGTGCCTGATAGGTGAGATCTCCCTTGAGAGGTGTTGCTGTGCTCAAAGATTTTCTGCTGGGAACTGGAAGGGAGAATTTCTAAATAGCTGCGTTAGTAAAAGAGCATTTTTCCAGTCTCCTGCTTTACTTTTGCACAGGGCCCTGCGCCTCTTACAGAATTATCCTGCAAACATTTAATGTTTGTAAATTGGATGCTGTGAACGAAACTGCATATCATCTTGTTCTGATTTCTGTTTGCAGACTCCATGGGGAAATTGGAGAATCCCTTCCCAAGGAATTGGCTTCTTCCCCTGTTTAAACAAGCTGAATTTTCAAGTGCCATTGAACTGCAGCCATCTTTACTAAATCTGTGTCTGATTTTTTTTTTTTAACAGTCTGGCACGAAGCTGAAGAAGCTGCAGGCCCGTGCATTCAGAATACTAGAGCAGTGCCCAGCTAATCTTCTTGACCCTCTGATTAGCATTTACCAGCTCCATACAGCAGACCGGAACTATTTGCTTGGACATGTCAGTCATCTTTATCACAGGGGCGATTACAAAGAGGTGGGTCATGTCTTTCAAATAAATGCACCTTCCCAGTTCTCTGGTGCTCTGTTAAGGTCTGTGTCTTTTTCTTTTTTTGGATGCATTTCAATGTGAATTCCATTTCACCACAGCAGCTGCACCCTGTGAATGGTACAGCTTAGCATGGGCTTCTCGTGTATGAGTAGACTGTGCTCAAGCTCAGTTTTTATAATAGCTGAGTAGAGAATGACCGTGAATCTTTCTCCCGGAGCTTTTCTGACCTCTGAAAGCAATGGGTTAATAGGGTCTAATTTGGAGAATTTAAGAGGATGATTGCATTCTTTTTTGTTTTTCTTGTCCTTGGCAGGAGAAGAAGGGATTTCAGTAGTTGGTCATAGATCTGCTATGCTATCTCCAGTCTGCATGCATCTGCAAGGGGGTGGACAGCCTCTGCTCCCTGACTACCCCAGCCAAAGGGCTCTCGGCTTGAGGAGGTTCTGAGTGTTGAATCATATCTTCAGTGTGTGTGTGTTATTACGCCTGTATTTTCATTTGAGTGACCGGCGGGAGTTCAGAAAGAAGCAGAGTTTGTTGTGCTTTACCCTGTATTTTTGAGTTTTTGCAGATCTCTGGTATCACAGTGATGTCTTGATATCTTTGCGATTGTTTTCAGGGGCAAAATACAGTCCTGTTCATACTTTCTTTTTCTTTTCTTTTAAGCAAAAAAATGTAGGATATAGGTGTTTTTTTCAAAGGGAAGGTGTTTGCTTTGACTATGGAAGGCATCCTGATCTTGCATAGCAATAGAAGAAAGTGAAAGAGCATTTTTATGCCCTGTTCTTCAGTAAGGCCTAACTCCCATGTGGTCATGGAATTCCACCCTTGCTGGTTCTGTGAATACAGACAAAAGGCTGTTCCACATTTGGTCACAAGTCTGCAGGTAGTTACGTGAACTCACTCTTTTGTTTGACCACTCATTGAACGTGAGTGTTTGAAAATCTTAACAAAAGTGTATTATTTGAGTATATTTGACTGTGATTTTCAATCTCGTGACTTCACAGATAGTTGCTGTTTTCTTGTAGAATTGCAGATCTTTCTAGATCAGGTTTTTGGAAAGCTCTGGTTGTTTTTTGGTGGAATTATTTTTTCTGTGGTTATTCCAAGTGTGAAGAACAGGAAGCCTCAACTGGTGATGATTCTCAGCCATAACTTTCTTCTGGTCCTGGTTCACTGCCAGAAGGGTGAATAGAATTATCTCTGAGAGTAACAGGTTAGCTGCCAGTGGATGGCACTATTGCTCCCATGACGCAGAGAGCAAGCTGATAAAGTGATAACCGAAGTGAAACAAGAGGGACATAGAAGTGTGTTTTGGCATGTCTGGCATGTTTGGGGTTTTTATCCATTCTTTTATGAATGAGGTTCACAGCTGCTGGAGGAAGGCAGTCTGGGCTACCTGTGGGGAAGAGCAGGGAAGAGGGCTTCCAAGCTCGCTCCTCATGACCTGTAGAAGATGGAAGCTCCTCTTACAGAGGAAGATCTAGATGGACGGGTTGTAACATCCCTCCCTGGTGGCTCCAGCTGAGATGTCCCCGGCTTCATCCCCTCCTGGGCCTGCTGTGAAGCACCTTGTGTTCCTGGGACCAAGATGGCCATGAGGCATCATGTGTCTATGGGACCAGCGTGGTTATGAGGCACCATGTGTCTGTGAGACCAAGATGGCCATGAGGCACCGTGTGTCCATGGGGTGAGCATGGTTATGAGGCACTGTGTGTCTATGGGATTGGGATGGCAATGAAGCACCGTGTGTCCATGGGATTGGGATGGCCATGAGGCACCGTGTGTCCATGGGACTGGGCTGGCCATGAGGCGCTGCACATCAGGAGGGACCGGGGCGGCCAGCGGCACCGCAGCCTTTCATCGCCGGCTCCTCGGGCGCGTGGCCCCGGTGCCAGTGGATGGCTTTGTGGGAAGGCCGATGGCTGCTGGTGGGGCCGGGACAATGCGGGGATTCAGCAGACCGGGGGTAATGCAGTGCGAGCGAGTCTGTAAGAGGCCCTGAATAGGCCAGGCTGTGCTTGAGAAGAATGAGGGGTAGGCAGAAGGCAAGCTAGTGTTTCATGATCATCTTATGTTACACTTCAGCCTTTCAAAGAGTGTCTGGGGCTGGTTGAATGAACCTCTCTTGCACTGCGAATGCGGGAGGCTAAAGACAAAGGAGACTCTTGTCACTCGCAGGCCCCTTTCGGGAATAAAAGCCATTGTCACATGAACAGGGGCAGTCTGGCAGGCTGTGCATGCTTCAGTGCCCCATGATATCGCTAAGTCTCAGCAGAAATCACATTCAGGGCCCTGTCAGCTTTGATTAGCGGGGTCTCATGACTTAATGTGCTGCGATATTTCATGTCTTAGGGTGGCGGCTGTCTTTCTGTGGGATGAATGCCCTCTATTGTCCGCCGAGTTATTTTATTTACATTTTTTTAAACAGCTTATAAAGGTAAAAAGATAGCTGTGCTTAAAAAAATCAAATTCCTTTGCTTCTGGATCAGTAGTAAGTGCTGCTCGGGTCAGATACAGTGAAACTTGTTTTCACAGTCAGCATCAAAGTTCTCATCTTGTTTAACAGCTTTATAGTAAATTCTGAACAGGTGGCAGCGGAGCTGGGTTTAGGAAGGAAACAAAAAATAATCTTTTTAGCCTCTGACAAGCAGAAATATTCCTGGGCCTGAGAGAGCTCTCAGTCCCACTGCCCTGCGCCGTGTTGCTTTGCCCCTCCATCAGTTTGTTTCTTAAACAGGAACGCAGGTCGAAGCTGTTGGTGCAATGGGCACTGTTTGCTTTCCAGCAAGTTGCTGTTGTCTGTTCAGGTTTCTCTGTTTTCTAAAGCTGAGTGTATTTTCCTACTGATGCCACAACTGGGGTGGTTGATTCTGTATATTGAGTTCCCTTCATATTTGCTATTTCCATTAGAATGGTGTGGGTCACCTTACTGAAATTTGGTTGTTGCTGTAAACGAAGTTTGAATACCTGCTGAAAAAGCTTCATAGACACAAAATATAGTTTGCTGTCAACAGCACATTGTAATACACAGGTTGTTTGGTAGCTCACCAGGAAGAGAAGTTGACCAAAGGTCTAAGCTTAAAGGAATACAGACATGCTAAATCTGGACAAGCATAATTCAATCAGCAACTTGCCCTTAGATTCTGGACTGTAGTGATGTTTGGAGCACTGCTTCAGGGATGGTACTCCTTGTAGTCCTCCTTCATGGTGGTTCTGGGGAATACATCTCATATGTATATTATATATACATATGTTCAGTTCCCTCTTCCCTTCACCTGTACACACACATATTCCAACCTCAACTTCTGCCTCTTTACCTCAAATTCTTTGCATATGACTAACCCGTCACTACCTTCTTTTGACTCTCTCACCCATTATAAAATATGGCTGGTCTCTCTTCAGAGTGGACCTGGTCAATCTCATGTTTTTCGTGTTTCTGAAGGTCTTCCTATAGACAGCTGTGTACATCGTATGGTCTGTTAGCAGGAAGTAATTAAACACATAACTTGATGCCATGCGCTGTGCAGTGATGCTTTCTGAGAGTTTGTGCAGAGCTGATTAGCCACAAGTTTGAAATGAGCAATGGTGAAAAACACAAACCAGATGTTCCTGATGATTAATAATTGGTGTGCCTTTTACTCAGTTATTTCTACCATTGTTATCTATCTCCCCTTTGATCTCTGTGATTTTTCGTAGCTGACGCTGTGTCCTCCTCTGCAAATCTCAGTCTGTTCTTTGGTTGTTTGATGGGCTTTCAGAAATTCCTTCACTGTGTGTTCAGAAACACTGCAGTAAGTGAAGCACGGGCGTATTTACCTTTGTGTTGTCTCAACTTGCTTACAACAGGACTAAGTAACGCAGGAGTCATCACACACTGTTTGTGTCTGTCCTTCATCACTCCAAGCAGTGCTGCCAGCGAGAGGTTATTCCTCTGGTGCTAACCCCACCGTGGGAAAATTGCCTAAATTGTCAGCGCAGACACCGCCCCAGTGCGCACAGCCTTGCAGATAAGATCTCGTGTGGCTTCCTGCGCTTCGCACTGTATGTGGAAAGAACAGTCATTTTTAGATGAGACCGAGCCAAATGCATTCAAAACAAGCGGAGAGGATCAGGTATCGATGCGTGTGTGTTCACTTAGAAACTGTCACCATTTTCTCATGATCTTCTTCTTGCAGTCGCATGACTCAAGGAGTGGTGGTTGTGCAGCAGCAGCGCCTCGTGCTCGTGGCTTGGCCTGAATGCATCAAATCTGTGTCCCTTCCCCCCGTGCTGAGCTCTGCGCACCTCCACGCTTCATAGATATAAATTAAAGCAGTATTCAAATTCTTCAGATTCTTCCCCATCTTCATCCAGCCCTTCCCCTCTATTGGGAGCTGCTCACCCTCAGTATGCAAAACGGCAGCTAATTTTTGAAACAAGACTTTTGCTTTCCCCATAGTTAATTAAAGAGTGGCCCAAAGCTCCCTGAACACAATCAGAAGCCTCACAAACTCTGACAAGGTCTGAGTCAGACGATGGTTCATCGCCCTTTTATCCTGAACTTAGCAGTGGCTTCATCACATTCCTGTTCCCAAATGGCAAGAGTGGCATGCAGTGCTGGGGCAGTTGGGGTTTTAGTGTAGGTCAAACCCTTATGACTGTTTACGAGGGTGGAGAGTGATAGGACAGGGTGGAATGGTTTGAAACTGAGACATGGGAGGTTCAGGTTGGATCTGAGGAGGAAGTTTTTCCCCCAGAGGGTGGTGACGCACTGTTCACAGGTTGCCCAAGGAGGCTGTGGATGCCCCATCCCTGCAGGCATTCAAGGCCAGGCTGGATGTGGCTCTGGGCAGCCTGGGCTGCTGGTTGGTGACCCTGCACACAGCAGGGGGTTGGAGCTGGATGAGCACTGTGGGCCTTTGCAACCCAGGCCATTCCATGATTCTATGGTAAGTTGTAGCATACTCGAGTTCAGCAGAGCTTTCTGGTGTTCACTCAGCTGGTGAGGTGGGGAAGGCATCTGCTGCTTAGGATTTTCATTGCCTTGCAGATCCAACGCGAGTCTGAGGATCTGTAGCCAGACAAACATGACTGCTGGCTTCCAGCCCCCTGGCTGGTCTGCTCACATGTCTTGCTGAGTGCCACATATGGGGAAACACTTGGTTCTTGGTTGGGGTGCGGAGGGGGATTCTCACCATTTCAGTTGCCGCATGCCGTCTGCCTCATTAACGTGTTTGTTTTCTAACTACAAAATGAGTCTGCAAGTGAGGTGTTGCTTTTCTGGAGATCTTATCACCTATAAACAGACTGTTAAAAATAGGGTCGTTTTACACAAAACTTGTTTGTGGAGCGAAACGATTCAAAACACGATAATAGCAAAACAGAATCTTAAAATAGCCTAAAGTTGAGACCACAGGCACAGCTGCCAAGCACTTTCATCTTTATTACAGTTACTCATATCTCTTCTCTTATTATTCCCATTGTAAACACGCTGATTTTATCTAAGCTTTCCTCCTTCCAGCCAGCCCATGTAAGTGCACCCTGCAGCCCAGCTGCTTGTTCCTAAGGCCGGGGCTGCACGTCCCCATCCAGCACAGCGGTGTGCAGGGCTGTGACATGGAACTGCTCCGGGTGGGTGAGTGTTGATGGCAGCACGTCGTCCTCTGAGTGCCAGGAGCTGGCTCTGCTGCAGCAGGGTTTGAAGTCTGGTATCTCCCATGTTGGCTGGATGTCACTGCTCTGTGCGTCAGGTTGGACGCAGATCCAGTGCAAGAGGTGAAGCCAGGCTAACACAGTGCCTGCTCACCTCATTAAGTCACCTGTGCTCTTAATGGAGGTGGAGATAACACCATGCCATTTAGATAACGGTTCTGCAATTAGGTTAATCTGAACACGTGTGTCAGCATCAAAAAGCTATTACAGAAACCACTGCACGGTTCCATGCTGAGGCTCACAGATTACTTGTTTAATAACAGATGGTGACGTGAGATTTTTAGAGGTTTTATTATTCCATCAGTGAAGGTGGCTGGGAGGGACAGAAAGAATAAAAAGAAAGAAATCAACTGTTAGAGCTGAGGAGGCACAGAGCTCTTCATGCATCCAGAGCAGACGTAGCAAAGCTCAGCCTGAATGCAACCTTAGAGCAGCGTCTGTGCTTTCAATTAGTGGTGTTGTTCTCCACAGGAGAAGATATCAAGGCGTGCTCCTATCCACTTGTTACGTTTTTCTGTACCCGTTTTGTGTAAAGGTGAAGTTTGCATTTGCATTTTTACTGTAATATCTTTGTTTGCGTATTGTGACAAGTCGCAGTTCAAGGAAGCCATCCATGAAAAGAAAGAATGTATAATATTCATTATCTTTCTCTCAAAGCAAAATGAATAACAGCATCAGAAACCCGCCTGAATCTGAATCTCTGTATTGCTTAAAAATATCCTCCTTGGCTTGGCCAGGCACTTGACTTTCTCTCTCTCGTTCTGCCAGACAACCTGATCTTTACCTTTACACCAGGACGTGCTGCTGCTCACAACATGCAGTGCTGCCATGGGGGCTCCTGTACATTTTGAAATGGGTTGTATGTGGACAAATGTTTGTACTTGAAAACGTAACAGAAATAATTATCTCATTAAAGCTTTGTGCAGTCACATACCTGCTTCACTGTGAAATGATGCCTGTTTACCCCCCGTGTTGTTCTTTTCCTAAATACACTTTATAATGATTGTTTTCTAGGCAGCCATCCTGAGCATTAAGCTAAAACTGCAGCCAGATCAAGATGTGGAGAAGGTGAGTCATTTCCTCTGCAGATTTCTCTGTCTTCAGATCCACCTTTTGTAAAGCAGGAATTCCATCAGAGCCCTCTGAGGTGTGATGCATTTCACTTGAGGCTTGATCTCATTTGCAAGAAGTCGCTGCTACATGGCTAAGGCACCTTTACCTCTAGAGGAATGACAGGGTGTGTTTTGTTAGACCCCTTACTGGACTGTTTTCTTACTTAGAGCCATTATAATCAGAGATTCTAACTGGGTTCCGGACAAATGATCGTTTTGGTCAAGTTTATTGGTTTTACTGCTTCGAAGCTTTGCCACTTTTGCGAATAGTTGTGTTGAAAATGCAACATCTGTCATTTAGACAGCACAGGTTGGTTAAGCAATGGCCTGGTGACTTGGACCTCTTCCATTCCTTCTGTTTGCTGACCATCCTGATCAAAGGCAGGGCATAATTCTTTACATCTAGAGCAAATACCCTCGAATTTCTTTTCCTAGATGTGTGCACCGCTGCTGTTTCAAGATAAAATTAACCTGGTTGAAGACTATGTGGGAGAACATCCTGAGCTCCAGTGCAGACTCATACAGATCCTGGACACCTGGTGTGAACCTGACTTTAATATCAGAGACGTAGCAAGGTAGAAATGCTTGTTGAACTTCTAAGCAGCTGGGGCTGACTGCCTGTCAGAGGACAGGATGTTCTTTGCTTGTCGACCTAAGATCATTTTCTCCACATAACAGAGTGCAATGTGTCTACTTTTCAGCTGAGAATGGGGAAATTCTGGTATCTCTGCCAGAGTCTTTTCAAATCCCTTTGCTGGTAAGGCAGAGAAATCTTTCCTATTGACAGATGTTTCACTTCTGTCAGGAGAGAGGAGTGCAGAATGAAAAGAGTGCAGTCGATCTTAGCAATAGACAAGTAGGAAAGCTCCCTCCAGGAGGTCGTGCTAATCGCAGTCTCGTGCTTTGCTGGAGACAAGGCTGAGTTTCAGTATCGGTTGTACAGGTTTGGCAGGAAGATAATACTGTGATGAAGGGGCAGAAAAACAAGAGATACAGGTGGTTAACCTTCATGTTGTTGTGAAATAGTTGTGTGTGTTTTAATTTATAAGTTGCCTCTCACTAGAATAGCTCTTGTCAGTTACAAAGCCAACAGTACAGTAAAAGTCACAGTGTAAATGCAATAGCTGCAGTCATAGGTTTGAGAGAAGATGGGAGGGAATTGCTGTCTTTCTGTTTCCCAGACGTCGACTGGGAAATTTGTGGCTGCATTGCTGGCTTTTTGCTATAAATCAGGATATAAATCAGCAGGGGTCTGTTCTTGCCAACACCTACCAAACCCTGATATCTCTACTGCTTTGTATCTACCGTCTGCAAAACCATCAGCAGTTCCACAAGCGTGGAACTTATTTGTTCGTTTACTTACAGACAATATCAAGGCCTGTCCAGGTACAAGCCAGATAAACTGAACCGCAAAATGCTAAGCAAGCTGATCTTCAGACTCCTGGACCGATTTAACGTAGATCCAGGTATGTGATACTGCAACATGTTCTGGAGTTATCTCACTAATACAGAACAGATGAAGCCAATTTGTCTTCTTCCGTGTTCAGCAAGGAATCTGTGCTGTAATTTATCATGGGTGGTTTCAGAGTTTAATTAATGGTATTCCAAAACAAAGCTGGTAAGTTATGGGAATTATCACTTTGTGCTGTCGGAGAATGAAGTGCTTGTGACTAATAGGCTGCTTCTTCCACGATATGAAATAAATCTTGACCTCAGAATGGCTCTACGTAAACACATGATGGTCAGCTTTGAGTTATGACTCCATTCCGCTCTCATAAGAAGCAAGTCGTTACTCATCTGGGGATCTGTTTTCTTGAGTTATGAGTCCATCAGCTGTAAAGAGATAACCCTTCGGAAGCAGAAGCCTTGCAGTCCTTTGTATTCTTGTTGTAAAACAGGGTTGGCAGCAGGGAACTTGAAGGCTCTTGCAGTCTGCTGAGTGAAGTAAAACATTTTACATCACTGAGTAGATCTGCTTCACCACCAGTTGTCGAATAAAATCTGCTTTCTTTTGCTTTTTGTTGTTAGTGAGCACCGCTGATTTTTTTTCCACTCTCTGGGACCACGTTGGAAACCTTTATGTGCACTGTTAGGTTTCACTCTATGGAGCTCTCCATCACCTCCACAAGATACGCAATTCTCTTTTCTTGGACTGAAAAGTGGTTTCTAACCACAAATTGTGGGCTTATTATGCCTGGCAGCAACACTATATTGCATATTAATCTTCACATCTTCAACCTGCTGCTCAGAAGTTAATGAGATAATCCTTGCAGACCCTCACTGGAGGATAAGTAAATATAATTAAGCTTAGCACACTGGTGTGGAATCTGAGGCACAAGGGGGTGATTTATTTAACATCTAAAACCTTCCCTGGAGTTTACTGGTCATCAGTAATTTTTCCATCTTTGTGAGGTTAATTATTCACTGGGCTGTATTGTCCTTCGTGATCTGTGAAGGGCAATGAGCTGTTCCCCTTTATTTATGAAAGATGCACCACAGATGTACAGATACACCCTTAACTATAAGCGTGAAATGCCATAATTGTTCACTTGCAAAATCCTGAGACAGTAAAATTACACCAAGAATAAAAATCCCAGGAGAAAGAAGGATGTGGAGCTGTTATGTCAGGTGCTCTCTATTGGGTGGCAGCGTGTCTCAGCCTGGTGACAGTGTCCCATGAATTGGAGCTGCTGTGCTAAGGGCAGACTCGTATGTGAAAGTGGATCTTCATTTTTTTACCTAATATCACGTGTAGTTCAGAGCAGCACTTCACCCTTCGCTAAACGAGGGGCCTTGTGGTCTCCTTTGAGGTACTTCAGAAATTCTTCGTGCATGGGAAATCTTGGTTTAGATCTTGCACTGAACTGGAAGTGGTGGCAGCTGGAATAACGCTGCTCTCCTCTTCTCCACTCCTCTTTCCCATCTTTAGTGCACATAAATTTAACTGTGGTAAAAAAATGCAAGAAGGAAACAAACTTGGTAGAATGGACAGATCAAAAACCTTGTTCTGAGATCTCTTGTCCTGATCAGCTCCACCAGAAACAAGCAGTGAGGTGAAACTCGCACTTCATGTTACCCAGCCTGGCTGTGGGCTGGCTCGATGCCGCAGTCTTCGGCTGCTGCTGTCTCCTCTCATGAGTCCCACTTGCTGAAAGAGGCTGAGAGCAGCAGCAGCAGCAGCAGAGGGAAGTGGCTTTTGGTGAGAAAGGCTGTTGGAGGACGGGGTTTCTTGGTATGAGAAGGCAGGCTTGTACGTGACTCAGTTATTGTAGTTCAAAATCCACTTCCATTCTTTGTCTACCCAAGGGCTCACTGGGTCCACTCAGAGGATGTTGGTGAACCTAAGTAGAACTTTGTGTTCAGCCTCTGAGATTTGAAACACCCCTTGGAACTGCCAGTTTTACCTTTCAGAGGCTGATAGGGGGTCGCCCAATAAAAATAACAGGTCTGGAGCCACAGAGCAAATAAATCATTGGCATGTTAGTCCACCTCATCTTTCTTGCACTGTATCCCAGCAGTGCTAGCACACAAAGCAGGGCAGGGCAAGTGGAAGATTTTCTGCTGAGTCCCAGAGGCGTCCTCATAAACTGTGTGTGGATTCCATATAATTAGCTTTATTGGGGAAGGAAGAAGTCTGCAGAAATGGCGTGTGATTGAGGAAATGGCGTTTTACAGAGTCTTTTCTCACACCTGGGTCAGTGTGCTCTGGTTTAACGAGCCTTGTAGCTATTGCTGCCTAATTGCTTAATGCTCTTTGGAGACTCTCTGAGGTCGAGTTAGATTTACAAACCAATTGTTAGTCCAGAGCAGTTCTCTGAGATGGGGGAGCAGACCCTGAGTTTGCAATAAATAGTTTTATTTCTGCCTGTATTTTTACACAGCCGATTTTTCCCCAGCAGCTCAGCGGTGGCTTTAGATGCAGCAGTTCGTCATTTGTGAGATAGGAAGGGAATCACTGCAGAGTACAGCCGTCATCACCTCCCGTGTGCTGGTGTGACAGTGAAGCAGTGCGGCTGTGCCCGGGGCAGCAGGGGGCGGGCGAGGGCCGCCCGGCAGCGGGCACCGCCCGGAGGTGATGCGCTGGATGGGGGGGGGGGGCTGTGCCAGCTCCGGGCAGGGGGAGATTTCAAACGTTTCCCCCTTTGCTGGTTAAGACCAGGTGATTCTTTTCCCTCGCCTTGCAGTGGCTGTGCCAGCTCGGTCCGGTATTGCACTGTATGTGTACACACCGGCGGGTCCTGCCGCTGGGATGCAGCCAGGCTGCTGGAGAACGGGCGGCTCAGCTCCGTCCTTGGTCCTTACCCTGTCCAATGCGTTTTTCTGTGCTGAAACACAGGGTACATGACCAGCTGTAGGCGAGCCAAGGCGCCCATCAGCTCCATGCTGTCCCTTGGAGATGTCACACCAGTCCTGGTGTTCTGAGCCTGGATTCATCCTGTCTTTGCATGTGGACAGACCACACTGCAGCACTTGTTCCTGTAGGCACTGAATAAAGCCATGTGCTGCGCTCTGCGTGCAGGGTCAGCCAGCATTCCCGGCAGCAAAGCCAGCAGGGAGCTGGAGGGTTTGGGGCCAGGCTGGGGCTTCTGCTCCCCTTCCCTTCCAAGGAGTGCTCAGTCCAACCTGCAGTGGCTCAGAGCACACTGTAGGACACAATGCATCTTTGAGGCTACAACAGAAAGAGATTTTCTTGAGTCTTGCCTTACCCTCCACTGATTTGCACTCGGGGAATACTCCCATCATAATATACTGTGATTAATGCACAGCTCACTCCTCATCAGGTTCCCCAGCAGTCCTTAGCAATACCGGGGTAAAAGCCTCTAGGATTTCAGGTACTCTGATTTTATTAAACCAAGGCTGCTTTACTTTGTCCCAAAACAAAGTCTGCTTTGTGTGGGCCCTCCTGTTCTGCCAGGGCAGAGTAAAGGAGTCCCATTGTGAGCGGAGTCAGGCACTGCGTGGAATGAGAGGACCCCATCCCCATCCCAGCTCAGGAGGAGTCATTTGTGACCTGGAAGCAACAGCCACACGCCCAAAAATCCATTGCACCATGTGTTGGTGTTACATGAATGAAATAGGTGTGTATTAGTGGTTTCACATCCGATGTGACAAATAGATTTCATTTTTACTTCCTCCCCGTTGCTCAGTCATTAACTCACTGCTAATGGCTCAGAGCAGAGTGCAGTTTTTGCTTCTGAGTCGGTCCCAGCTGTGTCCCTCTGTGCAGCACCGCTGTGACGCTGCCATGGAGGTGCTTCCCTACTCTTACACTGTTTGTGTTCCACTGGTGCTGCACAGCCCAGCCCTGATCCCCAAGCAAAATGGTCGTTACTTCCCTTTTGTATGGATACGGAGTCTCTTCCCTGGGTATATGTTTTATTGGATGAGCTTTGGCCACAAGTGTAAATCCTGGGCAACGTGTTCAGAACTGCTTAATTGAGCCAAGAGCACAACTTCCATTCACATCAAAATACAACCTTTAGACACTGGAGGTGGTACTTGTGAGAGGATGCAATATAATTAAAGGTGTGAAGTCATTGACTGTGAAGGATATTGAACCAGCAAGCGATCTTATCAACCAGGGGTGGTGCAAGCAGAGGTATCAGTAGCCAAGGATTAGCATTGGTAATCATGGCTGAAAGTGTAAATAACAGTTTATAGTTGAGATAAGCTGTGTGCCTGTCCCTCATTGTTCCAAGTCTGATGGCATCCTGCCTTCCTCTGACTTAGTTTGAAACTGGGGAAGGAAAAATGTCATGTCTAGACAGTAAAGCTGATAGGAAGTTTGGTTACGTCGTGCACTCACGTGTCTTTTTTTCCTTTTAGCTCTCTGTCCTAATGTCATAAATCAGCGGCACTTGAGAACTCTGAATTATCTCTTTTACAAGAGGTTTGTGGAGGTAGGTATCTGTGCTGTGTGGTGTTTCTATACTGTGTGCTGTGGCTGTGAATGAGTTTCTATTTGTTTTTGCATTCTGAATAACTGACGTTGCAGAATTACATGGACTGCATGTGAACAAGCTCTTGTGGTAGTTATTATGCAGACATGCTGGGTGTGCTGCCAGACCTGTATATTCTGTTAGAGAAAGGCTGCAGTGTCCATTCATATCCCAATGACCAGTAGTTGTAATTACACAGATCTGGGTCCTCATTCACCTGTGTCCTCAGCAGTGTCCTGGGACATGTGAACAGCAGCAATGGGTGCTAAGGGATGGTGATCTGGTGACACTGCTCTGGCACAGGCAGTTCAGTTTCAGGCCCTCCTGATCCAGCAGTGCTGGCTCTGAGCTGTCATTCCTGCCCAGCAGAAGCACTGACACAGACCCGCATCCTTCATCACAAGGCTGTAGTGTTGGATGATGTCATTCTAGGGAGCATTCACAGTGAGAGAGACGAAAGCATTTGTCCAGGTGTATTTATTTAGCAGAGTGGAATGGATTCTTTATCTCGTGTTCTGCTCTCCCTGGCCTTCCATTTCCTTTGTTTTGCAACTTATGCTTGATTTAAAGTATCCAAGCTGGCCAGTGACTTCAATTAAGGTACATTTGGCAGCTGTTTCTGGACACCATCCCTTCTTCTGAGAGCTCTTTGGTGTTCTGTGTTTACCATTCTCAGCTGTGTATGAGGCCTGGTCAAATGGCTCCTTTATCTCAGCCGTATTTAGATTACATGCTTGTACATCTCCAAGATGTTTTCTCTGAGGCTCTTACTCCCCGTTTGCTGTTGTACCTTTCCATACAAGTGGCACTAGTAGTCACTGTTACTCTGCCAGAAGCCGGAGTGAGGCTCTGGCATCCATGGCAGATCAGTCTCTTGCAGCCTGCTTTCTTGGCAGCGTGGAGAACAGCTCCTGTCCCAGATCTCTCCCAAAGTTGGCTCTGAATTACATTTGAATGGGAATTTTAGCTTATCAGTTTCCTTTCCCAGGCCTCATGATTTCAGAGGATTTTTCATGACTTGGCTGTGGAGAAGAGTTTGTCTTTTCATACTCTGGAGGCTCAGCATTGCAGATAGTCCCTGAGATCACTTCTATGCAGGAGCCCATGGGGGCAGCTCTCTGTCCGGCTGTGCCATGGGGGGGAACGGTCTGTGGACACAGCGCAGATCTCCTGAGGAGAAGGCAGCAGCAAAGACCCACGTGTCCCACCACAGCAAGGCCCATCTCAGCTGTGCTCGGCGATGCTTTGGGCATTGCAGGAGCACCACTCAAGTTAACGTGATTGTTTTTATAAGTGATCCCAGCTCTGGGTAGTGTTTGAGGTGCTGTGGGAAGAGGAGCTGTGTTGCCCGTGTGCTGTGGTCAGATGGGGGCTTTTCTCCTGTGTGCTGTAGCTGCCCAAATTACACGGTCTAGGCTGTGTTTTTTACCATTCTCTGGCTGGTGACGTATGAGAAGCACAGGTTTCCCATGCATTCCTGTATGCATTCCTCAGTTGATGCCAGTGCTTAAGATGGTGTGTTGAATTTCATCTCGTGTGCTGCATTCTCCTCTTTGTACCATGGCTCAGGAGTGATTTTGTCTTTTCAGAAAACCATGACTCAGGAGAACTGGGCAGATCACGTTCAGGTGAGTACGGATTTCTCTCTCCCATTTTCTCAGGCTTTATTTGCTGGGGGTTATTTTAAGGTGTTCAGAACAGACAACCAAATATTGGAGCCCAGCTGTCACAGTTTTGCACTTTCTCACATCTTTGCATAATTATGAGGAGGAAGAGATTTTCTTTTTCTGGGTGTATAATAGGAGAGCTCCGGCAGCTGTGTTTTGGCCTGATACTACAGTAAGTACATATATGACAGTGAAATATTGAGACATGGCACGGTGACAAACCATTAGTGACATCTGATACAACATGAGAACACACCAGATTTGGTTGCACTTTCAACATGTTTCTTCTCCCTTCCTTGAGGTAGAAGGAAAAGGGAGAGTGCCAGTTCATGAGGAAGTGTTTCTTAAGACAGATGGTTGATAAGGTGGCCGGCATCCCTTCATGGTAACTGTGAAACCTACTCTGTGTCTTTCTGAGCTGAATATTCAGCTTTCACATGCAGTGTATTGTGCCCCTGCAAGAGGCCAGACACTGTGAGGGAAGAATTGGTTTTGTCTCTTGATCTCAGTGATCTTTTAAGCATATTTGTGGTTCTCCTTTGATTTCCACAGACTTGAAAGTCAACACAAGTGCCAGCTTCTTGCTGGATTGAGACCTGACCGTGGATTGACCATGAGGGTGTAGCAGACATCATTGCCATGGCTTTGGTGTATGCAATGAAGGGGTTTCTGCCAGTGCCATAGTGTGGATGGTGGGAAAAACCTCCCAAAGCCTCCTGATTAACACACAACTACAGATCATGTCAGTCATTTGTAGAGATGGAATTGATGCTCAGGAAGGTTTGGTGCCTGGCAGGAGCTCACTTGATGATGGGCTGTGGCAGGAGGTCGTCTCTGCTTTCTCCAACTAATGCAAACGTTGCGTTTCCTGATTGCTGCATCTTACCCAGTTTTGATAGCTGTGTAATTATCACATGGGTAGTGCTTAAACTTGCCTGTTATCAGTCCTAGCCCTTCGTGCTATCAGAGATCACTGTCTTTGGCATCACATTAAAGCAATCAGAACCTGTACCTGAGCATCTGGAGGAAACTGAAATAACTGCATGTGCAGCTGAGCTGCTGCTTCACACTGCTTAGTGCATGGCTGCTCCCAGCAAAAGAAAAGGAAAGTCTCCAGGCCTGCTTTGTTTACCACTGCAAAACCCAAGGCTGACTGTGACTGTTTTTGCAAGATTGGGCTTTACCTGAGGGAAAAAAATGGACTTCTTGCTCAGAATTTCACCAGTGACTTGGCGTGTTTTGACCAAACAACAACAGAAGTGTATTAAGCAGTGCCTAGTAGGGCTAGAAATAGCTGTGGTTGTTGGTGTGTGTCCCATTTGTGTGTTTTTCTTTGTTAAATTCTGTGCTACATCCATAACAAAAGTCTTAAATTATACAGATACCAAGAGCCCCGGTCAGAGTGCAGCGCCCCTTATCCAAAGGGGCTGACCACAGTCAGTATGGGGAGTGTGGTGTTACTTTTGGTTCACCCAGAGCTGCACAAGTGCAGAATTTTCCCGTTCCTGCCCTGTGGGATGAGTTGAGGTGTGATGCTGACTGCTCCCACAAAAGGCAGAAGCCCCGTAGTTAATTGCGGGGCCCACAGAACCTGTTCTCAGCCCTGTAGCAAACTGGTTTTGCTCTCTCCTGCCTGCTGTGCTGGCCAGGCTGCGGCTGAGCAGGCAGGGATGGCAGCCGTGGGCAGGCAGGGGCTGGAGGGAAAGCAAAAGGATCAAAACATCTTCATCCCGTAGGGAAAGTGCCCTCATCAACTGCCTGTTGGCAAGCCCTGCCAGCCCAGGAGAGCTGCGCTTTGTGTGTCTTCTCCAAGCACAGATACCTCGGGGCACAGGGAGGGGAAGAGCACTTCTTGCACAGTGCCAGCTGCGCCGCTCTGCATAACTGAACCTGTGAGCTGCATGGAAACACACAGGGAGAGTGCCTGTCCTCACAAGCAGAGGGGAAGGCGTGTAGGATATTGATGGTAGATATGCAGGAGAAAAACAGGCAGGGCATGAGCCAGCTGTCTGCTTTGCTGTGTGCCCTTCTGCTCCCATTTTTGCATGTGTAATGTTTTTCATAGCCTTAACCAGCTGCATAAGGTTAGTAGAATTGGGTAAAAAGCTTCTCCCTTATGTCCAGTCCCTCCTCGCACAGGTCTGTGTCTCTCCTGCACTCAGCACTCCCCATCAGGGCGCAGTGCTCCAGGTGAGGTCACAGCACAGAGCAGAGGCACACATCCCCTTCCAGCCCTGCTGGCACGTTGCTTTGGATGCAGCCCAGTGTGGTTTGGCTCTCTGGGCTGTGAGGGCACAGTGCTGGCTCATACCCAGCTGCTGACCAGCAATACCATCGGGTCTTTGCTTGTCAGGATTGTGCTCTGTCCTTACATCCTCAAGAAAGCGATTTTGAGGCATATTTAAAGGGCAGAATGCAATTACTGTTTTATTTCTTTTTAAGTTCTTGTGGCCAGAACACCTGGCCAATAATCCTCCTCTGGGGAATCTTTAATAAGAAGAAGAGGTCAGAAAGGCCTCTTTGCAAATAGCCATATCTGGTGTCTTTCCCTCGGAGCCCCGAGCTGAGGCAAACTTTTAAATTGGCTTGAGATTGTTCTGAGCACTGCGGTGTCCCCGTAGCATAAGGAACTTAATATCTGCAGGGAATTAGGAAAGCTCTGCAATGCAAATGGGAATTATGCTCAGGAGGTGATTAATATACGATGTGTTTTGCAGTATAGGTCTGCCTGTCAAATTACCTTTCACTCTCTTTGAGTGGACTGTTTATTCAGGGATGTAATGGATTTCATCACTCAGATGTTAAATCTAGACGGGCTGTTTTCCGGGAAGGTAGAAACCAGAAGGAGTTTAACCAGGCTCTCAGTAGTACATACGGCCTCTCTTCCTGCAGGAGCAGAGCTGGGGGGTGATTGGTTTAGTTCCTTCTGGCCTTACAGCCACAGGGGGAATCTCTGGCTGCACTGACTGCTCTGTGCTCTGCCCCATGCTGGGCTCAGGCACCATCCCACTGGGGTCCCTTGCAGTGAAGCTTTTTATCTGTTGAAACCCAGCAGGATTTCTTTCCCCATGCTGCTCCCATTGCTCTCTCCATTCCTCTTCCTGCAATTTGTCCCCTGCTCAGACACTGATCACCAGCTCAGTGGTGGTGGGGACGTTTCCATTCTTGATCATGGCGATTCAGCCGGGTGTCCTTCTCCTGCTTCAGTCAGGTGTTGGGAAGGAATTGTTCTGAGAGCTCAGCAGCTCCGCTGTAAAAGTTCTGTCCAAATAGCCCTTATGAGCACATGGAACCAGAGACTGAAGAGAAGGAAACTGGAGAGAACGCTCTGGGGAAAAAAATCATTCTTCGAATTGTTTCACTGTGTTAGAGATGCTTTCTGACCTTAAAACTCCTGCAGTCAGACAGCACTGGCTCGCTGCTAAGCAGCATAATAACATTTGTGTCACTGGCATGCATTCATTGAAAAGCACAGCTTCATCAGAAAGAGATTTGGTATGGTATAAAAAAGAGGGTAATTGGCTTATGGCTGTAGGTTGAAAGGTCAGCGTTAGATTAAAGAGTAAGGCCTTCAGCAGGCTGTTAGACTCAACTGATATGCCCTGGCGGGATGCTTAGTTCAACCAAATTGGAAAAACATTGCTTTTGTGAGTAATATAGGAAGTACCGTCATTCAGAACATTATAGGAGTATGTGGGACGTCCGAGGCCCTTAAAAGCTACATTGGGACTCTGTTGTGGTGGTTTCCAGGATGCCTGTCACTGACACCAAGTATCAGCTACAGGGACTTGTGCCACATAGAAAAAAGTAAGTACAGTGTTGTTCCTCCAGAGCTTAAAGCAAACAAGTATCCATATTCTTTCTGCTCTAATGCAAAGGGGATTTGATGAGGAGTGCTTGCGATTGATCCTGCAGCAGAAACAGGCAAAGAAAAGGATGGGACACTGAGCTTTGTGCTCAAACAGAGCATTGTTTGAGAAGGAAAAACGTTCCTCTGGATGGAGAAGTCGTGCAAATGGGAAGAAACAGGAAACCAACCTTCCTTTGTTCGCTCTGAAGGAATGTGTATCTCTGAGGAATGCTGGAATTATGGATTTAGGAAATCAGTGCAGTTTGCCGGGGTGTGAATTTCAGAGTTCATTCAGTCAACCCTCCCAAGCATTTCTCCTTCAGAACAAAAAATCACCGGGAGTGTAAATGCACCAAAAGAGATTAAAGGAGAGGAAATCCCTGTGCCAAGCTTCCCTTTTGGTGACGTTCCCACAAAGATACCTTTATTTTATTGCAATGGCTGTGAGCCAGGTGGGGACTGCCATGGGTAACATGAGTGGTAGCCCACACTTTTCTTGTGGGTGTCTGTTTATCGTAGGCCAGTGATGGGAGGAGTGAGGATGTTTCCGAGGCTCTTCCCTTGCCAGCAGGTTCTGATGGGTTCTGCTCTGTCTGTGTGGAGCTGACACAGCCTGGGCACCAGCAGTAAATCCTCCTGCCCTGATGGGGACCAACAGCGCTGGAATTCCACCTCTCCTTACAAAGGAGTTTATGAATTCTCATTATGCATGTGGCTGAGTATGGGAACATTTAATTGAGCGATTGGTAAAGTTAATTGGTGTACTGGTTTAGCTTGTTAGGGTTCATGTTATGGTTTCCAAGACAAATGGGAAGGCGTCATGGTGGCTTCAGTTCCTGTGTATCCTGATCAACTGATGAAGTGCAATCCTGCTCCTCACAGAGAGGACACACAGGGGTGGTGGTTTTGTTCCTGCAGGCTCTTCCTCTTTGCACATCTGCAGCTCTCGCAGTCCTGCAGTGCAGCGCTGCTTTGCTCTCTGTTCTCACCCCCACGGCACCGCTGTTGTCTGGCAGCCTGTGGCTGTCACTGCAGTCCCTTGCTGTGCTCTCATAGCTGGAGTGGAGCTCCTGCAGACAGCTGCTGTGTGTGAGTGGATGTCATGCACTTCTGCTGAGTTGGATTTTGGAATAATTGCATTTTGATTGCAATCCTTCAGGCGGCCTCAGACTTCTGCCAGGCCGTACTTTGACAGGAAGCGTCGTATTTTCCTTGTGCACGAGTTCATGTCTGAAGACACAGAATAAAATAGAGTTATGTTATGGTGACATTTGTAGCAAGTTTATGGAAGTGCTTGGCAAGCACACGAACCTTCTTAGGCTTGAAGGAATGGGGAATGTTGTTGGACTGTAGGAAGATCAGGCTGGGTGAACTTCAGTAGCAGCGCAGGTCACCTCGTGTGCAGTGTATGGAGGGAGCCCCGGGTTCCTTAAACTGGGAGCAATTGGCTGTTTGCCACTGTGACACTTTGTCCGTGAGTGTGTGTGACAGGATGACAAAAGGCTGATAGATAAACGCTACTTCAGAACACACTGGGAAGATAAGGGATGCCAGTTTGTCTTCAATGCGCTGTTATTGGTCTCAGACAAAGCATCTACTGTGATAAGTAACATATTACTTTGCGCTCTGAAAGAGCTTGGCCCATTTCCCCATCCTCATTCATCTTCAGTCTTGCCAAGTGCTGGAATCTTCCCAGAAAATATCTCCATCCTGCCATCGTGGGACCACGAGGTGTGAGAAATCTGGAAGCAAATCAAAACTGGGGCTTATTTGTTCGGAGCAAGTCCATGGTCCTTTTCTGATCCCTGTGATGAACAATATTCAGCAATTTGGGGCCAGGGTTATGTTGGAATTCAGAAGATGCCTCTGCAGCAATAGTGAAAAGCAATTTTTAGTCTGTTTGTTAAGGAATTGTATTCATTGTGGATTTTTAAAGATGCCGTGTGATTATTTCTTGTCTGAATAGGGTTAGTTTGACTCTACAGCTCATAAAGGCGTAAGTGTGCAACATTCCCTGAGCAAGTAGTGGAGGGGAGGATAAATACACAGTAGCACACAGCCCCCCAGGGCAGTCCGGCACGTTGTCTTCCATCTTCCATCGTTGCCTTCGCCTCGATCCGAGCGCAGTGATGAGTTAGGCTCCTCTGAACGGCCTCTCCAAGAGCCGTCTCACCAGCTGATGGCTGGGAAGCCGAGGCTCCTGATTCACAAAGGTAGTGTGAACATGCCCCAGGGAGCCCATTGCCAAAGCTGTGTTGAAAGGGAGAAGAAAGACCACTTCCCCGTCATTGATGTGGTAATGGCCTCCAGAACACTGAAGTGTGGCTCTGTCAATGACGCACTGATCGCTATCTGAAAGTCAGTCTTCGGGGATATGAATGGAGGCTATTTTGTGCTTCTTGGGTTCCTAAATTAGTGCATCTGAGCAGCCAGCGCCGGGAGAGAGAGCGCAGCTCGAGTGGTGAGAAAGTCCTGGTTTCTCATGGTGCTGCCTTTGTGCGCTGCCAGGAGCCGCAATGCAGAGCGACGGAGCTGCACCTCTGAACCAGAGCCGTCGGTTCGGGGGATCTGCGGGTCAGGGTCCAGAAACCTCCATCACTAATAGAGCAGCAGTGTGAGCACGGCTGGATGCTGGGGGAACCTGGAGGCACCAGCAGCACCGCAGTGACTCCAAGAGAGCTCCTCACCTCCGCCATCCCTCACAGCAGTTTTGTCCTTCCGAGCCCAGGTTTCATTTTCCCCCTTTAGTGTCTGGCTCTAAAATACCCCACGTGCCATTTTCTCTGTGCTAACAGGACGTTTGGAATTGCTGTGGGTTAAGATCGGGACATGCCATGATCCTGTGGCATTGCTGGGCTTGCTCTGTGCTGACTGCAGGGAGCTGTGTTTGTCTGGGGAAGAACTGGATTGACGGGTAGATAATGGGCAGCAGGCATTTGGGGAAGCTTTAATCATGGCTTGGTGATGGTGGATGTGTGCCTGTGGATTAAAGAACGTATGGTACGTCTAGAACCGGGGAGGTAACCAAGGCTCCGGTGCACTCATCTCCTCTCATTAGATGTGTGGCTGATGCTCATCAAACCACTGCTCATCTTTCCTCTCCACGTGTCCATGTCCTGGAAGCAGAAGGCACAAAATGTCACTGAGTGCAGTGTTTGTCCCTCCATCCGACCTGTGCCATGTGGGACCATCATCCACATTCCTGCAGAGCTGTTGCAGTGGAGGCCTTTCCCCTTCGTAGCAATTCAAAGCAACAACAAATAACAAACAAAGCTATTCTCTGCAAGATGGAATATCTCCGGAGACATTAACCTTCTTTCCAGAGTTGTTTTTGTGGTTGAAGGAATAAATCTGTTATCATTAAAAAAAAAAAAAAAGAACAAGATCTGCACCTCATTATTTCCAGAAATAAAGCTGACGTGAAGAGATTTATTAACAATTGAACCAGAGAGAGATCCAACCCCAAAGACTTTGTGTTGTGGAAAAAAAGGCAGAAAGACAATGGGATGGACACAGGGGAACCCAGGAGAGGGAACTGCTCTGTGATGTTCAGCAGAAAATATGTTCTTTGGGGGCAGGACTGTGAGAAGCTGCTCGGCAGAGCAGGCAGGTCTCCATGCACCCTTCAAGCCCCAGGTGCTGGGCTGAGCTCAGCTGCACGGAGCAGAGATGTGGGGTGCAGTGTGTGAGCAGTGTGGGCAAAGAGGGGTCTCAAAACGTGGAGGGCAAAAACTGAGGAGCAGCAGTTGGGTTGTTGTTGTTGTTGCTTGTTGTTTGTTTGTTTTCCTTCCCCTTTAGCTCAAGGCCATCACCAGGTTTGTTTCCTGCTCTCTGCTCAGGGTGTCTGCTGTGAAGAAAACTTCTCACCTTTCAGTTCCTGAAGGAATGTGAGGAATGAGGCCCCGTGGCCCCGCTGTAACACCCAGCACTGCTGGCACATGCAGGGGTGGAAAAGCAAGGTGCCCACACCCTGGGAACAGCCTCTGAGCTGCGGGAGCCTGGTGGGGCTGCAAAGGAATAGTGGCAGGAACACGCACACCTGGGCACTTCATTCCTGTGGCCTTTTGCTACCCTAAAAAATAGGGGTTGTGGTGCTCCCAGCAGTGTAGCTGTGTATCTGCAGAACCTGATCTGCCGCGTAGTTTCGACTTGTTGTAGCAATTAAGTTTCCTTGACAAGATTAATTTCTAAGGGGGATCAGTGAGTGAACCAGTCGCCAGGACTGGATGGAGGAATGAGGGTCTGGCTGCGGTGCTCTGGGCAGTGTCTGGGCACAGGTTGGCTGGGCAGGAGGGGCTGCTGCCACCCCCTGCAGCTCTCTTGGCTGTTGGAATCCCCGTACTCTGATTTCCAATTGCAGCTGCTGTGTTGCAGCACCCTAAAGAACATCCAGCAGGGGGGTGAATGAGAGAACAGAGCCTTGGTATATCTGAGTGTCAAAGTGAAGACTATTATGGGCCATATTTGTCTGCTCATAGCTGCTCCATCATGCCAGCATGGTAGTGTGCCTTCAGAGCCATGTGCACAAAGCATGTAAATTAACCCAAAAGCCATTGTCTGCTATGGTTACCTGCCTGATGAGCCCAAAGAGCTGCACTCGCTGCTCAGTCACGGGTTCTGATGGTGCTGAATATAGTTCGTGTCTGAGACCAACCAAACTGTGCTAGCCACCAGCAGGCTACATGGTGTTGCTTTACCCTCACTTCTCTCTGCTGCACCCACGGCTTTCAGACAGATATTCCCTGAACAAATACAGCTCAGAGCTGCCTTGTTATTGAAGAATCCAAAGAGCCCGGTGAGCTCTTTGCAGCCAGATGTGCTCTGTCTCCTGGCAGAAAGAAGTGCAGACGTGCTGAGCTTGAGCAGTGCAAGTCCTGCAGCACAGGGATTCCTGCCCCTTTCTGCACTGGTTCCTGGCCCTGGGGAGGACACTGTCTCCTGGGAGGGGTGAGAGACACCCGCGATGGACGTTGCGCTGACATCTTTCTTCACCTCTGATTCCTCCCAGAGCACAGTTGGGGAGAATCGCTGGCTGCAGGGGCACCTGATGGAGCTGCTGCTCAGACACTGCGATTTGAGCACAGCGGCAAGATGGGCACAGCGCTGCAATCTGCCCGAGGAGATGCTGCCTTCTGAAGTGGCTGATGAGCTTCAAAAGCTTGAGATGCAAGAGAGGTAAATACCCCGTTCTGTGCCTGTTCAGTGTAGATCACTTATCAAACAAGGGCTGTGTATTTGCTTAAAACTCTCTGCCATAATGCTTCCTTAGTGAGATAGCTTTGCGAAAACTTCCTCCATTTACTGAGATCACACCTTGGCGATGAACGTGGCACATTTACTTTTTATGTGCCTGGAAGTGTCTGTTAAGGTGCACTCAGAGCTCACCCGTGAGAATTTAGAAGCTATATGAGGTTGTTTCTTTCTGTGGAGGAATCTTCAGACTCTCTGCCAGGTTACCAGCACAAATGAAATGATGTGTGTAGGATCTGAGCACAAATGCATCTATTTTATTGAGTAGGTGCTGAAGCTGCAGCATCTGCCTGTTGGAAGCCAGGAGGTTTTTGCATGAGGTGTAATCCCTCAGAACACAAAGGGTGGTTAACAGGAGTGTGACCTAGCCACAAACTGCATCTCAGGAGATAAAAACCAAAGAGGTTGGGGATCCCAGTGCGTGCCTCTGCTCCAGGAAGCCTCCGTCTTGTGCATGTGGAGTGAAGGCACGCTGACAGCATGTGCTCTGCCATTCATGGGGGCTGTAGCAGACAGGCAGAATCCTTTGCTGCCCCAGTTTTGCTCATCCAGTTGTGATACCTGCTGCAGTAGCTACTGTAAGATCAGTGGAGCCATAGAACCTAATAAAACAGTCTGTCTGCATTATTATGTATTGAGCTCAAAAGGCAGCAGGATGCCACTGAGGGTGTTCACACCATAGAGGACAAGGTGGTACCTGCACATAACTGACATCATCTCTCCACTGGTCGCAGCACTTGTCCCTCCCCAGCTCTGCAGATGAGAATATTCCTGGAGACCTGAGGCTGCACACCTTCATTAAATATTTTACACAAATATTGACCTCCCCATGCACACAAATGCATGGAAAGGAGTGTTTGTACAGTGAAAGCTGCTCTGCTGCAAAATTAGGCACACAGTCCCCTAAACATAAGGTTAGTAAATATTTTCTCAAATAATAAACCATTTCAAGTCTCTATGGGAAAGAGACTATCCAGAGATTTGTGTCACGGCCAAAATAGCTGGATATTTTTATTAGCTTCTTTCCTCTGATTGCATCATCTGGCTGAGACGCCGCAGCAATTCGCTGACCTTCAGCTACGAGGCCGTTCCAGGAGGCTCTGCTGTGTTCTGTAAGGACACAGTGCTGTGTAAGGTCCTGCTGGGCAGTCAGATGGCTCATTTCTGCAGCAGTCCCACAGTGTTAATGTAGGCACCGAATCTCTCTCTGTGGCACATCTGAACACCAAGGGCACAGCTGGCAGCGTGTTCTTGTTCTGCTTGTGTAGACATTTTACAGGGAAGGGGATGGAGAAGGAGACGCTGGAGAGCAGCAGGCGATGCATGAAGCCTTTGCTAGAAAAGCAATGAGACAGACTCACCTGTTCCCTCCGGGAGCGATCCTAGCACTGAGCAGCTTGAGGTTCTTGTTCTGAGCCAGTTTATTCTGTGGGGAAGTGAGAAGCTCCTGTTTGGATTCAGTGCTGGTCTGAGATGACTGTTATACATTACTCCACAGGAGCTAACGGACTTCTGTGTTAACCTCAGGGGCCAATGCCTGTATCTCTAAAATGTGTTATCTCTGTCAGCGTGGAAACAGCTGCCCAGTGCTGTCATCCACACTTCATCAGTTCTGGGAAGGAGAGCAGAGCACTGAGGACAGGGACTGGGCCTGTCACAGGTGCTTTGGTTTGACTGTTCTCTGCTGTGGGTGCAGTGCATGAGCACAGTGGGGTCT
Source organism: Coturnix japonica (assembly GCF_054131305.1). NCBI lineage: Eukaryota > Metazoa > Chordata > Aves > Galliformes > Phasianidae > Coturnix > Coturnix japonica. Next base: position 10,999,290 of record NC_140683.1, read on the forward strand.
CAGCGCCATTTCAGTGTTGTTTTATAGAAATGAAAAGAGGAGTCGGGATGAAGGAGAATGAGATGACAGGGATGGTGAGGAAAGAAGAGGTAAGAGACAGAGTGGAGTGTCATGGGGAAATGCAGAGCCAGAATTAAATAAGGGGATTAAGGCGCCCCAGTTTTCCTCCAAACCAGCATTTCCCCTCACTGAATACTCCAAAGCTGTTGTATCTGCTTCTGTGCAGGGTAGAAGAGACAACGAAAGAAGAGAATTACAAAGAGGTTAAGAAGAAGGATTATTACCAGCTTCCTATTCCACGTGCAAATATTCACTTATTGCAGAATTGGGACGAGATGATGCAGTGCTGGGAAAAGGTGCTGAAGGTGAGTGTTCCTGTGGTGTGTATGCTGCAATATCAGGGAGCAGAAACTGCATAAGAGTCTGGTACATGGGAGTGCTCGTGGGTCACTGCATTAACATCTCCCTCCTCAAGTCAAGGGCTGTGTGCTGGGAATTGCTGCGGCATGGAAGCCCCACAGGTGTAGTTTGAGGGCACTGTGAAAGTCACTTGGTGTCATTTGCACAGCAGCAAAGAGATGCAGTTGTTGTAAAAGCAATACTGATACCCTGGATAGAAACTGTTTTTCAGTCTGGTTCAGGCAAAGTGCAGAAAGCTTTTGTCTGTGTTGCAGCCTGGGCAGGTTGTTGGCATTGACATGGAGTGGAGGCCTTCGTTTGGCATGGTTGGGAAGCCCCGCGTCTCCCTCCTTCAGCTCGCCGTGAGGGATGAGGTGTTCCTGCTCGATTTGCCACGGCTCCTTGAGCAAGCTGAACTCAAGGACGAGAAGGAGAAGCTTCCCCATTTCATCCAGATGCTCTACTCAAATGCAACCATCACTAAACTAGGTAATGTGCTTCTCCCCTGCCTCAGGTCTTGAGGGCAGCTCAACTCTGTGTGGAGTGCCTGGGTCCTGCTGGGGTTGTCATTCTCTCAGTCCAGTTAGCATGGGATAAGTTTTGTACCCCGGGTATTCAAAGGCTGCCTATGTGAAGAAGCAGGTTGAACAGGATGGCTGGTAATAGTGGATGTCTCCCTTTTTTGAGCAGGTTTCCAAGTTAGCCTCCCCCCTCAGGGCTGGGATTGTCTTGGTTCATTCCATACCAAACCCCAACTTGCATCCAACCTTCAGTGGTGTAGGGAAGCTGTCCGGAGCTTTCTGGATTGGTTGGCCCTGTCCCAAAGCAGCCCTGCTTGACACCAGCATCCTGCAGCTCACCATACCTGGCTTTACCTTCTGTTTGGAGGCTCTTGCACAGGAGTTCAAGGCTAATTCATGATCCTCCCACTGAAGTTTTTAGAGGCTTGTGGAGTTTGTTCTGTTCACCTTTCCCTAGAAGATTTTAACAAAATTGAGCTTAAACTCAGCATTTTTCATCTACTTGTTCTATTTCAGGAACAGCAGAGCCTGGAAGTCTGCATTGTTCTCTATCTGAACAGACTTCCTACCAAAGTTTATAAATATATCACCAATATTTTGTCTTGGCCATAATTTGAGTTTTGCTAATCATCTGATTCGGTTTTTGTCTCTCCAGGTTATGGGATGTCTGGAGATCTCAGCAGTCTTGCAGCCACATGCTCTGCTTTGAAAGGCATGGATAAGCAGTCACAAAGTGTAGTGGACCTACTCACAATAGACAAACTAGTAAGGATTAACATATGAAAATGTGGCAAACTGTGTCTTCTGCCTGCGCTGGTAGATAACTGGCATCTGTGTTTTTGTATCCTGTATTGGCAGGGAGGTGGCTGAGTGAGTGAATAGGCCTTTTCTGCTTCTGACCTTCAAGGGAAATCTGATTCTGTAGCAAAACACAGAAGCATTTCATTTTCATCAGCTGAAAAGTTAGTGCTTGATATACTTATAACCTTTCATGGACTTCATGTGAGCTATGAAAAAGTGGAACCAAATGGAGACGGAGCTCCATTCAATTGGGGAAAGTTTTTGAACACGAGGCTGCGGGTGGGTTCAGCACAGGAATGTCTGTGCAGCTGAGATACAGATGTCCATGGTTTGTCTGTGGTCAGCACACAGCAGTCCTTAGCAATCTGCAGACTTCTTAAGGACAACCACTTTAATGGGTAAAATTTGCAGAGGATGTTTAAGGATTCGGGTTGGGGAGGATGCAGATATTTGGGGCGGGCAGCTTAACCTGGTAAGCGCAGCAGTGTCTGAAGTACCTGCAAAAACCATTGGCCCATTTTTGTCTGAGAAATGGCAGCTCCAGAAGGGCTGTTCCCCGCTGTGTTGCAGGAAGACCTTTCCTCTGGATGCAGGAGGGGAAAGGTGCTGAACCACTGCTGTGCTTTTATTGAGTTGGTGTTCAGCAGCCTTTAGTGTGGCTGAGCACCCTGCAAACCTCCAAAGAGCCTCAGTCACAGCCCTGCTGCTGGGTGCAGTGTTGTCAGACAATGCACATTTTTTGCTTCTCAGAAAGGAAGGATTTCTTTCCAGCAAATGCGTTTGTTAAGCAAATATTCAGCTGCTTTGTATATCTAATGCCAACCCAGCTCTTGCCTGCAACAACAGGATTCGGTGTGCCAGGCAAGATATAAAAATGACAGGGTTTCTGCGTGTCCCCACCCACCGACACAGGAGGTGTTGTAGGATTTGTTTTATCACCACGTGTTTTGTTTCCTTCTCTTTCCATCAGCTGCAGAAGAGCTCCATTGACTGGAAGAAGGGCGGCCTGAGGGTCGATGTGCTGCCTCCAGAGCAGAGCTGTGAGGATGGAGAGCTCAGGCAGCCGGAGAAAGGGCTGAGCCTCCTGGTGCAACACGTCCTGGGAAAACCACTGGACAAAACAGAGCAGATGTCGAACTGGGAGAAACGGCCGCTGCGGGAGGAACAGATCCTCTATGCAGGTCTGTCTCTTAGAGGCCTTGTGTGTCTGTTGTCTGTCACCAGTAAAACCATTAAGTGGCACATGGAGGTTCGTTCCTGCGTGGAGGAGCCGGCACATGTTCTGTTTGTCCTTTTGTGGACACGGTTTTGATGGTTGAAGTTTAAACTGCCCAGTGATTCATTATTTCCCTTATGAAAAAATTCCTGCACTTTGCAGATTCTGTCTGATGAAACATCATCTCAGTGGAAACTCCTCTGAGTAAATGAAAGGAAGAAAGTCCACTTCCTTCTGCCTCATTTCACAGCCTTTCTGGGAAACAAATACTGTGTTCATTTGTCATAGTGAAGTGCTTGTTAGAGTAGGGTTAAAAGTGGGTAGACATGGTGTCAGGGACCGTAGTACAGAATCTACTGTGGAGGCAACGGTGGCATTTAGTGCTGATTACCCCAGAGTCAGAAGTCTGAGTCTCAGTCTTTTCCTGAGGCATCAAAGGTCCCTGCTGAAGGAACCAGCCCTTTGTTCAGTTCAGCTATCCTTGAAGCTGACACAGTTCCCACAAGAGTTAATCACCAAGACTTGTAAAACTGGCTTGGAGACTTTGCTCCCATTGCAAGGAGCAGAGGCCGCATGGCAGTGCGTGTGGGCAGGCGATTGCAAACAACTCAGTTATTACTTTTTAAGATATTGCATCTAATGGGGAAGTTGCCTTCCCATAGCTGAGGTGCAGTAATAAACCGTGGGCAAAGCACTGCTCAGGATCAATGGAGAGCAGAATGGTTTGGCTGAAGCTGTTGTACCTGGTGGCCTAAACAGGCACAATACAGTTTGCATTACATTGGAGCAGAGGAAACAGGGCCTGTCACTTTTTCAGTTGCTCTGCATTTAGTTTGTGATTGTGCAGTAAAAGAGTTCAGGGTGTAATATTGGTAGGCTGGAGCTTCACAGGGTATGTGCAGTCAGTGGAGTTTACAAAGATGTCTCTTCCTTGCATTGGGAAATCTGCTTGACTTTGAGTGACTCCAGCTGACGCTCATATTCTGCTTTTCTCAGCTTCAGATGCATACTGCTTGCTGGAGGTCTACGAGAAACTGTGTAAGGACCCAGAAAGCTTTGGTCTGAATTCAGACCTGACTGAGAGTCTGGTGGGAAAACCAAGTGTAAAACCCAGGGCAAAGAAGCACCTGAATAAACAGGAGGTACCGTCACCTTCTGGACAGGTTTGTAAACAGCTTCAAAGAGCTGCACGTTGCTCAAGACCCCTGTAAATCATATGTTGCTTTGTCTCTCAGTCATAATATTAGCTATGCCTGGCATGCCTGGTTGTAGTCAGTTCTCAGGACTATTGCAGCAAATATCTTCCTTGCTCCTCCCCTTTACGGCTGAGATGTATTTCCTCCTTTGCATGCCCCAGTTTGGCTTTCCCTGCAGTTTTAGCTTCATTTGTCCTTGCAGAATGTTGGTGCAGATCTGTGTGGCATAATCCAGCTAACCTTGATGGTAGAAATGCTTCTTCTGTGTTTCCTCATTGGTGTGGGCTTGAATTCCGTAGCCTAAGTGTTGCATTAATCAGGTTTCAAAACTCTGGCTTCCTTACTTTTGCTTTTAACTGAATTTCTGCACTTTGGTTTCATAGTGGGAATGCCCCCTTCATTGCATCTGCAGTAAAAGTCTGTTAAATTGAAAGCAATTCATCAAAAAGTCTTTCTGCTGATGGTTTGTCCAGGTCTCTCTGATGACATCCCTTCTGTCTGTTATATCATCTGCATCACTCAGCTTTGTGTCACCTGCTAACTTGCTGAGAGTGCATTCAATCCCACTGTCAATGTCATTATAAAGATGTTGAAGAGCACTGGTCCAAGGATGGACCCCTGGGGTCACCACTCGTCACAGGCCTCCACCTGGACATAGAGCTGTTGACCACAACCCTCTGGTTGCGACCATCCAACCAGTTCCTTAGTCCACCATTCAAATTCATCTCTCTCCAGTTTAAAGATAAGGATGTGATGTGGAACTATAGCAAAGGCCTTGCGAATCCAGGTAGATGGCATCAGATACTCTTGATCACAGCTACCTTTCCAGTATCCTCCCTATTACATGTGTAAATCTGCAATATCCCATTAGGCAGATAGTGAAGTGCAAAGCTCCTCAGTAGTTTCCTAATTCCTTCGGCTCTGTGTTCATGGGAATATTGTGCATTACAACAGACCTGACTGGCTGCTGCAGGGATGGGAAAAGTAAGTACTTCAGGCTTGAATTACCTTGTGAACTCCTGGATCATCTTTGTATTCTGCACAGTCAGATTCATTAACCAAGAGGTAGTTGGTAAAACCCGGACTGGAACTCAGAAAAGCAGACTTCTCCTGCCTGACTCCAACCTCTCTTTCTCAGTGTTTCCTTATCCACTATCCACTATTAGTGGGGCTAATGACACTGTTCTCCTTCAGAAGCCTTTTGCATTCTGCTGGGATGAAACATGAGAAAAAAGCTACATATGGCATAGTTAGCCATTGAATAAACACAGCTAAGAGCCAGCTGCTGCTCCTCTACATCTGTTGGAAGAGAGGCAGCACCACATGCTTAAGTATTTTCCAACTACCTCCACACTGAAGGGACAACTTGGTCCTCAGGGCTGGTCTGTGTTCATCAGGGTCCTTTCAGGAGCTGGGGGCAGCCCAGCCTCTCCACACGGTGCTGCAGAGCCTTCAGTGTGTGTGAAGCTTCTGAGAGTGCAGCATCACACAAACTGAGCCCTGGGGTCTGAACTGGTTCTGAGTCATCCCAGGTGTGTCTGAATGGTGCTCCACTGCATTTCCAGGCCCAAGTCAGCTCCTGCAGAACTAATGTGAAATGCTGCAAGGGTAGCACAGAGTTGTAGCCCCGTGTGTGGCTGGTGGTTGTGCCCTTCCATCATCCAGCAGGTTCAAGTTCCTGAAGGCAGTGCTGAACCCTGGAGGCTCCTTATTAACTTCCCTTCTCTGTGCATTGTAGCGGGAGCCTCCCAGAGACAAAGTCTCCAAGTGCAGGAACTCCCCCAGCGGCAACTGGAAATCAAATAAACAGAATTCAGGCACTGCCTATTTTTAAACTCCCAAAGATAACAAGGCCGACATGGCTGCTTTGTCTACCTGTTTCTCCCCCTGTCTGTCAGATCCCCTTCCCACAGAAAACCTTGGCACATCTATATTGATTGCAGTCTATATTGATAGGGGGGTAGCAGTGTGGAAGATATATTTCTGTCTGTGTAAAGCATAGAGACCAAGGTAGCATTTCTCAAGGGAAAGGCTGCAGATGGTTGCTTTGGGTGGCCAGGTGTCTGTGGGTAGATGACTAATTCCAAATTAGCCCCACTCTGTGCTTCCTCCTGCCCAGGCTGTAGGTGGTCATTGAAGAAAGAACGTACAGCTGGGGGGTGCTGCAGGGTGTGGGTGCAGCTGTAACACAGGGTAGGGGACAGCTGGGTTGGTCATGGTGGGAGGATGCAGGGAAGCAAAACAGACATGGTGGCCATCAGCCTTCTCTGCTGCTTACGGATCTCTTGCTTTTCTGTAGCAATGCAAAGGATCTGACAAAGAGACCCCACGTCCCCCTGCTCCCATCTCCCCAAAAGAGTTCAGCGTGGTCTGTGACAACATGCTGCAGGGCCTTGGGCGCTATCTCCGCTGCCTTGGGGTGGACGTCCGGATGCTGGAGAATGAGGATGACCATAGGAAAGCTGCTGAGGTCAGTGGTGCGTGTGTGTTTATAGCTCCCATCTTGGCTCCTTGGAGCAGCTCACTGAATTACCATTTAGTCGGTCTCAGGAGCTGCAAGTGCATTTGCTGAGCCCCAGCTCTCTGGTTCAGCCCTAGAAGCTGCACTGTGTGGCAGCTGGGATTTGGCACTCCATGTGGGCTTGGTGCTCCATTTCCAGGAGGAAGGAAGCAAGCAGAGTGTGCTGTGAACTCAGATCTTTTACGAGTCTAAGACTCCAGATTAGTCTTACAGGGAAGGTATTTGCCTGCCTTGTGCCTGGGTCGATCAAGAAGAAACACAATGAAAAGGTGAGTGTTCATTGTGAATGGAAACGTTTCTGTACTAGAGCACAGTGTGACTTCCAGCTGGCTGCCAGTTGTGAAATGTCTCAGAGGTGATCAGCCACAAATTGCAGTGACGTGTTTGGGTAAGGAAGAGTCTCTAACGTGCGTGGGGACAAGGAACATTGATCTGGGCTCCCGTAACTACTTTGACCCTCTGCCTTCCAGAGCAGAGACGCCTTCTTCTTCATTTCAGGCATATTTCTACTGTGCCAGAAATGGAGATATCCAGCCCACACAGTGTGCTGCTATCAAATGTGTGCTGATCACCCGGCCTGGTGCACAGGATGTTTCCTCTTCAGACGTCTTTTGGCCTGAATACTGGGCAAGCTCTAACTTCTGCAGAAATAATTAATATCTTGTCTCTGCCAAAATTGCACAAGTTTAAACAAACTGGTTCTCACTGCCTGCCCCCAGAGCCCCGTCTCCGCTTCTCATCCTGATACCTTATCGTGCTACGGACAGGATGTTTTACATTGCTTTCTCTATGGTGACCACACAAACATCCTGTCACTATCAAAAGCCCTTGGAGTGTTACCGTACTGCAGAGCCTTTGATCTGTGCTTGGATAATCAAAGATAAAATAGGCTCCTCCCATCCTGCTTTATATCTAGCAGTCTTGGGTTAATAAATGGTGCGTGCTGACCACTGTACGCTCAAAAAGCAGCAAATGTTTTTGCAGAGGACGGAATATAAGCTTGGATTCTGGTCACCAGACACAGGATGGGCAGTTTGGGTATTGTCCTGCACTGTCTCTAAGTAGTGCTGCAGGGAACACAAGTGTGTGTAGGGTTGGTCTTTGTTCTTCATTGAGGTCGTTTCATGAAAGATTTATCAGCCACGTTACACATCTCCTTGCACCAAGCCCTGCTGAACAGCCTGACATCTGCTCCATGTTGTTCCCATAACGGAGCAGAGGGGTAAGTCTGAAAAGCTGTTGTCTAACATAGAAGCGCATGTGGAGCAAAGGTGTGGAATTGAGTTCCTCCCCGTGGAAAAAATGGCACCCATTGACATTATCAGAGCTTGTGAGCAGTGATGGGAACCAAACAGTGGATGTGAGCGCAGTGAGGGCTGGGTGCTGCATTTCAAGGCAGTGGCAGTGGGTCACCTCCACTGGCACGTGGTTCTCTGAATGTGGCATACAGGCTCTTGTTCACCTCTGGTGAGAATGTGGAGCTAATGGTGGTTGTCAAAAATAGGTTTTGTAGCTGAGAATTTGCTGTGTTGAGTGGTGTTATTGTGCTCTTTGTATCTGCTGTATCTTCCATGAAAATCCATAGGCAGCCTTACTTTTGGAGTGATCTGCCTGGATGGCCAGCACCCTTTCTGCAGCTCCTGGCACAGCCCCTGACACAGACCCCAGCACACAGCTCAGATCCTTCTGCTCCTCTGCCTGTGGCTGCAGGCATCCATCTCCCAGACGGTCCCAGTGCTGAACGTCATTATTTCTTTCAGGGGAAGAGAAGAAGTTGTGCTCTTTCCTCCATCCTGTATCTCCTGTGGGTCGCAGTCAGGTCTGTGCTCTCACGTGCACTTTCTGGCTCTGTCTGCTTCTCCCACTGATTGTTCCAGAAGCAGAAAAGCGTGCTGGAAGAGTCGCTGCTTTTCTCCTTTTTATTTGGTGTTCTTTGCTGATCTCTGCAGAGCCATTAAGATAAGGGGATTTATCAAGCTTGAACTAATTAACCCTGGATGCAGGAAGTCAGAATGGAGCATTCAGCTGTGAAATCCTCAGACTTGTCCTGAAGCTCACACGGCTCTGAAGGAATTTCATGTCTCCCTTCCCGTGTTGGCAACTCACTGTGCTGGAGTTTTGCCTTTGCCTCACTGGACTTCTCTTGCTGATGTGCCTTGAGGGCGATTTGTTGGCAGGGCTGTTCTGTAAGCTGGGCTGCTTGTAGCAGCATTGTGTGCTGCAAGGGCTGTCCCTGCTCCAAGGTTCCTGTTCCTAGAGGTTTTTTTTCCTTTACTTGTGAGAGAGGGCTGATTTTGAAAGAAATACAGTAATTTTGCCTGTAGGAAGATGCTTTAGAAGTTGCTGCCAATTGTTTTCTCAGTGCAGAATCAGCAGCCAATGCAGTGACTTCATATAAGAAAGGAGGAAAGAGGCTACCTGAAAGGTCAGGATGGGAACAAAATGGCTGCTGCTTTTACTGCAAGAAGAGTTTGTGCCTTGGGAGCATCTCGCCCTGGTTTCGTGTTGCTGTGGGTCAGGTGGCCCTTAAGAGATGAGCTGTCCAAGGCAGAGTTTGTAAAACCTCAGTCTGTTATTTGTCGGCGTTCCCTGGCTGTACTCGGTGCTGTCAGGCTCCCTGGGAAGAGCACCAAGGCTCAGATCCCCACGGCATCCCTCTGCCAGGGTTACACAGTGATCCAGAGAGCTTCTGAGGCAGATCCAGAAGGGAGACCTCCGTGACACACATCTGGAAATAGTAAAAACATGAGGGCTTCCAGCAGAATGGGAGCCAGAGGAGAGAAGACCTCGTGCCTACCTCCAAGGGCCAATCTCTTGTCAGCACCAGCAGAGCAGAAGCGCTGGTTCACATGGGAACCCTTCTGCTCCTATGGAGGTGAAGTGATTCCTCTGTTAGAGGAGAGGACGAAAGGGTGGGAGGGGGCAATGTCGTTTGATCATACAAGGATCAGCTGCACTTTCATCTCTGTGAAGAACTGCAGTTCCAGTTCTTGGCACTGAACAATCTGAACCTTCTTCTTACTCTATTGCCAAGGTTGTGAGTGTGGATAATGAGACCCCTGGCCACTCAGTGCAGGGTTTGCCCCTGAAGGACCAGGGCTCTGAGAAAAGCACAGCATTGCAACCAGGAAGGGACGAGATCTCACGGGGATGTTCTTGATCACCTCAATAGGATGCAGAGTTGCTGTATGTCTGCCCGAGGGCTGCTGGGAGAACAGCACCATCTGATCTGTGAGGGGTGCAGTGCAGTGCTGTGGATGTCAGTGAAGATCTCAGATGCATACAGTGGGATTGGGGTGTTTTTGCTGGGATCACCTGCAGAGACTGTCTTTCTTTCTCTCCTGTATGTTTGTATGGGAGCAGAACTGATTGCTTCTGTGTGAGCCACACTGGGAAACAGGAATGGTGAAGGCAGTAAAGAAAAAGAAAAAGAGGGAAAAACATTTTGATAGGATTATTTCAAGGTGGATCCGTTCCTGCACCATCTGCAATGCAGATGGACAAGGAGCTGTTCCAGCACATGTGAGACAGGCGGGGTTGGCAGGGAGGGGACGTGCACTGAGCAGCCGTACCTGGAGCTGCTGCTGTTGTCAGAAGCATCTCGCTGAACTGAACCCAGATCCTCTTGGCCGGGTGCACGGCCACGTGCAGTGAAGAGCCCACGTCACCAGTTGCTGTTCTCTCTGTTTTGACTGAGTCCAGTGTCAGCTTCAGTCCACATTCCTTATGATTTGTACTGTTGTGTTTTTTTTCAGATTGCCAGACAGGAGGGAAGGGTCATTTTAACCTCTGGACTCCCATATCAGACTGTAAGTGTTCAGAGCTTTGGGCATTCCTATGGTGTTGTGCTGTTGCATGGTGTGGGATGAGCCAACTCTTTGGCCATCAGTGAGCTCAGTGACAACGCTGTCATCAGACAGCACCGCTGTGCCTTTACCTACAGCGTGTGATCCAGCCCTGTTTCACATGTGATCAAACTCAGCTTCCAATGTCATTTGTAATTAAAACCAAACTGAGCGTATGAGGAAACAAAACACCCAACAGACTGGGATGCACAGAGTGCCTCATTGCTTTTGGTCTGTGCCTTGTGTCTCCAGCTGCAGTCCCAGGTTGGGGAAGGAAGGTGCTTCTCGGTGAACTGCTCGGGGAAGGCGAAGGAGCAGGCGCTGCAGGTGCTGAGACACTTCAACGTCCGTGTGACGCTGGCGGACATCTTCAGCCGCTGCCAGGTATGTGTGTGCTGCCCAGCACGGCCGCGCTCACCCAGCGGGCGTCACTCTGCACTGGGGGGTTGCGCTGGTGGCTGCTGGTTCCCAAGGCTGATAAACTTTGGAACGTTGTAGAGCTGTGAGTTTGGAGCCCGCTGCCGTCCAGCAGAGGTGCTGTGAGGTCAGAAGGGCAGCGGCACTGCACCTCACTGCAGACTGCTGCTTTCCAGTTCTCGGTGCTTGGCATGCGTTCTGCCATTGGCTGTCACAGTTACGTTCTCTTTGTTCCCATGTTCTCTGTCTTGGACACACGCTGTTTTAATTATAAATGGTGTTTAATTATGGCTCTGTGATCCTGATAACACTTAATTACTTTAATAGAAGGACTTTTTTTAGGGCCCTTTTATTTCAGAAGCGATTAGGTTAATTCATGTCCATGCTGGTTGATGACTCCAGATTGCGTTTGGCACCGAATATCTGCAGGTTGTTTTTAAGAAATTTTAATTGAGTTAGCTCAGATCTCCATCCCTTCCAGTTTCCCTCTTGTATTTGTTACAGTAACACGCTGCAACCCATCCCTTCAAAACCTGTCATGTAAACCAAATCGCGACCTCACCATCTCTCACCTTATAAGCATCCAGAGAGAGAAAAAGAGGAATCTGCAAAGCTCTCTGCTAGGAGTGAATAAGTCAGTAAATCCTGGCTCTGGGCCTTCCAGTCACACCAGCAGGGTCAGGGTCTCCCGACCCAGCACAGTGCACGTGTTCTGTAGGAGCAGCAGTGACTGCTGGGCAGAGAGCAACATCTAGAACTGTGCACGTACCTGGTGCTGGTCGCTGAAACCACATCTGTGCCCTGCAGCAAAAGTGAGAGTTGGCCACCTGTGCAGGTTGTCTGTAAGAGAGAATGATGGAACAGCACGTAGATGGGATCAACACAACGTGGGCTGATGGGCTGATCCTGCTGCAAGATAAATGTGTGTGCTCAGATGTCAGTGCATGCAGTCGTGTGGTTTTATTGCTCTGGGAACAAATCTCAGTTGTTACGTAGAGACCTGCTGGCTTTTTTGCTGTTTAGTGTATGGATTCTGTGACTCTGGGCTCCCGTGACGTGTGAGGGCTCTTCCTGGGGGCTGTGGAAGCACCACGTGTAGGAGCACACACAAAAATCCGCTGCAGAAAACTGCGATGTCTGTAATAAATGCAGAAAGCTGCGCAGCATCCAGTCTGAATCCAACCCCTTGTGCATGGTCTGGAGTCTGGAACCGCTTAACTGTGCAGCGTTTTCAGTACGTGCTGTCTTAGTTTACAATATAAATAGGGGTAATCAATCTGGCTAGGAATATATACGGAGTGTTCTCTTACTTCCAGGAGAAATGCCTTCCTTGTAAATGGTGGTGGTAGAACAGCTGCATGTTTTATACTGCTAGGCATGGGAAGATGCTATTATTTGTCAGACTGTGCTGTGTTCTGAATCATGTATTTGCCTGCATTTAAGGCTTTGGCGTTTCAGAGCTGATTTTGTTCAGCTGTCCTCTGCAGACTGTGCAGGTTTCATTGCCGTGATGCTGTTGCCCTGGGGGTGAGTCCTGTGGTGCACAGCTGTCTCCATGCAGACACCAGCGCTGTGCGGTGTGCGGGGAGAGCTGGGGTCAGGGGGCTGAGCGGGATCATGGTGCTGCTGCCTAATTGCTGCCTGAACAAATGGCAGGTTTCTGCTTTTTGAAATTAGGGTATGGGCTCCTGTTCCTCCCCCACAGTCCCTGTTCTGGTCTCTAACCAGGTTACAGACCTCAGGGCTTGAGTTCTGCCACCTCTCAGAGATGTGCATTGCTAATGGCTGACTGGGACCTGGGGCTGTCCCTGGGGCAGGGGAGGGCAGCGAGCAGGGCTGCCCTGCAGGAACACTGAGCACGAGGTGCCTGGGCCAAGGCTCATGGCCCAGGGGTAGCACAGCTCTGCTCAGCAGTGCTGCAGGTCCATTAACAGCTGCAGTCACCTCACATAGATCAGGGTTTGCATGTGTCACAGGAAGCAGTGTGGCATCCTGCCTGCCTCTCACTGTCTTGTGGAGCAAGGGCTTGTTTTGTCTCTTGAGCTTCTCCTGCAAATGATTGGAATGAATATGTCAGCAAATGTTATAGCTGTTACTATTAGTGCATGTAGTGCAGCGCGGATGGTAAAAATAGGTCTCAATTCAAAGCTGTAGCTAGGATTGCTGTAAAATATATTTCCTGTGTCAGGTCCCTCCGTGGGGATGGACGATGTCCATTGTGCAGATACACAGAGGGCATCTGCCAAACGGCCTCGAGTGGAGGGTCAGCCCTTGGCGGCTCAGAGGAGGTTCTAGGGCATCCTGCTTTGAGAGAAGATCAGTGTCTGCTAACGAAGGTGTCAGTGAGGACGGCTGTTCTGGGTGCAGACGGGACAGCTGGGTTGTTTTACCTGGGGTTTGACGTCTGGTGCTCTCACTGGTCTGTCTGTGCTCAGGCTCTTGGAAACAAACCTGCTGTCTGCAGACATGTCCTGCATCATTGACTCGCCTTCTTCCATCTTGCTCTCTGTGCTGTCTCCGTGAGCAGGGCAGGCTGCATCTGCTGAGCTTGAATGTGGGCAGTGCCTGTTTGCTGCCCCACCTCACAGTGAGCCGCAGCCACCGAAGGGTTTGTTTCCTTGGGCTGAGGTTTGGCACAGCTCTGCAAGAACAGCACGGATCTGGAGGGGCTGGGAGCAGTGAGCAGTGCTGCTCCGTGCAGGCTGAAGTCAGGTTAGAGCTGTTTATCTCAGGAGCGATAAACAGTGTGAGTTGTTGGCTGTAATTCTTTATATCACCAGAGTTTGTCACAGAGGTTCAAGGAGAAATCAGTGCGTGCAGTGTTGGACAGGCCGATAAATCCTTCCTGGTACAGAAGAGCCCATGGTTAAAGGTTTATAACTGCTGCAGTCCTTGCTGGTTCATGGCACCAAAGGGAGATTCTGAGCCAGGAGGGCCCGTCTGCCTTCCATCAACCTGGGGGTGTAGCAGCTACATAACTGAGTTTGGGGGGATTCTGCTGAGCTCATCCCTTACACATGGGAGCAGCAGGGTTGCCTTTGGGCTGACCCTACGGCTACTCCTACTCCAGAGCAGGGGCCCCTCCATGCAATGATGCCCAGTGCAATTGGATCTGCACCTACAGTGCAGTGGGGTCTTGAGGCTTTCCTGCAAGCAGAAGTGATTGCCATTGTATCCCCTGCAAAAACAAGTGAGGGAACAGAACACTTCAGGCTCCAAGTGCCATTTCAGCAACTGGGCAGCCCTGCGTTTGTTATCCGATTAGCTGCAAATTCAAACAGGTTCGTCTCTTTCACTTCACTGAATGCTCTGATCCTAAATAAGCAAATGACATCACCTGTCCTGATGTCCTGTTTAACTTATGACCTCAGCCCACAGGATGTGAGAGATAACTGCTTTATTTCATTGTCTGGAGATCTGATATGTTTTCTCTCTCCCCCCTTCCCTGCTCACCCCATCCCTTTGGAGAGGTGTTTGCATGGGATCAGCAGTGGGCGTTGGGGGGGGAGAGAGGAAACCACCATTTATTTTTTTTCAAACGAGGTGCAAAAGTGTTATAACAGTTCCAGCAAAGGTTGCTGTTTTTTGTGGTTAAGGTAACGAATTTCAGTGCTGCAAAGCTCATCATGTGCAAACTGATTTACGCAGAGAGCCTCATACGGAGCAATCCGTCTAGCAGGGACAAAGAGAAAGTCCTTATGATTAGATGAAGAACTCGGTGCTTGGGGCACTTTGCGAGAACCTTTGAAGCCAGCCTGGGAACGCTGGCAATATTAGCCGATAATTAGTAATATAGATCCCTCAAGCTGTTGTTTAGGTTGAAAATGTGCACGTCTCTTATGAGCCTCTGTCACACCAATCTGATCAGCAGGCTTTTTTGTTCCTTTTATGTGGGTTGCTCTGTCGGTCCAGATGATGATGAGAACTCCCAGACATCATCTTTCTCACTAACTTGTGAGCCAGCAGCCATCTCCCTGCTCTGTCATGCTGTGGAAGTGGGTCCGGGGCAGTTTTGCTTTGTGGTCACCTTTCTTGGCCCGGACAACAGTCATTTCATTCTTCTAAATGTTACAGTTGTGCTTCCCCTGCACCAGGGGAACAGAACTTAAAGGCTACATGTTTCAAAAACTCTCTGCCCTAAAAGACAGTAAGAGATTTGTCAGGAGTTGCTCAGGACAAAAAGCATCCGCAGCTGAAATGGGACCGAGGTGTCCTCAAGGAATTTTGAGAATGCTCAGATCCCACCTTTGGGCTCTGAGATGCCCTTTGCTGACAGAAGTGCTGTCCCTGCTGGCTTCCTGTCCACCCCGACATCTCCTTGGAAAGGGGTGCGTTGCCATTGGAGTGAAGAACTCCATGCACTGCATTCTGTAGGCTTGGGAATGCTGAGGAAGAGAATATAGTTCCTAAACACACTGTGGTTTAATAGAAGGTTCATCCCTAGGATGCGATTTGTCAGCACCTACAGGTCAGGAGGAGCCGTGATTAACAGCACCTGTGGGCTCCCAGATGTGTGAGCTGCTCCCCAGCCCTTAACCTGAAACAAAAGCTCAGCCCTGTGCTACCCACAACATGGCTGTGATTTCTTGGTTCAGAGTGTGATTGTTCAACACAAAGGGTGAGGCCCTCTTAATCTTTTTGTTTATCCTGGGCTTGGCAATTTAGATGTAATCTGCGACTTGTGCTGCTTAGATTCTGGCCAGGAAGCACAGCTGGTATTATTCTGCCTCTACAGACATTGTTGAAGGAGTGAATTGATCTCAAAAGGTTCTTGTCCCTGGGCCTGTCTGACTGCAGCACTCAGCGGTGAATGCACCCAGTGACAGCAGCGCTGCACTCAGACGGATGTGGCTCTTTCTGTTTGGAGAGGCTCTACGTGACGGCTGTTCAGTGGCACCGGGGCTGGCGATAATTTGTTGTTGCTCCTTGTGCTCCTTGCGAGCCTCGAGATTTTTATTTGCTTCATAACTGATAGTGAGAGCTGCAGCAAGCAGACGGCACTGCAGGCAGGACAGGGTGGGCTCAGCAGGGCCAGATGCTCACCCCGCATGCCCCCGACCTGCAGATACCAGCAGCCCCCCCAGCCTTCAGTGCCAGGATTTATGCAGCTTTGGGGGGAAGGGATGGATGTAGCCATGCTGTGCTGATGATAGAAGGGGGTTGTGCAGAGCAAGTGGCAGGGGATGAACACTGTGCAAAGCAGGGTGAGGAACCTGCACTCCTTGAGATAGCACACAAGTGCAGCAGCACGAGTCCTGCACAACTCCCAGCCTGGGGCTTGCCCAGCTCTGTGTTCTCATGTGTAAAGCTCAGAGCTCCCTGAAAGCAAAGCTCGGCTGGGCCTGATTCTGCAGCGAGCCTGGACAGCAGCGCCTGGTTCCCACAGACTGTACACTTCCCTGCCAAGATTTCAGTATCTTCAGAAATTCAGCGGAGCATGAAGGTCACAGCGAGGGAAGAATGACAGCCTGAGACTTTTTTCCCCTTTCAGCAGCTCGGAGCAGACTGTTGTCTCTCTCGCATGTTGACTGTTTTCATAGGGTTAGCGTGAAAGTTTATGTTTTACACAGACCAGTGGAAGTCAGATATGGGAATGCAGCAGATCAGCTGTGTTTCTTCAAGGAAGACGGTCTCGTGTTGCAGACTTGCTTTCTCAGTGTCTGCAAAGGTTTGATTTCCAGTGAAATTTCCTTTACGGATCTTTGTCTGCAGGCTTTTTGTGGATGTATGTGAGGCTGCACCCAAGGTTTGGGGCTGTGTATTTATTTCCTTTCCCTCTTTTTGCTTGTAAAGCTGCAGGTGAATGTTAAACTTCATGGGGAAGCGAGCTGTTAATTTTTCATGGTGTTATGTTTTATGCTGCTCAAAACGATGATGCCAGGAGAGCTATTAGAGGTCAAACCTCAGCTGACAGTGGATGTTTTCTTTTGAGGAAATCAGCCTTGTTCTGGGAACCAGCTCCGTTCTCCTGTGCTAAATGCAAGAAAGACACAAATGTCTGTTTTTTCCTGGAGGGCAACACCAGCAGAAATAGTGCTGGTTGTAGCTGGCAGAAGCAGAACAAGCAAACAAGGACTGGCAGTGAAAACAGCACTTGTATTTAGGCTAGCAAAGAAAAGAAGGAACGATGCAGTGCAGAGCAAACGCCCCTTCCTGCAGTTCTGTGTGAGGCTTTTTCTTCCTCTTGTGGATTTGGATGGATCGGGAAGTGCATCAGTCAGCAGTGCTGCTGGTGGCACTGGAAGCAATGGGAGGAAGCAATGGGAGGAAGCAATGGGAGGAAGCAATGGGAGGAAGCAATGGGAGGAAGCAATGGGAGGTCAGTGGTGGCAGTGATGGAGTGACTGCAGGGAGAGCTCAGGACTCTGGAGAAGGCACTGACACAGCTACAACTCCCAGGCGTCCCAAAGAAACCGTCCCCATGCTTTCTCTCAAATGTCATGAGAAAACAAGAGATTTGTAGCCAATTTAAGTTCTGTTGGTTTCCAGTCCCCTGTGCTTCCTGAGGTCAGAGTTCAGTGTATTGACTGTGTCAAGAAGTCAAAATTCCCATGTTTTATACACTGTGGAGTTTCTCCTCCTTTCTGACATGGGTGCCCTTATCATGCTCGTTGTTTGTGTGTCGTGGTAAGGATTGGGTGTCCAGCTCTTGCTGTTTGAACGGCTGTATATTTATACTGCTGGGTTCTCAGGATAACGATCCTACATGTAGACCAGCAGCACAATTAATGGGTCTTGTGGTTTGAGATATCTCATACCTTAAAAGTGAGATAATGTCAAAGTTCTTGTTTTCACAGTGGAGTAACCAGCTTCATTAGTGGTTTGGGTGAAGTGGATTGATTTGAACTCATCCAGAAGGCCTCCAGGGCTTTATTTTCACTTTGTCAGTCAAGAGAATGTCATATGGTGAGCACAGCTGGGTTTATTCCTCTTACAGTGGCTGTGGTGATAGCAGGTGAGCCCAGCCCCAGGCTGCCTTACTGCCAGGAGAGTGGCCCAGCATCACTTGGTCCCTGTGCACTTTTCTTTTGTGTTTGCAGCTCCTGCTTGTGGAAGGAGCATGTGGGGAGCCAGGCACTGAGAACCATCCAGCTGAGATGGGATGAGGGTCCATCTGAAGCTCAGTTAGGCACAAGGAGCAGGTTCTGGCTCTGGTGTACCACCAGCATGGATCCCTCCATCCCTGGCAGCCAGTTCCTTGTGCTGTGCCCCTGCTATAGCCCAAGGCATAGCACTGAAGCGGCATGGACAGACCACTAATGTCTGCAGCTATTCAGTTTTTAATTTAACTGTCTAAATTCATGGACTTTAAAAAAGGGGAGATGGTGGAGCTGGGTCACGCAGGAGGAAATGAGCTGGTGGCTGGAAAGAGGAAGCTGGTGACAGAGGAGTCAGATGAGGAACATGGTTCCCTACTAACAGGGTCATGTGAATGGCTGCTTGGTGACAGGACAGAGTGATCGATGTGCAAGGATAATGGGTCACCAGGGAGTCAGCATGAAAGCTGAAGCCTCGCGGAATGTGTAGGACACAGTAGACAAGAAAGTTAAAAAGACATCAAGTGAAGCCAAAGCACTTCTTGCACACCAGCCTGGCTCACAGCTCCAATTAACTTGCTGCTCTTGGCTTACCTTGCACACTGCGGTGTGTGCGTTGGGCACTTGATGGTGATCATGGGTCCCTTCGAGCTGACACGGAGCTGATCCCCTGCTCTCAGGACTGAGCCCATCCCCGGGCTCTGCTCACCCTGGCTGCCTTCTCCGGAGCGGGGCTGCCTGGGATCAGCAGCATTTTGTGGCATTTACTGGAGAGCTCAGATTACCCCAGTGAAAATAATCGGTTATGCAAAGTTACGCTGTTTAGATTGGGTTTCTTCTGTGCGGCCAGCGAGGTGTGAAAGTCAATCTGCTCTGCAAACCCTGAGGGCACTTTCTCTGCGCTGGCTCTGGAGGATCCCTCTGGGGTTCTGCTGTCATAAGAGAAAAGCCCCGAGTTCCCTTCAAAGGAACACAGGTGTTTGGGGATGAGGAGCAGGGCCTGCATGCAGTGGGCTGTATCCACAAGGGCTGCAATGACCCATCATTGCATCCCATGCATTAAGCAACAGCGTGCTTAGGAAGCTCCCATCGCCAGGAGGAGGCCTTCCTGCAGCAGGAATGTGTGGTGATGTTCATCTCTTTGCATCATCACATTCCTTGTCTGCCCAGCGCCCCACAGATTTGGGGTTGCAGTGCGTGATCAGGAGCAGGAATGTCCCCATGGGCAGCCCCTCCCCGTGCATCCCAGCTGTGGGTGCTGCTGCCCAGAGGGATGCCATGGCCCAGCTTTGGGCTGGTGGGTGTCAGGGCTGATGGCCCCTTGCACACTGTAAGCACGAGGGATGGTCCGAGGGCTGCTGCCTTGTCCGGGTACTGCAGACACTGTGTAACCCAGCTGTGCCGGCAGCACATGTATATTGAAATCAGCATCAATTTATGCTGCTGCTGCTCTGAGACTTACCGCGGTATCATTCATATTCAGCCTTGGTGCCAAAAGCAATACTCGGCTGCTTTCTTATTTCTTAATGAAAAATACCTCTTTAGGGTTTCTTTGAAGTCCCCACCCCTGAAAATCCCCCCTATACTGTCATCATTGTTACTGTTAACAGCCCCTGCCAGTACCGGGAGCCTTTCCTGACAGATATCTCCGTGGGGGCTTTGTGGAGCGCTGCGATTCAGCCCCGCGCTCAGGCAGCTCTAAATGGCTAATGACGGACCTCCCGGGGGAGCCCTGCCAGGCTCTCAAAGACCTCCCAGGTTTGGCAGTGGCAGGGTGTCCTTTCCCTGGGGCCAGCGCAGGAGGAATGCACGCCGGCAGAGTCTCCTACCTAAGCTGCAGCAGCCCGCTTGTTTTTGCAGTTGCAAAGACTCATCCATGCGTACTGAGCCGGTTGCTTAGCAGAGGAGGGATGGCTGTGTCAGTGGAGGACGTGGAATAAAAAGGCCAAACCTCCAGAGGAAAAAGTACCCGCTGGTGGAGGTGTTACTGCATTTTAGCACTGGAAAAGCCTTTGTTTGAAAGCAGCAGAAAAATCTAGAATTATAGAACGAGCCGTTTCAGTTGGAAGGGACCTTAAAGGGCATCCAGTCCCACTGCCTGCAGTGAACGGGGGCATCCTCAGCTCCATCACTGCACACAGCACGGGCTGAAAGGCTTTGGAAAGTGTGAGACAGTGATTTTAATGGGAGAAATGTGGGGATGGGGATGATGTCTGAATGCACTGAGCACCTGCATGCTGTTTTCCGAAGGGACAGAAGAACACCCGAGGAGCAGTGAGGGCCCAGCAGGGATCACATCCCAGCCCAGACCCTTCTGCCTGCGATCTCAGGAGCGTTGGGTCGGCGCAGGCTGGCACAGCAGCAGCCAACACTGAGCTGCCCCATTAATTCAGTGCAAAAGGCTTTTCTCAGAGATTCACAAATGAATTCTCTGCTGAGGCTGCTGGAATTGGATCTTTCCTTGCACTGGTGCTACCAAATACAGTGAAACCTTTTCCCTTTCTAAAATAATCAAAATTAATGCTTTCTGTTTTGTATTAAAATAGTCTTTGGGTTTTTTCACTGGCGGAGCAGCCTCATCTCTCAGTGATGCTGTGCCTTTAAGTGAGCTGCTGTTACACAGAATGGTTGAAGCTTCATTTAGCCTGAATGAAAAACGTAATGTGTGTTGCTGAAGAGAGGAAACTGGTAGTGGATGATTTACTTGGCATGCCCTGCAGCAAGGAGGGTATAAATGAAGCGGGGGAACACTGAGAGTGCTGAGACCTGAACCAGAGGAAATGCACGAAGCCTCGGAGTGACCTCATGGAAATTCCTACTGATGAGACTTCACTCATCTTGTCAGGAGGGTGAAGATCCAAATAAGGCCAGCCTAGAAATGCAAAAGCCTCTGGATAATGCATGTGAGCGTAGAGATACCCAGGGCTGAAGGCTCCCCCGGCTCCATGTGAGCAGCCCAGCTCACAGGTGCTGCTCCTGCTCGTGCTGCGGTGCCAATGCCCACTTGTCTCATCAGCTGTGCTCTGCCTCCATCCCTGTGCCAAAGGTGCCTCTACTTTAATGCCTGTAGAATCCCGTGTGTTTCTGCTCAGGGTGCCCTCGGGTGCTGGCAGCACGCAGTCCTGCACGTGGCCATGTGTTTGCCCGGCTCCTTGAGGCGGCTGTGCTGCACGGGGACAGCAGCCCCTGAGCAGAAGCAGAGCAGCAGGAGGGGTCGCCGAGCTGTGCCCTTCTCTCTGGGGCTGGTTCCCGACGTGAGGCCGTGTGGGCATATGTTCAGTGTGACGGTGTCAGAAACTGATGCAGAGACTGTCAAGACCGAATTCCTGTGCTATTTCTAGAGCTTGAGATTTTGTCCTCTGCGCTCACATTCAGCTCTAGGATTCATTCTCCTCTTTCACACTAATGGATTTGTGATAGCGCCGTCGTGTACTGACAGCTGCTTATCACTGGGTCTGATCCCGGAGCTCTTGGCTTCTCCGAGCTGCTATTTTGCAGCATTTGCACATTGAGGTGCCCAGATGCAGCGAACATCTGTGCGGCTCCGGCTGCTGAAGTCTCCTGAGCATCATTCGAAATTCCAGATTAATTGATTTACTTAGATTCATAAACAGCAGTGGAGAGCGGGAGGCTCTGACCCAGTGAGAAACTGCGGATGTGGCTCTGAACAGCAGGCTAATGAAGATGAAAAACCTCCCCTGTCCGGAGTAATCCAAACACAGCCTTACAGATCGCTCTGTTGGCCCAAGTGCAGCTGTTTGTCTTTTCAGTAATCCGAAGCCAGCGCGGTGCCCTGGGAAGCACAGGGGGTGGTGGCAGCGGGGACGGCCATGAGGCCAGCGGTGCCCTCGGTGCAGCCATAGAGCTGGTTTGGTGGCAGCAGTGCCAGCACGGCATGGGGCTGTGCTGCCATGGCAGAGCCCGGCACAGCCAGAAGCCCGGCGTGTTCCCTTTGGAGGGAAGCTGGAAAACCATCCTTGTGTTTAAAGTTCCCATGGCTGCAGTTTGAATTTGGCACACAGTTGGCCACGGGGTTATCTGAGGTCATGTACTCAAATAGTTGTAGATAAAACAAGGGCCTGTTTGGATTGGAAATCTCCAGAGGGCTTTTCCTTTGCGCGAGGGTAATGATATTGCAGGAGGACATGAGCCAAAATAAAGATTGGGCTCCGTGTGCAGTAGCTCAGTAAAATAAAATGAGCAGTGGGGAAAAAAAAAAAAAAGAAAAAAAAAGGAAAAAAGCAAGAAAAGGATGGGAGGGGGTGGAAAATGATTGTTTTCATGACGTGATTTTCTGGAGGTGCTGTGAGATGGAGGAATTGCAGCCAAGGGAGTCCTGAGTGCTGCACATCCAGCTCTGTGGATCAGCCCCGCTCCCACCTGCCGGGGGTCCCTGCACTGAGCAGCACCAGCATGAGCAGCTCTGCTGCCAAGGGGCAATTCCAGAAACCACCACCAGCCAGGGCAGCTGTAAAGAGGGGGAAATTAATGGGTTTTGAAAGTTAGAGAGGGAATCGGATTCTGTTAGACTCTTTCATGGGCCCTTGGGCCTTTATGGGAAACGATTTACTCACCACTTAATGGAGGACTGCAGAGCAGAGCACATTTGGACGAGAAATGTGATTCTTTTCCAAGTTACCATTAGAGAAAAGCATGTGCTTGCAGCAGCAGCTCCCTTCCCTGCTCGTTGCCTGCTACAACAATCTTGACGGCTTTGCAGCCTTGTTTTTATACAAATAATTGAAATTCAAAAGCAAAATGACAAAGCTGGGGAGCAAATTAGGCCTTTGGGGGCTTTATGTCTTCCTGCAGCACGCTCAGATGCGGTGCTGATGGATGCTGCCATAAAAGCATCCCTCAACAGGTAATGAGAAAATACAGATGAGACGGGGAGAAAGCTGGAGGAAAAGACGTTCGCTGCTTCGCTGCAGGCCAGGTAAACCAAATGGGGACTGGCTTTCCTCCTGGGGCCACTGCACCCTTCCCATGTGCAGGCTGCTGTGGGGCGGCCTCAAGGGTTTGTCCCTGAGAGCCAGAAACCTTCTTCAATTGGTGGCAGTGACCTGAGGACCTGATGTTCACTGGAGGCTTTGGGAGTTGGAAAGGTTGAATTCATCATTTGTTTTATCTGCGTCATCTGTTCAGATGGGAGCAACCAATACTTTCAGTTTCCTGGTGCAGATATCTTCACTGTTCAGATTGCACCAAAATGTGCTTGAAATGTGAATTCCCATTCTCTGTTAGGCTGGTTTGTTAGTAGGGAAGGAGTCAGGAAAAGGTCGTATATTCATCAGGATTCATTTTTAGAAAGGCTCCTTGGAGCACTGGCCCTGCTCTTCTCCTTATAGGGAAAATTTAATAATGGCAACACTGTAGTTTTTCAGCCCCATAAGCTGAAAGAGACATTCCCAAAACACTCCCAAGATGTTGTAGTCGGTGCTACCAAGGGGGTTTCTCTTTGTGCAGCCCATGTTGTTGTATGGTGTATAGTGATATGGCAAGGGAAATGGCTCCAAACCAGAAGAGGTAGATTTAGATATTGGGAAGAAATTCTTTATTGTGAGCACCATGAGACATTGGAATGGGCTGCCCAGTGAGGCTGTGGATGCCCCTTCCTGGAAGCATTCAAGGCCAGGCTGGATGGGGCTGTGAGCAACCTGGTCTGCTGGGAGATGTCCCTGCTTACATCAGGGCGTTGGAAATGGATGATCTTTAAGGTTCTTTCCATCCAAAGCATTCTGTGGTTCTGTGATTCTATGTTACTACAGTTTCCTTATCAAATAGACACAGTGCTTTTTGTGCTTAAATCCCATGACAAACTACTATTTGAGTGCTTTAGGTCTATGGTATCCCATCAGAAGCACTGCTGGCCTGCTGGGGCTCTTTCCTGGGGAGACAAACAGCGAGTCCTCACTGAGCAGAGATGGGAGGAGCTGGTGCCTGAATGGTCCTTATGATGGCGTATGGACTGGTGACCTGCTTGCTCCCCTCTGTGGGCACCTGTCCATTTGAAGAAATCCCCATGCCTGAGTTCAGTGGGATTATTCTTCAGGCTCGACAGAAGTAAAAGCCAAGGTTTGAAATGCACTTGGCAAAGCTGGGAGGACGGGGGAGAAATTTCGGTGTGATTTACCATCTGGCAGTTTTATGATGGTGACAGTTTGCATTTTTTTCCCCCCGGTGGTAGAGCAAAAATGAATCAGAAACGCTTAGAAAGGCCAACTGTGTTCTGGTGATCGTAGCGGAGTGCAGGAGGAGGTTTGTCATCGTGGCAGCCTCGGAGCAAATTTGCTGAGGCATTCAACTGCGCTGAGATCTCCTCTAGAGAAGTTGTGTGCTGCTGGTCGTGGGTCACTTGTGCTCATTTGGCATCTCCTTTAGAACAATTTACATTTTCCTTTCAGCACAAATGCTCACCCTGTCCAGTAATGAGAAAGCTCCTGCGCCCGGGTTTGGGGGTGGTGGTGAAAGTAGTTCAACTCTGAAGGGAGGCAGCTGTTCTCCTTGGCTCTCCAGCACGTCTCAGGCATTTGTTGAGCCTGCAGAGGAAACACATTCTTAAAGTCTGTGTCAGGAAACCGGCTCCTAAGGCAGAAAAGCCGTGTGAATTTGCAGTGTTCCTGCGCGACCTGCGATTTGTTACAGCACAGCGGGTGCTGCAGGTCACAGTGTGTCGCCGTGGGATCCACGCTGCAGCACTGCAGGCAGGTTTTGCTCTGAATCAGAAGCTGCTGCATGAGAAGGGCTGGCGGTGCCGTGTGGTTGCTGGTGCACAGAGCTGTGCCTGGCAGACTGGGGCTTTTTCCAGTGCAATACAAATGAGATTGTTCCTAAAGTATTTGAGCATGAAATGTGTGAAGTAAAGCTCAGCTCCTGCCCTCTCCTGTGTGTCCCAGTGTTGGCTGCTTGATGCTGGTGGGCTGCAGGGCTCCAGGGGGGGCAGTGTGGGGAGAAAGAGATGGTGGGGCTGAATGTGGACCAGCTTCTCGAATAAGCTTCACAGACCTCCCATCTGTGCCAGCAAGCTTTCATTTCAGGTTTAAAGTGAAAAATGTGACTCAGGTAAGTCCTTCGAGCCCAGGTAACTTTTTTCCAATACATGGAAGTGCAAAACAGCCCCTTCCCAGGAGCACAGCACCTCTGGCAGGGGGATTATTTGTGTGTTGCTTGTCCAAGTGACAGTGATGAAACGTTTCCCAGCAGGCCCGCTCCCTCATCAGAGATTTGAGCCTCTGCTTTGAAGTTCCATCTCCAGCTGGAAACTTGCACAAACCTTTGGGCCAAGAGCTGGTTTTTTCCCCCTGAATTATTGGATATCAATGCTTTGCTGCAAATCTACGCTTCTTCCCCTTCTTTCTGTTTGAATATAGAAGCTCTTAACTCTCCTTCGTATCAAATATGGGTCATTTGGAGACGCGTAACATCATAACGTGCGTCAGAAATCCTTTGTCCTTTTGCAATTAGGGAGTATTTCAAGTAAAGCTTTGAACTGCAGCCCTGGGGTTTAGCCCTGCACAGGATTGGCAGCCCCGGATCAGGCTGCAGCTGCAGATGTGAAGGGAAGAAGCTCTGCTGTGTGCACATGGGGAGCTCAGGGCATGCGGGACTGCTCTGCACGCACTCGCTTTGGTTGTCTGTTCTCTGCAGCAATGAGCGTGTAAAAGAAACGATGATGTGCTTGGAGCAGCCATGTGAGTGCATCTGTTCTCTTGGAAATGCATTCCCAAGGCACCCAGGAGGAATGAGCGGCCTCTGGGCCGTGCTGCAGGCAGACCTGCTGCTGGTGGCCATTCGCCCCGTGGTGCACCTGGACTCTGCCTTTCTCTCTGGAGCTGGAAGATGTTAAAGCTGTTCATGTGTGGCCCATGGAGCACAACGTGCTCTCAGTGCTACTGCTGTGGTGTCCCAGCAGGCTGGGGTGGGTGCCGGGTGGATGCGTCCTGTTCGCAGGGATGCTTGGTAAAGGCTTTTAGAAAGCATTTCCATGGAAGAAAGTCCTGTCCCATCATCTCCCCTCCCACCCCCAGTCACAAGCATCTTTGTATAGCCCTTCCCCGTCGCTGTTTTCCCATGGCACGAAGTGCCTAGTTCAGAAAGCATCAGCCCCGACCCTTTGATCTTTTCTTTCTCAAGAGAAAAAAGATTAAAAAGAGACAAGAAGTTAAGGATTTGTGAGGGGGAACGGAACATGAATAGCAAATTCTGCTGCGGAGGTCACCTCCCCCCAGCTTTCTTCCTGTGTGATCAGAGGACGGGCAGGGTGGAAGGGTGCTGAGTGGGTCTATTGGGGAATCCAGGGAGGAGGGGAGTAAACTGGGGGCAGAGGAGTGGGGGTGGAGTGGCGAGCCCTTCAAAAGGAACAATGATTGTGGGCTTCTGCATTGTTAGGCGGCCTTTTACAGAGAGTGCCATGAATACAGGTTATAAATTCTTTGGCCATTGAGAGAGCTCTCCAAACCTGACTCCATCCTGCACTAAACCGGGCCTGAGCCCTATCAGTTGCATAGCAATGAATTCATTTACATCTGGATAGTTAATCTCCAATTCACTTGACAGTTTATCTCACCCTTGGAAGAGCAAGCAGTGCCTGTTCTATTGTGTGGATGCAAGTCTATGATCATCAGCTAGGCTGGAACCTCTCCTTTGTGCGCAGCAAAGATAAGAAGGGCGGCTGTTGGTATCTCCTTATGAAACACAGTTATTACCCCAAGCCATGTGATTCTGCCTGGCTTTCACTTGACATCCTTCCCATTTTCATCCTTTGCCTCTTCCTTGTGGAAATGCCATCTGACCATATCAGTGACTGGTGCAGGTTACTCCAGCTGAAGTGCTGCTTTTAATTCTCTGTTTGGTTTGTTCACATTATGTGGTTTGTTTCACACTGTTCTTTACCCCTGGATATTTTGTACAGCTCTGAGAACAGAGCGGGTTGTGGCAGATGGACCAACTTTCTGTTCATGTCAGGAAAGCGGCTGAGAAAAGGAGATCTTGGGAGCCAGAGGACAAAGTTAAGCATGAGAATTCCTTGTTTTATTCGTATCTTTACCTCTCCAGCTTTAATTTCCTGCACTCGGCGTTTGTTCGTATTTGATGTGGTTTGGATGTGATGTGTAGAAAGGCCACTCCAATTAAAGCATCCCTCTTTTATCTGGAGTGGCTGCAAGTCTTTAACTGGCCGTTTTGTTTCCTCTCACACACGATGCACTTCGTCCTGCTCTGCTCCTGAGGGTGATGTCTGAAAAGCTGCCCCAGCAGTTAACACTAAACAGTGAAAAATGGTGAGGAAAAGTGAAAAATGCGGTGACCTCCATTGAGGAGGGAGCGTAGCTTTGGCATTCCTCTGGTTTTTCCTGCTTTGTGAGAGAAGAACCATTTTATTTCAAGGCAGGGATGTGTTTGTGGCAGGAAAGGTGCGCAGCCACTGCTGCATTCTTCTTTGTGCTGCTGCGGAAGGTCGCTCCTGCTCTGAGTGTTTAAATGCAGATGTTGCTCCTTTGGTGTAGGAGCAAATTGCAGTTCCTTGTGTCGGTGCACTGACCCACCGCCAGCTCTCTGCATGAAAGATGTTTTCTGTCCATCTTATCTGGCCTGTGTTTTTTGTCTTTAAAACAGCTCGGCACAGCGTTATGTTTCTTGTGTGTGAGTTTAAGTGCAAATAAACTATAATAAATAGCACTAATACAAATATTATGGTAAAGATTAGCTAAACAAAATTAGGGCGTTTAAGCTTTGTTTGCCATAGCAGCTAATGAAGCCCCTTCCTGCTCAGCTCGAGGTGGTCTGTGCAGTGGATGGGCATCAATAAGTGCAGGTGAGTGTGTGCTCCTGGCAGCTCTCGGTGTGAAGACAGGATGGTGCTGTGGTCACAGAACCATGGCTTGGTTGGAAGGGACTGTAATGGCCCAGCAGCGCCTCACTGCCCTCTGAGTAGAAAGGTCTCCTCACATCTAACTTCAGTCTCCCCTCTTTGAGTTTCAAACCACTCCTTGTCCCATCACTGCCTGCCCCTGCCCTGCATTGTGTTTCCTGGTGCAGTCCCAGAGCTCGGTGTCGCACTGAGGACGCTCCTCCTCAAGTCTGAAGGTTTAGGTCTCATTGTTTTATAAGCAGGTTTCAGACCTTACAGATGCACATGGGATGCATCTGGAAAATGTCCTAATTAACCAACGATAAACATCACGTTTTCATGCTCAGCTCTCTGAAAAGCAGCTGTGAGGGGCTGCATGAAGAGCTTTGGCTCATAGGGGTGTTAGTTAGTGCCTGGCTGCGGGAGGTGCTGCCCTGCTCACTCCAGAACTGAGCCTCCAGCCCTGAGCGTGGGTCGTGCTGTGGGGCAGGAGCCCTGTCCTGCACAGACTGCAGTGTTGTGCAGACGTTTGTTATCTTCCATGATGAAAGGCAGATGAGTGATTGCCTCTACTTATGCTATTGAACTTCCAGAAGAAATTCTCCTCTGGGTTAAGGACAGGCACAACAAATCTCAGCCCAAAGGACTTGGGGAAGGCGGCTGTTAGTTTCTAAGCCACGAAAAAACAAGAGCCCTTCGTGACAAACATCTCTGCACCCGAATCACTTGGCACTCAATGGCCAACGGTGCAGCCAGGAGAAAACAGGGAGCAGGGCCGTGCCCTCAGCCGGCACCAGCACAGTGTGTTGGGTGCTGGGTGCAGCCCTGTGTGCAGGTCCATAGAGCAGGCAGGGCTGTGACAGCATCGTTCTGGGTGTTGTGCAGGTGGGAGTGGAGCCGTGTGAGGCCAAGTGCCCCGGTCATGGTGCTGCCTGGCAGCTGTGGTGCCTGGTGCCCTGTGGGATATGGGGGCTGTGGGGTTGGAGGCCGCTCTGATGATGCCAGGGATGTGGGAGCAGTACCTGTGCTCCCCACAAGCCCAATGTGGGGCCAGAGGCATTATTTAAACCTCAGAGGAATATTTGGATGGGGGGAGGGGGATGTTTTCTTCTTGAACTAATGCGAAAAACAAAGAGCTCGTTTCAGTTCTTGCCTCCACTTTCAAACTGGACGGGATCCTGGATTTTTTAAAAGAAAACAAAGCATATTTCAAATACAGGCATTCTTTTCTTCTTTTTTCCCCCTTCCAGTTGCTTTCTGCTTGCTGACAGAGCTTTTGGAGCCCTGGGGAAGGTACATCTGCCAATGATAATCTCAGCGCTTTGGGAAGCCGGGAGCATCGGGGGGGCAGCGCGGGGGGCTGTGTCTGCTCAGTGCTGCACCCAGCAGGGATCGGGGCTGGTCCTGCGTCCGCAGCAGCACCTGGATGGGAAAGAAGCAGCTTTGGGCTGGGTGGACGTCTGTCCTCACCTCCCCTTTGTCCAGCAGCTTCAGGTGCTCAGGGCACACCTGGTGCCGCATTCCATAAAGGCTCAGGCAGTTCTCAGCACTTCTGCAGGCAGCTGCTTTTGGGTGCTTATGAACAGTGACTGACAGCTCCCATGTTTGCTCCTGGAGGAACCAAGGCATTAAGATGATTAGGTGGCCTGTGGGAGCGATGTGGCAAAGCCCCACTTCCCAGAGATAGCCCAGGGCACACTGCGGGCAGGGGGGATGCATCAGAGCCGTGCTGTGGTGTTGGCTTGATGTGAACCACTAGACAGGAGGCCTGACAAGTGGCAGAAGCCAGAACCTCAGCAGTGCCCTCCTGTGCCTTATCAGAGGGCAATAAATCTTGACTGATTAGTTTTTTAAATTAGAATTCTCAGCAAATAAATGAGCTGCCTGCGCAGTGATAATGGCCTTCTTGGAAAGCAGCTCTGTGTAGTGTGTAAGTTGCTGGAAGTCATCAAAACCATCTTATCCTGTGGAGTCTCCTGTGCTGAACTTGTGTTTACAGTATCGGACAGAAAAAGGAATTTTTCAGTGGATATTGTCTGATAATTCTTTAGCCAAGCAGTGTGTAATTAGGGCCTGTCTGCGTGCAGCCGGGCCGTCTTTGCTGGCTGTGGAGGTTTGGCGGTCTCCTCTCCATGCATTTCTTATTATTTTGATGCATCTTGCTCCAATTTAAGTTATTCTGCTGAGGTTTGATGGACTTGGAGCATCCTGTTCTCTGGTTGCCATTGGCCCAAAGGACAAGTCGGTGCTCAGGTGATGAGCACAATGCTGCTGCTTCTCATCCTGTGGCTACAGGGATGTGCAAGAGGGACAGCTGGGAAGGATGCAGGTTCTTATCTTACAGAACCACAGAGTCACAGCGTGGTTAGGCTGGAAGGGCCCTCGCAGCCCCCACTCCCACCCCTGCCCTGGGCTGGCTGCCCCCCAGCTCAGGCTGTTCAGGGCCCATCCACAGCCTGGGGCACCCACAGCTCTGGGCAGCAGTGCTGGGGCCTCACTGCCCTCTGAGGAAAGAGCTTTTTCCTAACATCCAACCTGAATCTCCCCTTTTAGTTTAAAGCCATTCCTCTTGGACCTGTCACTATCAGACCGCACAGAAAGTCACTCTCCCTCCTGTTTACCCATTCCCTGTAAGTACTGGAAGGATGCAGTGAGGTGTCCCTGGAAGTTCTTCCCCTTAGGGAATCTTCTGGCAATGCTGCTTGCTGTGCTTTAGCATTGCTCCTCGTGCTTATTTCAGCAAGGTTTTCTGAGGAATTGTTACTAGAAAAATCACTCATCCTAAGCTGGACTAGGAACAGCCTCTCCAAGGATGGCCATAAATATTCCATCACACTTTGCAGTGCCGTTCATTCCCCTGATCTTCGCCTCTCTCCTTCCTCCCCAGTTATCTCCTCCCTTATAAAGATCCCTTTGTACAGTTCCTGCTAAAAGTCAGGGCTGGGTAACTGACCCATTTCCTGCATGCTGCCTGTTCTGTGGACTCCCTGTGCTGACACTCATCTCCATTGCTGTGTGTCGAGGTCGTCTCTACTGGGGAAGAGCAGAAGCTGTGCCCGGCTGTGCCCACGGGTCAGCTCTTGGAAGGAGCTGTGCAAAAGGCAGAGGCTGCAGTGCAGGGTGCTGGTTGTGTGCAGTTGTTATCGCCTCCTTCAGCAGGAAAGGAAACATGTGATGATGTGAGTGAGTGATGCTGAGACCGCGCTTTGGGGAGAGCACTGCAGGAGAACCTAGAGGGGATCCGGATTGAATGGCTGTGTCCAGCATTAGGTAACCATGGAAAAAATGCAAGCTGAGCTTGAAGCCCAATCTCCCAACTGTTTGTGCGTGTGTGAAATCTCTTGGCATCCCTCATCTCCTTTCTGAAAAGCTGGTATTTTTAGACTTAGGGCTGGAGGCCGTAAAGCTGTTCTGACATGAACCCAAACTATGCTGCTACCTGAAAGAATGAAGTCTTAAATGAGAACTGAAGCTTATTGAGCTATATTTCATGACAGTGTAGCAGAGCACTTTAACATGTGCGTGGAAACGTGCCTGGGAGGAAGGGGAAAAAAACTGACAACGTCTCCGAAACTGGAGCTGCTCAGAGGCACCGATCGCTCACCCCTTTGGAGCCGGACCCTGGAGAAATCAGCCTTGCATGCGAGGCAGTCGCAGCGCAGCTGTGAAACCCAGCTGTAATGTAAACTTCTCCTAAGTGTTCACGGGAGGTTTGCATCTGTGTCTGTGCCTGATTAGCTGAATTGTGAAACTGCGAGCTTTCTCCTTGCCAGTTCTTAACTCCTTACCTTGACCCGTTGCTTCGCTCACTCGTGTGCTTTGTCCCTGGCTGGAAGCTGCCATCCCCAGGTGTGCTCATGGCAGCACCCCATGCTCCGGCAGCAGCCCAGCACAGGGACCGAGGGCTGCTCCTGACTGCAGCAGGTATTTGTGTGCAGGCTGCTCACCTGGGGCTGGGGGGGACGCACCGGGACTGGAGGTGCTGGTGAGCTCTGCTGTAATAGGATTTTCGTGATGATTTGCTTCCCGTCATGTTGGTTCAGATTCCTGACAAGCCGGACTTTTCACAGTCTGGATTTTCTCTCATGAATTTCTCAAGGGGCTGCATGGAGGGGAAACTATTTCTCACCATAACAAACAACCAAAGCCTTCATCGTTAAAAATAAAGCACTAACATGGCCCTACAATGGCCTCCTTTGTCAAGTCACATCTGTTTAGATCACCAGAAATGATAAGCCTTTACTTTTGAAAGTAACTTTCTTTTATCAGAATAGGAAAGAGGACTGCAAATCATTCAGAAAAACCAGCGTGCAGGCTGAGGCACGTGACAGCAGCATTCTGTTTTATGGAGAAAATCTGATGCTGTTGCCTACATGTACAAGTATTGGGCTTTTGCTCTTCTAGCACAACTCAGGGATGGCTCTGTAGCAGAGCTTGCTGCTGTGCTAATATAAAAACAGGGTGAAACAAATACCTGGCCTGCTACATTGCAAAGCTCTGATTTCAGTGCTGATCCAAATTACCTTGTTTTTTAGCTTTGGACTTCAAATCTGTTTCCCAGACGCTGTCTGCTGGCGATTGCCAAATTGCAAAGCAGGAGGATTCACATGGGGAATGAATGGAAATACTCCGTGAGGTGCATTTGATCGTCTGAGTTAAATAATCCCCAGACTTTTGCCCCCAAGTAATAAAATTGCCTGCACACCCGGGGGATTTAGAAGTGAGACCCAGCTGCATTACGCAGAGTTTTCGGACAGGGATGCAGGAGCTGCTGCCCAGAAACCTGCAGCTTTGCCCCTACTGACAGTGCTGCCCTTCTGCAGGTGAGGAGCTGGAAGCCACCACCGCTGCAGCAACACACCCCAGCTCTGCCCGTGGCACTTGCCCAATCAATCCACTCGTTTGGAAGAGATGTGGCAGGGCAACGAGCTGCAGGATGGTGGGTTTAGCTCAGCCCCCCTGGATCGTAAAGCTTTCCTGGGTGCTTCTGGAAATCTGGCTCTTATGGATGCTGGGCTGATAGAAATATTTTGCTCTCTCTGAGGTCACGTCAGATTTGCTACTGGCCTTAGTGGGACGATGAATGGGTCCCTGGTTTCCATTGAGCTGTAATGCAGCCTGCACTCCTCCTCTTTCACCTGCAGCTCTTAAGCCACAGTTGCTGCATCACCACAGGAAGTTTCACCAGCAGTTAACTGAAATTTTGCAAGCCTCCAATCTGATGTTGGAGCTGGAAATAAACTCTGAGTTCACCTACGCTCACAGCGGAAAGTTGTGTGTTCATAAAACCACGACAGCATCTTCTCTGCATAAAAAGAGGGAGAAAAAGGCAAAGTTGTCTGTGATGAAACATTCTTCCCATTAGGAAGTCCTTCAAAGCCTCTTCTGGGGCACCAGCAGAGATGAACTGCAGATCATTCCTCTGCATCCAACAAAGGGAATGGTTGTAGAAGTTCCTTTAATTAATATATAAGTGGTTTTGAAACTGAGTGATCTGGAATATCAGTGCATGACTCTGAGCAGCATCATTGGGTCAAGGAAAGTAGCAGCCTGCTGGAAGGAGGAAGGGACACGGAAATGATTACAGCAATGGTGAGTTCCAGGACTCACAAAGACAGTGTAAATGGGGCCAGTTCTGTCAGTGCACGCACATGGCTCCCCACCGAACTCCTGCACTGCAGCGCTGTGTTCTGGCAGCTCCCGGCTGGTGGCAGAACCTTCAGCCTCTGTAGGGACAAAGGCTGAGCAGTGTGTGCTGGGCAGAGTGGGCAGGTGTCAGTCCCTCCCACTGTCAATGCCAAGTGGCAGAAAGCAGAGCTGCTGCTTCGCTGCGCTCTCCCCATGTGTCTGATTCTGCCCGGTGACTTTACCATCCATAAACGCGGTCTGGGCTGCCCTGTCGTGCCAGGTATGCAACTGTCTGGGTGAAAATGTGCAAACAAGGTGTGCCTGATTCCTGCATGTCGTTATCGTAACAAGTGCAAACATGCAGCAGGAATTTGAATAGACGAAGGAGCAGACATCGGGATGAGCAGAGAATTCTGAATGCAGGGACCTGATTTGAGCAACAAGTCGTGGCAGCTGTTTGTGTAAATTATGTGCACCACTGCACATAGATTTTGAAACTGTTTCTGAGGAACATAGGTATTTCTATGTATTAGACCACAAAGCTTATCTGAGTTCCCCTTTTTAACCACAGTGATGAGATCACTGGAAAAAGAGTTACCCACTGCTCATCACCCTTCCTCATTCTGTATGTGTTAAACATCATGCAGTGATTAGATCAGAGCGTGGCTGTCTAGGGAAAGCAAGATCCAGAGATAGAGAAGGATAAGGGGACCCCTGAACTGCAGAGCTGCAGTGGAACAGGAGGGCTCCCTGCATTCAGGCTGCAGAGAGATGGAAAATATGCACAATCCAGCTCCTGAGCTCCAGGAACCCACAGCTTTGGGGGTGGAGGTGTCAAACCCATCCGTTACAGTTACAGCTTATTGGTGCTTAGTGCTCTCTGCTCTGCCACTTCCAAATGTGGGTTACAAATACCTGGACTTGGCCACATGCGTGTGCTGTGAGAGCAGGTGAGATCCTGCTGCTTGCTGAGCATTGCCAGCTCAGCTGTTCTTTGGGTTCCTGGGCAGCATCAGTGCTGCCCGTGCTCCCCAGCCCCGCTCTAGCAGCAGGCGTTGTTGCTGTTATTACTTTGCTGTGCTGAAGGGGAAATGCTGTTTCCTTTTTTGGAGCTGTTAAGGCTTTCATTTTTCAAAGTCTCTTTTAGAAACCCAGATTGGAATATGGTGTTTAATTAGTGTTTGTTACCACCACCGGACAGCAGAAGCAATGAAACGAGGGCAAAATGCAACATAAAGCATGCAAAAAATTCAGGGGAAAAATTAAAAGCAAACAAAGAGATGGAGCACCACTGATTGCTTTTTGCAGGTTACGTGCAGCACAAATGAGTTGACGGGTTTGGTTTACCGCATCAGCCAGCAAACAGTTGTGTCAGTATGTGCTGGGAGCTGTGCGTGCAGAGCGGGGTGGAACAGCCCGAGCTGACAAGAAAAGGGGATGAGGGCTGATGTGACAAGGGCTGATGTGAACATGTGCCTGCAGGGAGCAGAGTGCCCCGGGTACAGCTGCTACTGCCCCAGCATCCCTTTGTCCACATCACCTTGCTGTGGTACTAAAAGCTGGTGGTGCCTCAGCCCTTTGAGGCCCAGCACCTTTTGAATAGCACAAGCAGGAGATGCCGGGCACAGCGCAGCAGGGGGAGGACATCCATCCAACAGAGACGTTGTGGTTTTCCTGCCCTTCCCAGGTGCTGGGAGGGCCAGTGCCCACTGGGCTGTGCCGGGATGGACAGCCGTGCTGCGAGCTGCCCCAGCTGTGGTTGTGGTGTGGTTCTCAGGCTATATTTGTAGCTAGAAATGCAAGTGTAACCGAGCATTCAGCATTTTCCCACACCTTTCATGTGACGGGACCGTGCCCAGTCATAGGACTCAGTCTGATGAACCCAATGAATTGTCACAGTTTCACTTCCCTGCTGTTCTTTTCCTTCCTTTTTGGAGGCAGCAGCGTTGTTGGTTCCCTCTGCTGCCCTGATAGCTGCCTGGGGATCAGTTCCAACACGGGACTGTCATCGGAGGAGTCTCTGCAGTTCCTGCAGTCACGCTGTGCCCTCCTTCTCTCCAGATGTGTTTCACATCAGCTGGTCGGTGTCTTCAGATACAGAATTAACTGCTGGAGGCAAAAAGAAGAGCCTGCAGGTTGTTGTACACACAGCTCTCACCTCGGTTAGGCACCCACCTGCAGTCAGTGTAGATCGACATTTAAAAGCAGTGAAATGAACATCAGTTTGCCTCTTTATAAAGAAATGGTTACAGAGGGACAAACCCTTACTACTGCAGCACTCCTTACATACCCACAGCTTTGGAGTTTCTCTTTGAGTCTTTGCTCTTCTGGCTGCTTGAAGGACACGACTTGGGGAGCTGCACAGCAAACATGCAGGGAAAATCAGTGCTGGAAATGCTTTGGTTGTACGTATGAACCTCAATAGGAACAGGCTCACTGCTCCAATTGCAGCCCTTTTAAGGACAGCAGTGACACCACTCATTAAGAGTGCTCAAACAGCCAGATGATTTTTAAGCTGCTGGTGTCCCTTTAATTCTAACATGCTATTAGAGTGTTAATTAGAAAAGCATACCAAAGCAAACTGCTCCTCAGAGAACCGAGAACCTGTCATTTGCCTGAAAACCCCAAGTTACAAACTGCTTCTTCTACTTTTGCTGCCAAATATGCAAAGTAAATTGCACAATCTGAGGGATGCAGTTGAGCCACTTTATGTTTTTCTTTCTCCGACTGAAAAGAAACATTCTCTTCCATCTGAGGGGGAGGCACTTGTTTTTCTTGCAGTTTAGCACATAGGGGCCCTCATCAACAACAGCACAATAACTTTTCCACCATTTCTTATCTCAGTTTATCACGAGGTTGGGATTTTTGTGAGACAAAGATTGTTTGCTGCCTTTGTTTGTTTGCTGTAATTTCTGGCTTATTTTTCGTAGTAAAATTGAGCAGTAAAAGCAGCAATAAGGCTGTGTGTGGCACTGGGTCTTTTTCCCATCCTTGTTTAGTCGTGAGAATTTTCTCAGCCAGTGGGACTGTTCTCATCCACATTGTTCTCTTCCGTAGCTGCCGGTGCCCAAATGCTCGTACCAACCTTCAGCCATAGGTGGCACAGTCAGTTACTGCTGCGTGGCAGATGCTGGGATCCTTCCTTATCAGTCAGTGAGCACTTGTTTTTAATTGCAAGATTATAAAATGTTGGATGGTATTTCACCAGTGTTGCAGTGCATCCCATGGGAAAGGGATGGGGAACTTCTAGAAACCTCCCACCATAAATTCTCAGCATCATGTGCCTATGGCTCAGTCATGGAGAATGGGTTTATGAGTGCCATCCCCTCAGTGGGAAAGGGAAGTTGGCGCAGGATCTGGGTGTTTCATGGTGAATGTTTATGGCAGTGAGCTTCCAGAATGTCTTTAGAGCATTTAGAATCTGATGGGCTTAAAATCTGGTGTCTTTTATTATAGAAATGCAAATAGTTCTGCTGTTCAGTCGCGTTTATGTGCACGTTGTGCTCACAGCTCAATGGCCACCAAAAGTGCCCAAGTCTTGTTCCAGGGCTGGCACAGCCAGTTGTACATCTCCTCACAGACAGACTTTGTAGCCCTCCACCCATCCCAGCAGAGCATCCCATCCCAGCAGAGAAGAGAGCCCACGTGGTCACAGCACAGGGTGATGGCAATGTTTTGGGATGTGTTACCTTCCTACAGCCCTCTGTGTGTGCAAGGTGAGATCTGAGGGCTGAGCTGCCCATCTGTGGGCTTTATTCACAGCCTTTACTAATCCAGAAATATTGAGACAATGCAGAATATTAATGTTTGCTCATATAGGCCACCCAGCTAGGGAGGTGCTAGAAACAGGCTTACTTCCTTTCAAACTGATGTCGGAACCTCTCTATGACAAATGCAGGCCTGGAATTGCCCTGCACCCCTCCAGCAGCACATGGGCAGAGTGGGGGTGTTGAATCCCTCTGCATCCTGCCCTTGGAACCTGTCCTTGCTAACAGCTACATCTCTCAGCTCTGCTTCTCAGCCAGGTGTCATTTTTTAAGGCTGTTCAAAAGGGAGGGGAGACAGAAATAGTGTATTGCAAGAGAGCGGCTGCTCCGAGATGCTGTGGGGCTGCAGTGCTTCTGGTGTCCGGAGCCTCCGCAGCCCTCTCACATAATCATCTTGTAAAGCTGATGTCGAGTTCCTAACAGGCTCCTAATCCGTCCTGACATGCACACAGATGCTCAGCTGAGTGTCATTTCCTGCTCTGAGGAGCCCAGATTGTTCCTGACTGGCCCTCGGGTTTGAGCAATCAGTTTAATTTTTCTCTCTCATTTATTTCTGTGCCTAAGGGAGCTGTGCCTCAGCCCCCTCCTGTAAATCTCCTTATCATACAGCACGCCAAATGCACTCAGCAAGGGCAAGGGCTTTATTTACGAGCCGTGTTGCTGCTGGGTTCCATGACGCTGCAGCTCAGGTTTGCTCTGGGCGCTCTGCAGCTCCGGGCTTTGTTTGCATGCACCCGCCTTGCTCTGCACAGTTACTGTGGGAGCCCATTGCAGTTGAACCAAAGCAAGGTTTAGGCTGAGTGAAGAGCACAGTGTGATTCCTTTCCAGGTTGCTTGCTCCTGCTTTCACACCTAGGACAGCCAGGCCACAGCAGGAGCCCAGCTGGGGCTGTGCAATGTGGCTGCAGCAGCAGCTGCCGTCTTGGGACAGTTCCGTCTTCTCACTCTTCAGAAGGAAACGCTCCACTCAGCCCTTTCCAAAGCAATTTGAGGTTAATTAGCTCCTGGCTTCACTATCTGGCTGTTTTGTTTATCTTTGGTCTGAGCAAGTTCCCTTCCTGTTGTTCCTCCTTCCTGAGCGATGGGGGGAGCCCCGCAGACACCCGACCCCTCTGTGTTCAGGGGGCTCAGCATCCCGTGCAGGCTCTGCACCCTGTCCCAGCTGTGCCAGCCAGTCTTCGCCTTGTGGGCTGCCTCTCCTTCATCTTTAATTTTGCTTCTGAGTAAATGGGCGCCATTTGAATGCAGGGTGATGGAGGAGAGCAGCACAGTGCTGGGCTCTGTAGTTAGAAGGGAGCTCTTTGCCCTGCTGTGGGCCGCCCTGACCAGCTCGGTCTCAGCTCCTATGGGGAGGCACAGACACGGTGGCTGTGCTGACCAGGTGCTGGGGGTGCAGGGGCCCTTTGGCACATTGCCACAGCCCGTGGGTGGGTGTTGGAGCAGGGAGGTGACATCTGAGCTGCCCCCAGCCCCTCCTTGGAGCCCAGCTGCTAACGCTGGTGGAAGGGATCCAAATACCAGCACATGGGCTGGAGCTCAGCCCTGGGGCAGCCCCTGCTTTGCAGCGAGCATGCACTGGCCATAAATATGGTCCCCTGTGTTACTAATGCCTCCGCCGTAAATGTTTTATGTAACCTCATAAACTCTACGTAGCAGTAATCTTGTAAAGTCTGTGGCCTCTGCTGGACACACATTTTAGGCAAGAAGCCTGGAAGAGCCAGGCCATCTGCAGTGGTAATGAGTTTCTCATCCTTTAAGAAACAGAATAGTCCCTCAGTGGCCTTCCCCGTGCTGAGGACTGCATGGGATTTTGCTAACTTGCATGAAGGCGGAGGATCGAGCAGTGCAGCAGGGAGACCCCGCAGTGAAACTACTGGATATGACCCTTAAATTCATCCATCAAACCGCTGCCATCATGGGACAGGTGAAACAACAGACACTGAGCATGGAAAGATCATCTACATGCAGAGCTATTGCACAGCGTATGAACAGTCACCAGTTCCATGCAGATCCAGAGGTGCTTCTGAATGCAGCTGTTTGCTTTGGGTTGAATTAAGCCCGAGCTGCCCACAGCTCCCTGCAGACTGGGCGGCAGAGGCTGACACCACGTACCGGCTGGGAGCTGCTTTTCCAGGCAGCATTTATCTCCCATTACTTCTGCCTTCACTTCTCTGTCTCAATCCCTTCTGAGCTCCCAGCACAGAGGGAGCTCCCTTCCCATCTCCCCATACTCTGTGGGAGTATACTCATGAACATCTCTTTGCAGTGACTGCTGCAGCACCTGTGCATGACCCCGGTGGTGGACTGTTTGTTCCTGCTGGGTCTTAGAGCATGTGTCCAGAGGTTGCTTTTCCCCAGGCCTCTATTTGGGGTGGCAGCAGCATAATAAGCAGGGAATAAAGGAAGAGCAGTGCTGTGCAATGGACTGTCCCTTCACGCAGGGACTGAGCAGAAAGCAGTCTTGGAAATACCCAGTGAGAGATGTGTGTGGCCGTGTATCTTCAGTGTCAGATGGTTTGTTCCTGCAGCCAGTCATCAGGTCACACAGAAGAGAAGGCGTCTGTCTGGAGATCTCATTTTCACACTCCCACTGCCTGTGTTTTCAATTCAAATGCTGCCCCAAACTTGCATCTGCTTTCCCTTCCTTTTTTCTTGGCTTTTACTTCTTGCTTTTTTCCCCGTTTGAAGTATTTTTCAGGACTAAGGTGGACAGGAAGGAGCAGCCGGGGTCCCTCAGTTGCTGTGTGCATGTTCTGCTCTGCCAGCCCCCCCTCCTATGCCCATGGTCCCACATCTGGCCCGAACCATCTCCACCTCCCAGCCAGGAGGAGTGCAGCATTTCAGCTGCTTGCTCCTCACCACAACCCGCTACTCAGAAATCTGCATCATGAGAAATGTGTGTGAATCCTTTCCAGTTTTCCTGGCTTTTATTTCCCCTGTTGACCTCAGTCCCTCAGCAGTGTCCATCTGCCCCCCACATGCCGTGGGCTCCCTGGCAGTGGGATTTCCCATGGCAGGGCTCCTCGTGGTCTTCCCTCTTTTCCTGCTGAGTGGGTGGGAGACACCAGTGTTAGTTCTCTGGCCGCCATCTTGGTTCAGGGGGGGTCTGTGCTCTTCACACTGTGTTGAATGCTCTCCAGTATTCAATGGGATTTCGTTTCTATCGGTAGCAGTTCACATAGTGTAGCTCAGCTTCTGGGTTCAGCCTCATTCCGTGCCAGAGAGGTTGTGTCCTGGAGAAACCAGCCAACTGCAAACTGCATGTGGGGCTGATATCTCTGCAACCAATCTTGGCCCCATGCATGGGAGAAACGAGGCTTGGCAGAGCACTGTGCTCTGCTCTGCTGTTCTGTTCCTGCCTGCAGTGTGCTCCTGTGGGGCTGCAATAGGGACCCACTCCCACTCTGTGCTGATTCTGGAGCACCCCCATACCCATCCCTGGTCCCCACTGCAGCCCTTTAACTGATGAAGTGCTTGCCTCCATGTGCTGGGCACGATGAGAGGAGCACATAGCTGGCCCTAGTCCTGCGGCTTGCTCTTCCCCTGCTCCAGGTCTATAGTGAGAATCTGAGCCTTTCCATGGCTCCAGCCCATCTGCCAACCCTGGAAACTGCTCTAACAGCCTCTGCTGCACCTGTATGCCACTGACAGCAATAACATGGCTGATAGGAGACCGGGTTTGAGAACTGCAATGCAGGGGGCAGTCCGGAGCCCTGTGCTGCCTTCCCTGGGCCTGCAGGAGGCTGGGATGCTCCGCAGCCATCGCGAGTGGAGGACATGCAGGGTCAGGGTCTGAGTTTGGATGTGCTGCATCTGCAGCTGCTCCCAACTGCGATGGTGTAACTCACGGCTGGGAAAATCCCTGTTACAGTTGGATCAAGAGGATTAAGAAAGGGAATGGTAAAGGGCCAAGGCACGTCATTTCTGTCCTGGACTTAAAGTATGCACTGAGCTAAGGAGCACTCGGTATGGGAAGCAGTTGAAAGCAGTTGACAGGTGAGGATGTGTGAGCAGCTCGCTGCTACGAGGCGCTGCCTCCAACCACAAATTGCAAGTGTTTGGGCGGTCAGATTCGTTTCCGTTCCCATGCTGCTCTTGTAGGTATCTTGGTGCAGTGCCGTGATGTGCTCAGCAGTGACTTGCTGTTCTGCTCTCGCTGGGAGGGCTGATAGCTGAGCAGAGGTGTGGGGAAAATAAACAGCAAAGCTGAGAGCAGAGAATGCAGGCTGGCCTCTGACACACCGAGGCCTCACCCTGCAGCTCCATCTCACAACTGTTACCTATGATTAAGAGCCCATATCAATCTCAATGTCAAGAAAGTCACACAGGCCGTGAAATCCCCACGTTCAATGTTGAAATACAGCATTTGATGCATTTTTGTTTGAAATGCGTAAAATCTGAGTTAGGGATGCCACAGGGAGTGCTCTGGGCCCCATCAGCCGGGAGTGAGCCTGTCACTGCTCCCCCTGTGCTCACCACCATGTGTGATGTTTTCTCCCCAGCTCATCCATGACAAGCGGTTAAAATCGGAGGGATGTTTGCCACGGCCAGCCTGTGAAATCAGCCTCCTCTCTAGGAATGAGAGGCCTCTGTAGTTGTGAGCCAGGGCTGCTCTGCCTGCTGCAGGTTCCCTGCTGGAGAGCAGCACCCTGGAGCTGGGGGATGCGGCAGCGCAGTGGTGGTGGGTGATGGAACAGGGTGGTGGGACAAGGTAATGGGGCAGGGTGATGAAGGTAGGACTGGACAGGGAGTGGGGCGGTTGGTGGGAGCCGGGTGATGGAGCAGCGTGTCACTTCTCTGTTAGCCCAGCACTTGCATGCTTGGTGGAAAGGAGTTTCAGCAGTTCAGTCACGAGCAGCACAGGCCATAAAGCCACTGTCTTGATGAGAGTCTCTGCTGGCAAGTATGAAGTGCTTTAGCAGCCAGGCAGCCGCAGGGATGTCCCCGCTCGTTCCATCCATCCCATGGGATTCCTACGTGCACCTGCAGCTAAGGGGGAAGCAGTGAAGCCTGCTCTGCCGTGCCAGAGGAGCTGCTTGTCACTGCAGCAGGGCTCAGGGTCTGCTCAGGGCTCCGTGCAGCTCCTCTCTGTGCAGTTCGTTTTGCTGACTCACTGATCAATAACTCTGCAGTGTGTTTTCCTTTTCCTGTGCAGTTTGTCCCAAGCTTTGGCGCTGCCTTTGACATTTCCCACTTATGGAGCACAAATTGGGGTTTGTCCGAAAAAGGGGCCTGCGGGAAAGGCCGGAGCAGCTCCGTGCTGAGCGTGGTGGCCTGGCAGCGTTTGTTTGTGCGAGGTAGAGTTCTCACGCTCTAAATATACAGTCTGTGATAAGGGAAGGGAAAGAGCCCAGCATGGAAATATTCCTTCTGTAAGAGAAATAATTCGCTGCTGCTAAAAATATATGTTCATATTATTCCTGCCTTGGTCTCCAGCTTGATGGGAGAGAGTGCATGCAGGCTGCCCTCAGGGGACCCGGCTCTGCTGCAAATACCCATCGCTGAGCAGGGCTGTGTGTCCGCTGGGGCCGTAGGATCACGGGGGGGGGAGGGCTCAGCATCTTCGCCCTGGTTTATCATCCCCATCTCTTTCTCAGGGCAGTAAAACCTTGGTACGGGGTTACCATGGAGGTCATAGGCAGTAACCTCTAAGCAGGTGCTGACAGTGGGAAAGGAAAGTGATCGGTGGAGTTCCCAGAGCCCATGCGCACACAGGCAGGAATGGTTTTGTTGGAGGGGCCGCGGGCTCGGGGCGGTGGGATGTGTGTAATCCCTTCCTGTCTCATCCCGGGCTGCTGCTTCCTTCCCCAGCTGACACTCCCGGGACTCCCGTTCCCACCCGCGGCGCTTCCGCACCTGAGAGCGAAGCAGCGTCGTCCTGGGGGGCAGCACCGGATTTCCCAGGGACAAAGCCAGCCCGGCACAGTCCTGCCCGCTGCTTTTCCACTGCTCTCTGATACGGAATGAGAAGCAGGTCGTGTGTGCTACTAATGCAGAGTCTGATCGTGAACCCAGCAGGACCCTGCAGGGCTCTTCATTCTGTTCTGTGCTCCCTTTTCATTTATTATGGGGTCCTTTTCGCTCTTTAATTCAATGTTTTGGCATTGCTTTTTCATTCTCAGATAACTCCTTTGGGACTGAGCATCTCCCGACCATTGTTTTGCAATTGCACTAGTTTCTAGCGAGGTGCTGAGAGGTAGCAGCATAGGTTCAGATCAGGATTCAGCAACTGGACTGCTTGGTAGGGAAAGCATCACTGCAAAGGCTGAAATACACCTTTTTTGTATACATTCAAGTTCAGACACCCTTATCATGATTATTTCAATAATGTAACGAGTAAGGTGAGGTATCACATCCATCCTGGTACTGGGTGTGGAGTGCGTGTATGGGGCAGGCCTGGCAGGGTGGGGAGCTGCTGCAGGAAGAAAGGGAAAAGCTGCCTCCTTGCTCTTCCTGCCTCAGCCCCTGTCCCTTTTCAATGGCTGGGAAAGGCAGGGCTCAGCTGGCCCAAGGTTGCGTCTTTCTGCCGCCTGGCCTCAGGCCAGCATGCGTGAGAGCTGCCAGATGCAGCCCAGCTCTGTGTCACGCAGCATCGCAGCCCAGCACTGTGCCCTGCCACACCAGGTGCTGGGTTCTGCCCTGCCAGGGGTCTGGCTGTGATGGGGTGTGGGGAGATGGGCTGGTTTATCAAGGAGACAAAAAGGGAGGCAGGGGCCTCTGCTCGGCCCATTGTGTGGGCAGCCAAATGGTGAGGGCCCAAATGGTTCATGTCCTTGAGCCCAGGCATTTGCCTGTTGGATGCTCTGGCTTGAAGCAATGTTTGATCCTTGGTAAGAAGTCGGAGCAAAATCAGATCAGCTGCTGCACTGGCAAGGCAGGGTAGCAACAGTGCTATGTCTTATGTAGGGTTGGTTGGTAACTGCTTTAATGCAGCTTTGGACACAGGTGAGATGGAGCAGTTCTTAATGTGCGCAGAATTATTTATCTGTGGCTGCTTGTCTGGCACAACTCCTGGTGCACAGCAGTGTGCTGCCATTGCCTTCACTGCATGTCGGTTTGAACCTAGAGCTGTGTCTCGGTTGCTCAGCATGTCCTTCCTCTTGTCAGCTCCTCAGCATCGTCTTGGTGTGACACTCCATGGCATCGCAGAGCAGCCTGTGGTGCAGAACTCAGGCAGCAGAAGCCAATGGAACAGGACTCTGCAGGGCTGGGTGCTGGGGCTCACTTGCCCCCCAGTAACCTTTCCCACCTTGCTGCAGCCCAGGTAGAGCGGGGTTAACGTGGGGAGCGTCCCTGTGCAGCAGGCTTTTTTGTCTGCTACAGTCCAGCTCGTTTCCTGGTGGAGCGCTTTGCGTCCGGTCATTAGGGCTGCTTGGCAGCGGAGCAGAGAGGAAGGCTGGAAGTAAACACAGGCACTCTTGGATCGGTAGCTGGGAAAACCAGCGAGGAGCTGCATGGGATTGCCGTCCCCAGAACCTCCTCATTGCTTCCTCGCCTTGCAGACAAATGGCTTCCTGCAGGCACGGTGCTCAGCTCCATGGCCAC
This sequence comes from Coturnix japonica, assembly GCF_054131305.1. Taxonomy (NCBI): domain Eukaryota; kingdom Metazoa; phylum Chordata; class Aves; order Galliformes; family Phasianidae; genus Coturnix; species Coturnix japonica. Next base: position 11,044,030 of record NC_140683.1, read on the forward strand.
CAACCCATCCCTGACTCTGCCTCTTGTGGGGCTTCCAGTTATGTGAATGCATTGGGCTGGAGGGGTCAGTGGGCTTTGTGTGCCAGCTCCACGTGGCCCCATGGAAGATCCCAGTCTGTATTAACTCAAAAATAAGATGGATCTGTGTTGGGTCAGTTGTTCTCACCATCCTGCCCTCAGTGCAGAGCTGGGTCACAGGGACCTGCTGCCATGGCCTCTCCTTGCTCTCAGGCTGTTCACCCTGGCCATACGGTGGCAGTGCCATTTGGGGCTGCTAAATTCCTAATTTCGGAGCTTTCACTTTTCTCCTTTGAACAAGACCTGAGGTTTCCTAGACTGAATGGAAGAAATGTGTTTCTAGGTCCCTGGGGTCGGATAGGAAGGCATCATCTTTCTGAACAGCGCAAGGCTGAGTCATAATAGGACGTGACTCTCCCATGGCTACTTCAGCAGTGAGAGCAGGACCCTGTCCCTCAAGTGCTCAGTCTGGGACAGCAGCAGCTCAGCCGCCCATGCAGGGTGTTCACATTTACTTGGACAGATGATGGTCACAGCACTGTGCACTTCCCTGCAGTCCCTTCACCTCTTCCAGGTTTTCCTCTTTCTTTTTGCTAATGAGAAGCAGTTTATCCCATGTCTTCTCCCTGGTTTGGGGCATATATAAGCACACAAACTCCAGGGCTGACAGGAGGTCACACAGTGCCCTGGCTGCTGAGGAATTCCCATCCTGCCCAGTGATGTGCTGGTGCTGTGATGCATCTCATTGCCATAATGGTGGGGCAGGCACCCATGTGTGTGGGAGCAGCCGGTCTGTGGTTCCCCAGCTCTGCCCCAAGGCTGAGTCTGTGCTGGTAGAGCTGGGGAGCCCACAGCACGTGGAAGGGGATTCCTGAGGTGCCAGGGACACACAGTGTCTCTTGGCTGCCCCTCACCATTAGAGCCGAGCTGTTTAGTCAGTGCGCGACCTTTCCTGCTTTGTGTAAACATCACCGTGATTGCAGTGCATCACCAGGCGCCGTAATTCCCTCAACACGCGTCCGACATCTCAGTGCTGCAGAGCAGCTGAGGAATCTGGTTCTGCTTTTCTTCCCAGTGCCAGGAGAGCCCAGAGGCCACGGGACTTTCTGAACAGAGGAGTTCAGCTTCCTGCAGCAATAGGGTGAGCTCCAGGTTAAGGCATGATGTTGACCCAGGAGCAGCCTCCATCCAAACCATGGGTCCCTCAGCTGCTTTGGAGGTTTTGCTGTGGTTTCTCCATCTGGGAGCCCTTCCTGGCCTCGCTGTGCGTGTTGCAGAGGATGTTGCTGTGACTGCAGGTCAGCACAGATGGTGCAAGGCCACGCACATTGCTGTGGTGCTCAGCTCTGCCATGTCTGGGAGCAGAGTGTTGGACCGGCCCCGTTCACATTCCTGTTGGAGCAGAGGTGTGCAGAGCTGTACTTGCTGATGCTGTGAGGGCTGGCAGATCCCCAGGACCTGGGGCTGCTGGGACCTGTGTCTGCCTCTGGGGACCAGCGGGCAGGAAGCGCAGCCCCTCCAGCATTCATCTCATTGCTCTGCTCCTGGGGCTTGGTGCCCATCCCACAGCACGACACCGCCTTTCTGTGGGTGATGAGCATTGAGGCTGCCAGGACCTCGTGGTCACCTGGCATGGAGGTGTCCCCGTGCTGCTGTGAGCAGAGGTTGTTGTGTGTGGGGTGGGGGATGGAGAACCAGCTTTCTGTCTTCACTGACTTTGTAAATAGGAGGAAGTAGGAGAGACTTGAAATCTCTGATTATCTTCCAAGGGGACTCCCATCCCCTCCAAGGCATGTCTCAACGTCCCAGCCAAGGCTGGAGCCCTTCCAAGAACTGCAGTGTTTCTCATTTTCTTTTGAAGAGCTTTGCTCCTCTCAGTACAGACCCTGCAAGGTGGCAGTGCCCCAGGGCTGCTGCAGGAGCAGCCTGCAGGCAGGGCACGCAGCTGACCAGCAGGCTCCCGCATCTCCTCCTGCCACAGGGCAGGCCCGGCTGGTGCAGAGCACCTGGCAGCAGGCTCCATGCAGGGCTGCAGAGCTGGAGTCCTGCGCTGGGGTTTGTGCATCTGTGAGCTGGAGTGCAGCAGGACCACAGTGCGTGTCCTCCTGCCTGCAGCAAGGTGTGCTCATGTAGAGCTGTTTCCCAAGACAAGTTCCTGCTGCTTCCCTCCTCCCACCTACCTCTCTCCTCTAATTCTGTGGATATTTGTGGGTTTACACTGAAGGTGCTCTGTGCTGCATGGCTCAGTAGAGCCTTTAATGGTTTTGGGGAGCTTCTGAAAGGAGAGATCTAAAAATAAAAGCCATCATGAGCGAGCTCTGCGTGATGCCAAGAATTTCCTGTGGCCCCTCAGGCTGCAGTGAGTGCAGACACCTGTCCACATTGCTCCTCTCGTGCCTAGTATGGGCCTGGCCGGGCAGCAGGGCATGAGGCTTGGGGTAAGCAATGCAGTTCAGGTGCTGCTCCTGGACATCCTCACCCAGCAGGTCCATGGCAGGGTTAACCGCCCCATCCCCTGGCCGAATGCAAACAGGATGGCCCCTGGCCTTGCAGCCAGGAAGGCTGTGAGTCAGCAGCAGCTCCCTCCTGCTGATAGAAAGCCCTACCAGCTTCCCGCAGGGCTGGGGGCTGCAGGGCTGAACGTCAGGCTGAGCACAACCTTGTCAAGGTTATTAAAGGAAATGGCAAACGGTGCCTTGTACAACTCTTGGAAAGCGTCCAGCCATATAAATGGGAAGGGAAGCCGGAAAGAAGAAGTGGGGCTGGTATGTGCCGAGGATGGGACGGAGATGAAAGGTGATCTAAGTATAGTCCTGAGACAAAATGAGCACTTTGCCCCGGTTTTTGGTAGCGATGAAGATGTTGGCTGGGAGGAGGTGACTCATGTGCCTGGGGATGGGAAACACCAGAACCAAATGGAAGCAGCATTTGAGAGCCCTCCATGCAGGCAGGTGGGAGCAGGGAGCTTCTGCAGAAGTGGGAAAGCAGCGGCACAAAGCTGGAGTCACGGAAGAAGGGTTTGCTATAAATCTGTCAAACCACAGGGGCTGATGGTTTGGCTGGAGAACAGCAAATAGAGGGCTGTTAATTGGGGTAAGGAGAATGTGCACTCTGCACGTAGGAGTCTATTAGTCTGAATCTTTTAGTATGCAAAGCTTTAGAATGAACATTAAAATAGAAAATAATTAAGCATGGAAAATGGATGAGAGATGGGTTTTCTGAAAGTAAGTGATGCCAGGGTAGATAAAAAGAAACCTGAACTTCTTGATGGAGCAGACGGGATCTGCACAGGTTGTCTGGGCTTCCGCACAGGAGCAAGAAGGTGCTGGGCCGTGAGGGCTGTGCTGGGGGGGTTCTCAAAAATCACCTGTGGAAACGATTCATATTTTTCCTAAATAGCTTTGGCACAAGCTGTAGAAATCGCTAATGAAATTCGGTAATTACCCATAATTGGGAATCATCAAAACAAAGGAGCTGGGGGAAATTGCGCATAAAGAGCCGGATGCCCTTCAGGATGAGAGAAATACTCCGGTCTAAAACATCCCTCCTGGATTTTCGCTCTCTCCACCACCTCCATAGTCCTGTTGTTTCTGTGCCGTTGGCTGTGGAGTCCATTCCAGGTACTGGTGCTGGCAGTGTGATAAGGTCTGAGCGCAGCCCTCTGTTTTTTTAATAGCCCCATGGGATGCTATTTTGCATTGTGGCACGGAAGGTGGTAGAATGGGAAGAAAATAAACCTGTTACAAAGTCTGAGCTTGCTGAATACTCAGGCAGCGCTGGGGGTGACTGGTGAGTGTCCCTCACAGCACCCGGGATTGTGAGCTGACGACTGAGATGGAGCCCATCAGGAAGCAGAGCTCGTCTTGCTGGTGCTGCTCCCATCTGCACGGAGCTTTTACAGAAATTGATGATTATTTTATGTCAACACGAGGCGGTTTCGAAACCGCTTGGATCCTCTCCTATCTCAGGTGCTGGCAGGAAGCCTCCAGCCCCCCCTGTGTGGCGCTGGGAACGCGGCCCATTCACCACCAGCTCTGGCAAAGTGTTTTTTCAATCCATTCCTGTTTAAGCAGCGTGGTATCAGGGGGGTAATTGCTCTTTGGAATTGATCCCAGAAGAAAATCTTTCAGTTCTTTCTTATCAGGTCCTTTCTTGCAGGGCGAGATACCCACACGACTTATCTCCCTCTTCAGCGCTGGCCTCTAATTACTATTTAAACAGCTCATTAGAAAACTTTCAATTAAGCGCTGTCATGGAAGCTGGAGATCAGCTCGGGATCAAACTGTGGTGCAGTGCTGCCCTCAGGGCTCACCTGGGGGACTGAGCCCCCTCTGCCGTCCGTGCACACCCAGAGCTGGGACAGGGCTGTGCTCAGCCCACTGCAGTGACACACACCACAGCAGCTGGTGTGAGTGAGAAATAGGGATGTGAATTGACCCGCTGGTGAGGGCTGGAGTTGGGGTTGGGTTTTGGGTTAGATTTAGGGTTGGGGTTAGGATCTCCATCAAACCCCTGTTAGGGTTGGGGTTAGGGTTAGAATCTCCATCAATACCCCTATTAGGGTTGATGCTGGGGTTAGAGTCAGGGCTGGGGTTAGGGTTAGAGCCTGCTCTGGCTCTGCATGGCACTGACAGCACTCAGCACAGCACGGAATCCCCCAGCAACGCTCCTGTGCTGCGGACAGAGCAGCCGCTCCGTGTCCTGGCTCCCGGACAGCTCAGCCCCAGAGGAGCCACTTCTTGGCATTCATCTCTTACTGGGTTTTTCAGTAGGAAAACCGCAAATGTTTAATAAATATCACTGTGCAAAGCATGCCAGGCAGCACCCAGCAAAGTGTGCGTGTGTGCCCTTTGGGCTGGCGTGCACGCTTTGCAGAAGTGGGCCCTGTAAATATTTTCTTGACATTTAGGAAGTTTGGAGGAGTGCTCATTATGCTGCTGCCAACTTGAGGATCGTGGCGTGGGGAGTGTGGGCTCAGAACAGCGCAGCTCAGGGCTCACTGCTCTGCCATAGAGAGCTGTGGAGGTGGGGTCAGGGCACTCCTCACTCCCTTTGGATATTTATAAGCATTGGTCGTAGAATCACAGGATGGCCTGGGTTGCAAAGGACCACAATGATCATCCAGTTCCAAGCCCCTGCCATGTGCGGGGTCACCAACCACCAGACCAGCCTGGCCTTGATTGCCTGCAGGGATGGTCAGATTCTCTCTCCCCCGACAGCCCTGGGGCTCCCAGCATCTCCCCATCAGGAAAGCGCTGTGCTCTATGCTCTGTGCTCTGTGCAGTTCTGTCTGCCTGGAGCTGGAGATCCCAACACTGCACCGTGCTCCAGCTGTGCCCTCCCCAGCTCTGTTCACTTGGAAACCTCTCCCGGGTGCAGCTCTTCCCCCAGGTGTTTCACTGTGTGGATTCTGGTCCATGAGCTGCCCTGTCCATGTGCCCACAGCAGCAGTGGGAGCTCAGAGCCGCGGCTCCTTCCGTCCCATTGAACTTTTATCTGTTATTCTTGGGGAAGCAGCGCTGGGGTCAGCCCGGCCGGGGAAATGAGGGCCAGGGCCATGGAAAACTCGGACCCCAGCGCCACCTCCTATTATATAGATATAAATGGAATGGAAAATTATTTGGGATAAAAGTGCACTGCCCTCTGAGAAATGTTCTCACAGAACCGCCTCCAAGAGCGCCTGAACTCCATATCTCAGCGTGGGGCTGCGCTGGGGGGGTCCTGTGGGCAGGGGGTGTGCAGGGCGCATCCGGCTCCACTCGAGCTCCTTTGACATGTGGCAGCGGGCAGTGCAGAGCACGGGGCAGGGAGGTGAGCAGCCATTCCCTGTCCATTCCCAGCTCGTCGCTTCTGGGCTGTGCTGTGCTCACTGCTGGATGCAAAGAGCAGCACTGGGCTGTGCTGCTGCAGCCCTGCAGGGCTGGGACTCTCCCCATTGCACGGCCAGGCCCTGTCTCTCCTGCTGCCTCCCAGCACCTCCCAAAGCCAGAGGGTGCTTTCTTGCTATTCCCATTTAGGTGCCGACATCCAGCCATAACCACGCACCTGCGTGGCCCTGTAATTATGGGCTGGACTGAGGGATGTGAGCGGGAACAAAAGTCAGGCAGCTCACACAGCCACGTGCACAGGGAGGCAACTGGGCAGATATTTCATTTGCTTTTTAGGGAATCATTTTGAAACAGCTGCTTAAGGGCTTCAGCGAGGGCAGAAGTCAAATCTCAGCAGTCAATTCATGCAAAGCTCTGGCAAAATGCTGAGTCCTAATTCCATACCCAGAATGAGGTGGCTGGGTCATTAAAAAATCCATTTGTAAGTACCCAAAAATCAATGTGGTGATAGGAGCCAGGCACTCTGGGCTGGCCAAGAGCAAATGTCTGGTCTGTTTCTCAGTGCCATAAGAGCCCTGCTGGGTAAGGGGAGGAAAAGGCAGAAGCTCCAATGCTCCAGTTCTGCAGTGACCAGTTGGTTTGTGTCTCATTTCAGTTCTGAAGAGGAGCTGATCTGCTGGCCAGGACTGCTCCCCACCTGAATTCATAGAGAGGCTCCTGAGCTCCCTACAGGGCAGAGGCAGAGAGCGCTGCGTCCTGAAGCTGTTTGGTTTTATGTTTACTTCCATTGATGTAACTGTTGTTAAATTCTGTGTTAATAATAAAATTGATCTGGTTATGCTCAGCACGGGGACAATGAGAGCCTCCTGCTGCCCCTCTGCACTCATCCAGCACAGCACTCTGCAGGCAGAACACGCAGTGTTCTGTCCTTACTGGCAGGAAAGCCAGTAAGGAGATGCAGATAAGTTGGGAAGCAAAATGTAAGGTGAGGTTTGGGGAGGCAGGAGCTCCCAGTCAGAGTAAATCACCTGAGCAAACAGCTTGAAAAAGCAGCCCCCATGGAGAGACAGAATAGGGAGATGGGGACATTGCTCAAAGAGAAATGGGATCTGCCCCCCCAACCCATGGAGCACACAGAAACATGCAGTGCGTTCTGACAAGGAGACTTTATCCACGCATTGCAGGGCTGCATGCCCCAAGCCAACGGCTGCTCTGCTCCCTGGGCTTGTTGCGCTGTTGGCTCATCTTTGCTATGGTCACCTCGGGGGCAGGTTGTGCATTTTGCAGCTGGGTTTTGCTCTGTGCCGCAGGCTGCAGGATGCTCAGCAGCATTCGGCTGCTGCCTGCAGGCTGCAGGATGCTGGGATCAGCATCAGGAGGTGGGAACCTCCATCCTACATGGGAATGCCAGACATGGCCCAGCTTGGCACGCGTCCTGCAGGCTCATGGCCCACGTTGCTCAAGGAAAGTCAGAGCACAGTGAGAATAAATGGCACGGTCACTGGGGGTCTGGCTCTGCGGAGAGATGTGAGGCACTTTGCTGGGGCAGGTGGCTGTCCCCACTTGCAGGCTGGGTGCCCCCAGCAGCACACAGTGGCAATGCCCTGCCCTCTTCCCATGCCTCCCTGTGCAGCGATGGGCTGGCGGCCGGGCTCACCAGAGATGCTGGGAGAGCTTTTTTTCCCAGGCAGATTACATCGCCGTTTTAGCTTCATTCCCCCCCAACACACCCCCCTTCCTCTGTTATTTTGGTGCCTTTCCCCAAGGGAAACAAAGTTAGCTCAAATGCTGTTCCCACCAGAAAGGCAAAAGCTCCCCCCCCCCCTTTTTCCTTCCTCTTTTGGGTTCATGGTAATGTGTCCCATGACAAAACAAGCACAGATCCATGCACAAAGTGCTTTGCCTTTCTCCTTAAAGGGAGAGTCCTTCCCCAGGGCTGGTGCCTGGGGCCAAGCTGCCATCATTCAGAGATACCTCTGATGGAAGGAAGGGCAAAGCTGACTCTACCTGTGGAGGAAGCAGCCCAGGCCAAGACATGATGGGCCTCCTCTGGTGGGAGGAAATAGGTCTTGTGGATGGGCAATGTCCTCAAATCACAGCGTGGTTGGGTTGGAAGGGACCTTACAGCCCCCCAGCCCCAGCCCTGCCATGGGCTGCTTCACCCCCACTAACTCAGCACACCCAGTGCCCATCCATGGTCTTGAGCACCTCCAGCACTGGGGCACCTACAGCTCTGTGCAGTCTGGAGCTGAGTATGGATGTGAGAATTGATTATGAGTATGGAGATGGTATTGAAGGGGGATCAGTGGTGTGGCCAGAAGAGCTGGGCTGGAGGTCTTCTGGCTTCACTTCAGCCGTTCTTGGTGGAGAAGTCTCCATGAGAATGTGTTGCTTGTGCTTGTCTGTAACGCACAGGGAGAAAAGGCCCCTCCTGGAACTCCAAAGTCAACATCCAAACTAATTCAGGGACTCATGGGTCCCTTCCATTTGGAGGTATTTTGTGATCCTATGTATGAGAACATTTAAGCTGCCTTTGGCGTATGTGGCCACCATAGCCCCCATCCCACTGGGAACAAAACATCTCTACTCCATGCAATTTGCCCACCAGAACCCAACCTCCAGCACACTGCCGCTGCGTATTTAAGACACAGCGTTTCAGTACATCCTCCTAAAAAGAGGGGCTGCACATGTTTGTGCTTCCTTGCTGGTGGTGAATGAATGGTGGGAGCCCGAGGAAGGAGCGTCGCTTCCTATTTCTGCAGCTCAGTGATTTTTCATAATGAAACGTTGGCGGTTCGTGCTTGGTGCCTGCTCCTGTGGTAAAGGTGTCTGAAAAGGAAAAAGTACAGAATAATGGTTGAAATAAAACCCAAACGCAAATAGCTGCTCCTGATGGGTAAGGCAACGTGAATCTTTGATTTACATCTGAGGTTTCAAAGAGGAGAGGAGAGGATTTGCAAACAATGCTGAATTTGGAACACTGGGGAAGTCTGTTGGGAGCATTCCTGCCTGGTGACCAGGGGCTTCACAGCCTGGGTGCTGCCCCTGCCCAAGTGCTGCTGTTGGCAGGGCTGCTCTTCCCATCCTGTGTGCTTTGGGATCAGTGACAGAAGGTGAAGCCCTGACCTCCAGGCTGGTGTGCGATGCTGAGAGGCCTCTGGGTCCCATAGGTGGGGATGTGGGAGAACTGCAGAGCTCCCGACATGGGACCGATGCAGCCCAGCTCATCCATCAGGAATGGGGGGATGTTCTGCGTGGAGTCAGCATGGGAAAATATTTTATCAAAGAAACTGGGAATCAAAAAATAAAATTAAAATCTAAACATGAGTTTGACACAGGGCCACGTGAGGGCTATTTTTATTTCCTTCCTGATCGTTCCGCTTGTTTCCATCATCGTCAAGGCTCTGTATGGTGGAATTACTCACTGCATGAGATGAAGTAAGAGGGGCACACGAGGCTTCCCAGAGTCGGTGCAACCCCCAGCAGAGATGGGAGCTGTGATGGGGGCTGGCAGCACCAGGGCTGGTGCCAGGGACGGCACCGGGACCAATGGGGCCTGGCACTGGGAAGGGCTGATGGGACAGTGGGGCTCTTTGTGGTCACTGACATACAGGATGATCCAGCGGGTGCTGGGACATGGGAAGGCTGGTGCTGCGCATTCATTGCTCGGTTGTTCTGTTCTGATTTGGTTTTAATATGCACTTAGTGAACCCAAGGAGCCTGTGCTGAGGGCATCACCCAGGTACGGGCTTGATGTGCTCCTGTGGGCAGGTGAGGGGAGGAGGAGGAGCTGAGCACCAGCTCTCAGTGCCAGCAAATGCCAAACTGGGTTTTCCCTGAGCACCAGGTCCTGGATCCATGTGCTGTGGGGGCTGTGGGGGCTGTGGCTGTCACAGGTGTCTGTGCCGGCTGCACCGTGCACATTCTTTCTGCCTGCTCGGTCTCCCAGTACACCTAACAAAGGGCAATACCAGTTCCTTCCATTTGTGCTTACATGGCTGTGTCGGTGCTCACCCACTGCCTGAAAAATAGGAAGAGAAAAAGTGCTGTGGCTGCTGTCACAGCCGGGAGGTGCTCGGCAGTGAGTGGAGTCCCACTGCTCAGTGGAGGATCCCTGCGATGATCCTGTAACAGCACAGAGCAGTTACAGAGCACTTTCCATTTGCAGAGCACAGCCCCGTCAGCTGATCTATTTACTAATCCTTCGGACTGATCTCCTGGAGTTAATGGGGGTTATTTGAAAGCTGGAGTGTGCACACTAATGGCTTTGGAGCCGGATTGGAATAAGGCCTGTTTGGCACAGTGGCGCCGTGCATCCCGCATTGCTTTCTAGGCAAATTCTGATGCATTTGAGATTTTGTTTCTTATCGCAGAATCTGCTCCGTGTTTGTCTGATATGCTCATAACTGATAAGCTGTGATCCCATCTGTCTGCAGCACCGTGTCCAACAAATACCCACCTGGGCACTGATTCCAGCGCAGGTCTCACCTCTGACTCCCGTTTCACAATAAATCACTGTGCTGATTGAAGGGCTCGAGTCCCGTCAGGTGGCTGCATTTGGGGTTTTGTTTTTTTACTGGGAGGTTTCTGGTGGTTTTTTGCAGCCTTGCTGGGCTACAGAGGAGAGCTGGTGGTGATGGGGATTCCAGTTGGGCTCATCCTCATGGACAGCAGTAGCTGGAAGTGCACCTTGGTCAGATGTGAGGATAAGAGGAGGAAAGGAGGGTGTTTGGGAGGACACTGAGTGTCTTTGAGGTTTCCAGGGAACCTGAATACACCCACCTGCCGATATCAAAGCTCCCACTGGTTGGCAGAGCCGTAGCACCACTGCCAGCCCCAGTGCAGAGCTGCAGTGGCAGCACATCTCTCCAAACCTCTCCCCCACCCGTCTCGCCTCTGTGAGCACTGGGGTTCCCTGGCAGACCCCGTTCCCACACTCATAATCCTTGGGTCAGTGGAGGCACAAAGGAGCTGCTGGGAGCCAGAGTGTGGGGCAGAGCCGGCCCCACTGCCTCTGCCTCCTTTCTTTCTCACTGCGGACGACCTTCAGTTTTCTCTGCTAATCCTTCCCTTTAATCCCCTTCACCTCTCCTCGCCGGGGTCGGGGTGTTTTCTTGTGTGCCCCGTCAGCCCCATCCCAGTGTTGATGGTGAATCTGAGCAGGGATGTGTCCAGCCCCGCACACCACAGTGTCCTGCTGCTTTCTGGTGTCTCGGAGCCGCCACTTGGTGCTGCCATCAGCTCCCAGAGCCCGTGTGGAGCATCCCAAAGAGCTGTGGGGCAGTGGGAGGACAAGTCTGCACTTCCTCATGTGGCATGGCCCTGACCCATGGCCACGTCCGTGGGTTTGTCCTGGTGCTAAACTTCATCTCCTGATGAGATCCAGGCCCAGGGCTCACACACACAGCAAAGCACAAAGCACATTCTGCAGCCCCACATCATGTAGGATTGGGAAAGCAGCGAGAAGAAAGTGAGGCTGCGGTGGGAGGAGCAGCTCGGGGTGGGAGATAAGCTCTTCCTGTTTCCCACAGCGCCCCGGGCCTCTTATCTGCAGCCCGGCACACAACCAACACAGGGCCAGCCCGGCTGATTCCCACAATGCAGGATGACCCATCAATGCCAGCAGCTCCCGGGTCTACAGGAGGGTGCTGTGGCCCCATTCCTGCACAGCAGGCAGCACCTGCAGGGAGAACCTGGGGCTGGTTCCTTCCAGCACCACCTGCTCAGGATTTGGCTCTTCCCATAGTCCTGTTCCTCCTTAACCGTTTTTTGGGGCTATGAATTACCAGCACCCTTCCTGTTGGCACAGCGGTGCGGTGCAGTCCATCCCACCCCATCCCACCCCATCCCATCCCATCCCATCCCATCCCATCCCATCCCCACACTGCCGGCTCCGTTCGCAGTTATTTACTACAACAACACGCACTGTGTGAACTCCCTCCAGGCCAAAAATAACTGCCGCCCCATTAACTCAAGCTGTTTGTTTGTTTTCGGCTCCGCGGTGCCCTGATCCCGGCACGGGGCTGCCACCCCAACAGCTCCGCTGTGCCCGATGGAAGCGGCAGAAGCAGAGCACACGTTATTGCCTGGTTGGGTTCTTATTTGTTCTGCTTTGCATGGGGTCTCCCCTCGGAGGCTGAGCCCTGCAGGGTCCGGGGACCTTTGTTGGTATTGGTGAGCAGCAGGACTGCAGGCACCAGCACAGAGCACAGAAGGGACCTTCCTCCTCCTCAGAGGGGAACTGTGCAGTCTGGGCTTTGTTCTGTGCGGGCGCAGTACATAACGTGGCTGTTCTGTTTGTTAACCCAGCTGAGAAGTTTGCGGTTGTCACCAGATTGATTTCTGGCTTAAGGAAGCTCTTGCCACTGCTTCGCTCCTCGTTTGACAGCAGAACACTTTCCCACCCAGACAGCTTCCTCCTGCCTGACAGCTGTAACTGAGGGCTGGTAGGTGTGTGTGGGAGCAAACAGGGCATCCCATGTGGGGACTGGGACTCTCCTAAGGGGACTCTGTGCAGCCCTGTGAAGGACTCGGGGTCCTGCTGGACAAGGAGCTGGACATGAGCAGCAGTGTGAGCTTACAGCCCCAAAGGCCACCAGCGCCCTGGGCTGCACCCACAGAGGGCTGGCAGTGGGCACAGGGGGGATTGTCCCCTCTGCTCTGCCCTCGTGAGGCCCCATCTGGAGTAATGAGTCCAGGCCTGGGGCCCCAGCAAGACACGGGGCTGCTGGAGGGTCAGAGGAGGCCATGAGGACACTCAGGGGCTGCAGTGCAAAGTCAGGCTGGTGCCGAGATGTGCGGTGTTCCCAGTGGGTCGTGTGATGGCATTTTCCTCCCTGGCATTACAAAGGTGCAGGAGATGTTTATGGTGTGGGCTGGCATGGGAGGTTTGTCACTTCTGCTTTCTCCTCTGGGAAAACGTTCATAAAACAGAAACTAATAAATTTTAAAGGACACTTTATTTATTTTTTCTTATTTGAGTCAGGGGAGCAGTCAGTGCTGTTTGCTGCAGGTAATGGATGGGGTGGATGTTTAATGCATGGATGCAGCCACACCTGGTTTGCTCACCAACCTGTCACCTGCAAACCCTCTGACAGCCCACACTGAGGATCTGGAACTCCCAGCGCTTCCTTCAGGGCAGAGATGGGCTCAGCATGAGCCCTGTGCCCCAGGGGCCTCTCAGTGTCTGCCTGGCTCCTGCTGTGGGGATCAGACCCTGGTCCCTCAGCTGGATCATCCCTTAAATACAGGGAGCTTTGAAGGCTGCTCTGCATCTCATCATGCAGAGCTCTCCCCTTTGCCACCTGAGCGTGTTCCAGCTTCAGAGTGGCTGCAGAATGTCTGTGACTGGGAGAATATGCTTGGGAATAAAGGCAGCCGAGAGCAGGAGGTGCGTGCACTGGGGTATGGGCAGGCATTAGGTACAGGTATGGGTTGGGTGTAGTGTGGGTATAGGTATAGGTATGCATTGGATATAGGTGTGGGTATGGATTAGGGTATGTGTTGGCTGCTGCATCTTTTCGTTTCCCTTTTTGGCTCCCTGGGGGCTCTGCCAGCCCTTGTCCACAGCTGGGGATGGTGCCAGTGTGGACACAACTTGGGTTAATCCTAAACACGTCCCCCGAGCTCAGCAAGGCTCGTGCAGCTCATTCCCAGCCCCAGCCCCAGGCAGCAGTGCTGCTCTCCACTGCTGATCCTTCAGCGCGGGGCCTCCCACGTCGTGCTGTGGGTCACATCCCCTGAGGGCGTGGGGCACTGCTCCCCTTCACAGCTGCATGCACAGAATCTCCTGGCAGACCAGGGCCGTGCAGTGCTTGCATGAAGTCAGGCTTGGATCAGGGCCCAATGGATGCTGCGTGTCCTGCCCGGGGTCTGCATTGTCCCCAGACGAGACGAGTCCCAGCAGAGCCACGGGGCAGCTTTGAGTTCTTCCTTGGGGGATGCAGTGTGCTGCAGCGGGGAGCAGCCTGCAGGTCCCTGCCCACTCCACATGCCCTGCTCACGGTGCCGGGCTCATTCCAGCCCTCACTGGCACCAGCGCCTGGAGCAAGGCTGTGCGCTGTGAAGGGGGAGCCCCCGGCTCCCTGCTCCCACCTCAAACAGCCCTGACTGTTTGTTACCACTTCACTCTCTGCTCACTCCTGGGACACAAAGGCCAAAGCTGCCAGTTTGCCCGGGGTGACCCCCGGTGCCCTACGGATCTAACCCCTTCCTTGGAAAGACAAAAATCCCATTGCCTCGCACCTCCATCTGTTTAGAGAACAGTTTAACCTAACAAGATTAGCATTGGAGGTCGTCTCTTCTTTTACTTTTTTTCCCCGCCGTTCGCTAAGAAAACAGCATTGGATTTGGGACAAAAGCTTGAAAACCCTCATTTGTAAGTAGCGAAGCCTTTGGAAACTGTTTTGTTCCTGAGCTGTCTTGGGAAGGGGCTCATGGATCCTCCACCAGAGCAAGCAGGGGAGCAGCCCGTGTGGGGATGGAACAGGGTCCAACGTGGGGCTTCTGCTGTGACTGGGGGCACAGAGTCACTCTGCCCTGACAAGGTGTGCCCAGCAGGGCTGTGCTGGTTCACACTGCTCCCATGGGTACCACCAGCCTCCATCCCACATCAGATGCAGCTGCAGTGGGAGCAGGGAGCAGAGCAGCAAACCCTGGAGCCCAGCTTTGCCGGGGCCTGTGTGTGTGCGTGCAGCCTGTGCTGCTGTCAGGGGCTGGGGAGTCCCCGGGGAACCGGAGGGGGAAAGGTAAAGGGTTTGATTTTCATTCTTTGGGACCGTTTCCCCTCCCTCTCTCCCACTCTCCCATCCCCTCCTCTCCCCCCTCTGCTTTTTGCCACATTGTGTTGAGCTTGAATCAGACCTTCACAAAGGGGATTAGAGGCTCGGTGCTGATAAATAGCAAAGCAGGTTGGAAGCGTGGGAACCAGCCATGGCGCAGCGCAGAGGGACATTCCTGCTCCGGAGGGCCGGGCAGGAGCAAAAGTCCGGGCTAACCCCGGGTCACCGGGGGGACCCAGCGCCTGAGAAGATTTGTTCGGACACTGGCTTTTGTTGTGCACAGTTCCGTGTCAGCCCAGCGTGCATCTCGCCGCTATTGATGGGGAAGGAAAGCGCTATTGTCAGGCGTGCGAGGGCCCCCTGCTCGCTGCCGTGATGGGGGGTTACGTGGGAATGGTGGTGCCGGGGCATGGGGCACCCCGGGCTGGTTCGTGGCCCTGGAGCTGGAGCAGGGGATGGCAGCACACTTAGTGGTTGTGGGGTGGGAGCTTGGAGGGTGTTTTGCTTTATCTCAGCCTCAGTGTTATCAGTGTATTTCCCAGCTGGAGAAGATGAGGCAGGGCTGTGCCAAAAGTCACATCGGGAAACTGCTGCTGGAGGTGGGTGTGCTGCCAGCAGCCACCTTCTCCTGTAGATCCAGCAGTGTCTGTGTGCTGCTCTCTGGGTGTCGGAGCATTTCCATCCATCTCCAGCCCCTGTCTGGGACACAGTTGCAGTCTGCATGCAGACACCTCAGCAGAGATGGGAGAAGGGCCTGGGGCAGCACAGAGCTGGGTCCAGCCCACACCATGGAGCCTCCTGCTCCGGCCTCATTTTGGGAAAGGAACGGGTGGGGAATTTCCCTGATGAAGCACTGTGTAGTGTACAGTAAAGCTGCCCTGAGAGGCCTAATGAAGCTCAGCTGCTTTGCATCTGGTGCCCAGGCTTGCTACAGCATCTTGGAGCATCTGGAGCCGCGCAGCATGCCATGGCGGGAGCCTGCTGGGAAAATCCCTCCGTCCCTCCTCCAGCTTTCCCCTGTGACCTGGCAGTGAGGGGCTGCAGATGACCTCAAACCCTTCAAGCTGCCTTTTGCTGTCCAGGGCTTTGCACGTCTCTCGTGTCCAAAAATAAGCTGAGCACCAAGAGTCCCCCCAGGGTGCCTGGGGCTTGTGCTGAGCCAGCGTGGCTGGCTGTGGCTTTTGTCCCCGCATCCTTCATGGTCCCCACTGGGGACGTGCGGCTCCAAAGCCACCCCAAAGCTCCCGAGTGCTGCAGCCAAACAGGCTGAACAGCCACGTCCCAGCGCAACCCTGAGGCTTTGTGCTGAGGCTTCCAGCAGGGAGGCAGAAGGGGGGAGCAATGACCGTGCTTGCTGCTTGCCCGTGCTCTGGCCGCGCTCTGCCACGTTGGAGATCTCAGGAATGAAAAACAAAAGCCTGCTCTGTGAACTGGAATTACCCTGGAGAAATGAGGCAGCACGAGTGGGACAGCAGAGAGTGGGCTCTTACCGAAAGCCCGAACCGCTCGGCTGCAGTGCGCCGCAACAGGGCTGCACGTTGCCCTCCCTGGGAAATCTGTGTGGGCAGCAGCATAAATAGTCCTGGCGGCCGCTTGGGAGTCTAGGAGCTGGAGGGGCAGCTGAGCTCAGTTAGGGCTGGGCAACAGCCAATTCTTTTCAAAGAGACGTGAAAAAAAATGGAAAACAGCTTCTGAGAAGCTGGACTGCAGTATGTGCTGCCTTGGTTCTGCTGGGGGGGGAGTGAGTCAACACCTGTCTGCATCTGTGTCCCCTTCCCCAAAATGCCGCCGCAGCCCTTTGCATTTCTGAGGCCAAGTCCCAGGGCACCGCATGGCATAGCACTGCTGGTCTGTGCCCAGGTGCTGAGTCAGCACTTGGCGAGTGCAGGGTGTTCCTGGTGAGATGGGGAGCGTGTGTGGCTGCGGGGTGACAATGAGGATGGGATGGGATGGGATGGGATGGGATGGGATGGGATGGGATGGGATGGGATGGGATGGGATGGGATGGGATGGGATGGGATGGGGACAGTGGTACTCCTCAGCTGCTTAGAGCAGGCGGGATGCTTTCAGACACGCAGTCCCCCGGGCTCAGCTCATTCTCGCCCCAGGCCAAGGCAGCTGTTCTCCCTGGGCTGCTGCTGTGGACCCGACCTCCTCACATTCCCTGGCACAAAGGGCCAGAGGGAGCTGCATCCTGCCCCACTGGAGCTCAGGCAGCCCCCAGTGCCCCTGGGGATGATGCTGTGGGTGAGGACACTCTGGGTGCCCCATCTACTGCAAAGGCATCTTCCACACACACCAACCTGCGCCCTGTGCTCAGCACCACACACCCCCAGCCCAGGTGGTACCTGTGGGGAGCTGGAATAAACCATCCACGTGTGTTATCACCAGCTCTCCCACCCCTGCAGATCTGCTGACAGGACCCTGCCGGCCTCCTCCCGCCGTCTGATGGGCTGTTTACTTTCTGTTTGATTTTCCTATAGAAAATAAATAGTGCTGCAACAGGAGGGGATTTTTTTTTATTATTCCCAGGCTATCGGAGCCACCAAATTAGCCCTGCCTAATCGAATGCAGCTGTTTCCTGTGCACTCAACAACAGGCCCGTTGCTGCACCTCCCGGAGGGTTTATTTAAATAGGTGAGATCCGGATTTCCAGGGAGAAGCAGCACGGGGTGGCACAGCCCTGCAGCCCCCCAGCTCTGCAGGGTCCCCTCTGACACCAGGATGGGGCAGGGAGGGCTGCAGGATTAAGGCACAGATGCGCCAAGGGCAAACAGCCCGTGTCCCAATGGACTGCATTTCTTCAAGTCCAGGGACTGTTCTACAGGGTGAATTTAAATTTGGGTGTACATCAAACTTCGGGTCTCAGCAGGGCTGTAATACAATTCCAGTCCTCCAGCCATGCCCCCATGCCCAGACACCCTGATGGACGCTGTGATAGGGATGGATAGGTTTAACAGCCATCCCCAGCCCAGACTGGGGCCTGTTGTCAGTGCTGGCAGGCGGCGATGGCGGGCAGGCCGCGGCCATTTGGGCACGGTGCTGGTGGGACCCCACACTGTTCACACCTCCACCGAGATGAAAGAGCCGCACGGCTGGAGATGAAAGAGCCGCAGGGAGAGGCCGGGGGGGGGGGCAGCCCAGCAGTTGGCTCCCATGTCATCTCCGCTCTGAGCTTTCCCATGCGGAGCTGCGTGGCCGTGGATGGGGGTTCAGCCGCGGTGGGACAGGGCTTGGTGTCAGTGTGGAAGCAGTGGGGTGGCACATCGGGCACTGGTGCTCACAGTCCCGTGTTGCAGCATCCCCACGCTGCTCCCATCCCCATTTCACCCACACCAGTGACCACCCCGGTGATGTGATGGGGACACCCTGCAGCAGTGGATGGAACAGGGCTGCTGCCCTTGGGGAGGGCGCACAGCAGCAGCCCTGTGTTTTGCCTTAACAGAAAAAAAGGTGGTTTTCTACTTAGTCCCTCATGTTCCCCCTGCTTTGCACCCAGCTCTTGCTGTTAACCCTCATGTGCTTGGAGCAGGAAGAGTTGCTGCTCTGCTGGGCATGCCTGTGGGTGGCAAAGCAAAGGGAAGAGCAGCCCCAAGCAGCTCATAGCCATGCTGTGCCGTGCCATGCCGTGCTGTGCTATGCCAAGCTCTGCTCCCATCAGCTCCACTCGGGGCTTTGGGATGCAGCTGTGGCTTCTGCAGCTCCAAGAGCGACTGGCAGCTGCCAAACAGAGGCTCGAGCCTCCTGGTGGAGTATTTTTTTTCTCTAATTCTGTTTGCCTTCATGGTGAAGCCCAGGAAATGGGGAATGTGTGAATCCTGAATATCTACAGCACTTCCAGTGTGTCCAGGAAGTCCCCTTCCAAAAGGCTGAAATTAGGCTGGAAGTGGGAAGGGGAAGGCACCAGCTTGGTCCTGGCTCCTTTGATTTCTACCAGTGGGAGAGGGTGACAGCCCCCAGGCTCCATGCGGTGTGTGCCGCCCCACGGACCGAGCCAGCCTTGGCAAGGTGGAGTTTTCTGGGCAATTTGTAGTGATTTATGGTTCTGTGCTGACGGTGAGAAAATCTTGCTGCTTTTCCCAAAGAACAGGCAACACTTGGCAGGGGGGCTGAGTGCTGCTTTGGATGGGATGCCAGCAGGAAACGTGGGATTGGAGCCATGGGGGCCCAGCAGCCCTGACACTCCCCCACCCCCCCGAGACTCCCCAAATTTCACACGTGCCTCTGCACCATTCAGAACTGGCCGGAGATGCACAGCCAGCGTTATGGGGTGAGACTGCCCATTTGCAGCAGTATGTGCTGAGTTTGGGAGCACCGGGGTCACGCTCTGTGCTGAAGTCCTGGCAGCAGATCCCCAAAGGAGATCAGGAAAACCAGTGATAATGATAGAGCCAAAGAAGTCTCCGAATTGGGATTTGCAAGCCCAGGGCTGTAATGTGCTCATTGGTGCATGGACTGAACTGAAAAACTTGTGGGGGGTGGGGGGGCATTCACTTTTTTAAACTTAAAATGTTGCATATGTAGTTAATTTTCGTTGCTTCATTGTTTTTAGCCTGTTTGAAACCTCATTCAGGCAGAAGATTTGGGGCCAACCTCTAAAATGATTTCCCCATTTGTGTCTCCTGGCTGGAGTCCAGGTCTCCCAGCAGGTTTGGGGCCACAGCTCTGCCCAGGAACAAGTGTGCTCCCGTGGATGCCACCATGCATTTCCCACGCCGGACCCACGCAGGCCCCGAGCACAGTGCTGGGGACGAGCAGCAGGGAGCCCAGCTGGGGTGAAGGTGCTGTGTGAGCCCTCCTGGCCCATCCTCTCTCGTGGCAGCAGTGTGATCACCTCTGCTCTGCCTCCATTCAGAGCACCAGCGGTTTCAGGGCCGTCACAATTTGGCCACCAGTGGGAAGCCCAGGGACGATGGCTGGGAGGACAGGGCTCCTGGCCGTGCCCCTGGCTCAGCTCTGCACCTCCTCTCTGCACCAGTTCCTGCCCTGTCCGTGCCAGCTGCTGGGTGAGGATTGCAGCTCATCTCACACAAAACTTCCCTCCTGTGAACTGGCTTCGAGTCGTGGCTCAAAAGTGCTTCTGAACTGCATCCATGGGTGACTGCTGGTCTGAGTGCTGACCTCTGCTCCCTGGACATGATGCTGCCACACTCTGTACAACATGCTCTGTGCAAGGTGCCGCCTGCTGCTGCAAACCACTGGGGACACATGTGAGCCAACATCCCATATCACAGCTCTGCCTGCCCACAACACACACACTTTGCACCGAGTGAGCTGAGAGCTGCTTGAAACCAGCACAGAGATGCAGCGGGGAACAGCCTGCGTTTATCGTGCTTTTGCTTCCCTCTGAATTCCAGCCCTCTGACACCTTCAGGCCAAACCTGACGACCCAAGTCTGACTGCAGTGACTGAAAAGAAAAGAGACTTCCCTAAAAGTGCAGCTCCACCAGTGCAGGAGAGCAGCTGCAGGTGCCTCAGAGCAGAGAGAGCAGCCAGGACACACAGAGACATCCCACTGGGTTTAGTTCAGTGCCTGTGCCAAGCAGGATGCCCCGGCAGCTCCCTCACTGCATCACGAGGCAGCAGCGAAGCCTCTGGAAGAGTTTTGCCTGCAGCCTGTGAGGAATGATTTTGTGGTCTTGGCCAGGATCTAATAAATGTGTGATGCCAATCCCACCTGCCTCTCCGCAATGGAACCATGGTGTACAACTGGGAGGGAGCTGCCTTCACAGCCAGCTGCAGAGCGGGTGCAGGGGGAAGCAGGCAGGGAAGGAAGCAATAAGGTGGTGAAATTATAGCATAAAAACAGGCATGTGTCCCTCCTTCCTGCTGCTCTCCTCATCAGACACATTGGGCTGGTTGAGGCTGCAGGGCTACAAATGGACCAGGAGCTCAGGGGGTTTCCCAGTGATACAGGAAAGGCAGATGTGTGTCCAGGGATGTGAAAGCCTCATGAGGTGCTGCTGAAGCCTGCTCAAGGATTCAGCACTTGCTGTGAGCGTTTCCCAAGACCAATTTCTCCAGCCGACAAAGGTCTCCAGCCCAAAAAGGGGCAGATGATCACGTAAAGAAACAAGAGAAACTCCTTTCCATTCCAGATCTCTGCTCTAGTCTCTGTTATCTCAGCATCAAGAAGCTGCAGTGACCTGCAGTGACCTGAGCTTCTGCCCTCAGCAGCTCTCCTTCAACTAACAGCCTGAGAAAGGAGGACATTGCTCCAACTGTTCATATCCTCAGGCAGTGCCTGCGGCATCCAAGGCAGGCGTAGCTGTGCTCATCTTGCTGGCCTGCAGCCTCTCTCACCCTGCTGATGGTTTTCCCGTGGGTCTCACAGGCTTGTGATGCTCTCCCAGCCCTGCTGAGCAGCTGCCGGGGTCAGGTGGGGTGAGCAGTGTGGTGGCTCCTAGGAGGGAACCTGAAGGGGAGTGGGGATTCCAGGCCATGCAGGTCACACTGTGCTTTGCTCAGCAGCACAGGACCCTGCAGGGTGCACAGGGGGAGCCTGGAGCAGCCAAGGTGGCACCAGTGGTCAGAAGGGCTCTGCCGGCCGGGCATCCCCTCCCGTGGGGACAGTCCAGGCAGCGTGCCCAGATGGAGCAGGGCTCAATGCAGTGACCCCATACCCACAGCCCCGTCAGTCCCACAATGGGGGGAACAGGCGAGGGGTTCCCAGGGGCATCCGCTGCCCTTTCTCGCAAAGCCCCATCCCCCTCATGGCGGGGGCTCACCATGGTCCCCTCAGCACCAGGAGGATGGCTGGCCCCCAGCCCCTGCTAAGTGCTTGCTGGGTTGTTTTTTTTCCACTCCTGGGAACCAACCGTCAGCTTTTGTTGGTGAACAGACTGTAGCTTTCATGTGAAAAGGTTAGTACAGTATGTTAGTTCCTAATGAGGGGATAATAGTCTGATTCTCACACCCCGGGGACTGCGAGGTGACAGCAGCACGGGAGAAGGGCTTTTAACACCTTCATCCTGGGAACCTTTTCCCTCCCCAGCTGGCATCCCCCTTCCTTGCCCAGAGAGGGGAGGAGGAGCACACTGCAGTGCCTTTATCCCCACGCTGTGCTCCAGCCCAGCCGCACACGCTTCCTTCCGGAGGGAGCAGCCTGGGAAACAACTGGCCAACAGGTCAGGACTGACCCACACCACCAGCTGCTGGTGTCACAGTGCTCCTCACTGCCCAGTCACAGCACCCCCGGGAGGGCAGGAGGGCAGGATGTGCCCCGTGGCACTGCGGTCCCTGCAGCCATCACCTCCTGCTGTGTGCTGGGACTGTTGGAACAGCTCGGGATGTCCTTGGTGGAGCTGGGGATGGATGTGTCCTGCACAGCCCACTGCGGTGCAGCCTGGTTCCCTGGCTGAGAGCATTTAAGGCCACTGCTAACCTGGGCTGACAGTCCCTGCAGGGCAGGGAGCAGCACTGGTGCTTTCCAAGTGAAGGGGCTTGAGATGGATGACCCCCAGCTGCTGTGTTTATCCAGTTAGTTTAACTCAGGCTGCCCGCACAGGGCGTTGGAATGTCCTCAGAGCAGGAGAGACCAGTTCTGCCAAATTCCACGGGATGCCAAATCACAGTGTCCTCAGCCGGGCTGTCGCTGCGATCCCAGCCGTGCAGGGCACAGCATTCCCCACTATCTGGCAATTCCAGAAATTGCAGGTTTTCGTGGTAACTCACTTTGCACGGGCTTCTTTCTGAAGCTCTTTCTGGGACATTCTCTTGGAGAAGTCCCACAAGAGCTGGTGATGCCCCTTTAGCTGAGATGCACGTGCTCATTCCCTCAAAGGTGGTGCTCCCCATGAGATCCTCTGTGTTGCAAGTGTTGCCAGAGTCCATCTGCAGCCATTGCATCACATCACTCAAACCTTCCAAAGGTTTCTGGTGCCGTCCTGCTTCTCACTGGATCCCCTTTTTATTCCACTCTTGTTCCACCAAAGGCTTCTCTGTAGGTTTGCAGCCCCTGTGGCAGCCCATCCCATGCACTATATGTGGTCTGTGAGTGCAAACAAGGTGCTGAGGGATTTTTGCAGCTGATTCTCTGAGTCTGTGTCTGATAAAGTGCCAAGGGCTGGTGGCTGGGTGCTGCCAGAAGGGCCCCTGTGCTGCTCACCTGGCACCGGGCACCACATTGCTGGGTATTGCAGGGACCTGCAGAGGGGCAGATCAAACCCTGTGCCCCTCTGCTCACTCGCTGTGGTTGAGGAGTCCTGGCACTCCCTGCAGAGCTTGGCTTTGTTTCTCTGCTCTTTTGTGCTGTTTTGTTTGTTCTTCACTCTCTGAAATAGCACGATGCCAGCTCTGGCCTTGCCTGGTTTATTGCAGCCCTGCTTGAAGGGTTCCCATGTCTCAGCTCAGATCAGCTCAGATGCAGCTGGTGGCAGCGAGGCAGATTCACAGCCCTTCACAGTGGGCAGTCTGAGGCTCTTAGAGGCCGTGCCCAGGGCAGCCCTGAGCCTGGCTCTGCGCTGCACCCGGGGCAGCCACACACTCAGAACATGGTCTGTGCAGTTTCACTGCCCCGTGTCCTCAGGATGCAGCCCCGACCCGCAGCTCAGGCGGTGCAGGCAGGTCTCCCACCCTGCGTGTGCGTTTGCATTGCATTGCTGAGGGGCGTCTTTCTGGGTCACACTGTGCGAGGCTGTTCACACCAGAGGAGATGTTTTCCAGCTGAGATCGCCTGGGCCTGAGAAGCAGACATTCCCTTGCTCGAGTGTGCTGAAATGTTTAATTAGAGTTTAACAGCAGCCTGGGAAAAAGGTGTCTTGTCATATTTCTGGGCTGCGTTTTGTTTTTTAACTGCTCGCCCTCTACACGCACAGCCGAGGGAGACCCGCGGCACAATAAGTCCTTTATGTGCCTCTCCCCACAGCTCGCCCCGACCCTGAACTTTCCCATCAGCTGCTGGCACTGTGCCCTCGCTCATGTGCCCGGGAGGGAGCCAGCACGGGGATGGGAGCACAGAGCGGCCACAGCTCCTGCAGCCTCACCCCGCACCCCAGCTTCCAGTCGGTGTTTTGGTGCTGGAGGAGGCACTGTGCCTCCAGCTGGGCTTGGGCAGACACATGAGCCCGTGGTTTCCTGCTCTGGAGCATCCAGTGTGTGTGCAAGCTGGGGGCCGTGGGGACACCGGGCTGTGGCCGTGCATGTGGCAGGACGTGGGGCTCTGCAGGTGGAGCGATGGCACCTGGGGATGCAGTGCTGGTTATTGGGAAATGTGCATCTGAGTGACGCTGAGAGCAGCTCAGATAGATGGGAGGTTTGTGTGTTAGCACAGCCCACAGTGGGGCAGCCCCACGGGGAGGAGCAGAGCCCAGCCCTGCATGGAGCCAGCAGGGCCACAGTGCTGCGCTCCCACCCCCAGCCCAGCCTCGTCCTGTTCACAGCGACCCTGCCACCATCCCATGGGAGAATGCAGGGGATGGGTGCACACCTCCCTTCCCCAGCACAACCTGCAGGAGCCCGGCAGCACTTTCCATTCACAGGTGTTATTTGTTTTTGAGAGGTGAAATGCGGGTTTTGCTGATGCTGGCTGATGCCGTGCTGCTCCGGGAAAGAACAGCAGCAGGCAATGCAATGGGGCTGCATTGCTCCTCTCTGCATCTGCCCCCCTCCCCAGTTTGCTACCGAAACCACAGACAGCAAAACCCCGAGACCAGAGAAAGCCTGAACAATCCGCAGGTTGGTCTGTTGTTACCCTTCCATGTGTATGTGACACAAGGTGAGGTGTGTGAGCTCCCTGGTGCCCATGTGTGCAGGGTGTGCTCACACACCACTGACACTGGGGTCACAGTTCTGCATCTGAAGGCGTTGGGCTGGAGATGGTGGGGATCAGTGTAGCATCTCCTTGCAGTGATCTCCTGGGGTCTCCTGGCAGATTCAGTGCTGCAGCACTCATCCCCAATATCTCTTGTGCATTTTCCCCTTGCAGCTCCCAGTTCTCACTTTGCATGGGCTTCTTTCTGAAACTCTTTTTGGAATATCCCGCTTCTCACCGGATCCCCTTCTTATTCCTCTCTTCTTCTGCCAAAGGCTCCTCCTCAGGCAGCACATCCCATACAGGTCTATTCCTGTCCTGCAGCCATGTCAGTCCAGGTTTGGGGACCTGTCTTGGGGAACCCATTTCTTTACCCTGAGCTCCTGGCTGATGGAAGATTCTGGCTCAGGAAACAGAAAGGCACAAAGAGAGACCAGGAGGACAATAGGGTGACAAATGGCGACCTTGGGAGAAGTGGATCCACTGGGCCAGCCCATGTCTCTGCTCTGAAAGATTACGTGAGAGATAGCACCTTCCTGCTTCACAATATCTGTAATGGCAACAATCGCGTTTGCAAAGGCAAATATTTGCTCCTTCTTCCCACCTGCTGACCCAGGAAAGCCGCCCATTGTGGCAGGCTGTGCACAGGACAGGGTCATGGTTTAATTTTCCAGAGGTGCCACCACCCTCACCCCTGGGTGACAGTTGAGGGGACTCCTGGCTGTTGGTGGCTGCACACACCCACCAGCCCCCAGCACCGAGTGCCACCACGTCCCCACGGAGCCGTGCCACTGTCACGGTGGGTCCAGGGGTGCACGACAGCGGCAGACCCCCCCATGCTGAGCTGTCAGATGGCTCACAGAGCTGGGAGTCGGAATAGAAACCTCCTCCTTCAGTGGGAGAACAGCGTGAGCTCATTTCCCCTCCATCCCAGCATCGCTCCTTCCCTTTCTGTTCTGCAGAACGTCAAACCTGCTTTCATCTGTTTGCTTTTCCTCTACCCATTTCCCACCCTCATGTGGGTATGCTTTCTGCCACGCTGCCGGGACCTGCTGTGCTCTCTGTCCAGGCACTCCATGCAGCCATGCAGCACTGAGGGGTGCTGGGGGGGATCTGGGCTGTGGAGCTCAGCTGGGAGGTGCTGTGACCAGGAGGCAAAGGCTGCGTTGAGAAGTGCTGCTTCTCTCGTGGTGCCACCTGTATGGCACAACTGGAGCCCCAGCATCACTGCCCTGCGGTCACAGCCCCACAGCTCCGGGCTGCCCAGCAGAGAGCAGGGCAGGGTTTGAGCAGGGCAGGGTTTGAGCAGGGCAGGGTTTGAGCAGGGCAGGTTTGTGCCTTGCTGGATGTTTGAGTGGGAACACGCCAAATGAGAGAAGTGCCTGCACCGTGCTGCTGGCAGCTGCCCAAGGGGCCCCACAGTGTTGCAAATGCGGTATCTCTGCCTTAGGATCTTTATTTCCTTATGGAACTGCAGGCTGGCTCTGCCTGTCGGGTGTCCCCGTCTCCACACATGTCCTGGGCACTGAGAGCACCGCAGCTGAGCTCTGCAGGATCCTGACCCGCAGCCCTGAACCAGCCGTGGGCTCTGGTTAACACAGGGACCCCGATGCCTGGGGCTCCAACCATTGCCCTGCCAGCCGCAGTTGTCCCGTGCTGCTCCCAGATAGCTGGGGAATCCGGGGCCCCACGCGCTGCTCGCTGAGGGGAGCGGGCTGGGAAGGCCAGGCGTGCTGGGAACCCAGCTGCAGCCTGAGCGGGCTGGCGAGTGTGTCAAAGCAGAAAAATGTGCTGGGAACGGCTTTGCCCTCGCTCCCTTTGGCACCTCCTGCACACGCCAGGCGAGGCCAAGTCCTGGGGCAGGCAGGGAGAGCATTGCCAGAGCGTGGGGGGGTGCCGGGGTGCTGGGACAGCTTGGCACGTGGAGGTGCAAAGTGTGGGACTGCGATACCTGCCTGCTGCGTGTGCCAGGCTGCAGGGAGGACGGGATGGACAGGCTGCCCCGGCTCTGATCTGCATCGCTCTAATGCAGCCCTGCAGGGTTTAAGCCCCTCATCTTTGCCCACTGTCCACTGTGGGATGTGGGGAGGGAGCTGTGCCCATGCTCCTGACCCACGGGGCTGTGGCGGTGCCGAGGCTGTGCTGTCACCAACAGCTTTCCCCTCCTGGAGGCACCATGAGACCCACGGCTGGGGTCAAACCTTGCTCAGGGCTCATCCCACGCTCAGGGCTAAGGGCAGCCTGGGCGCTGATCTCAGCCGAGTTACAAGTGGGTGCAGAGCTCCAACCCGAGGAGCTGAGCTGCCCGCTGCCCTGTGGCGCCCGGGCACTGCGGGAAGGGCATGGGGGGTGGGCAGCATGGGGGGGTGGGCAGCATGGGGGGTGGGCAGCATGGGGGGGGTGGGCAGCATGGGGGGGTGGGCAGCATGGGGGGGTGGGCAGCCCGGCCCAGTGCGGGGCTGTTTTGCAGGCTGCGAGCACAGAGTTGGCCTTCCCGTCCCCTCCTTCAGCCGTTCCCAGCCTATTCTACCTTATGTGTAGGAACTGGTTTTTCTTCCTGGGCTATTGTTTCCGCTGGATGGGTTCGATCGCTCCAGGCCTCGCTCAGATTTCCTTTCTCACGCTTTTTTTTTTTTTTTTTCCTTTCTTTTTTTTTTTTTTTTTTTAATTCCCGTTTTCTGCTGCCGCTTCTGGTCTCGCCCCAATTAAAGGAGCAGGCGCTGCTGCCGGCCAGGGGACCGAGAGGACTCAGCTGTGCTGGTGCCCATCTCAGAGGCTCCGGGCTGTGCTCTGATGCTGCCTGTGATGTTGTTGCTCTGAAATGCTGTTCCTGCATCTGGGAGAGCAAAATCCCAGCTTGGGTCCCTGCCCAGCACTGCTGCAAGCTGAGCAAGCGCCCTGAGCTTTAGATGCTCCCATTTTGCTGCACCCCTATCAACTAAATCTATTTTGTTGCTTTTTAACCAAAATCCTGCAGATCCAACACGGTGACACCATCGCAGGTCCTGGCTCCACACCAACGTTCTGAGCCGTGCAGTGGGATGGCAGGAGCCACCCATGGGCTCTGAGCCAGTGACCAGCCGGGCTGCTCAGGGTGGCTGCTGTCACTCCGTGGTGCTGCCACCACTTCCGTGCCCTCTCCCCTTTCCGGCCCAAGCTCACCCTGCTGCCTTCCAACCACAGGGGCCAGAGGTGAATCCTGGTCCTCCTGGGTTTGTTTGTGGCATAAGGTTGGGGCCAAGGTTGAACGGGGACACGTGCATCCCACTGCTGGCAGTGCTGGTGGCACGCTGGGTGTTGGGTGGTTGGAAGTGATGAGGAGCAGGACATGCAGCATCCCCTGCCCTGCACACCACAGGCAGGGATGCCCGGGTGCCTCGGAAGATGCTGCCCTCTCGCAGGAGGTCTGGCACGCTGACAAGGAAGCCAGGTATCGAGCTGATGCTATCTGGCTCCAGCTGGGGAGGCAGCGCGTCCCCCGGGGGCCTCCAGATTGCAACACAGGCAGGCTTTGGTTCCCAGATAAAAATAGAAGCTGAAACGTGAGCCCGGCCTCCCTGGCCACTGCTGTCACCACCCAGCTCAGCCTCTGCTCATGTGCCCCTGCCTGGGGCTCCACAGGAGGTTGGGGTGCCAAGGACATGGGCTGGCTGTAGGGCATATGGAGCAGTTGGCATAGAGTGTCCTGGGCCCTTTGCACAAGGCTGCACGCTCCTGTGGGGAAAATCAGAGCCGCTCCAGGACATGGATGGTGGCTGGGAAAACTTGGAGGACTCAGAGCTGGGCAAGGGGAGAAACCCTCTGGCATATATTATACAGCTGGCCCCGTACCCCAACTGCCCAGTGGGACAGCTGCCAGAGGAAGCCAGGGGAAGCCAGAATAAGGGTCGCATTTGGCTTAGTACGCTGTAAATGTAATTTCCTAATGCTTTCCTAGCACCTGCAGAAGAGAACGGAGCCTCAAGGGTAGTTTCATATGCAACTGTGTGACCCCACCACAGGAGGAGAGTGCAGAGAGAGGGCAGAGCGAGGGCTCTGCTTACAGCAACATACATATGGCACCTGAATCAGGCAGAAAACAACCTCCAGTGGGGCCGGTGCACGTGTTGGTGATGCCCAGCAGTGCTGTGTGGGATGCTAGTGGTCAGAGGGGAGGATTGCCCTGTACAGAGAAGATCTGGACAAGTTATCCCTGTGCCTGTCACTGTGCAGAGGGATGGGATGGGATGGGATGGGATGGGATGGGATGGGATGGGATGGGATGGGATGGGATGGGATGGGATGGCTCAGGACCAGCCCCCCATGGGAGGTGTGTTCCTTGGAGCCGATGGCTGCAGGATGCACATATGCACACCCAGAAGGTTTCACCCTTGCTCAGAGGTGTATATAAAGCAGGGAGGTTGATTTATGCAGGCAAAAAGCAGGGCATCAGCATAGGGCTGGAGGAGCAGAGGCAGAGGCGGTCAGGCAAGGAGAGGGAAGGGGCCAGCCCTGGAGCTCCTGGCATGGAGCTCACCCCGAAATAAAGGCACTGGGGATGCTGAGCAACCTCATTATAAGATTATAAAGCGGTTATTATTGTTCTGGCTTTGTTATTAAACTTGTTGTAACCCCTAGGATCCTGTCCCAGAGCAGCACCGCATTGTGCTGGGTGCTGCACAAACAGGGCTTGCTGCTACAGTTAAGGTTGGGTCAGGGGTGCTGCTGCAGACTGAGTCTTTCAGAGGGGCTCAGCCCCCACATCTGCAGCTCGTAGCCCAGCTCTGCTGGTCCAAGTGAGTGAGGCTGAGACACGGCTGTAGGAGATGGAGGGATGTGGGGGGTGCATGTGAGCAGTGGGAGTGGGGGGTTGAGCATCTTACTTTTTTTCCCCTGGGAAATTCAGCTTTGCATGTGGGTTTAGGTGCAATGTCGGGTGAGATTCTCATCACTGAAAAGGCCTTGAGGTACAGAAAAGGGCTTTTGGTGTCACTGACAATTAAGTCGCCCTCAGTGCAGCCAACTACCCCAGGCAGCGCAGCAGGACGGGGTTTGTGGTTAGGGACCTGCTGCTGTGAGCACGTGTGTGTGGAGAGGAGCGAGCACATTCAGCAGTCAGCTGCTGCAGCTGGCATGGCACAGAATGGCACGGCATGGTGCAGCCTGGTATGGCATGGTACAGCACAGTGCAGCATGGCATGGTATGGTACAGCACAGTGTAATGCAGCACAGCATGGCACGGCTCTGCATGGCACTAATGGCACAGCACAGGATGGCATGGGACACACAGCACGGCATGGCACAGCTCTGCATGGCACTAATGGCACAGCTGCCACCAGCAGGAAGGCAGCCCCACATGTGGTGTCCCAGTGGAGGAGACACCCACCTGCTGGGGTCCCAGGAGCATGATGTGCGTGTGTGGAGGAATGAGTGAGCGTGCACAGGGAGATGTGAAGGACGTGATGGCCTGGGAGCTCAGGGCAGAGCTGGAAGGCAAACCCCAGCCCTGCTGGATGCTGAGCTCACTCTGGCAGCCTTCCCAAGCCACCTGGGGACTTGTGTGCTCTACCCTTCCCCTCTCCTTCCCCAGAGCAGCTGCGTGCCGGCACGTGGCAGCTGAGAGTTGGTTGCCCCAAAGATGGAGACTCAGGAGAGGCCTGGAGCCAGAGCGCTGCCCGCCGGGGTTACAGCAGCCCTGGCCACTTTTCTGCTCCCCGGGGCTGACCTTCGCTGCCACTATCTCCCCAATCTTGTCAGCTCCACTAATCTGCCCGTTTTCGTGCCCGTGGTTCTTGTTTCGTGCTCCCAGACAAATGAGGCCCTTCTAGCTGTCAGGTGAGCCTTTCCCAGAGCTTATGCAAATGATACTAATTAAAGGCATTCTTATCTGTTCAATTTCCCACACCTTTTGCCTCCGAGGGGGATAGAAAACTTCATGTTTTAACTCCGTATTTCATGGCAATCGGAAGGACTGCCTAGGGAAAGCGTTGGGAAACGCAGCAGGTCACTCCTGATGAGAAGGGCTGGCTTATGCGAGTGTTGAAACACTTCATTATGCATGAGAAACCTTCCAGAAACAGATGACTAATAGCAAAGCGGGAGCAGAGAAAGCAGTGGGAACGCCATACCAGGCTGGCATGGGATCCCATGTCATCTTACCAGCTTAGCAGGGTTGGGCTAGGTCAGCACTTGCCTAAGAGACCTCTCAGAGTACCTGGCTGGTGATGAGGGAAGTGATGTTAATGAGTCAATAAACAGAGCCCTTCCCTCTTTGTGAACCAGAATGGCCCTGCGTGATCCCAGGAACCCACCAGCACCACATTATTGGCTCCTTGTGGCCATACACACACCAGAGCCCCTTACACAGCCAGGACCAGCAGACTGTGCTCAGATTGCCATCCCATGTGGCCACCTTCACCCACTTTCCCAGCATGGCTTCTGCGGGAACCCAAGGCAAGGTGTCAGCCCACACGCAGCAAGGCAGGAGCAGCAGCAGGTGCTGATGAAATGACAGTGGATGAAACAAGCTCTTGGCTCTTCAGGGAAGGGGATCAGGCAACCCACTGCCTTCTGAACTCCCTTGGACGTGTGGCTGTCCCAGGGGCTGTGCCTGGAGGTGGCCTTTGTACCCACAGGGTCGATACTTTGTGCATGGGGCTCAGAGTTGCTGTAGGATAGAGGGGAATCCAGACCTATGTTTGCTAGAGAAGGAGAAGAGCATTTGAAGGTCAGAGCTGTAACTGCAGCAATAAGGAGCTAGAGAGTTGGGAATAATATGAGAAAACACACACGTGGAGGCAGCAGATGAGCATGAGGCATCAAACCCTGACTTGTGATTGGAATTTGCCAGTGGTGGTTACCTGATTTTCTTGTCATTGACATCCCCACAGTCCCCTTCCCTCCTAGATCCTCCCTGCTTTGGGGTCCCACAGAGACAGGCCTGTCTGTGCAATGGGCCAGAAATGTGGGCAACCTGTGCTGGGCCTGAGCACCCTGCATCGCAATGTGAGCGTTCCGGTCTCAGTCTGTCCCCGAAAGAAACTCTGTGATGCTCAAGAGCTGTGATAGCTGTGGTTTCACAACCAGGATGAGAGCTGCAACCTCTATCCGGAGGAGTGGCCCTTTCACCACATGATACCCATCTCGGAGAGAGGGAAAGAAAGGAAGACAGTAGGCGGTGAGTAGGAAAGAGATACCACTGCAGGTGGCAGTTGTGTGGCCCTGTGATACGGCGAGCGGAAGACGCCCAGGGAATTGTCCTGACATGAGCTGCCCTGAACTGCCCCAGAGTTCACTGCAGGCAATACTGATGTTGGCCTTTACAGCCAGTGTTGGTACACTGAGGATTTCCTAAGCCAGAAGCTCTCCAGGCAGAGAGTTACGTATCACCAGCACAGCCATTGCCAAGGAGAGCCTTCAGCACTGCTGAGTGATGCTGGTGTCGTGTGTTGGTGCAGTGAATGGGAGAAGTCCGTACTCCTGGGCACTATTATGGAGCCAACTCTTGTACCACCAAAGTGACCCCGGAGCACTTTGATGGAGCAGCTTTCTGGGGTAGGAAGGAGCAGGACTGACACCTGCTGAACCTGGGGCTGTGTGGGGGTGCTGAGATGGCCAGGAGCTCCAGGCTGGTGCATCCAGTCCCTCGAGTCCTGGGAGGTTTGTGCGTCACTGCGGTGCAGCTCCCCCCGGGGGGCTGGGAGAGGCAGGGAGCACTGTCCCAAACAAAGAGGCCCAGCACTGCAAAAGGAATCTGGGGGCCTTGAGCTCCTTGTGCTGCGCAGGCAGAGCTGGGCCAGCTCCGATTGCTGGAGCTGGGGATGTCCCAGCACAGGGTGCCGGCTGTGCTGGCTCACTGCGCTGTCACCGTCTGGGGCTCTGTCCCCTTCTATTAAGTCCCGGTGCTGGCACTGCTGACACCTGGGAGCAGAGTCTGTGTGTGTGCAGTGGGTGCTCCGCACACCCAGCTCGGGATGGAGCCCCCTGCCCGCTGTGCCCGGCTGGCAGCCAGCAGCTCGGGGTCCATGTGCCCATGTGCGTCGCCGGGCGCTCGGTGCCGGCCCCGCTCCCGGCGCTGATTCACACGGGGCGCTGGATGCCGGGCTGCCGTGGGAAAGCGCACCCGCCATGGCTCCCGAGCGCCGGGATTGCTTCAGCGGGGGTGCAGCCAAGATCCGTTTCACAGCGGGCAGAGCAGATCTCGGCTGGGATTTACCAGTGACTAAGCGTGTGCTGGCAGAGGGCTGCCCTAGCGTGAGAAAGCACGAGCTGCTCCCGCTCCGAGGTGTGCAGCTTGCGGGCTGCGCCGGGACCGCGGCCCCGGGCACCTACGGGGACAGACAGCATCTGTATCGCAGAGCGCGGCGCTGATGGAGCACAACGGAGCTGCCCCATCCCGCTCCACAGCACTGACACTGTCCCCTGTCCTCTCGTGCAACCAGTCGTACAAAGTACATCCATCCTTGGGCTGGACGCTGCTCTCCTGCATCCCGGGGCTGCCCCCCTACCCCCCTGAGGTGGCAGGCTGCCCTGCTCGCCTCGTTCCTTCTGCCTTGTTTTGGCAGAGCGTTACGAGTAAAAAATGAATTGCAGTTTTTATTACAGCTAATTGCTGCTGCTAAGTGGCTTATCTGGCTCCAGAGTGTGCCCTGTGCTTGGGAGCTGAGGATGGGGAAGGCCCAAGGGCTCTGGAGGTGGCGGGGGCTCAGAACCTCCCCGCAGTGTTTGGGAGCCCCAGGCAATAGGATACACATGGCCACGGTGTATGTGGCCCCAGGGGCTGTGTCGTCCCTAGGTCACAGCAGTGCTGGATTCCAGCAAGGCAGAGGAATATTCTGGAGGTTACCCCGCATGAAGCAGAGCAGAGCAGGGCATGGAGCGGGTGGGAACCATGGCCAGAATGCCCCAAAGTGAGGGCTGCAGGGCAGCCGTGGGGCTGGGCTCTGCAGGCTGGGACATCCTTGAGCCGCAGCATCTGGTTCCACTGCACAGCAGCTGCAGGGCTGTGCAGCCCCAGAGCAGCAGGTGACACCTCTTCTATACACAGGACCAGGTCTGTCCATCTCCCCTGCCCAGGGGATCCAGTGCAGCTTTTGCAGACACTGTGAGGCTGCGGATGGAAGTTGCTCCTCCTGCTGTGGGGCAGAGCTGGTGCTCAAACAAATGATCCTTGCTGAAGCAGCTGTGTGAGAAGAAAGGGCATCTTTGCACCTTGCCGTGACCTGGTGCCGTTCCAGCTGCAAACACGCTGAGGGCCTTCATTGGTGCCCATTGGGCAGTGCAAACCTTTCTGGTTTCAACAGGCTTTGGAGCAAACCCCCAGGCAGGAAACTTGTTCTGGTTGGTGAAGTCGTGCACCTGTCTCACTGCTTTCCTCCCATTCAGTCTGCACAAAGTGCTCCGCAAGCAAAAAACAGCCCCTCAAAGCAAATCCTGGCAATCAACCTGCTGCTTTCCAGCACCTTGCAATGCTTCAGGGAGGGCGAGGGGAGGCTGAGCGTGCCTGGCTGCTGGCAGCACCCTGAGCTCAGTGGGACGTGCCTCAGTGTCCCCATGTGTGCAGCTGGGAAGGCCGGGGATGGGGCTGGTGCTGGAGGTTACAGACATCCCGGCCACCGTCTCAAACCTCCCCCCACTCTTTTCCCAGGTGTGCAACTGTGACAAGTACCTGAAGGTCCCGAAGGAGAGGATGAGGCAGCTGGTGGAGGAAAGCAGGCGCTCAATGGGGGACGGCAGCTCAGGTGAGAGGGCAGCGGAGGGAGGGAGGGCAGCGATTTGTGTCCTACTGCTGCCCCGGGGCTGTGTGCACTGAACCGCTCCCTGATGAGGAATGGAGACCCTCAGCACCGGGCTGCAGCTGGGTGCAGACCTGCTGAGCCTTTCCAATACACCCCCACCCGTTACACTCGTGCACGTCCCAGCACAGCCCTTTCCCCACGCCTCAGTTTGCCCATCTGCCCAGGCAGGGCAGTGCAAGGCACAGGGTGCTGTGTGCTCCTGGCCAGCTGTGGCTTTGCTGGGAGCCACGTGTGTGGCTCAGGGGACAGTGACTGTGGTGACTGTTCCCATGGTGCCAGCAGCCTGGGAGCACTGAGCTTCCCAAAAGGCCAGGGCATCCTCCTGGTGGTTTCTCTGGTGAGGGCACTGCTGTTTGTGTGTACCCAGGGACCAGCCCAGCCTGTTCCACCAGTTCTGGAGTATGGGAAATAGCAATGCTGTGGTTTGCATTCAGCCGTGTGAGCAGTTTCCCCTTCCCCCATCAGGAGGGGTGAGGGAGCTGTGGGGGCTCACATGGCACCACCACTTCTTTACACGGCCCCTCTGGGGACCCTCAGCCGCTGCAGCCTTCACACCCTCTTGTGCATTGGGAAACATCCCCCACAACCCCGCTTCCCCTATTGCAGAGGGATGGGGTCAGCGGGGAAGGACTCAAGGCTGCAGGAGCCCCACACAGACCATGGCCATGCCAGGGAGCATCCCTCACCACGGGGCAGCCAGCAGCAGCAAACACCTCAGCAGGATTGTGTTCTGCTGCCACAGAGACATAAAATAAAAGCTGACTTGTGCCAGCTGGGCTCTGCCTGTGCTGCAGATCCCAGGGAGCTGCCAGGGGGTCGAGAGCATCTGTGTGAGCCAAAGCAGGATGGGCAGAGGGGAGCAGTTCTGCCCCACACACAGCATGGGGTTCAGTGCCCCACTGCTCGCCCAGGCAGGCAATTCATCAGCTCAGATTTATCCCTGGGACTGTGGGCAGATGCTTGCCCAGCACCCAGCCTTGGCAAGAAGCCTCGCACCTACCTTGCAGGGAATGTTTTCCCTGGCACAGCTGCGTTTTCCTTGCATGAGGCTCTGATGGAAGTGCTGAAAGTCACTTCAAGCCCAGGCAGCTTTGCCTCATGATGTCTTTGTCCCATCGGGGTGCTCAGAGCAGCTTTCCTGGTGGGCTGTTTGCCCAGTTCAGGCTGGGGACAGAGCGGTGAGAGGTGACGCTGCTGTGGGTCCCACATGGCCCAGGCAAGGTGCAGTGTGGCTGGAGGCCATCGGCAGCGTTCAGGCTCCTGGATGACCCAGGTGGATGGATTGTGTCACAGGCTCTTGTCTGGCCAAGGGAAGCTTCTTGCTTAGTCAGTGTGGTAAAACCAGCTGGCATTGTGCCCTGGTTCTTGTGGATGCTCTGCCAATGTGGGCAGGCAAAGGAAAAGTTTCAGGACAGCAGTGAGTGGGCAGGGAGCACAGCAGTTCCCAGGCATGGCAATGGGGTCCAGAGCCTTTTCCTCAGCCAGGGGCTGTGCTCCACAGCAGGACGTGTCCAAAACCTTGAGGATGGGTGCATATTTTTCCTACCCTCCTTCAATGATCTGCAGTGTGTGGCTTTGCTCTGAGCATCAGACCAGTCTGACTGGCACATGGGAAGGGCACTCGGTCCCTGTGCCATCCCACAACTGCTCTCACACCCCTGGAGCATCCTGGGCCTCCTCCCCACCTCAGCTGGAACACAGCCCCAGTGTGCAGGGGCAGCCAACAGCCCTGCACATGTTGGGCTGCTCTGCGGGCAGGGAAGGGGACTGGTCCCGTATCAGACCTCAAGAGGCTGCGCTCATAGAGCTGGGGTGCAGCCCCTTCAGCCCCAAACCAAGCAACTACCCCACAGGGTGGAGCGGGGTTGCTGGGGGTTTCCATGTGGGGCATGGGATGGGACTGAGGAGCTCCTGCTCAGGGCTGGGGGCAGGCGTTGTGGCAGGAGCAAACATGGAGACCACATGAAGCTTTGCTCCTGCTTGGCTGCCAGCTCTGTGTGCAGAAGCTGTGATCTTTGCTCTCACGGCAGCACAGTGACTGGAGCTGCTGGAGGTGCCCCTTTGCCTTGAGCTCCTCCGCCCAGCACCGCCCTGGGAACGTCTCAAGAACGTGGCCGGGCCGCTGCAGCCCAGGTTGCACAATCACAAGTCCTTTGTCCTTGGCTTATCTGCCTTAGAGAGGAGGAAAAGATAACCAGGCATCTTCAGCGCCCTGCAATCCAGTGTTTCTCAGGCTCGTAACTCCTCTTATCAAGTTCAATCTTTCACCACGCTGAGGTTTCCCATGCACCTTTGTACTCCAAGAATGCTCCCAGGTCTGCTTTCAGACTTGTGCAAAGTCTTTACGATGCGCGCTTTCTCCAAAACACCCCAATCCTTAATTGCCTAATTATGGACGAGTCTCCCGTGTGCGATGACAGCTGGGTGCGGCTGCGGGGCTGTGGGAAGGGCTCAGCTTGCACAAGGGCTGCCAAAGCCCGGAGCCTCTGGGGCCAGGCAGGAGAGCACAGCAGGGATCAGCTTGGGGGGCACAGGGAGACCCGGCTGGAAGCGGGGCCTGGGGGCAGGATGTGCTGTGGGAACAAAGAGCAGCACATAACTAAGGGATGTCGGGGTTACTCACCCATGTCCTGGCACTGAACCTCCAGGGTGCCCAGAGTGGGGGAGGGGTTGTTCGGTCTGAGAAAGGGCAATAGGAACACGGTCTGTCCTGTGCCCCCATCCCACAGTGAGGCCTTCCTGAACCATTCTACTGACCAGGGCTCTGCAGAATAAATAGGGTGTGGGGACTGCAGCTCACCAGTGCTGCTGTCCTTCACGATGCACTGTGAGTAGCCCTGCAGTGCTGGGGGCTGCTGCTGTGGGTGCACATCCCCTGCCCCCTTCCTGCCCAGAATCTCACGGCTGCAGCTCCTGGCCACGTTTCTCCTGGGACCCCCAGGACAAGGCTGCAGCAACCCCACAATGCAGCACCTGAGCAGGGTGGTCCCTGCATGGTGTCCCCTCCTCAGCTGCTGGCTCTGCATCCCCTGTGGTGACGGTACCATCAGAATCACAGAACCACAGAACATCCCGAGCTGGAACGGACCCTCAGGGATCACTGAGCCCAACCCAGCCCCACACAGCACCACCCAACCCCCAGCCCTACAGCTGAGAGTGGTGTCCCAGCGCTCCCTGAGCTCCAGCAGCTCAGGGCCGTGCCCGCTGCCCTGGGAGCCGTGCTGTGCCCAGCCCCATTGCTCTGTGAGCCCTG
Organism: Coturnix japonica; assembly: GCF_054131305.1. Taxonomy (NCBI): domain Eukaryota; kingdom Metazoa; phylum Chordata; class Aves; order Galliformes; family Phasianidae; genus Coturnix; species Coturnix japonica. The sequence goes on from NC_140683.1 coordinate 11,081,436, forward strand.
CACAGCCAGCCTGGTTCCATCGTCCCTGGGTGACCCAGGCAAGAGTGAGAGAGGTGAGCGAGAGGCCAAAGGGCTTTTTATTTTCATGATGTTTTATAATGGGATTATTAGTTCCCAAGAGGTGTTTCGAATTGATTCGGTAAGGAATTGCTTTCATTTCTGCTCTGCAGAGCTGCGGTGGGAATGCAGCCTTTGGTGCGAAGCATCACAGACCTCTTGAAACTGTAGATCTCAAAACCACGGTGTGCCAGAAAGCCTCACCCCCCCACCCCCCACCCCCCGCACTGTGTGCTGCATCCTGCTGTGCCCAGCGCCCCTGGGGGTGTCACTGGGTGCCCACACTGCAGCACATTGACAAGGGGAGAAAAAATCCCTCCTTCCCAAAGTTTTTTCCCCCAGGAAAACCATCCCTGTTCCGGGGCTCTGACCTTTTCCCAGCGTGGCGTTCCCCGCTGATAGCGCCCAGCCGGCACCCTGCGCCCATCTTCAAAAGCCCCGCGAAGAATTTGGTGGGAGGGGGAGGGGGCTTTTACAATCTCCCATTCAAAAATGGTTACTTTGAAGTGATGTAGCATTTTCAACCCTTTGAAGCGCCACAATTAGGGAGGGGGCTGGTGCGGGCCAAAGGCATAACACTGGGTGACTGTCACTGCCTTTCTCTCCCCAGGCTTTTAAGAGATGAACTTTTCCTCCCTGCCTCTTTCTCACGAGACACTGACCAGGGGGATGGGGTCGGGGTGGTTGGGAGTCGGAGGTGTGGCAGGGAAGGAGGGGGATCCTGTTTGGCAAGAGCCAGGTGGGCACCTGGTGGGTGGATGGAATGTGCACAAAGGGAGAGCGAATTGGTGGGGTTATGGGGTTGTGAGTGCCCCGCTGTGGGGCTGGGATGCTGAGGGGCTGAGATATTGTAGGGCTGGGATGCTGCAGGGGCTTTTAGGGGGGTTCACGGTGAGGAAATGTCTTTGCTGTCACTGTGGTGATGGTTGAATCCATCACGCTGGGGTCCTGGGGCCCATCCCTGTGCACCAGGCAGGGGGCTGCCTGATGCCAGGTTAGGGTTGGGGTTGGGGTTGGGGTTGGGGTTGGGGTTGGGGTTGGGGTTGGGGTTAGGATTAGTCCTCCCACTGGTGGACTCTGTCCTGGAGAAACCCCCAGAATCAGAGCCTCCCCTCTGCTGTTCCCACTCCAGACACCTCAGGGGGTTGAGGCGAACCCCATTTCTTCACCAGATGCCAGAAATTGGTGAAAAAGGGAAAAGAGCTGTTTTTGTTCCCAGAAGCGTCCCAGGCAGACACAGAACACAGAGCAGCCCTCAGCCTTGCTTTCCCCACTGCAGTTCCCGGTGTGCCGATGCAGGGACGAGCCCGTCCGGAGCGTTGGTGCCCCCTCCGGCACTGCTGGCTCCCAACAAAGCTCGCTCTGATCCTCGCAAGGGGCAGGTTGGAAGCCCCAGAGATGCTGCCGGGGAGCCGCAAGGTGCCTTTTGTCGCCTTAATTGATGCTGGGCAGGATGAGTTCCCCCCCCCCCCGCCGAAATGAGTCATCCCGTAGCGTGGAGCGCAGCCCGCCCCGTGTCCCGGCCGTCCGGCATCCTGATGGATGACACTCAGCTCGGCCCGAGCTTCCGCTGCCCGGATCCAACAAGCCGCGAGCAGCGAGAGCCCGCCCCGAGCTGCCAAAAATGCAGCAATGTGGGGTTTGAGGCGCTTCGGTTGCGATGGCAGCGATGCGCTGCCCCGGCGGGGACACAGCCGGGTCGTGCAGGGACAGCGCATGGGACGCGTCCCGCAGCGCCCCGCGGTCGCCTCCCAAACGCTCCCCCCGAAGGTGCGGCCGGGTCGGGTGGGCTGTTCCATGGCTGAGCGCAGACGTGGCTCATCGCGCTGGTGACTGTTTCTCTGCTGCTTCTCATCCCTGCAGGCTGCCCCACATCGGACCAGGAGCCGCCGGGCCGGACCTGCAGCGCTGCTCAGCCCAGCAGCACCGCACCGGGGAGCACGGGGCCGTGGGGAGCAGACGTGGGGCTGGTGGGGGGCACGGCCCTGCAGGTGGCCGCCATCCCCCCCGGGGTGCTGGACAAAGCTGAGCTCACTGACTTCTACTGCTGCACCCACTGCGGGAAGGTGTTCTGGGAAGGGTCTCATTTTGGACGCGTGGTCTCACAGTTTCAGGACATTCTTGTTACCACGGGGGATGAGCAGCGTATCTACGAGCTGAACTGAGGGCAGCACGGGGATGGGATGGGATGGGATGGCAGCAGGATGGGGGCTGCAGGGATGCACAACCCTGTGAGCTGGGGCAGATCTGTGGGGAGTGGGCGTGGGTTTGTGGAAAGCGGGCTCATGTTTTGGGGTCTGTGGGTGGGAGGCTCTCACATTTGCACTGATGTGGTGACGGTTGGCAACGTGGCCTCCATGGGAACATTAAATCAGAGGCACCTGGGGAACGGATCAGTTGCTTTATTTCTGCCCTTCCCCAGGCTGGGCACGGCAAGAGGATGGCAGAGCTCTCCAAAATGCCACCAGGTGCTGCTGACCCCATGGCACCCATTGGGGCCCAGCACTCACCCTGGTGAGGTGTGTCCCTGTCCAGCAAAGCCCCTCTGCTCCCCATGGGAGGATCACTGAAGGTTTCTGCTCCGTCCCCCCTTCCAGCTGCTGCCCCCAAGACCAAGAAAGCACCTCCAGCACTCAGTGTGCTCTGTGGGTATGGGACACGATCAGGGTGATGCCACCCTGTGTCCCACAGCTCTGGGCACTGCTGGCTGCTGCATCCCGGATGGGTTGAAAGCACCACCCTGTAACAGAGGAGCATTTGCAAATTCCTCCCCTAATCCCAGTTAACTGCCAGGCACTGATGTTATTGCTAACAGGGCCCGAGGGGCTCTTGGCTTAAGTGTGTCATTTATAGGCCAGCAAAACGGGCAGCTTACACTGCAGTGCTGATGCTCTCTCCCTCTCCAAAAGCTCATGGCCGTGCAATGCTGAGGGCTCCTTCCCCTCAGGGACATCACACCCAATGCTTCTCTCCCCCCCCCCCCCGGTGGTCCCTGTGTCAGAAGGGCACCGAGGTGGCTCCCACAGCCTCACACACTGTGCTCCCTTCCTCTCCTCCGTGCTGTCAGTGCAGGTGCCCATCAGCCCTCCCCAGCAGTCCCTGCTTTGCTTTGTCATGGTGAAAATGTTTCACATCATTTTCAAGCAAATGAGAGCAGAGAGGATCAGGACACCCCCACCACAACCTGTGCCACCCCTCTGTCCCCATCACCGTCAGTGCAGCACCTGCAGGACTGTGCCCATGGACGCCTGGCCCCACTCACCATTCACTGCCATGTGAGCTGGTGCAGCAGTTGTGTTTTGGTGCTGGCTGCACGCACATTGGCTCTAAGATCTAAGCTCACTTCTCCTCCCAGTCTGTCTCTGGGGGGTCACAAGGCAAAGCCCCATTGCTGACACACAGCCAGAGATGCCCATGCCTGGCTGCTGTCACCATTTTGCCTCTCCCAGCTGTGAAGGAGGGCAGTGCTCCACACAGGGTCACATCCTGCACAGCCACATTGGTTTCCTTTAATTCCCCGTCCCCAGGTGTCCCCAGGGTCCCGCAGCCCCTCCATGCTCCTCGGACACCTGGGAGCTGCTGGCTGCTCCCCTGGGGCTCACCAACAGAAGCTGCTCTGTTTTAGCAGCAGTTTTCCCAGGTACCTGCATGTCCCCATGTGAGCTCTGGCTGCTTCCCCTGGGCTGTGCCAGGCAGGACGGCTGCTGGACGCTGCCACAAAGGACAGTCCCCACACGGGCCATGTCACCTCCAGCCATGGAATGTGCTGGGGATTCTCTCTCCTAATGGGATTAAAACACCTTCTGCTCTTGCCCTCAGCCATCATCATTTTTCTATCGATTCTTACAGCTTCCCACTCCGTTGTCTGCATTTTTTATTTCCTTTCTTTGCACAACCTCAAGGAATTGTGTTTCATTTCCTGGTTTCCAGCCCTGCACTCTCTTTCTAGGTGCTAACATGTTTTTTCTTAATTCTCTCTTCAGCTGGAATCGAAATTTCCTCTTCTCTTTTACCCCAAGGTCACTTTGCAGCAGTTGTGGCACAGCAGCCGGCAGGACGTCGCTCTGTCGGGTTGGGCACCGCGGGCTGAGCACAGGCAGCTGTGCAGCACCAAGTCTGCCCATGTGCAGTGTGAGGGCACAGCACGATGTGACCCCGCGTGCTGTGCTGGGTGGGTGTGGGGTGCTGCCCGCTGTGCCCTGCGGCAGAGGACGTGGAGGTGCAGTGAGTTCGTCCCCAGGCAGGGCCAGCATCAAACTGCCGAGCAGGGCCGGCCTTGAGCAGCATCCAGGAAGCAATAAATCGTCCGGTTTTCAATGGTGGAGATGGATCAAAGAGAATGAAGCTGGCTTTTTAATCAGCCTGCAATATTGTTTCCCTATCTGGCTTCTTTGGAAATAAATAAATAAATAAATAAATCAGCAAACCGACCCCACTGCCTTCGCCGCAGTAATGTTTAACGTTTATGGGGGCAGTAAGGGGCCCTTTGTGCTTTTATGGGGCTGTTTGATAGTGTGTTTGTAGGGCAGCCGGGGCAGCTCCCGCAGAGCCACCCCATCCCCGGGGTGCCACTTAGTGCAGTGCTCTGCCTCTGCCTGCTGCTGGGGATGCTGCCATAGGACAGTGATGGAGGAGAAGGAAAGCAGCAGCCAGTGGGGACTGCAGGGAGGGGAAGGGAATGGAGCCGGTCACTCCAGTCTCACGACTTGGCTTCACCTTTGGACCCTGAGCTGAGAGCTCAGGAAGGGATGGGGGTAAGGTGAGGGAGAAGGGGCTGGGTTGGGTGAGAACAGTGCAAAAAAAGCTGTTTCCTGGGTGTCGAGCATCAGGGCCCGGGGACATCCTGCTCACCCTGCACAGCACCTCCGGCTCCCCACGCACCGGGTGCTTTGCTGTGCAGCTCTGGGGCGGCTCCGGGGTGCCCTGCAGAGCCCTGAGAACTCACACACCACATCGGATATCGGGCAGTTCCTCTCCTCGCCTTGTGTATTTCTTGCACATCCTTCGCAGTTTGATGGGGACAAGGTGTTTGGCACTGAGGCCAGCTTTAGTTTACAAATGAATCTATCAACATTGTTCCTCATCAGGCAGGAATGTGCTTCCCTCCCTTCTCCCCCACCTTATCCCCATCCCCTTCCGAGCGAACTTCCTTCCTCGTGCAATCCGGATCGGAAGCCGTGCCGCATACTTGACCGGCTCAAGGAAAGCGGCTCCGCTCCCGGTGCCTTTGTGGCTCACTCGGGGCCGGCGGGCTCAGGCTCAGCCCGGGGCCCGCGTCTCCCCGCACGCTCTGGATGCTCCACGTGAGCTCCCAGTTGCTCGGATGCCGTTTCCAAACAGTCTGACAAGTTTCTGGGCACTGGCCCAGCCCCGAGGTTGGCTGTGAGCTCCGGGCCTCGAGCTGTGGGCCGGGGGCAGCAGGGAGGTGTGGGCGGCACATGAGGGGACATCAGTGCCCGGAGGATGTTTGCTGGCCGGGACCGCTCCTTTCCCATCGACCTGCCGACACCTGGGCACGGCTCCCAGGCCAACACGGCTCCATCCTCTCACGTCGCTCCTCACTGCGCGTCCTGCAGAGGGTCACGGCTGCATCCCCCCGAGCCCAGCCCGACACGCGTGGCCTCAAACCAAGCTCCGCAGCCGTGGAGCCCTGAACGCGGCCGGGGACTGAGCAGCCAGCAGTTCTCCATCCCCGAGCGCGTCAGACCCCGCGGCTGTCCGCATGGACGGCGCTTCCCGCTGTCACACACGGGCCGTGCGCTGCGGGACCGGACCGGCACCGAGCGGGGCGAACGCGCGGGGTGGGGGTGGGGGTGGGCAGCGGCAGGACGGAGGGACGCGCCCGGCCCGAGGGTTTCACGTCCCGCGCTGCGCCCACCGCCCCGAGGCCCCTCCGCCCTGACTGTCCCCCCGCCGCCCCCCGGCCCCCTCCGAGCTGCGGCCGTTCCCGTCGGGAGCGCGCGTGCGCGCCCTCGTCCGGGTCCGTGCGCTGGGAAGAAAAGCCGCCGCCTTTCCCACGCTCTCCGACACATTTTAATGAATTAAGTGGGGGCACGCCCCCTCGCCGCCCGCCCCGCTCCGTCCCCCGCCGCTCCCCGCTCGGAGCTCCCGGCGCTGCAGCCCGAGCGCTGCCGGGACCGAGCGCTGCCCGTTGTGCTCCCGGGGAGCGGAGCGGCCCCGAGCCCCGCTAACAGCGCAGCGGAGCCGGCCCTGCCCGCCTGCGGTTCGCCCACCCGTCCCGTCCCGTCCCGTCCTCGCAGCGGCTCAGTTTAAAAACCGAAACACGGATCGGAGCTGAAACTCGCGCATTCAAAACTGCCATTTCTTTTGTTTTGTTTTTGTTTTTTCTTTCTGTATTTCTCCTGCCCCTCCGGCCCCGTTCACTGCGAGGGGTCCCGCCCCCACCTGCCAGCGAGGGATATTTGCATGGCTGGCTCGTTGCTGTCCTGGTCCGACCCCAGCCAGAGGATGCGGGCGGCTCCCACTCTCCCACTCGCTGTTGACACCCCGCAGGGTTCGGCCCCCTGCCCCAAAGCGGCTCCCCGGGTCGTTCGGGAGCAGACGGGCCGAGTGGGGCCCCGCAACGAGCTGCTGCTGCTTGTGGTGGGGAGGGACCCCGTGGGGTGAGGACGGTCTGGCAGTGTGAGCACAGAGCGCTCCAACCCGGTGCCCCAACGGGAGCGCAGTGGGATGAAGATGGGAATGAGACGGGAATGGAAATGGAAGTGGGATAGGGACTGAGTTGGGGATGATGTGGGGACGACATGGGGATCGGGAGGTGGATGGCATAGAACGAAGATGGGATGAGATTGGGAATGAGGATTTGGTTGAGATAGGAATGGGATAGGGATAGAGATGGGGTGCATGTGGATGTGGATGGAGACCGGGATGAGATGGGCAGGGAATGGATGGGGACTGCGGTGGGGCTCAGCCTTCCCCCACTATGGGGAAAAGCCCCGGGAGCACCCAGCAGGGCGGCTCAGGCCCCGAGCTCGCAGTGATCCCACCCAGGACCCGCTGCTCCGTGTCAGCAGAGCGCAGCGTTTGGCTGATCGGCGCCGTTCCATCCCCAGACCGACACGGCACACGGCCGGGGGCGGCTGTCCGAGGTGACAACTGCGGGGTACTGGCAGCACCCCCCGGTTTTACGGCCTCTCCTTCCCCTCCCCGCACAACACCCCGCTCGGGCCGGGGGGTCCCCGCTTCCCACCGCCCTCTGCCATTTGCCCCGGGCCAAACGGGCACGGGGGGGCCGCGGCACCTCGGCTTTCCCAGCACGTTCGGTGGCCGCGAGACTTTGGCTGCGCTGTTACCGCTCCCTCCGCCCCAAATCCGCCCCGGGACAGCGCTCCCAGCGCACGGACACCGAGCCCCGGGCTGGGCCGCCGGGCCGGGCCGGGCCGAATCGGACCGTGCCGAACCGAGCCGGGTGAAACACCGAGGCGCTGGGCAGGGTCGAGCCGGGCGAAGTCCGGTGGCGTCGTACAGGGCTACGCCGTGCCGAACCGAGCCGAGCCGAACCGAGCCGAGCCGAACCGAACCGAACCGAGCCGAGCCGGTGAAGCCCGGCTGCCCCCGGCGGAGCCGTCTCGGGCCGTTCCGGGCCGGGCAGCCCCCGCCGCCCCCACCTTCCGCAGCCGGGGGCGGAGTCGGGGCGCGCACACGGGGGCGGATCCTCCGTTCGCCCCGTCCACCGGGGGGACGTTCCAATGGGCCCCCGGCGTCGCGCCCCGCCCCGCGGCGTCCGTCACGCCGTGCAATTGTTATGCAAATAAAAGCGGGGTAAAAGCGGCTCCGCGGGGCCGGCTCCGCTCCAGAGAGGCCCGGGCGCGGCGCGGCGGCGGAGCGCGGCGGAGGGGGCGGCGGGGAGCGGCGGGGAGCGGCGGGGAGCCGCTGTGCGCCCGCATCCCGCGTCCCGCAGCTCATGCCCGGCCGCGCGGGGTAGCGGCGGCGGGAGCGCCGTCCATGCGGGGCGAGAAGCGCAGCGGGGCCGCGGCAACATGAGCCACAGCGACGTGTCGCCGTGCGCGGCGCCGCCCAGCCAGCGCGTCTTCCAGGAGGCCGTTCGGCGCGGCAACACCAAGGAGCTGCAGTCGCTGCTGCAGAACATGACGAACTGCGAGTTCAACGTGAACTCCTTCGGGCCGGAGGGGCAGACGGCGCTGCACCAGTCCGTCATCGACGGCAACCTGGAGCTCGTCAAGCTGCTCGTCAAGTTCGGCGCCGACATCCGCCTGGCCAACCGCGACGGCTGGAGCGCGCTGCACATCGCCGCCTTCGGGGGCCACCAGGACATCGTGCTCTACCTGATCACCAAGGCCAAATACTCCGCCGGCGCGCGGTGATGCGGGGCCGCCCCCACCCTGCGACCCCCCCCCCCCGGACGCGTGGAAGCCGCTCGGACCGCGCGCTCCGTGGTTCCGCCGAGACGCCCCCGCCGCTCCCCCGCTGCCGAGTCCGTTGTTTGGTCCGGTTTGGTTTTTCCTTCCGAGGGTTGTTTTCCTACTGTAATTTTTTTTTTTTCCATCTACCTCGGCTGCACTCACAGTATTCACGGTTTCAGTTTGGCGTCTGCTCAGATGCTTTAAAACTCTCCCAGCTCCCGATGGTATTTAATCCTCCCCCCGACCCCTCGCCCGTCCCTGGGTTTTAAAGCACTCTGCCGCAGAACGAGTTCATTTCAACACTCCCGCCCCCTCCCCGTCCCCCCGGGGCTGCGCTGTGCCCGGTGCAGGTGCCCCGGCCCGGCGGCTCCCGGGCTGCTCCCTCCTGCTCGGTTTGTGGGTTGATTTTGGTCACTCCGTTGGATATGGTGCACGTGCGCTGCCTGCCTCCTTTCTGGTTTGTTTTTTCCCTGCCCTTTTTCCGTTGGGTTTTTTGTTCGTTTCTTTGGGGGTGTCTGAAGAAAGCTGCATCCTCAGCCGCTCCTTGAATCCATTTAGCACAAGTGAGACCACAGGAAAAGACATTGAATCCTTCCTCCCGGCGTCGTGTGTGTGTGAGAGGGGAGGGGGGGGTCAGCAAATCCGGAACGTATTTTTTAATTAAAAAATATATATTAAAAAGGAAAAAAAAAAGAAATAGGTGAACTGAACTGTAGGAGGCAGAGGATTTGCTTTGCACAGAGGAGGGCCGTGAGCGCTCTCTGCTGCCTCGAGAGGTGCCTGAAAACTACTGAGCAATAGTTGGGGAACTTTGGTTTCGTCCCTTTGGTGAAACTTGGATCACGCTTCTCAGTGCGGGACGATCCCTTTGTGCGTAGAGCCCGCCCGCCTTTAGACGGTGTGTATATATATAAATATATATATGTGCCCGAACCGAGATATATATATTTATAAAGGAAAGGGAGGGGGAGGAGCGAGCCGCCCCGATCGCGTTGTGAAGTGACTGCACGTAGAATGGCAAAATGCTGCTTTTATTGCTATGGCACAAAAGCGTCCATTGGAAAATGCGGAACGTTTCAGAGCCCCCCCGTCCCTCTGCTGTCCGTCTGCACTAAAACGACCACTGCCGGCCCCGACCGTAACGATTAACGAGGAAAAAAAGGAAAAAGGAAAAAAAAAAAAAAAAAGCAACTAGTTACCTGCTGGTTTTGGGGCCGTGTTGAAACTATTTATGTTGTCTGTGTGTCTGTGGGTGACGTTTGTGCCCCTGCTCCTGTTGGATGCTGGCCGTGAGCCGTTCAGATCTGGGGGAAACACGCTTCTTTTCCCCCTTTTTATCCCCCCAGTTTTACCATGATCCCAGCTCGTTTCTGCCGCTGTTTTTCCCGTTGCACTGAGCGTTCTGTTCTGCTTGGCCTCGCGGTTCCACCTGCGGTCCGTGTGGTTGGAGGCGCAGCGCTGCAGACCCGGCGGGAGGCGGAGAAGCACCGACATCCTGCGGCTCTGCCGGCTCCGCTCCCCGGGGTGGGAACAGCTCCTTCCCCGTGAGGTTGTTGTCGTTACCGGATGGTTGCACATCTTCTTTTATCTTCTTTTATCTTCTTTTATATTTTTTTCTTTTTCTTTCTTTTTTTTTTTTTTTCCTCAATGGATTTGCCACGGTGGAAATGTCATAACATTTATGGCATGGTATTAAAGGAGGAAAGTGTACTTTAAAGCCAAGTTCTAGATGGATTTTTAAAAAGAAATCTTGGTTATAAACCCGGTCTAAAGGGAGCTCTGTCCAGTGTTGTAAAGACAACGTGATGTAACCCATATTTATATTTTTATAAAATGCCTATTGAGACTGTGAATCTCCCGTGTGAATCGCTGAGTGAGGGGAAGGAAGGGAAGTTCGTTCCTTTCCAGGTTCCTGGAGCTGTGGATGCGCTGAGATTTTGGAAACTGTACGCCGGGGGGGTGGGGGGTTGCTCTGAAATTGTGAGTTGATGTATTTTTACATCCCTGTGTATTTTACTGAAAAGCTGCTGCCCTCCCTCGTCCCTCCAGTTCCAATGTTCTATGCAACCCCCGCGCCCCCCGCCTCTCTCCATCCTGAGAAGTGAAAGGGATGCAGATCGATTCAGATACAGAAACGAGGGCTCCCCCGTCCCCCGCATTGGCTCATAGTGCTGCTGACCCTCGTGCCGAGACGGGGGGTACACGACAGGCAGGCGGGGGGGGCCCTCCGTGCGTGGCTGCTCACCTGACGGCGGTCGTCTTCTTAATTATTATTATTATTTTTGTAAGAAGAATATATTGATAATGTCAGTGGAATAAGCAGACATTGAAGCTGATGCACAGATTGCTCCAGAAAGGAGTTTTTCTGTAGGTTTTTCTTTAGATGCAAATACCTTTTTTAATTATGTTAATTAATGTTAAGAATTTTTAGGCTTATATTGAAGCTGTATGTGGGTCACTATATGATCATTTCTAACTGGATAAAGTCTGTACAGTACAGCATATTCCTGAGTGTATGATATAGACGTGTAGCCCAGAGTGCGAAATTTATAAATAAATTTTTCATTGATCTTTTTATAAAAAAAAAAAGCTCCTCCTCCCTGGCTGCTGTGTGTTCTTTCCCAATGCCTGAGAGCTGCGGCTCCACATCTCCTCATTTTGGTCACTGTGTTCTGCTTGGTGTCCCCAGGGCAGCTGTGACCCAGAGCTCCTGTGGGGCTGTGCCCCCCCTGAGGGTGCTGGGGGGGTTTGTGGGCTGCTTTGTGGGTATCCCCATCCCTCGGTGTGTGGCTGAGGGTGCAGCCCCGTGCTGTGTTCAGGGACGACCCCACCTCCCCCTGTCCTGGTGCTGGGCTGCAGCCCCATACAAGGCACGGTGCTCATCTCACAGCAGCATCCACCTCTGTTCAGGACAAAGCACTGCACACCCAGGTGCCCTTCTTACTGCTGCAGGGAGAAACCTGGGGCTGAGCTCAGTTCACCCCGTGGCTTTCCATCACACGCCTTGCCCTGGTGGGGCTGCACAGGACATGAGCTCAAGGGCAGGTTTCCCAAGGAGAAGCAGGTCAGGGTGCCCAGGAGCCTCTGCAGGCATTTCGGTCTGCTGCTGGGTGCCAGTCTTACATCCCCAGCAGTGAGGCTGGGGGGTGTGCATGGGGACGGTGTGGGGTTGGTGGTGCTCAGCCCCGAGCTGCCCCCAGCCCCACTGCACTGCCCACAGCCACCCCGCTTTGCAGCACTCGTCTCTAAAGAAACCCAGTCCAAGAACTCTAGGAACTCCAACGGCTCCCTCCGTGCTTTTCTTTTTTTCCTTTTCTATTTCTGTTCCAATGAAACAAAAATACTGGAACGTTTTGTGTCGTAAGCACATTCTTCTGGCATTTTTGTGTGTCCCAGGCTGCGTGTTATTGTCCGCCGGCCGCATTACGTAGGTTCTGTTGTTCCAAGAGAAACCAAAGAAAGAATTTGAACTTCCAAGTGCTTCCTGCCATTGTCTTTTGCTTTTGTTTGTGCTACTGACTCCAAAACAGATGGATCGGCCTCTTCTCCGTCTGCAGGGTGATGGGAAGTCAACACGGCCCCGAGAAGTTTGACAGCTTTGTCTTCTCTTATATTCCCCTTCATTCGTCAAACCCAGACATCAGAGCTGAATCGAACAAGGCATATGCGGGGGGGGGGGGGGGGAATTTTATTTGAATTTCGGGGAGCTTAACACAGTAAGTAATGAATGAGAAAGAAAGACAGCGAGCGAGAGAGAGGGGACGGCCTGTAATCAAAATTCAGTACATTTTAAATAGGTGCTTTGTCGGGCATTTGTATGACTATGATAATGCCACAGCCTGGAGATCCGAATGGGAGTTACCTTTTTAAAGACCACAATTGCCCACTGTTGGGTGCAGGGGAGGAGGCGGCTCAGTCTGCCTGGCCCGGCTCTCCTCCTTCCCAGCATCAGCACTTTGCCACTTCTCAATCACTCTGCCCACTGCTGGGGTGACAACCCGTGATGTGAACGTAATGGGGTGGTGGGGCTGTCATGGCACACTGCCCATCTCAGGGCCAGAGCACATTACACAAGGCCCTGCAGACACATCCCACAGGACACTCTGATCTCATCCCATTTCGCTGTGTCCCAGACACTGCAGTGTTGGACATGGGCCTGAGCCACTTTTGGCTGAGAAGGTTCAGCTCCCTCCTGTGCTGGGTTGGAGGCTGCCATCCCACTCCTGCAGAATGATCCCTGGGAGCCTAAGATCACTGCTCCCCAGTGGAGCTCACAAAGAGTGGGAGGCAGAGATAGGGCTGTAAGGCAGTTCTTGGCTGCTTCGTGTTATGAGGTCACTTTTGCTGATCCCAGCACTGTCCTGGTTTGGTTTTCTCTGGGGAGGGCAGGGGGTTGGGTATGGAGGTGTGGAAAGCTGCCTGGGTGGAGGAATGGGGTTACAGAGGGGATCTGGGGACAGCAGATGAGATGGGGATGGAGGGATACATGGGAAGGGATGAATAAACTGATGGGAATGGAAGGAGAGATGGAGGATGGAGGGGGGTGGAAGAAAGGGGAATGGGAGTGTGGCTACGGAGGGAGAGGGGATGCTGGGCAGCTGGGTGGTGACAGGAAGGAGGTGCTGGGACAACTGGGTGCACTGGAAACTCTTTGCTCAGCCTGAATCCAAAACAAATTAATGCTGCTCTGGGGCTGCTGCTTTCAAGGAAGCAGCTTCCCAGGAGGGAACTTCCCTTTCTGCACCACACCTGACCTGGGCAGCAGCTCTGGCATCACACGGTAACTCAGAGAGTCACAGACACGAGCACTGGCTGTTTGCTGAGCATCCACCAACTCCATTCTTGCCTCTGCCCAACCCAGCACCCACCAGCCCGCAGGAGGAGCAGCACCCAGCACCCAGCACGTGGCACCGGGATGTGTCCTCGCCCCCAGCACAGCACCCAACCGTGCTGCCGGCCCCACAGCTCGATGCATTTCACCCTGCTCACATTCACAGTGACGGTGACAACTCCGAGCCTTCCCCCGGCCACTCACGACTCCCCCCCCTCCATTCAAAGCTCCCGTCCTTTTAAGCTATTTTTTTCCCTCCTATTCATTTCCCGGACGCCTCTATCCTTTTCTCTTGACTAGCCCCTCTCAGGGAGCAGCTGCTATGCTAATAAGCATGAGGCAGAAAAGGGAGAGAGCCTTTGCAGTGGCTGGGGAGGAGAGAAAGACCCCGAGCCCTCCAAATGCCAAATAAATCCCGGGCTGGAGCAGCATCCCCGAACAAAGAGGCCTGGCCTCCCCCCCCCCTTTTCCTTCTTCCCAATTCCACCACCTTTTCACATTCAAATCTATTAAACAGCGAGCAGAAAGACCCCGAGTATTCATAGCATTGCATTAAAAAGAAAGCCCCGTGGTCCCTCTCCACACAGCCATGGAGGGAAGGGCTCACACCCGTTGTGCTGCCCGGGCACCAAGGAGGTGCCGTGGGACAAAAGAGTCCCAGAACCGCACAAGGAGACGGTGTCCTTCCACCTGTGCCACATCTTTTGTCCCTGGGTCTGCTGGGCTCCTGTCAGGGCTGTGCTCACCCTGGGTGGTGGAACTGGGAGGTTCAGGCATAAGGAGGTGAGGACCCCCAGTGTGTGCGGTGTGACAGCAGGGATGGGGTGGGAGACACCTTGTGTCTGATCCCACCTGCAGGGCAGCCGGTCTTGGAGGGTGGGTGAGGAAGGGAAGGCCACTCCTCGTGCTCCCATCACAGCCCAGGATGGGACCCCTCTGCTCTCCATGTGGCACACAGTGGGACACCTATGGGCATGTGGCTGTTCTCTGGGGAAGGAGAAGGGATGAGCATGGACATTTTCTTCCCATACCTTCCAGGATGGAAACAGAGATGCAGCTCTAGAAGCAGGTCATGTTCTTACATAGTAACAAGTTTCTGATAGGGTCCTAAAGCTCCAGCAGCTGGGGATATTAATAATATTGAAAAGTGTGTTTATGGGCTGGCAGCAATAACCAGGCACAGCCTATGCTGCATGGTCAGTAGCGTGGGATTCAGCTTCAGCCCTGGGGAGGCCATCTGAGGTGGTGCCTGGGTTTCCTCATGGCCATGGGGACAGGGAGTGATGGAGATTGTATGGGAAGTGCTGAAGCACAGCCTGAACCTTTGACTGACCACCTGAGGCAAGCAATAATTCAATTCTCCTGTGCTACCAGAAGGGGTGGAGCCCAGCTGCACCTCTCCTAGACCCCATTTAAGAGCTGATTGCCCCAGGGGAAGGGTCTCTCTGGGAGATTGTTCCTTGTGGGGACTTTCAGCAAGTCTGGGATACAGGTAAGCTCCATCCATTCTTCTCTTACATAACAACTTGTTTAGCCTAACTCTTCTATATATTTCCCATTTATAACATTGGTATGCTCATTGATTACTCAGAGGTGCTCACACCTGAGTACCTTCTGCTGCCTCCGGTATCCTCTCGCATCCTAATTGGTCTCTGCCCAGGCTCTAGAGGACATCCCATTTCCATGTGCATGCTAGGACACTTCAAGAGGAGCAAGCTGTCCATAGTTCAGTGCCTAAATCAATACAGTCAAGAGTCTGGAGGGCAACTGAGATTATGATGATGTGCCTTTTCACAGGCTGGGCCACGTACCACCTTGGGTCCTGCAACTGTGGTCACCAGGGCTCCATCCTGCCCATCACAGCACTGCTTGGCTCTGGGGGGGCCTGGTCCTTTCTGCTATCAGATAGCATAGGACAACAAGATATTTAGGGTGGGAGGTAGTGACAGGTGGGACAGCCCTCAGAGAACAACACTAACTTCTGTAAGGGACACGGGAGATCAGACCTCTGTCCTTGCTGCGGAAGGCCACAAATCTGTGTGTCTAGCACAGCAAAATATGTCCTTGCATGGGAACCTGGGCTCCCAGGGTGCTCCTAAAAGCATGAAATCCCTGCATGCTTTCAGAGCTGATGCTTTAGGGCTGTTGGGCTTTGCTGATCCACCCTCTCTCTGCCCTGCACTGCAGTCCTCCAGATTCTTGGCCTGGTAAACTCTTGCTGGGCTCCACTGGGGATGTGTTCCCCCAGGAAACAGCTCTCTGGGATGAGCGCCAGCAGGGACCTCAACAGGATTCCAAGAACAGCCTCCCCCATCCTGCAAAGGAAACAGCTCCAAACAGAAAGTGTCAGCCTCAAATTCCCAATTAACAGAGGAGAGGGGTGTTTCCACACCTTCTGCTGGGAATCTGTGTGCAAGCAGCAATCCAGCCCAGTGGCAACACATGGCAGGACGTACTGCTGCAGCTTTGCCATCACTGCATCAGCCTTGGGCAGAGGCAGCGTGCACTAGTCTTGCACTCTTTGACCAGGTGACTTGCACGGAGCTGCTGCTTTCTGCTCCTTGCCTGACACGAGTCCTTCATCACACACACACGGGTGGCACAGTGCAGGTGAAGGATGGAATCACAGCGTGGCTGGTTTGGAAGGGTCCTGAAAGCCCCCTCAGCCCCACTCCCTGCTGTGGACTGGATGCCCCCCACCAGGGGGGGCCCAGGGCCCCTTCCAGCTTGGTCTTGTGCACCTTCACTTGAAGGTGGTCCAGTGAGACAGGACCTGGTAGTCAGGTGGGCAGGGCCTACCTGCAGGGCAGGTAGGACGGGGGGCCAGCGGTCTCCTTGGGCAGGCTAGGGAGAAAGAACCCTGCTTAGAGATGCAGGAATGCAGCGGGCTGAATGCGGCGGGGCGGGTCTGATCTGGTGCCCCGCTAAGCCCCCATTCTTTCCCAGCCGGTGCATCTCGTATTCAGGCTGCTTGCTCCTAAGCAGAGTGTCTTTAATCCTTCCCTTGTCTCCTCCATTCCCTTTCAGGCCCTCGGCCAATGGGAAGGGGATGAGCAGCTCTCTCCAGGAAGGAAATTAAAAGCGGGGAGGAGGAGAGTGCGGGGAGGGGGACTTGGACGGGCAGACAATCCTGGAGTGGAGATGCCAGTCATCGGGGTCTCAATAGCCCCATTCACCCTGCCCAGCCACACAGAAAATCAGGGTCACCAGGATCCATGCCCTGCCTGGAGACAACTGTTGCTTTATTCTTTTTAATTGCTGGAAAACGCAGAAAAGTTCACTTGTGTGTGTGGCTGCCTCTGGTGGGGGCTGCGAGGGGGGCGCGGGCGGTGGCGGGGAGGGACGGGTGGGGTGAGGGCGGCACGCAGAGAAGGGGACACAAAAAGCACCGCACGTGAGGGTGGAGGCTGCGACCCGGCGCGGTGCCGGAGCCATCTGCACGGCTGGGGCCACGCTGCGGCGAGGACAGAGACGGGGACGGCGATGCTTTACTGCATTTACCGCCTGTGGGAGACCCCCAGGGCCGGGCGGTGGAGGGGACAGCCCCGGGGGAATGACCCGTGCAGACAGATGCACGCAGGAGGACGGACAGATGTCCTCACGTTGCTGGGCACGGAGGTGCCTGGGCTGATGGTTCTGGCTGGAAACAGCTGGGCACCCACGCAGGGTGGCACAGCACGAGGTTGCCACCCTGGCCCAAGGATGCTGAAACACCTCCCAGTCTTGCCACCATCCTGAGCTTGTTCCCATTGCCACCCCAGTCAGATTAATCACTTCCCTCCCCGGCCCTGAACACTGCTCTGTGTGCTTGAGCTCAGGACACAGATGAGGAATCAACTTTCTTTAGAGTTGCTCTGTGGTAACTGATGAGATGAAGTGCCTGATGATGAGAGGAGCCAAGAAAGGCTGAGAGCGTCCTGTTAGGAGCAGGGATGAACGAGGGCAGGTAATGACTGTGAAGTCATGGGAGAGGTGGGCAACGCAGAGTGTGAGGCTGTAATACTCCCATAGTCCTTGGAGTTAGGTGTGTTGGCAGGAAATAGGCTGAAAACAGGAAAAAATAGCTATAATTTCATTATGTGGAGAGTTTTGAGCTTGTTGCTGTCAGGACCAGAAAAAGACCGGGTGAGTTTAGGGACAACAGGTTTGCAAAGGGGCACTGAAAGGGTGGGGCACCGAGCGGGGCTGCGGGGGGCTGCGAGCCGAGCAGGGGCTGCCACCGCTGTGCCGTGACGGGACGCCCGGCGGTCCGGGAGCCTCGGGCACAGGGATGGGGCCGGTGGGGGCGTCCTCAGCAGCGCCCGTGCGGCTGGTGGGCTGCACCGCGCCCCGGTATCCCCCGCACGGGGCGGAGCGGAGACCCGCAGCCCCTGCCCGGCGGGGTCGCTGCCCGCACGGCTCCTCCCGGCCCCGCTCCGCTTCCCGAGGCCGCGGTGGGACATTCCTGGCCGCCGGCTGCCACCTAGTGTTGCCGGGCGGGGGCCGGGGCACGATGCGGGCGGCAGCCGGGGCTGGATGCTCTGCCCGCCGCCCACCAGGCAGAGCATAGCCCCGACGGCGCTGCGAGGTGAAAGTCCGTCCGGCTCCTGTAGCATGTCAGCGGCCTGGGCCGGCTCTGCAAATATTGGGTTACAACCCGGCTGGAAGAGAGGCTCCTGCCCTTTGCTCTGTTTGCAGTTTCCTCCAGCTGTTTGGTTTCAGTTAATCATCTTGAGAAGGCAAACAGCAGCAGGAGGGATGGTGTGCCCACACTACCCACACTTCCCCTCAGGGTGGGTGTCCCAGCCTGCCCAGGTGCCTGGTACCTCCGTGAGGGTCTCACCCGCTGCCAAGAGGGAGCTGGCAGCTGGGCTCTGCTGAGCTCAGCCCCCACCCCACTATATGCTGGGGGTCTCTTGACGCTCTGCTGCCTGTAGGGTAATGCTGTTCCAGCACAAGGCTCTCAGTAGGATACCAGGGACGGAGTGTGAATCACAGCATTGCGTAAGGCAGACCAGCAGGTGCTGGCCCAGGTCTGAGACAGGTGAAAAGAGGAGCTCAGAAGGAGCTCCACAGGCCATGGTGAACCCAGGCCATGTGGCCGGGCGTGTGGGACCAGGAGCTGCCCCCGCACCTCCCTGCCTGGCCCTCCCCAGGTTGGCTGTTCCAGCAGCTCTGCTCTCTGTGGTCTGAAGGTCACGCTGCTGCGCAGTGGGGACAGTGCAGAGTCCCCAGTCCTGCTCAGCAGCACTCTGAAGTTGGCAGACATGATGTTTTGGGGTCTTCTTTCCCTCCTCCTCTTCGCTGTGGTCAGTGGGACGCCTGTTGGGGACCAGGATGAGGACATCCAAGTGCAGGAGAATTTTGAGCCTGAGCGGGTAATGGCAGCTTGGCGGTTCCTGGCATTTGGGGGCAGAAGGGACGGGGGGAAGATTTAATTCACTTCCCTCCAAAAAGGAAGATGATATTTCCCATAATGGGCTGTGTGGGGCAGGCCTCCCTTGATGCCAGTCATGGGGAGCAAGCCTTTGGGATGGCCTCACCCCAGCAAACACGCGGGCAGGGCAAAGAATCCCAGTCTGTTCATCAGCCCAGCCCGAGCTGTGGGGAGATGCAGGATGTGTGCAGGATGTGTCCTGCCTGGGAGTGGGCCTGTGGGTCTCCGGCAGCACCCTGCCTGGCTCTGCACACCCAGCAGCATGGCTCTGGGCTCTCCTGGGGCACACGGCAGGTATGAGACCCTGCCTGGTGGGCAGAGGACACAGGGACACTGCCCTGAGCTTGGAAACACCTCTAGGTTCCCAAAGGACTGCTTACCCCCCCTGCAAGAAGCCAAGGCTGAGAGCAGGAGAAAGAGACAATATTCTGCTAGTGTGAGCATCCATGGGAACAAGAGTCCAGCTTGCTCCTCAGGCTGTTTAGATCCAAGCTCAGAAGCATGGGAAGCCATGTGAGAAAGTTGGAAGGTCAAGTTGGAGTTGGAAATCCTACTGAGTGCTGATCACTTTCCTCCAGCAGCTCTGGCCCTGGCACCCTGCTCACCAACTGACCTCCTGGCCACAAGGATGTCAGCTCTGCAGAAAGCTATGGGATGCCCTGCCTCTGTGGAGGGATCCCGTGGTGGAGACGCCTCTTTTTTTCCCCCACAGATGTATGGGAAGTGGTATGATGTAGCTGTTGGCACCACCTGCAAATGGATGAAGAACTACAAGGAGAAGTTCAGCATGGGCACACTGGTGCTGGGCCCCGGCCCCAGCACTGACCAGATCAGTACCATCAGCACCAGGCTGCGGTATGGGCATTGCTGTGGGTGCTCAGGGATCTCAGGGATCCTACGGCATGGCCAGTTTTGATGCTCCAGATGTGATTTTCATGCGAAAAACATGAAAGAGTTCATCTCAATGAGACAATTGTTTTCCTCCTCCCTCCAGGCAAGGTGACTGCAAACGCGTTTCAGGAGAGTATCAGAAAACCGACACCCCTGGCAAATACACCTACTATAACCCCAGTAAGTCGGGCTCGCTGCTGGCCTGCTGTGTCCTGAGAGCCACTGTGCTGCAGGGGGTATGAACCAGGTCTGAACCTCAGAAGATGATACAGCTGGTGGCTGGGAGAGCGGTTCAGGGCAGCAGGGCTCAAGGAAAAGGAAGACTCTCCATAGCTCAGGTCATTTTCAGCCAAAAAAACTGTGTCTCAGGGGGGCTGCTCCAGAACTGCCTGTGTAGGTACAGCACTGTGAGGTATTCCAGCAGATCCCTCCCAACCCTGGCTGGTTGGTGATGTGAAAGAGGGTCCTGGTCAGTAGCTGCCTCCCAGTGATCTGATAGTTTCTTGAATCTGATTTCACTCCCCTGTTCTGAGGCTGCTTTCTCCACCCCTGTTCCTCCCTAAGGGTAGGAATGATCTCCCTTGTATCTCTTTCTCACCCAGAGTGGGATGTGTCTATCAAGTCCTACGTGCTTCGCACCAACTATGAAGAATACGCAGTCATTCTGATGAAGAAGACAAGTAATTTTGGCCCAACCACCACACTGAAGCTGTATGGTATGTCTGCTGTGGCACTGTGGGCAACAAGCTCTGGGGTGGGCTCAGTAGCACTGCTCTTTGGCTCCAGAGATGGTGCCTTCAGTCAACTTGTCTTTGGCATCAAATGAGGTTGAGTTTGATGGCTCAGCTTAGAGCCGTAACACACAATGAACACTGAGAACACTGTTATTTGAGATGAACATGATCTGTGTGGGAGAAACTCAGATCTGGGAGCAGCAGACACCAGCTGACAGCCCTTTCCTTGCTGTTACCCAGGGAGAAGCCCAGAGCTGCGGGAAGAGCTCACCGAGGCTTTCCAGCAGCTGGCTCTGGAGATGGGCATCCCTGCAGATTCCATCTTCATCCTGGCCAACAAAGGTAATCTATGGGAGGCACACACCTCTCCTGCTGCCTGTGCCCACAGTGTGATGGTGTGCTGAGGCTGTTCCTTCTTGGTACACAGGACTGAGGAGAAGGGACTGACAGAATGGAGGGAGGAGAAATTAAGGCTTTGTTGGGAAGGGGTAGAAAAGGGATGAGGCTAAAGATCAGCCAGGATTCCACTAGCAACCAGTTTTCTGCAATAGCTAGGGTAGTTGGTGGGATCCTTTCTGTGCTGTCAGGTTGAGGTGCCCCAACATGGCTGTATCTGGAGCAGAACATTGCAGGAACACCCACAGCTGCTCCCTGTATGTGATGAGTGCCTTGTTCAACAAGGAGTGGCAGCAAATGCTTGATGCAGATGGGCATGGGGATTTTAGGGCAGTACTTCTGAGAGGTACAGAACAGTTAGGAGGGAGCCCCTTCCTGAAGGACCCGTGAGAGCACAGTGTAGGGCCATGGTGAGAGGACTTCTTTATAAAGCCACCACTCTCAAGTTTCTGACTGTCTCTCTTGTGATCTGGGCCAGGTGAATGCATCCCACAGGAGACTGCTGCTGCCCCTGAGGTAAGTGACTGAGCTAGAACTTCCTGAGATGGATCAAGGCTGGGGATGGAGTTTGCCAGCTAGGACAGAACACAGGCTGTGGGGATGAGAGTCCTGAGTGCTTCAGGTAGCACCAAGGCTCACTTCCAAGTAGAAGGCAATGTCTCTTTCCTGTTCTGATTTCACGGGGTAGATTCCTGCACAGGGAGCCTGTTGTCTCCTTACCCCTTGCCTGTCCATGAGTGCTCCAGCTGGGCTGAGGATCCCCCTCTGTGGGTGGGGGGAGGCAGTTAATTGCCCTGCTGATGCTCTGGCTGCTATCACCCAGCGTGTTCCAGTTTCTTTAAGAAGGATTTTAAAGAGGAGATGGGATTTCATAAGAGAAACAGCACAGCTCAGGGCAGATATAATATCTGGAGGATGCACTACCATGTATCAGTGGGACGAGAGAAGCATGCTCAGCTCAGCACAGGGCATGGCTGGTGCACTTTGAGTGTCTTCATCCAAAATGTGTGATCCCAGCCCCCACCTGGAAAGAATACAAGGCTAGGAACAGCACGAGGCATGGAGTGAGCATGGCCTGCTGACCCCAGGCAGATGTCTGGAGGGGGGTGGCATGGCTGATGGCAGCTCTGTGCTTCCTCCCGGAGCAGAGGACACGGAGAGCAGTGCTGCCGCCTGAGGAGGGTTCAGCTGCTGGCCCACTGCCCTCATACGTTGGCAACAAAGAAGGTGGGTCCTGGTGGAGGGGCTGCAGTGGGTGTCCCTGCCCCCGTCACCCAGTCCAACCTGTATTGCACTCACCTGCAGATGCGTGCCGGCTGAACCGGGACCCGGGGCCCTGCAGCGGGATGCTCTCCCGCTTCTTCTACAACACCTCCTCCATGGCCTGCGAGACTTTCCTCTATGGTGGCTGCCTGGGCAACGGCAACAACTTCTACTCAGAGAAGGAGTGCCTGCAGGCCTGCCGCACCGAGGGTGAGTGGGAATGGGGCCACACCGGGTGAGGGGACACAGAGGGAACCGAGGCTGGCCCCAAGCCCTGAGTGTGCAGCACAGGATCCCAGTTCTGCCAGTCCTCCAGTCTCCTTTCCCCACAGCTGCCTGCAGGCTGCCCATCGCCCAGGGACCCTGCCAGAAACCAGTGGTACGCTGGGCCTTTGATGCGGCGCAGGGCAAGTGCATCAAGTTCAGCTATGGAGGCTGCAAGGGCAACGGGAACAAGTTCTACTCAGAGAAGGAGTGCAAGGAGTACTGTGGGGCTCCTCCACAGGCAGGTATGGCTTATTGCTGCATTGGGGACCAGTCAGGCACTGCTTGTGCATCCCATCCTGCTTGAGGCTGTGTCCCTGTGCTGAGTCTTCCTGCAACTGGGATTGGTCCATCCTGGGCCAGGGACTCTGGTGGGTTGAGAAAAAAGATTCATCTATGAACAGCATCATATGTGGGAACTGTTTAAGCCACAGATGCCCCAAGGCCAGGACTGTACTCCACAATGCTCATTATAACAGGGGAAAAGGCTGTGAGCAGGGCAGAGCACAGCAGGGAGCAGTGGAGGTGTCAGGGGTGTCAAAGCAGGAAGCATCAGCCATCAGCTGTTTGTGGGGTGTGAGTAGGGGTGAGGATGGCACCTGTGGGCCTGTCACACTGCACAGCGTTCTGCTTGCAGAGGATGAGGAGTTTCTGCATCTGTCGAACTGACAAGGATGAAGGACGAACGCTGAGCACTGGAGCTGGGGCTGCACAGGAGCTCCTGCCAATGCAGGAGATATCTCCAACAATAAACGTTTCTGAGGTGACCAGTGATCCCAGTGTCCATCCCGTAGCTGTCGGGAGCTGGGCAGGGGGCTCCGGGAGGGGCAGGAGGGGCTGTTGAGTCCCTGTTGGCCTCCCCAGCAGGGTCCCTTCTGTCCTGGGCCCCTGCCCCCATCTCAGCCCTGCTGACCCGCACGTTGTCCCTATGGGGCAGCTCAGGGCTCTGCCATCCCCATGGATGGACGGCGGCTCCCACGTGCTGGGGCAGCTGATGGGGGAGCACTGAGATTTACACCAACAAGTGCACGAGAACGGGGCCGTGAGCTCGGGGGCCACAGAAGGGAACTTGTAGGTACGTGGGGTGTCACGGAGGGCGCGGTGTTGGAGGCTGCAGGAGCCGTGACGGTGCCGCCGCTCTACTGCCCGTACCGCTGAGCGCCCCCCCCCGCTCCGCACACCGATGTCTTTTGGACCTTGCCGCTCCCCGTAGCGGCGCCGCGCGCTCCGTCTCTGGCGACGAAGCGGAAGAGCCAAGATGGCGGCGGGAGCGGCGCGTCCGGCCCTGAGCGGCGCCCGGCGGGGCTGAGCCGAACCGAGCCGAGCTGAGCCGAGCCGAACCGAGCCGAGCCGAACCGAGCCGAGCCGAGCCGAGCCGAGCCGAGCCGAGCCGAGCCCGCACCACTGCCACCCGCAGGAGCTGCCCGTCGCGGGCCATGCCCGGTTAGCGCCCCGCCCGGCACACAGCGGGCCCGGCCGAGCCCCTTCAGCGCCGCGCCCGCTCGTCCCCCCATGGCCCGGCCCTGAGCTCCCGGCCCGATGCTGCTGTTCCCCTTTGGGCCGCGCTTCTCCTGAGCCCGCGGCGGCCGCGGCCCTTTTCCCGACGGCGGCGGCGCAGGGCGGGAGCGGCACCATGTTCTCGGCGCTGAAGAAGCTGGTGGGCTCGGAGCAGGCGGGGCGGGACAAGAACATCCCCGCGGGGCTGCAGTCCATGAACCAAGCTCTGCAGAGGAGGTTCGCCAAAGGAGTCCAGTACAACAGTGAGTCCCGGGATCGCCGCGGTGCGGGAGGTGCTGGGCCGGCACCGGGCAGTTGTTTGGTAGGGGATTGTTGTCGCTTCACGTGTGGGGGAATAAACCCTCGGGGCAGGTGGGTCCCGCAGCACCGGGTCCTTATTCCACATCCCGTGGGTGTGTGATGAGGGCTGTGTCCTGCCGGGGCTGAGCGCCGTGTGCCTTGCTGTGTCCTTGGCAGGCAGTGCTATCCTGGTTGTCTGGCTCTGGACCTGATGCAGCTGGTCTGTTCGCAGTGAATACTTTTTGCCTTACACTATTGAGGCTCAGAGCTGTGCTTTGCCCCCTGGGGCTCAATAAAGGTTATTCTTAATACATTTCAGGAAGGCACTGCAAGTATGTGTATGTGTATCCAGCTCCAAGTAACCATAGTGAGATGGGGTCAGTAATCACACCATCCCAGCTGAAAATAGAGCAGAAATGCTGTTAGGGCCCCACACACAGAGGGGGAACAGAATGAGTGTATTTGAGTGTGAGATGTGAAGGCAGAGGTTGGCAGGGCAGGGCTGGGTTGAGGGGGTTTTTTTGCTTTCTTTTTTTAGCGTTGTCGCCCTTGAGTGTGTTTCTGAGCTGAGAGATTTTAGGAGCTTGCAGCTTTGCTGGGGAGAGCATTTGGTGAGTTTACCGGATATTAGATATGCTGACAGCGTTGAATTTAGACAATTAGCAACTTAGCAAGCAGTCATAAATATGAGCAGCAGCGCGTTGTTTCTAGTGACAGATGAGTGGCGAGGCTGCAGCTGTAGCTCCCTGACACACAGCACTGCACCAGACCCACACCTGCAGATCTGCATGAATTCTGTCCATCGCTGCAGAGTTGTAGCAGTGCCCACAGGGCAGAGCGCATCCATGTGCTTCAGTGTTACATGGGTGAGCTCAGGTAGCTTCTATCAGCTTGTGAATTATGTAAGAGAAGGGAGCTGGTGTTCCAGACAGTGAGTGTGCTGTACAGATCAGCTGCATCCTGCTGGCACAGCAGCAGAAGGGGACAGCCCCTTGTTGTGTGGTGACTAACTGCGTCGTCACCCAACCTGTGTGCATGTGTACCTGCTTGGCATTAATACAGCAGGACCAAAATTGCAAACGGGTGAGCTTTGTTGTTTTTGTCTCATTAGCAAAAGCCTTTGGAGAAGCTTTCTGCTTTGAGCACTGCCTTGTCAGGATCTGTGTTCTAATTATTGCTGTTATATCAGGAATAAAGCTGCATCTTTCTGTCCTGCCATAAGGGAAGCTTTCCAATCTCCATAGTAACTCTTCCCAGTATCACTGTTATATAACGGTTGTAGGAGATGCAGGCAGGGTTATGAAAGAGTTCTGAAGCATTCTCCTAGCTGTGGCACTGGGTAAATGGGGTGGGTTCTGAGCTGAGTGGAGACTGGCAAAGGTTGGCACGATAAGCAGTTGCTAAGGGAAGGGCAGAGCTGCACATCCCAGTGCTGTCAGTGCTCCTTCATTAGGAAATACAGGAAAATGAACAGAGGGTGGTGGGATGCATTTTGTAGCCATCTTTAACACAGATCTTTACAACTTTTCCCTGTAACTGTAACCCAAAGGGTGCTATTATGAGTGGTTCTACAGAAACGTTTCCGAGCTTTTACAGTCCATTATTGTGAACTGAAGCCTGTTTCATGGAGCTGTAGGGGTAGGAAGGGACCTGTAGAGATCCAGATCTAGAGTCTACCCCCATTGCAAGCAGGCTTCCTGTTCCTTGGTGCAGCCCAGCAGTGACTGTCAGTGATGGTGCTGGCAGCAGGAAACCTGGGGGAGGTGAGGCTGTCCCTTGTGGAGAAGAGCTCCCAGCTGAGTCATCCTGGAGTGATCCTGAAGCTGCAGCCCAAGAGCAGCCTGACCACTGCAGGGTCTGCTGGGCCCCTGCCACAAACTGCTTCAGTATCTCATACAGCGTTTGGTGAAGGACTCTGGATTTGGACATGTCTCTCTAAGCTGATCTGTGAGAGCATTTCAAGAGATTCAGGTTCTAAAGAGGACAAACAGGGTCTTGTTCTTCTGTCACAGACCTGCTGCGTTCATAAAGAGAAACGAAGACAATCCACCTTTGTTTTTTCTCTCCATCTGTGAGCAGGAAACAGGATCTCATGCAGGGCAGTAGGAAATGGTTTGCTGTCTCTGCAGAGATGCTCTGGTACCTGTAAATGAAGGCAGCTTATAAATACTAAGTTAATCCGTGCCTTTATCACCCTTTTAATGAGGAACTTTGTAAAGGAGTAAACAGCAATACCTCTTAGTGGGCGAGAGCAGAGCAACCACGATGGCTGCCAGCAGAACTGCAGCACGGGCCCTTTGCAGACATGGCATCTGCTGGCGGTTCCTCCAGGCACCGCTGCTCTCCTCTGAACTGACTGCAGTAACTGCTGTGTTACAACAGGAGGCAGCCTTTGGATGATACACAACCTAATGCTCATCACCTGAATCTGCCATTAGATGTCTCTGAGTGGCCCATTTTTCTAGTGCGTTATAGCAGCTCTTAGGGATCAAATACGAGCGTAAACATTCTGGTTTGGTGCAAGTCAGCTGATGGCTGCCAGCAGCTCGTGGTGAGCACGAAAAACAAAAATCCCGTAATGCAACAGAAGATTTTGGAAGCAGCACGTATCGTATTCAGAAAGAAGATAGCATTAAGGCAGGCTCTGGGATGCTCACATTATTAACTGCTGCAGAATTTACTTTGCTGAGCTGCGTATGGTTAATGGCAGCTGTACAGCCGATGTTTTCCCCTCATGAGGATGTTTTGGTCACTTCTTTCCTTGGGATGGGTTTGAATGCTCTTTTTCCTGCACGCTGCTTGCTGCAGGGTGAGGAGCAGAGGCACAGCTGGATGCTCGAGCATTCTGAATATCCAGCCTTCACGTGGATTCTTTTTGCTGAGCTGGTGTGAGTCGCTGAATGAGCACTGATTGTAATGACTGAGGCTCATGTTTTCCAACAGAACCCATCATGCCCATGTAATATGGGAGATCAAACTGCATCTGCATAGTGCTTGCATAAAGTTAACGTGCTTTTCACAGCGTTCTTTCCTTTGTCTTCAATGAGTTTTGTTGATCTGGTTGCTCTTTTCTGCAGTGAAAATTGTTATCCGAGGGGACAGGAACACTGGGAAAACCACACTCTGGCACCGACTACAGGGAAAGAAATTCATTGAGGAGTACATTCCAACTCAGGAGATCCAAGTCACCAGCATCCACTGGAATTATAAAAGTAAGGGGAAAGAGGGAGGAGGGAGTGACACGCATCTCTGTGTCTTGAGGTGGAAAGTGCACTGCATCTGTATTTGTTTCTTCCATGTCTGCTTGGGAGATAAAATGGGCCATCATCACTCTTGTTTTAATTTATTGTTCACAGCTTCTCAGTCACATTTTTAGTAACTTTATTCAGAAATGATGAGGGCTGCTTTACAAGTGCTGCCTCCTGTTTCATGATGCTGGCCCACAGCACCAGAAACAGATGTTGGTGGGATGGCAGCAGAGGCCGAACCTTCACACCAGTATCCAATTACATGTTGCTGCTGTGTGACAGATGGCAGCAGAGGGGTGGTGTGGCAGAATGGCACCTGACATGGGAGTAAGGGATGGTAGTGAATTCCTCCATGTGGAAGAAAGGGCATTCACTGATATTCATCCACACCGTAACACTGATGGAAACCAAAGAGTGAATGTGAGCACAGTGAGGGCTTGTTTCAGCAGTGGCCATGGTGACAGTGGTCACCTCTACTGGTGCAGATCTCTACAAGTAACATGCAGGCTCTTGTTTATTGCTGGCAAAAATGCAGGTCTAGTGGTGGTGACTATGCTGAAATATAATGCTTTGTAGCTGAGAATTTGCTCTATCGAGCAGTGTTATTGTGCTCTTTGTATCTGTTGTATTTCCTTGGAAATAAATAGAAGGTATTACTTTCCGAGTGACTTACATGTATGCTGTAATAGCTAAAAAATAAGCTTTTGGTGATGGCAATTCAGGGAAGGGTTTTAATTCATGATCCAAAAGATTCTGAAAAATACGTGTGATGTGCTTGACTTGCTGATGCCAACAGGTTTGTGATGAAAATCTGTCTCTGCACAGCACTGCAGTGTTGCATGCAGGTGAAAAGCTTGGTGCAAACTGTTCTTTCACTGATTAAGATGTAAAGAGCATCCCCTAACTGGTGGTGAGGATGCTTTAAAAATGGTTGTAGCACTGATAACTCCAGGCTGAGTTACTGAAGCACAGAAGTAGCTTTTTTTAAGTGCTTGTTTGAATTTGAGAGATGAGGTGTGATTTTTCCCATCTGCTCTGGCAGTGTAAAGCAAGTGGTTCTGAAAGCCTGGATCTAGTCTAGAGAAGACACTGTAGGCACAGTGATTGTATAAGCAGTGCATTAAGTCCAGCTCTTGGGCTCCTGAACAAAAAATGCCACAGCCTTGCAGGCTGCACTACTGACTCAGCATGAGCTTGCTCTACAAAGATCTGCTCGTCATCTCCCTGCACCACCAAGCTGCTGGGAGAAGTGTTTCCATTGGTGTTTCTTTCACTTGATCAAACCCTGTTATTTCCTTACTAATAATCTCCAACAGGAAATTCTACACTGACCTCAAAGCTTGCAGTAATAACTCCCTTTTTACAAATCTTGCAAGGTGTGTTTCCTGCTGAGAAAACTTTCCATCTGCCACAGGCAATGTGAGAAATGGCCTCAGAGCTGATTTCTGCCCTGTTCGTGGAGTTAATCTGTAGAGGAAGAATTAAGTTTGTTTTTCCTCTGATTGTGCTCTCAAGCCGCCTTGAATAAATATTATGAGGCAGCTGGCGGTAAATATTTACAGATGTTAATAATATTGCAGTCAAATATTCAATATGTTGCCTTGTATTAGGTTTACCTTTTAGGCAGGGAACACGTCACCCTGTCAGATCTTCAAAAGTTTTATACTGGAGGAATTTGTAAGAGTAGAACTGAAGTTATTTCTTCCTACTCAGAATGAACCAAATTGCTTTTCAGTCCCAGTTGTTTTATTATGGAAATTTTTGTACCCAAGTAAGGAATTACCGTTTCTGACTTTAATGTGCACTGTTTTGGTTTTTAGTTGTCATCAATTTTATTCTTCTTTTGGCAATCTCAGAACAAAAAAAAAAAGCAAATGCTTTTGTTCCAACACTTTGAGTGCTTTATAGATCAGTGTGTGGCGTTCTCGGCTCTGTGATCCGAAGGGTAAGAAGTGAGTCACATATTTGCATGAGGGTAAACATGATCCCACCCATGAAGCAGCGATTCTTATTTTAAAATAAGGTTTCTTGCAGTTGGAGTCTTCTCAAAGTAATTGTAACCAGAGGGAGAAAGGAAAAGGTTCTGGTAAAATGTTTGCTGGAAATTGATAGTCTTTGGGAAGGGGGGTGGATTTCACAAGTATTTCTGAACTGGTTGCTGAAGATTGAAAATACCTTTGGCTCCAGGCTGGGCTCTGTGGGGAGAGCTGGGAGTGTTCATTTTGCTGAAACCCTTTTGCTGACACTGTCTCCTTTTTGTGCTTTTAGCCACTGACGATATTGTTAAAGTCGAAGTGTGGGACGTAGTTGACAAAGGTAAGCTCTATAAGTTCTTTATATTGCAGGCTTGTTGTTTTTTTCCCTTTAATTAAGAACTTACCTGGAATCAGATGAACCTGTTTACTTTTCTTTAGAAAGAGGCATGTTTTTATTTTATTCGGCTACATGACTGTTACTTCCTAGGACAGTGTAGAAGGGAGAGGGGAGTCTTGTGTGCTGGAGCCCACTGTGTGCAGTCTGATCTTGACATCAGTCCCGGTGTTTGGAAGCTGATGTCTCATGTCCTGTGCAGCTGATGAGAGCCTGCTGCTGAGTTATTCAGCTTCTCTGAACTCTACTATAAACTTCATCTTCTCTCCTTTATACTTTTAGACAGATATAATCTCTGCATTCTGTTTGTAAAATATTTGTCAAGCTGCTTTTCAAAGAAGTGATATTGGTAAATGGTAAAATGTTACCTGATGGGAGTAACGCACACGGGAGGGAAGGTTGAAAGAGAAGCCATTTACTTCCATCTTTCCTAAGTGCTTACCAACAGAAGCGTTACGATGTATATAGATGTATATAGAATCTGAGCAAAATATCTGTTTTCTCTCTGCCTTCCAACTTTGGTATGAATAGATAGGCATTTAACTCAGGAATCGTGTGGCTCCACCATTTATTTCTGTGAATAGCTTCTCTGAGCACAGTCGTCTTCTAAACTAGAGACTTGTCATTTTTTTGGCAAAATGGATTGGATCTGATATGAGCAGATGTTATTAACAGCTCTTCTGATACTGCCTTCATTTCTGGCAGTGGAACATGTATTAGAAATCTGAAGGGATGCTTTATCTCCACTTTATATTCAAGGTGAAACTCATTCTGTTAAGATCCCTACTTATGGACCACTAATGTGTATTTTTGCGTAGTTAAATGTATTCAATCAGTGTAGTATAAAAATTCACTTTACTACAATTTAACAAAAACAAATCCTTCCCCACTGCCACAGCACTGCACGTTCTTGATAAATGCAACTTTAGGAAAATGTGTGCAAATGAACTCGATCATCTTTAAGGTTAACGTTATTTCATGACAATTTTGTTCTTCCTTCTGCCTGCTTAGGACAAAAAATCCTCCTGCGAGATGCTTTTGGTGAGAGGGGCACCAATGTAGGCAGTAGACTTCAAGTAGTGAAGGATTCAGTGCTGCTGCAGCAGAGTGCTGATGAGACCTGATCCTCCTCCTTTTTTTCCCCGACCTACCAGATCCTGGCTGTTGTGCCTGTTTGGAGTTGTGCAGAATGCTGCTCTTAGCAGGCTGCATGTGGACCTGCCAGAATTGCGTGTTCTGAACGTGCACATTGATGTACACTGTTTTCCAGGCTAAATTTCTTTAGCAAGTGTTTCCCGTTGTGGAACAATTGTTCCTTGTTAGAGAAAATTAAGAGATCCGTTTAAATTTAGAAAACCCATCTTGAAAATGGACCCACAGATGTGGGTATGTTGCTGCTAAAGGATGTGGAGTTGAACTGCAGTGTTCAACTTTAGTCTTCTAAAGCAGCTTCAGCCACTTCTCTGTCATGCAGCACTGCCATTCTTTGTATCTTGGTGTGAAAATGCACAGGAGAGTAATCTGCACCCCAGAAAGCTTCTTGTACATTTTTGCACTGAGTTTAATGTGGTTTGGCTAAGTCGTGTTTTGCCTAGCACTTAGAATTGTGCCTCCCTGTCCTTATTGGCTCAACAGTGCTCTTGGATTTTACTCTCCAGACTGTGTTAGTTAGACAGGAAGCAGCATTGTTGGCCCTGCCTGACTGATGAGTGGTGAATTGGTGCCATTTGTTTAGCATAAAGATGTTAATTCGGAAGGAAGGGGGAAAGGGCTGCTGGGAAAGCTTGGAGCCTGAGTCAGGTTGGTACATGGGAGCAGGAGGGAATGGCAGCTGTTACACTGCTGCCCCTCTTACCTTTTTCTTGACTCATGAATGTTTTTTTTCCGTCTTGCAGACTCACTGGAGTGGGTTTATCTGCAGCCTGCTGGGTTTTCCCTGAGCCTGCTCAGAGCTCCTTTGTGTAATGATGCCATTTGTTAAACTCTTAGCAAGTAAAGCTTGCCCCCAGCTATGGATTGTATTGAATTTTATCTAATAGTGTACTAAGTACAGCCTCCTTTGCTGCCCTTGAACTAAAAGAACATAGAAGAGATATCTATCAGCAGATGTCACAGTCCTGACTCATCTTTCTGGCTTTGCAGCATGTTGTGTAACTGCTGCAGGTTGTGGAGCTGTAGCAGATCCTGAATGCAAAGAAGCTGCTTGAAATTCAGATGATCTCGTATCTTTTGCTAGTTAGGTTCCTGCATCTTTTTCATACACAAACTGAAGGGATCATGTCATATATTGTTTTTCTGTGGCCCCTGGAATAGCATAAGCTCTTTCCACTGTATTGGAGATTGATTTCTTTTCCTGTCATTCTTCTCCCTCTCAGAGATTGATTTGTTGTAAGAATGGGGAAAGATCGGGGTGAATACTTCTGTTATCTTCAAACATTAAAAGTCAGATGACTCTGGGGAGACTAATGGTTTAGAAATGTGTAGTTTGCTATGACATGCATAGAGTGTTAGGTGGATGATTTCTCTAATGCAGCCTTTCTTCATTTAAGTAGGGAAGCGCCTCAGAAATAAATCTCTCGGGAGTAACTTTGTATTTCATAACTAACCTTGACCTGCCTGCTGGAAGAATGAAACACTTTCTTTTCCCTGTTGCCATGTGCAGAACCACAAATTCCACAAGTAATCACTTGATGTTCATCAGCTGGTTTTGTCCCGTGTTGCAGACTCTTAGAAAAGTCAACCTCTTTTGTATTCATCTTCGAATCTGACTAGCTGATAGTCTTGAACAGGGCTGTTGCTTTCCTTCTGCAAGGCATGCCTGTCCCACCCCACCCTTTTCCTAAGGCTTATAGTAGAATTTGGATCTGCATTAAGGCCATGTTCTAAATTCTGTGGTCCTGACCAAGGATTCACAGATCCATCTTGGAGTTCTCTACCCAGTGTAATGCATTTGTTTTTTACAATTCTTTTTAAGGAAAATGCAAAAAACGAGGAGATGGTTTGAAACTGGAGAATGACCCTCAGGAGGTGAGTCACCTTGAATGTCAATAGCTGCCTCTCAGCAGGAGGCCTCTTGTCCACCTTTGGTCCATGGAGAGTAAGTGCTGTACTTGTTTCTTCTGTAAGGCTGACCCAAACCGTGAATAAGTGATCCCTGTGCTTTTGCCTGTGCTTTTTATCCCAGATTGTGCCCCTGCCACCACTTTCCTGCTGTTTGTCTTTTGGGAATGACCCCACCCCAGCTGTTTAGCTGTAGCTTTGTACCTGTTTGCACACAGTGAGTGTCAGGAAGCCCTTTTGTAATGGGCTTCCTGAAAAAAATGAAGAAATTGCTGAATGCCACCTTGCTGCTCCTTAAAAGTGGTCTGGCAATTACCTTTTAGCACCCTTTGAAATGTAGAGTAGGCAGGGGCAATAGAAATGCCACTAGAGTGTAAACATAAATAGTGGCTTCCTCCAGGCTCATGCACAAATGTGTGTCCTTTGGATCTACTTTTGTAGAACGAAGTGCCATATGGGAGAGCTTAATCTCACGTTCCTCAAACTGCATTTGGGCTGCCAGTGCATTTCTGTAGTATCTCTTTGAAAAGCTGCACTATTTTATTCTCGGGAAAAGTTAGTTTTAAAGGCACTTGATTGCATGGCATTTACTGCAGAGCTTTATCCCTCCTGTTCATGTCACTGCATTTTGGATTGCAGTGCATAGGTAGAGTTTGGGTACTTGCTCAGTAACTTCTTGAAAACCACTAGAAATTGATGCAAAATGGGGTGTTACTGATACACAGATTGCTGAGTACTCAGTTATGGGGATGAGTCACGGCAGTAAAGAGTTTTCTGGCACTGAGGGTGGCAGTCCTCCTCAATCCATGTGATCAGATCTGAAGGATTTTCTTTAAAAATATTCTCTTCTTATGGGAAAAGGCCTCTATGAGAGCAGTTGTGGCAGCTGCTTCTTCCTTTACAGTTGTGTGTACATTCTTCACTCTTGGAAAATGAGTCAGAGTTGTTGTGTTGGTACCAAATTGCAGCAGGAGCCTTGCAGCTTCAGTTGTGACCAGCACTGATCTTTATGCAGAGTCCAAGCAGTGAAAACCAAACTGACTGCTAATACATACTTTGAACTCTGCGTGGAAGAAAATCAGTAGAAACTACATCCTAGCAGTACACATTGAAGCATTAGAAATATAGTCAATATTTGTGTTGGCAAAGATGTAGGAGGTAAGATCTCTGCACTCTGCTTTGTAGATTATACAGATTTATCTTGTTAATGCAGGAACTGGGGGCACAGGGAGAGAGGAAGGAGTGCATTTTAGGACTTCCTGCCAGCCATGGCTTCCTTTTTTTCAGAGGCTGCCAGGTGATACAGGTGCTGGTCCTGTGGGCACTGCGAGCTGTGACCCACCAGGCACCTTTTCTCAGTGATGATAATGTGAACCCCACAGGTCCTTCTTACAGTGGCTGTTGCTTTTGGCAGTTTGCCTATTCAGCACCATATCAGTTGTATTCTGTCTGAAGTTGAATTATTTACTGCTCTTTTGCTTTTCTTTCTTCTTCTTTTTCCTCAGGCAGAGTCAGAAATGGCTCTGGATGCAGAGTTTCTGGACGTGTATAAAAATTGCAATGGTGTAGTGATGATGTTTGACATCACCAAACAGTGGTAAGACATCTTCAGCAGCATGCATTACATCACATGATTCTCACTTGGTTAAAGCGAGTGATTTCTGGACCTCTTGATTCCCATGTGGCCTCTGGTGCTGATAAGCAGCCTAATGAGTCAAAGCTAGCTTGTATCCCTCGAAATAATAGCTTTATCTTCTGCCATGTCTTTTAATATAGTCCTCTCCTGGGTTTGTACAAGCAATCTCCCTGTGGACTTGTGGACTGCAGTTTCTGATATACTGCTATCTGAGGCTTGGTAATGAGCACTGACACAGGTGCAGAGAGTATGGTGGGCATGTTACGCCTTGCTGTGCAGAACCACAAGGGGAAAGGGAAAGCTAGAGAGGAATTTCCAGGAAGACAGGTGTCAGTAAGGATTATTTAGATGGCTTAGGCTGCATTAATACACAGAAATAACGAGCTGTTCATTTTGCATGTATGAGGAGGAGGGGAAGAGTCGTGTGGGAGCAAGAATTGGAAGAGGAGATGGTATGAGTTTCTGCTTTGCATTTAAGCTTGTGTTATGCAGGTTGATGTGGTTCAGTGAGCCTCCATGCGTGGGGGAATTCTTTTGCTTCCCTCACAGAATTTTGTAGGACTGAGGGAGAGATTGCAGCAAGAGGTGCGAGGTCTCTGCTGGAAGTGCTTTATTGAACTTGGCATTTTTGAATAAAGAGCAACACACACGTATTTACAGTGAATGTATTAGGGGGGAGGGGGAGGCCACAGCATAGAAGGGATTTTGGATAGAATTCTTACTTTGTGTCTTTTTTCTGTGGTTTGTACGTGCAACTGCTTACAGAATGATGGTTCGCTCTCATTTGCCTGTGTCTGTCTCTCCTTTGGTGAAGGACGTTTAACTATATTCTGAGGGAGCTTCCTAAAGTGCCGACCCACGTTCCAGTGTGTGTGCTTGGGAACTACCGAGACATGGGGGAGCACCGGGTCATTCTGCCTGGTGACGTGCGGGACTTCATTGACAATCTGAACAGGTAACTGGGGGTGGCACCGAGCTCAGTGGACATGGGAGCAGACTGTCACTGTTCTCTGTCATCATCCATAGAAAACTGTTGCCACTGTGTTTCAAATCTGCATCACGTTTATCCTGCAGCCCTCGGCATCTCCAAAGTGTGTTTTCTGGGTACAGCCAAATCATATTCCTCCTTTGCCAGACAGGCAAGATTTTTCATCTTAGAGGTCTCTGAGGCTCTCTGTTACATATTACTTACTGATCAGCATTCAATAGATAGTACCTTTCAGTGCAGGTTTGTGTTTTTAAGGCAATTTTTTATTTTCTCAGTCTTTATGACTGTTATGCATACAGCAGTGGTATCAGAATCGAGGCTCGATTCTGTACAGTAATCATTTCTTTACAAATATATCTCTGTATGTGACTCAGCTGAGCTTAATGCATGGTGCTGATGCTTGAGTAGGTGACTCAAGCTGTGTCTGCTGCTTGTTTGTGAAATATAACCTCAACCCCCTCCCAGTTTAGTAAACCAATGACCCAATGTCCTAACGCAGTATCTCTCAGTCTGCCATGGCGCTGCAGCCCCCCAGCAGCAGCATTCCGACTTTTTCTGCTGCCCTTCAGGAGGGACAGAGTCTGAGTAAAAGTGTGGAGTCGAATTCCTCCGTGCAGAAAAAAACGTATACATTGACATTCTTGCTGCTTGCTGAATGTTTATGGGAACCAGACAGCGGTGTCAGCACAGTGAGGTGTGGGGGTGTGTTTTAGCAGTGGCGACAGCGACATGAAAGACAAGCCATGTTCCATTTGGCCACAGACAGTTATTGCACCACAAAACAAAGAGCATCTCAATCAGCTCATCCACACAAGTCAGTTAATGGTGGTAACTTTTGAAAAATATCATTGAGGATCTGAGCGTTTGCTCTATCAAGTAATGTTATCATGCTCTTTGTATCTGTTGAGTTTCCATGGAAATAAGTGGGAGACATTCCTTTTGGAGGATTGTTCATGGAATTTAATTCAGCAGGTGTCTCTTCTGAGTGATTGCATGTCCTTTGTATGGTTTTTTTTTCTCTTTGCCTTTCTGGTTGAGACAGGCCTCCTGGCTCCTCATATTTTCGCTATGCTGAGTCTTCCATGAAGAACAGCTTTGGCCTCAAGTACCTGCATAAGTTCTTCAACATCCCCTTCTTGCAGCTGCAGGTAAGAGATGCTGCTTCCATGACATGTGCAGGACAGAGTTCATGGACATTTGACTTTATATGTGAGATTTTGTGTTATGGCTGATTGAGGATCCCAAATAGATTTTTGTTTTCATAAGAATCTAGTTCACAGAATTAACAGATTACTGAAAGTCATTGTCCTAATCTGAATGGTACCTGATCTGCTTGGATCCTACATCAAGAAGACCCAAGTATCTGATTTATGTTATAACTGAGCCATCTTGGCTTGACTAAGAGAAAATGTGAGGGCTGGATGGGCCTGGCAGGGTGGATTTCTCAGCTGTGGTACTTAATGCCTTTAGGGATGCAAATGATGTTGCATAGGTGCTTTTTTTTTTTTTTTTTTTTTTTAAATGAAAAAAATCAGACAGTTGGTTTTGATTTTCTTTTGCTTGTAAGTGAAATATCTGTGTGTGTTTTTACACACACAATCCAAAGTGAAATGCTAATTCAGAGTCAGTTCCCTGGGGGCAGAGGATCTGCTGGGCTGCATGTGTGGCTCTGCCGTGTCCTTCATGGAGCCGGTTCAGCGCTCTGCTTTTGGGCTGCACATCTCTGTGTTCAGCTTCCCCATGCATCTTTCATAAAGGAAGTGGCGGCTGAAATCCATACCCGCGGTACAGAGCAAGCTCCCCCTGGCAGCCTGGCCTCTTCAATTATTTATCAGTTCCTTTGCAGGGGAAGGAGCCTCAGATCTGAGGACATGGTTTAGCCGTGGGTGCAGCCGGTGGCCTGCATGGTGTGCTAATGGGATCGGGTCAGCCGGGCCTTCAGAGCACTGCAGAATTCTGCAGGCAGCTGAAATTGCCTTCTCCCAGAAAGCACTTGAAAGTGGCGTTCAGCCAAAGCCCTGGTCTGCAGTACGTGCTTTATTCCCTTCTTTTGGGTCATTGCTAAAAATAAGCTGCTGCTTTAATATTTTAATGCCAGCACGGTAAAATAGGATTTATTTTTATGTGTTTGGAAGTCCACTATTAGTAATGAGTTTTTCTTGATCAAATCCAAGTTCTGAGTTTACTGGGAAAATAGAAATAAATAAAACCTCAGGTGCGTGTCTTATTGCGGAGGAATAAGGAAAGGGAAACCTGGCAAACCTCTTGTTTAATAAAAGCCATTATCAAAGTGCCTGAGGTAAGCATTGGAGAGCAGTGTCCTCTTTGACTGTCTATTCAGCTAATTTGATCAGCATTTCCTTCACTCATTTATGGAAAAGAAGAGTTCAAGGAGCAGGGATCTTCCCTTTGTGTGGATTATTTTATTTATTTATTTATTTTGTGCTTGCAGTCTATGAATAATAAAAAAGGATGAAATTGTTACTTCTGAAATGTTGGATGCTGGTATTTAAAGTCACTTAGTACAGATCAGTGCTTCTGTTTAGTGCAGCAGGTTTAAATCTATAGCATGTTTTGCTGAAACTTCCTTGTATAACACATTGAAGGGAATTCAGGTTAACTAATGGTTTCATAACTCTTTGTATACATTTTAATTGAGTTCACATTTCCATCTGCACAGCGTTTATGAATATGAAAAATGAAATGAACCTGGTGCAGGAAAATGGATTAACACAATAACAAAGCATACAAATTAAGAATGTCAGTATCTACTAAGCAGTGAGTTAAATGATCATGGAAATGTTGAGGAAGGCCTTGTCTTTCAGCAGATTAACGTGTTTTGCAGTTATCAGTCCATACAAATCACCTGTCAGGGAGATGCTGGAGCTGCTGCTGCTGGAGGGATCCCTGTGCTGGCCCTGCAGCAGGAGGACGGGCAGCTCCTTGGGGTGGTGCAGCTGCTGGTGCTGCTGATTTCTGGAAATCACATATTACTGGTTGATGATTTGATCCTGTACGGCCATTGGAACGGATTGCTTTCATACAACCTGATTGTTTGGATT
Organism: Coturnix japonica; assembly: GCF_054131305.1. Lineage (NCBI taxonomy): Eukaryota > Metazoa > Chordata > Aves > Galliformes > Phasianidae > Coturnix > Coturnix japonica. The sequence continues at coordinate 11,119,833 of NC_140683.1, forward strand.
AATATGCTTTTTTGCTACCACTTCTGCATTCTGTTGTGCAGAAATATTTAAATTGAACACCATGAGATGGACCAAAGCTCCTGTTTAATTAATTGCTGTGGGTAGAGTGGTGACACCAGATCTTGGTGCACCCTGAGAGTGCACAGAGATCTGTTACGATGACCCTTCCTGCTCAGACCTGGCTTGTTTTCCTTTCTTTAGAGGGAGACGTTACTACGGCAGCTGGAGACAAATCAGCTGGATATTGATGCGACTTTGGAGGAGCTGTCAGTGCAGCAAGAGACAGAAGATCAAAACTACGAACTGTATGTCACTGAGCAGTCTTTTCTGTTTTGTTGCACTCGGTATCATACGAATGTTGTGCAGCCCCAGCTATGGCTTGTGGCCAGGCTGAGGCAGCCAGTGAGTGACATTTAGGGTTTCTTTGCAAGTTGTGAAACGTCACTTTAAGTGATGTATCCCAGAATACAGCATGAAGAATGTACTCTGGGATCCCTGTCAAAGGGTCTGTTATCTGCAAGCTACAAACATGTGACCTATGGGAGGGCAGTGGAGGTGGAGCTGAGCAGTACACCTGGAAGCAGTACATGGTAATGGGGTTATAGATAAGTATGTTGTAGCCTCTGATGCTGAAAGGGGATATTTTCCATCTCTGTAGTGTTCAGCATGCAAGTTGATTACTTTTCTTCTAGCTGTGGCATTCCTGAGTATGGTGTGTCTTCTGAAAGGCAGCAACTGATAGCTACAACGTGGTTGTCTTTTGTTCCCTTTGAATACTTTTAATCTCCTCAGAGTATTTCTGGTTTGAAGCAGGGACTAGTTTCCTGATGCCTTATCATTTTTCAATGCCTCATCTGTTTGCTGCTTGAAATGAGCGTTTGCCAGTTAACCCTGGAAAGCTAGTGCATCTGTAGCATGGTGAACTGGAGGCTTGGTTGGTTGCTTGGGTTTAGGTGGTACTTGCAAGAAGGTGTCTGCAGGCGTGGGTGCTGCATCACCTGCTCTTTAGTGGCTCCCACTGTCCTTGTGTTCTCCAGCTCACAGTGCCATCAGTCAGGCAGTGCAACAAGGCAGGATGGCCATGCTGGGACAGCTCAGTTATTTCGTTCACCCCGTGTCTGGCTGCTGGCAGAATGACTGATGCTAAATTTGGATCAGTGAAAACAAAAGGAGCACAAGAACTCTTCATCCTGCTGTGGCTGGGTACCTGAGGACAAAACGTCATTGCTCTAAATTGTGCATCCCAAAGAAAACACGAGGTGGCACACAACTCTGCCTCATCTGGCTTATGTAAGCAGTCCCTTGGCAGCTGCTGGCCAGGCTTTGCCTGTGTAAGATGTGTTTGGAGGCTTCCAGCTCTTTCTTTGAGCCTGGTCTCTGCCTGCTGCACCTGTTGCTCTGATACCTGCCCTGTCCTGTCTCAGGTTTTGCATTTTCAGTGCTGCTAAGTCATGTCTCAGTCCTTCTTCAGTTGCAGAATTCTTATTAAGCAATTGCTTTTCTGACTGTTCTGAATTTGAAATTTGCTCAGTTTTCCCATGTTCAATTGTGTCCATCTTACCACATGTCATAAGGAAAACTTTTAATGTATTGTGTCTGTTTATTTTGGTGCGTTTTTCCACCTTTCGTTATCAAAAGGCGGAATTTAATTCCAAGAATTCAGTTCTCTTTTAATTACCTCCCCCCACCTTGATGTTAATGCAAGTTACTCAATGCTTAAGTCTTTTTTTTTTAATGAGAACTCTCATTTTCTTTGACAGTCACTTTTGAGGAAGCCAGGAACTTGTCATCTATCAGCCACTATGTCATTGCTTGATTTGTAAGCACGTGAAGTCCATCCTTTTTACAGGAATTGTTCATTAGAAACAAATTGTCACATCATGAACTCTGTTGAAAAGCTCTTAAGCAAAGTGTTAGTCAGGCTTTGCAAAAATATATTCAGAGCAGTTGGTCTTCAGATTATCTGAGATACTGTATGATGCTGAAAATGGCTTCAGCAGCAGAGTCCTTCCCAGGTTTGCCACGTGTTAGAACTCCTGGACACTTTCTCAGTACTGTTGTACAGCTGGTATCTGCATTGCCAGGTCATGCTGGGTAGCCAGGTACTGCTGCCCAGGTAGGGAAGGTGATAAATCAGTGACTGATTCTCTCATCATTGATCTTGCTAGAGAAGTGGAAGAAGTGGGGTATGTATGGGCTGGTGTAGGGGGACCATTGTCCTGCTGCGTCAGTTTTGTGTCGGATGGAAAACATGAGGAGCAGCTGGGCAGAGATGGTCCCTCTGAGGCCAGGCAGCCAGTTCCAGCCCAGCTTCTGCTGATAGAGGATTGATTTCACATCCAGGAGCATGGGCTCAAGGGGGTATCAGGTTCAGGAGGCCAAAACAAACAAGGAAATCAAGCCCTCTGTGCAATTACCCTAATGAAATTGATGTCATAAGGTCTGTTAATCCTCTTTTCACAATTAATAAAATAACCTGAAGTATTTCTTGCCACATGAAATACATTTGAAAAATTGATCACAGTGCATTAGAACCGGGAGCCAAAAGCTTCAGGCTGCTGCCATCTTCAATAGCAAATGAACACAACACTGATAATTTCAGGGCTGTGAAGATAATGAATCCTTTATTCTTCTTAGGTTTGTTCTGTACAAAGGGCAATAGCCACCTCAGGCCCTGATAAATTTTGGATCCCACAGAGCATGTTCATCTTTAAAATTGCATAGAGGTCTTTTGTGAGCCAGCCCAGCACACAGTGAGTTATCCAGGAGTTCTGAGGATACGAACTTGTTATTGAGCCTGAAATTGAAGGATTAAAATGCAAACAAGTTGCCCATGTGGATGTGGACAGAAACCCATCTGGGGTTACATGTCATGTTTGCTGTCTCTAAAACAAACAAATGTACCCAGGTCACAGCATGAGTTCGTCTTGTGCATCAGCTGTCTATTAAACCTAATGTGAATGTGAAACTGCTTGTTTGGCAGTGAGATTCTGAGTGAGTCCTTTTACAAAGGCCTGCCAAAAAAAAACCCAAAAAAAAACAAAAAAACCAAGTTCAAGGAGCAGAGTGGCCAGACTGCATAGAATGAGAGAAAAACAGACACGTGGCAGGTGTGACCTGGTGTGTTCCTAAAACAGCCTCACTAGTGCCTCAGGAGAGTGTGTGTAAAGCCAGAGAAAGCATTCATGCATTATGTAGTATTTTTCAAGTGTGGAGGATGCTTGGACACCTCCGCCCTGGAAATTACTGAGAGCTCGCTGGCAGCATTTTCACGTATGCTGTTTTTCCACCCACCTCTTCCAAGGAAGAAGATATGAATATGAAAGCTCAGCACAGCCTATGCAGCCAGCCCATGTTAAACCAGCAGCAGAGCATTGCTATTTCTTCAGCATCGTGGCACACAACACAGAGCTTGGTCCACGTGCGTAGTTGGAAATGAGGAAGGTCACGTGAAGTGCACGTGCCAGATCTCTCCTTGGTGCTGAGCTGAAGTAAGAGCCCGTGTCATGCTGTCCCCAGATAACCGCTTGTACCTTTCTACTAAAAATAATGTGTCTTATTCTTATGCCCTTCGTTTAATGTAGATGAGCAAAGCATAGGAGCAGGTGCAGAAGGGAGCCAGTGTGTGTGCTGCTCTCCAGACTAGCTGAGCTGGCGGGGGAATGGCACTCTTTACACTTCAATCATGTAGGATTTTTACCCTCCAGCTCTTAAAATTTGTGTATTTCTTCAGGAGAAACAGGTGGTAGTCACAGCCCTCGCTCCTCCTGAAGCTGGCTGCTTGCCCAGAACAAAGCAGGTTGTTTCCAAAATGGGCAGTAAGTCTTCAAATATCCTGATTTTATGAAGCGTCCTGTGCTTCTTTGGTACCAGCTTTGAATACTCTTTGAGATTTAGGCTTTATCCTCAACTGATTCTGGATGCTCCTTGTATGTAATTCATATAGGATCTGGTCCCTTAGTCTTCACTATACAGTTATCTTTTCCTACCTGGGTCACCCAGCTGTCCTTCTGATCAGCAACTTGGGAGTTGTTCAGTTCTCTGTTTGTGTAACACTGGTAAGTTGGGTGCCCACAGAGCTGCCCTCAGCCAGAAAGCTCAGCCAGTGTGAGCAGAGCTGGCATTGGAATGCTGGATGAAGCTGTGACCAAGCTTGCAGGCCTTCCAGCCAGAATCTCTGTTGCTATAAACAGGAATAGGGATGCATACAGATCAGCATGGATTAACTTTCCTTCACAGTTAGGAAGCAGGAGTCTTTAACTCTGAGCAAGGAGGAGGAATCAGTCCTACAAAGCAGAGCTGCCCAGCATCCCTGCCTTCAGTTTGCCAGTGCAGAGCCCAGAGGTGAGGGCTGGCAGAATTCAGCCCTGGGTGCTTTTGGTGTAGATGTGCAGAGCTGCATAACCTCTCTGCATGTGCAGAGACAAGTGTCTTGGAGGGCTTTTCAGGCCATAGCTGTTGGGTAGATTCAGAGCATTCACTTCATTGAGCAGGGCTGCGTTGCAGGTAACCTTGGCTTATTTTACTTCACCGCGGATGAGGTGCGTAGCCTGCCCTGCAGGATGCTGAGCTGTGTGAGTTGTGACCATTTGTTGGGAGGGGAGCAGTGTGCAATTTCAGACAAAAGGTGTTGTCTGAACTCTGTGCTGGCCAAGGTGGTGCTCAGTAATGAAGAATGGTTTCCATTCCAACAACTGCATTGCCTGGAGCACAGCAGATGCAGTTGAACCCAGAGCTGTTGTGCACATGAGTTCATGGGGCTTAATGAAATGGGCTGAGACTGTGGCATTTGCTAGACTTCATACACAATATGCTTTGCTATCCTTTTTGTATCTCTCACATGCGCTACATGTAGCAGATCTTATTTTGAGACCACTTCTTAGTAAAAGCCTTTTCATTTCAAAAAGCTTGTAAAATGACTGCTAAGCAAAAGGGCTGCAGCAGGATCTGGCTCGGTGTCGTTCAGAAGGACAGAGCATTTTGCCGTTCAGATGGTGCAGGCTTTGGTGCTCTCTGAGTCAGGAATCCAGCCAGGACCACAGCAGGTTTCTGAGTTTCTGCTGCATGGCTCCCTTGGCTCCCACACACAGTGTGTGTGTGTGCAGGGAGAGACCACACTTATGTCTGCTCGTTGTGAGGGTAATTGCAGTCAGCCCTCTGTGAGCTCTTTTCTTTTGACATTCAAGGATTCTCCTCACAAATCCATTATTGGCTGAAATTAGAGGTTTTTATAGTGTTCAAATTTTCCTGAATGCTTTGATCTCTTCTGCAGAATAAGGAAATGTGCCAGCCCTGAAGCACTTATTCCCTTAGAGACGTACGTCCAACAACTGACATAAAGTTGAGTTTCAAGCCCTGGCACACTGTTACAATCTGTCTGTCCAGGGAGCTCCCAGCAATGCTGCAAATGCTGATTTCATCCTGCAGCACAAGGCAGGTTGTGGTTCTCCACACCTCAGTGTAAGCAGTGTGAGTTTAGCTCATGTGAGTGAACCATACTGAGCACAGCCCAGGGGGTCACAGGCCCATACCCTCCCAGCTCAGCACGTAGTTAAAGCAGTGCAGCGCTATACGCCGGGCATGTTTTCTCTACTGATTATATTTGCATTTTCTCTTCCCTGCAGCTTCCTTGAAATGATGGAAGCCCGAAGTCGAGGACACGCATCACCACTGACAACTAATGGGCAAAGCCCTTCCTCCGGCTCCCAGTCACCCATAGTACCTCCGAGCTCCACATCAACGGGCAGCTCCAGCCCTGGCACCCCGCAGCCCCCACAGCCACCTTCCACAAGCTCCACCATCTCTCCTGAACCCCCTTCATCCTTCTCACCAGTGCCTGCACCTGAGGCCCAGTCACCACATGCACCTCCACCAGCTGCTGCTTCCCCAGCCCCTCCTTCAGCAGCCCTGCCTCCAAAGCGCAGCATCATCTCACGGCTCTTTGGGACATCTCCTGCACCAGACCCTTCTCCTCCCCAGCCAGGTGGGTCTGGGCACGTGTTTCTGTTTTCCTTTTTGTGTTGGTTTTTTTTTTTAATCCTTATGAGAGGCTGGGCAGACAGGTCACCAACAAATCTTTGATCTGTGTGTGTGCAGCATGTCCAGTAAAGCTGCATGCTTGCTTTCTTCTTTTGTCCCAGTTGGCGTTTTGGTTTGTCTCTGTGCTGACTTGGACAGGGACTGTGTCCTTCCAGCTGGCTGGGAGCTGTAGTGTGCTCCCTGAGGGAGGCACGTGGTGGACACTAAGAAAATAACTGTCATCTGTTTAGTGGGAGCACACGTGCCTCTGGAAAAGCAAGAAAAGTCATTAGAGAAGCTATTTGAAGTGCTGTCTTCACAAAAGTCTCACAGCTCAAAGGGGCTCCTGTTTGTTAGCAGAGAATAGCAAAGTGCTAGTTTTAAAGGTTATTCAACCATAAATGATCACGTAAGTCCAGGCTCTGTAACGGATTCCCCTCTGGGGAAATAAACTCCTTCAGAGATGTTCTGAGGAGGAGGGCAGCGTGTCTTCACTTCTTCCATAACGCCACTGAACAATAGAGCAGAGCAGCGCAGTGTTCAATCTGAACCTCAGCTGGATGAAGTTGCGGGGCAGAGGCATTGAGGGGTTTGTTGCATTCATTCTTACTGATCTGGACCTTAATTTGTCTGTCATATTCACTTTGTTTGTGAAACCAGCTGGAGCTGCAGAGCTGGCACTGCATAAAAATCGTAAGCGTGACATGGTTTGAATCGCCCTTTGGAAATACCTTTGCTTTCGAACTGACGGTCCTCAGAGCTCACAGTTCTCTTGAAACATCGACAGAAAGAAAGGAGGGAGTGCTGGGAAGGGGCCTTGGGGTTTCAGCTGTTGAAATCTTTGAAATCTTTCACTTCTAGGCATATACACAATGTTCTGCATCCTGGGTCTGTTACCAGGTGTGACACAGTACTCAGAGTAACCCTACCCTATATTCATAGTGAAAGCTTGCTCACCCAAAAGAAAATAGCCTAGATGTGAACTGAAATCCAGGCAGGAGAAAAAGGCTTAACATCATAAATTCTGCAGAGGTTAATCTCTTCAGGCTTCCAGTGTTCATCCCGATACCTTGACGGGCAAGGATGTCTCTACAAATAACTTATATTAAAGTGAGTCTCCATTTGCAGTAGGTCTTGAGCATTTGGTTACACAGGAAACCTGAAAGCACAGTGTGAATGATTCTGCCTTTCACAGATACAGTTGAAAAAGCAAGAAGAAGTGAATGAGTGTACTGAACAGTCTGGAAAGGGTGAAAGAACATTGAAAGGATATCACATCAAAGTGATGCTCACAGCATAGGTATAAAAATCTGTTTGTGGTCTAGTCAGTCAGTGCCAGTATTCACTGCAGGACAGAAAGAGCCACCATGGTCAAGGGCTTTTCAGACTCGTTTGGGGGCCTGAGCTTTGTAAACCACAGTGGCTACGTGTGGTCTGTGAGTGCCATCCTGTGAGGTTCTGGGCTGGCTTCAGTATCCTGTTATATGGCTTTCCTCTTCCTTTGCTGTGTATATGAGGTGGCTGTTATCTGTGTGCTGAAGATGCCTTGAGCAGGATAGATCTGTAAAAAGCCAATTTCTGTTCCATTTGTGGTGAGCTGTGTTTTACAACTGCTGTTGCTAATGCAGATGCTGCTGCTGCTACTCCTCCCCATCCTGCAGCCCCTGCAAAAGTACAGAGCGTGGAGGACTTTGTTCCCGATGACAGCCTGGATCACAGCTTTTTGGAAGACTCAGCCCCGCAGAAGGATAAGGGGAAACCACAGACAAAGCACCGTGTTGATAGTGAAAGGTAAGGGAAGGAGAATGGAAGGAAGGTGAGATGGGGGCATACTATGAAGCACAGTATGAAGAATTGCTCAGGCCTTGCCTTTTTATCCAAAAAAAACCAAGAGATTGTGGTATATTGAGCTGCTCAGACAAGAGGATGTGCAGCAAGGCTGTCTGAAAGCATGCTGTCATTTGAGAGGTGACCTAAGTGTCCTCACAGGCTTTTCATCCATCTGCTTGGAGTAGTCCACACTGATTGTCTCTTGTCATCACCACTGCATTAGCCAGGGGAGTAATTAAACACTGATATGGCTTGTCTGTGAATGTTGTGGATTCTGCATCTTTTGACAGTTTTGCCATGATTCAGTGTTCTCTAGTTCAACCACAACAACTAGAAATCAGTGCTGTATGCAAGGCTCAATGCCTGTCTAATGCAGGTCAGCCTGAATCATCATCCCTTGTGGCAGCAGAATGCATGGATGGCTTTTATTAAAAAAAAAAAAAAAAAAAAGAAAAAAAAAAAAGAAGGAAAGGAAGGAAGGAAAAGGTAGTAGTTGCTAGAAGTTTGCTGGCCTATGGGCTGGGTTAATCTTCTGTGTTTAGCAGAGATGTCAGGAGACCCAACCTACCTGGGGTTTGCTGGGCGTGCAGCTCTTAAAGCTCCTTAGTTGCTGTTCTGGCTGTGGGAAGAACTCCCTGAATCAATTCCCTTACTCGCTGAATAGGAAGACAATTTATTCCAGTCTGCTGTTTCAGACCTCGCTGTGCTGTTCTTTATCCTGGTGCCCAGGGGCAGTGTGCATGTGTCTATGCCAGAGAAGCCAGCCTGGCTCCAGACTCCCTTGGCCCCTGCTGCTGGCCCAGGCTGCCCACCTCTGTGTATGGGCTGCAGGTGTCCCATTGGAAGTGGGCTTATGCTGAAGCTAACAAGATTCTTGTTGAGTTTTCTCCATGACACTAGACATCTATCATAAACATTGGTTAGATTTCCACATCCTTCTATCTGAAAGGCTTCTAACTGGTTCTTTGCTTTATTACCTGTGTTATTTATATAGTGGTATGCAGCTATGCTAGATGAAGCAAGGGAACCTGAAGGCATAGTTTGATGCACACTAGAAGACTCCCATCTCCGAGAATGTAACCGTGCAGGCTCACCTTGTGGCACGTGATTCCTTCAGCTTAGCTGCTTTATTAGAGTTTGGGTTTTTCCTCTTTCCCTAGCCCCAAAAATTGATGTGGCAAGAGGATTCTGCTGGCTCCTGGTGGGGCTGGCTCCCCTGGCTGTTCGGCAGGGCTGGCGGGATAATGTCAAGCCAGGTCTGAGAGTGTATGCTCAGACTGCAGCAGGATTTGTTCCACCATGAGAAGCTGTTCTGTGCACACGGCAGAGGGTTACTCTGAGGAAACCCCGCTGTGCTCTTTGGTCAGTAACTCATGAGCACAGTCGTTTCTGGTGGGTACCTGTGCCTGCAAACTCGTTGGCTCAACACTAACGCAGGCTTGGCAGCGTGTGAAGTGTTGGCAAGAGTGCTGCAATGTGCTTGTTGCTGCATGCTCTGAATCCCTTCCAGCTGGAATTTCAGGACCAGGAGCTGATACTAATTTTGCATTGTCAGAGCTTGTTTATACTGCAGCAGTGATTTTTCCTGATGTATATTGACTTCTTCGCTTTGCTTTTAAACTGTCATTCAGCGATCTGAGAGGCAGTTAGAGAGGGAAGTGGTGCATTCACTGCAAAGAGAGCTGACCCACTTTGTGTGTGTGTGTCTGTGTTACACACGTGGATGTTCTCTTTAAGCTGGGAATGCCTTAGAGGCTCTAAGTCTAATGTGGTGTGTGGTGGCAGGACAGTGGCAGTAGCAGCACTCTGAAGAGTTCCCATGCTTAGCAGAGCAGTAAGATGGTGAAGAAATGCAGTGTCAGGATGATATGCTGCCATTTTTTTTCTAGGATGCAACTCCATTTTCTTTTCAGCACAATTCAAGAGGAAGCACTTCACATCGCTCAGAAATCCCTCACTTTTAATTCCTCCAGCCAGTGCGGCACTTGGAGGCTGCTTGGGGCCACAGTTTTCCTCTCCTTTGTGTGGGTCAGGCACTTTGGCTCAGTATGAGAGCAGCAGTGTTCATTATGAAGGGGCTCTTGAGCAGCCTGCGCCTGCCAAGCTGGAAGCTGAACTCTGAGTCCTGAGATCGGAGGAGTCTTTCAGGATTCCACATGGAAGGCAGCAGGGAATAGATGTTACTCCTGCTATAACCCAGACAAGTATTAATTGTAGTGGCTCTTAATGTACTATGCCAATCCTAATAAGTGTAGTCTCCCTTACAACACAAATGCTCCACTGTCTGTTGGCAAATGTGTTAATTCCTTGACTTGTAAAGCAGCAACTAGCCATAGGATGAGCCACAGTGAGTTGTGCAGTCAGCTGCACCACGCTGCCTGCTAGGAGCACTGCTTCCTTCCAGGTTAAGGATTGCAGATTTTGGTGGTTCCTTTTGTGCCTCTCAGACCTAATCTGTCCCAAGCTATAGTCTTATTTTTTTTTGTCTCTGCCTAAGAACGAGTGCTGTGTTTGTGCAGTCTGCAATGTCTGCATTGAGTCGTTAAAGGACTGTGGGGATGATACATGGCAGGTTACCAGGAAACAGCCCAGTGTCTGTTGCAGAGAAAGGAAATAGAACTGGGGAAAGTAACTCAAAGGTTCATGAGGCCATGAAAAATGTGTATCCCTGACATGAGCAAATCCATCAGAAAGCATTAAGGTTGTTGAGTCCTGCAGAAATGCAGACAAGGATCCTTCAGCTGGTAATTTCAGCCGTGAAGCTCTCTATCTAAAGATCACTCTGAAGGCACAACTGTATTACATACAGGGAGCCTGGCAGACTCTTAGCTCGAAAAGTGTGTCCTTAGGTTAATTCAATTTGGGGAATGTTAAAGCATAGTTATGGTGCCTGAGTAGCTTCCTGCTGCAGGGAGCACTGGAGAAACAAAAATAATTCTAAGATACTAATGGCTGCAAATGAATCCCCGCAGAAGTGGCAGTATATGATCAAGCTTAATTACAGGATAAGGAGATCAAGGCAGACAGTTCCCACTCTTTAATTGTCTCATCCTTTCATGTTGGACCAGAGATGTTGTGGTAGAGGCCCTGCTGAAAACACAGGCTGCTCTGCAGCAGGGAGACCAGTGGTGTGGCTGCCCTATGTGGTGGGAAGGTGAGCCTGAAGTTGGCCCTAAATGCCTGGTGAGCGGGACTCTGCTTTCAAGGGGAGGCATGTCTGTCCTAGTGTGTCTGAGGGTGTTGTCTAATCATTGTCTACTTTGCAGTGATGGAGAGACACCTGGGGGGAACCCCATGGTGGCAGGTTTCCAAGATGACCTTGACCTGGATGACAAAATCCCCAGCAGATCTGTGCTGGCAACAGAGCGAGTGCCCAGCAAAAACATTACCCTGTCCAGTGAGGAGGAAGAGGAGGAAGAGGCTAAGGACTCTAGAGTCACACTCATACCCGATGAAAGCATTGACACAGAACGTGAAAAAAAAAGGTATGAGGCACAGCTTAAAAGCTGCTGAAGGTCTGTTCATAGCAGTGTGAGGACAGAGGAGTCAGATCTTGCAGTGGGAGTCATTCTTCACACCTTGTGCTGGAGAACAGTGAATGGAATCATGTTCTCTACATCCCGTATCCTGTGGGTAATGTGGTTGGGTTTGGCCAACTGATGTGGGCACCTATGCACCAGCATCCTCAGGAATGCAAAAACTTTCAGCCTTTGACTTACTGCTAGAAATACCGAGTGGTTTCCATTTGAACACACTTCCCCGGGATGAGCTGTGTCTCTTACATCTCCTGCTGAGATGCACATTGAAGCCCTTGAGGCAAGTTCAGCTGTTAATTGGTCACTGTGCTCTGTTTCACACAATTGCAGAGTGTGGATGTGCGCAGGCTCTGACACTTTTGTTTTTTTTCCTCTCCAGGTCTTCCAGAAATTCTGTGAAACCACAAAGTGAAGCAGTTCTGACCAAAACAACCGACCTGAAGCCTCATGACAGTTTACCTCCACATTCTGGGTCTGAAAGGAACAGCAGCAGCAAGCTCGGTGCTAGTCTGTCAGGTGCTGCTGCCACGGCGGCAGTCCAGGCCCCAAAGACCACTTCCCAAAGCAAAGGACATGCTCATAAACAGAAAGTGGTCAAAGAGGAAAAGCCTGAGGAGTCTGACAGTGATCAAGAGGGACCAATAGCTACTCAAATGCTCTCATTTGTTATGGATGACCCAGACTTTGAAAGTGAGGAATCTGACAGCCAGAGGAAGAAAATGGTAAATTGCATGAGTGAATCGCTGTGCACTGCTGCAGAGCAGAGCTTGAAGTGTTGAGGCATCTCAGTGAGCAGGGCTTTCATCTGCTCTTCTGGTATCTCAGCAGCAGTCACAGCAAGTCAGGTGCTAAGCAACCTGAAGAGGCTGATTTAAGCACAAGCCCACTAATGCTGTGATTGCTGAAGCCGTGTGGCAGCAAGGTTTGTGCTTGCAGACTTTAACGTGCTGTTTGTTCTTAGTGAATTCAGAGTGTTCATTCGTAGGAACTTGCTGCTGTGCATGTAGGTAACCCTGATTTCAGTGATCCACACTCGTAACCAGCAGAATAATCTCTGTAGAAACTGCAGATCATTATTTGTGATGAGCAGTTGCTGTTCAGATGTACTCCCAGTGTCTAGGTCAGCTATTGTTCAAGAGTGTTTTATATGTTTGCCCCATTCCAGAAACCTGCAGGAGGATGGTTGTCCCAGTTTCTCTGACCTTGGCTGTGTGTCATGCTGTTGTTTATTAAGTAGTTTTCCATTCATTTAGCGTTTCAGTACCTGCTTTTCCTGGCACCTGAATATAAAAGCAGTGGTATTTGGAAAGACTTTACTTTTTGTAACTGTGATGGTAAATGATGATGAGAAATGAGGTTTGTGAGGGAACCAGCTGATGCAGCAATGTCAGGGAAATGCCCCATCACTTATGAGTGCTTTTCAAGTACGAGGTTTACTGGTCAGGTTAAGCAGTAGAACACCATCGTTTGGAAGGAGGAGAGGGATATTGCCTAAATCAGCAGCAGAGTGAGATCTGCATGGTCAGAATGGAGGGTATAAAGAAAAAGAGGTTAACAAATTCTGAAGAGGATCAGTTGGCACATAGAGAAGATTATTAAACTTCATTTCCATTCCCATTGTGCAGAGAGACAGGGGATTTTTGGGGGATAGCCAGTCTCTGCAGCATCCTGTTTTTAGCCCACATTAAAGGGGAAAATTTGCACTGGGAGCACATTCCCTTTTGAGTTGATGAAGGGATTTATTCTGCAAACGCAGGCTGCTTTCTTGGCCCTGCTGCATGTTGCCTCCACTGTGCTGGACCTACAGAGCTGTGCAGGAGAGGTTTTGTCTGTCAGATCTGGAAGCATTTTCAGCTTGTTAGATTTGATTTTCCCCAGAAAAGAAGTGCCTCTCCAGGGCAATTAAAGCCTGTTGCTGTTGAGCTAAAACAGTTGAAGGTCTCATTTAATTGCTTTACATCAGGAATTTGATTTTGGTACCATGGATGTTGAGTCATCCAAGTGTGATTTCCAGGACCAATGCTGCTTAGCTGTTTTACCATAGTGAAAAATACAGAGCGCTTATAGTATCGTGGTCACTGATTTCCAGCTAACAGCAGCTCAGTTCAGCTGCCATTTCCTTCCTCCTTCCTTACCTGCTGCCAGTTAATATCTCCATACAGTGGTTGTTTATAGATTTTGGCTGAACACTTTGCCTTTCTCATCTCTAGGATGAATTCCCTGTCCGGGAAGATCTCTCTGAAATATCTGATGATGATACCTCATTGGCAAAGCCACCACAGCCTGTGAAATCCACAGTCCACTCCTTTAAACTGAAAAATGACTCGGACCTCTTTGGTTTGGGTTTGGAAGAAGCCGGTCCCAAGGAGAGCAGCGAAGAAGGTAAAAGTCACCCCTGCAAATATGTCAGACAGCATAATAGTTAAAATTAAACTGGATCTATATAGTTAAATGAGCCTGTGGCTCAGAGGGCGGTGAGGCCCCAGCGCTGCTGCCCAGAGCTGTGGGAGCCCCAGGCCATAGATGGGCCCTGGGCAGCCTGAGATGGGGGCAGCCTGCCTAGGGCAGGGATGGGACTGGGGGCTGCAAGGGCCCTTCAACCCAGTCATCCCAGACAGCATTTTGTTCTGAGGAATAGAGGCAGGGCAGAATTGCATGGCTTGCTGTTTTAAATGGCATTTTTTTCTGTTTGTTTGAACAGATAAACATGCTTCTAAGGAGAAAAAGAAGAAAAAGAAGAAAAGCAAAGAGGTACTATATAATTAATCGGAGCTGATGTGCTGTATTGTCTGGCAGACAGGGAGCAGGGTGGCTGCCCACAGTGTTCTGTGCTCCTGGTGCACTGCCTTCCATTCTGGCTTCCTACAGCCAGAGCTGTGCTTCGCAGGGTCTGTGGACTGTTAACCACTTTTTCAGCTTAAAAGTAAACTTTCAGAACAACTGAGTTTCAAGAATGTCTGAGTTTGTGAAGTGTGGGATTAAACAGAGCTGTGCATGTCTTCTGAATGGAATCTGATGATAGCAGCGTGGCTTTTTCCAGGCAGAGGGAGGTCCCAGACGGAGCTAATCTCAGAGACAGCAAGGAAGTCTATAGGAGGCATCTTCTTTGACATTTCTTCTTGTCCGGTGCAGTGGTATTGTTGGGCACAAACTGCCTGACAGACCATTGCAATGTGGAAACCAGATGGTCTTTCCTCTCTTCTGTCCAAACTCGCAGAGGGGTCTTCTGGAATTGGTGCCCAGCCAGCCTCAGTGGTGCACGCTTCTCCCTCTGTAAGGTCCCTGTCAGAGCCAGGTTTCGGGGCGGTCTGTGCTGGGTTACTGGCAAGCTCAGAGCATTTCTTAATGAACATTTTCTCGTTCTGCAGGAAGAGGAGAAGTCTGTGAAAAAGAAGAGCAAACACAAGAAGGTCAAAGAGAAAGAGGAGAGCAAAGAGGAGAAAGACAAAAAGAAAAAGAAGAAGAGGAGCAAGGAGAAGAACAGTGAGATAGATGAACTGGAGGCTTTCCTTGGAGGAGGAGGAGCCAGTGTGAGCAAGCCACGAGGAGGTGGGGACTACGAGGAGCTGTAGGCTGCCCACATTTACACGCAGCGGACTCTTCTATCGTGGCTGTCTTCATCTTCTTGTACGAGTCACACCAGGACGGGTGCAGATGTGTAAAGCTTTTTGCTGTATATTCACTCAAAACAAAGCTGGCAGAACAAAAGCTTTACATCTGCATTGCTGTGCTGGTGGGTTCGTTACACAGAGAAAATCCAGCTGAGATGTGTGTGAGTAAGGGGAAGGTTCAGAGCGTGGTTCTCAGGCCCACTTCCAGGCTGTGATTTCTCCTTCCAGAGATGCCCCTTCGGGTTGCTGGCAGGGTGTAGGAGGTGAAGGGGATCTCTTCCAGCTCCACCCCTGCTGTATGCCACTCCTGCACACCTGAAGCTCCTGTCTTAGTAAGAGGAGTACAACAAACCGTGCTGCATGAATGCATCGTGCTCGCCTGTCTCAAGTCTTTAACTTTTTATCCTTCCTATTTTTTAATGAGAAAGGTGGTATTGGCCATTGCTCCAGTCAGCAGTTGATGCTTTAAATCATGTTATGGTACAGAAGCTGCAGGACCAGAGTGAAAGAGAGTGCGTGTGATTTTGGAGTCCTTCGAAAGGGACCTTTCTGCACAGCAGCTTAATTAGCACTCACTGGTGCTGCTGGTGGAATTCATGAAACCCCATTGATTTCCGTGGCCCCAGTGTCTCAGACACTACATGTAAGCTGCTATGCAGTTTGGGAAAACAATGCAAAGCGCAAAGCAAACCTGAGAAAGAGAGAGGAAAAAATCAGTGCTTTTCTGCATTTCCCACCCTCGAATTTGCATACAGTAGAATCCCCTCCTTTCAGTACCTCTCAGGGACATGACTCTCATGGAAATGAAGATACCCAGAGCTTCAGGACTGTCTTCAGACCAGCGTTAGCATGGCAAGGCATTTGCTTCTCAGGCATTTTACAGTCACGCTTTAAAGCACCGGCTGCCTCTCTGCACTGAGAGGGACAGCAGCTGTAGCTCTGACAGCCTTTCCCAGCCCAGCCAGTCGGTACTGCAGAGCCCCCAGTGTGCTGCCCTTCCCTGCCCCAGGCAGAGCCTCCTCCTACCCCACGAGTTGGGGAAACCATTTGATTTTTTGCTTTGAACATAGACCCATGGATTAGTGCCTCCTCAGTAACATCAGTTGCAGCTGGGTGTGCGCTGCAGAGCAGCCCTTTGTGCTTCTGCATCTCAACAAGCTGCCACTGTGTGTGATGGAGCTTGTCGGTTCTCCACATCCCCTTCTCTTTTGGTTCTGCTGTCCTTTCTGCAGCTCCCTGCACGTGCTGTGTGTTACATCACCTTGTTGCACCCGGGTTGATTTGTGGTTTGGTTTTGTTCTCCCTCTCCCGTTTCTGTTGTAAACTGTCAACCATGGTATCCAAGTGGGGATTTCCTGCTGCATCCCATAAGGCAAGGTGTTCTTCTGATTCCTTGTCCTCTTCAGAGCTGTTCAGAGTAGCAGGCAATTTGTGGCTCTGTTTTTTTCCCCTCCCCTCAAACTGCACTTGTAACTATTTCCTTACACAAATCACTGGGCTTTTCTGCACGGGCAGTCTGTTGTTCAGGTCGGTTTCCCGTTAGCACTTGCTGATTCTCTGAGCATCACTGCATTTCTTGTGACATGGGACAGTTCAACCTTTGGCACGTGGGGAGGAATGTTGGCGGGGATGGAACCGTTCTGTGGCCTCACCTGGGATACGGCAGGCGGGCGCCGGAGCTTCAGCTGCCTGCAATCCTGAAAGCGCTTCTGTTCTGTAAAGATTTCGGGTCATGTTCCATTCTGCATCGAAGAATCTGGTACAATCCATTCTGACTATAAAGCTCTGTTGTACAGCTGCCTCTGTGCATCATCTCCACTGCACGTGTGTCTGCCTGGGCTCGTGAGCTGTGTGTCCTCTGGGTCTGTTTCACAGGACGGTTCTGTTTCAGTCTCACACGTGGGTGAAATTGGTGCCGAATTAAAAATCATTGAGAAAAAGTTGAACTGAAAAACCACGAGGTTTTCCCCAAAATGGAGGGCTGTCCTGGGGGAGCTGTTGTTGCACACTGTGTTATGGGGAAGGCGGTGCTGCTCAGCTCCAGCTCCTGCCAGTGCAGCTCAGGGCTCAGCAGCAGCAGTGCAGGCACCGTGTTCCTCTTGGCACGGGTTTCTCTCTCACCTGGGCCAGATTTGCTGCCCAGCAGGAGCCTCTGCTCCCTGCAGCTCAGGCTCATTGTCAGCACAGGGAGCTGAGACAACACCAAGCAGAGATGAGTCACTCTGTGTTCTAAATCCCTCTCCTAAAAGAGAAGCAGAGGCGGGAGCTCTCTTTACTTACAGCAGAGACCGGGGAGGGGACGTGGCAGCCTTGGCTGTGGGAGCAAGGCCAGAGCCATCCCTGCCCCAGGAGTGGGTGAAGTGGGAGTGGAAGGGAACAGGAGCAAAAAGGAACTTTGCAGACTTGTGCTTCCCCCATTTTCAGGAGGTGCTGAACTGGTTGTGATACAGCAGTGAGATCCAGGGAGTGAAGGGAGAAAGAAACAGACCTTGTCTGAGTTGGTCTCACCCATCCCCTGCCTTTGGAATAAGCTAAATATAAGAAGTGTGTGTACGTGCCTGTCACTGCGGGGAAGCTTCTGCAGGATCACACTGATAAATATAGATCCTCTGAGCATCTCTGGAGGTAGCAGTGCATTCACTTTGGGGTTTATTTAAAAAAAAAGCAACAAAATGAGACCTTGAGGCTGTAGAGCTGCACTTGCAGCTTGATGCTGCTGGGAGCTGCATGTCGTATAATGTCTTGGTGCTGAGAGGAGGGAGAAGTGCAAATCCAGCGCTGCATCTGCTGCTGCTGCAGGCCAGCTTCCCAAGGGCGGCTGGTACAGCTGCTGATCTGAGGGGTGTGTGTCCGTGGGCTTCACAGCCTGCCCTGTGTGCAGCCCACAGCTCTGCACAGCTCACCTGCACAGCTCACCTGCACAGCTCACCTGCACAGCTCACCTACAGCCCTGTGACCCCTGCTGTAACTGCTCCCTGTGCGTGCACTGAACCCTGCAGAGTCCTGGGCCAAGGCAGCACGCCCGCATTGTCCTGATGGCCTGAGGCTCAGCACAGGTGGCCGGCCCTGCTGCTAAAGCTCTCGCTGCTGTTAATCTGTTGGTGGCTGTCACAGAACTCACCCCTACAAGAGAACCAGGCTGCTTAGCCGTGCTGCTGAGCAGACGGACTGGCTCTCAGTACCTGACCTGTGCCTCCACCTCACTGCCAAAACTCCAGGTAGGAAAATAGCACGAGGACAGACAGGCTGCTCCTGGCATTGCCGTCCCTACAGACCAGCTCTGCTATGGCATCCTTGCAGGATACTGTACTGCCTCCAGGCTGCAGAGCTGTCTGATCATTGCTGCCCACTCTTATTCTTGCCAGCTCATGCTCACTCGTCCCTTTGCCAGCGCTGCTGCCCCAGCCCCGTGTGCAGTGCTGTGTGAGCTGTCCTTGCTGTGCGGCCTTGGCATCGCTTCCCCTTTGAGTTCATCCTTTTGAGGTGGTGCCAGGGCTGGTTTAACGCTGCCCATGTGACGCACCTCTTGCACATCCCGGGCTGTCGCTGGCCTTGCTCACAGCCGTGTGTTACCGTGTGTTGCTGCAGGCGGCTCTCGGTCATTCCCCGGAGTTATGAAGAGCCCCAAGTGCACGGGCTGGTGATGCTGCACTTCGGGGCGCTCAGCTGCCCCGTTTCTCTTGTTCCTCTCAGACTGTCAGACTTTCCCTTGGCTCGTCGAGGCCCGGGGTGGGGATTTGCTTCCTTCCCCCGGCACTGAGTGTGAAATGGTTGTTGGAACAGGTTCTTCCTGTGGGGTTGCACTGTGCCCTGCTGCTCACCCAGCCTTCAACCGCCCCTTTTGGTAGGACGGGCTGTAACCCAGCGACAGCCGCCATCCGGTGTCGTGTCATTCACCCAGAGCCGGCTCCATCCGCTGCTTAAAGACACCGGGACACGTGGACGAGCCCGTTTAACTCGCGGTTCTGCCTCCTCCCGCACCGCGGGCTGTAGATGTGCTGGTGCCCGGGGCGGAGCGGGCGGCTCGGAGAAACACGGACCCGAAACGTGCAGCGGGGCAGGAGCAGAGCGCAGCCCCGGGCCGATGTTTGTCTCCTTGGTCCCACCCGGCAGCTGCTTCGCTGCCACGGCCGGTCCCGATCCCGCGGGTCGGTTCCCTCCGCCTCGTCCCGGGGCCGCGGGGCAGCTCCTGGGGGCGGCTCAGCCCCGTGACACGTTCCGGGTCTCGTCCCCCCGTTTGGCCGCGTCCCGGAGCCGGGGCGGATCCCGCATCGTTTGGGCCACATCCGCGGATTTGGCTTCGCTTCGTGCCCGGCTCCGGCCGCTCTGCCCGGAGCTCTGCCCCCAGAGCGACCAGCGCTGCCCGGAGCGCGGCCACCATCGACACGGTGCGATGAGCCGCGTCGGGGCTCGGTGCTGGCGCGGGGCCGGCAGCAGACGGGGAGCAGATGGAGCAGCGCGGCGGGGTCGGGGGCTGCCGGAATGAGCGCGGCGTCCCGCAGGGAGGAACATGGAAGCGCCGGGGTTGGAGCCGAGCACCGACTCCCCGGGGGCTGCCCGAGATGGGGCCGGACGGTCCCCGCCCGCACCGCGCTCCGGGGCTCAGCGCCAGCGCGTCCCTGTGCGCGGAGACACGGAGACACGGAGACGCTGCGTCCGCGCGTCGTCACGGCGCGTCCCGGGGGGGAGCGGGGGAGAAGCGGCGGGGGCCGGGCTGGGGCGAACGGAGCCGAACCGGGGCCGGGCGGGGAGCGGGAGGCGGTGCCGGGGGTGGTGGCCCGGTCCGGCCCGGCCCGGCCCCGGCTGGTAACTCCGCCTGCCGTATTTATGAGAAAACAAGCGGCGGCAGAGCCGGGTGGCCGCGGTGGAGCGTCGTGCCGTGCCGTGCCGTGCCGTGCCGTGCCGTGCCGTGCCGCACCGTATCGGGCGGAGCCGGGCCGGGCCATGGGCACCGGGGCGGCATCGGGCCGAGCCTAGAACGGCGGCGGCGGGGATGCAGCGGGGGGGGCGCCTGGGCGGCGAGCGCGGAGCAGGTAAGGGGGGAACGGGGCGGGTGGTCGGGGCCTTCTGCACCCCCGGGACCCCGGCAGGGCATCCCCCTGCATCCCCCTGCAGCTGCGCCGGGCCATTCCTTCCAATCCCATCGCATCTCTTCCCATCGCATCCTCTCTACGCTTCCTCCATACCGCACATCTCCATCCCTTCCCCCCCCAGCCCAGCGCCCTGCCCTCCTCATCCCATCGTATCTCCGGCGCCCTCTCAGGCCATCCCCAACCCCATCCCATCCCCATCCCATCCCCATCCTATCCCTATTTGCATCCTCATCTCATCCTCATCCCCATCCCATCCCACTCCCGTGCCTCCATCACCGCTCCTCAGTGCCATCTATCCCCGGGCCCGGCTCAGCACCCGGCGCGGCCCAGCGGGCCCAGTGTCACCCGGTGCCGGTGCGCAGCGCTGGGCCACCGCCCCGGGACCGGCAGCTCTGCTTTCCCGGCCGTGTCCCCTCGCCCCGCTGCATTCCGGTATGCATGCAGGTAACGGGGTCTGACAGCAGTCCTGGCGATGCCACCCGGCACGGTGCCCTGCCGCACCGGGCTGCCCGTCTGTGTCCATCTGCAGGTGCCCCTCGGGGCAGGGAACCCCGAGCACCGGCCTTAAAGGGGAGAACGGGCCGGGGCACACGGGGAGGGGACACCATCATGACCCGGCAGGTCCCTGCACAGAGCACCCAGGCCTGTGCTGCAAGTGCAGCATGCAGCACGCCTTGCACAAGCACGGTGCTTGCAGTGCAGAGGGCACACACACATGCAGCGTGCCCAAGGCCGCAGGGCAGTGCAGTGGCAGCCGGCTCAGTGCAGTGCAGGATGCAGCGGCAGCGTGACTGTGCTGTGAGTGCAGTGCTGCAGCAGCAGCGTGCTCGGTGCGGTGCATGTAGGCAGCGTGCGGGCGGCTCAGGCGGGGGCTGTGCTGGCAGCGCACTACAGGCAGAACGCCTGGGCCGCCCGTGGTGTGATGGACGCGGGGTGCAGCAATGCCCATGGGCTGGCAGCGTGCTGGGGGCAGCGCGCAGCTGAGCTGGGTGGGCTGAAGGGCAGCGCTCAGTGCCGAGCCCAGCGTGGGCACAGGACAGGTTGGGGGCAGAGCAGGTTGGGGGCAGTGGCACCATGCAGCCCTTGAACCAACAGCCCGTGCCACGTGCAAGGAGTGACCCAATTTCTGGAGCCTCCCCAGGGCCCCTCCTGCAGCCCGGGGTCTCAGCTGGCCCCAAATGCCCTCGTGCTGCTCCCTGCACACTGCTGGGAAGGCGCTGCTGGGCCCCTTGGTGCCGTGTGGGGCCACAGCTGTGGGCACAGTGCTGGTGGCACACACAGGGCAGAGCTGCCTCCCAGCAGCAGCGATATTGGGGTCTGTGACAAACCACCAGGGCTCTCCCTTGGAGAGGATGCAGTGGGATGCAGGTGGCAGGTTTGCTGTGCCCCAGAGGGTGCTGTGGGCCCCATACAGGCCCCATGCAGAGAGTATCTGCAGCTCCAAAATGCTGCCAGCTAATGGTGGCATCCTTGGGGGATGCAGCAGGGCTGGGGACAGAACAGGGCTGCTGGCACCTACCGGCAGGAGGCAGGAGAGTGGGTGGGGGCAAAATCCTCTCCCTGCAGAGGGGACGTGGTGCAGGGGCATGTGGCAGTGTGACAGTGCACCCTGAGGCACAGACACAGCCCCCACACACACCTCGCAGCCCTCAGGACTCAGCCTCCTCCTGGGGCCCTGCTGAGTTCTGCCTGAGCGCCCAGACGGGGCTGCTGTGTCACACGGTGTCTGTCCTACCATGAACACGGCGGGACCGTCCCTGCTGTGCCCATGTGGGTGCTCCCTGTGCTGCTGCAGAGCCCCCCCAGCCCCTGCCGCGCAGCCTCCCCACGCACCCACGCCATCCTTGCAGAGGAGGAATAATTTGGGGAAACCATGGCAACACGGGGATGCACACACTGTCCCCGGGTTCCCCCGGCACTGCGACCTCGCGCAGCTCATCAGGCACTGGGGGTGTCTGTGTGATGCAGAGCCTGCAGCCCTGGAGCTCGCTGTGCCCCGTGGCCCGGGCAGACACCTGCTCCCACGGCCAGGACCCTCACACACCTCTTTTATTTTGCAGAGCTGGGATGGAGCCGCCACAGGGTCCTCGAACAGCTCAGCCCACCTGCCCCATCCCTGCTGCTGCTGGACCAGGTAGGACCCTGGCCCACGGGCCACGGTTCCCAGCCTGTGAACAGCCCCGATGCTGTGGGGATGGGCTGCCTGGTGCCACTGCTGGCATCGCTGTGCAGGGCTGCTGCCCTCCTTCCTGTGCTCACAGGTGCTCCCGTGGGCACCTCCTGACAGGCACCAAACACTCCCTGTTGCCTCCCACTGCCCTCCCACCTTCACCCCCCCCCCAGCACTTATGTCCACCCCGACCCCCAGTCTCAGGACAAGACAGGGCTTTATCCAGATGGGAAACGAGGGCTGCAAGGCCCCCTGCCACACACCTGCACAGTCAACACTACACCTTGCCAAATAAAGTCTGTTCCTTTTCTCCCTGAAACGCATTCTCTGTGGTCCTCTGCTTCTGTTTAAATCAAAACGCATTCCGACTCCCTTTGCATTGCACCTTTTTGTCCCCTGCAGCCCCATGCTCCCAGTCAGGTGTCCACATATTGCATTAGGGCTGGGCAGCCGTACCCACCAACAGACCGGGCTGTGTGTGCCCAGCACTGACTGCAGCCTGCAGCTGCTCCCCCATGTACTTCCACTGGAGATGACTGCAGAACCCACCAGGTGCCCGGCTGAGCCTCCCTGCCTTCTCTCCCGCTCACCTTGGCCAGCAGCAAGCAGTGTCTCCTTGCCACCCAGCTGTCCCACCTGCAGCCAGGAGCTCTGCTCCCTGCACTGGGAGTGTCGTCCTGCAGTGGTAGCTCTGTGCCTGCCGTGTGCCCATCCCCTTGCTGACCCCCATCCCACTACTTCAGCCAGTGGCCCCACCAGGGAGACCAGTGCTGGTGCAGGGCAGCACAGGATGTGGGAGAGGACAAAGCTGGAAGGTGCTGAGCAAGCACAGCCCCTCTGGTGCTGGGGCACCCAGCCACGGGTGGTGAGGAAGTGCCTGATGAGCTGCTGCTGGCTTCTGGGTGGGGGCACAGCCACGGCCCCCCCATGACAGCCCTGCTGCCACCTGTGCCAGTCTTCATGAGCTCAGGGAGCACCGTGGCTGTGAGCAGCCAGGACTGCTGGCACTGCACTGAGCTCATGGGCTGTGGGTGTGGGGAGCTTCCCTGCCCACTGCGGGGGGTGCCCGTAGTGCCCATCCTCCAGTGATGCTCCCAGTGGTGCACACATTGGCACGATGGCATGCATGGTCCTGGGAGCCCACCCAGCTGCTCTGATGGTCACAGTGCACTGCCAGAAACATCCCCAGCTACAGAACCTCCCTTGCTGAGTCCCTCGTGCCCTGTTCTCAGATGCTGATACTTCAGGATGGTCTCCATGTCCCTGGCCCTGTTCCCCACAGCTGGGCACGGCAGTTGGTGTCCTCCTGCCCTTGGTGCCGTGCTGCCCTGCTCCCAGCTGTGCCCGCAGGTGCTGTGACATTTATGTGCCCTCTGGATGGTGAACTTTCCTCCGGTGGGAGCAGTGTGTGAACAGCAGCATCAGGGCTGGGACACCCCGATCTCCCTGCTCTGAAGAGGTGGCCAAGATCCCCTGAGCTGAGGGTGCGGGGTTTGATCCCACGCCGCCGTGACCCCGAGCTCCTCGCCGGGATTTAGGGACGTTTCTGTTCTCTTGCAGGGCCAGCCGCCTTCCCGTGATGCCGTCTGAAGGAAGCTGGCGACAGAAGCGTCACTTTTAAGATGACACGAACGGACCCACCTGACATCCTGGTGTCTACAGTGTACCAAGACATAAAGGTGGCCGCCGCAGCCCCCGGGGATTCCATTGTGTGCCAGCCCCTGGCGCGATGTGACGCCCCCATGTCCTCCTCCCTGCCCCGCGACCCGCAGCCCTTCAACAAACGCCACTGCCGGAGCTTCGACTTCCTCGAGTCTCTGGACGAGCCGCCGGTCGCTCCCCCGCCCATGGAGCGGCCGTGCCCGCGGCCCGGTTCCCCCGAGCCCACCCCGGGGCCGCCGGGCCGGCGCGCGCCCCCCAGACCGGACCCGTACGTCGGCCGGGCCCCGCCGGCGGCCAGGGAGGCTCCGCGGAACGAGCCGAAGCGCCGGGCCCGCTCCAAGAGCGCGCCGCGGATGAAGCCCAGCTTCACGCCGGTGCCCATCCCCGTCTCGGCGTCGCCGCCCCCGGCCCGACGCGGCCGCGAAGCGCTGCGGGTGGAGCGGGGGCCGCTCCGTGCCGAGCCGTCGCCGCGCCGCGAGAGCCACGTGCCGCTGCGAGCGATGGCCAACGAGGTGCATCCCATCAAACTGCAGCCGCAGCGCAGCAGCGTCAGCCGCATCTCCCCGCTCTGCGTGGGCAGCAACTGCTTCGAGGAGGGGCCGGGCTCCAAGGTGGGCAACAGCCCCCACGTCAAGTGCCGCGTGGACATCAAGCCGGACGAGGCGGTGCTGGTGCACGCAGCGCGCAGCCTGCGGGCCGCGCACAACCGGCCGGAGCCGCCGCAATGGCCCCGCGCCCCCGGGGCCGGCCGCAGCCTGGCGGTACCGGGCAGCCGGCAGGTGTCCGTGTCCCGCACGCCCACCCCCAGCGACTCGTACAGCGGGGACCCCCCGCTCCTGCCCTACCCCGGCGAGTACTTCGAGGCGGATCCACGCGCGCTGTCCTACCAGACGGTGCCGGTTCCGGCCTCGAGGGAGTTCAGGGAGTTCCCCGACAGGGGCTGTATGACCTTCTCGGCCGCCGGCGCCCCCGCCAAGTATTTCTACGCGGAGGAGCCGGTGCGGTGCCCCAGCCCCGCCGTGCCGCTGCGGAGCGTGGGCTACGCCAGTTACCCGTACCCCGTGCGCCACGGCCCGCAGCGCTTCTACGTGGAGGACCCGGCCAAGGCAGCCGTGCACACGGTGCCGCCGCGGACGTTGTACGTGGAGGAGACGCGGGGCTTCCCCGTGCAGGACCCGCCCGGCCACGCGTTCTACCGGGAGGAGCCCCGGTTCTACACCCCGCGCAGCACCCCGGTCAAGGCGCTGTACGCGGAGGACGCCCGGACGTACCCGGCACTCGGCTCCTCCGCCAGGGTCTTCTACGCCGAGGACTACGGCAAGTACCGGGAGCGGGAGCTGCTCTCACGAACGTGCCCCCCTCCCCGCAGCACGCAGCCCCTGCACTTCGGTGACTGGTACTGCCCCGAGCGGAGCACGCTGCCCTACCAGAGCCTGCAGGTGTCGCGCTTCGCCCCGCAGCCGTCGGGGCGCGATGCCATGCTGTCCTCCTGGCACGCCAGCTACAGCACGAACCCGCCGCGGCTGGGCCGGGACAGCCAGCACTACTCCAAGTCCTGGGACAACATCCTGGCCCCTGCGGCTCGCAGGGAGGACGCCCTGCAGCGCGGGCGCAGCTACGAGAACCTGCTGGTCCAGGAGCAGCATCGTGCCTTATCCCCCGACGAGCGCCGGCAGCCGGTGGTCATCAACCTGTCGAGCTCGCCCAAGCGCTACGCAGCCCTGTCCCTGTCGGAGAGCTCCATCCTCGAGCGGGTGCACAGCGACAGCGGCCGTGGCGCCCTGGGCCGCTCGTGGTACGTCACACCGGAGATCACCATCACCGACAACGACATCCGCGCCAACGGGATGGGCCGCAGCGAGCGGCGCTCGGCCAGCTGGGACGTGCTGGACGGAGGCCGGGAGCAGACCCCGTATGCTGCGCCCTACGCCCCGCAGCCCGTCCCCAAGGAGAGCGGCTCGGCACGGCAGCGCAGCCTGGAGCAGCTGGACGAGCTCATCACCGACCTCGTCATCGACTACAAGCCGGCACCGGGACACCGTGCAGGGGACAGGGGCAGCCTGGCTGAGCAGCTCAAGAAGCTCCTGAGCAGCAGCGCTCCCGGGCCGCCCCGGCGGGGGGAGGGAAGGAAGGTGCCCCCCAACGTGCCGGAGAGTTTCCGGCCCACGAAGGAGCAGCCGGGTCCCAGTTCCTTCGGCAGCGCCCCCCGCCCGCATCCATCCCCGCCGGCCGGCGGCAGCTTCGAGAAGCCTCTGGAGAACTGCTCCCCCGACCTGAGCGCGGAGGAGGACGACATGATGATGTGCTCCAACGCCAAGTGCCGGCGCACGGAGACCATGTTCAACGCCTGCCTGTACTTCAAGTCGTGCCACAGCTGCTACACGTATTACTGCTCCCGGCACTGCCGCCGCGAGGACTGGGACACGCACAAGGAGAGCTGCGTCTACGGCCGCGTGGGCAGCGTGTGCCGCCACGTGCTGCAGTTCTGCCGGGAGAACGCCGAGGTGCACAAGGCCTTCTCGCGCATCGCCAAGGTCGGGTACCTGTCCCGTGGCCGTGGGGTGCTTTTCCTGGGCTTCCCCAACTCGGGCTCGGCCGAGAACTTCCTGCAGTTCGGGCTGGAGAGTCTCTTGATGTCCCCCACGTACCTGTCCCTGCGCGAGCTGGAGAGCTACTCCGACAACCTGGGGGAGTACGCCCGGGAGCTGCGGGAGACCGGCAACCAGTACGACCCCGACGAATGTTTCCTCTTGAATGTAACCGTGGCCGTGGCCCAAAAAGTGCCGGAGAGGCCGTCTCCAAAGGTGCAGGTGCCGACGGTCAGGAAATACGCCAAGGTGGCCTTAGCGTCCTCCAGCCCCGAGAAGAAGATCCCGAAGAAGGAGCGGGATATGGAGACGCTGATCCTGACGCCGCCGCCGGGCACGGCCGACATCGACAAGGAGGGCGAGGAGGGGCGCAAGGCGAGGGAGGTTTGTTTCATCAACATCCAGCGGGAGCTGCGCATCCGCGGCGTGTTCCTGCGGCACGAGTTCCCGGCCGTGTACGAGCAGCTCTGCGACTTCGTGGAGAGCAACAAGCGCTTCACCCCCACCACCATTTACCCCATCGACAAAAGGACGGGCAAGCAGTTCATGTGCATGATCATGGCCGCCTCCGAGCCCCGCACGCTGGACTGGGTGGCCAGTCCCAACCTCCTGGACGACATCATGTGAACGCGGCGCTCGGACCGCGCGGCCCGGCTAGAGAAACGGGACTGCGCGGCGGGACGGGACCGGACGGGACGGGACGGGACGGGATGGGATGGGACGGGATGGGATGGGATGGGATGGGATGGGATGGGATGGGACGGCACCGTCTGCTGCCGGGAGGAGCCCGGGGCGGGGCGGGTGCGGGGCGGGGAGGGGGAACAGAGCGGGGCCGGAGCGCGGCGCCTGCAGGGTCGGTCCCACGTGCAGCACCGCAACGCACCGAACCGGGGCAGCTCCGCGTCCATCGCGCTGCGCCGCAACCGGCACCGGCAGCACCGGGACCGGCACCGGCGGGGCGTGTCCGGGCGCTGATTGGTCCCGCTGCGCCGCACGTGCCGGAAGGGGCGGGGCCGTTGTCGGGTTGGGGCGATGGCGGCGGCGCTGCAGCGGGTACCGGACGTGGAGATCGACGCTGGCGGCGTGTTCAAGTACGTGCTGCTGAGAGTGCGGCCCCGCGGGGACACGGGCACCGGGAAGGACGTGGTGCGCGGGCACGGCTGGGCCGAGTATCACGGTGAGCGGCGGGCGGGGCTGCGGGCGGCGGCTCCTTCCCGAACCCCCGGAGCTCCGGGTCTCTGCGGGTCGGGGCTGACGCGGGGTCGGGTCCCGGTGCCGCCTGACCCGCCGTCCCGCAGCCGACATCTACGACCGGGCGGCGGCCGAGCTGGAGCCGCAGGGGTTGGACTGCGAGTGTCTGGGCGGCGGGCGGATCTCACACCGGAGCCAGGAGAAGAAGATCCACGTGTACGGGTACTCGGTGGTGAGTGGCGACCGGCGGTGCGGGGGGGTCCCTGCCCGTGGTGGGGCCGGGCCGCCCCTCGTTGGGTGGCTGGCAGCCAGCTGTGCTGTGCCGTGCTGTGCCGTGCCGTGCTGTGCCGTGCCGTGCTGTGCTGTGCTGGGGGTGCCGGCAGGAGCTGCTTCCCCCCACACCCTTTGGAAGCCCATTGCTGCCCCTGTGCCGTGCTGAAGCCGCTGCCCACCCCCATGGTGAGCTCTGAGGGCAGTGACACCAGCTCTGCTCCCGGTTCCCATCTCCTGGGGTTTCTCTCTGTTGGGTGTCTGTGCTCACATGGGGCTGTGCTGCAGTCGCAGCCATTCGGTTTGCACAGACATCGGGCCTGTTCTTTCTCAGGGTGTCTGATGCTTTGACCGACTCAGCAGCTCACTGAGCTCTTCTGCAGGTGGGAGCTGCATCTGCTTCACTCCTGAATTCCCCTTCATCTTGCAGGGCTTCGGGCGAGCGAATCACTCTGTGACTACAGAGAAGCTGAAAGCCAAGTACCCAGACTATGAGATCACCTGGGCAGATGAGGGATACTGATGTGACCTGGCAGGGCAGCAGCACCAGCCCGGAGCTGGTGGGATCGCTTCCAGCACTCACAAAATGGCCGCGGGGTCTCCATGCTCAGTGACGCCCTGAGCTCCGCTGGACTTCTCTCTTGAACTCACTGCACTGATGAGCTTCCATCTCCTGGGGGAACCCGCCCGTCTCCGCTGTCCCCACACTTCCCATGTGCCATGGACTCCTCCCGTCTCCCTGCCACGGAGCCGCAAAGCCTGCAGGCAAAGTCCTTACCTGGGTGAAGCAGGTGGGTGCTCGGCTTCCCCTGTGGCAAGGATTTGTCCATGTATATGTGAGAATTAAACACGTTGGGGAGTGCCGCTGCCTCTGCTTGGTTGTGTGTTAATGGCTCAGCTCCTTCCTGCTTGTCTGCTGGGTTTGGTGTTTCCTTACAGTGGGAGCAGGTCCCCGGCTTCCAGCTCTGCAGGCGTCTGTTATAGGCAGTGCTTTGGAACTGACAGCACAGTGTGAGTCAGGATTAGCCTTGGGAGCAGCTGCAGTGAGTGGAGTGGGCTGTGAACATAATGCCTGTCCTGCAGCCCCGAGAGCACCAGGCAGAGCTGGGAGACAACTGCAAGAAAGGGATGGGTCCCATGGCCTGACAAAGGGAAGGGCAAAGCGTGTGCTCAGTCCTCCTTGAATCTGACTCTCTGGACAGCCAGCACTGGCTTCCATGCTTTGGTATTTCCTACCTTGCTCTTCCAGGGGAGCTCTCTGCTTACACTTCCATGGTAAGAGAGACAGGGGGAAGGAGGGGCTGGGTGAAGCAGCAGAGAAAGCTGTGGAGCTTTGGGTGGCAGGGAGAGTCCAGGGTGCTGCACGTCAGGCTGGCTGTGTGGGTTTGCTCTGCTGCTGCCACATGATGGCAGAGAAGCTGTTTGACAGGGGCAAGAATAAGGATTGCTGAATGGTTTGGGCTGGAAGGGCTGTATAAGATCACTGTTCTGACTCCCTGCCTTGGGCTGGGTGCAGCTCAGGCTGCCCATGGGCCCATCCTGCCTGGCCTTGGGCACTTCCAGGGATGGAGCACCCACAGCTTCTCTGGGCCTCAGTGCCAGGGCCTCGCTGCTCACAGAGTGAAGAATTCCCCACATTTAGCCTAAATCTCTTTCAATTTCAAGCACTTACCTCGTGTCCTGTCACTACACTCCCTGATAGAGTGTCACCCTGAGGCAGCATCTTGTCACCTTCACTGGGGAGGGATCAAACCACCCTGGAGAGACAAGGCACAGAGCTCACGTCTGCGAGCAAGAAAGTCTGCTATAGAGATCCAGAGCATTGCAGCACGGTGCCCTGGAAGAGCAGCTCAGGCCTTGACTCCCTCCTGATGTCAGGAGTCCCATTCCCTGAATCCAAACAGATATCAGACCTCAAACCCAGGGGGGTGAGAGAAGTGTTGTGGATCAGTGGGATTGGCCCCACAGGGGAAGCTCTGCCCTGGGGCGTGGTGCCCCCTGGGGTGCCATATGGGGTGCCCCAGCCAGATTCCTCTGTGAGAGGGCACAGGGTTCTTCACCTCCACGTGTCCCCTCACACTCAGGAGTCAGGCCCCGTCTTTTACTACACCTGTTGCAATCACTGCGCAGCAGCACAGATAACACAGGGGCTGAAGTCCAGAGCAGGTCCTGGGGAGCAGATTCCAGCCTGGGGCTTGTGGCACAGCTTCCCCCGGCTGCTGCCTCTCTCGACTCCCTTCTGCTCATCTCTTCTGCCTGTGATGTCGGATCTCACACTCCTCCTGGCCCTGCTGCTGCTGGGTGAGTTGTTTCTCATGCTGGGGCTATGTCTTGGGTTTTGCTGGGGGGTGAGAGGGGCTATATATGTGTATACTACAGGGCCTGCCCCACTGGGGGCTTCCTGTACCTCACAGCACTGTGGAAGCTTTCCCAGCTTGGGGGGCAGAAAACTGCACCCCCAACCAGGTCTCTTCTTGTGCAGACACAAAGGGGATTCCCTGGGGTGAGTGTGTGCTGGAAATGCCAGGGACAGTCCCTGTCAGGCTGGGCAGCACCGATGGCTTTGCTCAGCACGGGGGGAAATACACAAAATACCAGTTCTTCCCTAGATGGTGGCTGGGGCTTGGAGCAGGGGTGTGATTTAATGGGGTGAGAGTGGCAGGGCTGGTGCCACTGCCCTGGTGGTCTCTGGTGCTGCCTGTGGTGGGAGATGCAAATCCATGAGGGCAGGAATGGGGCAGGACCCCAGGCCAGCAGGATTTGGCCTTACTCCAGGCCCTACCCTGGCACCAGCCCATTGGGTAGAGGTGGAGGTCCTGTCTAAGGGATGATGCTGCTGAGATCACAGTGCTCCCCCGTGCAGGGTCCCAAGTAGGGTTACACAGATCCATGAATGCATGTACCCTCTGTCACCCACGGTGGCCCCTTGCCCAGCACCTCCATGGGGTTTTCAGCTCCTTCCTCTCTCTGGCAGCCAGGGCCATCCCCTGCAGCAGGGCTGCTGCTGTCAACAGCTGTGTCAGTGAGGCTGAGCACCGCTGTGACTTCGTGTGCCATTGCGGTGACTGCTCCGATGAGAACCAGTGCGGTGGGTGCCTGTGAGCAGGTGATGGAGTGGGGGCAGCGCAGCTCCCCAGGCTGACCCAGCTGTGCCCTGACCTGTTCCCCCCCACCCCAGGGTACCTGGGGATCTCGTCCGTGCTCGGCTCCCCCTTTACCTGCGATTTCGAGGATGGTGACTGTGGCTGGCGGGATGTGAGCACTTCCACCTACCGATGGGTGCGGGGCTGGGCCAGCCTGGACTCGTGGGGCACGGGGCCACACTCAGACCACACCGTGGGCACAGACCGGGGTAAGCAGGGGCTGCAGTGTCGGCTCGCTCCTCTGGTCCAGGGTGCTTTGAGAGCACTGAATGTCCTGTCCTGGCAGGGTGCTGGGGCACAGCGTGCAGGAGCAGTGCTGGCTGCAGTGCCAGTGCCGCTGCAGGGTGCAGCTCCTGCTCTGCTCTGCCCTTCCCAGGGTGGTTCATGGTGACAGTGTCCCCACCAACAAAGGCCACAGCCACCGCCTGGCTCCAGTCACCCGTCATGCAGGGGGCGAGCGCTGCGTGTGAGATCTGGGCTTCGTACCACCTGTCGGGAAGCAGTGAGTGCACCCAGGATCCTGCAGTGGGTACCGGGGCAAGGAGGCAACATGGGGGCAATGGGAAGGGGCAGAACACCTCAAGATAGGCCTCTCGTCTCGCTCACCTCTTCCATACATGGAGGTGGCAGGACCTAAGTGCCCCCACCCTGGGCCAAGTCACCCCAATGCACAGACTCGTGTCAGTGCCCACTGTGGGTTCTCTGCAGGGCTCAACCAAACCGAGTGCCCCGTGTTGCGCCTGACTGTGGCATTTGGGAGCACAGTGGTGGAGCTGTGGCGGAGCCCTGAGCACAGTGCTGAGGGCTGGCACCAGCTGATGGCGTATCCCGGCCGGATCAAGGGGCAGTTCCAGGTGAGATGGGGATGCTGGGCTGCACTGGGAGCAGGGGCTGTCAGGGAGGCTCACCCATCCTTCACCTCTCACTGCAGCTCACCTTCGCCCTGACACAGCCGCCCACATGCAGCGCAGTGCTGGCACTCGATGACATTGTCTTCGGGAACTGTGGCTTGCCAGGTGAGTGCTGTGGCTGCTGGGACCCCAGGGAAGTGAACCTTGGTGTTCTGTGCAAGCTCTCCCACCACCCGTGGTGCCCTGGGGCCACCTGTCCCAGCCAGGGCGCACAGTGGGCAGAGATTCCATCCCTTGGTTGGGGGGAGCAGCCTGGGGGGGCAGAGTGGGGAGCCTGGCACAGAGTGGTGCTGACTCTGTGTCCCGCAACCCAGTGGCTGAGCAGCAGAGCTGTGGGGCGGAGGAGAGCAGCTGCAGCAGAGGATCCTGCCTGGCCCTGGGCCGCTTCTGTGATGGCACCGATGACTGTGGGGACGGCTCCGATGAAGATGCAGAGCAGTGCCGTGAGCATCTCCAGCCCTGGGGCCAGGGGAAACAGATGGGCAGAGGGTCTGAGCCCATGGGACCATGGGGTGGCACGTGGTTGACATGAGTGATCCCAGCTCTGTCCCAGAGCTTTGCAGCTGCAGGGAGAAAAACACCCAGCAGGTTTTGCACAGCCTGTTGTGCAGCACCTTGCCTGGGGAGGGCTGACCTTCATCCGTGTGTCACTGCTCTCACTGCCCCACAGGGTCCTTCACCTTCTGCTCCTTCGAGGAAGGTCTTTGCAGCTGGGAAGTGGAGGCTGGGCAGCTGACATGGGGATGGAACACAAGCATGGGCCTGGGGACCACCTCTGGTGTTCCCACTCGGGATCACAGCACCAACAGCGCTACAGGTGTGTGCTTGCAGTGGGTCCCCCATGCTTCCCACCATCCTTATTCCTCCTGCTTTTGTGCCCGCATGCCCAGCCCTGCTTAGAGCCATCTTGGTGTCTCCTCAGGCTATTTCCTCCACACCATCGCTGGGGGGGCTGGCAATGTGGCCAGGCTGAGCAGCCCCACTTTCCAGGCCACCAACTCCTGCTCTGTGAGTCACTATGGGCACTTGTGTGCAGCACAGGGGGGAGCAGCCCCACGGGCACGGTGGTGGTGAGGGACAGGATCCCCATTTGCAGGGATCCCTGCATGGGGTCAGGGCTGCCGTGGCTCTTTACCTGGGGAGGACGGTGGGTCTAGGGGTGGTTGGTGTCTTCTCCAGCCCCATGGGTGAGCACTTCAAGGGGCATGGGGGCTTTGTGCCCCTGCTCAACCCTCACTGTCATTGCCTGGCCCCAGCTCGTGCTGTACTGCCATCTCCATGGCTTGGCCACCAGCAGCCTCAGAATCTCCTATGTGACCAACTCCACTGAGCACGTGGTGAGAGAGAGGACAGGGGACACAGGCGGCTGCTGGGTCCGTGAGCGAGTGGACTTCAACCTGACAGAGAGCTTCAAGGTGGGCTGGGGCTGTGCTGGGTGAGTGGGGTACCCACTGCCCCTCCCCAACCCGGGACCTGGTGGTGGCACTGCCCTGGCCCCAAAGGATATGCACAAAGGCAGCACCACTGCCCCAAACCCAAACTGCTTGCAGCCCCAGCATCGCCCTAATCCCCACACAGACCCTTCCCCAGGGTGTGCTGACCACCACCACGGTGCTTCCCTGCAGGTGCTGATCACGGGGGAGGTGGGCAGTGGGGGCTCCGTGGCTGTGGATGACCTGATCCTGTCTCCAGGCTGTGTGCAACAGAAGGGTGAGCTGGGGCCGGGGGCACATGGTGGGGCCACGGCTGGAAAGGCCGTGCCAGGGCGATGCCTGGAGTGGGCTTGGCCTCATAACCTGCCAGTATCACACCCCAATGTGGGGCTTTTGCCATCAGAGCCAGCTCCCATGGCACTGCCGGGCCAGGCCCGTGCCAGCCCCTGCATGGCCGAGCAGTTCTCCTGCGACGACGGGGGCTGCATCAGCGCTGAGCTGGCCTGTGACTTCAACAAGACGTGTGCTGATGGCTCCGATGAGAACCACTGTGGTGAGAGCCAGCGCTGGATGTGGGGCAGCCGGCTCACCCTGCCTGCAGCCCCCGCAGTGCAGGGGGTCCCGGGAGCACCATGCCATGGCTGTACTGAGCTGTGGGTGTTGCAGGAGCCACGACATTTGAGGAAGGGGCTGGGGGTTGGCACGACACCAGCGTGGGCCAACTGCGCTGGGCTGTGCAGGGGGACACTGTCCTCATGGGAGCAGGTGAGTATGTTCACACCACCCAGACTGTGCTCCTTGGTCCCCGGGACTACAGGCACAGAGACTGCTCCTGCTTGGGCAGAGGGACATCCCCGTGGGAGGGCTATGGGTGATGGGAGCAGGGTGCTTCTCGCAGGGATGCTGTGTGTGGCTCTGCCCACACCTCTCAGGCTGTTTCCTTGCCCAGGGGCTTTCTTGGCCCTTCAGAGAGGAGAAGGACAAATGGTGGCTCCCGC
This sequence comes from Coturnix japonica, assembly GCF_054131305.1. Lineage (NCBI taxonomy): Eukaryota > Metazoa > Chordata > Aves > Galliformes > Phasianidae > Coturnix > Coturnix japonica. The sequence continues at coordinate 11,154,287 of NC_140683.1, forward strand.
CAAAGCCAGCACACCTCTGCTGGGTCCCTCCGGCCTGGCCTGCGCCATGGAGATGAGCTACCGGCTGCACAGCAGCCCCCGAGGTATCCCAGCCTGGCTGCGCCCTGCCAGCCCCGTGGCTGCAGGCTGGGAGATGCTGGGAGGTGCTGGGCGGTGCTGGGCAGTGCTGGGCAGTGCTGGGCAGTGCTGCCCGTGTCCCAGCACCATCTCTCATTCCAGGTTTCCTGGCTGTTGCTGTCACGGAGCATTCCACGGACACGACGCAGCTGGTCTGGCACACGCGGGGACACGGCAGCACGGCCTGGGAGCACGTCCACGTCCCGCTGGGGGAGAGGAGCCGGCCCTTCCAGGTATGGCCGAGGGGTGGCCCGGCTGGGTGCAGGGCTGTGACCCCCAGGACTCACCACCATCCCCCCAGGTGGAGCTGCTGGGGATGGCAGAGCTGCAGGACCCAGCGGACATCGCCATCGACAACGTGACGTTCGTGCAGTGCAACCCCAACGTGGAGCCCCCGGGGGCTGCAGGTGTGTGGGGGCACGTGGGTGTGTTGAGCTGCAGGGGCTGCGCTGTGCCCACAGTGCCCCCAGTGCCCCCAGCCCTGCAGCCGGGCTCTGGGGCAGGCTGAGCACACCCTGACACTCACTGCTGCCTCGAGCGGGTGGCGGGGAGATGTGCTGGGTGCCCTATTGTGCACCACCCTCACTGTGGCCTCTCTCTGTGCAGAGCTGTCATGCAACTTCGAGGCGGATCTGTGCGGCTGGTACCAGGACCAGGGCAGTGACTTCCAGTGGGTCCGCAGCACGGGGCAGGGGCAGGGCTCCGACCACACCACCGGCTCGGGTAAGGGCCTGGCTCCTCTCGTGGGGTGTCCCACTGCCCCGGTTCACAGGGTGGGATGTGCCCCGTGTGTCCTCGGCAGCTCTGGGGGTGCGGGGGGTGAGCTCAGCTGGGCAGCACAGGGGCAAACAGTCGCAGTGCTGGGGACGTGGCAATGAGAGGAGGATGCGTGGGCACAGCTCGGTTGTTCCCGATGCTCAGGATACTTCCTGGCCGTGGATCCCTCTGCACCGTGGAGCCGTGGGCAGCGCGCACAGCTCGTCACCTACAGCCAGGACCCCGCTGCTGCCCCGCGCTGCTTTTCCTTCTGGTACCGCCTGGCCGGGCCGCAGATCGGTGCGTGGTTCTCCACCCTCAGCAGCCCCGGACTGTGCGGTTCCGTATTGAGGCTGGATGTGACGCTTCCCTCCTCCCAGGCACCCTGAGCCTCAAGCTGCAGCTGCAAGGAGCGGAGGAGGCGGTGCTGTGGACCCAGCGGGGCGGCCGGGGCAGCGTGTGGCACCGCGGGATGGCCACGATCCCGGCCACGGGGCAGCAGCGCTACCGGGTGAGGAACGGGCGTGCGGTGACATGGGGCTGCGCCGGGCCGGGTCTCTGTGCTGGGGGGGGGGGCACAGTCCGGGCTGCTCTGAAGCTGCTGTCCGTACGTCTGTCCGTCCGTCCGTCTGTCCGTGTGTCCCGGTGGCAGCTGTCCTTCGAGGCGCTGCGGGACGGCTTCGTGGGTGACATGGCGCTGGACGACGTGGCGCTGACGGCGGGTGTTTGTGGAGCCGAACCCTCCTGCTCCTTCGAGGCCGGCGCCTGCGGGCTGTCGGGCAGCGGGCAGTGGCGGCGGCAGAGCGGCGGCACCGGCATCACCACCGGCCCCGCGGCCGATCACACCACGGGCACCACCGCAGGTACCGGGGCTCTGCTGCCCGCCCTGCCCTCATGCAGCGCTCAGCCCACGGCCCCCAGCCACGTGGGGGCTGCCCAGTCAGACCGGTGCCCCCCGGGAGCGCCAGGCGTGGGGCAGGCGCAGCATCGGGGCTTTTTCTTTCCAGGACATTACATGGTGGTGGACACCAGCCAGCACTCGCTGCCCATGGGGCGCGTGGCCGCGCTCAGCTCTGCGCTGTACCAGCGCTATGCTCCTGCCCAGTGCCTGGCTTTCTGGTACCAGCTGAGTGCTGCAGCCCCAGGTGAGCATCGCATGCTCTGAGCCATGAGCCCCCTCAGCCCAGGTTGGGTGCCATGGGACAAGGGCTGCCCTGTGCCATGGACGTGCAGCACAGCACCGTTCAGCATCACCCTGCCCTGGGCAGGGACTCTCTGTGTCCTTGTGGAGGAGAATGGTGAGCGGAGGAAGCTGTTCAGCATCAGCACGATGGAGGGTGATACCTGGCACCGTGGGCACGTCACTGTTCGGGCAGACACAGACTGGAAGGTGAGGGAGGTCCCCGGGCAGCTCCTGGTGGGATGGAGGCTCCAGGAGGGGCCGTGCTGGCAATGGACGTCCCCCCTGCTCCACATGGCTGCCAGCCTCAGTGTGTCCCCCCACAGGTGGTGTTTGAGGCAGAGGGAGCTGGGAGTGAGCACAGCTACATGGCACTGGATGACCTGCACGTGTCAGATGGAGCCTGCCCTGAGCCAGGTGGGAGCTTGTGTGCTGGGCACCCCATGGGGACACGTGGCCACAGGGATGGAGACAGCCCTTCCATCTACCACCAGCACCCAGCAGAACATGCGTCTTAAGCTTTGTTTCCACCCAGCATCCTGTGACTTCGAGTGGGACACGTGTGGATGGAGCAGCCCCTCAGATGAGCGCCTGCACGGCTTCGCCTGGGGCTGGAAGAGCGGCATCCCCCTGGCCAAGTACCCCGGCCCTGAGCAGGACCACACCCTGGGCACAGAGGATGGTAGGAGAAGCTCAGGGAGCCCTGGCGTGGTTTGGAGGGAGAAGGAGCTGTGGAGAGATGGGGTTACCCAGGGATGTCCCCTCCACTGTGTCCCAGGCCTAAAAGGGTTAGGACACAGATCGGTGCCTTTGTCGGCTCCGTCCCAACCCCAGGTATGGGTGGTAAAACAGGACAGACCCCATGAGGGCTGTTGCCCCCCAGGCACCATCACGGCCCCGCTTTGAGCCCCAGCCCAGCACACACTGTGCCAACTGGGCTGTGTGGTGGCCCACAGGCTGTGCCCAAAGGCAGTGAGGAGCAGGGAGGGCTGTGGGACAGAGGACACCCCACATGTCACCCTGCCCCTCCAGGTCACTACGTGTTCTTTGATACCCGTGTGCTGGGCGCGGGGGGCACCGCTGTCCGGCTGCAGAGCCAGCACCTCCCCGCCACCAGCACCGGCTGCCTGCGCTTCTGGTACCACATGGACATCCCGGAGCACCTCGGTGAGAGCCGTCCCTGGGGTGGGCACAGGGAGTGCTGCCATGGGAGGGAACTTCAACAGCAGGAGCCAGGGTACAGCTGGTACAGCGGGGGCTGTGGGGGCCGCCTGGTGCAGCCTTAGCCAGGCAGCTGGGCTTCTACCAGGCACTGCAGTTCCAGGGAAGGCCCGGCTGCTCCCGTGGGCTCTGAGCTGCTGCTGATGCAGGGACTGATGGCTGCCCTCCTGTGCTGCAGCGGGTGGGGAGCTGCAGGTGAAGCTGCAGAGCACGGCGGGGCAGCGCACAGTATGGAGCATGGCAGGGCAGCGGAGCCAAGGCTGGGAGGGCAGCAGGGTGTCTCTGGAGAGTCCCAGCGAGTTCCAGGTGAGCGGGTGCCCTCCTGGGATGCTGGGTGCCCTCCCTGCACACCGAGTCCAGCACTGCACCTTCCAACACAGATCGTCTTTGAGATCACCTCGTGGATGTGGCCGATGGAGGGGACCGTGGCACTGGATGATATTGAGTACAGTGCCACTGGAGGCTGTGACTCCAACCCAGAGGAACCAGGGAAAGGTGTGGGTCATCCCCAACAATGGTATCACACATTCTTCGTGACCGTGGTCCCTGCAAGCCTGACAGCATCTTTCTTCCTCTGTAGTGAAGTCTTCCAGTACCTTTGTGGCAGAAGTGGTGCTCGGGCTGCTGCTGGCCGTCATTGTGCTGGCGCTGGCAGCAGCTGGTGGCCGGTACTGGCTGAAGAGGAGAGCGCAGGGCAGCGGGATGGCCATGGAGAGCAGCACCCCCCAGGGCTTCGACAACATCACTTTTCGAGACGTAAGCAGCAGCCCCGGTGCTGGGGGATGTGCAGGACTCTCCTGTTGGCTCAGCTGCCCCCAGCAGCACCAAAACAATGCTTTCTAAAAGCTCAGCAAATCCCAGAAGGCACCCAGTGGGCTCACAGATTGCCAGCATGTCAGAGAGGGGCAAAGGGCTCTGCCCCTTATCTGAGCGCTGGCAAATGAGTGACTCCAGGGCTGCGGGTCTGACCTGGACACTTAGCTGCTGTGATCAGGCATTTGCTCCAGAAACAGCTGAGGCTGCGCTCCTCCTCCCCAGAGCCCTGCTGGGCAGCGGGCTGTGCAAACATTGCTCCTTCTCCTCGAGCCAGCATCTTCAAACCTGCAGAGGCAGCTGAAACCACATTCAGTTTCCTTTGAGGGGATTGTGCCACACAGCCCCCAGCAGAGCCATCAACTCCTGCTGTTGATCCCAAAGGATGGAGCCCTCACAGTGCAGCGTGGCTGCCAGGGCCCCCTGTGCCGGCACATGGGTCATCCCCCCAGGACCTTATATTTCCTATCCGTCTATGCTTACTGCAACCAACTCATTCTGACCCTTCTTTACAGGACAAGGTCATTATAGAACAAGTGCCAAAAGAGCGGGATGAAGACTGAGCTAAGCCAGCACCACCCTCCTGATGGCCACGAGGTGTGCCCAGGGTAGAGCATCCCTCCAGCAGCACCTCGCACTCCATCCAGCCCACGGCTGCAGCCCCACAGCGCGCTCACTGCCCCACATCTCACTGCAGAGCTGCAGCAGGTGCCGGCCCTGGGGGCACAGTGTGGCCGTTTCCACCACTACCTCCACAGCCCTGGAAATAGCACTGCTGTTTTTTGTAATATGAACTTTCTGCACCACATGGAGATGGTGTGATGTGTCCATGCACTGACACTCGGGGAGCAGGGCCTTCTTGCAGAGCTGCCCTCCCCGATGAGCAGGGTCCTGCTGGCTGCCACTGCTCAGGTGGAAAGGTTTCCCAGGATTAATCCCCAGCAGCTCCCAGAGCACAGGGCAGCCTGAGCAGCCCGGCAGGACTGAGTGGGGCTGGGGGGGTGGAAGTGGTGGGACCAGAAGCACCGTGCAGCACAGTGCTGGCAGCCAACAGCCCCAACCCAGCTGCACAGGACAGCCTGCACTTGTTCCAAGGACTCTTCAGACTTCACATCTCAGTTTCACTGGGAAATGAAAAACTCTCCCAGGCACGGGCTGGGCTCAGGGCCACATCACCCACTGCTGCAGCCAGGCCCTGGCACACTCTTAAGCCCAGGACCACACGTTTTTCCCCCACAGCATTCAAAACACTTTCATCCCCTTGCCCTTGGCCAGCCTGCAGTATAACTGCAACAGCAGACAAACCAGTTCAGCCTCCGTGGAGGCAAATGGCTCATTAACAAGGCTGCTCTCCTGAAACTTCCACAGCTTGGCTGAAGGGAACACATCACGCCACTGTTGTGCTTTGCAACATAAGCCTGCTTATTCCCTAGTCCTGCTACAGCCAACTCTCCCTTCAGCTCTATTCCACTTAGGATATGCCACACAGTCACATCAATCACAGGTATTAAAGCTCCACCACTGCTCCCACTCTGGCTGTGCACAAAAGGAAGGTTAAGGACATAAGGAGGGTTTTGGCTTCACATAAACGCCCCAGTGCCTCTGCATCAGCCTTGATTTGTACAATGCCAAAGACTCTACACACCTCCGCACAGGATAAAAACAGAGTATTGCTTTCATCTCTGGGCTGTAAGCCAAAGCTGCAGTGCTAATAGGCAGAGGAAGCAGCAGAGCAGTGAAGATGCTGTGACAACACCAGCTGTTACCCTACATGCTTCAGGTAAATCCATAACACTCCCATAAGGGTGAGGGTGCTAACAGCCCCAGTGACATCCAACCACAAAACTTCACAGCCAGCTGGTAAACGGGAAGTAACCACCCTATGCAACTGAAGGGTATCAAACTTTATTATAGATCTCTTTAAAACAGGCTGGAAGGAACAAAAATGTCATTGCAACGCAGTGACTGAGTCATCATTTCAAATGCAGACACTGATCAAACCCCGACTCTCCCAAGTTATTTATAATATATCTCACCCTTCCCCAAAATCTCTCCAATCAAGTGATCACATTTCAGACAACCCCAACCATCATGTTAACATCAACTGCTTCTAAACACCAAGACTCACATGTTTTCTGGCAAATTAGATGCAGTATTTTTTTTTTTTGGGGGGGGGGGAAAGTTTAGTTCATCAATCTCTGGAAAGGAGGAAGGAAAAAACAAAATCAGGACAATCGCTTCTTTAAGGTTGTCTTTTTACAGCAGGTACAGATTCCGCAGATTTCCCCCGCAAATCAAGTCTGAAACCCTCTTGTTCAGCTTGGCAATGAGAAGAGACATTCCGGTGGTTAAGGAGAACCAGCCAGACGAGATCAGTCTGAGCAAACTGATTTCGAGGCTTTGTTGTCATTTCCCTTTGGGGCCAGTTTCCAGCGGTTTTCCAATATCCTTTCCACGCAGTTTAAGGCCTGGAGTAAGACAAAGGAAACGACCATCAGCTGCTGTGCAATCTACCATTCACAGCTTTAAAATCTTTGCTATAAAGGAGAGAGCGTCCAGAAAAGAAGCATCAGACCTTCAGGCAACGCAGCATATCATGGACTTTTAGAGGGGCCGTATACAGTGTGTGCCGAGGGCACGTGTACACATAATATTGGAGAGCAAAGGAGAATAAGAGCTTTGCATTCTTGTTTCAGTCAGCAGATACAAGCCTTTATCAGCACACAGCTTAATGACACCACGGCCTCAATAACCCACAGCCAGGAACAGGTGCTGACACGGAAGTATGAATAATTTAAAAGTACCACTTAGACACTGGAGTGTTGTTTGTGAAGTCGACTTCCTCCACTTACCAATGGCTCTTTCGATCTTGCCCATAACCTGGTTGTTGGGGATTGCTCTTCCTGATTCGTAGTCAGCAATGACTTGTGGTTTTTCATTGATTTTCTAAAAAGAGATGATATGCCTCAAACATTGGCTCCATACAAAGCGAACACTCAGAACCGAACTCCCGGTACTCATACAGATAAGTAACAATCTCTAATTACGCCAGAGGATAATTAGATTAGGATCAGAGGACACAGCGCCTACTTCTAGGCTTGCAGTGTGGTCAGTCGATACCTCCCTCCACAAACCAGGTGTCACAGTGACAGTGACACATCATGGACAGACTTTTCTTAGCATCCCAGGAGGAAAAGCACCAAGCAATGGGCTCCTGAGCACAGTGTCAGGCACAGACAGTACAAAAAAACTTATCAATAGGAAGAGGAGCAGGGAGAAGCCTCCAGCTCATCAGCAGTGACACTGCCTGGGTTCTAAGCAGATGCCCAAAGGCTTCAGGAATAATCCCCTAAGTCTACACAACTAATTCCCCTGGAGATTAGACATCAGCGATGCTGCATTCACCAAACTTCTTGTTCATAACACCCACATGGAAACAGGAGAAAAGTCCAACTTCAGCTGCCATGAGGTGCCCGTATCCATCTCCAGACAGTGAGAGCAGAGGCCGGAGGGCACAGGGCAATACTTACTGTGGCCAAGTCCTTCTGTGTCATGCCCTTGCTCTGCCGACCCTGCTGGATGACTTTGCCCACCTCCAGGGGAACTCTGTCATGGTGCAGCTCTTCTGTCTCTCGGTCGAGCTTGGCTGTGTTCTTTGTGATGAAGTGTTGTTTGTTTTGTCCTGCTGCCCCTGTCATTCAAAGCAAGAACAAAACAACACAAGAACAAACAAAACGAGGCTCAGAGCAGCACCAAGAGGCATCAAAGCAGTTTTCCTGACCCTCAGCTGCCCAGAATCCCACGGGGCTCTCAAGGATTCATGCCAACACCAGCAGTGAGCTCAGCAGCATCCTGCCTGCTGAATGGCAGCGATGTGTCACCTCAGTCCTGTTCAGTGCTGACATCTAACAGCCATTCCAGGCCCCCCCTTCTCTTTGCTGCACATCCAAGTGTCACTGGATACGTGCAAGTTTTTGCTGTTACTTGGGGATTTCCTATTCCAATTTCATTCCATGTGCATGTTTTTGCTACAGCACAAGGGGATTTAACACTTGGGCTGAGCCTTGTTTGCTTACTTACAAGGCTGCTTCCCCCCGAGTTTCCAGCACCACTGAGGATCACGCAGCCACACGGTGCAGCTGGACTGAGGGCAGCAGCTCACACACGCACTATTTGTTTGTTTCTCGTTTGTTCCCGTTCGGATCCTTCTCTACCGTCACTGACACTCGGTGCCTGACGAGCTGCGGGGCCGCCCCGCCCTCACGGTCAGAGCGACAGGAGCCGGGACTGATCAGCCGGGACACGGGGCGGTGAGGGGCGGTAAAGGGGCTGTATAAGGGGCTGTATAAGGGGCTGTATAAGGGGCTGTGTAAGGGGCTGTATAAGGGGCTGTATAAGGGGCTGTGAGGGGCCGCCCCGCAGGAAGAGGAGCAGGTACGGCCATATGGAACTGATGCGGCGTACGGGACCCGTTGGAGGAGCAGAGGGACGGAGGGGCGGCCCGTGAGCCCCGCGCCCACCCACCACCCGCCGGTACCGGTACCGTTCCCGGTTCCCCCGCCGTACTCACACTTCTTGGAGGTCTCCACGTCGTCTCCCCGTCGCTGTGCCGCCAGCACGGCCTAAGGGACCAACGGCCGCGTCACCGCCACGGGACGGAGCCGCTCGCGGGCCCCGAGTCCCGGCCCCGCCCGTTGCATCAGCCGCCCGGCCCCGCCCGTTCCAGCCCCGCTCCCTCGTCTCCTCGCCCCGCTCCCGGCCGCCCGTTCCCGCCCCGCCGACCTGCTTGGACTTGGCCTGTGCCGCGCTGGGCCCCTTCTTGCGCAGCACCGTCACCGTGTCCCAGTCGCTCTCCGCCATGATGCCGCCGCTGCTCGCCCCGCCCCCGCCTCGGTGCCGCGCCCTCCGTTCCGGTAGCGCCGCCCGCTGATTGGACGCCGGGCGGGACTCGCCGCCCTCCCACCGGCCGCCTCGCTGTCCGATAGGTTCGCGCTCACGCCCGTCAGGAAAGGCGGCCAATCCGTGACGGGAGGCGGGACTACGGGCTGCCCGCTGGACTTTGGCAGAACGAGGAATTCCTTGGCAGGTGTGACGCGCTGCGTCCCCATTGGCTCAGCGCGCTGACAATCAACCCGCCTCCGGCTCTCATTGGCCAGTGTGCGAGGCACGCTGGAGGCGGGCGCGCACACATCTTTGCGTTTTGATAGGCTGCTGTAACTGCCAATGACTCCGCGCCGAGAAGTGATTGGTCTAAAGAGCGGGGCTGTCAGGATCGCTGGCCAATGAGGCGCTGCAGCGGGACGTTCCCGGCGGCGTCTGGTCCCGTTCGCTCTGTCCGCCCACCGGGATCTCGGTGCGGAAGCCCCACAGCCGCGATACAGCCCCAGTATACAGCCCTAATACAGCCCCGATACACAGCCCCAATGCAGCCTCAGTACAGTCTCGTTACAGTCTCGGTTCCGCCGCCGGTCGGTGCGGTCCGGGGCGGGTCCCGCTCTCGGTTCCGCCCGTTGTCCCGTTCCCAGCCGTGTGTGTCAGTTTGTCCCGGCGGTTCGTGCCGCTCTGTGTCCCGATCCTCCTCCTCTCCCCCCGCTCCCCCCGTTGCTGTCGGTGCCGCCGGTTCCGTTCGGTGCCCACGTGTCGCTCCCGTCCCGCCGTGTCCCCGCCGTTCACACGGTTCCTCACGTTCCGCGTGTTCCCAGCCCGGATCTGTCCCCGTGGTTCGGCCCATCCCCGCTGTCCCGCCGCCCCCGGTTCAGCCCCGCCCCGTGTCCCGGCTCGTTGCCGTGTGTCGGTTCCACGTCCCGTTGTCAGCTCCGCGCTCGTTCCGGGGCTCCGTGATCTCCAGCAGCGCCGAGTCCCGTCACAAATCCCGTCCCGTGACCTCACCGACACGTGGCGCCGCTCGTGGTTCCCATCGCTCCGTGCACAGCTCTCGGTGCCGGTACCCGCGGCCATGGCGCTGTGTGCGCAGGTTCGGGCCGGGCTTTAACCTGGGGACGGAGCGGGGTGAGGGGGCTGAGCCGGGAGGGTCCCGTTGGGCTCCGGGGCGGTGCCTGGTGCCGCGGTACCGGGAGCGCAGAGCCCGGCCCTGGAGCGGGGCTGCCCGGTGCCGTGGGACGCAGGTGCGGATGGATGGGGCTGGGCTGGGGGCGGGGGGTGATTTCAGCGGGGGGGGGGCGGTGTGTCCGTGGGTGTGTCCGTGCCGGGTGTGTCCGCCCCGCCCTCAGCCCGTCGCTCCGTCCCGTTCGTTCCTTTCGGTTCCGTCCCGTTCCGTCCCGTTGCCGGGCGGTGGCGCAGTGCGGGGCGGGCCGCGCTCCACGTGTCCGTCGGGCGGGGCCTGCGCGCGTTTCCGGTGCGGGGCGCGGACGGACGGGCCGGTGAGTGCGGCGCTGCCGGCGGACGGAGCGCGGAGCGGCGGGGGCTCGGGGCGGGACGCGGGGCTGCGGCGGGGCGGGGCGGGACGGGCTGTGCCGGGCTGTGCCCCGTTGGACGCGCTCCGCCCCCCCCGCCCGGCCCGGAGAGTCGCTGCCGCCCTGGAGCGGCCGGTCCGGGCCGCGGGGCCGGGGCGGCGTGTGCGGGTCGGTCCCTGGAGCTGCCGGGTCCGCTCGGTGCTGCCGGTAACGTGCGTTTGTTCGCAGGCTCCGGGTGCGCGGCCGGGACTGTTTGTTCCCATGGCAGCAGCAAATTCGACTCCTCCCGGCTCTCTGGACCTGAACCAGCCCGGGTTTGCGAAGGAGATCCTGGGAACGAAGCTGGAGGTGAAGTACCTGTGCTCCGACTGCAGGAACATATTGAGGCGGCCCTTCCAGGCGCAGTGCGGGCATCGCTACTGCTCATATTGCCTGAAGAAAATTATAAGGTAACTCTCGTGCCTTCCCCTAAAACCAAGACTTAGAAGTAAGTAGAAGCGATGAAGGGCTGGAGGACTGTCATGCTGTCTGAGGGAAGGAGCAGCGTGCAACCCCCGAGGGTCAGCGTCAGGGATGTGTGATGTGTGATGTGTGATGTGTGATGTGTGATGGGTGATGGGTGATGTGTGATGGGTGATGGGTGATGTGTGATGTGTGATGTGTGATGTGCCTTTATTCCTCTGCGGCTTCCCTCAGTTTGTTTCTGGATTGCTGGGTGCCTGATGGTGGGGCACATGGTTCAGAGGAGTTCACTTGGGTTCCCTCAAAGGAGCAATTAGGAGAACAGTGACTCACGGGGTGAATCAAAAGCCCCTCATTGCAGAAATGGGAACCCAAAGTACACCTGAGCAAAGGCTCCGCAGATTGCTTAAAGGATAACAAAATCCTCTCGTGTGGTATTAGAAACCAATCATACCATCAACTGGGTGTTTGACTATTGCTTTTGTGTCTGCTAGTTCTGGACCCCAAAAGTGTGCGAGCTGCATCCAGGAGGGAATATATGAAGAGGGAGTTTCTATTTTGGAAACCAGCTCTGTAAGTAAAAAGAAAAACAAATCCCTGTTGTTAAACTCAGAGTTTTCCTGTAAAACACAGGACTTTGGGGGTCCGTCTGCTCTTTGGAAATGTTCTGTTGAGCAGCGAGAGTTACAATTAACAAGGTGAACTCCCCAGCTTGTCAGATCCAGGTCATGGGAATATAGCAGTGACCTACTTAAGTTCTGTAATAAAGACCTGTTTGCCATTAGCACATCTCTGAGGATGTGGCAACTGTCACGGGGAGGAGTCCTTTCTTCATGTGTTACGTTTGTGTTGAGAATGGTTAATAAGGAACGATGAGGCCGGACCGTGTGTGCCCCCCCAGTGTGTGCCCCCCCAGTGCTCTCTGTGTTCATTCACCTTTTCTGCTGTAGGCTTTCCCAGACAACGCAGCTCGTCGGGAGGTGGAAAGTCTGCCCGCTGTCTGTATCAACGAGGGCTGCACGTGGAAAGGGACTATTAAAGAGTATGAGGTAAATCTCAAAGCAGGACTTTTGGTGTCTGCGCGCTCTTTCTTTCCTCTGCGCTGACAGGGGAGGTCTGGGGGTTTGTTGCTTTCTACTGCAGCTGGTGGTGATGATGGGAGCTTTCACCTCTGTTTTGCTGTAAGCAAAGCCATCAGGGAGCTGCAGAGATCTTATGGGGCTGGGTTTGTGCGTCCTGCTGACAGCATGCGCTGTGCTGAAAGAATTTCAGGTTTGCTTATCATCTCAGGGTCTGAACCCTTCAGTTCCACAACAGGAGCCGCTTGTTCTGCCTGTAAGTGCTTTCTGCCCGAAGAGATGAGGAAACTGTCAAGGAACTGTGCCTTACAGTCAGACTGTTGTGTACTGTGCTGTGTGAACCTGCAGTCTGTTTCTGAGCTGTGAGTCCTGCTTCCAGCTGGCTGCAGGGCCAAGTAGCACCTGCAGAAGGAGGGCAGGGGGGCTGGCTCTCATCTGCAGGCTCAGCACACACCGCTCTGAGCACCTCTGTGCCACCAGGATGTTTTCTGCTTGTCTCTGGAAAGGTTTTCATTTGTCCTTCCTGCTCGTTAATCCAGGCCTTTGGACTTTAGCATGTGTACAGCTAACGTGCTTCATGTGAAGTGTTCTGGGGACTGCAGTGAGCAACTTGCTTCCCTGTGCCTTCCTACAGGTCAGCTCTGCTGTACAGAAAGCATCATTAAATTGTGTTGGCAGCTGGGAGCTGTTTACCCACCCATGAAGTTCTGCTGCTCCTGAAGGATCGTTTTGTCATCCATACCAGAGTGGATGAACCATTACATGGAGGGCCCAAAACAAAGGGAACAAACCTTTCTTCCCCCAACACTATCCCTAGATAAAGGCTGTTGCCTGATTGCTCCCAGGCTGAGATGTGTATCAGGAGGGAGTTTCAGCTTGGTGTGGATTCTCGTGGCAATGCCACTGCAGGAAGAGACAGCGTGGCCATGGGTCACTGCTCAGCTCCTGCCCACAGCTGTGCTGCTGCCCCATCTTCCTGCCTGGAGCTTTCAGCTCCTTTGCACCGGCACAGTCTGCAAGATAAGTTGGTGTAGGATGCTGAATGCTTCTCTTGCTTCGTAACTCTTCTTAGATCTCTAAATTGCATGTGCTGTGGATGCACGTGCCTAGAAAAATCTGCAGTTAAAAGCTTGATGCCAGTACAGCACAGACCGCCAGGGAGCCTCATTGGAGAATGCAGTGTTTTACTGAGATCTGTGATCCAGGCTGTTGTGCTGCTGTGTGTACAGGCCTTGTCCCATACTGTGATTAGTGCTGGTGACCTGTTCCTTATGGCACAGAGGTTTCGTGCCTTCTGCAGTGCTCTGAATGCCAATGCAAGCTTATCTCCATCAGTCTGAACCAAATGAGGTTTGTCAGCAGCTTACCGTGCTCGTGTCAGGGTGCTGTGGCTCAGGCACTACTCTGAACTCCTTCTCCGGGATTAAAGAAGTCCTGACGAGCGGCTCCTGCAGGGCTCAGCACAAGCTGCCTCGTGCCCAAGTCCTCTCAGTGTGGCTGAGAAGCTGCGTGGGGCAGCAGGCCGCCCTGCAGTGGGTCTCCCTTCCCTTGGGTGCACGTTGCGCTACTTTGGGTTCTCGTGCGCAGCTTCCAGAGCTCCTGGAGTGATGATGTGCTGGGAGGCAATGCATGGGGCTGAGGGCTCACCTGGGGGAAGGAGAGATGGTCTGAGTGTTAACTTGGTGCTCTGTGCACGTGTTTGGCTGTCAGCAGTGCCCCACGGGCTCACAGCTGAGCGTGGCGGTGGTGGCACAGCTCAGCTCTGCAGTTTGCCCTCTGCTGTACGGTTTATTGCAGGCAGCAGCGTGAGTAACTGTGTGTAACGTCCTGTGGCAGCGGTGCTCCTGCAATGGAAAGTCCCTCGCTGTGCTATTTCCGACAGGACATGGAAAGTCCCTCCGAGCTAATTCATTGTTTGCTCATTTAAGACTTGTTCAGTGTCGGTACCGAGAGACTGATTTGGCTGCTGTCCACTTAGAAATCACGAGATACCGTCACTTTTGGTTTACTAATGTTATCAGGGTACGAGCAAGTAAAAAATGTTTTGCAGCTGCAGAGCTCTACGAAAAGCAAGGACAGAGTTAATCTCAGTTTTGCTTTCTGTTCAGGGCCCGGGAGTTCACGTCTCACAGGGACAGACAGAACTGAAAGAGTGAAATCTGCTCAGACATGACTTGCAGTTCTGCTTAAAGTTGTGCAAAGTGCACGGAATGTGCAGGCACTCACAACATGCCTGGGTTTATAAGTGCATTTTTGTGACTGTTGGATGCAGTTGTAAATATTTAGTGGTGTTCAGATGAAGTGTTTTGTGGTGGGGCTGGCGGGGGTTTTCCTTTTTATCTGCACCCCCTTTTCAGATCTAGGTTTGGTGATAATCAGTCTGAACGTACACACAGGAAGGCGAGCTGTGGGCAGGAGCCTTTGGGTGCAGGCGGAAAATCTGAGCAGGGGCAGAGAAACTAAAGCTGTCACCTGAAAGCAAAAGGAAGGACTAAGAAAGTCCTGTGGTGTCCAGGAGCTTGGGGGAGCAATGCAAGAGATGCATCCCATTAAAGCCTGTGTAAAAGCCCCGGGAAGCCTCTGTGCACAGCTGTTGTCTTTTTGGGGCAGCACTTCGCTGCCAGCCAGGAATTCCTCAGATTCCAGAGATCAGGCGAGTGCCAGAGCCCCAATCACACACACCCTTCTTTAAAAGATAAAGGGATTCCATCAGCTCTTTGGACAAAACAAAGCGGTTGGGTTTGAGATCCAGCTGCTCACCACAGGTTTGCCTTTTCCATTCTGTGTGATCTGCCCTTCTCCACGTTCCTGTGCAGTTCCTGGCCTTGTGCTGCAGCCACAGCACAGCCTGCCCTCCCCTGCCCGTCCCCTGCCCCAGCAGCGCCTTTGTTGTCTGGTTGGTGTCACTGAGGTTTCAGCCAGGGCTGCTCATGGTGTGTGGATCCAGCTGTGTGTGCTGCTGGAGATGCTGCTTGGAGCAATGCTGTCCGACCTGTTGGCGTGGCTGGGCTGTGCTGAGCAGGGAGCTTGTCTTGGGCAGCACATTTATAGGTTGCTCTGGAAGTAATGCCTCCTTTGTGTTCCCATGGAAACCCCAGTGAAGACAGTGAACACAGTGACGCTGTTTGGTGGAGCGAATTCTCAGCTACAGAATGCTGTTCTTCAACACAGTCACTGCCATTAGCTCTGCATTTCCATCAGTGATGAACAAACCCACAGCTGCTGAGATAACGACTGGCACTGTCACCACTGCTGAAATGCACCACCCTCCCCTCCCTGTGCTCACATCCACTATTTGGTCCCCATCAGCGTTCACAAGCATCAATGTAGGGCACTCGTTGGTATTTTTTCTGCATGGAGGAATTCAGTGCCATATATTTGCTCCATATGCACTCCCATGTCATGCACCATTCTGTCACACTGCCCCTCTGCTGCCATCTGTCACGCAGCAGCAACACGTAATGGGACGTAATGGGACATAATGGGACGTAATGGGATACTGGTGTGAAGGTTCAGCCTCTGCTGCCATCCCACCAACGTCTGTTTCTGGTGCTGTGGGCCAACAGGAGGCAGCACTTGCAGAGCAGCCCCTGTAAGGTACATAATATGGGTAACATAAGTAACAAAACATTTTTATTTGTAATATATTTGTTGTTAAGAGGAGAGCAACAAAACCCTGCTGTGTGCTGGATGTGCTCAGAGGAAGGGAGAGCTGTGCAGAGCCGCGGGCCCTGCAGGCTGCTTGGCGTGGTCAGTGCTGTGTGTGGAGCAGAGCAGGTTGTTCTGCTGGTAGCGCCGGGTGGTGTCAGGGCTGTGCAGCAGTGCTGCATTCAGTGCTGAATTCAGTTGCATGCTGTGGAATGGCAGGGCAGTGTGACAGGGCTGTTCTGAGGCCGTGACCTTGGTCAATACGGGCAGCATCTCTTGGGGCTTTGCCCAGTAGCTGCCTGGGAGCTGGACCCATGGTGTTATCTGTGTTTGCAGTTCCTTTGAACCTCCCTGCTTATCGAGCAGCATTTCACCACGAGTCGCAAGAGCCCCAGTGCCAGCCAGTCCCCTTCCAGCTGTTTCTCCTCTGCAAGTTTTCCTTCCTCTTACCTGCTCTCTCCCTGCTGCCGCCCCCTTTGGCTCTGTGCATGTCTTTGCCTGTTGTTTCCATGCTCAGAGCGCTTTCCTGGAGCAAACTGTGCCTGTGTGATGCTGCGTGGAGCACTGCGGGGTGCAGCCCAGCCTGCACTGTGTGCAGAGAACCAGGGCTCACAGCAGAGTGCTGCTGGCTGTTCTCAGCTGCCACATCCCCATTATTGTGTCTTGCTGATGGATTTTCCAGTGCAGTTGAGAAGCACCCATAGAACAGATGTGCATTTGTGCCATGTTTGGAGCAGGGCAGCTGGGGGCAAGGACACATCCTGTTCCACCGCTGTGACGTGGGGTGCAGCAGTTCAAGCCAAGTTCAGCAGAGCTTTTGAGACCTGGAGCAGCAATCGGATTAAACTGCAGTTTTCCCTTTTGTCTCATTTACGCAGGCCCGGCAGAGCAGCTCCTGGCATTCCTTAGCAGATGATCATTCCAGCTCCAGGGATCAGCTGCTGTTGCTAAACCCGGCTTCTCTGCCTGTGTGTGTGTCTGCTTTTCTGTCTGGCTGTACTGAACTGTGCTGCTCTCCCTGTCACAGAGCTGCCATGAGGGGAACTGCCCATTCCTGCTGATTGAGTGCAAGGCGTGCAGGGGTGTGATCCCTCTGAATGAGAAGCAGCGCCACTCTGAGCGGGAGTGCCCCGAGAGAACCCTCAACTGCAAATACTGCAAATCACTTTTCTACTTCCCTGACATTAAGGTACGAGAGTTCCATCCTGCGCATTGCGGGACCTGGAGGTGAAGGGAGGAGTGCCGGGTGCCTGCGCTGCGGCCCGTTGTGCTGTGCTGCAGTGGTTGCCCATGAGTGTGGGGCTGTTCTGACCCCAGAATCTGCTGGAAGGCTGCTTATGGGAACACTTTGTTTTTAGGGCTGTCGGTGTGTGAGATCAGCCGGTGGCTTTGGTGCTGCTGAGTGGGCAGGAGATGTTGCTGTGGAGGCTGAGCTCTGCCCATGTTTGTTCTTCTCCTGCTGCAGGCAGGTGCTGAGGTAGCAGGGGACGGTCTGAGTTGAGCTGTGCTCTTCCAGCTCTGCTCCAGTTCCTTTATTGCTGTCTCCTCCCCCCATCTAACTTTGACCAGGTTCACAGCAGGAGGGTGACCTGCTCTTACCTGGCACAGTGGCATCAATAGCTTTCCAATGCTGCTGGTGGCTGGTGCTGGGCATCAGAGCTGCCCGTCTGTGCAGCTGTGGGTTTGGGAGGGCTCTGGCAGGAGCATTGCCTCATCCCTGCGTGGTGGAGTGCTGCAGATCAGGCAGTGCCTGCCCCAGCTGCTGGGCAGGGTGGGTTTTGGCAGACAGCATTCCTGCACGAATGGCACCCACACAGAGTGGGCAGGGGCAGCAGTCGGGGTTATGGAGGAGCTCCACGTTGTTAATGTTAAAATGTCCCGTGAACGTTTTGGGTCTGTGCTGGTTGGACTCGTGTTGCTGAGCGGCACTTGGAGCCGTGCAGGGCTGTTCTGCAGCGCTCTGGCTGTGAGCTGGGCACCCATCTCAGGGCTGTGTGTTGTGGGGAGCTGCCAGCACAGAGAGGAGCGCTGTGAGCTGGGAGGCTGCCAACAACCAGGTGTGATTTCACTCATCACAGCTGGTGCAGGAGAAGTGCAAAGTCCCCTCTTTCAAGAGGCTCTACCTGCAATGGCTCCTGCTTCAACCAGAGCACGGCGTCTGCTGCTGTGCCGCTGTTCTGTGTGTGGTGGGGAAGGTGTTGTCTGGTGCTGTAGAACCAGAGAGCAGGAGCAGCTGGAGGGAAGGGCTCAGCCCTTGTGCAGGCTGCCCCTGCCCGAGGGGACCGGGAGCTGCTCAGGGGCCTTTTGCTCTGCCTGCTCATCTCAAGTATGAAAAGGAGCGAGTTCCCAGCACGCCAAACCTGAGCCACTGGTGGGTTTCACTCTCCAGTTTGTGATGTGGGGAGAGAACAGCTCACACGTGTCCCCCCTCCGGAGGCGGTGACTTGTTTTAATACAGATAAATGTGAGCAGGTTTCAAGGCATCTGGTTTCAGAAAGCTGCTCTGTAAATATGTCATTATTATTTTCTTCTGTACCAGCAGAAGGGTGTTGTTAAACACGCTTCTATTCTAGTCTCAATTTTGATCTGCCTATTAATGGAATTTGCAGTGGTGTATTTAAGCTCATGGTAACCTCGGACAGAAAAGCAAGAGGTGATTTCTGGATCCCTCATTACAGAAGCCGAGTATTGTTTGTTTCAGTGGTTGGTGCACAAGGAGATGTGTCTGAGCTGTGTGGAAGCGGCTCAGGGCCCAGCAGTGCCCGCTGAGCAGTGTGTGCTGCAGGCAGAGCGTGGAGCTGCTGTGATCCCTGTCACAACGTGGCAGATCTGGGGCGCTTTGAAATGATTTTCAGCCAGAAAGCTGAAAAATGCTTTTCTGCTGAACTGATCACAAAGAACGACAGCCCTGACCTTGCTGCAGTGCTGCCCCAACGCGCCTTTTCCTGGCAAAGCCATGCATGGAGCTTCCCTTGGTTATTCATCAATGCTGTAATCTGACTATTGTTATTTTCTTATTTTAAAATATGTTTTAATAGCAGCTCTTTAAATCAAGGCTGAGGCTTGGATGGCTGCATACACACCCGAAGTGCTGGCAGCCCGGAGGTCACAGAACTGAGCCGGTGCGAATTGTTCTGAGCACACCAAAGCTTCTGTCTGTTCTTTTCCAGGCTCACGATGAAGTCTGCCCAAAATTCCCATTGACTTGTGATGGCTGCGGGAAGAAGAAGATCCCCAGAGAGAAGGTATGAGGCTGCCAGGGAGCACAGGGCTGGGCTGAGCTGAGACCGTCCCGGAGCAGAGTGGGACTGAGCAAACCAGGACTGCACCCAGAAGCTTTTCTAAAGGCGGTTTAAAAACCACTTTGACATCTGTTGCAGCAGATGTGGGTGTGCACTGTGCTGATCACAACAGACCACTGATACCTGATGGTGGGAGGCATGGCAGAAACAGGATGGCAGCGTGCCAGTGCTGCTTGGCACTGATCGAATGCTGTGTGGGAATCCAAGCCAGTCATCTCAGAGGCTGGTGGGTTATTAGCACTGCCCTGCAGAGCTCCAGCCTTGGCCCCCATGGCCCCCATGGTTCAGGGCAGCTGCCAGCTGTGAGCAGGCTGAGGTGCGGCGCAGCTGCCAGCCATTAGTGTTGGTTTGAGGCTGTTCTTCACTTTGTCTTTGGGTTCCCAGACCTCAGTGAGCTGGAGAGGGAGCGACCTGCGTGACATAAGACCCATGTAACATTCTCTTCTGTTCTAGTTTCAGGACCACGTGAAGAATTGTGGCAAATGTAAAGTGCCTTGCAGATTCGAGGTTGTCGGCTGTGCTGAGATGGTAAGGGTTATCTGCTCGTCTGTCTTGTTTTCGGTTCCAGTGTAAGCTGTGACCTGCAGCTGGCTGTAGCCCAACCTGGTGCTCTGCTATTTCGTCAGAGTGGTGTTTTATAAATGCCACTTTGCATTATCTCCTGCACAGATTTTGGGTACCAGAGAATGAGTGATGCAGAAGGACATTGTGAGAACTGCACCAAATGCTTTGGGGCTCCAGGTGGTTGTGGTGCCGACAGTGTCAGCATGGACCTGAGCATCCCACAGCTTGTTCCACTGCTAGAGCTGGGGCAGGGCAGTACGTCTCCATGTGACGTGGGTTTCTCAGCTCTGACTGGTGATGTTGGTGTAAATCCCTTCTCAGGAGGATTACGTGAGGCTTTGCCCATTGGTGCTGCTAAGTCAGTCTGACAGAGCCCTTTGCAACAGACTGGAGGAGGGCAGAGTAGAACAGTGTGTGCAGCTGAGGGAATGTTAAGCCTCCATCACAGGGTATGATCACAGCTTTTCTGTGATAAAACAAAAACACCAACAAAATTCACATTTTTTAAACTGCTTTTCTTTGATTTTTTTCCCCCTTCATAATTTGAAGCTAACATTGTAGCCTCAAGAGGAGGCCATGTTTCTGTGGATGGTGGCAGCTTGAGCTTCCTGAATGGGATTTATTTCTCTTCATGTAGGTGGAAAATGAAAAGCTACCAGAACACGAAAGCAAGTGCCTGGCAGAGCATCTGTACATGCTGCTGAGTTTTGTGCTCAGCCTCAAGAGTGGATCCGGAGACCTGAAGCACCTTCCTGCCCTTCCCTCGTCACAGAGCAGCTCCCCACTGCTGGCAGCAAACTCCCTTTGCCCAGAGTCAGAGCTCTTCAAGTCCCTGGAGCTCTTGGGAAGGTGTGATGCTCTGGAGAAGAAAACTGTGACCTTTGAGAACATTGTCTGCGTGCTCAATAGGGAGGTAGAAAGGGTATCTCTGACAGCTGAAGCGTACAGCCGGCAGCATCGCTTAGACCAGGAGCAGATCGAGACGCTGAGTAACAAGGTGTGTAGTGCCTGCCCTGGGTTCCCCGTGCTCTGAGCCTTCTGTCAGCTTCCTTCCCCTGCTGTTAGCAAAGCTCCACCTGCATCCACTCCTGTCTCCGTAAATCTGAAGGTAGCACTCAGATGCCATTTGTGACTGTGCCCAACCTTGAGAGCTTCCTGGAACAGATGGAAAATGAATTGACCTAAAGCAAATGCTTTAGGGTTTCTGTTAGTAATGAAGTGATGCACTGAGATGTTGTTAGGTGGAGTCCTCCAACTGGAGATGGAGGAGCCGGCGTTGCACTGAATCTCTTTGCATTCCCAGCCACTCATTGGAGAAGTGTGATGGTGGGGGCTCAGCCTGGAGGGAAGGAGCTCTCCCAGCTCTGTGTTCCGGCACAGTGCCCTTATGTCTTGGGGCCTGGGAATTGTGCACTTTGTAGTTGCTGTGCTCTCTCAGTGTGGGATCTGCCAATACAGATGTAACCCTGCAGCCTCACAGCAATGAACTGGGTTGGCTGTGTATGGGGCCTTCTGTTTCTCAATCTACTTTTGTCAGAAAAGTGACTTATTTTTCCCCCAACCTCATCCCTGTTCTGTAACACAATGAAAGTGCTCCTGGAGAGAGGCTTTCCATTCATGGCAGGAAGGTTTCCAGCTCAGGCACTGAGTTGTATTAGTGTGTGTTCTGCAGAAGGATGTGGTTCCAAAGGAGGTTGTTGTGGGTTGCTGTACATTCCTGCGTTTCTTCCCCTGGCCCTTTGCTCACTGCAGCGTCTGACCAGGCTGTGCCCTCTGTCCCACTGAGCAGGTTCGGCAGCTGGAAAGGAGCATTGGGCTCAAGGACTTGGCCATGGCTGAGATGGAGGAGAAGATCCGCAACATGGAAGCTTCCACCTACGACGGTGTTTTCATCTGGAAGATAACAGAGTTTGCCAGGAAGCGCCAGGAGGCGATCACAGGCCGCTCTCCTGCCATCTTCTCTCCAGGTTATTGCCCCAAAATGGATAAAGCCTTTTTGTGCCTCATCTGGCTGTGGGGTTTGTAACGATGACCTTGGCATGTGGAATGTGTGGCTGCTCTGCTGTGCTTCTGGTCTTCCGTCTTTCCCGGGGAAATCTTCTAGTTTGTTTTGTATTCATAAGAAGCATTGGGCTGAATGAAGGAGCTGTGCTGGTGGAGGCGCTTTCTGCCTTGTAGAAGACATTGTAATTTCTCAGTGGAAAATGCAGCTCTCTTAGTTCGGGAATTGCCCTTCGGGGCATTTTCTGAAACTGGCCAGAGCTGCATGTGAGCTGGGGGCGTAAATGCTGCGCTGCTTCCTGGTGTAATGAAAAACCAGATTGTTGCTGGGCCAGGAGATAAAAGGGGCATGTTTAAAACTATTTTTAACCGTTCCCTGGGGGTGAGGGCTGTCTGGAGTCCTTTTGCTTATGAAACCTGAAGGCAAAAAGGATTACTCCATCTTGAGGGGAACTAAACTGCCACTGAAGCTGTGCATGCAATTGGCATTTCCTTCTAAAAGTCAGTGACAGCTGTGGAAAACCCCTGGTCTCTGTCCTGTTCTACAAGGGCGTCACTTCCTTCCTTCTCAGAGCAGCTGAGTCGGGTTCAGATCTGTTTTGTTTGGCTCAGAGCTGAGACCTTAACCCCTGCGCCCTGCCCAGCACTCACAGTTTCTTGACCTCAGCACCTCCTGAGGCTGCAGTGTTTGGTTAGAGCTGTGTTGGTGACCCCCCCCCCCCAACAGCCCTGTAAAACCTCAGCCTGGTTTCTTCTGAGGTCCCAGCTGTATTGTCTTCACAGGACACTTGGTGCCAGGCTTTGCACTTGCTGACCCGCGCTGTGTTTGTTTGTTAACAGCTTTCTACACAAGCAAGTACGGCTACAAGATGTGTCTGCGGGTTTACCTGAACGGGGACGGCACCGGGCGTGGGACCCACCTGTCCCTGTTCTTCGTGGTGATGAAAGGACCCAACGACGCGCTCCTGCGCTGGCCCTTCAACCAGAAGGTGAGTTTGGGTGGGAGCCCCCAGCCATCAGCTGCTCCAGGGCTGGAAGCATCCCGTCCTGCAGGCGGGGTGTGGGGATGGGAACTGCCGCAGTTTTGGTGTGATGGGAGCTCCCTGGGACGTACGGAGGTATTTGTGTGGGAGGCAGGAGCTCTGTGTCTGCTGTAGGATTCTCAGTTTGTGATTGTTCTGCCACCTCGTGGTGCCCAGTGATGAGGGCTGATGTTCTGTGCTCCCCTGGCTGCGGGTGGCTCTGATCCATAGAAGCTCATTGTTACATTTGGATGAATGTGCTTCACAGCCACAGTGAGCGCGATGGGTTCCTCTGTGCTCTTCCTTCAGCTGCTCTTGTGTTCTCACACCTCCCACAGGTGACCCTGATGCTCTTGGATCAGAACAACCGGGAGCACATCATTGATGCGTTCCGACCTGACGTGACCTCCTCCTCCTTCCAGCGCCCGGTCACGGAGATGAACATTGCCAGCGGCTGCCCACTGTTCTGCCCCGTCTCCGTGATGGAAGCCAAGAACTCCTACGTCCGTGATGACGCCATCTTCATTAAAGCCATCGTCGACCTCTCAGGCCTTTAACCCTCAGCACAGAGCAGGGAACGCAGAGCCGGCCCCCGGGCACTGCCCTGCAGGAAGGTCTCGGAGCAAGGAGGGGTGGAAGCGTGGACCTGGCCCTTCCCAAAAGGGGCCTTCTCAGTGCTGAATGGAAACGCGGTGTCTGATGGGAGCCCTCTTCCCCAGCGTCAGAGGGACCTTTCTGGAGAAGACGTTGGGGTGGACATTGCAGGCTGATGGAGCAGGGATTCCTGCAAGGACTTGGATGTCTGAACCGCCCTGCTCCAGTTTCCTGGGGGCGGTGAGCACAGCTCGCCCAGCTGCTTCAGCGTGTGGCCTTGGAGCCTTGTAGTGAGCAGGGCTTTGTCCTGCCCCAGCACTGCGGGCTGCTCTGTGTGCTGGGAGCAGGGCTGTCCCGAGGAGCACTGCCAGCCTGGGCCATGTGGAGCTTTGGAGCTGGGAAGCTGCAGTGCTGTGCTGTGCAGTGCAGTGCTGTGCAGTGCTGTGCAGTGCTGTGCTGTGCAGTGCTGTGCAGTGCTGTGCAGTGCTGTGCTGTGCAGTGCTGTGCAGTGCTGTGCAGTGCTGTGCTGTGCAGTGCAGTGCTTTGCTGTGCTGTGCTGTGCTGTGCAGTGCAGTGCAGTGCAGTGCAGTGCTTTGCTGTGCTGTGTGCAGGAGCTGCCTGCTGTGCTGCAGGCCTGCTGCCTCTGCTGTCTGCACAAGGTGGCACAGGGGAGCCCTGTGTCCCTGTGGCTGCATTTTTGGTCAGGTTTGCTCAGGGCAGGTTGGGCTGCAGCACTGGCAGCCTGGGACGTATGGGGCCACAGCAGGGCTGCCTGTGGGGGAAGACAGAAATGTCTGTCACCTGAAACCTGGTCTCACGTAGGGGTCTGCGTAGCCAGAGCAGCTGGCTCCAGCAGTGCTGGGAGAACAGTGGCTGGAAGGAGGCCTGAGATGTGAATTAACCCTGGTCAAGGGATGGTTGCAGCACTGTGGGCACCCCAACATGCCCCAGACCCACCGTGCCCTGCTCTCCAGCATCACTTGGTGGGCCCTCCCTGGTCCCTGAGCTCCTCAAGCCCAGCCCTCATCATCCTGGAGAGCCTTTGGTACCAGGGCTGGAGCAGTCCCCGAGGGAAGCTTGCTTTCGCCCTTGCTGTTTCTGGATTGCTTGCACTGCGCCCTCTTGGGCAAGTGCCCTGCACCTGTACCCGAGAAGGTCTCTATTTCGTGGAGAAAAGCCTGCTGTCACATCCCTCCATCGCGGCCCGTGTGTCCCTCTGGAGTTGTTTTGTGGTGGCCACGTGTAACACCAGACTGGCCACTGGCCGCGCTGGCCCCTCACATCTTGCTTACTTTCCTCCTTGTGCTTTTCCTCCCCCATCCCACTGCCCCAAGAGCTGTGGGACTGGTGAGCTGGGAGGGCTGAGCCCGTACCCCTGCCCGGGTCCTCTCCAGCCCCAGCACTGCTCCTTTGCCCTGGAGGACAGGCAGAGAGGCTGCTGCTGCTGGTTGGAGAGCGGTGACCCCCCCTCACACACACCCCCCTCAGTGCTCAGGGCTGCAATTTCTGCCTCTGTGAGGGGAGCGCATCTCCCTCGGTTCGGGGCAGCAATTGCTGCCACCAGCCCTGTGGGTGCTGTGCTGCTGTGGGTGCTGTGCTGCTGTGGGTGCTGTGCTGCTGTGCTGCTGTGCTGCTGTGTGCTCCGTGGAGGAGCCCCTGAGCTCCACAGCCCCTGCCTGAAACACAGCGAGAGCAGCTGGGACTTACAAGTGAAAGATGACCCCAGGCTGCTCTGCATCTGCTGCAGGCACGTATTGAAGCCTGGTGAGGGGCTGGAGCTGTGCCCACAGCGTCCCCTCTCCCTCGGAGCGGCACTGGGTGCTGTGTGGGTCCTGTGCCCAGTTCCTTGCTGCAGTCCAACTTTGTGCAAAGGCGAAGGCTGCAGCTCGGCTGGGGGCTGTGCATTCTTCCCTGTCTGGGATGGCTGTGGAGTGGGGCTGGGATGCTCCTTGCTGCTTGCACCTGCCTGCAGCCTTGCTGCTTTGCGCAGACCCTCTGTGCCAGCCTGTCTCCAGGGCTCTGCTGGGCCCAGCAGTTCCACTTCACCTCAGTGCCTTAGGAGGGAACACAGCCTGGCAAAAGGTGGGTTCTGTTCTGCAGCCCATTCTGTGGAAGCAGTTGCCAAGGAGGGACCCTGGCTGATGTCTGCCCTGAGTGGGTGTCAGCTCCGCTAGTTTAGAATTGGGAATGGTGTCCTGGGGGGGATGAGTCCTCTTCTGTCTTTTGAGCATCCCGTGGCTGAGGGTTAATGGCAGTGTGTGCTCCTTGTTCCTTGTGGCTGCACACTGCAGGGTGGGTGAGTTGCTCCCCTGGACGCAGCGCTGAAGCTGTGCTGTAAGATGGACATTTGGCACAAAGCACAGCAAAGTGTTTCTTTTTTTCCCCCTTTGTTCCTTGATTTCCCCCATCTGACCACAGCTACGAGGGAACACCCACCTCAGCCTGTCACTGTGAGGGAGCTTTTCCTTGAGGATGGTGTGTGGTGAAAAACTCTAATAAAAGCAGCGTGAGGAGCTGCTGTGCTGTGTAACTCACAGGCTCCGTCACTGCGTGGGGCTGAAGAGGCAGTGCTGGGCCAGGACAGCAGCAGGGCTGTGCTTGGTCTCCTGCTGCCACACTGCAGTCCTCACACTCTGCCCCATGCCCAGGGCTGGGGCCGTGCCCCTGTGGGGTGAGCTGCCCCCCAGCTCAGCTGCTTTCCTGCAGGCAGGGCAAGGAAGGACACCAAGGCAGCACTGCCCAGATCCCGTCCTGCAGCTTCTTCTGCAAGGGCTGCAGCACGTAGAGCAATACTGAACTTCTGGCTTCAGTTTTGCTTCTGTAGAAAAAATAGTACTAAGAAAAACAAACTTACATTGCCAAGATGCTTTAGCAGAGTATTTATTCAATGCCATGGTGAAGAGCAAAACTTGGTACAAACATAAACCCTCAGTGCCTTGCTCACTACTGCACCGCGCCAAGGGAGGCAAACAGGACTTGCTATCTTGGGGCAAGAGGGAAGATGTAGGAAGGTGGAGACTGTTCTGTTGCTGTGTGAGGGGACCAAGAGCTGGGTCTAGGATCTTGAGTGCACACCCATATACACACACACACACACACACACACACACACAAAGGACTCCCTTGTTTCTAGAAGTCCTGTGATGACAGAAAACCTGAGTACAGGGGTTCTGGATAAAGCCATGGGCACCTGCTGGGGCAGAGCAAGAGAAGGGTGTGAAACCCTCTTGCTGAGGGCTGGAGGAGCTGTTAAAGCCATCAGTGCATATTAAGACAGCAGCCGCTGTCTCCATGAAGCCTGTTTGCAACCTGAGGCTGTGAGTGGCACAGACACCTGCCCTGCTGCTCCTGAGCTGGGGGGCCCAGAGCGTAGCAGCAGGTGCAGCCCCTGGGGTCACTGCTGGCCTGGGAGCTTCAGCTCCTGCTGTCTGGGCCAAGTGGAGATTAGGAGCTTAATTTTAGACTCTAACAGTTGGCTGAAGGCTGGAAAGAGAAAAGCTTCAGGGACAAATACAGAGTAAACAACACTGAGTTCATAAAGTGAGCCGGCTTCCCCCATCAGAGGAGCCCTCAGAGGGAGCTGATCACCAGCCCCCAGGTGAGTCAGCCCTGGTGGAAGGAGGTTTATTCACACTTATGGCTGCACCTCTGCCTGTTCACCTGCTCACAGAGAACATACCAAGAAAACCTAAAGTGCCACAACTCAAGTAGGGAGGGAGGTGACCATGAGACCCATCATCACAGCTTACCCCCTGGAAGGGACAGCAGAGCCCCTGGAATAAATATGTTACCGATGCCATAGCTTATTCAGGTGCTACAGAACAGGGGAAGACAAGGGCAAAGCCAGATCGGCGTTACCAGCAGCTCTCCCCACTCTCCGATTTGTAAACTGATGGTATCAGGATTTAGTTGTAAGAGAAGGCAATGGCAGGGCAGCCCTGCCCCTCCAGCTCTGCCCCAGCACTGCCTCCCCCGCTGCCTTTTCAGCCTCTGATCCTTCCTGCCCTCCCTTTGTGGCCCAAACACTGTGTGGGGCGGCACTGGGCGCACCCAGCATCCAGACAAGTTGCCCATGGAGATTTGGGACAAACAAAACAATAATAAAACTACTATATTAAAAGAGACCCGCAGTAAGGCAGCACAGCACTGTACCACTGCTTGTGCAGGTGCTCTGTAGCCAGTAGCTCTCAGTGAAGTCAGCCACGTTCCAGGCCCACACAGTACAAACCCTGGAGACGCGCCTCAGTCTGTTCTCAGAGACCAAAGCTCACCCAGAGAGCTGTGACCAAGTAGCAGCGTTTGTGATAAGCTGTGGGGAGGTTACCCTGCAGTGACCACCGGACCCAGGAACTGGTCCTCAGCCCTTACATTCTGTCTTTGAAGCAGACGCTCCAAGGAGGAAGCCATTACCACTGCCGGGGTCCCTCCGAACTCAGCTGACAGGATTGGTGTGCTCAGAGCTCGTCTCTGCTGTGCAGGGCTCAAAGCACCGCAAGCTCCAGAGGTGGCCGCAGTGAGGAAGCTGCAGGAGCAGTTGTTATACCTGGGTTCAGCTTTTCTGGTTCATGAGCCAGGAGAAGAGCAGTTTCCTGGGCCTGGGCTTCCTGGCCTGCTGGATTCGCACGGTGCGAGGGGAGCGCCACACCTTGATGGTGGTGTCATCGCTGGCTGTCAGCAGCAGCTCCTGCTCCACTGGGCTGAAGGCCACCGAGTTGACCACGTTGTCGTGCTGCAGCTTGGCCAGGCAGATGTTATAGTGTCGGTCCCAGATGTAGCCATGGCGATCTTCTGCCCCGCTGCAGCAGACAAGACAGCAGTGAGGACACCGGCCAGGCAGGCTCTGCCCTCTGCACCCAGCGCCCTGACCCAGCCAGGAGCCCCAGCCTCCATCTGCAGTGCCATCACCCACAGACACCCACCCTAAGGGGGCAAACCCCCTTTGTGACCCAGGCCCTGCCACAAACACAGGTGGGTTTCCAGAACTGGAGTCTGAAATGAGGCCTCACAGCAGCATCAATTAAAGCTCTGGAAATGCAGCCAGACTCACGCTGTGGCACCTGCAGCAAACCAGCCCTGTTCTGGGCTGCAGTGAGCCTGCTCCAGCTACCCCAACTTGCCCTGTAACACCTGCAGCCTGCAGCCCTCAAGAAGGGCAACTGCCACCCGCTGACAAACAAGCCACAGCCCCACATTTCCTTTTTCCTTGCTGATTTCACAACAGGACCAGAACAGACATCCTGCAGCAGCACCCTCTGACTCCATCACTGCTCCACACAAGCCTCCCATTTCCTGCTCTGCTTACAGCAGCCTCCCGCTCTCGGACCAGCCCTACCTGCAGCACGACAGCCCACAGCTCAACACCCAAAGCCATCCCGTACCTGGGCAGCATCCTGCCCAGCCCAGTGCCACACACCTTGCCACAAAGTCCCTGCTGACGTCCAGGAAGATGAAGAAACACTCCTCGTTGGGTGTGTAGGCCCGATGTGCACGGAGGGCTCGTTTCACTTCCTTCATTGTCTTCAAGTCAAACACGTGCAGATCGATCTCCTCAGCAATGGGGGGTGGCTGCATGGGGTCGGAGATGACGCAGTCCCGAGGCCAGGCACGGCTGTTCACATACAGGTATCTTGGGGAGGAAAGCAGAGGGGTTACCCTGCACTCATGGAGCCACAGTATAAAACCCTCTTGCACAGGCAGGCAGGGCAGGGACCACACAGCTGGTCCTTAGCAGATCTGCAGCTCTGAAACACAGGCAGAAAGTGGCAGCCACATGCCCTAATGCAGAGCGCCTCACCCCAGCCTGATGCAGAGAGGTTTTCCCTTGAGGCAGAAAGTCATTTCTCCTCCCATTCACTCCAAAACCCCCGCACAGCTGTAACCCAAACTCTCTGCTGCCCGAGGTCAGCAGGCAGCTTCCTCCCCCCTCCAGTCATACTCACCGGTGGTCAGGGGAGAGACCCATGCCAATTATGTGCCCATGGATGTCAATGACGTGATCCAGCGAGTCAAAGAACTCATCCGAACGTCTCTCCTCCCCAAGCACTGGCCCAGCAGTTGTCATCTGGTGGGGCAGGATCCTTTTAATCCCTTGGGAACAGAAAGGAGGATCGTGCCATCCATGGGCTTCTGCCACAAACCAGCAGGGCTGATTAAAGCCCATTGGCTTCAAGGAGGGACTTCCCTCAGCACTGCTAAGAAAGGAGGACTGGTTTGTTTCCAGTCAGGGGCTGAGATAAGGGCTGGCACAGGGCTCCTGTCCCTGCCAGCTGCTTCCAGGCTCTCGCTAGCAGTGCCTTGTACTCAGCATCCTCTATGTGTCCAATTGTGAAGATCCTGCCCTGGTAGCAACAAAACCATGAGGCAAGTGCCAGCAGGCAAACCACCTCCAGCTAGTGGAGGAGTCTCAAAAGCCTCTGGCCCTGTACAGAGAACCCAGCTTGAGCAAAACTGCAACTCACCACAAACATCAGCAAACAACACAGGTCTTCTCCAGATTAACATCCAGAGCGTAGCTGCAGCCCACACCCCTAAGAAGGCTGACGTGCCCTGGAGCTCAACCACAGCCTTACCTATCTGGTGCGGAGAGTAGGTGAGGCACCCTGTGGTGAAAATTAAGTATTTTGTCTTGCTGTTGCTGTCCGTGGAAAGCAGGTTCACCTCAGGCGGTTTAGTTCTGTTGCGTATGAACAGCTCAGCCACTTTGTTCTCCAGCTCAGCCTCAGTCATGGCAGGCCTCACACAGCCCCCCATGATATCATCAAAGAACTGCTGCAGCTCATCCTCTGCTGGCACACCCCCGTCATCCGGCAATTCCTGTACTGCTGGCTCTGGAGTCTGCTTGGGCTTGGACTCCTCTTCTTCGCTGTCACTGCCGAGATCAAAGACTGGGCAGGTGGAGGTGGAAGAGGCAGCCAGCTGCTCCTCGTAGTCCAGGAGCAGGTCTGGGGAATCGTACCGGCTGCAGTCAGCCACCATCACGGTCCGGATAGTGCTGGCATTCAGATTCTGGATTTTGAACAGTCTCTTCACTACATTCACATTCTCAGACTCTATGCCCTGGGAGCAGAAAAGAAAAGTGAGCAGGAATCCCCTCACTACAGTGCTGCTCCCACAGCCTGAGCCCATGCTGCTGGCTCTGGTCACACACCGACCTCCCAGCATTGCTCTATAGGCATCTCTAGGCATTTCCATCAGGACCTGCCAGGGATGCCAGCCAGCTTTGTTACACTCCTTCCCATCCTGGAGGTGGGTGTGAGGAGACAAAAAGCCAGGGCCAGGCTTTTAAAGGAAAACATCTGAGCTGGAAACACAGAGGCCGGGCAGCCTTGCTCCCACCTTCCTGCCTGAGGTCACCAGTTGGCACTGCTGAGAACTTCAGGAACAGCCCCCCATCATAAACAGGTGAAGTGCAAAGCACAATCCCTCCAGCCTATGTGAAGCAAAGGGAGAGGAACTCAGTGCTCCTGGAGCTTGCACGTGCCCCTCAGCAGAATCAGCTGCATTGTCAGCTCCCCGAAACAAGCTGCAAATCTCTCCCCTGCTTTGGCTGCCTGCAGCCACACTTCAACATTTCTGACAAACCAGGCAAGGTCATTCCGTGCCTCCTGGAGATGCACGAGTTAATGCTGCAGTGTCAGGTGCAACACAGAGATGTGGTTATTGGAAGGGTCCCGGCCCCCACAGGGAACTCCAGATAGAGCCAGCATCAAAGGTTTGAATCAAAGACACAAAACACCAGGATGTGCAGCTGTGACAACAGGACAGAGGCAAGACATGGAAGAGCAACGTGTCTGAGAAGCACAAGTATCAGAGAGCAAACAAGCAGCACAGAGGCTAAGGCCATCACACACTCCATCTGTAGGTCTCATCACAGTGTAAGACAGAACCCGGCCCACACATCTCAGCAGTGGCAGGCAGGACAGAACCAGCCACCCAGCCACCTCCAGGAACAATGCAATGAGCTGCCAAGTGGGAGAATAGTCACTGCTCAACACGTGCCAGGCTGCAGCCATCCCAGGCCCAGCCTCACATCAGTAACACCACCACAGTTCATCTGCCCTCCTATTCAGCAACTCCTGCTCTACAACTCTGCACCAACTCCTCATCCCAATTAATAAAGCAAATATAATAATAATAATAATGGAAGCAAAGGGTAGAATAAGGATATTGCAATGAGTACTATAACACCAAGGGTGGAGAAACTCCATGCCAGGGTTGCCTCAAGCTCAATATCCAGAGGGTGAGTCAGAGGAGATAAACAGGGCAGACAAGGGTCTGAGCCACTGTTTCCCTCTCACATCTCCTCCACAGCTTTTCTTCCCATGAGAACCAGCAGGAAGCTGCACTGCCCGAGGAGCTGGAACAGAGACACCTCACCTGGAAAGCGTTGTTCAGCCACAGCACAGAGCAGGAGGTTATACGCCCAATCCGATGCAGATTGCCAGATATCAAGTTTGTTTCATTCAGCCAACAGCCAAACACATCATAAGGTTTATTCCTCACCCTGGAGAGCAATGTGAAGTTCTCTGGAAGAGAGGGGAAACAGGAGCGTGAGACAGACAGGGGATCTGGAGAAACCATTGCAGAAGGAATGGGAAATGGAGTTAGGTCTCAGCCCACAGCAGGGGAGGCACTGACACAGCACCTTCACTGCAAGCTGAGCAGACACTGCCCACCAAGTGACCAGCCCCAAGGCATGGCTGCAGACACAGACCATTTCTCTCCTCTACAGAGATCTGTGGGAAGTACGTGCAGATGGATAACAAAACATAAGGGCAGCCAGACAGAACCAGTCCAGAATATAACCGAGCTACACAGCCTTCCTCCAAGCACGGCCCAAAGCAGATGCCCCAAAGACAAGAACAACTCAAACACATACAGATCTTCACATGATCCCAGCCCCCCACCCCATGGGAGCCCTTCTGAACAGGAGAGCTGTGCATTTAGCAACACTCCTTGGTTGTAGCACAGAGAACCCTCTCAGGAAGGCTCAGTGAAGGCAAAGGCAAAACTTACCCATGCTGATTACGGCAATCTCTCCTGATGAGGAGTTGTGAGGCCCCACAAAGACACCTGACACCAGAAGGAGGGAGTCATCGGAGTTGAACTGGGAGAACTGTGTGTAGCTCCAGTTGTACGGCCTCATGTTGGAGCTGTGCTGCAGGGAGATGTCCAGCTCGTTGCTCCAGATCTACAGGCAGATGGACAAGCAGTGAGGAAGCTGCAAGAAGCCTGAAGGCTGTCCCACTTCACCTGCCCTGTCAGCACTCACCAGTCAAAGGAAAAAAAAATACTGAAAACCCTACTTAAATGCCTTCAAGACCCAAATTCTCATTACCTTAACAGTACAGTCTTTGGAGCACGATGCAAACAAACAGCCAGAGTGAGAGAAGCTGAGGTGCAAAACCTGGTCATTGTGCTCCTTCAGGGCCTGCACTTCAATGCAAGGGATAGTGTCATAGAGCCTCTGGAACTCATCATACCAGGATACGGCAGCTGGAACACAAGCAGGGACATATGACAAGAACGTACATGGGAGAAGTGACAGACCTGAGGTGAACATTGGAGCCACAAAATCAGCCTGTAGTAAAGCACAGTGCTGCCAGGAGCTCTGCTGTGGCCACAGTCCCTGCAGCTTCAGCTGTGTTAGCAGGGCTTTACATTTTTCTCAGTCGTTTTCCCACTCCCACACACACACGGAATCTTTTCTTCCCAGGAACACACAACTTCTCACCACATCACTACGTTCTAAGACATTGCAGCCACTATAAGATACACCCAGAGAACAGCTACTAGCTGACCCGTGACACTAGCTAACAAAAACTTTGCTTGGGACAAAACAGAAGCCAGAACTGCAGACGTGCTCCAGCACATCACATCTGTCACGTAATGAAACAGAAGCTGTTCCTCAGGGTACTGCACTCCACTCTGATTGTCTTGTCTGACAGAATTAAGAAGGTTCCAGAAGGGGTCTGAGATCAGGAAAAAGCATCTGCACGAGTCAAGAAACAGAGGAAACAGAAGAACTGGAGCTGGACACAAGATGTCAAGGCAAACAAGGAGCCCTGCAAATAGGAAAGCCTGGAGTACACTGTGAGTTACACTGACTGACAGTAAAATTTTTGATGTGCCCATAGAGTTGTTGTGGCAGCAAATCCCAAGGAAGAGGATCAGACGTTTATATGGATAACGGCCAACTTTCCGAGTTACACTGAGCAGGACAGAGGCTTTTTGGAACTCGCTGTAGCCTACGAGGCCCGTCCCCTGCGGCAGGGCACAGCTCGCTGCCAGGGAACCCCAGCATCGCTCGGTGAGCAGAGCGCTGTGACATCCCCCCCTCAAAGCCCTCGGTCACAGCCCAGCTGCCAGAAAACAGCCAGGAACGATCCCAGGATCCCACGTGGTCAAACAGTCCCGGCGCTTCCCCGGCCCCAATTCATCGCTGCCGCTCAGAGACACGCAGCGGTGACAAGGGGCCGCGCGCCCAGTTACAGCTCAGGGGGCAGCACCGCGTTACCGCTATGGACACGGCTCCGCACGGCGGCTCCTCGGCAGCAGCTCAGGCCGCTCTCGGAGGCTGCGGACAGCTCTGCTCGATAAGGGCCGTGCGGGGTGAGCAGCCAACACTGTGCGTGGATCATTTCCCTATTGCAGAGACTGAGACCGAGCCCGACGGGCCGCAGCAAAATGGAACCGGAACGAGGGACCGGACGGGACCGAGCGAGCGGGAATTAAACGACGGATGGAGCGGGGAGGAACCGACCCCTGCGGACACGGACCGGACACACACACACACACATACACACACATACATACACATACACACATACACATACACACATACACATACACACACACACACACGGACACACACATACACACACACATACATACACATACATATACACACATACACACACACACACGGACACACACATACATACATACACATACATACATACACATACATACACATACACACACATACACACACACACACACACATACATACATATACACATACATACACACACATATACACACACGGACACACACACACACCCCGGTCCCGTTACACACCCGGGTGCCGCGGCACGTCGCGCTGCACGCGGTAGTACCGGTAGAACAGCTCCTTCCACAGCAGCTCGTCCCGGGCCACGTCTCGCCACTGGCGGCACACGAGGCCCACGGCCAACACGTCCGTGTGCTCCAGGTACAGGAAGATCTCGAGCAGCACGCTGTCCGGGAGCAGGGCGCTGTCCGGGAGCAGGGCGCTGTCCGGGAGCAGGGCGCTGTCCGGGAGCAGGGCGCTGTCCGGGAGCGCGGGGCCGCCCGCGGCCATGGTGGCATCCTGCCGTTACCGGGAGCGACCGCCGCCCAGCTCAGCTCGGCTCAGCCCGGCTCCGCTCAGCGCTCGGCTCGGGCCCGGCCCGGACGCACCGTCCGGCCCGCCCCGCACTTCCGGCTTCGCCTTCCCGCACTTCCGCTTTGGCCGCTCTATCCGCCGTCTCGGTGGTGCCGCCCCGCCCTCCAGGCACGACGAGTCGAGCGCAGAGCGATCGCTCCGTGTCGCCCCGCCCCGCGCGGTCTGACCGTGCCGTGGCCGTGCGGGTCGTACGGGTGCGGGGCCGGCGGGGATCAACGGCGCCTCCCTGAGCAGCCCCCGCTGTGACCCCACAGCTCTGAGCCCCGCTGTGACACCCCGTGCTCTCATGGAGGCCCCACGCAGCCACATCCCGCTCCCCTGCCCCGCGTCCCATGACCCCACGTGCGATGACCCCGTGTCCCATAACCCCGTGTGTGTCCCATGTCCCCGTGTCCTCCCGGCTGTTCCCGGTCCCGATGTCCGCCCGCTCGCTCCTGCTGCTCTCGCTGCTCCTGGCCGCTCCGCACGGACGGGGGCAGCGGGCGCCCCCAGCGCGCAGCGCCCTGAGCACAGTGCGGACCCGGGGGAACCTCGTCCTTAGCGAGGTGAGGACGGGTGTCACTCCGCGGGCGGGGCACGGCGAGCGGCGCGGGGCTGCGCTGTGCTCCCCATAGCGAACCCCTATAGTGTACCCCATAGCGTACCCCCATAGCGTACCCCTATAGCGTACCCCCATAGCGTACCCCTATAGCGTACCCCCAGTGTCGGGGTGGGTGCTCAGCACAGCAGGGTGGCAGCAGCCTGGGCAGGGGTATCCCAGGGCCGGGATGACGGTGCCCACCCGGTGCCGTGCAGTTGGCTGGCAGGTGGTTCCTGGTCGGCACGGCGTCCCGCTGCACATACCTGGCACAGAACAGCCACCGGCTGGAGCCCACGGCGATGACGGTGACCGTCCCTGATGGGCAGAGCCTGAGCATCAGCACCTTCAGGAAGCTGTGAGTGATGCTGGCTGCTGATGGGACGGGACACTGCAGATGGGCTGGGGCAGGGCCAGCACCTGCTGCGGGCTCCAAGGGGGGAGAGTGGAGTAAACCTGAGGAAACACATTCCATGTACAAGCTGGAAGGGCAGAACTGGGGGCCGGCTGCAGCCTGCCCTGCACTGCGCTTCTCTCCCTGCACAGGGATGGGCAGTGCTGGGAGATCAAGCAGCGCTACGTCCCTGCAGGAGCCCACGGGCACTTCAGTGTGAGAAGTGAGCACGGGGCTGGGTGGGCAACGTGGAGTGGGACCCTCCTGTTCCCGTGGGACTTTGGCACCAGTGTCTTCCCACTGTGCCACCTCTGTCCACTTGTATCTCTGTGCTGTGCTGCCATCAGCAATGCCATGGGGACGTGTGGGTCCTCGGTGCCCAGTCGCACCCCTCGTGCCCTCTGGTGGTGACACGAGGCACCAGGATGGTGCCCAACTGAACCACACCTGCCCCAATGTCCCCCGTAGGCCGTGGCTACAACAGCAAGATGGAGGTGGTGGTGGGAGAGGTGGACCCCCGCAGCTACGCCATCATCTACTACCAGGACAGCCAAGGCCTCTCTGTCAAGCTCTACGGTGGGTTGGCATGGGGCAGTGGATGCCTGTGCCCCACACCGTGCCTGCTGCAAGGATCAGGGCTGGCAGCAGGGCTGGGATGGTGGCTTTTCCCTGCAGGTCGCAGCGTTCAGCTCAGTGACACCATAGTGGACAAGTTTGAGCAGCGTGCCAGAGCCGTGGGCCTGAGTGAGGATGTGACCCACTACTTCCCCACATATGGTGGGTCCACGCAGCTGCCAGGAGTGGGGGCAGCCGGAGGTGCCTGGTACCGGTGTCGGTCTGGTACTGGTTGTGGTCTGGTACCAGCAGGGCAGGAAGGGGAGGGCACAAGGGTGTTGGCACGTGACCTACAAAGGGCAGGTGACCACCCCGGGCTCTTTCTCTTTCACAGGGTTCTGTGACTCTGCTGATGATTTCCACATCCTCGATGGTGAGCACGGCCCCACAGTGCCACAGCCCTGCCCTGCAGTGCTGCCCAGCACAAGGCAGGGGTCCCTCTGTGACCCAGTGTGGGGCTGGGAGGTGGCAGAGCATCACCCAGCATGGCTGTCACCCTCACACTGGCAAAGGAGAGCCCCGATGGCCCCTGTGTGGGTCCAGCTGGGCTTAGTGGTGTCTGCACTGGGACGAGGGTCTGGGGTGGGGCATCCTGGGATGGAGACAACATGGGTGTTCCTGGAATGGCTCCACCATTTGTTGGTGGTGCCTGGGGAGGCAGAGGTGAGTCCCAACCCCGGCACTGGGCTCTGCCCCAACCCCTCAGCATCCCTCCTTCCCTTCCAGAAACAGAGCTGTAGATGGAGGCAGTACTTCCAGGACGTGCCCAGCACTGATCTCTCACCTCGTGCAGACGCCTGTGGACAGGACCACACAGGGATGAGCTGGGGCTTGGCCAGACCCTGCTGCTGCTCTGCAGTGCTGGAGCACACCCTGGACTCCCCTGTTCCTGGCTGTGTCACCCCACAGCTTCGTGCCCTTTGTCCCATGCCCTGCAGAAACCAGCAACATCCCAATAAACATGAGGAAAAACTCTGTGTCCAGGCAAGGCAGAATGCCTGATGGCTTGTGGCAGTGTGGCATGGGCAGCTCACTGCACTTGGTGCCCTGGGGCTGGTGGGCTTGGGGTGCACTGGGAACCTACAGTGGGTCAGCTCTTCCCACCAGGGACCTCAGGGGAGGAAAATGCAGCCTTGTAGCTGTCCTGCTTCCATGGTCTCCAAGGGGCTGTTGCCACTTGGGTCATACCCCTGACAGCGCCCAGCTCACAGCCAGGCAGGGGACATGCCTGGAGTCCTCCACACAGTCTGAGGCTGTAGGGTTAACCCTGGGGGCTCAGGGCCCCCAACAGCCTGACACATGTTCCACCTGGCAGGGCTGCTTTGGTTCCAAACACCCAGTGCAGGCTGGAGTTGGAGGGGAAGGGGCACAGCCCGAGAGGAGCCCCCACCTGTTTCTGCTGAGGCAGCAGGAGGCTGTAAAGCTCCTTCCCCGCAGTCCCCCCACAACAAGCTGCTCTGCAGCCCTGGGGTGGGAGCAGCCCTCTGCCCCAGCACCGACGTTTTGCAATCTTAGCGGAAACTGGTAACACATGTTGTTTATCAGGGCCTTATGTAAGGAACCGCCACGTGACCCGTCCAAAGCCAGCTGCTGTCCCGCTGCCCACGTGTGGGGCAGCCATGTCTGGCCGCGCTCACAAAGCCGCCAGGCCGCCCGCCAAGCCTTGGAGTCAGGGCACGATGGGCCTGTGCCGCCCAGTACAGCTCACTTCACCCAGCACAGAAGTGGCAGCACCATGGTGGAAGCATGGCTTGGCAATGGGAGCATTGGGCTCTTCCAGCCTGGCCTGCAGCCATCTGGCATCAGCGCCTTGGGACCCTGTGGCATCCTCAGCATCTCTGCCATTTCCCAATGGAGAGAGCTCTCCCCATCACCCCGCACCGTGAGGGGCCCATGGTGTGCACCCACACCAACCAAGGGTGGGCTCAGCCCTGGGCTGAGTGGCACGCGGGGGCCCAGGGTGCTTTCGTGCTGCTCAGTCCTGCCCAGCTCAGCTTTTGTTTTGTTTTAATAAAGCTGCAGCAGCAGAGCCAGCCCAGCCCCCAGCACATGCTGTGCAGCGCAGGCTTGGCTCGCAGCTGGATGCGTAGAAGGGAATGTACTCAGGCAGCCGGGCAGGGTGGGCTGCCGAGAGGAAAAAAACAGCTGCTATGAAAACACGCTCCTTATGTAAAGAGCCTTGGCAGGGCTGTGCTGCAGGGAGAGCCGCGGGCTGGCAGTGGGCACCGGCCAGAGCCACGGCCCCGGGGCAGCACGACCTGCCTGGTGCTTTGTTCCGTGCAGTCCTGCCCAGCCCCACAGGGCCACTGGTAACAGCAGTGATCACCCCAGCCCTCGCCCTGCTGCAGCCCCAAGCCAAGGGACAGCTGCTCCTGGATCAGGGTGTGGGGTAACATAGGGAGTCTGTCTGACTGCATGGTGTTGGCTGGGAGCTACGTAGGGAAGGGGTCAGCACAAGGCAGGGGGTTCCCATGGCTGCACCCAAAGGTGCCCACAGATCCCATGGATTAGATCAGGACCTGGCAGGTACTTGGTGCTGTGCTTAGGCCCTTCTCTGGGTCTGAATGCGGTTTTTCTGCAAGATGGGGGAGGGCAGCAAGACCTGATCCCTGGTGCTGTGCACCCCTGGTATCCCCATGCTCTGCCCATGGCAGCCTCTCTACCCCCAGTCCCCGTGCTGTGCAGCCCTGGGGCAGGGATAGTCAGTGAACTGGCCGCCAGCTGTGTTTGTGCTGCTGAGCAGTTTGGCACCCCAAGGCAAACATGTAATATCAACAGGAAGGAAAAATTCGCAGGTTCCCAGCCTGCCCTTTGGATTCAGCTGTTGCCCCTGCTCCTGCTTGCATAACGGCACAGGGGGAGACGGGGCTGGCCTGCCTGCCTCACTGGCCCCCTGGGGCCGCTGCGCTGCCTGTCCATAAATAGGGGCTCAGCTCTGCGTCCAGCACTGCCTGCAGCTCCCGCTCCGCTCAGCTCCGCTCAGCTGGGGACATGCAAGCCACACTGATCAGCATCCTGGGGCTGGCCCTGCTTGGGGCTCTGCACGCGCAGAACAGCATTCCTGTGCAAGCTGACTTCCAGCAGGACAAGGTGATCGGGCCTGGCCAGCCTTCCTGCATGGGGCCGGGGCGTGTGGGGTGCTCATCTCTCCAAAAATATACAGCAGGGGGGTACTGGTGGGCTGGGGATCCTACTGGGGGTACTGGTGGGCTGGAGGTCCTACTGCCCTGGGAGCAGGGAGCAGGGTCCAGCCCAGAGCTGGAGTCCCACCAAGCTGGGGCACGGGCTGTACTGCTGGGTCCTACAAGGAGCCTCTGGGATGGTCTGGATGGCACAGATGCCCCAGAGAGGAAGTGGGGAAGGGAGCATGTCTGTGCCGGCCCCAGCCGGGGCTAAACTGCTGTTCTGGCCCCTTCTGAGTGCCGTGAATGGATGCAGATGGCAATGCAGCTCTGTTCTCACAGCAGGGCTGGGGGTGATGGGGAGGGCAGCAAGGTGCTCTGTTCGCATGGCACTGCCCTCCTGCCCAGTGCTGAGCAGTTTGTGTGCAGCTCGCAGGGAGATGGTACAGCATCGGCCTGGCCTCCAACTCCAACTGGTTCAAGGACAAGAAGCACCTGATGAAGATGTGTACCACAGACATCGCTGTCACTGCAGATGGCAACATGGAGGTCACCTCCACCTACCCCAAGTATGGCGCGGAGCTGCGGGAGCACAGCGCGGGGCTGGGGGCTGCTGGGTGGGTGCTGGGGGTGCTGAGCTCCAACCCCCCATTGTCCTGCTGATGGCCCCGTGCTGCTCTGCAGGGGTGATCAGTGTGAGAAGAGGAACAGTCTCTATATCCGGACGGAGCAGCCCGGGCGGTTCAGCTACACCAGCCCACGTGAGCCTCTGGGCCCTTGTCCCAACCCTGCAGTGGGGCAGCGATGTGGCCCTCAGGGCTGGGGGCCCAGGCTCAGCATTGGGCTGAGTGGTGCCTTCCCCATCCCCACAGGCTGGGGCAGCAAACATGACATCCGTGTGGTGGAGACCAACTATGATGAGTACGCCCTGGTGGCCACCCAGATCTCCAAGAGCACCGGCTCCTCCAACATGGTGCTGCTCTACAGTACGTCCTCACGCTGCCCTCCCTATGCTGAGATCCCCAGGCAGGGGGTGGTGGGACAGCACCTCCAGGCTCCCTCTCCCCTGTCTCCCGGGGCTGCCCTCACCCTGCTCTCACCGCAGGCCGCACCAAGGAGCTTGCACCCCAGCGCCTGGAGAGGTTCATGCAGTTCTCCCAGGAGCAAGGCCTGAAAGATGAGGAGATCCTCATCCTGCCCCAGACCGGTAAGGGTGGGCAGCTCACAGTGGCTCCTGGCCACGCTCAGCCCATAGGAATGGAGGGAGGAGGTGGAGACCCTTGGGGAGTTGTACCAGATCCCGGGCCAGTAGTGCCTGTACCCATGGTGAAGTGATCTCTGCTTTTCTTCTTTCTGCAGACAAGTGCATGGCAGATGCTGCCTAGGTGAGTCCTGCCCTTGCTGGGTGCTCGGAGGTTCCCAGTGATGTCTCCGCCCTGCAGAGCCCTGGTGCCTTCAGCCTATGGAGATGCTCAGCTCTCTCTGGGGCATCACCCATCTCCCTTTGGGGTGGCCCTGCATGGGGGGTGTGGGGCTGGCAGAGGTACTGACACCTCACGCACCCCCCAACCCCCAACATCTCAGCAGCATCTCTCCTCTCTCCCATGCAGGCTGCTGCTGGATGGAGCTCCAGGGGCACCACGAGCCGACAGCCATCCCATCCCATCCCGACCCAGTGCCACATCCACCTTTACTTCCTGGCTTTGCACCCTGCATATCTACCCCATCCTTATTCAAGCCCATATAAACCACTGTTTCCCTGCTTGTGTCTGGTTATTGTAGAGTGGGGGCCCAGTGGCCCTTCCTGGGGTCCTGCCTAGTTTAGTTTGGGAGGCACAGCAGCGCAGGGGAGGAGGTGGGTTTGTACCCTGTATGCACTCAATGGTGCTGCCTGGCCATAAAACCTGCCCATTCTGGGACAAAGTGGTCCCAGGGCTGAAAAGGATTGACACCAGCCGAGGGGATCAGATCCCATCTGCCACATTGGCCACGCCAGCCTCCCTGCCTCTGCTTCCTCTCTGGAGAATAGGCTGGTTGTGTGGGCATGTGGCAGTGAGTGATCACAGGGGGATCTCCAAAACCACGGCAGGAAGATGGACACAAACAAGAGCGATGGCCCTGAGCAGCAGATGTCCCAGCTGCCCCAGTGCTCCCTGTGCTGTGACCCTGAGCCCTGCCCTGGAGCGGGATCTGCACCCAGTGGCAGCAGGTTGCAGAGTGACCCCAGACTGAAGCCCCACTGCACTGCTCTCCCCATCCTGACACAGCCGGATGCTGGAGGGAAGCCAGGGGACACCTCTACACCCCCGGCCCCCTCCCTGGACCCACTTTGGCACAGGTGGTGCCAGTCCCCAGCATGCTCTGTGCTGGGTCTGACACAACGCCGCATTCATTTGGGACAGAGCAATTAGACTGGGAAAGGGCCAAAGCTGTCACCTAATATGGGGACAACTTATCACTGCTCTTGTGTAACCTATTGCATAAAGTGGGGGGTGTGGGGGGTGCTGCCAGCAGTGGGGGCTATAAAGGTAGGTGCGGGAAAAGGCAGCACCATGCAGCCTCTCCTGCAGCATCCAGACCCTGAAGTGAGGATGACAGCGGTGCTGCCGAGCCTGGTGCTGACCCTGCTCTGCCTGATGTGGGCAGGGGCCGAGGTCCCTGTGCAGCTGGACTTTGACCCCAAGAAGGTAATGGCGTGGGGTGCCAGAGTGCCTGGGCTGGGGCAGGGTGGCAGAGCTGCATCCCCAGGCACCCCCTGATCTCAGCTCTGAGTCTTCTCCAGAGCCTTTGCTGTGAGGCTGTGGGTACCTATGCACAACCAGACCAGTGCTGGACTACTGTGCTGGCCCTGCTGTGGGAATACCACACCCTGGGGCTATGCTGGCCCTGGGATTGCAGGGCTTCCCCAAGGAACATGGGCTGAATCCCATGCTCACCTCCATGGTACCGGGCAGGAGCATCCTGCATGCAGGGAGGTGGCAGGTCCCCATGCTAGGTTTGGCTGGTCCCTACAGCAGGAGGCAGGTCCCTGCAGAGAACAGTGGGTCCCCATTAGAGGTGGCAGGTTACCGCAGTGGGACAGCAGGTCCCCATGGCATGTGACAGTGTGACAGGTCCCCCAGGGCAGGTGGCAAGTCCCTGTGTTACATGACAGGTCCCAGTAATGGGGTGGAAAGTCCCTGTGGCAGCTGACAATTCCCTTACCACCAGCTGATGGGGCCCTATGGTGGGTACAGGTCCCCCAGGCAGGTGGCAGGTCCCAGTGGTGGGTAGCAGGTCGCTATGTTGGGGTGGCAGGTCTTCCACCACAGGCTGACAGGACCCCAGGTGGGTACAGGTCCCCCTGGCAGGTAGTAGCTCCCCAGATCTCCCCCAAACCTGGCAGTGATGGCTTGTTGCAGTTTGCAGGGATGTGGCACATCATGGCTGCTGTTTCCAACTGCCCCGTGTTCCTGAGCATGAAGGACAAGATGACATCATCTGTATCCACCATCAGCTTCACTCCGGAGGGACACATGGCCATGGAGACAGTCCTCCCGCTGTGAGTCCAGGCACTGCCCAGGCTGTGGGCTGCACAACCCAGCATGTCCCACTGCCTGTCATGCCATCCGCTGGCTCCCAGCCTCATTTGCTGTTTCAATTTTCCCCTTCCAGGCCAGAAGAGTGCAAAAAGATCTCAATGCTGTTCCAGCGCAGTGGGCAGGCGGGGCACTACATCAGCACAGGTATGTGTGGGCAGCACCTGCCCGCTGTGCCCAGGGGCAGCAGGGGCTGGGTTGGCTCCTCTGCCTCCACCGGTGACTGCACACGGCTGCTGGCTCTGTGCGGATCCCAGATCCTGGTGCAGCCACGGCCTGACTGGGTGCACTCTGGGATCTTTTAGAAAAGGGAGAGAAGAGGGATCTGCGTGTGATGGACACAGACTACGAGCACTACGCCATCGTGTACTCCCAGCTGATAGACAGCCAGAAGCCCAGCACCGCGCTGCAGCTCTACAGTGAGTACCCATCCCATGGGGGGCTGCAGGGCTGGGACCCCCATTGCCACCCAGGGCCACTGCTTCAGCACCTGGTGCGCCAGCACCTACCCATGCCAAAGAGTCCATTTTGGAGTGAACAAAACATGACATTGGCAATATCCCCAGTTACCAATATCTCCAGTTAGCACCATTTTGAACTAAACCCCCACCTGCAGCATGCCATGAGCTGCAGACCCCCAGGGCTGCTGGGGCTGTATGGGGGGTGCACAGACACCAGGGTGGGTCTCCATCCTTTTCTGCTGGCTACAGAGGTGACTGGTGCCCATCCTGCACTTCATCCCCTAGTGCTTTGCCCATCCTAGGGGTCCCACTGGGAGACCACCCCCAGGTGCGCTGCTGGCTGTAGGGCCCCTTGCTTACAGCCCCTGCTTTGGTCTCCACCTGCAGCAAGGAATCAGGACGTGAGCTCGCATCTCCTGCAGAAGTTCAAGGAGCTCTTCCACTCCATGGGCCTGACTGAGGACATGCTGGTCGTGATGCCGCACTCAGGTGAGTGCCAGGAGAGAGGTGGCTTCATGTCCACTCTATGTGGGGGTACTCCATGGGGACACAGTGTGGATCCATGCTCACCCCTCTCCTCCCACTGAGCAGATCGGTGCACCAAGACTCGCAAGTGAGCACAGGATGAGCAAGGACGTGCAGCCCCTCCAAGTGCCTCCTGACCCCCGTCTGTCTGTCCATCCGTCCTGCTTCCCTGCAGCTGAGGGGCTGACACAAGGCTGTGTCCCTGGGAGCTGGCTCAGTGCTCAGTGCCCACTCCATGCTGACCCTCCCCACCCTCCCAGTCCTGCTGCTCCGTGCTGGGAGCACACCTCTCTGATCAAAATAAAC
Organism: Coturnix japonica; assembly: GCF_054131305.1. Classification (NCBI taxonomy): domain Eukaryota; kingdom Metazoa; phylum Chordata; class Aves; order Galliformes; family Phasianidae; genus Coturnix; species Coturnix japonica. Next base: position 11,198,461 of record NC_140683.1, read on the forward strand.
AAGTGCAGAAGCTGCCCCTGAGCTCAGTGCTTTTGTTGTCAGGGCTGGGGGCTCCCAGCAGCCCTGCACCAAACCCATCCCTCCAACACCACAGGGCAGTCTGGGGGATCCTTTGCTGTGTGGTTTGCAGAGCTCTCCCAAGTGTGGGGAGCCCAGCTGGGCAGAGTGGGCAGCAGGCAGCCCCCATGAGACCCAGCTCCCTGCACGGGTGGGCAAAGGGCTGCCCTAAGTCTAATCATGACCCCCACATCTACTGCCACCCATCGCCCCATCTACCCGCTGGCAAAGAGCTGTGGGGGCAGTAGGACTGTGTGCTCCCATCCCCTCTGCATAACTCAGCATATGGTGGCTGAGGAAGTTGGGTCCCTCAGCACACTCCTGGGTGTGGGGATTGTGAGGATGCAACATGAGCCCTTTGGAACTTTGGAGCCCATAGAAGCCAGGGTAGAGGGGCAGCATATCCTGGCCAGGTGGGCACACATGACAGCAGCACACTGGAATCCTGTACTGCCACCCAGGCGTGGGGCTGACAGCTGGAGTGGCCTCGGGGCAGATGTCGGTCACTGTTGTGCTGGGGCAGCCCCGTGGACGCTGTGCCAGGAATTACCTTCCTGATTTTCCCGGCAGTTCTCAGCTGGGAAACAAGAAGTACCTTTGTTCTGACACAAGAAAATCTTCATTTCCAGCTGTGGTGCAATAGCAGCCCTGCAACCCCACTGCTCAGACCCCTCCTCAGGCCTTGCAACACTTTCCTCTTTCCGTAAGACTCTGTTTACCATGGGATGGTTTCAGCTCTCACAGCCAACCTCACCCCATGCCAACAATAGCAGCACTCTCCGTGCAGCACAGCACGCGGTGTGGGGGCATGGGGGGGGGGGGAGGTGAAGGGGGGGAGCACAGCCCTATAAAGCCAACAGCACCGGGACCGGTCCACATCCCGCGGTGACGCCGGAGGCTGCACGAGATGAGGACGCTGGCACTGAGCCTGGGGCTGGCCCTGCTCTGCTTGCTGCATGCAAAGGCTGCTGCCACAGTGCCGGACAGGAGCGAGGTGACCTGCGGAGTAATGGGGAAGGGACTGTGGGCTCTGCTCACCAGGGTGGGGATGGGAGGACCTTGTGGTTGCTGGGGATAGTTGGGGACACCGCAGCCAGCGCTGGAAGCACTGCACACCCAGCACAGTGATGCAGAAGGGGTTTAGATGCCTGTATGGGATGCAGGTGCCCAGAAAGGAACACATCCTGCCAGGTCCTCCAGGCTCACAGCCCATTCCCACTGCCAGATTGCAGGGAAATGGTATGTTGTTGCTCTGGCCTCCAACACCGAGTTCTTCCTGCGTGAGAAGGACAAGATGAAGATGGCAATGGCCAGAATCTCTTTCCTAGGAGAGGACGAGCTGAAGGTCTCCTATGCAGTCCCCAAGTAAGTGCTGAGTGCTTCTCTCCCTGGGCTTTGGTTAGTGGGTGCCCACCCAGGTGCCCCTACCCATTATGCCCACAAACCTGGAGGGAGACTGAATTGGGGCACCAGCTGTCAGCAGCTGAAGGTCTCCTCGGCTGCCCCATATAAGTGCCAGGTTCTGCTCTCTCTGTCCTGCTCTGGCACCCATTGCTGTATGAGTGGCAGCTCTCCCCAGGACACACCATCCTCTATCAGCATCTCCTGTTTTGGAGGTGTGACCCCAACTGCAGTGCTTGTGTCCTGGGCTGGGGAACCGCAGTGCAGCAGGGACAAAACCAGGTGGCTCTGAGCACACCGTGAGGATGTATAACAGGGGATTCTTCCTTGCCTTGCAGACCAAATGGGTGCAGAAAATGGGAGACAACCTTCAAGAAGACCAGCGATGATGGTGAAGTCTACTACTCAGGTGAGTGGGGACAGAGTTGTGGGCAGAATCAGGGACACACTGACTGTCCCTGGGACCTGGGAGATCCCCCACCACTGGTCCCAACCACCCGCTCAACACCAGTCCACACCAAGGCCATGCCCCACCAGCAGTGGCTCCTGCTGGGAAGCTTCTTGCAGGAGGACAGCCTCATACCAATTGAGCCTAAATGTGGGCAAAGCAGAGTTGTTCTGCAGCGGGAACAAAACAGCAGTGCTTTCCTCCATCCCCTACCCAAGTGCAAGTCCCAAACTGGCCCAGGCTGTTCTACTGCTCATAGTGGCCACCCCCAGCCCCTCCTGCACTCGAGGTCCCGGTTGCTCTGCTGATCTGTGCCATGATCTGTGGGCTCCCCAGGCTTTTAGAGGAGCCTTACCAAGAGGGAAAGCCAGGAGGGGGGATGCAGCAAAAATATGGGCTGGGTGGATCAATGAATGGACATTTTAGTCCTTCTGCAGCATGGGAGCTCTCAGGAGAATATAGAAAATTTTTCACTTTGCTCCATGTCCTTTTTCAGAGGAAGCCAAGAAAAAGGTGGAGGTGCTGGACACTGACTACAAGAGCTATGCAGTAATCTATGCAACTAGGGTGAAGGACGGAAGGACCCTGCACATGATGAGGCTCTACAGTGCGTGGCCAAGCTGGGGATGTGGGCGTGAGGGGCAAGGGGGTGATGGGACATGGAGACATCTTGTGCTGAAAGTGCCCATGTGCCAGTTCTGGTTTAGGGGGTGGATCAAGGCAGGGGGTAGTGGAAGAAACAGCAATTTAGGGTTGGGTCTCAGGTTTCTGCACTGTGCCAAGTATCCATGGCCTTGGTAAGTCATCTGGTGAAACAGAGCAAAGAGCTGGGGTCCTGCTGCAAGGAGAGGTCAGAAAGGGTGGGGATGGGATCCAAGAGATACTGGGCTGCTCGGTGGTCCTGGTGCCAGGGCATCACGTGTCCCACCCAGCCAGCAGCTGATTCCTTCCTTGCCTTCAGGCAGAAGCCCTGAGGTGAGCCCTGCAGCCACAGCGATCTTCAGGAAGCTTGCTGGGGAGCGGAACTACACGGATGAGATGGTCGCCATGCTGCCCAGACAGGGTGAGTGTGGCCAAGCACTGTTTGGAGCCACGAGGCTGAGTGGGCTGGCAGGGACTGGTTGGTAGGATGGCCAGCCAGGAGGCGATGAGGGGCTTGGCACACTGTGACTTCTGTCTTGCTCACGTTCCTGGGCTGTCTGCCTCCTGCTGTGGGTGCTAAATGGGACTGGCAAGACCACAGCCCTGCACTCAGCCTTGCTCTTTATTTCCACAGAGGAATGCACCGTTGATGAAGTGTAGGTGAGTTGCTGCAGTGCAATACAGTATTTGCAATATATCCTCATCTGGAAATTCCCCCTTTAGTACCCTAACACGGGGCCATCATGAGTTCCTCGAATTTCTCTGGAGGCCAAGTTGTTTGAAGATGTGCTGGAGCACACGTACAGGTGGGATGGAGCTACTCTGCATTGGGAAGCACAGGGGTGCAATGGAGATGCAGATGCCTGCTGGTTGGCAGCGACACACAAACCAAAACCTGCCAAGTGGAGAAATGGCTGCTGAGTCCATCCAGTGGCAAGAGCCAGGGCACTGAATTGTACCAAAGGGACTGCAGTGAAATGAACCAGTAAAGCTGGCAAATCGGGGTTTGTGTCTCACCATGCAAAAAATAAGTGCTGGCTTTCAGCCCACTGGGCAGCCCTAGCATTCATTTCCCATCACGGCTGTGCATATTTAGTCATACGGGTAGGCTAGAAACTCATCCCTGGAGATGGCTGAAGCCCAGAGAGCAGAGGAAGGCCATACCAGCTCCGTTGGCCTCCCACCTCAAATACTCAGCACACATCTCCTGGCTGTTCTCCACAGGATGGATGGTGCTGATGGATGCTGCTTCCCAAACAAAGCAAGACTAATGTGCCAAAGCTCCATGCTGCTGCTCTGCCACCCATATCATGGCTCTGAGGCATCTGCTTCACCAGCACGGTCCGTCCCTTTTGCCTAAATAAACAGAAACTTTCCCAATGGTCTGGTGTAACCGTCTGGGGAGAATCTGGGGAGTCTGGGTAGGTGCTGCCGCCTGCTGTCCTGGGGTTTGCGGGTGGAAAGAAAACATCCCAGGGCGGTCCGGCAGTGAGCGGATCTGCCTCCCTGCTGCTCTCTGCTGGCGAGGACGTGGGCAGGGTCTGTCCCAGCACGGAGCTCGTCGGGATTTTCCCAGCTGCTCCTTCCCCAGCACAGGGACTGGGAAAATATGGGTGAGAAATTTCCCCTCCCGGCCTTGGTGCTGAGCAGAAGTGGGAGCTGGAAACATCCGAGTAGTGGCTGGGCAGGGGATCCCACCGGGACTTCCAGAGGCAGCATCACCTCTGCCTGCTTTGGAAAGAAGCCCAGTGCTTCCTGCAGGAATTTGCCCTCCTGCTCAATCTGGACAGGAACAGCTCAGAACCTGCTGTGCTCCCGAGAATGCTGGGCCCGCACGTGGCTTTGCCTCGAGGCTCGTTGCCTCTGTCTCTGTGCCATACGTGGTGTTTAATCCTCCCGACTTTTTTATTTTATTTTATTTTATTTTATTTTATTTTATTTTATTTTATTTTATTTTATTTTATTTTATTTTATTTTATTTCCCATTCAAAAATAAAAAGATCAGAAGTTTCCAACCAGGCCAAGATCTCTGTGAAGAGCAGCTCATTCACTGTTGCAATAAGGGCTGCACACCCTCTACTGACAAGGGAGAAATTGCACAACTGGTCAGTGAAATCCAGCCCGTTACACACCCTGGGTTTGGTACAGGGAAAGCCTTTCCCAGCTCTCATTGCTTGAACATCTCTGGCTTACAATCTTCAGATGCTATTGCTATGGTACACTTACACTGCTACTTTTCAGTTCCATGGCTACATTACACTTCCATGGCTACATTACGCTTCCATAGCTACATGTCTTTTACCATTGTAACATTGTTTTTGGGTGAGTTCTGGACTTCCTGTGGCGATAGGAAGACAATATTTCCACTCATTCTGTCTCTCCTTTACCCAAGTTCCTCTGCCAGTTTTACCTAGGTCAGAACGCCCCAGTATCAGCTTCACTCTGTTCAGGAGTTTTCTTTGTAGAAGGTTCCTTATCCTTTGCTATACACAAAAAAATACTGGAAACTTCCACTGCAAAAACACAATCTGCCTCTCACAATACGATGTATTGGAGCATCTCTGGCACTAAGCACAGTGCTGGCTGTAATGAGAACAACCTTTTGCTTCCAGCCCTATGAACCAAGCCCTGACAGAGGCTCATAACCCAGAGGCTCTTAGCCATTCCACACCCTAAAACCTCTGCAGCTTGTCTCATGGGTGCATATCCAACCACACGGAGCATCCACATGTTAGAACCTCATGGATGCCCTATTTTGTGTGCTGGGCATCACTGTCTGTGGCTGGTGGGATGGTCGTTGCAGCAGGAGTCAGATCTCATCCATCCATCTCGGATCACATGGGATGAGACCATGGGCTTCCCCAGGCGCTGCTGAACATGGGACCTGGCTTATGCCAGCCCAGCTGAGCCATCCCTCAGCCCATCTGTCTTGGGATCTGCTCCCTGTGGGGACCTGTGCCAGTGGGCAATGACTGCAGCAGAGGCACAATCCACCTGAACTTTCCTGGGTCAGGAGTGAGTTACTCTTAAATTGCCAATTACTGTCTATTGACACCTCTGCGCTGGGCCTGAGCCCCACATAGGAATAAACAGTTTTCTTCCCAAGTTTGTTCAGGGGCAAATATAGCTCCTGTCTCCAGGCACTGCAGTGGCACAACAAGCCCTTTTCAGAAGTTGAGGCTGCAGAAGTTAAGAAACTTTTAATGATGCCAACTGAGAACTGACTGTTGCTGGGGCAGCAAGGTGCCCTTTGGGCCGTTACTTCATGAGACACTGGCACTGGGGACACAACAGGCTTTGGGCATTCCTGCTTCCTCCAGAGGTTCTGTTGAAGTCATGTGGTTATTTTCAACCTGGATCACAACAGGGTGTGGTTTAATGCTTTGGCTCTATGACCGGCTGACCCAACACAGCCAATGGGACATGTCTAGTGACCTGAAGGTGTGAAACAACATGGCTGGGGACTTCCCAGGCTGTCAGCGCCAGCATCTCCCAACACACATGAAGATGTGCCAGTCCTACAGTGCCCACTATTGGTGACAATGTGCCCCATGGGGACAGCAAAGCTCTGGGATGTGCTGGCAGACTGCTGCCATTCAGAGAGGCTTTGGTGGCCCACAGAAACAGGGAAGTACAAACCCCTGATGTTCAGCCAAAGCTGTTGCAAAATCTTGCCCCTGGGAAGGTTAACCCCATGCCACAGAGGGCAACAAGGCAACCAGTGCAACCTGGTCTGAGTCAATGAAGAGTGGCTACAGCTCAAGGAGCACTTGTGGAAGTGCCCCTGGAAAGAAGGGCCCACTCTGGGGCTCCACAGTGCAGGAAAGGCCACTGCTAATGCAGCAAGTATAGCGAGGAGGGAGGGAGAAAGGGGTATTAAACTGATCAGGGCCTGCAGCACAGCGTGTCTGATGGGAGGCTGAGAGCTGGGCTGGGTTGGCCTTCAGAAGAGATGTCTGACTGCTATCTCCAACATGTCCTTCAAAGGGAGAACATGGAGAAGGTGCTTTGCCTGGGGTACAGCATGGCAAGGCAAAGGGCAACAGACACAAGCTGTAACATGGAAAATCTCTGTTGGACAAAAGTAAATGGTTTTTCGTAATGAAGATGGTCCCACACTGGATCAGGTCTTCAAAAGTGCATTAGGATATATATATATCCCTATACTTGAAGATGCAAGAGAAGCAGAGAAGCAGTGCACCTTGACTTGCTGGAACTCCATAAGTCACTCTTCTATCCAGACCAGTTGCCTAGAAGAAACCAGGGTTATCAAAGAAAGCTATTCTTGATCACAAAAATGAGGAAAACAAGCTGGGAAAGGAGAGTGCAGGCAGAAAAGCCTAACTCCAACATATTTCCAGACTCAGGCTGTTTCTCATGGGTTTCTCAGTCAATAGGGCTGCAGAGCGTGCAGCACTACCCAAGTTCTACAGTGGGATCAGTGCTGTGTGTGTTCAGCTGACAAGATGCTCAGGAAGCTTCAGACCAGCCCAAGTCCCAGCCTCTGGAGGGCTGAGGCCCCTTCGCAGGGGTGCTGACACAGCATCCTCAGGACTCTGTTGCCTTTGCTCTCTGTGTGCTCCCACAGCATCCCAATCCACTCCACCTAAGTGGCTGTGCCTGAGCAATTACACGCTCTGCTGTAACAGGGGATCTTTTCCCACATGCCTTTGAGGGTTATATCAAATTCACCCAGACTGCTGGTGCTGCCAGATACACCTGGTGTGAAGAGAGGAAGCATCAGCTCCAGGTAAGCCTTGTGGGCACTGGGTCATCCCTGGATGTGTTTGAGTACCATCTAGATGTGGTGCTCAGGGACATGATTTAGGGCTGTTAGAGTTAGGATAGTATGGTTAGGTTGCAGTTGGACTTGATCTTTAAGGTCTTTTCCAACCTGAGCAATTCTATGATTCTATGATCCTATGATCAGGTGTCCCCAGCCAACAAGCAATGCAAGTGCTTGAGGATGGGACATCTATAGGGTCAAGGAGGGAAGGAATTCACACCACACATGGTCCTGCAAGGCCAGAACTGTCAGATATGTATATTTGCAGTGCTACTTGGAAGCCTGTTGAATACTCACAGCCCTGGGGCACATCTCAAAGTTCACCCATCTGCAGCTCGCCTGTTTGTAGCACCAGAGGAGCCCTGCCCTTTCTGCAAACACTGCTGTGTGCAGGCACAAACGTTGCTTGCTTGTGGGCTGCAGCATTTGCCATCTGCTCCCAGCCTTGCCGTGATGTGGCTCTGCAAACCTAGTGAGACCACAGTGTGGGCATGTGCTCTGTGAAGCAGAGTGCTGATCTGCTGCTCCACACTCTATCTTGAGCTCACCTGTCTCGTGTTAGGTTGGGTAGCAAATCAAAAGCAATTTAATTAGCAGAAAGGCAAACAGACATTTCCAATGACTGCAGATTTAATTGCAAACCTGTATAGTTATTGGAAAATGAAATGAAGGTGCCACTTGTATGCCATTTGCTCACAGCACCATGCTCTGGCGTAGGGCTCTGCTCCCCATGCAGGAGCCCCATGGGCTCTGCTTCTCTAGAATGACTATGTAATGCCATGCCCCCTCCATTGACTCTCCCTTTGCCAGGCTCAGTGCCACAGCAAAGCAGCTCCCTCCTGCTCCAGCGGGCTCCTCACTCCCTGTGCACCACCCAGCAGGTCTCACTAATGTACTTTGGTATCGGTATTTTCTCACATAGATTACAAACCATTCCTGCTGTTGCCAAGGGCAGTTTGGCTTCTCTTCCACACTCATGATTTGTCATTACCCAAGACTGGCTGAACTGCTGGGTATCTGGCTGAGGTCCCTGTGGGCACACTTCTGGTCTCCCTGCTCCTGTGCACTGCCAGTTCCCATTAGCATCCATCTCTTAAGACTTCACACAGTTTTCATTATCTCCCTGTATTCCTTCATCTATCAGTGGAGATTTTTCTTAGGGCTTTTTCTTTTATTTCCTTGCAGGCGTTCCACTTGTTCCAAACATTGTCCTTGGTGCATGTATGCTGCTTGCTTGCTTGAATCACAGAATGGTTGAAATTGGAAGGAACTTCTGAAGATCATCTTGACCAACAGTTCTGCTCTGCCAGCCTCTCCCCCAGCTCAGGAGGGAGTTTTAGGCAGGTTTTACCTTTGGCTTCACAGAGCGTCCATTTTCTATGTTTGCGTGCTTGGATTCCCAAATCTGTCCAGCTTCTGCTCTTATTGATCTTCCCATTTACACAGAATGACACTGACTCATGCTTACTCCAGCTGAAGTTATTTTCTACAAATAGCTTTTCTATAAGCAGCCTGTTTTTCAGGAACAAGAACAAAAACCCCATCAGCTCCCTTCGTGCTGTGACCTGGTAAAAACGTGTGAGATGACACATCCAATGGTATTTGAGATGCCTCTTATACACCAGGCAGTGATTTATAGCCTCCCCCCTCCAAAGAGTTACTCTTCTGGCAGAGTTTCGCTCCCAAGGCTTTGTCCTTGCTGCGTTCTGGCTGAGAGCTCTGGGCAGATCTTTCTTCCCCTCCTTCCCAAGATGATTTTGGATCCAGGAAGTCTTTTGGACCGTGTCTTTCAGTGTGTTGTGCTGTGTTCCCCTTCCCCATCTCCCTTTCTTGCACTCTCCTAGAATTAGATGATCTTTGAGATTCCTTCCAACTCCAGCCATTCTACGATTCTCTGATTCTCCACAGTCTGCTCTGGTTACAGCAGCTATTTCTCTGACCTCCAGGAATATCTGCTGTTCTCAGACACTTCATGTAGTTTTAGTTCCTCCATGCTGGCTTTGCCTGAAGCCACAACCATTAGTGTTATTTCCTACAGGCCATCTGCTCTTCCTAAGCCAGAGATGAGCCTTTTGTTTAGCTGTGCTGCTTTCCCAGCTACCATTATCTCTACATCTCAGAGCCCTTTGAGCCAGTTGTGAGATGTAAGAACTACCAGAGACCGTGGCACAGCTTCAGTCCACGACACAGAAGAACAGAGGGCTGGAGATGTCCCATGGCAGGACTAAGTTTTCACCTCCTTTTGCTTGCCCTGTATCTCTTCTTGCTCTCCCCACAGATGAACTTCGAGTCCCTGCAGAGGAGAAATCTCAGCAGCCCCACCTCATTTCTTCTCTCGGGGTTTTCTACTGCCTACAAAACACAGGTATCCCTCTGCATGGGCTTCTCTCTCATTTACCTGGTGACTGTGTTGGGGAACCTACTCGTAGTGACCCTGGTCTGGCTGAATACTCACCTGCAGTCCCCCATGTACTACTTCCTGGGCCACCTCTCCTTCCTGGACATCTGCTACTCCTCTGTCACGCTCCCTAAGATCCTCAGAGATTCCTTCTCAGCACAGAAGACCATTTCCTTGGCAGGCTGCATCACACAGATCTACTTCTTCCTTTGCTTTGGGGGCTCTGAATGTGTGCTCCTGGCTGCCATGGCCTATGATCGGTACCTGGCCATCTGCTGCCCCCTCCACTACACAGCACTCATGAGCAAGAAGATCTGCTGCTACCTGGTGGCTGTCTCATGGCTGAGTGGCTCCTTCTCGTCTCTGATCCAGGCCCTCCTCGCAGCCCACTTACATTTCTGTGGGCCCATTGTGATCAACCACTTGTTCTGCGAGATCCCCTTCTTGCTGGAAGTGTCCTGCAGCCATAACATTCTTCTCAACAAGGCTGTCTCATATGCTTTGGCTGCGACTATTGCCATGGGCTCTTTCCTCCTTACTCTTGCATCCTATGTTCACATCCTCCAGGTTGTGCTGCGGAAGGGAGCAGGGAGGCAGAAGGCCTTTGCCACCTGCACTTCCCACCTGATTGTGGTGACTCTGTTCTTTGGCACTGGGGCTGTTACATACCTGATGCCTCGATCCAGCAGCACCAAGATGAACAAGATCCTCGCCCTGCTGTACGCCATTGTAACCCCCATGCTGAACCCCATCATTTACAGCTTAAGAAACAATGAGTTCCAGGGGGCCATCAGGAAAGCCCTATGCAGGGGCTTTCCTAAGGTCCCCCAAAGGCAGAGCAACCTCTGCCCTCACCATGCGGCAGGTGATGTGATGGGGGAGCTGGGACCCTCAGACCAGTGACAGGCAGAAGGGTGAACTCTGGGGATGTGAGTAGAGCAGGAGTAGATCCATAAAACTGCTATGCCTTGGCCACAGGTTTCCCAATAAATAATTCTGGGACCTGTTTTCCTTAGAAATAGGTATTGTTCAGGTAAAGAAGTTGTACTGAGTGCCCACGAGATGCCTGTGTTGTGACAGTGCCCTTGGTGAGACCTGTTTTTTTAATCATTTATCTGCACTGGGGCTTTTTCAGGCTTTCTGGAAAGAGCTTTTATTCCTAAGCAAAGCTCTTTCTGAGGTGAAATAATGCAAAGTGCAGTAGTAATGCTGTGCTGTGAGCATCTCCTGCTAAGTGCTGGATAATCTTGTCTGGGCTGGACTTGCAGAGCCGGATGTCTTTCACTTAATGCAATAAAATATGGATAAGTAGGAAAACCATTGTCATGGGATTGATCTTTGCAGTTTCAGGAATCAAAGCCAACCCTGGGAGCAGACATCTGCTTCTGCATGCAGAATGGTGGTGACGAGGCAGGAGTGTAGGTGGCACCTGAGCATGCCCAGGGAGAGCAGATTATTCTGGCTCATGCGATGTTTTCAGAAAGAGCACATGGGGCTTTTGGCATCATACAGAGCTGGAAAGACATTGTTTGGTGGTTGCAGATAAAGGGAAGTGAAAAGACCCTGCAACTGTATCTCAGTGTGTATGAGAAGATAGGCCTATATGCGCAGTGATCCTTCTTGGACCTCAGCTGAATGCTGAGCTGTGCTGTCTTTGTAACCAAGGCTCCGAGAGGCTCCAATTCTGCAGAAACTGTAGGAACTGGTTCTCTGTGATTGGAGGCAGCCCCTCCTCTGCTGGAAAGAAGTGCTTCCCAGTAGGAACTCAGCACGATTTATCCAGTTGAAGTGAAGCTGTGGCACACACTCCCATTGCATGTCAGAAAGACAGAGCCAATTCGGGAACCCAGTTTGTAAGACAGCTACAGAATTGGCTGCTCCTTTGGCAATATGACAGGAATGGACAAAATGAGCTTAACATAAAGAAAGCAGACACCAGAGATAAAAGAAAGGTTTCCCTTTTGCAAGATTTACCTGCTTTCTCTATAACCACGGTCCCAAATGTTGGGTGTGTGCACCCAGTGAGTGTGCAAGACTTTACACTGGGGGTGGAAAGAAGATATTTTTTGTACCACCAGTAAATAAAATATTTTAATCCTGTTTTAAAGCATCATCTTCATCTAATCCTTTTCAAATTGCTGCTTTTAATGTGTTTTATAGTATGCAGTAGCAGGACATGTGTGTAATTTATTGCCCTGGTTTCAGGTAGGATGGAATTGCTTTCTTCAGTGTTTGGTATGACGTGATTTATCCTGCCAGGATTTATCCTCTGACACCACAATGGTCCATTTGGTGCCCAACACGGGGCATGAAGGGTTGAGATAACAGCAGATCTGACCAGAGTGTGTTAGCACAGGGTGCTGTGGCAGTTCGATAATTGCTGGTCACTATGTGAGGACCTGTTTCAGTTCCATTAGATCTTCCGTTCCTCATAAAACATAGGTGACCTGGGGGAGGCCATTGCTTCTTGATCTGGTAATGTGCTGATGGTGTGCATGGAGCAGAGCAGCCAAGAACCTGCCTCCAACTTGGAACAGTGATCAACCAGGAGTAGGAAAATACAGTGGAGATGGGAACAGCAGCTGTGTGGCTGGAGACTTCAGGAGATGAGAGCGGGAGCTGCTGTGCTCTCCGCACAGGCAAGACTTGTCCCACAGCTGCTTCTGCTGCGGGTACAGCCTTGAAGTACAGCCTGGGGGAGCTACAGCAAGGAACTGAGCAAGAAAACCTTCTGGTGTGGTAGGGAAGGTTTTCTACTTCCAGCTGTAGGTGGAGCCAGAGATTTGACGCATCCATTGGGTGTTTGTAAAGCACCTTCAAGAGCGCAGCATGAGCAACCATTTAGGATTATTGTTTCTGCACCACTACCAGGCTGTGCCAGGGACTGCAGAAGTGTTGGTAAATGTCGGAAAAGAGACAGAAACACCTTTGGATTTGATCTATATCAGTGCAGGATACGGGCCGAACCAGCCTGTAAACTGTTGTCAAGAACAAAAAACAATAGTCTGGGGCTGCTGCCACAGGTGCCATATCTTGTGGTCTGGTTGCATCCCTGCCTGCTCGCTCCCAGCGCAGCTTGGAAAGCAATGGAGCGGGACCTGCCAGGACCTGTGGACACTCTAACAGGGCTCCCACAGTGAGTCCATCAGCTGGGGCTGAGCCCAGCCACACGGCAGGAGCACGCAGCCCTCCTCCAAGGGTAAGGGCTGAAAACACAGCAAATGCCAGCCAGCAGGATCTCAGCAGTGTGGCTGTCAAGTGCCGCTCTTCTCACTGGTGCCAAGGCCTTGGGTCTGTGCCCAGCACCCGGGGAGGCAGATTGTGTGCCTGGGTTCTGCAAACCTGTGTGCCTTGGCATCCTCTACCAGCATGGGGAAATCCTTGTGTAGCAGGGACAGGGCATGGCCCAAAGGCCTAAGCACAAGCATGAGGTGGTGCTTGACGGGACCTGCATGCAGCTGAAGCTGAAGACAGGCAGAGCTCGCAGCCATGTAGCACAGCTCCCAGCAGGCACGGTGGCAGAGCAGCTGCCCAGAGGAGCTGCAGGGTCTCCGAGGAGAAGGTACCCCGCACTGACCGTCCTGCCGGGTCAGGGGTTGGACAGACGGACCCAGAGGTTCCTCCCAGCCGCAGCCTCGCTCCGCTTTTCCATGGTTCTTCCCTCAGCTCCGCAGCATCATCTCCGCTCCGCGCCGCTCTCAGAGGCGAACACCGCATTTCTGGTTCCGAGAAGTGACGTTATCTGCCCGCCGGCGCACGCAGAGACGCCCGCACGCAGAGCGGCGGCGGCGCAAAGGCGAACTGCGCTCAGGTGCAGCAGCGGCCCCGCGGGTCCGGCCCCGCCGCGAGCACCGCCCCGACAGGGGGCGGCCACTGCGCCCCGCCCCGCCGAGCCCGGTGCCGCCGCCCGCAGCCCCGCGGCCCCGCGCCCGTCCGCGCCGCTGGAGGATGGTGTTGGCCGCCCGTCGCGGAGCGCTGCTGCTGCTGCTCGCCGCCCTCGGGACCTGCCGCCCGCGCGCCGCCCGCACCGGTGAGTGCGCGCCGCGCTCTCGGCCTCCGCCCCGCCCCGGGGACCCGCGGCTCAGCCCCGGGACCCGGCGCCCCTCGAGGCCGGAAGGCGGCGGCTCCGCGGCACCGTCGGGCCGTGCCGGGCTCAGGGCCGGGCCGTGCGGCGGGGAGGGGCTGCCCCGGGCCGGGGACGTGGGGCTCCCGGGGGGTGGAGCCGAGGGAGCGGCTCCGCTTCGGTGAGGGGTTCCCCGGCTGGGGGGGTCCTGAGTGCGGCACGTCGCGATGGGCCGAGACCGGGATGGGACGCGTCCCTCGGTGCGGTGCCCCCCGCGCCGCCGCCCCCTGCCCCGCAGCGCGCGTCCTTCGGGGTCCGGGGCGCCCCGCACCGCGTCCCGGGAGGGGGGTGCCGGGCTGCCCGGGAGCGATCGCGGCGGGGCTGTGCGCTACGCTCCGGTGGCTGCGCTGCGAGAACAAACAAATGGAGCTGCTCTGCTGCCCGGGGGATGCGTCAGCCCGGGCAGGGCGCTGCCACCCCCCCGCTGCTGTGCGCTGTGCTGGCGGGGCACCCGTTGGGTGATGTGTTAGCAGGAGCTGCTCCTGATTTCCTTTTCCTTTCTTCTTCTCTTCCCAGCAGCTCTGTGCATGGCCTGCTTTCTCTTTTCTTCAGGGGATTTCGCTTTGTTTTGAAGGCCCGGTTGCAAGTGCGCAGCTCCACAGGGCTTGGTGCGTGCCCAGGGCTGTGTGCAGGGCCGTGATCCCGTGTCCATCTGCTGGGTGCTGCTGCAGAGGTGGTGTCCCTGCGTGGTTCTTGGCAGCGCTTTCTGCCTCACTGGCTGCTCAGAGCCGGGGCTGCCCTCTGCTCCCAGCATTGTTTGCAGGCGGGCATTGTTCACCCGGCCTGCCCGGCGCTGTGCTGGCTGCACACAGGTTTGGCCGTCTCCCCAGGGGGCTGTGGGCAGGTTTCCGTGTGGTCACATGCAGTAGGGGCGCAGCCCCATGTCACCCCGCAGGGGCACAGCAGCCAGCAGAGCCACCCAGGGACTGTGACGCACACTGCAGATGTGCTGGGCAGCCACCAGCCCTTCAGCCTCGCCTCCGCTAGCTCTGAATTTAAGGCCACCTCAGAGCTGGGGTTGTTCACCTGGGACTGTGGGCTCAGGGCAGCTCTTCAACCCGAGGAACCATTCCTGTGCTGTGCTGAGGGGTCCTCAGGCTGCCCTGGGCTGCGGGACCTGGGTTTCTCCATGGCTGCACGGCAGCTTTGCAGCACAGCTCAGGCAGAGGCTCTGCTTGCTGTTGGCTTTCCCCCAGGCAGAGGCTGGCAACATGCTGCAGCCTGGAGGTGCAGACTGCAGCAGCATCTTGAGGCCGGGAGCTTGGCTTTGCGGAGCACACAGCGACCCATGGGCTGTATCTCCAGGAGCCTTCTGGGGCTGCCCTGCCCTGTCCCTCTGCACAGCTGCTGTCCAGTGGGGCACTGCTGCACAGCCAGGAAGGGAAGCACTGGTTCTCCTTTCCAGGAGTCTCAGCAGTCCACTGGGACGCAGACAGCACATGGCACGGGGATGTCTTTGCCTTGTTCTGGGACAGAGGAGGGTGACAGCTGGCGGCGATGCAGCCAGTGCTGGAGGTTTGGTGCTCCCCACGTGTCTGCCCAATGTGCACGGATCCCAGCAGCACTTGTGTTTGCCTCTTCTGGTTTCCTGGCTGGATTTCCCAGAGCATCAGTGAGAGTCAAGACTCTCACCACTTCTTGAGAAATTTGGTCACCAAATTTGATCTGTTCTTATAATCAAAATATTTCCCACCTGGGATGGCAGCAGATCGTGGTCTCAGAGCCCCATGCCACGCAGGTCGTGGCGTTGCTGTGTCAGTCTGCAGTGAACAGAGGCTTCTGAGCTTCTCTGCTTTTTCTCGAGACGCAGAGCATCATCTGAGTCATCGTGGTCACGATGGTCAATATCCCTCTCCATGCCTGTGTGACAGATGGATGTCACCCAAACCTACGCTGCAGAGGGGGCTACTGACTGTCCCTGCTGGCCAGGGCTACTGTGCTGAGTGATGCCTCCCAGGGCTACAGCTGTCCCTTCCCCACAGGGTCCCCCCACAGCTGCTCTGCCACAGGAGGTTCTGGTGCTGCTGCAGCCCCTGTAGAGCTGCCCCCCCCAGCACACCCAGATGAGTTTGAGGCATTTGCCTGAAACAGTCCTTCTGGGCCATCGCAGTATTAAGGGATGTAATCGGCTTAATACCAGCTCCGTGGCTGGGGATGGGGGTGTCACGGGGTGGGGGCTGACCAGGACAGATGGTTCACAGGGTTGGGGCTGATGGTGATGGGAGGGGTGGCCCTTCCCGTGGGCACAGGGGTAGCCATTGCTCCTGTCCTGTACATTAACCCCAGCCTGGACCATGCATGTGGTGCTATGTTCCCCACTCTGGGCCTGGGTTCTGCTCCTGCAGCACAGGGCTGCCCCGGGCTCCCACCCAATGGTGCACCCACCGGGTGTTTTAGTGGGGCTCTGCTTCCCACCTGCCCAGCTCCGGGGCCTCATCTCCTCTTCCAGCCTGTGCTCTGCTTGTTTTATCTACAGCAGCTGTTGTGAGGGTAATAAGAGCACTGAATGAAGGCAGCAGGCCTATGATTAGCCGTTTCATGAACTAAGGATAATTGCAAGGGGAAGAAAGTGGCCGTTAAGTGCCTGGAGCTGGGCAGAAGCCCCTGGGAGGGTGAGGTGGCATTGCCTGTGCTGCAGCAGGTTGGGGCTCGGGCAGCCCCAGATCGAAGCATTTTGTTCCCCCTACTCTGAGCGCTTCACATGGGCTGCTGGAGCACACTGTACCAAGTCCTGTTTCCATACGGGCAATTTCCATTTCCTCTCATTGTGTGTTTTGAATTCAAGGAAGAAAACGCAGGCAGAGCAGGCAGCCTCCAATCCATCCTCCCGCCGGCAGAGCGCCGCAATCACGGCTGTTCGGTTTTGTGCCCGGCTCCGTGCTGCCCCGGGCAGCTCCTTTCTGGGCTCTCCCCCTGCGGACAGAGCCAGGCGCGGCTCCTGCCCTCGGTTCCCTGGGGGAGGAGGCAGAGGTGGCACAGCGTGGGGGCAGAGTCCGGCTCCGTGCGGGGTGACGGTGCCGCTGCTGAGGATGCTGTGAGGCTGCCGGGGATTATCTCCGAGCCGCCCGCTAAGCTGGCAGAGAGAGACCCCGATAATCTGCCGGTAATGTGACCCGGCGCTGGGCTGCGGCGCGCTGCCGGCAGCGCTAATTCTTGGCTTCCTGGCTGGAAACGAGAAGCTTTGCTCGAACCAGCTGCTTCTCGAGGGGGATAAAAAAACAGAAGACGTTTCTGGGCAGTTGCTCGGCTGCTCCACCTGCAGCCCTTCCCTGGGGGCCCCAGACGTGGCCGTGCTGCACCGTGCACCCACTGAGAGCTGCAAGGGGTATGAGCCCTCTGTGCCCGGAGCTGCGGGCTCCCCATGTCCCTGGGCACGCAGTGCCTGGGGGCACTGCATAGTCGGGCAGTGTGGGCAGGATGAGCAGAACCACCACAGCCCACGCTGCTGTGCTGCCTCTGAGCTGCCGAAGGGCGTTTTGTCAGCGAAATCGTGCCCGATCCATTTTCACTAAAGGCTTCCACATGTCTCCTGGAGGTGTGGGCTGCCAGCGAGGAGTGGGAAGGCTGTGGCTGTGGGAGCATCTGGCCCTGGCAGGCACATTTCTGCTGCTCCAGGGACATGGGTCTCTGCTATGAGCTGTTCCTGCCTGCTGCAGCCAGAAGGACGGTGTGTGTTAGGCTGCAAGGACAGCAAGGTGCTTTGTGGTCCCTGTGGGGGCACTTCATCTCTCCCCCAGCTCAATCCACATCCCATAGTGCCCTGTCAGCCTGCCCAGGGAGAGGCCTACGCACTGCTTGGTTTGCACCAAGGAAACTGCATGCAGCATCTGTTTCTCCTCCTCTTTCTTTTCTTCCTTTTCTCTTTTCTCTCTTATCTCTTTTCTTTCTTTTCATTCATTCTTTTTTATATTTCTTCCTGATTATGTGAAGCTAATGACTCGTGGCTGGAGGCTGGTCCTGCTGCTGCAAAGCTGACACCAAAACCTCCCTCTGAAGCTGACCAAGAGCTGGTCCCAAGAGAAGCACAGTGTGATCATGGTGGCCACCAACCCACCTGCAGGGCCCTGTCCCTGTTCCCTGCTGCCCCCCAGCTCCCTTATGGTTCTGAGCCTGCCAGCAGCGTTGCCTGCACTTGCAGCACTCGGGAGCCATTTCCATCTGTCCCACTGCCATCTCCCATTCCTGCAGCGCCCATTAATCCTGCTCCTGTTTCCTTAATGTGCCCAGCAAATTGCCAAAGCGGTGTGTGGTAATTTTTCTAGGGGTTCTAGGAGCAATTAAATGAAATCCTGCTCCTACAGCTTGCATGGGGCAGGGACTTTCCAGGAGAGATTTCTTCTGCCATGAGGCCCCTGTGTGTTCTTCGTAACAGTGAGGCAGGTGGTGGTGACCTCATCCCCTGTGTGTGTCCCCGGTCTGGTGCCACCCTGGGGGGGCAGTCCGAGCTTTGGTCTTTGTCTCTGAACCTGGCTCAGATCCTGCCATGGCTGTGGCACAGGGTGTGTTGGGGACAGCCTGTGCCACAATCCTGTGCCCACCTGGCTGGCGAGCACAGCACCCAAACAAGGTGAACACTGCAAGGCACGGGCTGGAGAAGGTTCTGGTGTTGTTTAACCAAACCTGCCAAACCGGGAGGTGGGCGAAGCTGCAGGGTGATTTATTTGTAGCCTTCAGCGTGGCACGGCTGCCCAGGAACGCTGATGCAGGCTGCGTGGGAAGCTGGTGGGGGGATGGCAGCAGTGCGGGGTGCAGTCTGCGTAGCCGTGGCCATGTGCTCAGCTCCCAGGAGCAGCAGTGCAATGTGGCTGGAGCAGGTTTTGCTGCCTGCTTCTAAGTGCAAGAGCGAGGGGCAGGGGCCAAAATGTCAGTTCTTTGTGCCTGTCCCAATATCCAGTCACTGGGGAAAGCACTTGTGGAGCACTGGAGGCAGGAGGGGTCTCCATGCTGCATTTCAGTGGCAGGATCACAGCACTGCTGTATTGCTGGGTGCCCCACTGGGTGCACTGCTGCCCTGCTGAGTGCCCTGCTGGGTGCATTGCTGCACTGCTAGGAGCACTGCTACGCTCCCGAGTGCCCCACTGGGTGCCTGTGTGCTTGTGCCACTGGCACTGGCAACAGGTTTGGGGCCCTGTTAGCCCGGAAGCTGGGTGTTACCTGTCTGCAGTGCTCGTATCAACCTCCTGCACTGATTAATTTCCATCTTACATTAACTTTTACCTTTTCACCTACTGCATTTATGCTCTAGGGGAGTTTCCTGTGTTCCCAGCGGGCGTGTGGCCCTGGTGCCTGCTATCCCCACGTGGGACCCAGGTCACCCATTTTGGGGTGTGTGTGTGCACCTTGCAGCTCACTGAGCAGCTCCTGTGCTCAGAGCTGGATCCACTCCTGCATGCCCTTGGCTTGGGCTCACCCTACTGTTTGTTTTTCCATGCTGACTGCAACGTGTTCAGCTCTCTCAGCCCTCCTGCTGGGGCCTGGCCTTGGGGCACTGAGCTGGGAGGTCCCCACCAGAACCTGGTGCCAGACTGCCTTGGCTCACTTTGCCACTCACTGCCTACCTGCAGGAGGTCTGGTGGATCATCCCATTCCCAGCTGGGTGCTGGGTCCCGTGGCCTGGCTGCTGGGACACAAGGCGGGGCTTTGGAGGACTCTGAAGGACCCAGAGCCATCATGGTGAAGCGGGGAGCCCCAGCAACGCACCCCGTGGTGATATCTGCTCGCTAAACACCGATTGATTAAACATCGGGAGCTTAATTAGATCAGTGCCCGTCTGTCTCGCTCCTAATCCCAACCCGTGACAGCTGCACAAGCACAGCTCGTTCCTCAAACAGAGATAACGACCTATTATATATTGCAGGCTGCTTTATATAACTGGTTGCTGGGCACTGGCTGAGCACGCCAGGGCTGTGTGTCCATCGCTTCCTCCCATGGGTCCTTGGTTGTCCCCAGCCCTGCGGCTGCCATGGAACCTTCTCTGCTCTGAAGCTCATGTTTGAGGTTTTGGTGCAGTTTTAAACAAAATCAGCATGGCCTTGAGTGAGAGACCAGGGTGTGTGAGCAGCAAGCAGAGGAAGTCCAGGTCCTGTGCTTAACCCCCCAGTAATTTTCCCATTGTGCATTAATTCACCTTTCAAGTGCTCTGAACAGCTGAGCCCCACACTGACTCCAAACAGACAGCCTTGGGCTGGGTTCTGACATCCCAGCACCCTGACACCCCGACACCTTGTTGCTCTGACACTCTGACATCCCAACACCTTGACTCCCCAACACCCTGACACCTGAGTCTTGGTCCCACAAGTTTCCCTTCCCTGTTCTCAGAGGGGCAAGAACTGAAGTTGTTGCTGGTGGTGATGAGGAGCAGTGCTGAGGCTCAGGAACAGGCTTTTGCTTTTTTACTATTTTAGATGACAGCTCCTGCGTGAGCATCGGCTGCGTGTTGGTTTGGTTTTGGCTGCAGCCACTCGGTGTTGTGCAGATGCTGTGGGCAGGGGCTGAGCCCTCTGCATGGGATGGTGATGTGCAGGAGGCACCGAGGGGAGGTGGGGCCTGGGGTTTGGGTTCCCAGGCAGCGCCCATCCCCTCTGCTTTGCCTGACACCTCTCCTCCTGTCTGCAGCAGAGCCGTGTCCGCGGCGCCTGGACTGTGCCCTACAGCGACGGAAGTTCTGTCCAGTGGGATCCAGCAGCTGCGGGCCCTGCCTGCCCAACTTCCTGGAGGACAGCCATGGGCACTGCCTGCAGGAGAAGCGCTCCCCCAGCGGTATGTGCACCACCTGTACTTCAGCCCTGCACCCCATGGGAGGACAGTCCCCTGTCCCTGCCTGCGGCCCCAAGCTGGGAACACAGTGGCATCAGCTCTGACACAACCCTTCTCCCTCCCTCATACCCATCCCAGGGAACAAGGAGCCTGTGCTGGGTGTGACTTGGGGCCGGTCCTTCCCGCTGGATGGGCACCTCTAAATGGGAGGAGGGAAGCATGAAGCAAAGCAGCCCAGTGCTGTCAGTCAGAGGGGGATGATGGATGGGTGCTGGGGAAGGGTCTGTGCATGGTATTCATCAGCAAGCAGGGGTGGGCGTCCTGCTTGTGGGCTCTGCTGGAGGGGTTGAGTTTATTCTGTGAAGTCTTGGGAGCAAATTTTCCTCTTGGAAGTGCTTCACATGTGCCTGCATCTCCATAGCAACCCAGCTCTGTGTCAGTGTGGCAGGGAGATGTGGGGCTGCAAGCAGCATCCTCTGCTGGGGGTGCCCCCTCTGCTGTCCCTCCCATCCCCACAGCCACCATCATCCCAGCTGTGGCTTCAGGCAGCGTGCTGCTGGCTGGCTCCCCTTCAGCCCCTGTCTATGTAGGAGAAAACAGAGATTCCTGAATTCTATATTTTAACATGCTGGAGTCCAGTGGCGTTCTGAGGCTGCCCAGTGCCCTTTGCAGGGAGGCACTGACTTCCCTCTGGGTACTTTTGCATCCTATGTGCTGATCCTGTGTTTTGCTCAGGCAGTGCCTGGCTCGTGGCTGCCTCAATGCATCTGCAGGGTTCTGCAGGGGTGCAGGGGAGCTGCGATAGCTGCATGGTGGCGGGGGGGGTGGAGATGGGAAAGATGCAGTGCCAGCTTGGAAACAGTGGTTGCCATGTCCTCAAGGATGCCTAACTCTTTAAAGGGACTGCCCACACAGCCGTGCTGCCCACACAGCCCCTTTAAAGGGTCAGGAATTCTTCAGACGCTTGTGATTGCTGGTGACGCCGATCCCGGGATCCCAGCTGCTCACTGCGGTGCTGCTCCTGCAATTGGCTCCCGGCAGCAGCGTGGGCAGGAGCCAAGGGTTCCTCTAACCGGTGTGGGCAGCAGAGCCGTGTGCTGCTGGCTCAGCTCTGCAGGGTGAGAAGTGCTGCTTTGGGTCTGGAGCAGATGATGCGTGTGAGCCGCGTGTTCCTCCCGTTGGTGACAGCGTGCATGGGGGTCCTGGCGCAGCACCAGCACAGAGGTGAGATGGGCTGTGCGGGACCCACCCGCCTGCTGTGAGCTCACCTCAGGCTTCTGGTGGGGTCTGAGCCCCCCGTGCTGTGGGATGAGCAGGGCAGAAGTGGTGGCACGGAGGCGGGATGGTGTGAGCGAGGGGATTTGTAGCAGGGACGCACCTTCCCACAGCATTTGGTCATTCCAGCTGTCAGTGCAACCTGGGACAGCAGCCTGCACGTGTCCCTGCTCCTGCCTTCCTCAGGGCCCCCTGGTGGGACCCCATGTGCTGCGGGGTTGAGTCCAGGAGACTGTGGACAGGGAGTGCTGAGGCTGGGATCTGGTACCTGCCTTCAGAGGGCACCCACCCTGCTGTCCCACTGCCCCCCGCATGCCAGCCACCCCCTGTGCCCCTGCGCTGCCCTTCACCCTCACACATCCTGGTGCAGGGCTGCACTCCGTGTGCCAGTGTTTCACTGCTCCTTCCTCAGTGCCCCTGCCCTGCACTGCAGGCGGGAACGTGGTGGTCGCTGGGGGAAGTTATTTATCTGATTCTGCAGAGATTTTTAGCAGCTGAAAGGGAACATGGAATTATGAACTGGTTAATGCAGGTGAGTCACTTGTCTGGGTTCTGCTGAAAGCGAGCACATGGCTGTAATGTTCTAATGCTGCTTTAAAGGCTGGGAGAGCTCTGAGCGCTGCGTCCCTCACGCCCTGTTATCCGCCCTTTCTGTCTGCTCACTGCTGGGGTGGGTTTTTTGCATTTTTTAGATTTTTTTGGGCACATCGCATTAATGCTCCAGAAACATCAGCAATTACAGCAACATCTGCCTAAGGCACGGCTGTGACATGGGCCCTGCACCCCAACACCACAGGCACAGACACAGCCCAGTTCTCCCAGGGATTCAGGGTAGTGTTGGGGTTAATTTTGGTGTTAGACTTAGGGTTAGGGTTGCAGCAATGGCTCTTCATGCTCATTCTGGAGCCTTGTGTGCACACATTTCAAGCCAGGGGCTGAGATTCTCAGCCAAGCCTGTGATCCCAAAAGACAGCAGTCAGGGATGCACCAGGAGCAACTCCAGGAACCACAAGGGCTGTGCCTCCCTCTGCTGAACTAAGGTGGGATGGGTCGCATAGGTGCTGAGCTGTGACCTTGCTGTCCTGCTGCACTCCAGCCCGGCCCTGGGTTCCTGGTCCAGCCCACATGTCCCCGATTCAGGCTGATGCTCGGCTTAGGCAGACAGGCAGTGGCTGTGAGTCACAAGGACAGGCGGAGGCGGCCGAGGGGCTCTGTGCCCAGCTGGGAGGGATTGGTGTGTATTTCCAAACACTCCAGGTGATGACAAATTCCGAAGGAGCTGTAATTGTTATAACCTTGAATTTTCCTGGAACTGAGCTGCCTGCACCACATTGCCTTTGTATGTCTTGATTTACCCTCCAGGGCTTCCCACTGGGGACAGCCCTAATGCAGCAATTGAGAGGGAGCACGGAGGTCTTCTGACTTTGAAGTTGAGCTTAATCCTGTTAAAAGCCGCATATGTGAGCAGTGGGCGCTATGAGTGAGGCTCAGCGCCGCTCTGCTCTGCGGCCCCACGGGAGGGCACCCCTGGGCTGTGTCCACGCTGTGGGGCTGCAGGCTGAGCTCTAGAGCACCGCGCGAGTCCCTTCCCTGGGGGATGCTGGCTCTGGCCCCGGGCTGGGTTCTCCCCTGGCAGCCGGCCCATGTGCCCACCTCACGCCGTGTCTCTCTTGGTGCAGGGAGGACATCTGTTCCCAACGTAGAGGAAGAAATTGATTTTCTGGCTGAAGTGCTGGCCAGGCAAGATGCTACCCGTTCCCATGCCCTGCGAGATGGCAAGCCCAGAAGTAAGTGCTGCTTGTGCTCGGTGAAGTCCCACTCAGGCCTCTCGTGGGGATCTAATGGGGCAGGGAACTGCATCACAGCTTCTGTCAGCTCCTGAATGGGATGGGGCAGTGGTGGCAGTTGGGGGCTGCTCAGGGCCATGCAGCCCTGCCCTAGTGCTGAGGTGTCCCCTGCTTCCCCAGTTCCTGACCCGCGGTGGTTTGTGCCACACCAGCCCCTACTGTATGGTCACACATCGGGCACACTGCTCTGCTCACACCTGATTTTGTCCTGCAGCCACCCCAGCCCCCACCGGGAAACAGCGAGTGTCCAGCAGGCTGAGGCAGGAGCTTCTGCAGAGGGTCCCAGCTGGCAGCAAGGCAGCAGCCACCCTCCCCACCTCTACCACTGCCACTGCACCCAAGTACCCTGTGGAGGCAGCCCCCGTCCCTTCTAATGATGATGTGGTGCTCGGTAAGGCTGATGACACAGGTGGTGACTGGGCTGGCTCTGCAGTGCTGGGGTGTCACTGCACCCTGGGGCTCACCCCCAATTCCCTCTGCAGGGCTGATCGTGGTGTGCACACTGGCTGGGATCTCTGCTCTGATTGTGGCCGCAGTCTGCTGGTGCAGGTGAGCTGGGCCTACTGGTAACAGCAAATCCCTTGGTGTCCCTCGGTGTCCCTGTGCCCAGGGAGCTCTCCTCATACTCACCTCCAGGGCCTGGGGAGGGCTTGGAGGAAAGGCAAGAGCTGTCACTGATGATCCCAGTGCAGACACAATAGTGTCCATGTCCCCTGCAGTTGGGGCTTCAGGACAGTTGTGGGTCACCCCAGTGCCAGGCTCCTGGCATCACTGCAGCTCTGGGTGCCAACATCACACATTGGCGGCTCGTCTCCAGCTCCCTGTGTGCCACGGCCTGTGGGATGGAGGTGGCTGTGACTTTTCCTGGGCCATGGCACAGAACAGGGATCAAGGTGGAAAGGGCTCCTGCCAGCGCTGTCTTCTCTTCCTGTCAGGCTGCAGAAGGAGGTCAGGCTGGCACAGAAAGTGGACTACTCAGCACAGAGAGTGGTCAGCCCTCTGCCCTATGACAAGATCTCGGTAAGGAGCTGTTGCGGTGGGCTGGGAAACCAGTCCCGTCCCCCTCCCCTCCACGGGGCCCTGCTGGCTGGGCACTCTGCTCTATGCAGCGCTGCCCTCACGCTGCCGCTGCTCTCTCTGCAGCCTGGGGACAAGACGCTGGCTCAGAGCGCCCAGATGTACCACTACCAGCACCAAAAGCAGCAGATGCTTTCCATGGAGAAGTAAGTAGCCTCGCCTTTGACAGAGGTGCCAGGGCTGAATATCCCGAAAGCTCACGAGGACAGATCGCCGTCCTTCCAGAACCACCCCTCCCCCCCCCTCCCCCCGGGCATCATCATCTGGGTGGCTGTCCCGTGAACTGGGACCTCCTGGAGTTGACCTCCTCCATTCCCTCCATCCTCTCCCCACAGACATAAAGAAGAACCCAAGGTGCCAGACTCTGCCTCATCCGATGAGGAGAACGAGGACGGAGACTTCACAGTGTACGAGTGCCCCGGGCTGGCTCCGGTAAGGCGGCTTCGGGGGTGGGGGCGGGTCCCCGTGCCCACAACTGGCGAGAAGCCTTCACCAAACCTCGAGGCGGCCGAGCCCCTCTGCCTTCCCGCTGTGCCCCGAGCTGTGCCCCTCGATGGGTCCGGGTCGTGAGCGCGGGGCAGGTGTCTTGTCCCGTCCCGGTGGCCGCGTGTACGGAGGGTCGCGGCTCCTCGCTTCCCGGGGCCGGAGAGGCCACTTCTGGCCCTGCAGCTCGAAGGGACCCCCGGGCAGGGCAGCTCCTGACAGCCCTGGGTTACAAAGAGCACAAAGCGGTCTCAGAGGCGCCTTTCACATGGTAATGGTGCGGAGCCCGACCATCAGGGCTCAGATTAAGGGTCATCATTACGTCTTTACAGGCCCATTAAGGGGCAGTTGGCGCAGTCTGGGCGATGAACCCCACTGCTGCCGACGCGGCCTCTGTGTCCCCTTAGGGGCTCCGGGCCCAGAGCTGTGCACGGGGGGGTGACCTGCTCCTCCGCAAGCCCTGACCGGCCGCTTCTCCCCTCCATCTCGCTCTGCAGACTGGAGAAATGGAAGTGAGGAACCCGCTGTTCGACGACTCCTCCCTGCACCCCCCGAACCCCAAAGTGCACCCTTAACACTCCGCACTCGAGCTCTGCGGACCGCACGACCCGGGCAGGGCACGGCCCCCCACCCCGCCGGACTGCTCGACGCCTGCCCAATAAACACCCACTAACAGCCGTGGGACGGGGGCTGCTCTGCTTCAAGCGTCCTTGTCCTCTTTGCCGCTGTGATCGCGTCCCTGCCACCCGCCCACTGCTCAGGGGCACCCCGAGGTCTGAGGGGGCCTGGGATCCCCGCTGTGCTGAGCTTTGCAGAGGGCGGATGTTCGTGTCCTGGTGCTGCATCCTCAGCGCCCTGAGCTGCCCCATCCCAGGCCAGAGCTGAGTGCAGTCCCGGTGCCTCTGAGCTCCCGGGAAGGGGGATGCTGTAGGCCCGCTGCAGGCGGAGGTCATCCTCAAGGCCCTGGCAGCTCACCGGGATCTCACCCCAGGCCTCGTGCAGTCAGAAGGGTTTAAGCTTTTCAGTTTTAAACCAACGGGAGAGAAAGGAGAGAGGAGCACAGGAGCTGCAGGCCAGGGGCACTCGCTGTTCTGCAGTGCTGCTCTGCACCCTGAGCTCCACGGTGCCCGCGGGGTGAGCATGGCTGAGCCCAGTGCTGAGCAGGGGCAGCCAGACTGCACCCCCCGCACACCATCTCCCCTATCCCCTGCCCTTCTCTGTGCCCATGGCCCTGCCTGGCAGACCCATACCTTCCACAGCCTCCCTGTGGACCTGCCCCAAGCATCTCTCTGTGGCATGGGTCAGCCTCCTCCCATCCATCCTGGGCTCCTGCCCCCACCCGCACTCTGCCCATGTCTGTGTCCAGGTGGATCATGCAGGAGCCAGGGTTTGTGCCCTTGCCATCTGCTGCTGACAGATCCCTGAGCCCAAAGCCTGCACTGCATCGGCCACAACGCCCCTGGCACAGGGACTGAGATGAGTTTGGGGTTACTTTTCACAGATGTGGTTTCATGTCCAGACCTGGCACGGGCATTGCAGCTGCAGGTGTTCCTGCTGCATGCAGGAGGCCCATTGCAGGCGCAGCACAGCGGGGATGGCAGCGGTTAGCACTGCACAGATCCTTTCTCTTCGCCGTGCTGTTACACGTGGGTCACTGCCTCTCTCCCTGAGACCATTGTTATTGTATGGATTGTAGTTATTTTAAAAGGAGATTTTATTAAACAACCATGTTTGAGACCCATGTGAGTGTGTGCTGTGCCCTGCCGCAGCTTTGCTCTGTGGCAAAAGCTTTGCTGGGCCCTCGGGCTGGGGAAAGCTGGGGGTGTGAGGGGCCAGGACAGCTGCTGCTGCTCCCCTATTCCAAAACCTTACCCAAGAGAGAGTGAGGGTGACCTCCTGCTCCAGCTGCAGAGCTCTCAAAGTGTGCTTCTCCCAGACGTAATGAGAGACGGTTTCATTTCTTGCTTCTCAGATGAGGGTGCTTGCCAAAACAACCCCTGGGCTGGGGCAGGTTTCCCTGCAGAGGCACTGGATGGGAGCCCCCGGCTGCCTCTGTCCGCACCCACCCCGCCCTAAATCACCCGGGGCGGTCCCTCCCACCCTGATAATCTCTAGCCCCCCGGGGCCGGGCCCTTCGCACCTCGGCGGAGCTGGCAGATAAGAGCTATCGGTGCCCCCTCCCGCCAACCATTGTGTAGACGTTGAAGCTCCTCTCCCGGCCCTTTGATCACGGCACCCCCCTCACGCTGATACCATCTTGTCTCCTCCGGGTTTCGGCGCTGCAGGGTCGGGTGCTATTGTGCAGCCCCAAGGGTCCTTGGCTGACTCATCTCCAAAGCACCCGGGTACCATCGAGGGGGGGGGGGGGGGGGGGGCTGGGGTGGGCTGGGGGCCCCAGCATGTATGGCATTGCCCACACCCTAACACCGTGTTGGGCTCCCCACGACACCACCTTCTCTATGGGGTACTCTGCCATCTCCAGCTGCAGTCCTGGGCAGGCAGCATCGCACCTCGCATCACCAGGGCTGTGCTATGCACTGCCCAGGGGAAATGCAGCTCTCACAAAATCACTGTCCCCAAAGTCCCAAGTTCTGTCTTTCCTTTGCTCCTGGAGCCCAACAGCCTCTCAAAGCACACCCATGCTTTTAGCTTTCCCCATCTATAAGACAGCAGAGAAGGAAGAGCTGTTAGGTTCAGGTGCAGTGGTGGTGTGGGTGACTCCCAAATCACACCCCAGGATCTGTACTGGGGAGGCCTTTCCAAGAAGAACAAGGCTC
Organism: Coturnix japonica; assembly: GCF_054131305.1. NCBI lineage: Eukaryota > Metazoa > Chordata > Aves > Galliformes > Phasianidae > Coturnix > Coturnix japonica. Next base: position 11,226,531 of record NC_140683.1, read on the forward strand.
TGGGCACCCTCCAGGATGCTCAGCTCAGCTCCTGCCAGCCCTCTTCAGCGCCTGCATTGTCCTCAGCACCACAGCAGGTCTCAGAGCCCAGGGAGCAGGAGGACACAGGCTGAGCAGGGGGACACGGGCTGAGCAGAGGGGCATGGGAGCACAGAGCCATGGCTCAGAAAGGCCCTGGCACACTCAGCCCCGGCTGCTCTGCTGGTAGAGCCAAGCAGTCCATGGTGCCATGGAGGAGCGGCAGTTTTCCTTTTGGGGATGGGACTCTGGGGCTGAACCCAGTGCTCAGCCCCTCAGATGGGCCTGAGGTGCAGATGGGGACACGAGATCCAGTCAGGCCCCGTTCTCATCATGTGCAGGTCTGCAGCCCACTGCACGGCTCTGCCTGGGCTGCTCCAACTGAAACTGTGGCATCCAGCAGTGATGGCTGTGGCACTGACTGGCAGTTACTAAAACATCACCTTTGAGCACGCACTCTTAGTATCCTTCTTCTCCAAGGGAGCTCAAGCCAAAACGCTTGGCAAAGAGAAGAGACAAATGTTTGCACATTTCTGCCATCCCAGCTTGCTGCCTTCCTACTGACCTGGGGAGTATGCACAGTTCACTACACTCAACTTTTTCCAACAGGATCCCACTGATCTTTGGTGGGTTACAGGGCTCAGGCTGCCAGCAGGGACTGCAGCTGGAGGCCAAGTACAGAGGGATGCCCAGGGCATCCTGCCTGCAGCATCCCTCCTGCCCCGGGCATGCAACTCCTGGGATGTCCACCCCAAAGGGAGAGATGTGAGTCCCAGTCACCACTGCACAGTGACCCCCAGAATAGCCGGGCACCTCGTACAGCCCGAGATCTCCCCATTGAAATGTACAGGGGACGTTGAGGAACCCCACTGACTCACTCCACATCCCCCAGCTAAAACCATCACCGCCACAATGGGCCCTGCTCCTACAAAGGGACAGTTCAAAGTCAACGTCTCCCTTCCCCTCTGCCTGTATATGAAAGGGAGCAGGAATGCGTTTGAGGCCCTGGCGGGCGGGCGGCCCGTCCCGCTTCCTGGGGGGATGGAGAGAAAGAGCAGGTTGGCAGGAGGAGGGGGCCCGGCCCAAGAACAATAAATCAAAGGGGAGAGGGGTTACTGCCCAGCCGAGGCATCTTCTGAAACCCCGTGGCCGCAGCTGGAGCCCGGGAGGAGCCGGGGCTGATGGCTGCGATTGGAATCCCACGGCGACACTTCCGCCGCTGGGATGCAATTGCACTATGCAGGCGGCGGGGCAGCTTTTGGGGCGCTGTGCTGTGGGGTGCGGTGCTGCGCCTCTGCCTGATGCTGCCCCAGACCTGGCTGACACCAGCACCTGTGTCTGTACCTGGGGATGTGGAGCGAAGGGCCCCCACCAAGCAGTTCCCGTCCCGTCCCAGGCAGTTTGCACAGACGTGGGGTTCTGCTGGGACTGCCCACGTCCCCACCGGCTTTTCACATCCTTCCCAGGCCATCCTACTGGGGCTGCCCTCCCTCCTCAGAGCCACGGGGTCGGAGTGAAGGCCCACCGAGGGCAGCAGGACGACGGAGGAGGCCTCAACCCCCCTCGCCCCACCACTCTTCCCCTGTCTGACGTCCAGTACAGGGGGCAGTTTCACTCCCCCGCGCTCCTCTCCCGTTCCATCGCGGCGCACAACGGCGGCTGCTGGAGCAGCAGCAGCGCCGTCCTGACGAGGCTGTATCTCCTTGGCGTATCTCAGGTGTGAGACGGCAGAGGCCAAACAGCGGCTCCCGGTAATCCGGGTTAATAAACACGAGAAGGCGCGGTCCGACGCCGCGGATCAGAGGCCGGCCCCGAGCAGCGCTGGGGAGGGAATGACGGGGGAAACGCCGCGACCCGCGGCCTGACAGCTGCACTGTGCGACAGGACGGCTCGTGGGAGCCGATCGGTGCGGGGTGAGGTCAGCACAGCGGCACAGCCCGCGCCGCAACACTCCTCTGCGGGAGAGTGCGGGACGCTGGGCGCCGTCCCGGGGCCGCGTCGGTGCGCGGACGGAGGAGCGCGCAAAGGCCGCGAGGACACAGACGGCACCACCGTTCCCAGGCGTCGGGGCCGCTCCCGCTGCTCCCGTGCCATTCCCGTGCAATGCCCCATCACCGCCCCGGGTGGGAGATGCTGCGCGCAGAGCTCCGCTGACGGGCAGGACGGTGCCCCCCCCCCCCCCACCTCCTTCGCCCAACGGCCCTGGGGGCAGCGCGACGCGAAACCTGCCCCCCCCACCCCCCACCCCAGAGAAAGGGGATCAAGTTCACGCCCGACCCACCGGCGGGGCCGCGTCTCCGGGACCAATGGGGCGGGGGCCCATTTCCATACGGTCCGGCCCGGCCCGGCTCGGCCCCGCGGCTCTCAGTGGCCCCGGCGGTGCGGCAGCATGGAGGCACCTCTCGGCGCCCCGCGCCCGGCTTGAGCGCGGCGGCCGGAACGAGCCGCAGCCCCGTCGGCGCCGCATGGAGCCCTAAGCCTCGGCCACCATGTTCAGCCCGGACGGGGGGCTGCCGGCCGCCCCCTTCGGCCTTCTGCCCGACGGCGGCCCGCCCTTCCCTCGCGGAGGTTACGACGGCGCGGCCGCGCAGCAGCTCTTCTTCCCCTTCGCTTCCGAGCCCGACGGCGCCCGCGATGCCTCGACGGCCCGCGCCTGGCTGCCCCCTCCCGCGGGGCCGCCCGCTAAGGCGGAGGCGCGCCCGGCTCGGCCGTGCCGCCAAGGCTCCCCCGAGCCCCGCGCCGCGCCGCCCGCCACGCCCTGCTGCGGTCCCGCGTGGGCCGCACCGCCCTGGCCCGGGCCCGCGCCCCCCGCCGCCACCGCCGTGCCCGGTCCGCCCTTTCCCGGCCCCGCGGCCGCCGCCTTCCCCGCCGCGCCCGGCCACGCGCTGTGCCCCGCCGCCCTGCAGCCGGGCTCCGGCGGCCTCGCCAACCTGGGCAGCAGCGGCAGCTCCAGCGGCGCGGCCAGCGAGGGCGGCCACTCCAGCGACAGCGGAGACGAGGTGAGTTTGTCCCCCGCCCTTCGCGGCCGATACCGCCGGGACGCGGCCGCCGCCCCCCCCGACGGCTGATCCGGTCCCGCCGACGGTGCCCGACCACGGCGACGTCGCGTGTCGGTCCCGCCGCAGCCGTTCGACTCCGTGTGAGGCCGCGGTGAGCGCTGCCCGCAATGGGGTCGGGCTGCTCACGGCTTTCCTGGCCGTCGGGGCCCCGCGTCTGCTGCTCGGGCAACGCTTCCTCGCCCCAGCGGCGTTCCTTCGCGCAGCGCGGCCGCTTCCGAAGCGTGAGCACGCGCGTCTCTGCGGTTGGCAGCACTTTTGTAGTTTTCAGTGTTCATAGGAAAGGAGAACCGTAAAGGCTCCGGATAACCGTGCGGGGACAGCCCCGGCCGCACCCTGCGGGGCTGCGGTGGGAGTCCTTAACCCGGCCCCGTGCCCGTAGTATGAGGAGACCCCGAGGGGCCCTTCGTCCGCCGTGCCCGCAGCGTAGCAGGGCATTTCTCTGCCGGGGAGGGAGGGAGATGTTCGGACATCTTTGGAGCGCTCTGCCCCTGCGGACGGTGGGTCCCGTCGGACCGCGCTCTGAGCTCCGCCTCCTATCATCGCCCTGGGGACGGACACCACGGGTGACTGACCGGCAGTTGTGTTTTGGGGGTTTTGGTTTGAGGTCTTTTCTCGGCACCGCTTAGTAGCGTCCATCCCAGGGATGTGCGCGCCGGGGTCAGCAGCGCCGGGGATGGAGGTCGCTTCAAAATTGCTGCGTGTTTTGTCCGCGTGGACCGGCCGGTTTTGTGTGAGCCGCCACGGTACCGCGGGGGTCCCGAGCCCGGTGAACATGGTCAGGGATGCGCCGGGGCTCCCCGGGGTCGGCGAACACGAGCGGCTGAGGCTGACGCTCGTCGGCAGGAGGCACGTATGTAAAAGCCAAAAACCTGCCGCGAGTGCGTAACTGGGTTAATGCCCACGGCAGCTCTGGGGGCTGTGGCGGTGGCTCGGGTCAATGCGCTCGGGTGAGCGGCCGACCCAAAGTGCGGATCTTGGCTGGGGGAACAGCGCGAACCACGCGGTTGTCACCACCCGCGGTACCTTGAACCACTCACCGCGTGTCTGCCCCTGCCAGGATGCACCGACCTCAGAGGAGCTGGAGCAGTTCGCTAAGGACCTCAAGCACAAGCGCATCATGTTGGGCTTCACGCAGGCTGACGTGGGGCTGGCTCTGGGCACACTCTATGGTAAGAGGGGAACCCGGTGACTCAGCTGTAAGAGCACCATGCTGGAAACAATGCTTCGAGGATGGGACTCCTGGGGGGGGGCACAGCTTGGGCCTGTGGTTTGGGGGGAGCTGTGCGTGATGTGCCACCTCCTCACGCAGGGAAGATGTTCAGCCAGACCACCATCTGCCGCTTCGAAGCTCTCCAGCTCAGCTTTAAGAACATGTGCAAGCTGAAGCCGCTGCTGCAGCGTTGGCTCAATGAGGCGGAGAACACGGACAACATGCAGGAGGTACATGGCAGGAAATGCATCTGTCTCCCCTGCGTCTGCGGGTGGGGGGTCAGTGATGGGATGCTGTGAGTGGGGTTGGCTGCAGGGGGTGAAGCAGCACTCTGAGCTTTTACTGCGTCTCTGAGGATGTGCCGACACAGTAATGGAGAGAAAGCCTGACCCTTGCCAAGCCCTTCAGCCAGCTGTGTGTGTCTGGGGGGGGACATGGACGGCCATGGGCCATCCTGTGACCATGTGTGGTGTCTCTTACTTCCAGATGTGCAATGCAGAGCAAGTGCTGGCTCAAGCCCGGAAGAGGAAACGCAGGACCAGCATTGAGACCAACGTAAAAGGGACGCTGGAGAGCTTCTTCCGCAAATGTGTGAAGCCCAGTCCCCAGGAGATCTCCCAGATCGCTGAGGACCTCAACCTGGACAAAGACGTAGGTTTGGCAGGGCTGGGAGGGGGAGATTCCAAAAAGCTTCAGCTCCTGAGCACCCCATACAGCTGCTTTGGTGCCAGGAGGTGGGAGGGCAGCTGCGCTAGGTGACACCCCCAGGCACTCACACTGCACAGTGCCACTGAGCCCCACTCATCCTTGCCCCTCTCCCTTCTCCCCTCCCTCACAGGTTGTCCGGGTCTGGTTCTGCAACCGGCGTCAGAAAGGCAAGCGGCTGCTGCTGCCCTTTGGCAACGAGTCAGAGGGGGTGATGTACGACATGAACCAGTCCCTGGTGCCCCCTGGCCTGCCCATCCCAGTGACATCGCAGGGCTACAGCCTGGCGCCGTCCCCCCCTGTCTACATGCCACCTTTCCACAAGGCTGAGATGTTTCCCCCACCTCTGCAGCCCGGGATCTCCATGAACAACAGCAGCCACTGAACAGCAGCCAGGGGGGCAGGCAGCGGGGCACCCGTCCAGAGGGCAGTGTCCCCCCCCCACCTTTCCCGGCCATGTGAGCTCTGTCCCAGCAGCAGACCTGTGTGGGGTCAGCCCCTTCTGACCCCCCCCTCCCTGTTACCTGCCCCGGGCCAGGGGGAGCCGCCTGTGCCAGGCCCCAGCCAAGCTGCTCTCCTGCGAGAACCAGAAAAAAGCATTTCTTAAATTGTTTGAGGGACTGGGGGGAGGGGATTTGTTGTTTTTTGTTTTGGTGGGTTTTTTTAATGGTCTTGATTGTATTTCTAGTTTTTAAAAAGTGAAAAATCTTTGTAGTGATGGCTAGTTTCCCAGCTGCCCCCTCCCCACCATGTAGAGCAGGGCTGGGGTGCTGCAGGGCGGGAGTCTCCTGCAGGCTCTGTGCCTGTCTGGGCAGCCAGGGGGAGCTGAGGGCTGCGATAGTGCTGGGGGAGCCCGGTAGCCCCCAACCCCCCTGCCCACAGCACAGGAAAGGGGTTGCACTGCATCCGCTGTGGGCAGAGTGGGGGGCAGGGAGGGCCGTGAGCCCCCCACTGTGTCACCATGGGGCCTGTGGGGGCTGACACCATCCTGTCCATGCTGCTAGCACCCCGTGCCTTTGATCCTGCTGTAGTTGATGATTTATTTTTTTTCCTTAATCATATTCCCTCTGGCAATTAAATAAATCTCAGTTTTTTGGGGCACGAGAGCTAGTCAGCCCCTTCTTTCTTTGCCTGCCTTGCACCTCGTGCCAGGCCGGTCCAGCTGTGTGGGGTGTGGGTGGGCTGATGCCCGTGTCCTGGCAGGAGCTCTGCTGAACAGCAGCGTCCTGAATTGCAGCAGAGCTGCCACTTCATGCTGCCCCAGGCTGCTTGGGTGGGTGGGTGCTGGCCCTGGGGCTGCCCTGCCCTGCGACCAGCTCTGTGCTGAGGAACCAATAAACCATGCGTGGCTCCAGGGCTGGGTTGCAGGTCAGAGGGAGCACTCAGCCTAGTTCTTTTCCTCTGCTAAAGCAGGCGTGTTAAGGAATATGTGTGGATCCCAGGCTGCATGCCAGCCCCACAAGGCAGCACCCTTGTTGGCTCACCCTTGTGGGAAAAGAACTTGAGGGGCTGTGCTAGTGCAGAATGTGGGGCACAGTAACAAGGTCCCCTCCCTGTTTGCAGAGTGCTGGGCCCCCAGTAGGCTGTGGCTTCTTGCCTCGATGGACAGGAGTGGTAGGCTCCCCCACCAAGCTAGAAGTGACACCGCGGAGCTTCTGCCACTGTTGACTCAATGCTCAGATAATGGGAGCACAGAGCAACTGCAGGGCATAGGGGGAAAGGGAGGCTGGGGAGCCCTGTCTGGGGGCTCCTAGAGCCCCTGCCTGCCCTCAGCCCTGCCCAGGCCCTGAAAGATGGGCAGAGCCTCAGGAAATCTGTGCTGTTTATTTCCAAAGCAGCCTGTGGTTGCAGCAGCACCGCGGCGAGGTGGGTCAGTATGGGGGTGGTTGTGGTGTGCAGGAAGTTCAGTCACGCGGTGTTGCTCAAGGTCACAGTGTGGCAATGGCAGGGCCAGGATGAGAGGTCCCACATCCTCCCTGCCTGGCATCCTGTACTCTAGGACTGCTCTCTGCCATCCAGATGCACCCAGCGCCAGCACTGTGCTAGATGTTGAACCAGCCCTGTGCTAGGTGTTGAACCAGCCCTGTGCTAGGTGTTGAACCAGCCCTGTGCTAGGTGTTGAACCAGCCCTGCAGGTTGGGATAGAGGCGGCCCTGGGGCAGGCGGGGGTATGTGGCACAGATGGTGCAGATGCGCTCCCTCCAGTCTGTGTAGAGCTTCACGCTGTACCCCTTCTGCCACGCAAAGAACTGCCGGTAGCGGCTGGAGTTCATGGTCTTTAGGAAGGTGGCCAAGTCTGCCAGGGAACTGAAGTCATCGACATGGATGAATGAGTCTGCAGGGATGAACTGCTCATAGTTGGCCCGGGGGGGGCCCAGCACCACCGGCACAGTGCCGGCCAGCAGAGAGTTCCTCCAGAGCTTCTCAGTGATGTAGTCCTGGTGGATGGAGTTTTCAAAGGCCAGGTAGAACTTGGACTTGGATGTTGTGGGCAAAAGGCAGTCCTTGCAAAGCGGCTTCTTGGCTGCTTTCCCATAGATGTTCACGTGGAGATACCTGGACAGGTTCTTATACACCTCAGCTCTTTTCTGAGTCCTGTGATAGTTGCTAATGACCCAGGACACCAAGTCAGTCTTTGTGGGGATGCTCACAGTGGCTGACTGGTTGGGCACCAGCTTGCCATAGGGCATGAAGATGTCCGAGTCCCGTCTGTAGGTCATCACCCAGTTGAAGGTATGGTTCCATCCTGCTAATGCTCTTGTGTTGGTGGGGGACTCCAGGGACACCCAGACCCAGCTCTGCCCATGCGGTCTGTCTCGGGGCAGCTTGTCCCGGCCCCGCGGGAGGGTGGTGTGAAGGAAAACCACCACGTCAGCCTGGCTCAGGAGCCGCCGCTCTGTGCTGAGCCTGCAGCCTGCAATGCCGTACTGCTCAAGACAGACATCCCTGCTGAAGTCTGGGACCTGCTTTGAGGGCCACTCCCACACCAGGACTGTCAGTGCCTTCATGTGCTTGAAGGCTTCATCAGAGCTGCTGGATGAGTGGATGAAGCACTTCAGGTGCCATAGTGCAGTGACCAACAGCCCTGCAGTAACTGCTGCTTTCACACTGGGCCGGCCCCACATCCACCGCAGCAGCAGCAGCAGCTCCCAGGACATGCTCTCCCTGGACAGAGAAGAGGCCTGTGAGAGCTGTCAGCTCAGCCACCCAGCTGGGGGGCACAAGGCAGAGGGGAGACATGGGGCTGGTAGGGTTGGAGGAGGACTTTGCTCCCTCCACCCAAACCCTGTAGGGTTTGAGCATAGCAGAGTATTGGGAGCCCGGTGAGCCTGACCCCTGTGTGCCCACAGCACCTGCCCCAGGGAAAAGTCCCTCATGCAAAAAATCAAAAGTCTGCAGACTTACCATGGAAGGGACCGTGGCACAGCGTAGAGGGTGACAGCAGTGTGGGTGCTGCGGGCAGCTGCTGGCTCTGGCCTGAAGTACTCGAGGGCTTCCTCTTTTCTGTGGTTTTGCTGTGCAACTGCCTCTCAGCAGATCCTTCCTGGTGTCAGAACTCTGATCACTTCCCCTATGCAGAACGGGTGGCAATATCAACCTTGGATGAGTGAATGCCCGTGGCCAGATGTGTGCCTGTGCCAGACGGGATCCTTCTGCCCCAGGCGCTGTGCTGGCAGCCTGGTGGATGCTCACAGCTCCCTGTGCCCAGGTGTCCTGCCTCATGCCCTCCCGCTTCCCCTGGGCTCCTTGGCACGGCTGTGGCTCCAGGGGATCTTTGCAGAAGAGGCATTTGACCCTTCATAGGGTTTCAATTCTCCGAAGTGGTTTCTGATGAGTCAGCCTTGAAGCTAAGAACAAAGAATACTTCTGTTGAGCACCTTTCCTATCCCTGCTGCTAGTCAGCCCCGGATTAGCTTCAGCTTTCCCTTGTACCTGTCCCTGATCTGGGGTTTGTACAGTGTCCCCATGTCCCTGCACCAGGGGTGCCTTCAAGCAGACAGGGTTGAGCTCCATGCCTACAGCCTGTGGTCTCTAGCTCTCCCACCCCTTGCACGCCCTCTACCCCCACCCCACAGCAGCGGGGCACCAGGGGACAGGGAGGGGGCATAAGGTGACACTGAGGAGGCAACAGCAGGGAGACACACACAGCCTGGTCTGACAAAACAGTGAGATGCTCCTTCAGCTTGGACTGAAACCTGCTGCTGCCTCTGTGTTTGCTTCAGCCCACTGCAGAGCTGAGCGGGGCACAAATGACCGCAGCATCTCAGCCTGGCACTGCAAGCAGGACCACCCAGACCCTGGTTAGGCCGGGGCTGATGCCCCCCTGGTGAGTGCTGAGAAGCAGCCCAGGTGTGAACGCTGGGTCTGTGCCTGTGCTGAGATTGGGTGCGGCCCTGCCCTCAGCCAACCCAGTGTGCCACCCTGCAGTTGTGTTGAAAACAGGATGCCAGCCTGATTTTGGCTCACAGTGACTCATTTTGAAACTGTCAGCTAAAGTGGCACCAGCAGCTCCTCTCTGCTGCCAGGCATGGCACCTGTGGCCAAAATGGGATGCCCCCATCGTACCTTTGTTCCTTTCCAGCCCTGGGCTGGTGGCGCTGCCTTCCAGACCCACAGTGTTGGTGGAGCACCAGAGGGCACTGCAGGCAGCAGCTGGCACCAGGCTGGGCACAGGGCTGTGCTGGGGCGTTTCGGGGCTCTGTGGTTTCAGTGCTGCCCTCAGAGACCTCTGTTGCCAACTGCAGCACTGGGGTTGGGTGTTTTTCTCTCTCAGACACGTACCCTGTTTCCTGCTACCTTTGTCAACCCTCCTTTCTGTGTTTCTTCTCCTCCCTAACTGCCAGCCCAGATACTTGGCACTGCCTGCCCGAGGCTGCCCCGACCTGAGCCCCGACGGGAGGTGGCACTTGCCTGGCAAAGATGCCAGAAAGGTTTTGCCCAGAAGTTTTTGGAATAATGGCACTTTGTGGCAGGACAAGGGAAGCTTTTGTGGTGCAGCTGCTCCGGAGCAAAGCCTGCAACACCGTTGCCCTTAGCAACACAACTCGGAGGCGGGCAGGCGATGCACTCACTGCGCTGCCCTTGGCCCTGGCAGCAGCGTGGGATCGGGATGGGGGGACATAAGGCAAGAGGGGAAGGGGAGCAGGGGAATGGAGGGGGAGCAGTGAGGCTGAGGAAGGAAGAGGGTCGCTGCCGTGAGACAAAAGCAACCACCGGGAGGAGACGGGTCCACGTGAATCTGCCAATAACCGGGTTCCCGGGCTATACCGAGGAAGAGCGCTGTCCCGGGCACTGCTCGGGGTGAGGATGCGTGCCGTGACTGCTACGGGCTCAGCAGGGTCTGCGGTGCCACGATCCACCGCCACCGCTGCCCAGAGCTGCGCGTGCCCACCGATGGAGGCGCCCAAGGCCGCGGATGAGCCCTGGGCAGCCTGAGCTGGGAGGCAGGCAGCCCCCGCAGGGGTGGGGTTGGGGGCTTTAAGGTCCCTCCAACACAACCGGGCTGTAACTGTGCTCCCCGACGGAGAGAGGAGCAGAGGCCGCTGGCGCCCGCACGCCTCTCATCGCCTCCGGGGCGGACGCCGGTACCGGGGCGGCGCATCCCGCAGCGCGGCCGCGAGGTGCGTCACTGCGCAGCTCTGCCCCGCGGCCGCCGCAGCGGAGTCCCGGCGGTGCCTTTAAGGGGCGGCAGCGCAGGTCGGAGGCGGTGCCGTGCGGGGCCGGGCCTGGGACGGCGGGGACGGGCGCCTGCTGCCAGCCCCGCCAGCCGAACCGAACCGAGCTTGGGTTGCTGCGGACAAAGGCGGCGGGCATGGCGGTGGGGGGTGGCTGAGCCGCGGCGCCGATCGGAGCGGAGCGGGGCTGCCTCCGCGGCGGGGCCAGCGCGGCCATGGGGTTCCTGCACCAGCTCCATCTCCTGCTCTGGAAGAACGTGACGCTGAAGCGGCGCAGCCCGGTGAGCCGGGGGCCGTGCGGCGCGGCGGGGCCCGCTGCGGGAGCGGGCGGGGGAGAACCGCGGCCCCCGGCCCGGAGGGTCTCCCCGCGGATGCGCCCGGGCCGGCTCGGGGCAGCGGGGCCGTGCGGGTCGATCCGCGCGGTGAGCGCAGCCCGTCGCCGGCGGAGGATTCCCTCCCGGTGCCGCGGGTCGCTGCGCATCTGTGCCGGCCGTGCGGCGGGCAGGGCCGTCCTGGGCTCGCCGCTCCCTTTGACTCCTCGGGGTACCTTCTCTTCTTCTTGGTCGGGCTCAGGAGATGAATAATTCATGGGGCGCTGGATGCGGAGATCTAGCGACGTCTGCTCGCCTCGGGGGCCGGAGAAAAAGGAGCGCGGACGCCATCCGCGTACGAACGGTGCGGCCGAGGCTCGTCCCTCGCACCCGCAGCCCGGGGGCGCGGCTCAGCAGCAACAGTTGGCTGCTCGGCCCTCCCCGGGTCCCACCGTGCGCAGCGTCCGCCCCCACCTCGGCCCGTGCCGGCTGCGCTGGGCGCCCGCGGGCTGCGCCTCCGGGCCGCGTCTCGGGGCTGAGCGCCTTTCCGAGCGCTATAAATAGGATCCCAAACCGTACGTGGGTCGGGGCTGCGGTTTCCCTGCCCGCACCGGGCGGAGCGGCGCGGGGCTCTGCGGGCCCCTCGGGCCCTCCTCAGTATCCCAGGGCGGTGCGGATTCCTCGCTACCTGCCCCGGGGGTCACCGGCACCGCGCTGCCGGGCGTCCGTCCGTCCAGCCACCCATTGCGGTGCGCGCAGTGCGCCGGGCTCTGGGAACCGGATTAACCCTTCCGTAGCCTCGTCGGCCTGCGCGTGCAGGGGACGGCGTGATGGGAGGAGGGGGTGTCGGGCTCCGTGTGTGCGGGGAGGCGCGATGCCAGCGGACAGCCCTTCCCTCCCCCAGCCCTGCTCGCTCCTCACGGTGCAGAGGTCCCCGCGGCCCGGCGCGCATGCAGGGCTGGCCGGGGATGGGTGCGGGGAGCCGGTTATTTTTAGAGGCTGGGGGAGGGTAGCGAACTGCTGCTCTCGACTGATAATGCTCACTTTTCCTCCCTCCCGAACGCCGAGTGCCGTGCAGGCCGATCCTGCTGGCCTCCTTAACCATCCCGGTACCCGCAGGGCAGTGCGTGTGGGCAGGGCCGGGTGAGGCCGCGCTGCCTGCAGGTGTCTGCCTGGGCAGCCCTGTGCGTGGCTGAGGGTGATGTCCTATGGCTGAGTCATCCCTCTCCTTGCCCCGCACAGCTGGGGGCTACCTGGTCACCGTGTGTAATAGCCTGGGCTGCAGGGCACTCAGCTCCCACTGGCTGCCCTGCATGCTGCCAGGTTTTATGGTCTGAGGATAAGTGCACCCTTTGGGCATCCCTGTGCCCCTGCAGCCCCCCAACTAGGCTGGCAATGCAAGAGTGCAGCATTGAGCAGGGCTGCCTGGTGCTGGTTGGCCGGGGTAACATTACATCCTGTGCCAATAACCTCAGCAGGTCTGCGGGTGCCTGCAGCTGGCACCTGGCTGAGATGCCCTGCTGGGGTCTGGGCCCCGTCTGGAAGCAGACATCTCACAGAGCTACCAGCCTCCTGAGTGCCCTGCACTGAGCCTGTGATGTCACGTGGAGGTGAGTGGCCCCTGCAGGGTGTTGGAGCAGGATGGGGCTGAGAACGGGACCCCTCCCTGGCTACAAAGGGGGGAGTGGCTGGGCTCCCACGGCTCTCATGAAGGCAGCATGATGCCAGTGGCTTTGCCCTGCTGGCAGCTGGTACGTGGCACTGCCCTGCTGCTGTGTGTGCCTTGAAGTACAGTGCCTGCTCCTTTCTGGTAACATCTGGACCCGCAGCGTGGGCACCATTCTGCAGTGCAGGGGGTGGTTCAGCAGCCCCAGGCGGTGCGGGCTGGAGAGGTGCCTCCATTCTGCTGGAATGGGGAGCAGAGCTGCATGCATCTTGTTGAGGGATGGGCTCTCAGATAACTCTCAATGGTTAATTAAACCTACATGGGGTGTAAAATGAACAGGTGAACTCAAGTTACCCTGGACACCCAGGGTAAAGCTGAGGGTGATTGGCAGCCTTTCCTGGCTGCTTTCTGCAAATGTGGTTGGGACAGGAATGCAGCTGCCAGAAGAGTTAGTGGCTTTGAAGTGCCAGTGATGGAGGGCTCTGTTGGATATTATTTGACATCTTATTTGAAAGCGCAGGTTGCATAGGACTCCTGGGGGAGTGGTGAACAGAAGATGAGGTTCTGGACACTGCAGCTTGTCTCCAGTGTCAGCAGGGTCCCCAGGGTGCAGGGCAGAGCTGACCTGGGGAGTGTGTGCTTCTCTGTTCCTTGCTGAAGGGCTGGGAAGCATCCCACTGCACAGGGGAATTGTCCTGAAAAGTCCTTCTGTGTGTGAACAAGTAGGATGACCTCGATGCCCTCAGAAAAAGGATACAATGCTCTATCAGACTATGGCACCCTGCTTCTGCCACCAGCTCCCAGAAGCCGTCCCAGCACTGGGTGGGAGCTGACATCAGCCCTGGCCAGGGATCACTGGGCTGGGCCCTGCATTGACGCAGGGTGCTCTTTGCCCCCTTTTTGTTTGCAGCTGGTGCTGGGTAGGCGCGGCAGTGCCAGGCAGCATCCCTGTGGGTCACCACCCCCTCCTGGGGGCTGTGGTTTTGCCCTGGGGGTGCTGAGCTCTGCGATACCCATCTCACAAGGATTACATCTTGATGTCAACTATAATTGTGTTTGCAGTCAGTCAGCATTTGGCAACATGGTGATTAAAGTTTGGTGCCATCAAAATGTTTTCTTCAGCCATAAAAGCTGGACAGCAGGACATTGCTGCCTTCCTGCTCCCCGGGGCAGAGGTCAAGCAAACCCTTTCCCCTGGTGCCCAGCACCTGGGCAGTCCCCATATGATGTGCTCTCCCTCTGCCCCGCAGTGTCCCATGCCCATAGGTGGTGACCAGTGGCAGGTGGCCCTGCTGGCTGCCTCCCCTTAGCACAGACTGAGGCTGTGCTGGAGCAGTGCCCTTCCTGTAAGCAGGCCCCTGCCCCCTGAGTGAATGCCTGCTGCTGGGACAGGGATGAGGGTGGGCTTTGCTGCCCAGACCCATTTCTGGTTTGATCCAGGGAAGGAGCTGAGCAGGAGGTCAACGACCTGCTTTAAAACACACAACAAACAGGCCCCTCCTTTTGCCAACAAGGACCAGTCTCCAAAGGAGCCCCGCCTGGTACGGGCCCAGTGCAGGGTGCTGGGGGGGCGGCGCAGGAACGGACCCGCACCCATCTGCACACAGAGATGCCATTGTGTGCCTGGTAAACAGGCAACAGGCAGGGAGGGCTGCAGGCAGCCTGTGGCAGCTGGACCATGGGCAGGGCAGGTCAGGATGCCCCTGCCAGCCTCCAGCACAGGGACGGTGACAGTAGGAATGGTGCATGGGACCAGGGTTACTGCACAAACAGGGATCCCCTGACCCTGGCTGTGACCCAGCTGGCATGGCCAGGGCTGAGCATGGCAGGGCTTTGCTGCTCTCCAGCAAATCTGACCCCAGCCCTAAGTCATGATGTGAGGTTGCTCTTTCTGCATAGGTCACCTGGGGTCTGGTCCAGTCCTGGAGTAGGTGGAGGTTGGCTTACCTCATGCTGTGTCTCAGTTCCCTTAGATGTGGTGTTTCCTGTTGTGCTTGCAGTGCAGAGCAGCAGTAGTGCTGCGGTGTGGTCTCAGTACTCCTGGTGCAAACCAGCAGTAGCTGTGCCTGCATCTGCGGACAGCTGAAGGTGTTGGTGCCTTTCCCCAGGGCCTCTGGGCACAGAGCCCAGCCTGGGATGCTTGTGCTATTGGGGTCAGGGATTCCTGAGGATTTGCTGTGATTCACCATATGCTGCTGGTGGAAATCCTGCCCAGCTGTTGCCTTCTGCGAGGGCACAGAGGGGACCCCCTGCACTGCCCCAGTCACACCTGGAGATGGTTGCAGCTCCTGACTGGGTGCCTCCTCACCCCAACAGCATCAAGGCCTGTTCCCTGCCTTGGTCCTGCCACCGGGATGGGGTTGGGGGCCCCATTGAACCCAGCTGGCCATGGGTAGAGCTATTGTATGGGGTAGGGGCACTTTGGACACACCAGGTCATCCAAGGGGACCCAGCAGGAACGTGAGGATGCCATGTCATGCCAGCTGCTGGCTGGCAGGGTATTGCCAGGAAGGTGTTTGTGGCTCTTTACAGGTACTGAGCTGTCTTCCCAGTTGTGATCGCCCATCAGGGTCTGTGCTCCATCTACCAGGGGCCCACCAGCCCAATGTGCTACTACCCTGTGGTGCCCCTGGCAGGATGGGGTGGGCAGTTGGAGAAGTACAGGTGCGTGTAGCCCTGTTCATCTCTGGCAGAGCTGTGGTGCAGGACATGGGCATAGTGCTGTACTGCACTGGGGCACAAGCAGGGGGTGTCCCCAGGACTGTCAACCTGGTGATGCCCATATTCCTCCCTGGCAATGGGGTCCTGGCCATGAGCATCACGGTCCACCTGCTTTGTGTCATCTGCAGTGGGTGCTGGCCTTCGAGATCTTCATCCCGCTGGTGCTCTTCTTCATCCTTCTGGGGCTGAGGCAGAAGAAGCCGACCATCCCTGTGAAGGAAGGTGCGTGTGAACAGGTGGTGCCCAGAGCATCCACACCTGGGGGAAGGATGGGGACACTGGGGAGCTGTTCTGAGGAGGATGCTGACAGCTGGCAGGGACCCCTTGAAACTTTTGGGGGGGCAGTGTAGAGGAGGAGCTGCATACCAGAATGGTGGGATTAGAGGCATTCCCAACCAGGGGGTGAAGCAGCCTCCAGATGCCATGAGCAGGGCTTTTTTTGTCTCTGCCTGGAGGCACTTCTGCAGGTAGAGGGGTGCTGGAGCTGGGTGGTGCCAGGACAGCTGCAGTGCCCTGAGTTCTGAGGGAGCAGCTGGGGGAATTCTGGGGGGGGGCAGGGGCTGTGCTCTGCATGTAGCCCTGCACACAGCTGTGGAGGTTCAGAGGCTTGCCAGGCTGAGGCAAAGCCAGCAATGGATGGGGCAGGAACTCAAGGTGCCCTGGAGGTGTGCAGCTGGAGGTCATGGGGCCATGCCACCAGGAGGAGGACTGTGTGGCAGCAAGATGCTTGGAGTTGGCTGCCGGGGGGCACAGCGGGGCCAGGCGGAGGTGCCAGGAGCTGGTGTCTGTGTTCCTGCATGACCAAGTGTGAGCCTTTGTTTCAGCACCTGCCAGCAAGGGAAATCCCAGTGGAGGGCAGTGATGGGTGCTGCCTTGGTTCCTGCCCCAGTGCTGATGTGCACTCTGTGTTGTGTTTTTTGGTTCGTTTTTTCTTTCTTTTTCTCTCATGTTTTCTTTTTCTTTCCCACCATCATCCCTGCCTGCCTGCCCTCCATGCCTCTGCTGCATGCTCCAGTCTGTAAGTTGGTTGGATGGGTGGGTGCCTCTACCCCTCCCCTGCCTTTGCCAGCCAGGAGTTTTGGGGAGACAGGGCCCGATTAGGATCAGCTCACTCTGGTCTAATAGCACCTCTATAAACCTGTTGCCTTCTTTCCCTGGCTGGTAAAGATGAGCTTGAGCTGCTGTGCCCAGAACCCTTCTGCTGCTGCCTGCAGTGGGTTTTTGTTACTGGCCCAGACTGAGGCTGTGTTCAGAGGGCACTTGCGGCCACTGGCAGCCGTGACCCTGGTAGGCTGGGCTGCACAGGGCTTCCCAGACCAGGCACATCCTTCCCCCATCTCTTTTTGGGCAAACCCTGCTGCCTGCAGACTCCAATGCAACTTTTGGTTGCTCAGCTGTGTCTGTGCTCACCCCCAAAGCATCCAGGCTGCAGGCAGCTGTAGTCCCCTGCCACCAGGTCCCTGTTTCAGCCTCTAAGCTCTGAGATAGAGCTGGGACATGGCACTGTTGGAAGGAGCCATAAGGACAGTGGGATGCCACGTGAGTGATGCTGTTGTCACCTCTCCGTGGCATGGCTGCTACCATGGGGCATATCCAGCCTGTGGCTCCATGCTCTGCCCGGCCCCATTTGCCCTGAACTGGCCCTGTCCGTGCACACAAGCCCATCTTCACCAGCCCTCCTGTCATGGCTGTGCTAACCACACTGATCTGCCTCTATCTGGGGCACTGGGGCTGGGACTCACCCCTCTTGCATGACCCCTGTCCCTGCCAGGTGCTGCCCAGTGATCACCCTGGGTTCCCCTCAGGAGGGGCTGGGGAAGGCTGTGGCTGGTGAGAACTCAGCCCTGGCCAGGGTTCTTGTTTGCTGTCTCCTTGCTGCTCCTTGTTTTCTCCATCTCCCCCTTTACCGTGTCTCCATTTCTCATCTCCAGCAGTCACACATCGGGGCAGCCGGGTGGGGAGGACGATCGGTCTCAAGAGGGCCTGTGGGACCTGGGAAGCTCTGGGGGTCAATTCTTTCCTGTTGTATTCTTCCTCCTTCTCTTCCTCTGGAAATCCAGCGGTGCTTCTGAGGTTACTAACAAGAGCAGCTGAGAGGCCGGGGGAGGTTGGCAGCACCCTGCTAAGCAAGCATCAGAAGTCAGCGTTGTCTTGGGGTCGGGTGGCCACTGCCACTCAGAGGGGAGCACGGGCTGTTGGGTGGGAGCTGGGTGGCCCTGGTGGCAGGAAGGAGCTGCCCCCAGCCCAGGGAGCTGCCGGTGGGACAGCATCCATGGGCTGCAGACTTCTGAGCTTGGCTGCTCAATCTTCCCCTGGGCCTCACCAGATGCAGTGTATGCTTCTTTCTGAACTGAGTGTCTGTCTCCCTGGTGGCCCCTGCCTGCCCTTGCCTCTCCTCCTTCCTGCCCCTGCCTTCCCTTGCCTCTTCTACACTTTTACTGGCTCCAGCTTTCTACACGGCGGCCCCGCTCACCTCAGCCGGGATCCTGCCTGTCATGCAGTCCCTGTGTCCCGACGGCCAGCGCGATGAGTTTGGCTTCCTGCAGTACTCCAACTCCACGTGAGTCGTGCATTGCCATGCTCTTCTTGGTCCTGTACATGCACATGCACACATGCACACACACACTCGAGTGCACACCTGTGCATGGCTTACCCGTTCTCCCATTGGTGACATTGAACTGCATTCTGCACGAGAAGCTGCAGCAGTGCACAACCTTAGAAGTGTTTGGGTACAGAGTCCCTTGTCCTCAGGGGTTGGAGGACACCTAAGCCCATTCATTTCCCTGCACTTCCAATGGCAGCATTTGGGGAGGAGGAAGGAGGTGACCCTGGGGACACCTGGGATTACTGGCTCTGTCCCCTGCATTCCTGGCACGTGCACAGATTTGATGTGCAGCTGCACAGTGCACCTGAGGCTGCACGTATCCCACACCTGATGCTCATGGTACTCTGCTCCCTGCAGGGTGACACAGCTCCTGGAGCACCTCACTGAGGTGGTGGAGCAGAGCAACTTGTTTGACCCAGAGCACCCAGGTCTAGAGGAGGAGCTGGAATCCCTGCGCCGGCGCCTGGAGGCCCTCAGCAGCAGTGAGCCCAGCTCCATGGAGACCCACTTCAGCAACCAGGCAGGTCAGTAGGGAGTCCCTGCAGTGGGCACCCAGCGATATGGCAGTGCCTGGCCACAGGCCCTTGTGGCAGGGCTGGCTCTGAGATGTCCCTTTGTGGGGCTGGGCCACGTATTGGCTGCTCATGGACTGCTCTCAGCCCCTGCTTTGCTCCTTGACAGGATCTGGTTTCACACTGGGGTGGGCTGCTAAGGATCGGGGGGAGCTGCACCGCTTTCTCACACAGAACTTGTCCCTCCCCAATGGCACAGCTGAGCTGCTCCTGGGCTCCAGCGTTGACCTGCGGGAGGTGAGTGACAGTGTGGGGTTTGCTGAGCTCAGTGCTGCAGTGCCTGTGGGCACATCCTGGCCCAGACTGAGCCCTGGCTGCCAGACCTGTGGGACTCCTGCTGTCCTGCCCTGTGGTCCCATTTACCCAATGCTGGGGCACTGCTGGCAGTGGGGTTTCTCTGTTATCAGCACACTCAGCAGCCCTGTTCCTGTCCTTGGCTCAGGTGTACCGCCTGCTGTTTGGGACCTCTCCTTTGGCACCTGATGACACTTATGAGCGAGACCTGTGGGATCGGTTTGGACGCAGTGAGAAGATGGCACAGCTGGAGGTGAGGAGCATGTGGGGATGTGGCAGAGACAAGCTCATCTTCTCCATCCCTTCTGCTTTGCATGCAGGGTTGTGTGAAGTTATTTGTCCGAGCAGGGGCACCGTCAGGTGGCCAGAGTGGCAGTAGGGCCATCAGGGTTCCATCCTGGTGCTGCCACTGATTCCTCAAGGCAGGCTCATACCTGTGCCTCAGTGTCCTGTGGCAAAAGGTGATGGCACTGTCAGGAAGGGAGGAGGAAATCATTACCCCAAGTGCCTTTGGCTGTGGGGAGAAAGCCCTGTGACATACCAAGGATGGCTCTCCCCCAGTTCTGCATGTTCCCATGGTCCCCACTGTGGACATATGTGCTGCGGGGGCTTTCATGTGCTCGGGATGGAGGGGGCACTGGGGAGTGCCCTTCTACCCCATTGGTCCTATTGCAGAAGAACCTCCCCAGCGGCTGGAAGAGCCTGCGGGAGGGGCTGGTCCACAGGGCCCTGCGTGACCCCTCTGCAGCCTTGCAGCGGCCGGCATTGCTCCGTCTGCTGTCCCAGGCCCTGGGCCTCGCCAGTGCCGCTGCAGCCCCCACTGGCTCCTACAGTCCCCAGGCCTTTGTTGCTGAGATGGAGGTGAGCAGCCAGCCGCAGCCAGCCACGCTCCGTGGTGCTGGCACAGCCGTGGTGCTCCCACCGCCCTGAGCAGCTCAGCCACGCTTCCCTCTGCAGCGCATCCTCTTCACGGCGCCGGTCCTGGAGCAGCTGACCTGTGGGCAGAGATCAGGGATGCTGCGCCGCCTCCTGCGCGTGGCTCCCGGCCAGCAGCCGCTGCTGCAGACGTACCGAGTGCTGGTGTGCAACGGCAGCCGGGCAGCGCGCGAGGAGCGCTTTGCTCAGCTGGCTGCTGAGCTGCGGGACCAGGTGGACACCCCCAAGATTGTCAGCAGGGTGAGCGCCAGCCGGGCCCAGCATCCGTGGCCCCACGGCATGGGGTGGGCGGTGGGGCGGGGCTGTTCCAAGCTGCTTATCCTTAACCAGGGGCTGTGTGGGGACCTGTGGCCAACCCAGGTTTCTGAGACGTACTTCAATATGTGCCTTGGCCACCCCTTAGCCTGCAGGGTTGGACCCCCTGCCCAGACCCGTGGTCTGCTGGGAGTGCCCTCCTAGCTCCAGGGGCACTGCAGCTGATGTCCCCTTACTGGCACCTAATTTGGCACCGTCTGTTGGACGTGGTGTCCCCAGCATCCTCCCAGCTTGTCCGTGCAGAGTCTACCCAGGGTTCCCTGGGAGTGGCAGTGCCATCAGTGAGCTGTGCACTCCTCAAGGCTGTCTCTGGGTCCCCCTCCTCATCCATCCTTGTTTGATGGACATCTCACATGTCCCCGTGCAAGACCCTGTCAGCATTTGGCTGTGTTCCTGCTGCCTGATTGCTGCAGATGTGCTGTGATGAGACCTGGATGCAGCTTCAAACCTGTAATTAAGAAAGGGGACATGGCATCACTTGGGGTCCGCTTGGCCCCCTTCCCCTGGCAGCAGGTGAGCAGGGCCACTTCAGTGCCCCGGCCACATGTAACCCCTTGTCTGCTTGTCCTCATAGCTGCAGCTGGATGAGGTGAACAGCACAGCAGCCCAGCACCGGCTCCGCACGCTCCTGGAAGACATCGTAGAGATAGAGAAGGTTCTCCGTGACATGGACATCCTCTCAGCTCTGGCCAGGCTCCTGCCCAGGGGGGCCTGTGCCACCAAGGCTCCGCTGCCCACAGCCAACAGCACTGGCTGGGCCAGTGCAAATGCCACTTCCAGCAACACCACAACGGAGGAGGAGGGTGCCGGGGGGAACCCGACAGGCAGTGACAACCCCCAGGGGCAGTTCTCAGCCTTTGTGCAGCTCTGGGCTGGGCTGCAGCCCATCCTCTGTGGCAACAACCGGTAGGAGGCCTGGGATTGGAATGGGAGCAGGGGACAGCCTAGGCCAGGTGCTCCTCACAGCGTGCAGGAGTTGGTGCTGTACCATGTCCTTGTGCCATGGCTGGGGGAAATTCTGGGGGAGCCCTGGACAGGGACTGCCCTCAGTGAGGGGTGTGGGGCTGGTGTGGGGTTTGCAGCCTGGGCTGTGTTCACAGGACCATTGAACCTGAGGCACTGAAGCAGGGCAACATGAGCTCTCTGGGCTTCACCAGCAAGGAGCAGCGAAACCTGGGCCTCCTTGTGCATCTTATGACCAGCAACCCCAAAATCCTGTATGCGCCTGTGGGTACTGAAGTGGACAAGGTCATCCTGAAGGTGAGGGCACAGAGTGGGTGCCTGTCCATCTCCATGTGCCAGCCCTGCCCGATGTGCTTAGTGAGACGGGCACTGTGTGATGGTAGGGCTGAGCAGGAGGAGGCTGGCAGCTGTCAGGCAGTGCCTGTGGGGTGGACAGGGACCTCATGGCTGCTGGGTGCTCTGCAGCAGTGAGGGCAGTGAGCAGCCCTGCCTCCTCCAGCTGCATTACCTCTCTCCCGCAGGCCAATGAGACCTTTGCCTTTGTTGGTAACGTCACCCACTATGCCAAGGTGTGGCTGAACATCTCCCCTGAGATCCGGACCTACCTGGAGGAGGGCAGGCTGCAGAGACGCATCCGCTGGCTGCAGCAGGTAGATGCTGCTGGGATTGAATCTGCCTTGACTTGTCCCAGGGGCAGAAAGGGGATGTTGTGTCCTCAGGTACCCTCTACTTCTGTCTATGAGGTGCTCCTGGGTGCCCAGCCTGCCTTGGTGAGGACCAGGCTGTCTCCCTGCTCAGACTGGGTGCTGTCTTGCTGTCTCCAGGAGCACTGCAAAGTGTTGGTTCCATCTGTGTCCACAATGGGGGCAGCACTGAATGGCGGGGGATGCTCCAACCTCCCTCTCTCATCTCTTCTGCCCTGTTCCAGTTCACCACTGACCTCCGCAAGCACCCAGAAATCCTGAACGTCTCCGACAACGACCTTCTGCACAGCTTTCTCAATGGCAACTTCTCCCTGCCCAATGCCAGTGTCCTGCTCCAGCAGCTGGACACCATTGATAATGCTGCCTGTGGCTGGGTCCACTTCATGGCCAAGGTGAGGCTGCACCCATCCGTGGACACACGGGCACTTGGAGCAGCACCTGTCACCCCTCGCTGTGCTCTACGGAGCCCAAGAGCTCAGACCTCCTTCAGGCTACAGGCTGGGAGAACTGGAGGGGATGGTGGTCAGGAACTTGGGGTGGAGATTTCAATGGCAGGTGCCCATCTGTTTGGGTTAAGGAGCTTGTGCAGGCGTTTGTTATGGTGCATAACATAGCATATGTGTGGGGTCTACCACCAGACCTATGAGAGGCAGCGGGATCTCACTGGCTGTCCCATCCCTCCAGGTCAGCGTGGATATCTTCAAGGGCTTCCCAGATGAGGAGAGCATCGTCAACTACACACTGAACCAGGCCTACCAGGACAACGTCACGGTCTTTGCCAGTGCGTCCCTGGGAACCAGCTCCTATACAGGGGTCCCTGAAACCACATCCAAAGCTGTGCCCCAGACCTGGCTCTGGGATGTTGGCTGCCTCAATTTGTGTGCTGGATGAATGAATGTGTCAAGCATGGCAGCTCTTTGTCCCTCTGTGCTGTCCTTTGATCCTGGCCGCTGTCCTGGCTCACCGTGGTTGCTTGCAGTCAGAGTGGCCCCACATCCTGTGCCAGGGCCATCCTCAGCCATCACAGCCCTTGTCTTGCTCTGGGCAGAGAGATGCTGAGCCCTGAATCCTGACTCCCACTGTGTCCCTGCCCATCTCTGCAGGCTGGCTGGTGCCAGCAGGCTCTCTGCCTCTCTGCTGCCCACAGGTGTGATCTTCCAGACCAACAAGGATGGCTCACTGCCCCCGCATGTCATGTATAAGATCCGGCAGAATTCCAGCTTCACCGAGAAGACCAATGAGATCCGACGGGCATATTGGCGGCCTGGTCCCAACACTGGGGGCCGCTTCTATTTCCTCTATGGCTTTGTCTGGATCCAGGGTGAGTCCCAGCTGCCTGACTGGTTACCCGTGCTCCTCAGCCCCTGCCTGTGCAGCCCACTCAGCCTGGCCTCCCCTCCTCCCCAGATATGATGGAGCGTGCCCTCATCAACACGTTTGTTGGCCATGATGTGGTGGAACCAGGCAACTATGTGCAGATGTTCCCATATCCATGTTACACACGTGATGAGTGAGTAGCATTTCTCTGGGCAAGGAAGGGCAGGGGCAGGACCTTCCCTCTTCCCATCAGTCAGTCTGAATCAGCCAGGACACATCTGGGAAACAGAGACAAGGCTGGGGGCCTGAGGAAGGCTGGTGAATGCCTTGGGGATGGCGAGCAACCAGTTACGCTGTAACTTGAACTCCCAAGCCGAACAAATGGGGAAATATTTTTTCCCCAGTTCATAGTTCAAATGAGGAACTCATGGCTGCAGGGCATCTCAGAGGCTGCAATGCTCAGGAAGAACAAAGAGAAGTGTGGTAAATGGGTGGCACATAGGTCTATCAGTGGTTATTGAGCACAGTGATCTAAATGAAGCACTGAGAAGTCCCAAACCTGCAGGGCAGGAAGGTGCTAGGGGCCCTGTCCACACCAGGGTAGGCAGGGCACTGGGGCAGTCTGCACCGTGCTGCAGGCTCAGCCGCTGGAACCTGAGGGCCTGCACAGGTGTTCCTCATTAGAGGAGCTCTGAGAAACGTTTCCCCTCCTGTGTCTCAGTTTCCTCACGTATTGAATGGTGATGGGAGCAGTAGCTCTTGCAGGTCACTGAGGAGCTGCTGAGGGCTGTAATAGTCCCTGGGTGGCAGGAGAGCCCCTCCACTGTCTGGTAGCTTGTCCTCAGGGTCTTCCCAGGCTCCAGTTCTCTCTTCTCTTCTTACACTCCACCAGCTTTCTCTTCGTCATCGAGCATATGATGCCTCTGTGCATGGTGATCTCCTGGGTTTACTCAGTGGCCATGATGATCCAACATATTGTGACAGAGAAGGAACATCGCCTGAAAGAGGTGGGGATGGTGGGGGAGAGCCCTGGGGATGAGCAGTTATCTTCCATGCCTGTTTGCCCAGGGCAGCCCAGGCACAGGAACTTGTGCTCTGCTGCCAAGTTACCCCCTATGTTATCCAACAGCAGTTCCTAGACAGCAGCAGCCTAGAGCTCTGCCTGATAAGGGGAGAGCTCTACAGCCATCAAGATTGTGCTGCTAGGCATAGTGCCAGGCTGAGCTGGCCAGTGTCTCAGAGAACCACCCTCAGCAGCCAAGGCAGCCTGCAGGAGAGCGCCAACCCCAGCTCAGCCTGCAGCCCCATTGTGGCACATCCTGCCATGTGCTGAGGCACTCAGCCTGGTGCTGTTGGGATAGGGTTACCCTTTGCAGGACCCCAGCTCCCTCTGCACTCCTGGTGCCCCAGGCACACATCTCACCTCCCTGCTCTGCTGCAGTTCATCTCTGGGCAGAGCTGGTTCTACTGGGCGTCCGTGGAAGAAGCCCTGCAGGGAATGGAACCTCCAGACCCTGGCTCCTCAGTGCTGCCATTAGCTCTCCTAGCCCCTGCGAGTGAAGGGCTGGGGGATGTGTGGGATAGGGGACAGCGTCACTAAGCAGTGTCGGCTTTGCAGGTGATGAAGATGATGGGCTTGAACAATGCGGTGCATTGGGTAGCTTGGTTCATCACCGGCTTTGTCCAGCTCTCCATCTCAGTCACAGCACTCACCGCCATCCTGAAGTATGGCAAGGTCCTGATGCACAGCGACGTCCTCATCATCTGGCTCTTTCTTGCCATCTATGCTGTAGCAACCATCATGTTTTGGTGAGTTGCCAGGCTCCCTCACTGGGCTCAGGGTCCACCAGCAGTGCCAGGTCCCTGGCGGAATGTCCTTGTGCCTTGGGGTGTGGGTGCTGGGAGCCCTGTGGTACGGGCTGGTGGAGGGACACCCCAACCAGGCAATTTGAGGGTTGCCTTTATTACCTCAACACCAACAGAATCAGTGTGGGGAGTACCCTGGTGGGGCAGGATCCTGGTTTGGGTGCCGGAGGGTTCCTCCACCCTTGGCCCTCTCATTACTAATCATAGGGAGGTGCTGGGTCCAATCCACTCCTTGGGGTTGCAGGGTCACCTCTGCCTTGCAGTGAGGCTGGCAATGTGACACTGTCCTCTCTGTAGCTTCCTAGTGTCGGTGCTCTACTCCAAGGCCAAGCTGGCTTCTGCCTGTGGTGGCATCATCTATTTCCTCAGCTACGTGCCCTACATGTATGTGGCCATCCGGGAGGAGGTGGCTCATGATAAGATCACAGCATTTGAGAAGTGCATCGCGGTGAGTTGGGTGCAGCTGTCAGGAGGTGCCTGGCCCAGGCTTTGCCATAGGTACCTTATGTCCCCTGCATAGCTACTGGTCCTGGGCATCTCACATCTCACCGATGGGCCACCAACCCCTAGGCAGATCTGTGCCCATGTGAACTGTCTCTCCATGGGACTTTGGAGGCACCTCCAGGTCTGGTGACTCCCAGGGTGGGAAGCATCTCCATGGGCTTGGGTGGGGCAAAGCCAGATGGGAATTCACTCCAGAGTTGGCATGTGGCTCCTGCTGATGTGCCCTTTCCTCCTCCCCGCAGTCTCTCATGTCCACCACAGCATTTGGGCTGGGCTCCAAGTACTTTGCGCTGTACGAGGTGGCTGGTGTGGGCATCCAGTGGCACACCTTCAGCCAGTCACCTGTGGAAGGAGATGACTTCAACCTCCTGCTGTCCATGATGATGCTGATCATTGATGCCGTGGTGTACGGGGTGCTCACGTGGTACATTGAGGCTGTGCACCCAGGTATGTGTGGGCAGGGGCATCACTGGAGCACTAGGAGTGCTGTTGTTTCCTGCCTGTGCTCAGCCCTGATACAACCAGATTCAGCACATTGTGCCTCTGTGGTCCCTGTCTGTGTCTTCTTGGGGGCACCTGCTCTCACCCACTGGGAACTTCCTTGTCCCTGACAGTTTGCTAGGAGCTCTTCAGTTATGTTTTGTGTGGTCCTGAGTGCAACCAGGAGTTGAACTCAATGGTCCTTGTGGGTCCCTTACAACTCAGGATAGTCTGTGGTTCTATGTGTTTCAGTTTACTGTCCAACCGGAGCAAAATATGGCATACACAATTGGAGCATTACTCCCTCTCATTGCCAATTTGACAAGGAATCCTAGCTGCTCTGGTTTTCTAGTAAAGCTGAAACATTAGACAAGGCCCAGTTTTGCTTTGTTCCACTGCACAGTCCAGCAGCATTTTCCTGAGCACCAGCAGACTATCCTGCAAGGCTGTTCCTAAGCCAGAGAGATGTCCCTGCTCATCCCTGTGCCTGCACCCAGCTCTGCTCCATCCCTCAGCCAGCTTCTGCTTGCACATGCTGCAGAGGTGTCCCTGACTACACAGGGTTGTGCTTGCAGGCATGTTCGGCCTCCCGCGGCCCTGGTACTTCCCCTTCCAGAAGTCCTACTGGCTGGGCAACGGGCGAGTGGAGACCTGGGAGTGGACATGGCCCTGGTCCCGCACCACGCGCCTCAGCATCATGGAGGAGGATCAGGCCTGTGCCATGGAGAGCAGGAGGCTGGGTGAGCTGGCAGGCAGGGGTGGCAGCCAGGCAGCCCAGGAACCCTGTGCACTGTGCATCTCTGACCCCTCACTGGCCCACTTCTATGACAGAGGAGACACGGGGCATCGAGGAGGAGCCGACCCACCTCCCCTTGGTTGTCTGCATTGACAAGCTCACCAAGGTCTACAAAACCGACAAGAAGCTGGCATTGAACAAGCTGAGCCTCAACCTCTATGAGAACCAGGTGGTGTCCTTCCTGGGGCACAATGGTGCAGGCAAGACCACCACCATGTGAGTTCCAGCCATGGGCTTTGTCCTGGTCAGTGATGAGTTGGGAAGGTGTCACATGGGCATAATCACTGGGCTCCATGTCTGATGCTGTGCCCAGAGGGAGGTGGTGTGGGTATAAGAGTGGTGCAGAAGGGCAAGAAGTGGCCAACGCAAAGCTCTGCACTGATACTGCTCTGCCAGGGCCCAGCAGATACTCTGATGATTGGGGCTGGAGACAGAGGAAGGTACACAAGGTCCCTCACTGTGTTCCTTTCTTCGTCCATCCAGGTCCATCCTGACTGGCTTATTTCCACCAACCTCGGGCTCCGCTACCATCTATGGTCATGATATCCGGACAGAGATGGATGAGATCCGGAAAAACTTGGGCATGTGTCCGCAGCACAACGTGCTCTTTGACAGACTGACAGTGGAGGAGCACCTCTGGTTCTACTCACAACTCAAGAGCATGGCAGAGGAGGAGATCCGCAAGGAGATGGACAAGTAGGCACCCCCAGCTCCTTTTGCCCACATATGCACCTTTTGCAGAAGCAGGTCCTGCTCTCTTGGCTGTGTTTGCAGGGAGATGTCTGGGAGCAGGGATCACCCCTACTGCAGCTCCAACAAGTGTGTTTGGAAACCTGGGGTATTGGGCTGGCATAAGTTCCTTTCATAGCTTGGTTGTAGCTGGGCGGCCCTGACTGCCAAGAGCCATGGGAAATAGTGGTGACCTGCTCCCTGCAGGCACAGGCTGGCCCCAGCATTCTGCTGCTTCTGTCCCTGTTCCCAGGATGATTGAGGATCTGGAGCTCTCCAACAAACGCCATTCCTTAGTGCAGACCCTCTCAGGGGGCATGAAGAGAAAACTGTCAGTGGCCATTGCCTTTGTGGGTGGGTCGCGGGCTGTGATCCTGGATGAGCCCACAGCCGGAGTTGACCCGTATGCGCGCAGAGCCATCTGGGACCTCATCCTCAAGTACAAGCCAGGTGAGCAGGGAAGGGTAGAGCCATGCATGGGGCAGAAAACTGAGCCTGGGCTTAAGAGTGGAGGGAGAACCTCTCGCTGTCCTCCTAAGAAGGACCAGGTGTGCCTCTCCTGGTTCCCAGCCCAAGCTGTGGCATGACCTCTCCCTACATCTGTCTGTGTATGGTGGTCAGACTCCTCTGCACCTGAGCCTGGGGTCCCTGTGAGATCCCTGTAGGATCAGCCAGCTCCATGCCCTCGTTACCCACATATCCTGACAGCATGCTGTGCCAAAGCAGTGCCTGGTAGGGCAGGCAGAGTATACAGCAGCCCTGACACAACCTCACACCTTCTCTTTATACTCTGTGTCACAGGGAGGACCATCCTGCTGTCCACCCATCACATGGATGAGGCTGACCTGCTGGGCGACCGCATTGCCATCATCTCCCATGGCAAGCTCAAGTGCTGCGGCTCCCCACTCTTCCTCAAGAGCACCTATGGTGATGGCTACAAGCTGACTGTGGTAAAGAGGCAGTCGGACACCAGGAACAGTGCAGGTCTGTGGGCCCAGCGGGACCTATGGTTTGGAGCATCAGTAGATGGGACCAGCCCTTTTTGTGCCCAGGAAAGGAGCAAGAGGTCCTTCAAAACCTGAATGCTCCCACCCCAAGTCTCCATAGGCCATGTGGAGGGCACAGCGGGACCGCACAGTGATGCAGAAGGTGGCAGTGCCCAGCCCTGGTTTCTCCCACTGGGTCCCCAGTTTGACCCTGCATGGAGGCACTGCCCCCAGGTTCTGGTCCTGGTCCAGACTAGGGGCTGCCTACTGATGCCCAACATGGGCAGTGGTGCCCCATGGGGCTCAGGACAAGATGGCACAGCTGGGGCAGTCAGAAAGCCAACAGCACCCTGTGATCAGTGCAGAAGGATCCCCCAAGGCTCTGGAGATAGCATGGGAAGGGAGAGGTGGTCCTGGTAGGAGGCCGGATGAGGAGTGACCAGTGCTGCCTCTCTGCCACAGAGCCCGGCCAGCCCCACAGTCCTCCAGGCCACTCGTCCATCAGCCCCTGCTCCGAGCCCCGCGTCTCTCAGTTCATCAAGAAGTACGTGGCCTCCTGCCTCCTGATCTCAGATACCAACACCGAGCTCTCCTACATCTTGCCCAGTGAGGCCGTCAAGAAGGGCTGCTTCGAGAGGCTCTTCCAGGTACCCACATCACACACAGCCTCACTGCCCGCCTTGCTGGCAGTGCAAGGATAGAGTCAGTGCTGAGGGGTGGCATGAGCCCAGTGGGCGCAGCACCCTGTGAGATATGGGGAAAATGTGCATGTGAGCATGTGTGTGTGGGGGGGGACCTTTGGGGGGCAGGACATGGCACTGGGCCTGTGCCAGCTCTGTCAAAGAGCATCACCTGTACATGCCAACAGCAGCTGGTGTGGGGCAGGGATCCCATCTGGCACCAGCACTCATGAGGAGTTGCAGTGGTGCTGGAGCCTCCTGCCCTCCTCATTTTCCCTCCCACAGCACTTGGAGCAGAGCCTGGAGGAGCTGGACCTCACCAGTTTTGGGCTGATGGACACCACACTTGAGGAGGTCTTCCTGAAAGTATCTGAGGAAGACCAGTCCCTGGAGAACAGCGATGTGGGTACGGCTTGTGGGGAGCTGGTGGTGCTTCTGGCAGGGGGACACGGCAGTGAGGTGGAGGCATCGTGCACCTTCACACGGGCTGACCCAGCTAGGGGCAGCCTGCTGTCTGTGAAGCAGATCTGCTGGGTGAGGCATAGCAAAGGCTGCCACAACCAGCAGCAGCTCCCCTTCTTCCAGACATGAAGGAGTCCAAGAAGGATGCCCTGCAGCCGCCCCTCCCTGAGCTGGACCCGAAGCCAGAGGCCAACAGGGAGCCACTGGCTGAGGTGGATGAGCCTGAGAAGCCCGAAGTGGAGCTCAGCAACCTGGTGACCTGCTCCAAGCTAGCACAGTCACAGGCATCCCTGCATTCGGCCTCCTCGGTGGGCTCCATACGGGGTGATGAAGGTGGGGCTTATTCCGAGTTCTTTGGGGATTACTCTCCATTGTTTGACAGTCGTCAGGACCCTGATAACATCAGTCTGCAAGGTTCGTAGTACCAGGCAGTGGTGTGCTGCTTGTGCTCCACAATGGAGGTGCTCTGGGATGGGGAACATGGCTGCTCCAGGGCAGGAGCAGAGCTGGCTCTCCCAAGGAACGTGGTGCCTGGTGCACTGGGGATTGAGACCACGCTGGCTCAGCTGAGCCCCATGGGGCTGAGCCTCTGTTCCAGCAGATGATGTGTCCAGGGAGCCTGTGCAGAGAAAGAGAAGGGGAAGTGCAGAGTCTGCAGCCTGAGGACATGGCTGGGGGGGGATGGCTGGAGACTGATGCTTCTAGCCAGAGTTTGTGCCCCTGAGCTGGCGGACCCCGTGCTGAGACACAGAGTCATCAGGCTGACGGGCGGGTGGAGGCACACCTACATCAGCCCTTCCCTTTGTCTCTCTCGAATCCCGGGGTGCTGACCTGCACACTCACTCACTAACATGCTGCTTGCGCTGGTGGCCGCTGGGGGGGCGGCACTGTCCGGCACCGGGCACGCTGACCCCATGGCTGAGCTGCTGAGTTTCTCCTCTTGGCCCTCCAGTGTGGAGTTGTCTTCCAGAGAGCGACTTTGCCCTCCAGCCCCTGGCACAGGTTCAAGGCCATCCCTGCCCGGATGCTCAAATTGCACAAGCACAGAGCATGCAGACAGAAGCCTGAAGGCAACTGTTTTATTTACAAATCCTTTTCTGGGTTATCCCACCAGTTCTTGTCATGATTAATTAATTGCTGTGACACTCTCCCTCGCCTGCCAGGGCTGCAGATTGCTCTGAGCATTGCTGAATTTGGGTCAGCGGGAGGCAGAGCAGCAGCAGTGTGGCACTGCAGCTGGGCTCCTCATTTCCCAGCTCCGTGCTTGCTGGGTCCCTCCATGTGTGACCTGATCAATGCTAACCATTTTGGGCTGACTGCAGCCAGTGGGAAGATGGGGGTGTTCTGCCAAAAAGCACCACTTTTGTTCTTTAAAAACTGTTGTTGCAGTTTCCCATTTTGGGCCAAGAGAAAACCCGCCAGCCAGCCACCTTGCTTCGTGCCATGGTCGTGCCATGGCTCAGTGGCCCATCAGGTTGGCTGTGCCAGGGCACTGAACTCACAGGTGTGAGACCCCTGGGCTTACACTCTGCTCTTTGCTGTCCCCTCACTGCAGACCAAGAGGCTGATGTGGAGGCAGAGGACCACGACCTGGCTGGGCAGGGGAGCTTCAAGCTGGAGGGCTCATGGCTGAAGCTGCGCCAGTTCCATGGACTAATTGTCAAACGCTTCCACTGTGCCAAGCGCAACACCAAGGCCCTCTTCTCTCAGATCCTCCTGCCTGCCTTCTTTGTCTGCGTGGCCATGACTGTGGCACTCTCTGTGCCTGAAATAGGTACCTGCGAGCCCTTGTCCCATTGGGTTTGGGAGGACATGGGTATTTGTCCCATTCCCTTTCCAGGGCCCAGGCTCATGCCTCAGCCCCAGACTGGGTGTTCACCCTCCTCTGCATTGGCAGCAGCTTGGGGGGAGAGTACGTGCCCCATTCCTCTGCCCCCGCAGCAGCTGGGTCTCACTGACCTGCCCTTTCCTGCCTGCCTAGTGTGGCCAGCAGTGATGCTGAGGGGGAAGAGAAGGGACGAGGCCAAGGCCTGAAGGTGTTTGGCCAGCAGGCCTGTGAGTGTGGGGCACGTGGCAGGGTGCTGAGGCCACAAGCAGATTTCTGTCCTTATCTCCACAGGTGACCTGCCGCCCCTCATCCTCTCCCCATCACAGTACCACAACTACACCCAGCCCAAGGGCAATTTCATTCCTTATGCCAATGAGGAACGGCGTGAGTACCGGTGAGAGTTGCATCCTCTTCTCCAACCCTGTCCCCAGGACCTCCATGGGGTGAGGGGAGGGCAGCTCACAGCAGGTCTGGTGCTGGAGCTGGCTTGGGCTCGGAGCAGAGCCTGGCCAACACAGTGTCCCCGTGCACAGTGTCCTCCATCCTCCCCTATGGAGAGGTGCCAGCCCTGATGCTGACAGTGAGCAGCAGCTTGGCTCTTGCCAGTCCTGGGCTGTGTGGGTACCCAGGGCTGTACAGTCACAGTGCCTGTGCCCCTTCAGCCGCTGCATGTACTGACGCTGCAGGGGCTTGCCCAGAAAAAGATGGACAAGGTGGGAACTCCCCCATCTTCTGTTTCTCGTTCCTCCTAACATGCTCCATTCCCTGCAGCCTTAGACTGTCTCCTGATGCAAGCCCTCAGCAGCTGGTGAACACCTTCCACCTGCCCTCTGGCATAGGGGCCACCTGCGTGCTCAAGACAGCCTTCAACAACACACTGGACCAGCCCATGCAGACCCTGAACCTCAACAGCAACGAGTCCAAGATGCTGGCAGCTAAGTACTTTGATGCTATGTGTATTGACTCCTTCACCCAGGGCCTGCCGCTCTCCAACTTCGTGCCACCACCTCCATCCCCAGCACCTTCTGACTACCCTGTCTCAATGGATGAGGACCTGCTGCGTGCCTGGAACTCCACAACCTTCTCTACCATCAAAGGTATCACCTGGTGTGCGGGTCTGTCTGGGCTGGGAATTTATCTGCAGGTGGGGCAATGTGTCTTCCTGCAGGAGCAGATCCAAGTGCTGGTCAGGATCAGCTTGCTCCTTTGGCTGAGCCTGCAGGGCATTACTCCATGTGCTCCTCTTGTCCTGGCTGCCCTATGCCACCCCACAGCCACTGCTGTCAGGAGCCTGGCTACAAGCTGCCTCCTCTACCCCACAGAGACTGTCACCTCTGCCCCCTCCCTGCCCCGCATCATCCATGAGCCCATCAAGTGCACGTGCTCCATGCAGGGGACTGGCTTCTCATGCCCCAGTGGCGTGGGGGGCCACCCCCCACAGATGAAGGTGGTGACAGGGGACATCCTGGCAGACATCACAGGGCGCAACGTCTCCGAGTACCTGCTCTACACCTCGGACCGCTTCCGGCTGCACAGGCAAGAGGGAGGCTGGGGGTCCCAGCCAGCACCATGGCATGGGAGCAGGGCCCTCAGGGGCACTGACAGGAGCCAGGGGTGCAGTCGAGTGTGGCCCCGTTCCTGAGCACAGGGGGCAGTAGTCACTCTTTGGACATGCTTTGTTCCACAGGTATGGAGCACTCACCTTTGGTAATGTCCAGAAATCCATCCCAGCTTCCTTTGGGGCCAGAGCTCCTGCCACAGTGCGCAAGATTGCAGTCCGGAGAACAGCCCAGGTAGGAACATGCTGAGCCCTGAGGCAGCTACAGGATGTCAGCGAGTGGCAGCAGCCCCAGCATGATGGGAAGGAGGAGCACAGCACCACCTGCCTCCCACCACTCTTCTCTGCTCCTATAGGTCTTCTACAACAACAAGGGCTATCACAGCATGCCCACCTACCTCAACGCTCTCAACAATGCCATCCTGAGAGCCAACTTGCCCAAGAGCAAAGGCAACCCTGCTGCCTATGGTGAGAACCTGAAGGAGTTTTAAGAACAGAAGCACAGCAGGAACAGCTTGAGGACATGACCCAACCAGGCCCTAAAGTGCAGTGTTCCCCCTTGGACCAAGCGAGCTAATGCCCAGCTGGGGCAGAGGGCTCACTCTCCTTGGTTATATGTGGCTTGGGGTCTGGGCTAGGCAGGGTCTGGCTGGGGCAATACCTCCTGGGTTTGCAGACTTGTCTGAAAGATGTTATCTGCCAGCTGGTGAGAGGGAGGGCTTGGCCTCAGAGTGCTGCCTTGCTTCTGAGCTGCAAAGAGGGAAGCTCATCCTGCTGAAAGCCAGGACCACACAGGCTGGGGCTGCAGTAACATTTTCTCCCCTAAGGCACCTTTCACACTTTGACATTTATTTTTCCTGCAGGCATCACAGTCACCAACCATCCTATGAACAAGACCAGCGCCAGCCTGTCCCTGGATTATCTGTACGTGTGGGGAGCTGGTTCATGGGAGGGTGGCCATCATGTAGAATGGGAAGGAGCTCCCTGCTGTGGTTTGCAGGGGAAAGCTGAGGGTTCTGCTGTGCATGCACCATGGGGAGGGACTTGGAGGCTGTGACATGGGGAGTCCCTGTTCTGTGCACAGGGGCTGTCTCACAGTGGGGCGGGCAGCTGAGAATGATGGTGTCTCTGCTCTTCTCTTTGCTCCTGATGCAGCCTGCAAGGCACAGATGTGGTGATTGCCATCTTCATCATCGTGGCCATGTCCTTTGTGCCAGCCAGCTTTGTGGTGTTCCTGGTGGCTGAGAAGGCCACCAAGGCCAAACACCTGCAGTTTGTGAGTGGCTGTGACCCTGTCATCTACTGGCTGGCCAACTACGTGTGGGATATGGTGAGCAGGGCACATGTCTTTGCTGTTGATCACTCTGGGCTGAGCAGGCAGTCACCGAGGTTTCTGTCTTCTCCAGCTGAACTACCTGGTGCCGGCCACGTGCTGTATCATAATCCTGTTCGTGTTTGACCTCCCAGCATACACCTCTCCCACCAACTTCCCTGCTGTCCTCTCACTCTTCCTGCTGTATGGGTATGTTGCTGAGATGGGGTGAGCAGGGCAGGGGCTGAGCCATGGTGTGTCCATGCGCACTGTGGCTGCACCAGGATCCAGGTCTGGGGCCACCTCGTGTGTCTGTTCTGCAGTTTCTGTAGCTCATGGGCTGGGAGACCCCATGGGAGATGGGGCTTGGAGATGGGCTCTGGGAGATCCCACAGCTCGCTGGTTGTTGCCATGGTCCCTTTCCTGCCCCACTCACATGCAGTCCTGCTGCTTGCCTCCCCAGCTGGTCCATCACTCCCATCATGTACCCTGCCTCCTTCTGGTTTGAGGTGCCCAGCTCCGCCTATGTCTTCCTCATCGTCATCAACCTCTTCATTGGCATCACAGCCACTGTTGCCACGTTCCTGCTGCAGCTATTTGAGCATGACAAGGTATGAGCTTCACAGCTCAGGCGGCGGCCACCAGGAAGGGAGGAGATGCCTCCCTCAACTTGCTGAGAGGGGAGATGCCCCTGGCGTGGTACAAGGAGCCAGAACGCTGTGACAAAGCCTGTGGCTCCCACACAGCAGCTGGTGGTGCTGCTGCCAGGGTGGTGCCAGGCAGGATGGGACCTCAGGAGGTCTCTGCTGCAAACTCCTGTTCACATCCTGATCATCCTGATCCCACCAGGTGCTGTCAGTTCCCACGGATGTTTCTAATGGCTGAATTCTCCACAGGATTTGAAGCTGGTGAACAGCTACCTGAAGAGCTGCTTCCTTGTATTCCCTAACTACAACCTGGGCCATGGCTTGATGGAGATGGCCTACAATGAATACATCAATGAATACTATGCCAAGATTGGTATGGCCTCTTCCTCCCACCCTCCCTTGTTCCACAGTGGGTCAGGGGAGGTCACTGTGCTGTGAACAGGGGCTATTGGTTCAGCACATGGGCTGGCTGTCCTCCTGGGAAGGTGCCCCCAGCTGCTCTGTGCTCTTCATCCCACTCAGGGCAATTTGATAAAATGAAATCACCCTTTGAATGGGACATCGTGACGCGAGGGCTGGTTGCCATGACAATCGAAGGCTTTGTGGGCTTCTTCATCACCATCATGTGCCAATACAACTTCTTCCGGAAGCCTCAGTGAGTGTGGCAGGGCTCTGCAGGGCTTGCAGGGCTGTGCTCCCTCTGGCTGCTGCCTCCCCAGCCCTTTGCAATGGGGCAAAGCTTTGCTGCAGGACCCTCAGCTCGATGCTGCCCCTGCTACCTGTCCCCAGCCTCTGCCCCCTGGAGCCGTGCGGGAAGACAGCTTCCCCCCCACCCCACCCCTTGCTTCCTTCTCTGCAGGCGGCTCCCAGTCTCCACCAAACCCATTGAAGATGACATCGATGTGGCCAATGAGCGGCACCGCGTCCTGCGCGGCGATGCTGACAACGACATGCTGAAGATTGAAAACCTCACCAAGGTACAGCTGCCCCGGGGAGTGACACAGTCACATGCTGTGGGGCGTTCAAGGGATGCAGGCTGGGCTGGGGTGCTGGGCTAAGCACCCTGCCCTGCCAGGTTTACAAGTCCCGCAAAATTGGGCGCATCCTGGCTGTGGACCGGCTGTGTGTGGGTGTGCGGCCAGGAGAGTGCTTCGGGCTGCTGGGTGTCAATGGTGCGGGGAAGACGACCACCTTCAAGATGCTGACAGGGGATGAGAGCACGACAGGAGGAGAGGCCTTCGTTAATGGACACAGGTACGGGAGCACGGGCTGGCGGGGGCTGCCCTCCTGTTTGTGGATGGGATGAGGACTGCTTTGGAGCTTCCTGTGAAAAAGCAGCATGAGCCTGTCCTGTCGCTGGGGCTTGGTGGTGCAGCTCTGCATCCTACTGGACCACCTTTGCCTGTGTGCTGCCTGTGACCTTGGCATTCCTTCTCCCTTTGGCCTCTCTGTCGTTCTCACAGCATCCTGAAAGAGCTCCTGCAGGTCCAGCAGAGCTTGGGCTACTGCCCCCAGTTTGATGCGCTCTTTGATGAGCTGACAGCCCAGGAGCACCTGGAGCTCTACACGCGCCTGCGCGGCATCCCTTGGAAGGACGAGGAGAGGGTAGGGTTTCGGACGGGCGTTTGGCAGTGCCTGAGGGCTGGTGCTGTGCCACAGTCTGCTCTGGGAACAGCATCTCGGGTATCACTGGCGGGCACCAAAGTGGGTGCAGCCCCACTCATGGCTCTGCCTTCTTCTGCCCCAGGGTAGTGCTGCCCCAGCAGTGCTCCTGCTGCACGTCCAGGGCTGGGCATAGGTGCAGACAGGCCCCAGTGGTGCTCAGAGCTGTGTGAGGGGCTGCCACGGGGCTATTTGTCCATTGCTCTCTGCCAGCTCTTCACATCCTTGGCCCAGCAGTGTTTGGGTCCCCAGGGGGAGATCACAGCCCTCTCCACCTTGCAGGTGGTGAAGTGGGCACTGAAGAAGCTTGAACTGACCAAGTACGCTGACAAGCCTGCCAGCACCTACAGCGGGGGCAACAAGAGGAAGCTGTCCACAGCCATCGCTCTTATTGGATACCCAGCCTTCATCTTCCTGGTGCGCCCTGGGCTTTGCCATGAGCATTCCAAGCTGGGGGGGCAGGGAGGCAGAGCTGTGCCCATGCAATGGGAATGGAGTTGTGGGGTTCCCCCCAAGAGCTGGCTTGTCTGAGGGTGCCTTGTGTCCCACAGGATGAGCCTACTACAGGGATGGACCCCAAGGCACGGCGCTTCCTCTGGAACCTCATCCTGGATGTCATCAAGACGGGCCGCTCCGTAGTGCTCACATCCCACAGGTCTGAGGGGCTTTAGGCTACACCTGCAGTGCCTCCAGGCACCTCATGCATTGAGGATGAATGGGGCAGGGGGGAGAGAGGTTATGTGGCCTCTGGGGACAACATATGGCAAAGGCAACAGAAGTGGAGGGAGCCTGGGTCAGCCTGCTGCTGTCTCCCATCACTGGTGGCAGTGGTGGTGGCCCTGGTGTACCAGGTGAAGGCCTGGGAAGCTCAGCTCCCCATGTGCCATAGCCTGCATCTCCTCTCTGGCTGCCTATGCCACATGTCCCCAGGCTCAGGCCTCCCCTCTGTCCCCAGCATGGAGGAATGCGAGGCGCTCTGTACCCGCTTGGCCATCATGGTGAATGGGCGGCTGAAATGTCTCGGCAGCATCCAGCACCTAAAGAACAGGTAAGAGCCTGGGGGGGATCCAGCAGCCTGCCAGGAGCTGCCAGGTGCCACGTGGCAGAGTGATGGCATGGCATCCACCCCAAGCTTACAGCTCTTTGTGCAGGTGCTTTAGAGGGTGGGCAGGGGGTCCGGGGCAGTCCTGATGGGCACATCCCTAGCAGGCAGGTGTCCGTGCAGTTGGTCTTTCCCCACAGAGATGCAGGTGAGGAGGTAGGGCCTCATGGGGACACCATCCCTTTGCAGGTTTGGTGATGGCTACATGATCACAGTGCGCACAAAGTCCAGCCTCAACGTCAAGGAGGTGGTGAGGTTCTTCAACCGCAACTTTCCTGAGGCCATCCTCAAGGTAACATCCCAACAGGGGCAGTGATGCCTCTGCCAACCCATGCTGTGGTGGAAGCAGCCTTCATCCCCCAAGGGACCTCATCTTCCCCTCAGTTAGGGGGATGTGGGTGATCTGTTGTGGTGTGGGGAGTGAGTGCTCCAACATGACCTCGATGACTTTGCAGGAGAGGCACCACACTAAGGCGCAGTATCAGCTCAAGTCGGACCAGATTTCACTGGCACAGGTCTTCAGCAAGATGGAGCAGGTGGTGGATGTGCTGGGCATTGAGGACTACTCTGTCAGCCAGACCACTCTGGACAATGTGAGGCTGGGGATGATGCAAGCAGCCAGGTGTTCGTGCTGAGGGGGCTGGCAGTGTCCATGTGCCTGCCAGAAGCCTTCAGGACAGGAGCAAGTGCTGGGCTGAGAATGTGGGGGTACATGGAAGCTGGATCACAGCGACAGAGATGCCAGGTGAGGGGCAGCCCCAGGACAGGGCTCTCATCCCTTTTTCCTTCCAGGTGTTTGTGAATTTTGCCAAGAAGCAAAGCGACAACCTGGAGCAGCAAGAGACGAGCCCCAGCTGTGCCCTGCAGTCCCCCTGGGAGCGCGTGCTGAGCCTGCTGCGCCCGCGGGCTACACCCACGGAGCTGCGGGCCCTGGTGGTGGAGGAGCAGGAGGACCTGGAGACGGATGACGAAGGCCTCATCAGCTTTGAGGAGGAGAGGGTGAGAGGCAACCCCAGCATCCTGGTGTCCCAGCATCTCAGTGTCCCCACTCTCAGTTCTGTCCTTGTCATGGGGCCCTAGCATCATGCCTGGGAAATCAAGGCCAGATGGGGCTAGACGTGAGGGTGCTCATCAGGGGAGGAGGGGCCTGAGCCCTGTCATCTGTGTGTCCCCAGGCTCAGCTGTCATTTAACACGGACACGCTGTGCTGAGGAGCTGAGGAGGAGCCACATCCCCGGGTTGTGATGCCATTGAACACTTTTGCCTTTCCCCTCCTTTCGCCCCCATCAAGTGGATGCAGCAGGCATGGGGATGTGAATGGTTTCCTCCTCCTGCCCTGCTGCTGAGGAGGATGCAGTGGGTGCAGCATCAGCCCTGATGGACCCTGCAAGCTGCCACCCCAGCCTGCCTTGTCCCGTTCAGCTCCGGGGCTGTGTCCCTGTGCCATACCCGGGGTTGCCGTCCTCACCAGCTCATCGGGCTGACTCATGCCACGAACAGACTGTGAAGAGAAGGATATAATGCCAGTGCCACCAGCCTCACACATCCCAGGGTGGAGAGGGAGGCCAGTGAGAGTGGTGCCTTCAGACAGCCACGTTGCACTCACCCCAGGGACTCCTGGCTATGGAAATGCCCCTGTTCTGTCCCAGCCCAGGCCTGGCCCTGGTGTGGTCTGAGGAAGGACTGCTGCTTTCTCCTGGTTTCCATCTCTTGCTGGGCTTGATGCTGGCCATGGTATCGCAGGGGCTCAGTGGCCCAGCACGGCAGGGGCTGGAGCTTTGGTGCTTCACCCTCGTTTGATCGCTGCTGCTGGTGCTGCTGCCAGGACCTTGCTGTGCCCTCACCCCCCTGAGCCCCCTGCTCACTGCCATGCCCCAGGGCCTGCTCTGTCCTGACTCCCCTGGCTTGCTCTGGGCACTCGGTGCCATCCCTGGGGCAGGGCACCACCACCTGCACCAAGAGGCACATGGTGGGGCAGGGGAGTATTTCACAGGGTATTTCACACGCTGGCACCAGCTGTTTCTCCCCTCTGCCCCCAACCACGTCCTCCAGGTCCCTGCCCTGCCCCCCTGCCTGCCGCGAGCCCCTGCTTCCTGTGCCCCACAGCAGGCACAGGTCAGTGCTGCAGCTGTGCCACCATTCTGCTGCCACCCATCCTGTTCTCCATGGCCACGGCCCAGTGCAGGAGTGTTGGTTCACTGGAGATACTGAGAAGGAGCTGCTGCACCCAGGATGGTTTCTGAGCCTGGAAACAACCTCGAGGGGTAAGGGCAGGGCAGCGCACCAGGGCACTGGTTATCCTGGCAGCAGTACCCAAGCTGTTAAGCAGGGAAGGACAGCAGCTGGCAGTGGTGCTGTGCCCGTCCATGTACAGCATCACCTTGGGCTAGGGCAGGCACTCTCAGGACGGCGGCAGCCCTCCTTTCTGCAAATGGTCCTGCCACCTGCTCACCCATGGGGGGCTGTGCCCGACACCTCCAGACTGCAGCTTTTCAGCGGCTCACAGCCACATCACAGGGGTGACTGCTGAGCCTGGACTGCTAACCTGGCCAACCCCCTGCACCACAGGGCTCCCACCCCCTCCGAGGTGGCCATGCCCTGCTGCCCATACTGTGCTGCCTGTGCCCACCTCCCGCCCAGCGTGCAACGGGGCAGCTCCAGCACCCCGGGCTCACTGTGGTGGGGGCAGTGCTGCGGGGGTGTGGGATGGGGCTGCTGCTGCCCCTGCTCGAGGATGGACCTGGGGTGGAAGCAATGCCACCTTGCCCTCTGCTGCGCCCACAGACCGCCAGTCCAGTGTGCCACCTACTAGAGACTGTGATACAATATACAGTATTTTCAATAGGGGAAAAACTGGGGGGGGGAGATAAGCTCTATTTTCAGATTTTTCAGACCATATATTTTTTATGGCATGCTGGAAACTAGCCAGTCCCTGGGTGGTGCAGGGGGCAAGAGCGAGCGCTTTGGGTTTGCCCTTTGCCACCAGGGAAAGGAGGGACCGTGTCGCCTGTAGGTATCCAGGTGTGGCCTGGGAGTGGGGACAGCTCAGCCCCCTCCGGGCACCAAAAGGTGGGCACGGCCCCCTGCCCTGCTTCATTCAGGGCTGTGTGCTCGTCCCACAGCCGCCCTGTTGCTGCACCTGTGGGGCTACTCGTGCAAGGAGACACCTGCGCTCCCACCCGGTGCCGTCCCGCCGCCCTTGGGTGCTCGGCAAAGCCGTTGTGCCCCTCGCAGAGAACCCAGCAGAGCCTGGGGGCCGCGTGCCCTCCCTGCTCCAGGTGCGGGAGGGCCGTGCAGAAAGGTGCCCCACGGCAGCCGGGCTGGAGCGGCACATTCATTGCCCAGGGCGGGGTGCCCGCTGCCTTAACACTGTTTGCTTTCCTGAGTTTGGCCCCGCTTCCCAGCTCGCCTCCCCCCGCACCGCCGCAGGAGCAGCTCCTGTGCTATGCACGGCACCGAGCGTGAGGCACCCCGGTGGGTGAGGGTGCTCCGGAGGAGCCTGTACATTGCTAGCATAAAGAAAAAAAGAAAATGAAATGTGAAAATAATGATTGTTTTAAATAAAAAATAACTGGAGCCAGCGAGGCTGGGTAGTGGGAATTCCAATTCTGCGGAACGGGCCGGGGGGGGGTGGCTGGGCAGGGGGTAAGGAGCGGCTCACAGTGCCCAGGGCAGGGCGGGGGGTGCAGGGGCACGGCGCGGACATCGCCTGGAGCCGGTGCGGGAACAGCGGGTTGGGGGGGCACGGAGCACCGAGGGGCACAGCACCCCCTGACACACACACACACCTCGGGCA
This sequence comes from Coturnix japonica, assembly GCF_054131305.1. Taxonomy (NCBI): domain Eukaryota; kingdom Metazoa; phylum Chordata; class Aves; order Galliformes; family Phasianidae; genus Coturnix; species Coturnix japonica. The sequence continues at coordinate 11,268,010 of NC_140683.1, forward strand.
GAGCCGCCCTTTGCCGCTCCGCTGCGGTCGCGGGGCCCCGCGACGGGGCGGCCCCTCTGTGCCGTGGGGCCACGCGTGGGTGGGAGCGGGAGCACCCCGGGGAGGAATGTGGGTTGGGAGGGGCCGCAGCTCCGGCACGGGCACTCACTGCACAGTCACCGCTCAGCCACCGCCCAGCATGGACGAGAAGCCCCAGATCCAGCTCTTCGTCAAGGTGAGGACCCGGCCGGGGCCGGGGGTGGCCGGTCCAGGGGTCGCGGCTGCCGCTGCCTGCGAATGCCGGGGCCGCCAGCATCGCCATCAGCGTCCGACCGCTGCCTCGGCCGCCGCGGGGGCTGCACCGGAGCGTGGCGGTTGAGCTCTGACTTTGCCCGCAGGCGAGCGAGGACGGGGAGAGCGTGGGGCACTGCCCGTTCTGCCAGCGGCTCTTCATGGTGCTGCTGCTCAAAGGAGCTCCCTTCACCCTCACAACCGTGGACACCAAGAGGTGAGCGGTGCCCCGCGACGCTCTGCCGGTCTGGGGGCGTGGGGTGGGACAGCCCTGCCGTGGGCACCCGGAGGGTGCGGGGAGGTCTCGCCACGTGGGAAAGGGGCCGAGGACACCTGCTGTACCCCCTGGCTGCCCACCATTACTCTAAGGAAGGGCGGCGGTCACTTCTTGGGAGGAGCCGCCATAGGCAAACCCAGGGCAGGAACAGCCCCCGGAGAACCTCATCCTTTTGCCCAGGACACGCCGGGTCCCGGTGCGCTGTAGATTCCCGAGCAACGCGGGCATCAGCAGCTTCTTCTCTCCTGCAGGGCACTGGATGTGCTGAAGGACTTTGCGCCCGGCGCTCAGCTGCCCGTTCTGCTCTACAACGGAGACTCCAAGACCGACACAGTCACCATCGAGGACTTCCTGGAGGCCAGGCTGGCCCCCCCCACGTCAGTGGCCGGCGCTGCCCTGAGAGGGGCTAAGGAGGGGTGGAGGAGCTGAGGAAGGGGAGGGAGGGGCAGCTCCCAGCCCTGCTGTCTCCTTCCCCAGCTGTGCTTATGTCGCCGCAGGTTCCCCAGCCTGGTCCCGCGGTACAAGGAGTCGAGGCTGGCTGGAAACGACATCTTCCACAAGTTCTCCACCTACATAAAGAACCCGGTACCTGCTCAGGATGAGGGTGAGGAGCTGAGGGGCAGGCTGTGCCGTGCCGCGCCCCGTGGGGGGCGGGGGCAGAGGCAGCGCCAGCCTGGACCAGGCAGGCACGGTGCAGGCACAGTGCAGGCAGAGCAGGGGCAGGGGGCTGCCTGCTGCCCTGACTGCACGCTGCTGCCGCCCTACACAGCGCTGCAGCGGAACCTGCTGAAGGCCCTGCTGAAGCTGGATGAGTACCTGAGCACACCCCTGGAGCATGAGCTGGCCCGTGAGCCCCACCTCCGCACCTCCCAGCGCCGCTTCCTCGATGGCAACGAGCTCACGTCGGCTGACTGCAACCTGCTGCCCAAGCTCAACATCGTGCAGGTGCATGGCTGTCCCCACCACACGCTGCCTTTCCTTGCCTTGCCTCCTTGGTGCTGCCTGCCCCACGCTCTCACCTCCTCCTGGGTGCTCACCTGCCACCTGCCTGCAGCAACTTCCCTTTCCCCTGTTCCATCCCCTGGCTCGCTGTACCCCTCAGGTGGCTGCCTGGCACCCCACAGCTCCAGCCCACACCCCCCTCTATCCTGTGCTATGCCAGCGATGTCCTCTTGCCCCATGCCATCCTCCCTGGCTCCTACCAGTGAGCACCACCAGCTCCCAGCTGCAGGGCCCCCTGAGCATGCCATGGGCACACAGCAATGGGCTATTTCTGCCCACAGATCGTCTGCCAGCATTACCGCCACTTCGGCATCCCCAAGGACCTGCATGCAGTGTGGCGCTACCTTAATAATGCTGCTGAAACCAAGGAGTTCAAATACACCTGTCCCAGCAGTGAGGAGATTGTGCAGGCCTACCGCTCCGTTGTCCGGTCCCCACAGTGAGCCGGGCAGATGCCCAGGCGGGCACAGGGCCAGGCAGCAGCTCAGCACCACCTGGTCCTGCTGCTCCCATCGCCATCCTGCCCACACGTGCTTGGGAGGGCAGAGCATCAGCACCCAGATTTTCCCAGCTGGCACCCAAGGTACCTTGCGTCAAGCCTGCCAACACTTTCTTGCTTCTCATGTCACCCTCCCTGCCTGGCCGGGATACCCCTGACCCGCTCTGCAGTCCCTCAAGCATTAAGGATGGGTACAGGCATGGGCACTGCTTGTAACAGAACTGGGCAATGCTGAGGGGAACAGCAGGGGCTAGGGAAGAAAAGCTGCTTGGAGGGCAGCACACTGCAGTGGGAATCCCTGCAGCCTCCCACCACACAAGCTGCCCTAAGTGTGTCTGTGGCCAGGACAGCAGGCACTGCAGGGTGTCCATAAACAGCATCACAGGGCGAGGGGAACTGGCACAGTCACAGTAAAGCCCTGGGAATGGAGCTGGGGGGGACACTGCAGCACCCTGCCCTGTCACCACTGCCCCACCCAGGGGAGCAGAGGGCAACGTCCCACCAGGACTTGCTGCTAGGAAGCTCTCTAGAGCAGATTTGGGACAGGGATGGGGATGAAGTGGGAAAAATCCAAGCCATGTATGTATCAGAGCATTTGGAAATCAATAAAGGCTTTGCAAGCAAGACAAGAGTGTCTGGAGTGACCAGCCACTGTAGCTGCCCCCTGCATATGACTTGGAGAGGCTCTCACCAGTCACCCACCCACCCACGGGTACAAAACTGGTGGGACAGTACATTCCTTGGAGCCCTTGAGCTCCCAGATTGAGCTGAAACTGGCTGCAGAGCAATGGAAGTGTAGAATGAAACGATGCACACACCGTCATGCTGGCTGGGTACCATCTTTACTGGCAATAAGACAAGCACAGACAACCTTTATAAATTCTCTCTCAACGCTCTTTAAAAAACCCCAGCAACTCATAGCAAGTGGGGTACAGGAGTGGCACCTGTCAGCAGGGAAAAGCTGCAAGACAAAAAGCCACCACCTTGTCACCGCTGGCTCACCTGCCCCAGAGCTGTGCCCAGCACAGCCAAGGAGCTGCTGCCCATCGAGTCTGCCTGGCGCTGCCTGCAGGTCCTGCCTGCCCCACACAGCTCCCAGCCCTGCATGCATCACACCTGCAGAGCAGCACGGTGCAGGCAGACCTCACGGCTACTGTTGAAAAGGTGGAACAACACAAGTCACGAGTCTTCAAAGTCCACTCCAGATGGAGTAGACTTGCTAGAAGAGGATACAAGGAGTCACATGCCAGACCGAGCTGTGCACCCTGCAAAGCATGGCCCAGCAGATCTCAGGCCCAGCACTGGGCTGTGGAGCAGCACATACCTTTTGAAGCCAGGGTTAATGAGGGACTCTCCCGGGATCTTCCTCTTTGCTGGCAAAGCGGAGCCAGCAGCCCTGTTCTTTCTGGGGCTGGGATCTGCCTCAGGTGTGAGGGGAGGGACAGGGAAAGCAAGAGGTCAGCGGGGGGCTCTGGCAGCCCTGCAGGCCCTTCTGAGCCCTAGGAGCACCTCGGGCGGCCATAGTGAGGCAGGAAGGCCCAGGGGAGCTGCCAGGGCCTTCAGTCTGGGGGAGCATCAACAGCAGCCCTCCCCTGCAGACGGGCTCACTGCCTGCCCGTGACACACCGCACGCCTCAGGAGCACTGAGCCAGGCCCTCCTTGCACCAGAGGGCACTGACAGCAGCTGGGGCAGCAGCCGTGGTGAAGGGGGTTCAGCACCCCGGGGGGCTCCTGGGGTAAGGAAGCGAATGAGCAGTGCAGCCCCCAGAACCACTCACCTGGCAGGACGGGCTTCTGGCTTTGGGGGATTCTCTTCTCAGGGCTGTAGCTCAGCGCGCCCAGCACTGTGTGACAGGAGCAAGAGTCACAGCTCACACCAGCACCTGCCCAGCAGTTCTGTGCCCAACAGTTCCCAGTTCTCTGCACACGGAGACGCCGTGAGAACACGGCTGTGCTGCCGCACGCGGAGAGCGGCTTCCACGCGGGGGATCCTGCGCGAGGCGCTCCCGGCCGGCCCCACCCGGAGGCACACGGCAACCGCAGCGGGAGAGGACGGATGCAGTAAAGACCCCCCCCCTCCCGCCGGGTCCCTCCGACGTTCGCGACCCCCCCGCCCCTCTCCCCCCGGTCCCGCGGCCGCACCTTCCAGACGCTCCTCCAGGTCCATGACGCGGGCGGCCATGGCGAACAGCAGCGCCCGGAGCTGCGCCCGCGCCTCGGCAGCGGGCAGCCGGGGAAGCAGCAGCGCCTCGTTCCCCTCCCGCAGCCGCAGCGCGGCCGCACCGTCCCGCAGCCCCAGCGAGGCGGCCCCGCGGCACAGCGCTGCCCTGCCGGGACGGAGCGCAGTGAGCCGGGACCCGCAGCCCGGCGGGGGACGGACGGACTAACGGAGGTTCCGGGTCCCGCTCCCTCCCCCGCCGGGCGCCCACCTGAGCTCCGCGACGCCGTCCTCCTGGGGATCCCCGCCGAGCCGCCCGGCCCACACCTCCAGCGCGTCGGTCACACTGCGGGGCAGAGGTTCAGGCCGGGCCCCGTCGCCCCCCGCCCCGCCCCGCCCCGCCCCGCCCGGCACTCACTAGACGGTGGCGGCAGAACCGGGGTCGGGCGCGGGACGGCAGTAACAGATGTATCGGTCCGCGCCGTCCCGCAGCACCCCGAGCGGCCCCGACGGCTCCGCCATGGCAGCGCCGGAAGGGGCGGTGCGGGCGGCGCTGCGGGAACGGGCGGCCCCGTGATGGTGAACCTCGGGCTGCGGCGGGTGGAGGACAGCGTGGCCGCCAAACACCCGGTGCGGATGGGAGCGGGGGGAGCGGGCCGGGCCGGGCCGGTATCACCGAGCTGACGGTGTCTCCGCAGGCGCTGCAGCAGTACGCGGCTTGCCAGGCCCACGCCTTCATGAAGGGCATCGGCACCTTCGTGGCAGGTACGGGGCGGAGGAACGCGGCGGGAGGGGCTGCCCCCGGTGCTAACTGCCACCCTCCCCCCCATGCCCCCCCATGGCCCTGGTCAGGACGCCCGGCTTCTGTTGGGACAGGCAGCGGCGCTGCGTTTGCCGTGCAGAAGCTGGTGAACAGGAGGCTGCCGTACGCGCTGCAGTGGAACCTGCTGCTGTCTGTGGGTGAGTCCCCGCGCCGACCCCCCCCCACTGCCCAGTGACGGCTCCGGCCCCGCGGGGAGCACAGCCCGGCCGGAGGGAGCAGAGACGCGTTGGTGGTTGTTGGCCGATCGCCCTCCCGCTCCCCAGTGCCCGGAGGGATCGGGCGCTGCTCGCAGGGGCTGCACAGCCCGCGATAGAGGGAGGACACTCGCACGCTGGTCTGTCCAGCGGCGGGGTCCTTGGCCAGCTACACGGTGACCAGAGCAGAGACACAGAAGTGCTCGGACTTCTGGATTTATTTGGAGACGGGCACGTCCCCGCAGGAGCACAGCACGGCTGACAGAGTGCCTCAGCCCGCAGGTGGGTTTTGTGTCTCTCCCGCAGCTCTCCCTGGGACTGACTTAGTTCTTCCCTGCTGTGGCTCTTTGCTGTTCCTTCTCATAACTAAACTGGTTGCTGTCTGCATCCTCGTCACAATCCCTCATGTCCCATGGTGGCACCCTCCAGTTGAGGACCCCCCTCTCACGGGACTGCAGCAGTTCCCTGGGGTGGCAGCAGCTCAGGGCTGCCTGAGCACCCTGCCCGCCCTCACCCCAGTGCCCTGCAGCACTCTGTGCCCACGTCCTGCTCAGCAGCTCCCAGCACAGCTGCTGCCTGCTGGTCTGACTATTCTGTACATTCACAAGAGCTGGGGCTTTTTGTTTGCTGGAGGAGGAATAGGGCCAGGGCAAACTGTGCTCAAGAGCCACCACTCATTGGGAAAGAACACAATGGAGTGGACACGCTGGGGGTTCCTGTGTCTGCCTCTTGCTATCCCCGTTATTATTGTGCTACAGAGGCTCAGTAAAGCTGAAGAGGTCTTAAGCACTTCAACAGGGCTCTGTGCTTCTCTGCTTGCCCCTGCCAAATATGCTGGGATTATCTGGGGTCCAAGGAGCTTGCTCTTGTCTGTTGCAGACAATCTGCTTGGCCAAGAGGATGCAGAGAGAGAGTCACCCCCTGTGAGGAGGAACAAATATGGGGACGTCGTGGAGTAGCCAGGAGCACAGCATGCTGTGCCCACATCCTGCTGCTCCTGCCCTCAGCCCTTCTGTCTGCCTGGTGTGCCCCTGCAGCATGGAAGACTTCTGCAGTGGTGCTGGGAGCTCAGAGGAGTCCCCAGCAATTGTGTGTGGGCACCCAATAAAAGTTCTGAGCTGAACACACACTGTGGTGGAAGTAATGTCTGGCAGTGGAATGGAAGGAGCTGGAGTGCAGGTCACAAACATCACCTGGACGCGTCCCCTCTGCTGTATGTAGAAGCAGAAAAATCGGGTCTCTGAGTCCACAGGAGCCCAGCCTGGGAGCTGCAGCAAAGCTCCTCCTTACAGCGGGGCGGCAGCAGTTCGGCTTCTCGGGGGGAGCAGAAGCGCTTCCTTCCGCCTGAGAGCCGAGCACAGAACCCGAGCGGAGCCGCGGGAGGGAGCTGCTGTGCTGGGAAAGGGAAAGGAGGGAGGAAACGTTGGAACGTCGTCTGAGCCAGAATCCTCTTTGCTCCTATACGGAGATGGGAAGATGTCAGAACATGAAATGAGAAAAGGACGCACTAAGCAGAGCACGGTGCTGCAGGAACGCGATGAGAACAGGGCAGGATGTCAGTCGGTGTGGAAACCCGTGGAGCAGAAATGGTGCTGTGAGAACAAGGAGGGCAGTGAGAAGCTGCTTCCCTCCTGAGGCACTTGGTTGGGCAGCAGTCTGTGAGCGGATGGGGCTGAGGAGCTGGGATGGACTCCGTGCATTTGTCCGGGTGGTTCTGGAAGCCTGGCAGCTCAGAGCAGCCTGCCCTGACAAACTGGAGTGCTGCAGACTATGTGTCTGCCCTGCATGGCCACCAGAGCCCTTCCTGTGTGTCCCGGAGTGCAGGGACTGCACAGAGCAGAGCTGCCAGCGTGCACCTTTGGGATGACCGTGTTTGGAAAGCCTGAACTTCTCAGCTAGGCTGGCTGAAACTTCCATTTCCAGGTGGGCCTGATCCCAGGCTTTAAGTCCAGCCTGGCCTCTCTTTGGGGATTCTGCAGGCTGGGAGTGCATACAAAGCCATGGCTGTGTCTGAGCACCAGGCAGACTTAAAGGGAGTGAGTCCTTCGGGTAAAGCTGGGCATGCAGTTGTGTCCCAGAGAAGCCCACTGGTGCCCCCGTTACTGCAGCACAGCCAGGCTTTGTCAGCCCATTGCCGTGACACCAACAAAGCTGCAGGAGTGGTTACAAAGATTTATTTCTGATTATAAAAAAAGAACCAACAAAACAAAAGGAAACAAAGCCCACAAGCCTTCCTGCACATTCCCATGTCCCTGTTTTTTTTCTTCACTCATTCAGAAATAAAGGCACATCCTCCCAGCTGTCTGCCTTGGGGTGACACAGGGCTCGAACCCTCAAGCAACACAAAGCACTGCTCCTGCAGCAAGTCCAAGCCCCTGCTGAAGCAGTCACACACCTGGGAACACAAGGCAGCACTTGTGGCAGAGCTGACTGGTGTAGGAACCGCAGGAATGAGGAAGGCACTGCATCTGATTGCTGGGGGTCATGGGAAGCCGCCTGCTCTGCTTGTTGCTAAGCCCCGTCCCGGTGGCCCTGAGCTGAGACAGGTGGAAGTCCAGGTGAGGATTTGGCCCCAGGGAGTTCAGTGGGGTTTGTGCATCAATCAGAAAGACAGTTAAGTTCAGGGTGATGCTCAGAGCTCCCCTGAATGGCTGGGCTGGTTCTCCAGGGACAGGTAGTGAATCATCTATAAGGACTAGAGTAATGTTTCCCACCTCCCCCATGTATATGAGAATACAGTTGTCTGGGCTTACTGGCCCGGACCAGCCAAGGTCAAGAGGCAGACAAATACCCCAGGTTCAAATGTCCAGACCTCAAGCCTGCTCCAGCATCTGTCCCTGAGTAGCACTTGGAATCCCTTAAGACATTCTCTTCCTCTTTTATCCCCCTCTTTCTGCAGCTTGAAAGCAAGGGGAGGGCAAAAAGGGGCAGCTTTCCTTCTGGGGCAGACAGCATCAGGTGTCGGGGAGGGTGTCTCTGAGCACTTGCTGCATCCCAAGTACTCAGGCCATGAAGACTCCAGCAGGAAGGACGGTGCTGAGTGCTGCAGAGAAGGCCTGTCCTGTCCCATGGTTAGATTGTGCTGGACTTGCTGTGCCGGAGCAGGTAGACAGCAGTCAGCAGAGTTGTCAGGGTGGTGATCACAAAGAGCAGGATGAGGATGACCCAGTAGTTGTACAGCATGCTTCTGTGGGAAGCAGGCTCCTCTGCTGGGATCATATTGGTGAGGTTCAGCATGTAGCCGAGGGCCCAACCGATGGATGTTTCTCCTGCCTTTGGAAACAGCACAGCATGGTCACCGTTCCGGTCAGCCCAGCTCTGCAGGCCTTCCAGGGGACCTTCCACTGTCAGCCCAATGGAGGGCAGCTCACAGCACCAAGTCCCTGCTCACCTGTGGGTCCGGTCAGCCCAGGCACAAACAGTACCCTGGTGGGTCAGTGTCCATATTCTTAATTGGCCTCATTTGATGGGAAGAGGATTTTATGTGCCTGGGTCAGTCCTGACCTTCCTGCCCCTCCCATGCCCCAGGTACGTGGTGGGACTCTGCAAAGCTGGGGTCCCACCCTGAACTCACTTCCCAACAAGCCTGTGTTGTTTGAGATCTCCACTGTTTGGAGGAACAAGGAGAAACTGGTGGACTTCGAATTTCCTGACTCAGTGACCACCCTACAGTTAACTCAGTTCATTTGTTCCCAAAATATATACCCCAAAACTGGGAGTCCCATCCTGCTCCTGTTCCCAAGGACCCTCCCTTGCACATTTTCCAGCTCTTGGTGTGGGCTCATCTCCCTTACTTTTTGTCCCAGTGCTGAATGAATACCATGGGATGGCTGTGTGCCCCACTGTTACCTACCTTTTTCTGGAAGGCAATATTGGGGAAGGAACGATTGTTGAAGTTGTAGCCCTTTGTGATGAGCAGATAAACAAACACGCTGGTAGCACAGTAATCGGGCAGCCTCTTCTCCAGCCTGGGAGCTTTCTGGTACAGCTGAATGGGACCATGGAGGGACAGAGAGAAGAGATCAAGCCAGTAGGGTCCAGGATGTTTCTGTAGCCTGAGGCTCTGGGTGATTGCACCTGGCTCACCAGGTGCTGCTCATACCCCCCTGAGCCCCTCTTAGCCCCATGTGGGAACCATCATCAACCCTCTCCCTGCTGCATGGGATGGGAGGGTGCCAGGACACCCAGGCCCCTCTGAGGGATGCTCTCTGAGTTGTGAGCCATGCAAAGCTGCCCTCTCTTCCCTGGGGAGCCCACCTCATTCCAGCTGGTTGCACAGATGGCCTCGGCAGCATCCTTCAGGTCACTGGGCAAGTGTACAGGTCTCTCCATCACTGTCTGAATGAAGTCCACCGTGTAGAAGAAGGCAGAGAAGGCCTAATGGAGGAATGGAAGCAGCTGTATGACAAGCTGGTGGCAAACCCTTGCAGAGCTGTGGTCTGGCTTTGCTGCCACGTGACACCTGTGCCCTCCACACTGCCAGCCCACCACCCTGCTCTGTGCTGGAACTTACAATGAAGTTTCCTGAAACCTCAGGCTGGAAAACATCATCAAAGGAGCAGCGGGAGAAAGAGCAGTTGGTGAAGTCGAAGAGCTTGCTGACGTGCACAGCACAGAGGTTCCCATTCCCAGTGCCAGACATGATGACGGTGGTGTTGAGGGGAAGACCAGGCTTCTCCTTCTCCGTGCAGGGGCTGTCATAGATGCTGCTCAGTGACAGACTCTTGCGGTAGCCCGTGGGCCAGCAAGGATTGGCAACAGTTCCTTGGTAGTTCTCAGCCTGCCGGAGGAGCAACACACATCATCCCAGCTCCCCTGTGCCACAGCCCGTGCTGCGATGCCTCCAGTTCCTGGTTGGGAGGTGCTGATGAGCCTGGGCAGCAGGACGCAGAGGAGCACAGAAGCCAGCAGTTGCCACCAGTGTCTGGAGATAATTGACACAGGCTTAGGGAGAGGGGAGGAAGCCCTGGGACTGTGGGAGAGGCTTAAGGGGCAAAACCCAGTGGTGGCTTTTGAGCTGAGTTGCACTGAGTTGAGTTGGCTGGGAAATGTGTGCAGCTGTCCCATCCTAGTGAACAGGGCTACGAGATGCCTGCAGGGGAAGCAAGAGGTCTGCCAACCCTTGGGTCTCTGCAAATCATCCCTCCCCAGCCCCCCCTGCTGAACCCAGGGGGGCAGTCAAAAGTCCAACGCATGGTGCTTGTAAGGAGTCTGGTACCTCCCACTCTGTATGAATGCTGGGGTGGTGGCAGGTGAGCACGTGCCAATACCTGGAGGATCTTTGAGAGCAGCCTCTTGAGGACTTGGTCCCTTCCATAGCAGAGGAAGCTGTGGGTGTACACCTTATATGGCTGGCCATACAGCTTCAGCATCACTTCATTTTTGGGATCTTCAATGGCATCACTAGTTTCAAAAGTGATCTGCGTGGAAGCACCTCCGAAGTCCATGGCCCCCAGCGTCCTCTTCTTGGATTGGATCCATTCCCCAAGCCAACCACGCTAGGCAGGGAGACAGTGGTGGGTGTAGGACATGGTGAGCTGCAGGGCAGCCTGGCTGTCCTGCTGGCCCAGCTGCATGCCCCTGCTCACCTTGATGAAGTTCTCCAGGAGGTAATTTGCTGTGACCCAGCCAAACACCCCCTCCTCTTCCCCCGACAGGATCTTTGCTCCCCGAAAATCAAAGGGGTATGACTTGAGTGTGGCCATCACTGCACTGAGGACAGCATCTGAGGACTGTGGGTCTGCAATTCTGCAGGAGAGATGGAGACACGGTAGTGCAAGGAGCAGAGCAAGAGCTGCAGGCAGGTGGGGAAGGGTTGCATACCTGCAGGGACATCCCCAAACCCCTGCAGCACAGCAGGGTTAACTCTCACCTGAGCAGGCGCATGCCAGCTGTGGCACCCAGGTAGAGTGGAGTGCCTGCGTGCTTCTCCTTGGGCACATCTCTCATAGCCTGGCTCAGGCAATGCTCTAAGCTTTTCCCAGCATCCGGAGGTTTGGAACTGTAGCTGGAGATGCCGGGACCTGCAGAGAGGGAAACTGCATCACCCTGCAGCCATGGGGGTGGGGGGAGGATGCCTGGGGAGAGGCTTTGCTCCCACCCCCACCCCGAGTGCTCAGAAAGGCTGAGGGTTGTTGTGGACGGACACAGCGACAGTGGAATGGGGCTGAGCAGCAGCTCCCTGCCCACAGCTCGTTCCCCGCTGGGCTGGGCAGTGAACCGCCAGCGAAACTGCTGGTGTGTTCCAAGCACATCTTCTCTGGGAGCGGGGAGGGTTTAGGGAGCAGAGCAGGACCCCTCCTCGCACCTCCTCGCTCCCGCTCGGAGCACGGGGAGGCGGCAGTGCCAGCTGGGGACGTGCCACCGCCGCGCCCGGGACAGCCCTTACCCTCCACGTCGCACATGCTGTGCTCGCTGACCACTCCAGTGTCGTTCTCCTTGTCCGCGGGCCACTTGTAAATGAACACGGCCGTGTGGGAGGAGCCGGCGTCCAGCACGATGCCATACTGCAGGCGGAGAGGTGAGGGTCAGCCGGGCAGCGCTGTGCCCAGCGTGTCCGCACCACGCGCACCGCGCTCCGGCCCGGCCCGGGGCACCGCGGGCAGCGGAACAGGCGCTGCTCAGGGCGGGGGGACACGGGGAGGCGCTCCCCTCGCCCAGTGCTGCCCCGCCGGGCGGGAGGGCACCTGGGAGCTGCCCCGGGACCCGGCGCTCCAAAGAAGGGCAGCCCGCCACCTCATCCCTGCCTGCCCTTGTAAGGCTCGGCCATTCTCCGGCTATAAATAACCCCTCTCCTCCTGCCAAGCACGGTTACTCGGCTCCAGGAGGAGCCACCCCTTCCCACCTCACCCACAGCCCCCAGACCCCACTAAGGACATGGCACTGCTGGGCATCCTGCATCCATCCGTGCCCGGCTGTGCTGCTTCTGGCAGGAGACAGAAAGCACCCCGCCCCAGCTGAGCATCTCCTTGGGGTGAGACCACCTCCATCCTAAACGTGGCCTGGAGAAGGGCTTTACCTGCATGGCATGAAGCCCTCTATCACCCACATGGCCCCCAGACAGGCTGCTTCTCTCCCAGCCCTGCCCGTGGGCTGCTGGTGGGGACAGGGCTCTGAAGGCGGGGGTCCCCAGGGGGGTCCCCCCACCACCCAGCTGCTCAGTGCCATGTGTGTGCCCACCAGACCTGCGGCCAGCAGGAAGGTGGCCCAGGGGCCCAGTGCCCTGCACACCATCCCCAGTATTGCCCTGGATGACTGGGTCAGACAGGCAGTAGGAGCCCTGTGCACCTTTAGGAGGAGAAAATGTGCAGGGACAAAGTGCAGGATGGTGCTGAGCTGTCTGCCTGCTCCCAGGGGGGTGCATGCGGGTGGGGGCACATGGGCATGGGCATGTGTACATGTAGATGCATGTGCAGGCACGTTTATTGTAAATGTAGATGTAGGGATGAGAATGCATGCAAGCATGCAGGCTTGTGTCTGTGCACATGGGTGCCTGTGTGGATGTGTGCATGTGCATTTAGGTGCTTGCATGTATATGTGTTTGTGTGTCCTAGAGTGGACATGTGTGTGCCTGGGACAGCTGTGCTGCCTGCTGGTGCCTGCACAGATCTGGGCACACTCTGCAGGATCCTGCGGCCACACAGGACAACCCAGAGCCAGCAGCCCTGACCCCATACCAAGGGCAGGACCTGAGTTCTGCAGGGGTGAAGGAGGCAGAGGCTAAAACCTACCTACACCCCCCCAACCACATTTCATCTGCTGACTTCCTCTGTGCACTCCCTGAGCAGAAGCTGGGAAGCAGTGCTACCTGGACACACACTGAACTCCCATTTCTGTGCAGCCTCAGCCCAACTGCAGCCTGGAGCTGCTGTGTGGGGGATGCATCAGACCTGGGTCACAGCACGGAGCGGTTTGCAGAACCCACCCCCAGTGGGCATGTCCCTGTACCTTTTGCTCTAAGAGCCTCTGAGGGCAGACCCTCTTCTCACACACAGGGCAGAGCCCTCTAGACCCAGGGTTCATTCTCCAACAGCTCCTGTATGGCATTTGGGGACAGGTCCTGCCGTGGTGCCAGCCCCTGTGCCCTGCCTTGGCCACAAGCACCCCAGATGGCACAGCTTTGCACTGCAGTGGTGGCACTGTGACAGCTGAACTGTGTATCCACGGGATCCGCTGATCCCACAGAAGGACAGAAAATGGCTCAGAGCTGCAAGGCTGCGATGCTGTAAGTTCAGCTGTGTACCCAGAAGGGAAGAAGAGCACACTCCCAACATCAGTCCCTCTGGCAGCAGAATAAATAATCTGGGGTATTTTTAGGGCTATATTCCAAGCAGAGGAGCTGGAAGGAGAAGTGGAGCTGTGGGTTAACCTTATCTCGCCAGTGAGCCAAGCTGCCATCCAGCAGTTGCTGCTAATGAGGAACCAAGCCACCAAGTATGTTGATGTGCAGGGGGGCGGGATGGGCCTGCAGCCCCCCGTCACAGTCACAATGGAGCAGGGCCATGGCACAACTCCTGCCACTGCCCACAACCTGACCCCAGGGCTGATCCTGAGGCCAGCAGGAGCTCACACCCCAGCCCCCCAAGGGCACCTTCAACCCAGAGCAGCGTGACACAGGCTGGGAAGCTGCTGGGTGGTTGTGGGGCTGGCACCCCCTGCTTCACTGCCTCAGCCTCCTCTTGCCCCAAGCAGGGCTGTGGACACAGTTCCTGTTTTCAAGAGTGGCTATGGGGTGGTACCTCAGTGGCAATGGCCCCACTGTGGTCACTGTGCTGGATTGTATCTATGCTTGCTCCATCCAGAGATGGGGCAAAGCTCGGGTCCCTGGGCTCAGCCTTAGGAACCTGGGCGCAGCCCTACCCTGCAGGGAAAGAAAAGGAGAAGAGGAAAGCACAGCTGGCTTCAGGTTTCCACTGCAGGAGAACAGGTTTTGAACAGTGACAAAAGCACTGCAAACACAGGTGGGACTCAGCAGGGGTCCATCTGTTTCCCCGCTGTCCAAAGGGAAGAAATCCATCTGGAAAACAGCTATAAACCTAGTCCTAAATGCCCCAGTACGCGGCAGAGCAATGTGTCACAGGGAAAGAGTTAATTATTACAGTCTACTGACAACTGGGGACTATCACCCCAGCTAAGCCAGCTCATTTTCTCAACCTAATCTTTATGGCATTGGTCAAACCCAGAGAGAAGACACAGCTGGCATCCGTGCTCGCTCAGAAAGCTCGGGGTGAGAAAGAGGTTTGGGGTGAAGCACTTGGCAGGACAGGAGCTTGCTCTGCCTGCACTGTCTGTCTGTCCCCGGAGGACATGGGATTTTTTAAAACAAAAGAGTAAACTGGAGCGCTTCCCCAGCCAGGAGTAGGTTGGAAACTTCCTCCAGTGCCTGAAAGTACAATGCAAAAAAAAAAAAAAAAAAGAGCAGCTCGTTCTCATGGACAAGATCCCTCCTCGCTCCGCAGTGCAGCGGGAGGCGCCCGGCTCGCCGTCGCCCGACCCGACCCCGCGGCAGCGGCAGCGGCTCGGGTACCGCAGTGGAAGCCCCGCATCGCGGAGCCGCCCCGCCTCGCAGGGGCTGCCCGGCTCTCGGGACGCTCCCGGGACCCCCACCCCGCAGCGCGGTCCCTCCCCGCTCACCTTGAAGCTCGGCGGACCGCGCGTGTCCCCGGAGCCGAGGCAGAGCAGGAGGATGCCCAGGAGGCAGCCGAGGGCGAGCAGCAGCAGCACGGCGGCGGCCCGGCGGACCATGGCGGGGCCGGGCGGGCGCTGCTGCTGCTCGGTGGGGGCAGGTGAGCGGCTCTGCGGCGGCCGCTGCTCCTCCTCCTCCTCCTCCTCGCCCGCCTCTCCCGGCTGAGTCACCGCCGCCCCGGCCCACCCGGGCGGGACACCGGGCCCCGCCGTGCTGCTCGGCCCTACGCCGACCCCCGCCCCAGGATCTCGGCCACCGCCCCACTCTCCATCTCCCCCCCCCCGCTCCAGTCATTGTCCCTGTCCCAGGGCGCAAACCCTGCCCGGCCCCTGGGCATCACCCTCCCGTGGGGCTCAGGCCCCCGCGCCCCCACCCCCAGCCGGGCTCTGGGAAAGAGGGGGACCCTCTCGTCCCCACACCCCGAGAGTTTCAGTGTATGCAACACCAGGAACGCTATGGAAAGCTCTGAGGAGTCTCGCCTTCCAAGATTAAGCATTACCAACCCGTTACTGCTTTTAATCATTGCAAGTTTATGACAGCCCTGAGGAGCTCACACATATACTGGGATTGTTTTGAATACGGTCACAAGTGAATAATGTAATGCATTTCCAAATGGAGCATCAAGCCAAGCAAGGCTGGGCCCCTGCCTGAGAAGGACATTTTGAGCTTGCTTACACAGAGGGATCAAACAGTGAGAAAATAATAAACAAGGAGATATCACCAAGGAGAGGAGTGAAAGCGGCTTCCAGAGATATGGACGAGCTGGGATAAGATGAGCCACCAGCACAGCTCAGCAGTGCTCACACTGCCTCACAACATGCTCAAGAGCTGCTGCAGCACAACACTGAGCTCAGGCCTGCTGAGAACCTGGGGATCCTCCCCAGGAACCTGTGAGTGCTCTGAATTCTGCGTGAGCCCGACAACTTGGGCACCTGGGCTGCCCAAACTGCTGGTGCTGAATGTCTCCTCAGTGCATGCACCAGCCTCCAGCACTGAGACACCAGCACACAAATGTGAAGCTGCAGTGTCCAGAGTTCCGTCTGTGGACAACAAGGCTGCAGATTCAGTTTCCATTGGGATAGGAAGAAATGAAGGGGTGCAACAAAACCAAATGAGGACACCTCTTGCTGAGCCAATGTCCGCAGCACCTGAGGGTGGGAGCTCACCCCGATGGCCTCGAGCCTCAGCTCTGAGCCCAAAGCTTTTCCTCTCACCAGCAATGCAGCCGCTTTTCCAAGACTATAATCTGCTCCTGGCAAGGTTTGCTTGCCTGGAAGCGAAGATCAAACCCAAGCACAAGTCTCCATTCTCGCCTTCTTTTCTAAAACCTTTTCCTGCTCTCATCTCCCAGGGCAACACTGGCCCAGAGGCTCACAGAGGGGTCCCTGGCTGTGGGAGCAGCATTCCCAGTCCCAAAGAGCCAGGAAATAGGGTCGTTTCTGCAGGGGGCACTGCCAGCTGCCCCTGCGCCACCTGGATGGAGCTGCCCTGCTGGGATGTCAACATCACAGAACTGCAGCACAGTTGGGTTGGAGGGACCCCACAGCCCCACCCCTGCCGTGGGCCGGCTGCCCCCCAGCTTAGGCTGCCCAGGACCCACCCACAGCCTTGGGGGATCCCCTCCAGGGATGGGCACCCACAGCTTGTAAGCCTCATGATTTGGGTGCTTTTTATTTCAGTTTATTTGTTTGTATGGTTTTACTTTTTAAGTCCCGATCAGCCTTTCAGGAATGAAGGCATCTTCGTACAGAATAAGGATAAAGTGGAAGAAAACTATGTAAGACAGAATTACAAGTGAAGCAAAATGAAGCAGTGAATGCCCCAGCTCCCCCAGAGCAGCCCCCCACCCCATGCCCTCTCCTTGCCACATCCTGCCAGTCCCACAGGGGAAGCGCTGGGGTTGTGGCTCAGTGTAAGTGTGCTGGCATTGTTGTCTCTCACCCTAGCAACAGAGTTTCCTTTTGATAGATGGTTTTTGTCCCTCCGTAGAGGCACACGGCCCCACAGGAGCTCCCTCAGCCAGCAGGCGTGTTTCCAGTCCTTCCCACACCCCAGAACACAAGGAGAAAACCCCCTGAGAGCCATTTCCTTTCTGGAGCTGTCGCCCTGGGGCCTGTCCCAGTGATGAGGAAAGGAGCACTTTGTGCAAATGGCATTTTCCCACCCTCTCCCCACCAAGCCTGTCTGTGGCCATCCAGAACCCTTCGTGCAGTCATCCTGCCTTGAGGTGTCACTCCTGGCAGCAGAACCCAGGTGCTCAGCAGAGCAGTGGGCAGTGCAGATGAAGGCACCCCCAGGACAGACTGCAGGGAGAGCACAGTGAGCTTCCCAGGGCACAGGGATGGGGGAGCAAAGCCTGGCGGGATGAGGATTGGCCATGTGTCCTTCTTTCCCCATCTCAGCTTCCAGAGCTTGGTGGCTGCTCTGTGCTGTGTCACAGCCATCTTTGTTTCCAAACATGCAGGATTGCGGCTCCACGCTTGCGGACATCTGGGTACTGGGTAGGAAAACTCCCCAGCTGTTGCTCTGGGCAAAGGATTCTGGAAATATGCTCTCCTTAAGCCGCTGCCTTGACATCTACCTCCATGCAGCCTCATGGGCAGCATCTGGGCTCGGCTCCTCCAGCAAACCCAGGGATGTGCAGGGCAATACCTGCAAGCTTTGTGCAGCTGCTGCAAAACCGCCTAACCAAAGCCAGGTTATCGACCTGACCCATACCAAGGCCAGGGACAAATCAACTCCAATTGGCTGATTAAGGCCATTTGTTTCCATATTTGCCCCTCCTGGCTGCCCAAGCCAGGACCTTTGGTAGGAGTCCTCCTGCACAGCTCCTGCCTCCCCGTTCTGCCCAATCTTTCTTGGGCTTTGTTTCTCAAATGACTCAGAACTCAAAAATGAGAGTTGGATATTCCAAAATCATGACAATTAAATAATAGATTCAGAAAAAGAAAGAGAGAGGCAGCTAACGAGCTGCAGAACAATGCTGCAGTTTTCAGGTTTTGAACACGATGGTGGAACTGGAGGTTTTTTTGCTTTTTGGTGGGAACTGGAGTTTTGAGCTGAAACACGCGATGCCGGCAGCTGCAGTTGGAGGAAATATTGGCAGTCTGTGATCCTGTAATTCTGTACTGTGGAGCAGAAGAGCAAGCAGGGCCTGATGCCGGGGTGATGCTCGCTAAAACTTGGTTCCTCAGCAGGAGCAGAGGGGTGGGCGAGGGAAAGGTGGTGGGGAACAGCTGTGTTCTGAGATGCTTTCCCAGCCCTGTGCCCACTCCAGGTCCCCAGGAGCAGTTGGGAGCTGCACCACTCTGCCCCCACCCTGTGCTGGCTGGAGCCATGTGAGTTCTGGCTAAATGACTCAGCTTCCCTTCCCAAAGTCCCACCGAGTGCTGTTATTGGGAAGCAAACCCTAAGATCCCTGATTTCAGCTCTGCTGCGGTTGAGTGGGTGGCTGACCACAAAGGGACTTCCACAAACAAAGCCCGAATGCTGCGGCTGAGTGGCTGCTGGGTGCTGGCCTGGGCTACCACAGCCGTAGGGGCTGAGGCTGTGACCACGAGCCCAGTCCAAGCTGCAGCACACTGGTGTTCCCTCCTGCTAATCCATGGGGCATGGCGGTGCCGTCCGTGTGAGTGGCCATGCATAGTGTATCTGGGTAACTGGAGTTGCTGGGAGGGACTGGGAAGCTGGTGCTGAGGAGCTCACCTGGAAATCCAGCATTCTGGTGTTTTCTGCCCTTGGAAGCGGGTGTCAGCTTCCAAATAGATCGTTACAGGTACGGGTTGCACTGATTTAAAAGCTAACCATTCTGTGCAGGTTGGGTTCACAGCCTCCAGATTCCTCTTCTCTGGACATGCCCTCAATCTCCCTTTGGCTCATACAAACCCCCAGTATCAGCATCCCCCTTCAGACCGAGCTCCCAATAGCTCTTGTTGCATTGCTCCTATGTACTTATCTCCTTCTTGCACCAGGAGAGCAATTGCTCTGTCCCTCCCAGGGCTTTCCATGACAGCCCCATGTCTCCAGACTGCCCGGCTGTGCATCCTGTGGACATGCCATAAGGGACATGGGTCTGCAGCCCCTCCAGCTCCTGCTCCATATGCTGCCTGGGGATGAGCAGGGCATGCGCACTGGGAACAAGGTACCATGATCCCTCAGGCTGTATGTGCAAACCCAGACCCCTTTGACCTTCCCTCCAGCAGCATATTTTCCACTGCATTTAAAAATAAAATCCAGCAATAAAAGTTGCAGCTAATTTTATGCCCGATTTGTCATTCCCAGACTCCTGCAGGATGGTGTGCGTCCATCCGTCCAGCCTCTTCGCATTGCTTCACCCCAGCACACATTTGTGTGGCCAGGGCAGCATACACTGTGCACACAGCTGGAACACAGAGACACTGCCATGTGGGGACATGGCAACCCACCCCCCAAACATGGAGCTGGGGACTGCCAGGGGGACAGCCCAGAAGGGTGTGGGGCAGGAGGGCTGAGACCTGCAGGGAGGAGAAGTGTCCATGATGAGCACCAGGCCGCAGCATCTGGGAAAACGCAGGTGGCTGCAGCAGCCCACCAGCTTCACACATCTTCTGAATCACATGTAGTTTTGCAATACTCTGTGTTTTCGCAGCTCTCCTGATTACATGGGTCTGGGCTCAACACTTCCAGCCCCACTGGCTGCAGGGGGAATCTTGAAGACAAAGTGATGAATAGAACCCCCCAGAGAGGAAAAATATTCTTTCCTGAATGTATTATTGACAAAGGTTTCTTTCTCCTTCCTTCCCTCTCTCCATTTTTTTTTTTTTTTTTTTTTGGCTAATTTCACCATTTCAGAAGGTTTGAGGAGATTTATGGGTTTCTGAGAGTTGGCAATGGTGCAGCAGCTGACTCTGCTCAGCACAGGGAAACACGAAAAGCAGCAGAGTCGGAAACAGGCCTCCAGGTTTGGGCAGAGAAGGAAGGAAGAGGCACTGCCAGGTGTGCGGGATGGTGCAAAGCAGGGGAAGCCATGGGGAGGAAGCTACTTCTGCCCAAAGTGAACTCAAACAAATACAAAGCATTTTGGGCTCAACAAAACTTTGGTTCTGAGGCAATGCCTTTGGGGTTGCTTTGTTTAGTCCATAGGAGGAGAAAGCACATTCCTCTTCCAGTTAGCCCAGCACTGTGCAGGAACTGCCTGTTAGCAGCCCTAAGGGGTGCAGCTGCTCACAGCACACCTCGTTCTCAGCCCTCCCCACAGCTGCAGCACTCCCAGGGACATGTGGCACTGCTCCTGTGCACCTCTAGGCCCCATCAGCACCACAGTGCTCCCCAATGGCTGACACTCCCCCAGGGAGGAAGCAGGGCAGATATCCACCACAGCAGCTGTGTTTGATGTAATGGGTAAAGTCTGGTCCCCATGGAACGCAGCTGCAGAAGGAAGTAGGAATTTTGGGAGCCCCACCTCCACCCCATCCCCATCCTGCCAGGTCTCCCTGCAGAGGGAGCATCTGTCTTCAATAATCTGTACCTTGGAAGAGGCTCAGATGTACAGACAGCAGTGAGCACATGTGGCAGGTCAGGGTTATGCTGCAGTCACTGGACCAGCCAGGAGTGCTGTGCTGATGAACACCTCAGGGGCACTGCCTTCCCCTGGGAATAAGCTGGACTGCCACAGTCAGGGCAGAGCCAGATCAACTCCTGGTTGAGCCCAGGCCTCCCTGTGGCTTCCCGTTGCCCAGTAACAGCCCCAACGTCAGGATCCTACAATGGGGGACCCCCTATGCTGCCTCGCTCTTGAACCAGCAGTTCTGGGACCTGTGATAGATACTTGAAGTCTGAGTGCTCAGGTGGAACGGCACCTTTCTGACCATCTCAGGGTCAGGGCTGAGTGCAGCTTATTGGGCTGGACATAGCCAAGACCTGCTATGCTACAACTGTGCATAGCAGCCTCCAGCTGTGAGCAGCACCCCTGGCTGTGCATTCACAGATCTGTGCAAACCCAGTTTGATCAGAGCCCATCAAGAAGGGAAAATGCGCACAGCACGGCTCACAACCCTGGGTACAAACCCAGCTCTCATCGCACTGGACCACTATACTCATGGTAACAGGATAGCCAGACATGGAGATGAGGGACAGGCACACAGCAGCCCCACCAGGGAGCCCACAGCAGCACAGCCAGCCCAGTGCCAGGGGCTCCCACTCCCAGGGAGACCTTGATCCCAACAGGGGCTTCCTATTTCCCAGGGCTTCCCTGCACTGAGCAGGCCCAGGGCCAGCACTGCCTGGACAGCGTACAGGATGTTCCCATGCACCCAGGCAGGCCCAGCACCAGGACAGGGGCAGAGCTGCCCTGGCTCTGCACACAGAGGGGCATTGAGCAGAGACAATGATCCTCTCTTTGCTTTGAAAGACCTTTTGGGCTTCACATCTTAGCAAAAACCAGGGCATTTATGGCAATTATCACTCCCTCCTTGCCCTGTCTGAGACCTGTGGCTGCCCCACTCACCACTTGAAAAGAGCCGCTGCAAAGATCACTCTCCCAAGCACAGGAGGGCTCTGGCTCAGATCCTCATGCACAGCCATAGGCTCCAAGGGTTGCAGGGTATGAGTGATTTGTAATCCCACTGCACAGCAGTGAGGAAAGGCCAGGAGTGTCCCCAGCCCAACAGCACAAGGTTGCCCAGAGGGAAAAGGGCGTGGGAACATGATCCAGCAGGCTTCTCATGGCTGTGCAACTTCTGCTCACCTGCAGATAAGATAGGAAGGAAATACAAGGCTTGCAGCAATTGATGATTGATTCAGTCAGAGACAGAAGGATAAATTAAATAGACCACTCCACTTTATTATCCCTAAAGACAGGTTACGAGGAGAGTCACTTTTCATTAAGCCTCAGATAAAACAGGTACCAGACACCAGAGGTGGCATCATGATAGGGATGGCAGGCACTGATGCCCAGGGGATAACTAACACCCTACTTTGGCAGATAGGGGATGTGACTCGCCTTGGCCTTGATCTTCCCCCCTCTCCCTTGTGCTCTGCTGATCCCCACTCTGGCAGCAAGTGCAAGAAATGAGCAGGGACTGAGCACCATGCAGTGAGCATCAGGTCAAGGTCAGCCTCAGAGTGGTACAAACCACACTGGACGGGTAAAAGGATCTTCCCAGGAGTGAGCAAGGAGTTGGTCTGCACGGCTCCCAACCTAACGCAGCTGAAGCTGGCACAGCAGGGCAGGTCCAGCACTTTTTGCCCAGCTCAGTGCACTGTGCCACTGCACTGAGCCAGAAAAAGTCTGAACACAAAACAGTGCTGAAGGGCCAGAGCTGTGTGGGGATCCCCACTGATCACCTACAAAAGTACCATTGATACAAAGTAAAAAGTCACACTGGAAAATATCACTCAGGTCAAGACCCATCATTGGACTGCATGGAAAGGAAGAGGTATCCCAAGACACATCACTGCCATGACCCATGCTTATACCACCACCCCAGAAGAGCTGGAGAAGGGTGCAGCTCACACCCAGAATGGGTGGTCTGCACATACCACCAGGTCAAGCAAAGCTGCCATTTCTCCACTAGGAGATGTGCAAAAGAAAGAGACCATCAGCCTCTTCTCCATCACCCAAATTCACTTAAACAAGAAAACAAGTCCTAAAGCCCCACTGAGAAATCAGGCTCATGCTGCAAGACATAACCTCTCCTTTTAAAGTTATCATGAAAAAAAATATAAGTCTGGCAGTCATTAGGAAATGTTTGCCAGGTCAGGAAGATAAAGAGAGGTAGAGGTACCTGTCTCAATCTGCAAGCAGCCTGAAAGAGCAGCTCAGAGGTACAGGTTACCCAATCCAGGTCTACGGCTCATCAACTACAGGAGCCTACAAACGTGTAAACAGCGACTATGGCATCACTATGGCAAACTGGAAAGAATTATTCCAGGAGGAGCATCAGTTCAGGCACTGCCCTAGCCCAGTCTGGTTCCACTGGCAGGCAGAACACAGGCAGCAGGGAGGAACTAAGCACACCCCATTACACATTTTCAATCCCATCCTCTGACAGAGGGACAAGCAGCAGAAAGGATGCCCTTCAATGGCCAAGCTTGCCTGGGAATGCCAGCTGGAATGTTAAAGATGCAGCATCTTTTTTTAAGAGCAGCCAAAATTCAGCCTAGGTCAGGCTCAGGGTACAGCAGGTCTCCCCCACCTCTCCCCATTCACACAGTAAGGGCAGCAGCCTTACCTTACATTACACTGGGGGGTCAGGGGGTGGGAGAGCATTCTACTGCAGTCAGTTTAGAATAGGAGCAGCTTGTGAACAGACACTGCCAGCCACACGAAGCAGCATGGCAGGGAGGGGACTGCCAAGGCCTGACCAAGCAAGGTCAGGGAAGCACTGTCCCCAGCTTCCTCCCACAGAGACACTATGGGCAGTTCCAGGCCTCCATGGGCCTTGAGATGAACACCTGAACAGAATGGTTTTAGAGCAAGAGCCCCAGCCCATCAACCCCCTGGAGAAGCTCAGTACAGGGCCAGGAGTGCTGGGAGACAGGTGCTAGATGAAGGTGGAGTCCAGCTGGCTCATTTCATGATTGCTGCGGGCACGTGCCTCAAAGAGCTGCTTGATCAAAGCAGATTTCTCCTGTTCCAGCTGGGTGATACGTTCACTCTTGTCAGTGACCTCCTGCATTGGAAAGAGGAGATAAATGCTGCTCAGAGCTCTGTGCTGTGTCCAAGGTCCCCGTGATCTGGGCCAGGCTCAGATTCTCTGAACTCCTTGCAACCGAAATGCACCATCTGCAGATGTCAGAACTTAAAACCCCTGCAGTGAGCCTACCCAGGCAGAGGCATCCTTAGCATCTGCATCCTCTTGTAGTCTTCATTTGTCACAGTCTTTTCTCTACAGCAGGGCCAATGAGGTCCACATCCACAGTCCCATACCCAGCAAACAGCCCAAGCCCATCGCATGAGGGGTATTCAGCTTTGAGAGGGAGAGGCTTGAAGCACAGCCCATGGAGCATGACCACGGTTGGCCAAGCTGAAGGATCACTTTCCATGGTCACATATTCTTTCTCTGATGGTTCCCTCTCAGTGTTCTCCTCCCCACCATCCCTGCTCACCTTGGTGAGAAGCCGGTTTTGCTCCTTCAGCATGTTGATGGCCTGCTGAGTGCCTGCTGAGGCAGGGGATGCTGCAGGGGCAGCGGGGGCCAGCCTGGTCAGTGCTGGGCTGGGGTCCCCTGGCTGTGGAGAGGATGAAGGGAAAGAATGAGACAAGAACCTTCTGGTGGCTCTCCTCCACCTGCTGCTGCAGCCAGAAGCTGTTTCAGTGGCACAAGGGGAACTAATGGGTTGGGAGCTGAGAGTAACCCAGCACAGGATTAAGATCCACCAGTACAGTCAGTGCAGGCCAATGCAGTGTCTCTAGAAAGGCTATTCCAGACAGACATGGAAGCACTCCTTGCAGTGTGTCCTGCTCCTGCAAGGAGCCCATGCAGCAGCCAGGACACTCAGCTCTAAGGGGACCAACTCAGCACCTCAGCAGGATACTTTCACTGTTCACATGCGAAGATCTACACCTTCAGGGGGATTTCCTTTAGGTTTCCAGATGCCTTGAGCATTCTCCAGCCCAGCCGAGCTAAACATCCTTCTTCACCCATCTCGGCAACAGAGCCAAGTCACCTCTCTATAGCCTGGGGAAGCTCTCATAGCCCATATGCCAGCTCAGCTGCCTGCACAAGGGCACGCACCTAGCTCACACAAGTGACTGCAAGCCACTAAGGCATTGTTCTCACCTTGCCCACAGCTGTCAGGAGGTCACCCAGGCAGCGGTTCACCTCCTGCAGCTTTGGGATCAGGCGTCCCAGGTGGCTCTGGCTGCCATCAGGGAGGAAGTCCTGGAAAATAAGATGAAAGAGGCCAGATGTTACTTCAGTGCCAGCTTCCAGGGAACCATGCTGCCCAATGAGAAGGCTCAGTGGCTGCCCATCCTGTAGCTCTCCCCACACCTCCCAGCACCAGGGCACTCCTCCATTCCCACATCCCAGCCCCTCAGCCTCAGCAGCACAAAGCCCACACAAGCCATGAGATGCACATGCGTTTAGATGACATGGGATGCATACTGCCTCACAGCACAGCCAGCATGAGGGCCAAGGCTGTGTCTGTCTGTTGGGCTGTGATCCTGATCCTGTGTGCAGGATCCTGTGAGTGGGGCTGGCCAGCTGTGCTGAGGATGCATGCTGGCTCAGATCCCTCTCAGCAGGCCCAAGGGAGAGCCCCGTGGCTGGCACGTTAGCAGCAGAACATCCCAATCAGTGGAAAGGGTCAGCCTTTCTGCATAGGTCATTTTTGCCTGGAAAAGCCATTGTCACGAGGCCAGGCCTGATCCCATCCTTGCAGCTATGTCTCCCATAGAACAGAGGAACCCTGCTTGCTGCCTCTCCCCCTCTTCTGCTGTGTGTGGGGGAGGCTGCTCCAATTCCCCCCACCCATCTGTGTTCCCCAGGCCAAAAGTGCAAGCACACACAGACAGCATAGCAAGGCCAACGCCACATGCAACAAGATGTCCCAGCCCAGTTAGTTCTTCAAGCCCACAGATTCTCCCAAGCTGATGAGCATTCCCAGAACAAGCCCCAGACTCACACTGTTGGTTTTGTTTTTCCCCAAGAGCCTCTGGCGTTCTTGCATGAAGTGGATGTGCTGGTGGTACCACTCACGGGCACGTTCAACCATCTCCAGACCCTGAAGCAGGAAATCCTTCTCCTGTTCCAACTCCTTCATATGCTTCAGCTGCAGGACAGAGTGCAGACATGTTACTCTCTCCTTATCCAGGTCCAAGCCAAATAGGCAGAGAAGCGCTGCCCGGTCAGCTCCCATCTGAAGGCCCCCAGGAGCAATGTAACACAGGCTCCTTTCTGCAGCCCAGCCCAAGGAGCTGGGTGATGGCTACTGGCTAATCCTTGTTCAGGGTAGGTTCTCCAATTTGGGAGAGCAACAGCAGCAGTCAAAGGGCCATCAGGTCATCTCTATTCTCCCATGTACAGAGCGAGGCCTGCTCCCCATCAGCTCTCACTACAGAAGCAGGTTTCTCTGCTTTGTCATTTATCTGAGCACATGCTAAGGACAGCATGTTACAACCTCCTATAAGCAGCAGCAACTCAGAATGCAACAACACACACACAGGCTCAGATAGACAGAGGAACATACCCACAGGAAGAACTGCAGAGCCTTGGTACTGCACAAGCTGTTGCTGAGGGGCATGAAGAAGGTGCTGTATGTGGCAAGGACCCCCATCCAGTTCTGTCTGCAGCCTGCTACTGCCTGTTCCATCCTGATCCCACCTGACTTGCTGGTCAGCATAGAGACAGTAGAATGGGAGGGGAGAGTGCCATGCCCTGGGCTGCCCACAAATTAAAGTGTCCAGCCTCTCACAGGCCTCATCCCAACTACCCTAAGGCCATGGGGAAATGGGGCCAATCAATAGACAGTGAAAAAACAAAAAAACAAACAAAACACCATCTGAGCAGACACCAGCTGTCCATCTTAAAGCATCCCTGGGCTGCAGCACAGCCTCCAAACCTGTACCTTGCTGATCAAGCTTAACAGGGCATCCCCTTCCCCAGGAGCAGAGGGAGCCCAACCCCAGGCAGGCACATCCACAGTTACTGCCTTTTGCCAGCACCACTCAGCTGAGACCCTCTCAGTTTGAGAGGAAACGAAAGAACCAGCACTCTGCATTGCATCAAGCCTAGCAGACCTCTTCCCACATGTGCATAATCCAACCCTTCCCAGGCAGGTCAGACCAGGCCAAGAAACAGAGCATGTTATATTTCCCAAAGCCAGCACAGTGCTGCAATCGATGCTGCACAAGGACAGGCCATGCAGCCTGCTGGCTGGCCCAGAACAGGCAGCGAGTGACACCAGGGTGTGAAAAGGGGAAGTGCAGACGTGAGAGTTGCAGCCTTGCCAGCAGCTCCAGAGCCATGAGACAAAGCAAGGAAGGTTGGACGATCACTCATCCTACAGACGAGGTCCTGGTTCTCATCCCAATTAAATTTTGCTTGAGCTTGTGAGCAATACACCCAGTCAGCTTCTGCATTCTGCTTGGGAGCGGAACAGATCCCTTGGTCTGGGTAACATGATCTAAGACTCTCCACTAAGCAACAGAGAGAGAAGCAGATCACTTGGTTCCAGGTTTCCCAGCCAAGTTCAGTTTAGATTTCTCTGCAAAAAAATCTCTCGGGAGCCATGAGGATCAGCACGCTAGAGCCCAGACCTACGTCATCTAGCAGTAGTCACAACACAAGGCCCTTTCCTTGTGCTCTGTCCACTTTCTGGTAGAAGGGAAGCCTGCAGGGCTGGCTTTGGCTGCTTGGGGTCCTCAGGCTGCAGCACGGCATGCCTCAGCACCACAGTCACCAGCACAAGGCATGTGTGACTTCTGCTGGAGTGCTTGAAAGGCCCAGAGACTGATCTACAGAGACCACTGCAGCACTGGGGCCTCATCCTCACACTGTAAGGTAAACTTTTCCCTTTCCTGCCCCAAACTTTTGCCCATGGAGAAAGCGTTTGACAGCACACATGCCAACTCCATTGACAGACCTGGCTCTTGGAAATACGTACCTCCTCCTTCCCCTGAATGTTTCAAGAAGCAAAATACTTTGGAAATAACTGCATGGCCATCACATACATTAACGAAGCTTTGTAACAGAAAGAAACACCAGGATCTTCCTGACATCCAAAGATCCTACAGCTTCCATGTGCAAGGTGGGCAGGAGAGAGCAACAGCCCATAGCACTCATATCAGCAGTGAGGGATCTCTGCAATATCCTCGCTTGGGGCAAGAGCACACGACAGGGCTGTTCTCTTACCATGCCGAAGTCCACACCATTGGCAATAGTGTGTCTCCGGTGTTCTGCACGTCCCCTCTGATGTCTCCGAATGTCCCCAGGGCCAACATGGCCACCATCTCCCTGGGACTGCCCAGCAGACTTAACATCAATACCTGTAACAGAAGAAAGCATAAGGGCAGCACCTGCTTGCAACAGAAACCTCGCCACTGCCCCTCCGCGGGGCTGTCTGTAAGGCACTCCTGCAAGCCGGCCAGGCAGGGAGCAGCTGAGCAAGCACCAGCCCTGGCATCCGCTAAAAAATATTTGTACAGGCAAGACAGACCACAGTAATTTCACTTGGTTGTGCCAGGCGTGCAAGTGCCTTCTGTGGTCACCTTCTGAATAAAGCAGGCAGCCTCCAGGCAGTGCTGCTTCAGTCTCAGCACAACCAAACCACCAGTAACACTGCCTGCCCTGGCTCTGTCCTCACAGGACCCCTGGCTCCCACTCAGGCAGCACAGGCTCTGCAGGGCACTCATCTCCTCCTGAAGGCAGTCTGCATGGTGATGGACTCAGCCACACAAGTGCTCCCTTGGCCCATTTGCATCAGCAGCAGCAGCCTGGCAGCACCAGAGAACATCAGGAGTCGGCTCCATCTCTGGACACACGGCAGCTCTCACAAGGAGCTTGCTCTAGAGGTGACTATGAAGAGCAGACCAGCTCATTTCAGAGCAAACACTTTCCTTCCCCACTCAGATTTGTGTTTGTTGTCCAAGGAGGTGATGCACACCAGAAGCCCCCATGCATGTGGTCTTAACACAGAAAATTTGTCTCCAGGGTTTCCAAGATTTTATTAAAATCCCAACATCCTATTTCTCAAAAGGCAGATCTACTACAAACACACAACACCAGTTCAAATCCACACGTAACCTACTTCTGCAGATTAAGTTCATGCTGGCAGGTTTTGAGCAGGATCACACGCCTCCTGCCAGCTCTGGGTGACTGTGTGCTGAAGCAGGTATGGGCTGAGCACCTGCCCAAGTCTGCACGTCCCCTGTGCTGCACACCCTGACAGAAAGGCAGCCCTGCAGCCACATCCAAGCCAGCTCAGCTCTGTGTTTCTGGACATGCTGTAGGAGCACCACCCTGCTGCTGAGCACCGTGGCACCCTCTGTTAACGTGTCTGGGCAGCAGGCGTGCTGCACTCCCTTCTCACTCCAGGCCCCTGCTGAGCCTGCCTTGTGCTCATCCCCTCTCTCCTGCTGCTCCCTCTGCTCTCTGGCCACAGCTTTTCGCTTTCCTGAAGAGTTTCTTTCCTACCCTGAATTCTAAACAAGAAGCAGAAAATAGTAGCAGGGAGGTAGACAAGGGAAAGCAGGCAGTAAGACAGCTGCAGAACACATCTCCCTGAGACTGCTGCCCACATACCTCCCAGGCACCCCCACCCATTGCAGTTCTCTCCTCCAGCCGGCCAGGGACACGCAGCATGCTCTGTAGTGCAGGCAGGACAGACAGAAGGACTGAGCAGGGTGTGAGGTCTGTACAGTTGTCAGCAGGGCACACAGATGCAAAGCTGCATAATATGGGGCAGGAGAAGTGAGCTGATGCTGCAGGAGTCACCACTCATCTGGAAGAGGGAGCTGAGAGGCAGAGCGATAGGAGAACTGCACAACTGCAAGGGTGTCTGTGCTGCCAGAATCTATCAGTTCAGAAGCAGGAGTGTGCTGCACTCACAGCAGCAGCCAGCAACAAATCAGCAGCAGTACAGCTGCACACTCACCTCACTTAAACCATTACTGTGCTACTTCAGAAAGGTACCGGGGTGGCACACAAGAAGTCCTGCTGCTGGTTCATCATAGCATCCTGCTTCTCTTGCCATCAAGAGCTCCAGCACAGACAGGTCTCTGGTATATCACTTAACACAAAGTCTGACATCACTCACTTATCTGTTTTGCCAGATGCCTTTGGCTTCAGACACCAGTATCTACCTGGGAGGAACAGCTAAGACAGCATAAGCAGCACAACTGAATACATGATCTCCTGAACCTGCAGCACAACCGGAATGGGAAGTGGAAAATGGGACACTGAGCTGCTGAACCAACCTGGAACTTGAGACTGTTGCCAGAACAAGGCCCTGCTTTTTGGAAAGCTGGCAGCAAAGGCTGAGGCATTAAACCCACCTGCAGCCTCAGGATATCAGCACAGCACCAGCCTACAATGCAACAATCCTCAGGAGCCCAAAACTTGTGCTCTGCAGCACTCATCTGCTCAGTCTCAGCTAGTGAAGAGCTCTCAAACTGATGATTACTTATCATGGAGGATTCCACCTTTCCCCCCAGGTTTTTCCAGATTTAGATGCTTGATGCTAAAACAAACAAAAACCAGTCTGCTTAATAACATTCCCCTGGGAGAAGCTCCTGTGGTTTACCTGAGGGCAAAATGAGAAGCAGAGAATCTCTGGGACATTTAACATTTCTTCTCCACCCTGCAGAAAGGACTGGCAAGGAAAGGGTGGGGAAGTGAAGGTAAACCAGCTTGGGCACCTTTTTGAGGTAAAGGAAGGTACTGTGCTCAAGTGTTGAAACAGCAAAACACCAATTTTCACACAGAACTCTGTGTCAGGAGATTTCAAAGAAGTGCACAGTAGCAGCCTGGAGGTCCTGTATTCCTTATGGCATTTCCTTCACACTGGCAGCAAGTCAAGAGGTCAGTGAAGGAGTCTTCCCAATGGAGGGGAGAGGTGCTGGGAGCAGTGCTCTCCCTCTCCTGCCTTTGTCAGCCCCCAAATCCCACTGGTCTGTCAAACTGAACCATTGTCAAGCTATCAAAAAAACCCATACCTCCTTAGATGCTTCTCCCCTCCAACCACCCAAATGGCTGAACGGCTCTCAGCACAAGTCTCCCTGACACAGTGCTAAGACAAGGAAGGAGGCAGATACCCCGCGGTGGGTTCCATAATAGCCTGCAGCCACGCAGGACAGACAGCATGACCTGCTGACAGCTGACGGAGACACAGCAGGAGCAGATCGGCACAGTGGCCTCGGATCCTGGGAAAGGGCCCGGGGGCAGCACTGAGCGCTGCTGGGCTCTGCTCTGACCGCAGCACCGGGCTGGCAGCAGTTTGCTTCTCCATCGCAGTGCCCAGCAGCTCCTACTGACGATCAGATCCACCCCACATGGAGGTCACCTACAGACTCGGTGCCAGAGGACAACTCCGGACATGTTACTGCAAAGCCCTTAATTCTTCTTGTCACCACTATAAACAGACAAGCACCCACACGAGGAGAACTGCAAAGGGAAGAACGAGCCTGGGAAAAGAGCAGGATTTGCAAACAGCACGCTCTCCATTCCGGTTTATCTGGAGCTTCAAACAAAGCCCACGGAAGCCGAAATAAAAAGCAGCGGCGACTCCTTAGAGTTCCACTCCAGCCCCGGGGGAAGAATTTGCCGTTGTTTTAAATGCCAGAGGAAGAACAGGTCGGTGCCGCCTGGAACCGGCCCGTCCACCCCCGCCGCTCCGGGAGCCCAACCCCGCCCGACCGTGGGTCCGTCCCGCTCACCTCGGCCGCGGGGCAGCCCCTGCCCCGGCTCCTGCTCGCGGTGTCCGCCGCTCTGCCCGCGCCGCTCCTCGTTGCCGTGCGGGCTCGGCAGCTTCTCGAGGCTCCGCGCGGAGCTCACGGCGTTACTGCCGTTACTGCGGCCCCGCTCCTTGTCCCGCGGCTCCCCGCGCCCCGGGGCTCTGCCCTTTCCCGGGGCTCCGCCGTCGGTTCCCGGCAGCGCGGCGCGCAGCCCCAGCACGAAGCGCTCGAAGGTCAGATACCCGCTGGGCGGCGCCGCCCGCCGCAGCCCGTCCAACACGCCGGCGGGCAGCTCGCGGGCCTCGGCGCCCTGCCAGCGGGACTCGATCTCCTGCAGGTGCACGTAGCCCCGCCGCCGGTCGTCCAGGATGTCGAAGAGGGTGCGCAGGCTCTGCAGGAAGGCGCGGGGCAGCCCCTCGGTGCCGCCGGCGGACGGTCCCGGTGGGGACGGACGGGCCCCGCGCTCCGGAGCCATCGCGACCGCGGCCCCGAGAGTTACCGCCGCCCCGCAGCGCCGCCCCGCCCCGCCCCACGGCGCGCTCCCATTGGCTGGCGGCGGGCGGCGCCTCGGGCCCATTGGCTGCGGGGGCGGCCGCGGGTTTGAGTTTCCGCGCGGCACGAGGCGGCTCCGCGCCGGGTTCGCTCCTCCCCGCAGCCGGGAGGGACCGAGCGACCGGCACAGCCCGGCCCCGCAGCACCGGCACAACAACTCTAACCCAACCTCAACCCCAGCCCCAGCCCCAGCCCCGACCCCGACCCCAGCCCGGCGGGTCACAGCGCTGCCCTGAGCCCTGGCAGCTCGGGGCCGTCCCGCTGCGCTGGGAGCTGAGCCGTGCCGTGCCGTGCCGTGCCGTGCCCTGCTCTATGGGGCGCAGTCGTTCCCCAGCCCCATAGAGCAGAGATCGGCGCTGCCCCGTGGGAAGCTGCAGGTCCCTCAGCCTCCCCTGGGCCGGGCAGCCCAAGGGATCCCAGCCGTTGCTCACACGTCACCCTCAGACTCCATCTTCGTGGCCTCTTCGGGTGCTCTGGAAATCCTTCCCTGCTCTTACATCCCCGTGGGTCTCACGCTGCCTGCTCCCATCCCTCTGTCTGCCCGTGGCTGCTGGGTTGGCCGTGTGCTGTGTTGGCAGCTGCTGGTCCCCCGCCGTGTGGTGTAAGGGCCCTATGGGATGGTTTGTTGACCTCAGCCTGCAGCCATTCCCTGCAGGAGACAGACCCATAAAAAGCAACACTGGTTTGAGCAGTGCTATTATTTTAACAGGCACAAATCCTCTTTTCTCACAGCGCAGGCCTTCACCTGCTGCTCCTGTTGCTGTAAATCTGCTTATTGCCCAGCAGAACTAGGACTCTGCTACCTGTGCTCAAACTCCATCTTTTCCCTGCTCCTTACGGTGACAGTCAGCCTCTGGCAGGGACAGGGCTGTGTGCCCACTGGGCTCTGTGTGTTTCTGAAGCTGGGATGCCCACCTGTCTGAACAGGATTAGGGATGCACAGCCTTAGTGAGGTTGGTGAGCCCATGTTCTTCTCCTGGGCAGCTTTCTCAGCTCACTCCCTGGGACGTCTGCCTCTTCCACATCAAAGACACTGTAACCTTGTGGAAAGTGAAATGTGTCTCTTTAGAAGCAGGGAGATCCGAACACGTTGAATGTCCAGCCGGGAGCACAACACGTCCCCAGGTGCTGTGTCATGTTGCAGTGTGGACACGCAGACAGGCCCCGGGCTAACCAGGCTCCGTTACCCGGTGCTACTACACTTCAGCAAATGGCAGCCATTCCGTTTAGCAGGCACAGAGGCAGCTGAAGGCCTTGTGTAGCAAAAGTAAATTTGCTTTTCTCTGCAGCACGTATCGGTGGATTCCTACCTACTGAAGCAGAGTCCTAAAACAAAGGAGCTCTGTCATTCCCCGGGTAAGATATCCTGAAATGTTCTGCCCCAGCCCACTCCTGGCACCACACAGAGCAGTATTTGCCTTCCCTCTTCTTTAGGGGTCCTGGAGCTTTTTGATGATGATTTTTCCATTTCACATGCATGTTTACATTTTGTTTGTCCCATAATCACTTGCATCCTGCTTTCTCAAGTTATCCTGTCTGATGTGACCAATCCAACCTGAGCTTCTATTTTTATCACTTTACAGAGGAAGATTTTAACCCATATATGTTCGATGGAGTGTGGAAACAGGGGCACCCTGCAGGAGGATTAGTCCGAGAGTGACTGATGAGGCTGACCGTATACAAGTCTATGGGGCTGGATGTTACGCATTCCAGGGTCTGAAAGAACGGGCTGATGTGGTTGCTCAGCCACTCTCCATCACATTAGAGAAGTCATGGCTATCTCGTGAAGCCGGGGACTGGAAAAGAGGGCAACATTGCTCCCATTTATAAGAAAGCGAAAAATGAGGCCGTGTGCTGTGCTGAAATAATGCTGGGAGCTTGCTGCTCCGTCTGCAAATGCAAGAAGGGGTGTCATCCTGGTCAGTTTCCCGAGCACGAAATTCCCGGCTCCTTTTGCATCCTCGGCGGATGCACGCGAACAGCACAACGCCTTTCTCTGCAGCAGGCGCAGACGCCGCCAGCGACGTGTCCTGCGGGGCCGGGAGGGAGGCGCGGGGAGGAAGTAGAGGAAGAGGGAGAGGAAAAAGGAGACGGAGAGGCGGCTCGGGGCCGAGCAGGGACGGGCAGCCGCCTCCCGGCCCCGCCCAGCCGCCTCCCGGGATCGTCGCCGCCGCGCGGCAGCGCTGCGAGGATGGAGCCGCCCGAGGAGGTGCGGGCGCGGCTGGAGCGGGCCGGGCAGGGACACGTCCTGCGCTTCTGGGCCGAGCTGGACCCGGCTCAGCGCGCGGAGCTGCTGGCCGCGCTGCCGCCCTGGCTGGGGGAGCACTGCCGGCTGGCGGCCGCCTGCGCCCGGCAGTGGGAGCAGCTGGAGCGCCTGGACGGCCGCGTGGAGCCGCTCCCCGCCGCGCTCCTGGGCAGCGCCCGGCACTGCGGCCCCGGCGCGCTGCAGCTCTGGGAGGACGAAGGTGAGCGCGGGGCGGGGGGGGGGGTGATCGCCGCCGGGGGGAACGGACACGGGGCTCGGAGCGACTGCACGCGGTGCCCGTCGGTGCTGGTCGGCCCGGCGAAGAAGCGCTGTCTGTAAAAACGCCGGGTTCTGGTGAGGCTGCGAGGCCGCAGCTGTTGCTGAGGTTGGCAGGAAGGTGTTGTCAGGGGGTGCTCATGGTCACAGCTCTTGCACGACGGAACGCCACAAATAGCGTCGTCTGCCCGTGAGCCGCCCCGTGCTGCCCCCGCGAGCCGGGCGCTGCCATCCCCGGCGCTGCTCGTGACGGCGGTACCCGGCGGGTCCCGGCTCAGCGCTGCTGCCTCTGTACCCGTGGTGACTGACACAGCGTGTGGTGTTGACCTGCAGTGACGGGAAGATGCTGGCGGCGTGGTGACCGCTGTATTGGCGTGAGGAGTTGCTAGGATCAGCTCTGAAGGTGGGCGGTCAGGTCCCCAGCTCAGGACAAGGACTGCCGAGGCACTTCAAACAATTAAACACAGCTGCACAGACTGGAGAGGCATGAGGTTGTTGGGATGTGGAACGGCACTGTTTACAAAAATACAGACAGTGAGCATTGCTGCTGGGCCCAGAGCTGCAGCAGAGCACGCACGAGAAGACGAGAGTTTGAAAGCAGAGAAGTGCTGACGTGGCAGGTAGTGTAGGAGACAGGAAAGTGTTGATGAGAGGAGGGCGGATGAGCACACACTGGAGGACAGTTCTGCTCTCAGTGTCTTCTGACTTTGTGTGTGTTGCAGTTTCTGCATCATCTCTG
Organism: Coturnix japonica; assembly: GCF_054131305.1. Classification (NCBI taxonomy): domain Eukaryota; kingdom Metazoa; phylum Chordata; class Aves; order Galliformes; family Phasianidae; genus Coturnix; species Coturnix japonica. The sequence goes on from NC_140683.1 coordinate 11,303,105, forward strand.
GTGGCTGCTGAGCCTGGAGCACAGGACTAACAATTTCCAAACGGAAACAAAAATGCAGAAATAGAAGTCATGAGGTTCCAGGGCAGATCTTTTCTGATGTGTCAGACTCCCCAGATGGGGCCAAGTGGTGATGAAGCAGCGGCCCCACTGCTGGGGCAGAGTTATTTGGAGTCCAGCGTCAGTTCTGCCTCTTCTCTGGGCTGGCTCCTGGTTAGCAGTCACATTTGTTCCCAGCCAGTGGTGGTGCTGACACATCCCACTGGGCCTTCCTGTACAGAGCCTTCCTGATCCAAATAGAGTGGCAGCTGCTGTCTGGGCCCATAGCAGCCATACAGGAGTACCAAGGAGGGCTTGGGAGCAGACCTGTGAGGATTGTGCTTGCTGCCTCAGGCTTCAGGATGTCAAATTGAGGAGCAATGAATTTTAGGGGTGGATTGATCTAGGTCAGAGCTTCACAGTTAATTTAACTACTTTACTAAACTAGACAGCTAGGTCCTTCATCTTCAGCTCCAGGCCAGAGAGGGGCTGGCCCAGCCGACTTGTGCCAGTGTCAGCAGTGAGCAAGGCAAACCATGGGGCTGGCCTTCCTTGCTGTAAGTAGTTCTCACTGGTGGGAATTTGGAACGCCCCATGTGACTGGGACTGTCTGCCAGCACCCTACAAAAGCCACTTGACCCTAAAATCCAGATCACCCTGATCCCTATCTGTCCTGCAGGCCTCTTTTGATTTCCGCTAGGACAGTTGCCCCCACTTCTCTGCATGTCTTTTCCAGGGATGCACAACTTTCCCAGTAAATCATTTCTGTTCTAATGTCCAGTGTGAACATGCTAAGCTGCACTCACAGATGTTTCCTGTTGTTATGCAATCTGCTGCTTCAGATAAGGAAACGTAGAGAGAGGTGATTTGTTTTAATATGGCATACAGCACCATTTTGCTCTCTGAACTACCAGCAGTTGGCATGGAACAGCTTCTGGCTATTGCCTGAACTCTGTAGAAAGGGCATGGGATGTGGACTGTCTATGTAATTCTCATGTTCTCTTTGGTTTCTTTCTACTGTTCAAGGTTTGCACCAGATCTCACAGAACAAAGTGGCAGTGCTGCTGCTGGCTGGAGGACAAGGAACCCGCCTGGGAGTGAGCTACCCCAAGGGCATGTACAATGTGGGATTACCCAGTGGCAAAACCTTGTATCAGATCCAAGCAGAAAGAATCCGCAAAGTGGAGCAGCTCGCTGGCCAGAGGCACCACTGCAAGTGTACCATCCCCTGGTAGGTGGGCTGCCATATGGGGGTCTTTGCTTTGCAGTCTTGCCTGTCTTGTCTTCTAGAAATGCCTTGACAGGTGCCATGCAGAGACATACCAGGGGAAAGCTTTGACAGTGTGTGCGATCCCAGCAGCTGGAAGAGGTGTGCAGGGGTGGGCAGTGACACAGCGTTGGTGCCTGCAGTGAGCACAGCCCTTGAATCACTGACCACTGTGCTGTGTCTGTGTTTCAAGTGCAGACCTTACAACACACTTAACAGCACTTTTCAATGCCTGTTTCAGATCCTTTGTGGGAGATTTGTACGTTTGTGCTGTACTTTCTAAGGTTTCTCTCTGGAGAGAGAAACAACACTATACCAAGATGCTCTATGTTTTTCTCCAGGCACAACATAAAGCTCTTCCCTTCCTCAATAGTAAATGCTTGCTGTGCTCCATTTTTAGTCCACCTCCTGCTGTTGTTTGCAGCTGTCTGCTTTCTCTCCTGGCTGCCCATTGCTTTCAGAAGCCTCCAGGTTTGCACAGAGCTTGGCAAGGTGCAGAACGACAATTCCCTCTGGGATGGGGTGGGTGAGAGAAAGGCACTGCTGTGTGGCTCTGGGAATGTTTTCTGCTGGGTGTTCACCCTTAGCCTATAAAGAGATACTATTCCAAAATCCCTGTCTAGTCTGGGGCAGGGTGTGGGAAGTACGAAGGAGCCTGTATGTCTTAGGTCTTCAGAATGGCACATTGTTTTACAAGAAGGAGACTGAAGGTGATTCAGCTCCAGATTGTATGTTTCTTTCTAAAGCTATATATACATGACCTGAATTGCAAATGTATCCATCCCTGGTGCTGCTGGAAGCCATCAGCAACATCTGCTGATAGTGGTTACAGTTTATCTCCCTTGGGCTGAAGAGGCAGCTGGCTGCTGCAGTACCCGGGAGGACAGTGTCTACTGTGCTGCAAATATGTAAATCAGTGTGTGTGTGAGGTCTAGGCTCTCCTGTGCAGACTATGGATACTCTATTGTGCTACCAGAGGATCCCATACTCCTATACCAAACTGTTGAAGTGCTTGACAGATGCTCTCTGCTTTGCAATGGCGCAGCCTCCCCTGGAGCAGGTGTTGGGTGCCACAGCATAAAGGCATAAAACTACTGGAGGGCAACAGAGATGGGAGAGGGTCTAGAAAGGAAGATGTATGAGGAGCAGCTGAGGTCCCTTGGCTTCCATTTCAGACTGAAGTGAATGAATCTTTTGTGCCATTCTTTGCACTCTTTTGGAGCTGACTTGTATTTGCAGATGTTATGCACATGTAGGGAAGTGCTTTTCTGTTCTGGGTGGAGCTAAGGCTGTGGGTTGGATTGCTTTTGAGTCCTTTTGCACAGTCTTCCTGGAGGATGGGCTCCAGAGAAGTGGCATGTAGCTGAGCAGCAGAACTCAAGATACCCCACTGTCTCTCATTTAACATCCTGAGGTTTCCTCCCTTCCATGTCCCACCTGGTAGTTTTTTATTTTTCTTGTTCTTTGCTCTGCACCTGCTCCTACCCAGGTACATCATGACAAGTGAGTTCACGCTGGGGCCAACAGAGAAGTTCTTTGTAAAACACAGCTACTTCAACCTGGATAAATCCAATGTAATCATGTTTGAACAGAGGATGCTGCCAGCTGTCACCTTTGATGGGAAGGCCATCTTGGAGGAGAAGGGGAAAATTGCTATGGCTCCAGGTACCTTGCTGTTTGCCCTTATTTGATGCAGTATCCTGTGTTGAAAATACTGTTAGCCATTGTTGGCACACAGGAGCAGCCTTGGGAGATCAGTGTCAGTGCCTCTAGTTAGCATGGAGAGTTCCACTAGATGCTTTGGGATGGTAATCAGGAACAGCTCTGTTTAGTTCTTGCTGGACTTTTGTCCATGTTGTGTGTTTTCTTTCTTTCTTTCTTATTTTTCTTTTTCTTTTTCTTTTTCTTTTTCTTTTTCTTTTTCTTTTTCTTTTTCCTTTTTCTTTTTCTTTTTCTTTTTCTTTTTCTTTTTCTTTTTCTTTTTCTTTTTCTTTTTCTTTTTCTTTTTCTTTTTCTTTTTTTTTTTCTTTTTCTTTTTCTTTTTCTTTTTCTTTTTCTTTTTCTTTTTCTTTTTCTTTTTCTTTTTCTTTTTCTTTTTCTTTTCTTTTCAATGAAAGTTTGGCAAAATTGGCAGGATTAGGAAGAGTGTGTCTGCTGCAGTTTTGGACCAGCCTGCGTGGGCAGGGCTGTGTGTATACATGAAGAGGCCCCAGGATGCTGTTCCTGGGGTGCTGCTTCCCAGGATGAAGCTGTCAGTTGAGCAGCTCCTTTCCCATCACTGCACCCACCTGGAGTTGCTTGCTGCTCACAAGTGGTGCTGTCAGGCTGTGGAGAAAATCCACCTGGCTGAAGGCTCCTTTTCAGGGCTGATAGTGAGAAGTGAGGGAAAAAACAGCACAGAGTAAGAAGGCAAACTCTTTCCAAAATGATGGAAATGTTTCATGTTGAAAAGCTCTCCTCTTCGCTGGACCTGGACATGGCAAGAGACTTGGTGAGGGCAGTCCTTGTGGGGCTGTGCTGCAGTATTGTGACTTATATGGCTGATGAGAGAACTGGGCTGTGGAGGGAGACAGCCTTGTCTGAACTGAGCCTGCGTCAGAGCTGGAAGTGAAACCCACTGGCACTGACTCTGCGAGAAAATGTTTTCTACTTTGCTATTCAGGAAAATCTGTTTAGTACTTTTAGCCTTTGCTCTGTTAGTCACAGATAAACCTTGCAAAATCACTAATTAACCAGGGCCTCCTCTTTTCTCCCGTGTTATAGATGGCAATGGTGGTTTATATCGTGCTTTGGTGGATAATAAGATCTTGGATGACATGAAGCAGCGTGGTATCCACTATGTCCATGTGTACTGTGTAGACAACATTCTTGTCAAAATAGCAGATCCAGTCTTCATAGGTTTCTGTGTTTCCAAAGGAGCAGATTGCGGTGCCAAGGTGAGGTGGTGCTAATGCTGGGCTGATTTTGTAAACACACCTTTAATTCCAATCAAGGCACTCCTTATATCCCACTGTGAAAGATGGCAAAAGCCAGGAGAGCTTGGTTTTGTGACTCAAAAGCAACAGGTTCCCTGATGTTCATGAGGACAGGTTTCTGTTGCTTTAATCAACACTGTTCATGTAAGCAGGGAGCTAAAGGCTGATAGATTCAACATTCTTCATTTAATGCCAAGTCCAGTTAAAAGACTTTGATAGGATAAGTGCCTCACAGAGTGCTGCTACAGCCAGCTGACTGGAGGCAGCTTTCTTTTAACTGTGGACTGTCTTCTGAGCAGCTGTGCCATGAATTGGTCATGTACTGCTTTTTGTACCAGGCTGCAGGGAAGAATATGTCTCCATGCTACTGGAGTACTCAGTATTGTCTTACTTGTGTTTGTGAGGCTCTGGAGGATCAGTGTACAGCAATGTCTTGTAGGCCAAATAGTGCACAGGAGTTTGAATACTGTTGGTGTTTTCTTCCCCTTTGTGATAAGCCCTCTGTCCTGTGGCTGCAGGTGGTGGAGAAGGCCTACCCCACAGAGCCTATTGGGGTGGTGTGCCGCATGGATGGGGTCTCTCATGTGGTGGTGGAGTACAGTGAGATCAGCCCAGAGACTGCGCAGCAGCGAAGACCTGATGGAGGGCTGATGTACAGCGTTGGCAATATCTGCAACCATTTTTTCACTGTTGAGTTTCTGCAGACAGTGGCCCAGTAAGTTCCTGCCAGGCAGCTGTGCGCAGTGAATGTTCCTATTTCCCATGTTGTAGTTATGGATACTTCCTACTCTGGTCTTCACTTTGTCTCTCCTCCAGAAAGTCTCAAACAGCTGTGTCTGCTGTTGGTCACCCCAGCATGGTCTTTATGCCTTATCCAATGGAGGTACTGCACACTTTGCTATAGCTAAATCATCTGGGACAAACCAGTTCTTTGACCTTCCTGGGCCTGCAGGGATGAGCAGGCACATGGGCTGCATCACTGACCATACCACACACTTTGAGGATTTTCAGTAGAAATGTCAGCCATGCTGTATCCCCCTTTGGACAATTGGGTGGGGGAGTGGGTGAGGCTGGCAGAGGACTTCACCTTGGAGTTGGGAAACAGAAATGTGATACTGGGCATTCAGTGAGCAGCTTTCTTCCCTTAGTTATGGTTCTCACCCTGGACTGTAGGTACTGTTTTCTTGTGGGGTTTGTTCCTGTGGGAGGATATGAAAATGATGTAGTTCAAAGGTGTGGGGGCAGTTAAAGAAGACCTAATTTCATTTCTGTCTAATTCTGAGGCAGACAGTATTCCAGAAGAGCTTCATCCCTTTGTGCAAAGGATCTGTTCTGTTCCACTTTAGTCCTGGTCAAATAACAATGCAGGTTACCTTTTTCCCCTCTGTCTGTGATTGCAGCTGTGCACTCCATTACCTTCTGCTTTACCCTATAATGTCACGCTGTGCATTAGAAGTGGAGTGCCCTGGCTGCTTGCCATGCAGGTGTCTGGGCTGCTTTGCTCAGTTAAGTGTTTCCTGTGTGTGACTTCAGGTCAACATCCACAACAGTTGAGATATGACCTGGAGTAGTAATAAGCCATTTCAGCTTCCCAGAAATGTACTTCTTTTTTCAGAGTAGGCATGAAGTAAATGAACTTGTTTTTCCTTCTTTTTGCAGAAAACACGAGTCCCAGCTGAAGCACCATGTGGCCATAAAGAAGGTGCCTTACATTGACGAGGAGGGAAATCTGGTAAAGCCACTAAAACCGAATGGAATAAAGCTGGAGAAGTTTGTGTTTGATGTGTTCCAGTTCTCTAAGTTAGTGGCAGAAGTGATCTTTTTTTCCCCCTTTTCAATATTTGTTTGAATGATTGTAAGTTGTAGAAGATCTTGACAACTCGTGTGTAGTTTGTGTTAGAGAGACTGTTGTATATATCAAGGTACAGTATGGCAGTAACTCTGCAGGCACTGACAGTGTGTTCAGAGCCCTTGTGTGCAGAGCTGGCTTGCTCTGACTGTTCTTTGGGAATCATTCACTGGGAATTGTTCATTCTGCTGAGGATGGTTTGGTTGGCCCTCCCTCTGCTGGCCCTAGGAAAGAAAGAAGGCAGGAAACATAGAGCATAGCCAGCATTTGGTACAATACGGGCATGTTGGAATGTTCAGATTCTCAGAAATCTGGCCTTTCACAATTGTGGCTTCCATGGCAACTGCAGCTTTTGTTGGGTTTTAGGTGCATGAGAAGCTGAGGCCGGTTCACACCCTTTGTGTTCAGAGAACAAGTTGCTAGAGCCCCCTGGGGATAGGTTGCCGTCAGAACTGTAAACGTGGCTTTGCCAAGCACTAACACATAGCAGAGATAGCTGTGTTATCTCTGTGGTGCTATCACAGCACTTTGTGTTCAGCGAATGTGGACTTCTGATTATTTAGGAATTTATCATAAGTTTATAAATCCTCTTTTCCAAAGCCTAGAATTCAGCAACAAAGATTCTGCTCTAAGCTGAAATTAACAACAACAACAACAACAACAAAGAGACCTTAGGCAAACTGAAATATCTTGTTTGAAGGTAGTGGTTTTAAGAAGATTTACTGTAGGTGAAGGAGATAAGGTTTGAACCCTGGTCTTTAGTCCCTGACATGCAGTCTGTAAGGAAACATACTTAAAAGCAAAGTCAGTGTGGTGGAAATAATGCAGAGCAATGGGTTTTGAAACAACTGCAAGCAGTTACTTCAAGTTTTTTTTTTTTAATATTACTTCATGTACTTTTTTGATAATATGGAACAAATTGCTTGGCAGATGTTTTTTGTGTGTGAAGTACAGAAACATGAAGGTGCTGCTGTGGTTTTATTTGCATTCCCTTTTCTGGTAAACTTCTGTGCATACATTTGACTGTATGTCCTTCTGTACTGCCTACTCATACCTGGAAACCGCAGTCCTGAGTCACTCCTTGCCCTCAGGCTCCCATGCTGAGCAACTGCTTCTTTGAGCCAGGGGTGCTGAGCTCTGATGTGAAAATCACAGCACTGCCATGTATCTGAGCTTCAGGCGTTGCAACTCATTCTGGTTTTCTGTCATACAGCCCTGGTTCTTATTTGCTTCTCAGATGGGAGGTGGACTTTCCTTAGCTTGACTCTGCCCCAGGCTGTATACATCACTGCTTGCTAAAATATATATGAGCACTTCCTCATGAAAGTTGGTTTTGCATCTTGAGAACAAAGTTGATGGCTAGCTTTGTTTTTAATTATTCTTGTTTTCTCCCCTTTGCTGATAGGAATTTTGTGGCGTTTGAAGTTTTGAGAGAAGAGGAGTTCTCACCATTAAAAAATGCAGACACATCTGAGAAAGACAATCCTACCACTGCTCGGCAGTCCCTCCTGGCCCAGCATTACCGCTGGGCTCTCAGGGCTGGGGCCAGATTTCTGGATGCAGATGGCTGCACGATACCAGAGAAGCTCAGGTGTGAACCTCAGTGATGTTCTCTGCAGGTTCTTTACCCGTGGCTTCCCAAGCCTGATGGCTGGGTGATGGCATGCACAGCGTGCTCTACAAAACAGAGCATTTATCTGATCGCTTGGTATGAGTTCTGTTCAGATGGCCTTTTCCAAAAGAAAATCTTACACCTACTGCTCCATTAGTACTGTGAGTACTTTGTGCACAGTACCCTTTGTTTAACTCTGGCCGATTCCTGCCTTGGAGGTCACAAGTTGACTCCTCCTATAGCAACTTGAACACTGTAAGACAACTGCCTTAGATAGAAGCAGATTTTTCTATCACTAACCAGCTCAAGGAACTGTAATTTGTAGTCATCCCTACCTCTTCTGATTGTGGTCCCAATTTTTAAAACCCAGTAAGAGACTCAGATGGATATTACAGCAGTTACCAATTCAGATGCTTGCTGCATCACACTGAATGTAAAGCCGCTTTTACTATGTGGAATAATTATTTCATCAACTGCCAGTTTAATAAACCCAGAAGCTGTTTGCTTTATTTGAAGCACCTTTTAAAAAGTCATGTAATTGTTTTGATGAGAACCTGCTAATTCCCTTTTGCTTTCGTAGTTTATATTCAAGTGGTATTTGATGCATGTGAATGTAACAAATGTTGTCTCCTTCTGGATGTCTTACTCTTGAAAAACATTCAAAGACAACGCACTGTTTTGCAAGCATAGCAAGAAGTTAACCCAGTGTTCTGTTGTTCAGTCTTTCAGGAACTGAAGATCCTCCAGCTGTGTGTGAGATTTCTCCATTAGTATCTTACTTTGGAGAGGTGAGAATAATTATCTATGGAGGTAACATTTTTAAGAGTATGCAGGAATACATCTGATTTCTTTACAGAAATGAGATTTCTTTAACCTGTGCTTGCTCAGAAATGGTAAGGTAAAGGGAGCTAGGGTTTGTGTTATATTTGTAGTTTCACCGTGGCTTATTCTTGAGCAGTTTGCTCAGGAATGTTTCATATATCTCAGTTTTAGGAATTTCTAAAATGAGATATGTAATGAGATGGTGAAGTTTCATTAGGAGTCATTGGTACTTTGAGATTAACTGAATGAATACCTTTACATCTTTGCTAAGTTTCTGTCTGCAGGTAGCTGGCTCACCACAATTGGTTTCTTATAAGAATAAAACAAAGGTGAGACAATGTGACTTTCTTTGCTAGGACTGTTCTAGTATGAGTTCAGAACACACCTGCCCCATGCCTCACCCTCCTCAGCAGGGCTTGTTCCTACAGTCCACTGTTTTACAGTTTGTCTGTGCCTCTCTTTCACAAACTCTAGTCATATGGCTGAAGTGCTTTCTACCCTCACTGGGGAACAGCTGCTATTGTCTGTCCTTTGTGTGGCCCTTTAACTTGGGGAGTCAGTCATTCTTTGTAAACATTACAGAGACTTTAAAAAAGGACACGTGACCAATCTGATGTGTTTACAACCTAACCTTATGATTTTCATGCGTTCTCAGGGTCTGGAGAGGTACATGAAGAACAAAGACTTCTGTTCTCCCTTTATACTCGATGAAGACAAAGCAGCAATGTTAGGAAGTTCTTGAAGAGGAAGGAGGACCTCCCCTTCAAATAAGATGCATGTCTGTCAGAGCCATTTTAAGAACTGACCCTCCTAAAAGGTCATATGAAGTGCCTTATGAAAACTTGCTTTGCAGTGTCGTGTTGATGCCAAATCCTTGCAGAAGTTGTATATACACATCTGTGCCTACTCACCAGATCTGTCTGGTGACTCTGAAGTCTGAGCCTTTTACCCTGGTCTGTTTTGTAGACAGTGATGTGAATGATGATTAGTACTTTCCAGGTACCAGACAGATTTTATATTTCCTTTCTCGAGTGCATACAAACATATAACAGAGCCAGCTGGAATCTGATCAATCAGCTTTGCATTCATGAAGATTAGATCTCTGCAGTGCCTTTTTTTTTTTTTAAATCCTATTTGTGCTGTTGTTATTATATATATGTTTATATATATATTTGCTTGTTTGTATTAAACTGTGAAGAGCTGAAGAAGAATCATTATGATGCCCCAATCTGTACAGTATGGGATGACTTTTTGTACTGGACCCTTTCTGTCCAAAAGCAATTTTTTCTGTAATCCTCTGCTGCTCAGGAGATGCAGTTCAGCATTCACATCCTCAATGTAATTAGCCTTTTCTATGTGCAGACCCTCTCACTACAGTTCTGAATCCTCTTGCTGTGTGTGCAACTAGTATTTTGAGTAGAATCTTTAGTATAAATTGAGCATTTGTCTTTGACGCTCAGTTCTGTATTTTTTATTGTGCATTTTTTATGGGTCATTTCCATTCCTGTCAGTTGAGTTTTGCATCTGAGAACTGATTCATTGTATCTTTGAGAGCATTTCTCATCAGTTCAGGCTCAGGTTGTTTTAAATTGTGCTGTGCTATAAAGAAAAAATATTCTTCTGTTATTTCTAAAATGCTTTTTAAAATTGAATTATAGTTCATTTTGTGCATGTTTTAGTCATGTGAACACTGAACTGCAGGTATGCTTTAGACATTGTTTTTGAGAAGAATTAGGGTGCTGAATGCCTTATGTATTTTGTTTTGTTTTCCAGAGATTTTTGGACAATTAAGCATTTTGATAATAAAGATGTTGCTGTGATCTCTATGTGTCTGCCTGTCTCCCTTGTTTGTGAGGAAATGCCGGTGGTTTTGTCCGTACCCACCGCTGTGCTGTCACACGGCTGCAGGACGCTGACATGGCAGCACTGACAGCACAGCTGGGGCTGCAGCGACCTTGGGAAATGCCTTCGATCCACATCTCTCCAGTTTAGAAACAAGGATGCGCTGTGGGACCATTGCAGGATCCTTGCACATCCCCGCCCCGCCCCGCAGCTCCCATTGAAGTCCGACCCGCCGCCATACGGCGAGTGCGCCTGCAGCCGGAAGTGCCGTACAACCCGGAAGTGCTGCGGGGTTGGAGAGCGGCACCCGGAAGCGCCGCGGGGTGAGAGCGGCGCTCGAAGCGTCCGCTCAGCCGTTGCTCGGGGCGGGGAGGCCGCGGGGAAATGGCGGCGGGCGCGGGGCCGGGCGGGCGGCTGGGCGCGGGGCGGACGGGCCGCGGCCTCTGAGGCTGCCGCCATGTACGTCGCCGCCGCCGTCGCCGCCTCGCCGCCCAGGCGGGACTTCATCTCCGTTACCCTCAGCCCGGAGGAGGCGGTGGGCGCCGGCGGCTACAACAACAGCAAGGCCCGGAGGCGGCGCTCCTGCTGGCGGGTGAGGGCGGAGGGCCCGGGGCGCTGCGGGCTGTCGGAACGGGGCCGCTGTGCCGGGCTGGAGGCGCGCGGTACCGGCGGCCTGTGGCAGCCGCGATGTCGAACCGGGAGCTGCGGGCGGCACGGCTGCATTCTGTGCTGTGCGGGTGGCGGAGCTGACGGCGGCGGGACCGCGTGGCGGGATAGTCCGTGTCGGGGTGTTCGCAGCCTCTGGCCCTTATTGAGCTGTAGGAAGAGCTGGGAGGTGCGGGGAGATTCGTGGGAAGCTGCAGTGTTACCGAGCCTGGCGTTAACGCCAGAACGCCCCGTTTGCCAAAGGCGACCATTGGAAGCAAATTTCGGCTCTGATACATTTTGCTTCTATTCTTAGAAAATCAACAAATCGGTAACTGAACTGTTAATGTTTAACTTTGACCTGTTTCTCTATGGGTTGGAGTTCTTGGATCTGACTTCTCTGTTAGATTGATGTGGCATTTGGTGTCTGGCTTTTAGTGATTTGGTGTAAGTGCTGTTTGTCCTGTTTTTGTTGTGTACATTATACTGTTGGCTCGCTTTGTTTTGTATGGGTTGGTGGCTTTTTTTCCGGTGACAAACCATTATCTATGGCAGTCCTACAGATGTGTTTTTCAGATGCAGTTTGCCATACTTTTCCTGGGCAGTGGCTGATGTGAAGCTCATTTAAAGCCTTTCTTCTTTGCTGCAGTAATATGTTTAGTTTTCCTGCCGCTTTTTCCTTGCTTTCATTTTGCACGTCTGTTCTTTAGAAGCTCTGGACAGGAAGGGAAGAGATTTGTGGCATGTTTGCAATCTGACATCTGGGCAGATGCGCAGGTCAGCCAAGCAGGGCTGCTCTGGAAGGCAGCGTGCTGCACATGATGCTGTCTGGCAGTCTCAACGTGTGATGTTCTCCAGGGCTCTTGCAGCAAGCAGCTCTCATGTGTCACCGTGCCTGCTGTGCCCTAGGGCAGCATGTTGTATTTCTGTTTTCTCTGTCATCGGAGGGAATAAGCAGTGAACTTCTCTGTTGGAAACAGAGGGTGAAATTAAACTTAGTTTTGCGTTCCTTGCTATGAATGAACAGATAGGAATTTAATTTTGGTGGAGTGGGCTCTTGATGGAGTGCTAAATTTTCTTCCTCTCATTTTCTCTCCGGAAGAAATGGAAGCAGCTGTCTCGACTACAGCGGAGCATAATTCTCTTCCTGTTTGCTGCCTTGACAGTCTGCGGAGTAATTTCATATACAAGCGTGGGGGAACCTTGGAAAAGTACGTGTTCTGTATGGCTCTAAATTCCTTGAACATAGTGTTACACTTAAGAGGTTTTGGTAATGCTTCTGAATAGTGTTTATTTTGTTGACAGTGGCTGATTGCATCCATTACAGTAGCATTATGACATGTTTCAATGGGTATGCTTAATCAGAAGTATTTTTCATGCCTCTGTGTTATCTTGACTGGAGAGCATTTTGTTTTAGTTGATGAAGGCTTGGAGGCTGTGAAAGTTCTTTTCATAATGCTTGTATGTAGGTATTAGTAACTCAAACCAAAGCAGTAGGATAAGATGATCCTCTTTTAGTTTTGATTGTCTATAAGATTTGAAGTTCTAAGGTTTTCTACTGTACAAAGGCACATTTACCTCTGATTTAATATTCTTGACTGTATTTTGAAGCAAGGATAATGGAAATTAGAAAGCATGTGCCTTTCGGCAGCCTCCTTTGACTTCAGGAATTTGTTAATACCACTTGGTACTTTGTATCTAAGAATTATAACATGTTCATCCCTGTTTGATGAACAGAAACATTGTTTGGAGGAGGTCTCCTGTGGGAATGCAGGCTGTTAGGATTTCCTAGCTGGAACCGAAGTTGTTGATTGCCTTTACTGAGCAGCTTTGTGTGTCCAGGTTTAACAAACAAATCAGCGGATGAGCGTGGAACAGAACCAGATGCACCTGGATTAAAGCTGGCAAATCCAGCTGTCCTACCTGCACCCCAGAAGGCAGATGCCAACGCTGGAGACTACCCAGAGCTTTCACCTCAGGTATGAAGAGAAGAAATTGGATTTCCAGACCTGCTGAAGAGTTTGTGGAGGATGCAAGTAGTGATATTTTCCAACTGTTGTTATGGAAAGAAGTTTTATAACTTGCAATACAGACCTGCTGTGGACACAGTGCTGTCATCTTAGGAACCACTCTTGGCATGATCTGTGTCCTGGCTTTAACTTTTTAAGTGTTCAGTTTACTTTTTTGTAATCAGTGATACATGTCAGAGTGATAGGACTTTGTCACGTTGACCTCTTACTTGAGGATTCACCTACCTGCTGTAATAAATCTGTTTGCACCTGGAGTGCTCTGGATGTCACTGTCACAGCTGTGATGTGTCTGAATGGTGTGGTGGCTGACTATGACACATAGGGTGCAGTCAGTGTCACACTGAATTAGCACAGCTTTTGTGGTAACTTGAAAAATAGCATTGAACAGAGCGGGTGTTCAGTAGGTTTTGAAGGGTTACATTTGTAGGCAGCATGACAAGAAAGAAAAAAGAATTGGCTGTTTGGATTAGCAGAGCAGAGGACTGTTATTGCTGAACATACGCTTGTGTTTTTCTACGTGTATTTTTCTCATGAATTGTTAAATGAAGAAACAAACCAGAGCTAGCACAACCACCAACACAAACACATTGCCACATGTCTTCCGTTCAAGGCAGATTTTGCATGCTGGTATTATATCAGAATTAATGCTTTTGACTTATTGTTTGAATTTTATTGTTTGTGTGAAGTATTGAGCACACTTTTTTTCTTTTTCTCAGAAGAAGCCAAAATTACTACATGGTCGGCGGAATCCTTCCAATTTTCAGATCAAGCCCCCATGGGGGGATGTGAGGCAGCAAACCCGACATGACACCAGCAAGGCAGTAGAAGAGCCAGCCCAGGCTGATAAACAGGGGAAAACAGAGAAATCTGTTATCAGGTAGAAGGGTTTCCAGCAAGTTAAAGCTTTCTTTTTTAATTTTCTTTTTTTTTTCTTTTTTCTTTTTTAAATTATTGTTATTAAATATGAAATATATGAAATATTGATGTCAGCCTCTTGCTTTTGCAGCTGGAGAGGAGCAGTGATTGAACCTGACCAAAGCAGTGAACCTCCATCTAGTAGAATAAAGGAACCAGAAAAGCCTTTGTCTGTGGAAAGTGAGAGCCAGAAAGAACCAGGTAAATAGAGCACCCTTATTCCTGTTCACTTTTACTCTTGAAATTATTATTATTGAATGTATTTCTCACATTTACATTTCACAGAGTTTTAGAATAAAGTTTATGTGGGTATGATTTAGTAAAACAGCGTTTGATATTGCTGCTGAACTCTTGAGCAAGATGCTTTTTTCCTTTTGCAGTGCCCATAAATGAACGTCAGATGGCTGTGGTAGAAGCATTCCGCCACGCCTGGAAAGGATATAAAGATTTTGCCTGGGGCCACGATGAACTGAAGCCACTGTCCAAGTCTTACAGTGAGTGGTTTGGCCTTGGGCTCACATTAATTGATGCCTTGGATACTATGTGGATTTTAGGCCTGAGAGAAGGTAATTTCTTTTTGCTTCTCTGTTCTCACCCCTGAAATTCTTTGTTTTCTGTTTAGTCACTGTATGGTTAGAGGTCTTTGTGGGGAAGGTTTATTATGTATGGCTGAAAGGAGTAGTTTTCATGTTAATTTTGTATAAATAAAATTGTACACACAAAAAACCAACGTGTGTAAATATGTTTGTATATACATATAAAACCCCACAGCCCTTTATGAACAGACGCCATTGCTCTTGGCTTAGTATTTTATGCTGGATAAGAATATTCAACTATTATGTATAATAAGATATATGTGTGCTAGAAACTGAGGAATGGGTGGTAGCCACTTTGTGGGGTTGGCCTCTGCTCCCAGGTGACAGTGACAGGACAAGAGGTGATGGCCTCAAGCAGTGCCAGGGAAGGTTAAGGATAGGTACTATGCTAATGCCTCTGGGACAGTTGCTGGAGCACACCAGAGGTTAATAACTGTGCTATATTTTATACTTTGCAGAGTTTGAAGAAGCAAGAAAATGGGTAGCAAATGATTTAGCCTTTGATAAAAATGTTGATGTGAACCTGTTTGAGAGCACTATTCGTATCCTGGGTGGCTTGCTGAGCACCTACCATCTCTCTGGAGACAGCCTCTTCCTGGAAAAAGCTGTAAGTTATTAGTTCCAGAAATTAAACTGGATTAGTATCTCACAGTTGAAAAAGTTGGGGGAGGGTTCATCAGGAAGTTAAATGTTGCATTTTGCTGCTGTTTCATAATCAAAATGGTGGGAGAGGCATTTAACTTGTGACCATTATAAATTCTTGTCTTTCTCTCACAGTCTAAAGCTAGATCGCTGTCATCCTCATCTGGTTGTTGAAAGAAAACCTTAAAGTTTGCATGTGTTTGTGTTTACTTTTATTTTTTATTCTGTGCTCTTGTTTTCTTTAGAAAGACATTGGGAACAGGCTCATGCCAGCATTCAAGACTCCTTCCAAAATTCCATACTCTGATGTCAACATTGGCCGGGGCACTGCGCATCCGCCCCGCTGGACGTCTGACAGCACTGTGGCAGAGGTGACCAGTATTCAGCTGGAGTTCAGAGAGCTTTCTCGACTCACTGGGGATGAAAAATACCAGGTATAGAAGGCCCAGATGATGCTACTCTTTTTTGTTTGTTTGTTTGTTTTTTCCTTTTTTTTTTTCTTTGTACTTATCTACAGCACAACCAGCACTTTAGTCTCCCTGATGTTAAATGTTATGAAACTGTAGGTGAAGAAAGGAAAATTCCAGTCATTCCAATTATTTTCTTAAATACCAAAAGGTAATGGTGGAGATGATTATTTTTCTTCCTAAGGAACAGCTTTTTATTTTTAAAAAACAGGACAACCATCTCCTCACAACTGTCCCTTCACTCTTAGGACCGTTATTTCTGCTTGATGCTACATTATCTGATTTGAAAAAAAATTAAGTGTGGGCTGTGAAGCTGTGTGTAGCTTAATGTTCTTAGAGTTCTGCATGTGACTTCTTCATGTCATTATGTAAATTCTAAGAAAAAAATACTGTGTTGCCCTTCATGGGATTAAAATAACAGTAAATTAGATTCTGTGTCGTAGTATAAGAAGAATTTATTTAAAACAAAAAATAATTCCATAGAAAATAATAATTTCCACTGTTGTTTCTTGGTAATGTTATTCTGTTGTTTTGAAGCCATATCTGGAGCTTGTGTTTTGAATAGTGCTGTTATTTCTTTAGGGATAACATGGTTCATGCAGTTGTTTTAGCTGGATTTTGCAAGTATGAGTGAATCAGATCATAGTCTCACACTAAAGTACTGATTTTTGAGTGGACTTTCTGCACTCAGGAATACACTTGAGTTTTGTATTTGAGGAGGAAAGAATTTTAATTATTTCAGAGTACTTAATCATACCGAGAACATCAGGCTTTGATAGTCAGAAAGTTTGAAATGCTGTGTTTATTACACCCTATGAGCAGAGCTTGTTTTCAGAAGGATAACTAAAGATTTGTTACTGGCCAGAAGCTACTGGCCACAGTTTCTGTCTGTCATTTGTATGTTTGTAATTTATGTTTATATTGTTCTTTCTTCTAGAAAGCTGTTGATGAGGTGATGAAGCATGTTCACACCCTTTCAGGGAAGAATGATGGACTGGTGCCTATGTTCATAAACACCAACAGCGGGCAGTTCACTCACTTAGGTGTTTATACTCTGGGAGCCAGGGCTGACAGCTACTATGAGTATTTGCTCAAGCAGTGGATTCAGGGTGGGAAAACAGAAAACGAGTAAGTTTTTTCTGCTTCTCATACCTGATATGAAAATGATACAAGTTGTAAACATTTCTGTTGTAGCTTAATGCTGAAAAAAATATAATGTGTATGTATAACAGTCAGCTTAAAGTAGCTCACGTTCAGAAGCAGGTGTGTGATGACTTCTGGTAAATTGAAGTTCAAACAGCTTGAGAATTGGACTTTATCTCAAAATGTCTTCTCCTCAGAATACTTTTTTTCATCATCACATCAGATGTGATGAATGTTACAGACAGGAGAATAAATGTACATCATCAGCTGTGATGAAATGGATTCTGTGTGTATGTGAGCCAACTGGGAATGGTTTTAATTTACAGACTGTTGGAGGATTATATGAGAGCTATAGAAGGCGTGAAAAAGCATCTTCTTCAGAGATCGCAACCCAAGAAGCTTACCTTTGTAGGAGAGCTTGCTCATGGTCATTTCAGTGCTAAGATGGTAAGAATACACCTGCACATAATTACAAAAGAAAACAAGAGCAAAACTACCACCACAACCCACTCTCCTTTGTCATAGAATCCCAGTGTCTGAAGCTTCTGTGACAATGTCTGTTTTGTATATTACTACTTCTCCATAATTTAGAAATATAAAAATTTTAAAATACACCTGGCTTTTCAGATTAACCTTGAAAACAAGCTGTTGACCTCATCTTGCTCTGTTAGTACTAAAAAATGAGAATTTTTTCATATCACAGTATTGTGAAGTAGTGTGATATGAAATCTACTTCACTTGATTTATGACTTTTTTTCCTAGTAAGAGTTGTTTTGTCTTACAGGATCACTTGGTTTGTTTCCTGCCTGGGACTTTAGCTCTGGGAGCTCACAATGGATTGACTGCTGATCATATGAAGCTGGCCGAAGCCCTGATAGAGACCTGTTACCAGATGTATGCACAAGTAGAGACAGGCCTGAGTCCAGAGATCGTACACTTCAATCTCCATGCACAAAATGGCCACAAAGACGTAGAAATCAAGGTGAGCAGCCAACCGGCATCAACTGTAGTTTGATGACCCTTCTTATGTCTTATTCTGCTGCTGAATATCTTGGCCACACATTGGTGAAGTACTTCATAAAGCAGGTTGTTCTGTTACTTCATTGCTTTGCAAGTGTATACTAGTCCTTTTTTAAAAATTATACCTGCAGAGTATTTAGCTTCTAAATTATGTGTAGAAAACTCTTTTGGAGTAGATGGGGATGGGAGTTGCTGTTTCTCTCTCTGTGTATGTGCTTTTGGAGGAACTACTTATCTGAATTCCTCTTGGCTTTATTATTTTTCTCTTGCAGCCTGCAGACAGGCACAACCTATTGCGACCAGAAACTGTGGAAAGCCTTTTTTATATGTACAGATTCACCGGGGATAAGAAATACCAAGACTGGGGCTGGGAAATCTTGCAGAACTTCAATAAATATACACGGGTAAGGTTGGCTCATAATGCTCTCATTCTTAGAGAACTATGCTCACTTGCTCTCTAAGAAGAGCTTCTGAAGGCTGTCTTCTGTCTCTCAAAGCCATCAAAGATCTGCAGGGAATCTCGTAAGAGCAAAACAAAGTCAATTTGTGCAGTGTATTACAGTCAGAGATGCACAAAATTGGTACATGTTATTTCAGTGAATGTACTATTGCACTGATTAGAAAGTGAATGAAAGAAGCTCCGTGCAGACTACCAAAACATCTGTGTCTTCTTGGAAGCTGTTAGAATCTGTGCTGTGATCTTTAATATTCAGAAGCTGAGAAGGATCTCACTGGACTGAAACAACACTTTGGTTGCCAGATACAAACTGCCATGGGAAGTGCATTAATGCTTTAATAGAGGTCTTTTGCGTATTCATTCTAATGAGAGTGCTTTGAAGAGTCCACTTTGATACGCTGAAAAAACACGCAATGGTGATTAAATATCTGTGGCCTCTTCTTAAAAGATAAGTGTGGTGCTCTGACCAGCTCTAAGTGCACATGATTTCCTGTAGCTTTGTCCACAAACATCAGTGGTGTGGTCTTTGCTCTAACTCTACAAAATGAGCATAAATGGACATTTTGCTTCTTTTTGTTCTGGTGCTGTGTTCAGTGGTTTGCACAGAATTCAGTGAATTGCACAGAATTTTTGTAATTGATTTTCATGTACAAATGAAAAACAAGAACTAATTTTGCTGACTAGTACTTGTTTTTCTCTAAAAGCATCTGCATGCTGAGAGGTTAAAACAATATTTTAGATAATAGAAATATATGAAGTGCTTTTTTTGTCTTTTTGCAGGTTCCTACAGGTGGTTATACTTCTATTAACAACGTTCAGAACCCCATTAACCCAGAGCCACGAGATAAGATGGAGAGCTTCTTTCTTGGGGAAACGCTCAAATACATGTTTCTACTGTTTTCAGATGACATAGACTTGATTAATCTTGACAAATATGTATTTAACACAGAAGCTCATCCACTCCCCATCTGGGTGCCAGCATAGACTGGATCTCAGCGGGGTTTCCAGTGGTGGTGTTTTTATCTTTGAGTCACTTTATTTTTCAGGGTGTATGGAGAGATGCTATAGGACACCTTTTCTGGCTTAAACAAAACCTTTGAGAAAGCATCTCTCATTTGGAGATGTCATGTCAGTCTTAAACCTAATCCCTGTGCTTTGGACCTGGGATGAAAAAACTGTGCAATATTAAGCTGTTTTTCCTGGTATTGATGGTGAGGTTCAGAGAATAATCATAGTGTGGACCATGACACAGGGCTCTGGTGAATCAGAACTCCCTTTGTCAGTCTTACTAAACACTAATTAAATACCAGGAATGCAGAAAGTTGTCTTAAAGCACAGGAGTGACTGGAGAGAAGGAATAAGACTTCAGGTTTCTGGTTTATTCCCAACATATGAAACACCTGGTTATGGCACCACTTCTTCATAAGTGCCTGTGGTGGTTCAGATGGTAAGCGGAATAAACATCGAATGTTGTCCCAGGTAGAAGTAAAGCTGTCAGTGTTGATACTGATAGTCAGATCTCATTCCAAACAACCAAGCTATGCTGCATTGTGTTAGAAGGAGGAAGTGGCAGCAAAGTGTCTGTTGTACAGTGTCTTAGTTTTATAGAGCACTTCGAACAATCTGTTCAAGCAGTGGCTGAAATGAATGGTGGAAGAGAATTTGGTACTGGTTTGGCTCAAAATGGTATATAATTTTATAGACATTGCAGGTTTTTTTTTAACTTATCTGCAGGAATGCAGGAGACAATGTTGAAAAAAAAGTGAATACACATGCATTTTGTGTATTAATTGCATCAGTTAGACTCAGGTATTCTGACTGAAAGCTGCTTTGTGAGGTTGGGCACTGGGAAAGCTTGTGAGCACATTAGGTGTATTTCCATGTCAGCCTCCTCCCATCCCTTCCTATTCACATCTTGCATTGTGTTTGTTGACTCAGCAGGCTTAGCAAACTTCACGTTATTCATCAGTTTTTGGACTGTAGGGAAGTTGTCAGTTTTTGTTTATTTTTAATAGAAGTATTTCCATGAGGAGCATTACAAGCAGGCAGTCTCCATGTGTTATGACAGCTTCTGGACCCAGTAGAATTACTGAAGTCTTTTCAGTTTGAAAAGGAAGTAGAGCTAGGCTTGCTTCTTAAAGAATCCTATGGGAGCCTTCGGACCTTTTGTTTTTACATGTGCAAGATAGGTTTTAAACCATGAATTTGGAAATCAGCGTTCTTCGGTTTCAGCATTCTGTAGCTTTCTACCTTTTGATTTTGTAACTGTATGGACTGTCTTATATTCACCGATCTCAGAAATGTGCTTGTTTGTATTTTTTTTAAAGAGATTGTTCTTGCCAAAATGTCCTTTTTTCTCTCTAATGAATTAATGGAAGCAGTGGGAAGCATGCAGGTATGTGAGGGTGGAGGTGAGATACAGTCCCCTCATAATCGAGGGCTTTAAAACAGATCTAATCTGACTCCAATGGTTAATTTCCAGCAGTTTGGGTATATGTGTTTTACAGCCTCTGTAACCTTTGATTGGTAAAGTAAAATACTGCTTTGTTCTGTGCTGATCAGTTCTGTTTACTGGATTCAGAACTTGCCCCTTGGACCGCTCTTAAAGTCCTTTAAAAAACATTTATCATTCCATGTAGTAACGATGGCTTTTGGGAGTGCAGAAATGGTGCAAATTACACAAATGCACCTTTTTTTGTCAGCAGAGGGACCCCAAGTTTTCCTATACAGGACAGACCTGTGCAGAAGATTCATGTTCCTCCTGCTGCGAGGGCAGCAGTAACTTTGGAAGGTGTTGCTTGGCCTTGTGCCTCCCGCTGCAGCTCATAGCAATCCCTGAACTGTGGATTTTGCAGTGAAAGATACAAATTCCAGAACAGGTATTTCACCTATGGGGCAAACCCCACAGAGGAAATAAAGATAATTATTACGATATGGAATACGTTGAAGAGCTTGCCAGAAATAAGTTGGTGGAGTCTTGTATTAATCTTAGTGTAGTTAACTCTACAAGTAATTTTCTTTTGTCTTGTATGAGGGTGATGCTAATCCATTGCAGAGTGAGTGAAAGGAAGCAGAATAAACAGGCACTTTCCCAACACACTTCTTGTCTCATAACTGAGCTTGTCGGTCCAACTCCATTTCTGCTCTACCTAATTCTTCCTGGGAAACTTAGTTGTCTTTGCAAAGAGTCTCTACTGTGCACATCCCTTAAATGTGAAGTTAAGATTGCTTAGCTCTGTTTAGTTTAGAAAGCAAATGTTTGACATCTCTGTCATGTATGAAATGGCAGAAACCTAAATAATCTGATAAGAGCTGATCTGCTTCTTCCTGTTCTTTTGCAAAGGTCATTTAAATTGCTTATTTACTTTTGCTTCCTTAGCATAATGTGTTTCAGATCAGCCTATGAACTTTGTCCTTCTACCTTCTCCTATACACATCTCCCTGCTACTCTCCCTGAAGCCCAACAGAAACTTTGCACACCTTTAAATTCCTTTTTGTTCTTCTCCGTGGTGTGGGGTTATATTTTTGCGCTTCTTTGAACCAAAGCCTTAACTCTGGGGTATGTAATCCACTGTGGTGTTTTGACATCATGATGTGCTTCTGGTGATCAGGTTGAACGTCAGGGAAAAGTTATTACTTCAAGCCAAGATTTTCTCCTTTTGCACAGAGAGCTGCCTTGGTTTCTCTCCAAGAGCTTGAGTGCCTTGTCTAATTAAAATAGAGCAAAAAAGTCCAACCCTTCCTAGCTATACCATTCACTGAGAAGTGGATGGGGTAAGACAGCCATCAAGATCCTCAGGTGTAGGGCTGGCAGCATCCTGCTTGGGATTTAACCTGTTTGTTCAAAGAAAATTCAGTGTCTGGATGCAGGCACATTTAGCATCTAATCTGTTCAACTTTTTTGAGCACAGAACTTTCCATACCAGGCATGGAAACTGGCAGTTTGGCAAAGTCCGTGGTGTTGGCTTACAGGGAGCCTCCATGTTTCACACTGCTTTCTGATTGTGAGATTCTCAGCATTGTGTACCAAGCTCAAACTCAGCAGTGTTTGCATCTCCAAATATGAGCAGTCAGCTTTCTTTCCTATTCTATAGTGTGATGTTGCAGAGATAAAGGATGCATAAAGGATTTCTTGCAATTGCCATGTTCAAACAGCTTGTGGCAGTTCTGCTCTTGAAGACTTTTAAAATTATTGATATTACACTTCACGTATATCCCTCACACTGTGGATTCCTTTGGGGCAAGTACTGTCTGCAGAAGTAAACTAAAAGGATTCGTATAGTCCATTGTAAGAATTCAAGAACTTGTATCCCTCTGGAAGGTCAGAAGACACCTTGGGGACCTGTTAATAGAGAGGCACAAAGCAAGCAACTGTCCAAAGGTGGTAAATTGCAGACTGCTACCCAAATGACTGATATTGAACTTGGCTGCTGTAATGCATTGCTGGCTTGGTTTAGAGTGTCTGCTTGCTGGGAGCTGCAGCAAAACAGGGACAAAGGCAATAAAGGCAAGATGTGATTCTCTGTGTCTGCATAGACACCCGCTGCTATAGGTGTATTTTATGTGGTGCTCATCCTGAACAATTGCTAGGGTACAGCAGATCTCAGTGCAGAAGCTGGGGTCTGTGCACGTGGAGGGAGAATGCCAGACTCCAGCTCAGTGTGGCTGGAGGTGGCAGAGCAGTTTGAGCCATAGTTTCAGCAAGACAACCTGAGGCCTGGCTTCAGTGTGAGCCAAAGGCATGCTGACAGATCCTAGCAGAGGTAGCAGGAATTCCTACAGCAAAGGGAAAAAAAAGATTTCACTGAGGTTGTAGTTAACAGTCTTAAAGCCTCTCTCTTTGGGGCTAGAGTTTGCCTAATCAGGTCTTCCGTATGTTGCTCTTCATTTGTAAATATTTGAATAATTTGATAAATAGTCCATCTGGTCCTGTTCTTCCTCTCTGCACCCCTCGAAGAGGAGCACAAGGCAGAAGCTTTGTCCTTTTGATCATAAGAACAGGGAAGAGGTAAGTTGGTCTATATGCAAAAAAGCAACAGATACAAAGCATAGACTTTTTATCAGCACCTGAGTATTGTGAAGTAACATCAGTGACTGACAGTCTAACTCTGGGAACCAGTGTACTGTGACAGCAGGGAGGACCTGGTAGTGCAAATACTTGTGTTTAAGCCATGTGATGTAAGTTGGAACAATGCTGTGACTGTAAGCAGTGCAAGCCTGGGGTGAGCCGTGAGGCTTCTCCACTAACTCATAGAAGCATTGTATGCTGATGAAACGAGGCATCTGATGACCAAAACATGTATTTTTATGGTTCTGCTGGTATTTACTGATACAGAGTACATCGAGTAGGTGAGAATTTACCTGTTAATGTACAGAGATAGTTTGCTCCACTTTGAAAAATCAAAGCAATCCTTTTTTGTTGTGTTCGGTTATACTTACCAAGCCATGAAATTGTCATACACTTAAATAAACTTGTTATTTATTTTAAAGAGCTGATGTTGCCTCAAGTGTAAATGTGCTTTCTTCCTCGCTAATGTGTGGCTTCTGAGGGACAGCGAGACAAAACAGGATTTCTGCAAATCAGTTCTTATGTCTTATTTTCTTGTGTCTCTTAAGAAACAACAGAAAAAGATAACACTGAAACCCGCAGCCCTGGCTGGAGCTGAATATGTGAGGACTGGAGCACTGTGCAGACAGAACTGCTGCACAGAGCCCAGCGCAGGGTGCAGAGATGGTGGGGGCCTGGAGCACCGCTTGATGGGGTAAGGCTGAGAGCCCTGGGGCTGTTGAGCTGCAAGAGGGAAGGGGAGAGGAATCTGATCAATGCTTCTAAGTGTCTTATGGGCAGGAGTCGAGTGGATGGGGCCAGGCTCTGCTGAGTGGTGCCCAACAACAGGACAAGAGGTGATGGGCACAAACTAACCTGCCTCGATGTCTTCCACTGCAGCCTGCTCAAATGAACCTGCTTTAGGATCTAACAGGAATCTTCAGAGGTTCTTTCCAACCCCTGCAATTCTGTAATTCTGTGATTTGTGCAGTTAGTCACCTGTGAATCCATGTGTATAATGACTATACCTCTGCTTTCCCTCTAGACAGAAAATAAAAAGGAGATGACTAATAACTGACCTTCATCCTACTCAACACATTGTTCAGGACATCAATGACTCCTGGACCTTCAGGAAAATTTTATTCTTTCCACCATTCCAAGTACCTTCTTGTGATGAGCAGGTGAGCATGAAACCCATACAACAGTTTTTACTTCAGTCAGTAATTTAGCCTTTTTGTTTTCTTCTGCTGCTTGAATTAGTACTGCAGAGGACTCAACACCTCCAGCAGCACAGCTCTGCAGCCTCAGGCAGTCTGGCAGCACCTGAGCATGGCTCCCGTGGGTGCACTCACTGCCAGCCCCCTGCTGGTGCTCCGGAGTGTTGCTCTCATGCTCTTTCCACCCTTGCAGATTTCACCCAGTTGCTGATGATACTTGCTTCTAACTTGCGTGCCTCTATGACAGATGGGGGGTCAGCCTGGTTGTGTCCCCTGGGGACAGCAGAGAAGCATCAGAAAAATTGAGTGCACCCTCAGAAAGTTCACAAATTACACCAAATTGAGCAGTGCAGTCAATAGGCTGTAGGGAAAGGAAGCCATCCAGAGGGATCTAGACAGGCTGGAGAATTGAACCCATGTGAACCTAATGAGGTTCAACAAAGCCAAGTGCAAGGTGCTGCACTTGGCTGGGGCAATCCCAGGTTTTTATACAGACTGGGGGAAGATCTCCTTGAGAGCAGCCCTGTGGAGAAGGCAGTGGGGGTCCTGCTGGATGAGAAACTGGGCACGAGCCAGCACTGTGTGCCTGCAGCCCAGAAGGCCAACTGTATGCTGGGCTGCATTAAAAAATGGGTGGCCAGCAGGGAGAGGGAGGTGATTGTCTGCCTCTGCTCAGCTCTTGTGAGGTCCCATGTGCAGTACTGTGTCCAGGCCTGGGTCCCCCAGTAAAAGAAAGATACAGAGCTCTTGGAGTGGGTCCAGAGGAGGACCACTAAGATGATCAGAGGACTGGAGTACCTCTCCTATGAGGAAAGATTGAGGGTACTGGGCTTGTTTAGCTTGGAGAAGAGAATACTTGAAAGGAGCATATAAACAGGAGGGGGAATGGCTGTTTATGAGGCTTAATAGTGACAGGACAAGGGGGAATGGTTTCAGACTGACACAGGGAAAGTTTAGGTTGGATCTTAGAAGGAAGTTTTTCACCCAGAAAGTGGTGATGCACTGGAACAGGTTGCCCAAGGAGGCTGTGGATGCTCCATTGCTGGAGGCGTTCAAGGCCAGGCTGGATGTGGCTCTGGGCAGCCTGGGCTGATGGTTGGAGACCCTGCACATAGCAGGGAGTTGGAACTGGATAAGTATTGTGGTCTTATTCAACCCATGCTATTCTATGATTCAATGACTTTGAAACATTAAGAGCTTTTGTATTAGGTTTAAAAAAGGATTCTTTTTGAATGATGCTAAGCAACATGGTATCCAGTTCTGCTTAAATATAATTATCTCCTAGGTCCTTGGCCCAGGAGAGGAGTTTGGCAAAGGAAACATCACTGCCTGGAAGCTGTCAGTGCACACATACTCACCGCAGATCCAGGTGATGAGCACCTCCCTGAATGGTCACGGCAGTCAGTGAAGGACTCAGGCTGCTATTTATCTGGAATGACAGCAGCAGAGAGAAACTCACCAAGTGAACAGGCAAAACTGGACATCAGTTCTGAAAACTGGATGAAGAGCTGGGAAGGACACGGGAAAAGTGTGCTAAGAGCTCAACTAACTCCGCATCCTGCTTTGGGTCCTTTATAACCAGAATTCAGTTTTGTTGAATCTAAACTGAAGTGCTTCTTGCTTTGGCTGCTGGTTACAGCAACTGCCTGATCTCACAACGTATGTGGAGAAGGGAGAGATCAAAGAGCACTGAGCTGTCTATGCCGAGACTGTCTCAAAACAGAACTACAACAGGTTTTCAGAATTATAGGATCACGGAGAGGTTTGGGTTGGATGAGACTTTAAAGCCCACTCAGTTCCAAGCCCTGCTGCAGCCACGGGCACCTTCCATAGAGCAAGTTGCCCAGAGCCCCATCTGACCTGTCTCGGAGTACCCCCAGGGTTGGGGCAGACTATCCTGCTGAACCTGCCGCTCATGAAGCTACCGTTGCCAGAGCAATGTTCCTGACTGTGGCATCTCACCACTCCAAGTGCCTGTCATTAATGTCCCCAGGGACTGCAGCATAAAACAGCCACATGCAGAAATTCACAAGGGCTAACGCTGACTAGCAGGGCTGCTCTGAAAGAGCTGTGGGCAGTGCTTGCCCCAAAAGGCAGCTCTCTGTGCTTGGAGGCGGCAGTGTGTGCACTTACCCCACCTCCAGCCCACGGGTCCAAGTCTCCATTTGAAAAGATGATGTTGCTTGCACTTTGCAGGTCTGAAATTCAAAGATGACACGTGAGAGCCTCCTCCCTGCCCAGCAGCCGCAGCAAACAGTAACAGCAAACACAGATAAGTACTTCCACCTCAAGCTGTGACTTTCACGTATGTCTCAGCCCGGTGGAACACAGGGAGAGAACTGCACAGCAGCACAGAGGGCTGAGCAAGCAGCACCTCTCAGCAGACATACCTCCTCCCCAGAAGTTGATCTGCAGCCACTGTGCTCGTGGCCTCACGCGCCATCGGCTCCAACAGTACTGCTCTCTCATGGCCTCTGTGAAGGGCATCTCAGGGAACATGTCTGTCACGTTGTTGCTGTTGAAAGTTAAGTTGATCTCCGTACACACCTGAAACAGAACCCGAGCTGGCACGGAGGAGCAGTTGGTGGTGCAATGGCTGCTGCCTGCTGGCATCCCCAGTGCCTCACCTGGTAGTCCCAGGCCTCAGCATCAGCACCGGTGCCGCAGCCCGTGGGGTCAGCACAAAACTGGTACAGCTGGTACACATCATAGCACTGCACTGAGCCAGAGGAGTTGTAGAACACCCCTGCCAAGTGGGAAGGGCACAAACAGACTCATCGGTGTGGTATTCTCTGCTGATTCATCCACAGGCTCTGTGCAGGCCAGGATCAGCTGGGGGGTGGCTGGGGTTGTGGCAGGCGCAGAGCAAGGCACCTGCTGTAGGTTACAGTCACAGCTTCATATCTTGCTGCTGCCTGCGGATTACACCCCACTCTGCAACGAGCTCCCAGGGGCTCTGCTCACCGCTGTGACCCACCTGTCAGCCCCTGCACCTCCAGCACAATGCCCCAGCACCGTGCATGGGAACCCACATAACAGTAAGACAACCCTACATACAGGTGCATCTGGAGAATAAGATAGTAAATAAAAGATCCATCTGATACGATTAACTCACCAACAAGAGCTGCCAGGCCTTGAACTGGGTCTGTGTGGGCAAGGATTTGTTCACAGCCAACCTGCATGAGACATGTTAAAGGCAAACTGCACACAGGACAGACAACAGTCTACACTGCAGAGGGGCTAAGCTGGAAGTTAAAAGCATTGCTTGCACATCTTTCCAATGGACAAAAGCAACATTTATCTTTTTATTTTCTCTCTCTCCAGTAAAAAAATACATAGTCAAAGGGAGAAAGCAGCTGTCTGGAGGCCAGTGATAACCAACAAATCCTTCCTCCTCCAATCAAAGTATTTTAAGGCCCTTCTCAAGCAAACTTAGAACTACTTCTATTTTACTATTTGTTAAACAGACCCTAAAAAGGAACTGCATGGCCAGGGACAGCTTCTTCTGTGCCCCCACACATCACAGCCTGTGTGATCCCTTGGAAAGCATGTATTTTGCTCCAGGTGAGATTTGAACCATACATGCCAGCTGTTCTCTTAGGCACAAGGCCAGAGGCACTTGCAGCCCCCAGCTCTGGTCACTGAGGTTCATGACCCTCTCTGCACACACCGCATTTCTCACCTGTGTCCTGGTACTCACCTTCACTGGATTAGCAGGGAGGTGCCCCATAAAATCAGTTTTGTAGGGGTAGTTCATCATGGCAATCATGGTGAAGGCATTTCTAGCAAAACCAAAAAGCTGGTAAACATCCTCCTTGCTAGAAATCTTGTTGCATGTGGCCATTTTGCTGCTGATATCATCATAAGCTGCAGAAGGAAGGCAAATAAAAAGTACAAACTTCAACTGAGTAAATTGTGATCAGGCTTCAGCATCTTGTTTCACTTTGGAGTCATGTGATATTGGAACACATAGGTGAGGTTTCCAGCGGGGAGGATATGTTACACCTAAGTTTACAAACACAAATGTTCAGGAGCAGTCTTCCCCTGTGACTTCCTGACCCTGTGCTGATCCACTGCTTGCATCTCGCCTTGCTGAGCCACAGAAACCTCCGTGGGGAATACAGTGGCAGCAGCACGCTCCTAGGCAGAATGTTCCAAATGGATGCAGTCAAAGCAGCTCACTACAAGGCTTTCCTGCCCAGCACCCTGCTTGGCAAGATTGTTGTTTTTTTAACTGCAGAAAAGCTGGTTTCAATCAAAAAATCAATTATATGAGCAGAAAGATCGGGTGGGCATCTGCACTGATTTAGCAAAACCAGTTTAAGACCTAATAGAAATAAAACAGAACCAACTTCATTTCCCACCCCTGGCCTGCCTGCTGACTGCCACGTGTGGTGGTTTGTCCTTACCTCCACTCAGGAACAGATCCCTGATCTGCTGGAAGGCTCTTCGGACAGCAGTGACACAGCCTGGGATGGACTTCTGAAAATCCTGAAGGGACAGGAAAGTCGTGGTGTTACAGCTGCACAGAGGATACACCAGCTGTACTGGGAGGTGGCAGCTTACCAGCCTGGAGAGGACAGAGTCTCACCTGCACCTTCAGATGCAGTGATACCGGTGCTTCTGCCTCCAGCTCCAGGCAGCCAGCACATCCCAGCACAAACTACACCTGGACAGCTCAGAGCAAGCAGCAGCTGCTGCACCAGGTCTGTGCTGTCAGACAGAACCTCGTGCGCCCAGAGGAGCCATCAGACTGAACATGAAGCCATCAGATCACACATTCCTCAGCTGGGACATAGAACAGCTGCCAGGCTGCTCAGCCCCAGAGATGCTGCTTTAAAACACAACTGTCATCACACTGTTCCATGTCTATGAGCAGGAGCCACATGGGGCTGAGAACTAGCCAGATGGCCAAGAAAGCTATGTTGCTTTTTCTTAGGAAAACCATTGCTAGTCCTCTTGACAAAGCATGTCAAGGTATGTCTGAAGGGCTGTGGCTGCTGCAACAAGCTGTTCCTGTCACTGAAGTCTCCAGCAACCCAAACTATTTCTCTTATATCAGCATGTAAGGCGGTTTGCCATCTGCTGGCAATGTGTACTTTGTAGTTTAACAACAGGAACTAGCAGGGCTCCCCCACAGTGCCCTCACACTCCAGAGCAATGGCAGGTAACCCAGGCACTTTCCTCAAAATTACATTGCCTCAAATGAAAACAGATGTGGGACCCTCTCTTTGATTCCTCTTTCTTTGTCTGAAAGTTTCTCTTGCAAAAATCACTTTGGAATTTTTGTGGGCATGCCCTTTGCAGCCCCTTAGCAGCACCCTGCTGCACACGTCTTTGCTGTGGCAGCAGGGAAGGCAGTGGGCACATAGAATCTGGTCTTGTGTAAATGCCATAAAAAAAATAACACGTATGCCCTTTGCTCAGTCCCCCTCCCCAGCAAGCTGTAGGATCATGAAACGTGCGGGAGGTGCTCAATAAAAGTCACAGAGAAAGTTGTTTTGAAACAAGGTGCTCTGACTCAGAAGCAGAGAGCAGAAGAGAGCTCCTGCAATGATTCATGAAAGCCCTGTGCCTCGATTAGCATTAACATCTCTGGCGCATGTTTGCTTCTTTCACCAAGAAGAGCAGAATTCAGCCTTCAGATGCACAGATCGCTACAATTGAAACATATGGAAGGTGGAAGGAATTACTTTGAGAACAGCACGAAGAGCTTGTTTATGATCCCAGCCCAGGGGCTGACTTACCACTGCATAGAATATGTTTTAAAATGAACGAGAAACATTGTTTTCCCCACACAAAAAGGTCAAGGCTCCAGTTTCAGGGGTGTAGTGACTCACAGCACATTCACAACTGAAGCAAGAGTTGTCAGATGAATGGGGCTTCTGAAAAGTAATTACCTTCCTCTAGGGAAGAATTCCCACTGCAGAGCCCATTACATAATGGAGCAGTACTGTATATTTTGTTTTAAAATGTGCAATTTTAAGGCAAGATGTATTTTGTTCTTTAAATACTTAAAAGTTTCAAGTACTTGAGTTTATTTCAACAAAACTCTTCTTTCTTTACACTTAGCAGTAATGCTGTCTGTGCTGTAAATGTTTGCATTAAAATTAAGTTTGTGTATGCAACAAGGTCACAAGGACCACGTTTCATAACAGGTAGGCACCTGTTTTCTAGATGTGCCACCCACACCTAGAAATTCATGTCACTGATACTAAAGGTACTGGGAAAATTTGTGCTGCCCATGAGAGCAGTGCTTTTGGGTCCTGAGCTGCCACAGACACAGCAGCCATCAGCTGCAGTTCTTCCTTACAGGTCTGCCCAAGCAGTCACATTGTGAAGGTACATGTCTGGTGGAAGGCACTGAAAAGAAAAAACCCTGGCTTCTTATAGGAAGAAGGATAATGTTCCTGAAAAGAGCCACCACTTACAGCTGTTACATCTCTGAAGAACTGAGCAGGATCTCCAATCCCAGCCACAGACAGCACAGGAGCACTGGCAGCTAATGCCCCATCCACAACGTTTGGGTATTTCATCCTCATGTAAGCACTCAACATTCCTCCATAGCTGGCACAGGAGAGAGAAAAGTGTTATTTCCTTTAACAGACAGTTGATGTTGTAAAGCTGGATGTTCAGGCCAGTAGTCACAAGCTCACCACACCCAGAGCAACAAGAAGCTTAGGGAAACCCATCCTCACTTGGAGAACAAAAAAAGCAGCAGATATGGCTGATAAGCAGCACACTGTGTTCTTACCCTCTGCCCCCTAGACCCTCAGGTCAGTTCTTCCAGGAATACAGCAGCCCAATTTGCTTCTGCAGATAAAGGTAAACGCTGCCCCAATATCCAACACCACTGCACTCCAAGACCTGACAGTTTCAACACAGAGCCAGCTGGGGCTCAAGTCAAGTGTCATTGCCTAATGGGGGAAAGAGACATTTCCCACACAGGACTATAAAGATTGTATAAGCAAGGGCTATCGAGCAGAGGGCATCCATGAACACTACAGAACAGGCAACACTGCAGTGCTGAGGGGAGGGTGGTGGTCATCCTGGGCAGCCCACGTAGCAGCAGCACAGCAGAGAATGAGAGACATTAACAGAGGTCACATGAAATCTTAAAGCCACCTCAAGGGCTTCAGCCACAGGTCTGCAGACGTATCAAGACTGTTTGATAAACCCAAGGGCACAAACATTACTCAGATGCAAACTGCTGAGGAGTGCAAAGCAATGGATTCTTCTCTAAGCCAACCCTTGGAAACAGGTTTTAGCTGAAACCTGACAAGAAATTTCAGTTCCACTGATTAAAGTCTGGCAAAGCTATAAGCAACTGAAGGGAGATTTTCTTCCCA
Source organism: Coturnix japonica (assembly GCF_054131305.1). Lineage (NCBI taxonomy): Eukaryota > Metazoa > Chordata > Aves > Galliformes > Phasianidae > Coturnix > Coturnix japonica. Next base: position 11,335,036 of record NC_140683.1, read on the forward strand.
GAAACTTCCAGAAGCTGGAGCATAGGAAGTTCTGCACAAATGTGCACAAGGACTTTACGGTGAGGGTGATGGAGCACTGGGACAGGCTGCCCAGGGGGGCTGTGGAGTCTCCTTCTCTGGAGATATTCAAAACCCACCTGGAGGCAAGTAGACCTATGAGAATAACACAACTGTGGCTGGAAAAGGATACAGAAAAGGGTACAACTATACACAACCTTTACCTGCCTCCAAAAGCAATGACAGGGCAGCCCACAGCTCCATACTGCTGCTTAAGCTCAGTAATTAGCACTGCGTAGTCAGCGAGGGCTTGTTCCACGGTGAGTAGATGAATATTCTTTAGCTGCATTGACTCAAGTCCAAACGGAAGAGATTTTCCATAGTACCTCTGAAAGGAAAGAGAGATTCTGCAGAAATGATGGTGTCTCTGTGTCCTTACTACCGGACTGGGATAAGTGTGCTCAGACAGGAAGTGGAAACTGCACACAGCGTCCACTAATTCATTCATAACTGAGCAAATGCCTTGTCTCCTGAAGCTGCCTTATATGAGATAAACAGAGTCCTCGAGAATGTATTCTCTGGAATCTAGAGAGATCAGACAAAAAACTAGAGCTGCTACCATAATGAGAAAGCCTATGGCAGGTATGCCCCAGCTTCATGGCGAGATGCTACTATTCTTCTGGACATGTAGAAAGCTGAAGTTGGTAATGTTAGCACAACTCCAGTGTGCACAGTGACTGCCATACTCACATGCTCGGCAAAAATCACAAGAGCTTGCTGCTGCTCTGCTAATTCAAATATGAAGTCCGAGTTCTCAGCAAAAGTCCAGATGTCACCTTCATTGCCAGTGTAGAAAAAAATCGGTCCAAACCCTTTCTTCCAGAACTTTGCTGAATGAGACAATTGACAGAAGACGTGAGAAATGTGTCAGAGCACGAAAGGACTCGGTTTTGTGTGTCTGGGCAGAAGCTTCATGAGGAAACACTGCAAATAGGTTGATCCCCAAGGGCTTCTGTCCGCAGATCACTGCTCGGGCAGGAAGCCCACCCGCCCGTCCCTCAGCCCCGCTGCTCGGCACAGCGGGCGGCGCTGCAGCTGCAGGGCTACGGGCGATGGGAAGCACGGACCCGGAGCGGAAGGGAAGAGAAGAGAAGAGAAGGGAAGGGAAGGGGGCCGGGGGCTGCGGTGGGGCCGGGGACAAGCAGAGGAAAACGCGCGGCCCCGCCCGGCCCCGGCGCTCGGGACCCACCTGAGAGCAGGAACCGCTGCGGGAACGTCTCGTTGCCGCCGGCCTCGAAGCGGAAGTGGTCCCGCACCTGCAAGAAGCGCCGCTCCTCCAGGCCGGGCCCCGCCGGGCGGGCGGCTGCAGAAGGAGCAGTCAGCACCGGGACACCGGGACACCGGCAGCGCCCGCAGACACCGCCCCACGGCACGGCCCGGCCCGGAGCGCCCGGTGTCTCCCGGTCCGACTGAAGGCTCCCTCCTAGAGGGGGCAGCTCTGGGCCCGGGGTTGTGAGAAACGAAGGGTCCCGGCTCGAGCACCCACCGGGCACAGCGCGGACCGGCGGCAGAAACGAGAGGAGGCAGAGGAGCAGCAGCAACAGCAGCAGCGGCGGCCCCGTCCCCATCGCACCGTCCCGCTCCGCACGCGGACACGACCACCGGTGGCTGCGCACGTGACCCCAGTAGCAGCACGTGACAGTACCTCTTTCCTCACGTGACCGCGCGGGCGCCATGCTTTGTACCGGGGCATCTTCCGGCGCGTTTCCTCCGGCGAGTGGGACCCGCTGTGCGCAGCGAGCGGAGGAGCCACAGCCGGGACGGACCGTGGAGGTCCGGGGCCATAAAGGAAGAGGAGCTGACTTGTTCCTACTGAGCTGTAAGAGCGTGGGGACACCCAGGGATGCTGAGGGACGAAGTTGCCTGCGGTGAATGGGAGGTTTCTTCATTGAGGCCTTTTGTGCAGCTCAGTCCCAGTGAAAACGCATCTGCAGAACGAAGGTTCTACTCGTGGGTGGAGCAAAAGGCCAAAGACTGAATGAGACACGGAGAGACAGAAAGGAGCCAATAATCACGGAATGGGCTGGGTTGAAAAGGACCCCAATGCTCATAAAGCTCCAACCCCCTGCTGTGTGCAGGGTCACCAACCAGCAGCCCAGGCTGCCCAGAGCCACATCCAGCCTGGCCTTGAATGCCTGCAGGGATGGGGCATCCACAGCCTCCTTGGGCAACCTGTGAACAGTGCGTCACCACCCTCTGGGGGAAAAACTTCCTCCTAAGATCCAACCTGAACCTGCCCTGTCTCAGTTTCAAACCATTCTGCCTTGTCCTATCACTGCCGTCCCTCGTAAACAGCTGTTCCCCTCCTGTTTATACTCTCCATTCAAGTACTGAAAGGCCACAATGAGGTCTCCCCAGAGCCTTCTCTTCTCCAAGATGTTCAAGAGTACTGGTCCCAAGACGGACCCCCTTGGGAACACCACCCATCACTGGCCTCAGCCTGGACCATTTCCCCTTTCTCCTTTATCAGAGGGGGTGCACTCTTTGTCTTTCCTGTTTTTGCTAATGCACCTGCAGAAACCCTTCTTGTTACTCTTCGCATCCCTTGCATTTCTGCTGCTGGCTGAAAGGAGGTATACACCAAACAGTCCCTGCTTGGTAGGAACAGTGTATCCTGAAGCTGTAGCCTGGTTTGGCTGAGCATGGTCACACTGGGCAGTTCTGGTTTTGTTGCTGCCCTGACTCTCTGTGACAGCAGGGCTGATCGCTCCCTGCTGCTGCAGCAGAGGCGCTGCTGGAGATGTTACTTACAGCTGTTGCTTAGCAACCGTGTGTGCAAGACAGCAGGAAACGGGCTTTAAACCCTCTTCAGATCAGGTATCCAGCAGCCTTCAAGAGTCTCAATTACCGGTTACATCTAAATGCTGCCCTTTGCTCGGCAGCAGCTTTCGGTGGTGTGTTCTGCAGAATCACGTGGCTGTGTGACCCTTGGAGGCATCCTGCAGGAAAGTAGTTCTGTTGCTCCCCTTGTTAAGGATTGTTTTATAGGGGTAGAAGAGGCTGCAAGATGTGGCTGGGGTTTGGGGAGAGCTGGGCAGTGCTCTCTTGATGTCTGTAGCCACGAGACGTTCCTTTGCACGTGTCCATATGCAGAGCCAGTACTTGCCCCCATTACAACCAGCTGCGTCCCTGTCCCAGCTGCCTCCATCTAGCATGTGACCCAGATTTGGTTGGCTTGCCCTCAGTGCATAACCCCACTGGCTGCTGGGTTTGCAGCGCCCATTGCACAAGTAGGGGGGTTGCTCTGCTAATTCTCTGTGGGGGTTCATGGAGAGCAGGATCCTTGCGAGGCTGGAACAGGAGGTAGAGCCGGTGAGGGGACATGAGCTGCTGCCAGAGACGGGAAGAGAAAGCACGTTCCTCAGGTTGGGGTTCCGTGGTTTCTGGCTTCGTGTGAGTGCCGGGTCGTCCCGGTGACAGGGTCAGTCTCCATGTACCGGTGGGGTCCGACAACAGCGTCCTCGTGAGACAGACTGTCTGGGGTTGTGCTGCCGCTGCGCGCTCCTCGTCTCGGGGTGACCCGCAGCCCCGGCGCGGGGGGAACTTCTCCACCTCCGGGGGCCACGGAGGGAGGAGCCGCGGGCAGCGCGGGGCGGTGTCACGGGCTGCTCGGTCCGAGGAAACGGGTGCGGAGGAGCTGCGGGGCGAGCGGGTGAGTGCGAGAGTGCGTGAGTGCCGGCCGTCACCTGCTGCGGGCGGCTGCTGGTCTGTGAAGCCTTGTCGGCTGGCGGCCTCGGGAGGGGACAGAGCTGGTGCTGGGTTCCAGAGCCCGCTTTGTGCGTGGCCCTGGCAGGGCTGAGCTGGGCTGCAATTCCCAGCTGCAGCCCCCCCGTGCATTTACAAGCAGGCTGGGGGAAGAAAGCTGGTACAGGGGAAGGCTGTGGGGTTTGGGTTTTCTGGGGCAGCAGCTCTGTGGCTCCTGCTCTGTCTGATAGTGGCTGAGAGGGCCACAGGTGATGGATGGACACCTCTGGGCAAGGAGTGAGGTGTCACTGCCTGCACTGCCTCGCGATGCCAAGTGCGCTGGCAGCTCTGACCTGTGTCAGTGTGGTGTGATGAGTGGGTGAGTCTGGGAAGAGTCCGTGTGCTGTGAGTCTGCCTGGGACGATTTACCTTCAGTTTTCCTATCTCATAGCAATATTAAGGTCTTTGCAAACCAGGGCAAGAAAGGTTGGGGCTCCCATCTGTGCGGAGCTGGCATTGTCTCAGGACTCAGGCTACTTCACTGTGTTGCTACAAAAATGGTCATCTCAGGTACAAGTTTGTTCTCTTCTTGAGTTTCCATGGTCCACTGTTTCCAGCTGTGTTGGCTTCACAGGGTCCTTCACTTCCATCACCTGCTGGTAGAGGAGATCAGCAATTGGTGAGATGTGGGTCTGTGTTGGCTGTCTTTTCACTCACCTTGTTCTTCCACTTCGGAGGGACAGATGTAGGTAGAGCACAGGGCTCAGGACCTTTCCAAAGCAGTGCCTTGGTTACTTCTGTCACCAAGCCCTTTTCAGATGGCTTTCCACCTGTAAAATGGAGTCACTCCCCGCCCGGCTTCCAGAGTGCAGAGCCCTGTTTGTAGCCCCTAAACATACCCTGGGCAGGGCACGCGCAGAGTGTTTGGTGGTGGTCCTGTTCAGTGTTTTTAGTGGGAGTCATGTGGGATTGGCCTTGTGACTGCTAAGGTGTTACGGAATTTTTTCTTCCTTCTGTGCTATTTCTGTTTCAAAGGGATCTGTGTGCCTCATCAGTCACCATTTCGCAAAGCAAGCTCCAATCAAAGCCTTTGCAGCTGACTTTCCTGGGGAATGTTTTCCTTTGATTTTTGTCACATTTCTCATTCTTCAAACCTCCACAGGCTGGGAGGTTGCAGGACAGCCTGGATCTGTTGGGATGCTTGGTGGGAGAAGTCCCAGAGGAGGGCTGTGCCTCAGGTTTGCTTTTCAAAATACAAGCAGCTGTGCCTGTGTAGTGCCCACTCAGACCAGCACGCAGCTTCAGGTGCTCCAAGCCTTGTGGGGATGTGCTCAGCCCTGCTGCCTGTAGCCGGGGAGTCCCTGAGAAGTACCCGTGTTCCATGTCCCCCTCTCCCCTGGCTCCAAAGAAGCCATGACATAAGTCTTGGCATTTTGGAAGGCCGTTTTCTTCCCCTGCCTACTGTGTGTCAGCCCTCATCCGGGGACAAATGCGTTTCTGGGAAGAAAATAAAGGCTGGTATAATGCTCAGGGCATCCTGGCGTGCCGAGGGCATAGTGGGGATTCTTCTGTGGACAAAGGGACAATTGATGAATTGGGTCATGGCAGGAGGAGATGGTATGTGGGAAAAGCAGGGAACAGAGGGGGCTGTGGAAAGGACACCATTCCTGTGCAGGGGCAGCTCCCTGCAGCCTGCTTGGCTGGAGAGGAGCTGTGCGTGCCTGTGTGGGCACCCTGCAGGCAGGCAGGGCGAGTTCCTGCCCCCATGCTCTCTTGGCAGCTCTCCCCCTGCATCTTGGCTGCAGAGGGTGGGGAGGTTGGTGCAAATGTTGTGGTGTGCAAACCTGGGACAGGAGCTTGGAGAGGGCAGAGCTTCTTTGGCTTCAGCTGGAAGCTTTGGAGAGTCACCCTTCTGCCAGTTGTTGTCTTCTTTGGTTATGGTCTGAGAGGGGAAAATGCTCAGATGGCTTGCAAGGTACCTAGAAGTAGTGTTTGCTCAGGCATCGGCCTCAGAATCCCATTTTCCACTTCCCCTGTATTTGCCTTCCCTGTGTCTGGGGGAAAGTAGCGGGGAGCACTTCTTTGGAGAATTTTGAACATGGTCCTAACAAAGGCAGAAAGGGTCTGGGGGGAGAGGGCTGTCAAGATATTATCAGTGGAGAAGTGGGACAATTTAATAGAAGGATTTGGGGAGTTAGAGACAGATTTGAGATACACAGAGAGGCAGGGAGTTGCTGGGGCATTTTCCCCTTATGTCTTCCCTTCAGGTCTTCTATTGGACAGAGGGCACCCACCGAGCCAAGACCCTTTTAAGATGGCACATTTTGCATGGCACACTCAGGAGAAGGCCTGTCTGGAGGTCTGCGGTAATGAACGTGGTGTTAGTGCTGCATGACCTGTGTTAGGAGCACAGTTCTGATGTGGTGGCTTGTAGCCCGGTATGAGTGGTCAGATCAGGCCGTGTTCCCTGGGTTTTCCTTGGGCTCCGCTGTCAGGCAGTGAAGGTGATGCGTTCTGCCTGTCCTAGATCTGCAGGAAGTGTAGGTGAATGTATATTAATGTAGCATCTTTAAATTCTCTTCTGAAGGAGTCTGAATGCAACCTACCTGAGGCAGGCCTGAGCCCAGAGCACCTCTGCACAGAGACAGCGTGTGCGCTGGGGTGCGTGTCTGCTCTCCCTCTGCTCCCCAGTGCGGGAGTTGGGTCGGAGCACACGTGCTGCTGTCTGCTCCCTGCCGAGTGCACCTTTCAGCTGCTGCTCCGTGATGTGCGAGGCCGGGCTGCTGGCACCGGAGCCCTCTGAGGCAGCGCGGCACTATGGCGAGTCCTCGGACACCTGCTGCCGCATGGACCGCTGGCAGAGGCTGCGCACCGCCGTCCGGAGGCTGGAGTTCTGGGAGAGCTTCAGTGCTGAGCTGGTTGGCAGCGGCTTCTTCTCCAAGGTGTACAAGGTGAGAGCACCGGGGCCAACCTGAGCGGTGAGGCGGCTGCTCTGGGGGAACTCAGAAAGGGGGGAAAACAACTGCATGTGGTCTGGGAGTGACAGGACAGTGGGGGGATGGCTTTAAGCTAGTCGGGTCTGATTGAGGTGAAAAGCTTTTGATTGAGCTGGAAATCCTTTATTCAGATAGCATTTTTAGCCCTCTCAGGAAGCACAGAACCAGTGTACCAATTACTTTTCTCCTCTCCCTCTCCACTGCTGATCTTCAGCCCAGGTGTGCTGTAGCATTTGCACCACTGCTTGTTCTGGGGGGGATGATGGGGCTTTGAGCTCCTTCCCTGCAACCCTCAGTCTTCTCTTTGAGCAGCAGAAGGAAGAGAAGACCTGGCAACTGAGGCAGCATCTCAGAGAGTGCAGTGCCACCAGGTCTGCCCACATCATCCTCCTCCCCAGTGTGGCTGCTGGCACTGAGCTTGTTTGCTGGGCTGTGGTGCAGACCCTGTGAACACAAGCTGGGTCTGGCTGCACTGGTGCCTTTACCTTGGCTAGCTGCAGCTGGGGGTACGGGTTTTGAGTGAAAATGCAATGACTTTCTACAGTGGAAGGTGAAAAGAAAATGTCAGAAAGTAAAGCTGTAGTGAAATGCTGTGGCTCATGTAGAAGACAGTGGAGGGAGACTTGCAACAAGGCAAGGCCTTTGTTGGGACTTGACATTTTCTGGGACTTGAGCGTCACCACTGCTGGACACTCTGGTTTCTGGTGTTCCTCTGGGGCTGGGCATTCTCAGCCCTGAGCAGCAGCGCTCCCACTGGGAAGCACCACAGAGGAGTGAGGGGGAGGCAGAAGGGACTTGTGGTGTGAGCAGCAGTGATGAGATCCAGGCAGGAAGGAGAGGGGGATATGGACAGATGGGGGCACTGAAGTAAGGGGAGGGGAGAAGGTCAGCTCTTCGGTAACTCAGTTTGGACTGAGAAACTGCTCCAGCCAAAGTGACTCAAATTTTGGCTGAGTGTCCTGGTGTGCTGGCACAGGAGGGGGCTAGCTGCCCCCAGTCACCATGTCAGGCATTGCAAAGTGGAGCTGGTGTGGGAAGGACAGCACCTTGCACTTGTGCTGGTGGCTGTCCAAAGCTCTGGGCATCAGGGAAACAGGTGCCAAGGCTTTGGCTGGGAAGGGGTGCAGCTGTCTGGAGGGGATGGCAGGCACCTGGAGGCTGACACATATTTTGCTCCAGGTGACCCAAGCTGCTGCTTGTAAAGTGATGGTGGTGAAGATCTACAAGAACGATGTGGACCAGGAGGTGATAGTGCGTGAGATCAGCCTGCTGCAGAAGCTCTCCCACCCCAACATCGTCAGGTAGGCATGACCTCTGGCCATGGGAGGGGGCACATATGGGGCTGGAGCTGTCTCAGTGTCTCTGTGGCAGTTCTGTGGGGAGGGATTGAATGGAACCTTGATGGCTTGTTTTCTTTGTTTTGGTGCATCCTGCTTAGGTACCTTGGGATATGCGTAAAGGATGACAAGCTGTACCCCATTCTGGAGGTAAAATGTTATTGCCTTTAGTGTGCTTTGGGCAAGCAAGGAGCTGTGAGTGACTCTGGATGAGCAGGCTGCCTTGGGGAGGCTTCTGTTCCGCTCTGCTCCACAGCCTCTCATGGCTGGAGCTGGGCACAGGCACTGTAAGGCTGTGAGGTTCAGGCAGAGTGGCCATAAAGGGTTTTGTGGTGGCCCAGTACCACCACAGGACCAGGACAGGCCAGTGTGGGGGAGCAGAGGAACAGGATTTGAGGAGCAAGTGTATAGGGATGCAGCCTGGCAGTGCCTTTGAAGTGACTCTGACACAGTGTTGTGGATGAACAAGAAAGCCTGGGGTGGCACTGGGATACCTGATTTTGTTCCTACACCTGGGGGGCTCCAGGAGACCCTACGTCCAGCTACACAGGTGCCGTCTTTTGTCTGTTCACAGTATGTGAATGGGGGCTGCCTGGAGGAGCTCCTGGCCAGCAAAGACATTGATTTGTCATGGAAAGAGAAACTGGACTTAGCTTCTGACATCACCAGGGGCATGATCTACCTGCACTCCAAGAACATCTACCACCGAGATCTCAACTCTAAGGTACACAGCTGGAAGGGAGCTGTATTGGGGACGCCACAGAGGCTATATGGGGCAGTGACCTGGAGACCTCGTTTTATGTGTCCTCTGCTCCATGCTTATAGCCCTGTGGGCAAGGAAAATTTCTTGGTAAAACCTGCCATGACACTGTATTCATTGCACTGTGAGTGTGTGTTGTGGGCAGTGAGCTGATGGAGGTGGGCTGAGGAACAACTCCTTCCCACTACTTCTGACTTCAGGTGTGATCAACCCAGCCCTGGCCTGTGCTGCATGCCCAGGTTGCAACCTATCATGGCAGTAGGGCTCTGTAGCATCTGTCCCCTTCCTTGCCACATCCCATGCCATGTCCCTGTGGTTCTCCTTTCAGAACTGCCTCATTCGAGTGACATCACGTGGCCGTGAGGCGCTAGTTGCAGACTTTGGGCTGGCCAGAGAAGTGGTGGAGCTGCCTGTGCAGTATGCAGAGAGGAAGTTGTCCCTGGTGGGCTCTGCCTACTGGATGGCTCCTGAGATGCTGCGGGGAGAGCCCTATGACCGGAAGGTATGGCACTGCTTCCAGCTCCTGGCTCATCAGCGCAGCTCCCGCACGAGATGGCGGGCATCCCCTAATGGAGGAACCTGCTGATGTTAGTGCTCCTCTTTCCTGTAGTTTGCCTTCTGTGCATGCCTGAGCCCACCTCTCCCACCCTTCTTGCAGGTGGATGTGTTTTCCTTTGGCATTGTGCTCTGTGAAATCCTAGGGAGGATCCCAGCAGATCCTGAAGTACTTCCCAGAACTCAGGTAATAATTCCCACAGCCAAATTTAACAGTATTTTCTCCATGATTCTGGATGGAAGCTTCTCTCTGGGCCATGCAGAGTTGCATGCATATATGTGTGCACACTGAGGTGTCACTCCAGAATTTTAATAATGAGAAAATCTGATGACAAAATGTTCAGTACACAAATGGAATCATCTGTTTATCAAAATTTTGGTTGCACCAACAAAACGAGAAGCGACTCTTTTGTTTAGAGGTGTTAATTCCAAATGCTCCACTTGGTACTGGCATTTCAGCATCTACACTGAAGCAGAAAATGAAACACAAGTGTCATCGAAGGAGTATGTAGATTGATCTGAAAGTAATACCTCCTATTTGTTTCCATGGAATTTAAACAGATACAGTGAACATAGTAAGTCATCTAGATACTTCCCCCTGCCTTTTATCCTGGTGGCTGGGAGGTAAAAGGATGGCATTCCAGCTGAGAGGAGCATAAAACCCAGGCAAGGCCCATCTCCATAAGTGAGGGTTTAGGTGGGACATGCTTGAACAGGAGAAGAGCCTGTTTTCCCAGTTTTCCTGGGGAAGCTCCATCCCCCCCTGCCCAGCTGGCTACTGCCCCACACTCTCCCCTTCCCTCAGGACTACGGCCTGGATGTCACTGCCTTCTGCAGGATGGTCAGTGGATGCCCCCGGCGGGTGCTGGACCTTGCTGCCTGTTGCTGTCGGGTGAGTCCTCCCTGTTCCTCATGAATAACTCATGGAGTGACACAGCAACTGGCTGTGATCTGCGTGGGTGTTGTACCTCTGACAGACATCTGCTGAAGTGAGGTGTTCAGTGACAGCTTCTGATAGTGTTGCTGGGACTGCTCTGTGCCCAGGCTGGAGTGCGGGCTGGTGCGGCTCTGCCAGGTATGGGCAGCCTCAGGGTGGCATAGTGGGGTGACCTGGACTAAGGGGTGCCCCCACCATGTTGCTGGGTTTTCTCCTGTAAGGAATGCATCTTGACCTTCAAAAGGAAAAAGAATCAATCCCAGCTTTGGGGACACCCGCTGGCACTGGGAGGACAGGGGAGGGGACAACTCCCCCTGCCCCCTCTAGCTTTTCCCCTGATCCTGTCCTGCTCAGGCTGCCTTTGGGCTGAGCAGTTCTCACACCCCACTGGTGTCAGGAGATGTCAGGCCAGCTTTCAGTGTGTGATGCCAGGAAGCTCTTTGTGCACGTGCACAAAGTCTGGGCAGTTCTGGCACTGGGTGAGTGCTGTTTGGCCATGGGGGACCTGGGAGAGCTGCTGCACTGTACCCACCTGTCTGGGATGTCCTCTTCAGTTCTCCCTTCTCATTCCAGGTGGAAGCTATTAAGAGGCCATATTTCTCTGATATCCTGGATGAGTTGGAAGACATTGCAGAGAGCCTAGAGCCCAGGAGGGACAATCCACTTTTGAGTTGAGCTGTGGGCCCCCTGCGAAGCCCAGTGGATGGACTGTAAATGGAAGGTCAGAAGTGAAGAAAGAAGGTAGAGAACAGAACTAAGTGACCCAATGGAGAGGAGACTTAATCAAGGTCTTATCTGAGGCTTTTAACGGATGTAATTCAGACAGCAAACAGCCTTTTTTTGTTAGCTTGATAAAAGTAAATGATCCTGGAGGGCAGGTCAGGGACCTGGATTCCCTTTGAGGTTGCTTTCCAAATCCCCTACAGAAATGCAGCCCTCTCTTGCTTCCCCATGCTCTCTGGGCTTCAGGCCTTCCCCTTCCATGTCCCTTCTGTCCTTGGGGAACATCTGTGGGGACTGGGATCCCTTTAGAACAAAGCTGGGGGCTTTGGGGCACACAGAGAGCCTCAGAGTTGCCTTACACTTCAACGCCTTAAGACCCTCCTTGGGTGGCCTTGCAGGGATGCCTGCATTTTGTAGCGATGCTGATGGGATCCCCTGACACGTGCATGGGGCACACCAGCATCTGGCGAGGTTTTGGGAAGCAGTGTGGGTGGTGTGCCTCACCAAGGTGTGAGTCAACCAACCAATATCTCCACTCAGAACTGGTGCTGTGCTCTGTCCTAGTGCTGCAGCTATCTGGATTTCTTCCCACAGCCCTCTGTCAGGGTCTGGAGATGAGAGGGATGCACCTCTCATCCTCCCACAGATACTGGTCTCCAGTTCATTTGGTTGCCCAGCCTCACTGGGAGGGATATGTTCTACTTAGGACCAAAATATCTATGGTTGTCAATAGGTGTGACAGCTGTATGGTGGTGGAGAGCTGTATCTCTTCTTATTGACTGTAACCTCTTGGAGTAGGGGCCCTTTGTGCACTAAAAAGCACTTGTAGATTATATAATGAGGTGTGCAAATAGCACTGTAGACCTATGTGTGGACCTCATCTCGAGCTCTTGGGCAGAATTTGGTGTCGTGTGTGACCCAGTGCCTCTGCGCCCTGGCACCCACACACAGGAGCAGTGGTAGTGTGCCAAGACAGATGTTGCGGTGGAGTGCAGTGTTTTCAGCAGACATTCCTCATGATAAGGAACATGAAACACACTGAATGGCACCAGGATCATTGGCTCAGCCACTTGTCCAGAGAACCCTCTATCCCTAGAGCTACCATTGTGCTTCTCTCGGCTATGACAGTTGCGCACAGGAAACCTGCTCAGCAGAGACACACACCAGCAAACAGCTTCCTGCTGGGAAATGCTGCCAGTAGGAGGAGTGAAGCCTTGGGAAGCAGGAGACCAAAAAGGATGGAAGCTTTTTAACTTGATGGAAGGCAGAGTGCCTGCTTTTTGATTTGGAGTGAAATGGACCGCAAAGGCAGTGGAAACAGCGCTGATATACCCTTGTGTCTTCAGGGGCAGCCAGCCACCACCAGCACTGCAGCAGTTGATCCCTCACTGCTGTGGGCTTGCCCCAGACCACCAGCACTGTCCCCAGCACTTGGACATGGTGTGAGGATCATTGCGAGCTGGGAACCATCTCTCATGGGCCACCAGGGTCTGCAGGCTGCCCTGGAGGCAGAGGGCAGCAGTTGGATGCAGCTGGTCTGGGTTATGCAGCTCACAGCAGGGAATAACACTTTCTGTTGGCTGGCATCCATATGGCTGTGAGACTGCATCTGCTTGGCATCCTGAGGGCAGCCATAGGTGGATGCAGAGCTGCATTTCTGCTGGGCTTTCTGACTGCCCCATCTACTCTCTTGGAAAAGATATCTGGCCGCGTGCTGAGTCTCAGGTGACAAAGGAGATCTTTGCTAGAAGGACCTGTTGTGCTTTTGTTGCCTGGCTCCATGGCCATTTCATCCTGTGCAGAGTGCTGAAGCACAGCACCATCTTCATGCTCTGTCAGTACAGCCAGCAGGATGAAACCTTGGTGAAGACAGGGCACCGTCAGCTGTGAGAAAGTGGTGCTTTGTCTATTATAAATATTATCAGGTATGACTTACATTTGTCTTGGGAAATGCAGTGTTCTTTCTTTGTATCCATTCAGATCTGTGGGCTGCTTTGTCCTTACAATTTGTCTGGGGCAGCCTCCAAAAATGCTCATTGGAAATAGGCTTTTTCCTTTCATTACTTGGGAGGCACCTTCTGTTGCTCCTCAGCTATTCGCTATTTCAGGTCTCGGTGTCTCCTGCAGTTTCAGCTGATTTATGGCACCGGGCAAAGGGAAACGTAACGATGAACTGGGACGTGACGTCACAGCTGTTCCTGTAAGGAATGGAACCAGGTGTTATAACGTGCTGTGTGTGGTTGTTACATAGAGCGCGGTGTTCTCTATAGCTAATAATAACATAGAGTAGATATTTATGATGATAATTTGAAGTGTTACAAGCTATGACAATAATTATCAATCAAACCGTATAATAATCTAAAAAATAAATATACATTAAAATGTGTATATATACATATGTACATCGTATGTTATCTATAACATTGTAAAGTATATTTGCTAAACAAGCTCTATTGTTTAATACAGCCATGAAATAACCGCTACGCGCTGATTCGTCAGTTCCTTTCTAACGGGATTCCGGCCCTGCCGCCTCGCAAGGACGGCGATGCGGATTGGCTGGCGTTCTTTCTCCACCGGCCGTAGGGGAGCAGTGAGAGCTTCTCTGATTGGTCGTCGCTTTCTGCGCCTTTCAGCAACCCTCCTGCCGATTGGCTGCCTCCTGTGGTGCGGCGGCAGCCATGGCGACGGCCGGCAGCGGGGAGGTGGGAGCGCGGGGGGCGGCTGGTGGTGGCGGTGGCCGCGCCCCGTCTGCAGCTTCGGCCTGTGCCGTGTTACGGTGGCGGCCCGCAGGCCGCGGGGAAGGGCTCGCGGTGACGGACAAGAAGGTCCCGCCAGCGGTTTGGTTTCCCGTGTCCCCGGGGTCGGGGGCTGAGGCGGGTTTGCTGAGGTTTGAAGCGCCCTGAGCCTGATGTGGGCCTGGGAGCGGCCCTGACCAGCGGCGGGACTGTGCCCTTACCAGCGCTGTGACAGATGGCGCTGCCGGCTGATACAGCCCTGCCAATGGTATAGCCCTGCCATTGATATAGCCCTGCCATTGATATAGCCCTGCCAGCTTTATATAGCCCTGCCAATGGTATAGCCCTGCCAGCTTTATATAGCCCTGCCAGCTGGTATAGCCCTGCCAGCTGGATCACAGATGTCATGTACCCATCCCCACTGCGGATGGTGCTGGCCGTGCAGGGGGTAGTGCTGGGGGCTCCCTCATTCCTCGACTTGGGGCTGGGCACTGGCTTTGGCAGTGGCTGTGCTCACAGCTCTGCTCCTTTTGTCCAAGCCTGACAGCTGTGAAACCGGGATCTGTCAGTGGTGAGTATGGCCCTATTCTGAAATAACCACCGTGGTTCTGCTTTACCCTCTTGTCCCCAGCCATGCTCAGGTCTCCTCAGCTGTCCACAGTTGTCCCTTCCTCCTTTCTGTCCCTTATTCTTCTCAGGATCTGCATATCTGGGTGCCCACATTCCCAGCTGTCTTCCTTCTCCCTCAGATTCCACTGTCTTTATCTGTCCCCATGTCCCGTGTCCTCTCCCTACTGCAGTTCCCTAGTTTAGCTCTGTCTCTGCAGGACAGACCTGGATGTAGTGGCCATGGAGCGACTTCAGGCAGCCCCAACCCTGCAGGATCGACGTGAGTAAGTGAGGGGACAGGGTTGTCTGTAGGGATCTTGGACACTTAGGACGCTCTAGAGCACCCTGGGCTACCCTGAGTCACTTGAGATAACCAGGAGAAAAAACACCTGGGGGCTCAGCCACCAAAACAAGAACAGGGCACCCTGGAGACACCTGAAGAATGCCTTTGGGAATCCCTAAAAAAAAATAAATAAATAGGCCTGAGACCACTAAGACAACCCTGGTACCTCACCTCAGGATAGCCAGGGATGTCACTTGGTTAACTCCATTCACTGTTACATTCCTGTAGTCTTCCTGTCATCCATGTGGTATGCTGGTTCTCTGTCAGTCCCAGTGTCTCATTCACGACAACTTAGAATGCAGTGAATATGTCGCTTCCTAAGATGCTCCTGTATCTCTCACCGGTGTTGTTCTCCCTTGCAGCCCTCTGAGTGTCCATGTTTTCCCCATAGGCTGTTACCACTGTACCCTACCTCTTAGTGTTTCAGTGTATCTCTGTTCCTCTCCCTGAAAGTGTCCACACTGCATCTCTGAACGATGTTCTGATCCCTTTTGGTTTCCCTGCTGTGTTGTCCCAGGTTGTCCCTTTCATGTCCATGTTCCCCCTGGTGTCCCTGTCGGGCCCTCTAATGGTATGCTTGTTCTTCCAGTGTACTGGCTGAAGTCCTGCCGGGTCCCCCTGTCCTTCTGGATGCCTATGAGGCAGCTGTGGAACTGGGCCAGGAGTTAGGGCTGTCCCCAGGGCCACTCTCGGCCCTGTTGGCCATTGTGCGTCGTGCTATCTCCATGTGTGCCCGTGAGTGCAGGGCCAGGAGGGGGTGGCAGTGGACACAGAACTGCAAAGGTCTCACCACTGACTGCCCCAACCCCAGAGACACCCCTGCCTGATGTGGAGGAGTGTTATGCCTATGTCAGTGAGCTGCTGCTGCGCCATGCTGTGCACGTGAGTCTTCACCCCTCATACACTTACTGGCCCCCAGGTGCTCCTTTCACCCCTGCATGCTCAGTGGTACCAATGTGCTCCCTATGCACTCCCCAGCATCCTCACAGCAACCTAAATATGTCTCATGAAGTTATTAAGTTATTGATACTGGCACACTCCATCTATGCTTACCGAAGCCTGCATGGTCTTCACATCCTCCCCATGCACTTGTAGGGTTTCCTGTGCTCCTTGCATACTTTCCACATGCTTACTTATGTCCCCAGCATTCCTGGCATTCCTGTTGGTGCCTTCATGTTCTACAAACTTTTGCCTTGTACTTGATTGACGCAGCACACTCTTGCGCACTTCTGCAGCCTCACCAGAACCTGCATGTTCCTTGTGCTCTACACCCTCAGACTCCTGACACCCTCCCCTTCTCTCCCACACCCACTACATGCTTCCCAGCCACTGACTTTCTCTTGCCTGCTGCTGCCACGGTGCCATCGCTGCAGCATCCTCCAGACAGTGTGGCTGTATTTGGGCTGACCCAGGTTGCCTGCATCGCAGCTCACCTCTTTGGAACTGTCCTTCGGCACGCCAAGCTTTATGCCTATGTCCTTACACCTCAGGTGAGCGCAACGCTGTTGAAAGTAAATGGGCAATGGAGGTGAGGTCTGCCCTGATTCTGATGCCTGTCTTCTGTCCCTGTGCCCAGGTTTGCCTTGATTTGACCCTGGTTTATGTGGATAGTCCTGAGCATGGCCCAGAGGGAGAGGTGCCTACCACTCTCCCCGAGGAAGAAGGAGAGACTTCTGGGAATCCCAACACAGGTGGGATCCCCCTGGCTGAGGGTTTATGAGGGATTTTAAGTTTAGGGAAGTACAGGGTAATGAAAGGGACTGTGGAGGAGCACCCTTATATCTGGAGCACCCTAGGGTCTCAGGGGGCTGGAAGATCATGGTCAGGGCAATGGCTTCCTGGGGGCACACAGTGGCCCCAATGGTCTGGTGGGATTAAAGGGGCACCTTGTGATTACAATGAGGGCCTTGTGAAGCACCACAGCATGCAGAAGGATCAAGGGGAGTCCTTAGGGTTGTGAGGTTCTGGGTGAAGTCTGGAAGGCAGATCTAGACCATGGGTGGCCTTGGGAACTCCCAAGAGCAGCCTATACATTGCTTCATTCCGGTGGTTCTTCTGTGGCTTTTTTTGTCCATCAGCAGCTTTGTCTTGAACCCTGTCTTCTTGTCTTGCTGTGTTCCTGGTGACACATGTCCCTTGTGTTCCCAGTCTCTGCTGTGCCCTGTGCCACGTTCTTAATCTGGCCCTCCTGCCCTTTGCTCCCAAGCACTTCCTTGCCACTCGTATCAAGCTGTAGCTTCTGTCACCCTCTGTGCCTTGTTTGCATGTACCCCCAGCTTTAGTGTCTGATCTCTGCTCACTCATATCCCCTCCATCTTCCCACATCCCCTTTGTCCTCATACCTAATGCTGCTGTATGTCTGTTCCTAGAGCCTCCTTTCCAGGAAGCAGCAGTACCTGAGCTAGTGCAGGTTCCCGCAGAGGTGTATTTGAGTAAAGAGGATGTCTCTGGGTCCCTCCGGGCCTCTCCTAGGAGCAAGAAACACCTTAGAAGATCTCAGGGATCCCGCCAAGGAAATAAAAGACATTAGGCTATGCCAGTATCTCTGTAGTATCTGGACCCCACTGTTTGTGTTGTTGCACAAATAGAAATGTCTGCAGAACTGGCACGAAGAACTACACACATCAGTATATGTTAGGGGATGACCTGCTGGAGAGGAGCCCTATAGTGCCCCGTGGAGACCCATAACATACCCCAAGAAACCAGACCAAGTCAGAGGGGATAATGCTGCAGCAAAAAGCATTTAATCCTGCCTGTAGCTGTGGAGATGAGGGAAATGTATAAGTCCAATGGATCACACTATAATGGAGGGGGGGGACACCAGAACTTGCGGGGCAGGAGCTGGGGCAGGAGGACCAAAGGCCTCCATGTGTGACTCCACCATCAAGATGAAGGGTGGATGTTATGGGGATGGAGGAGCTGCCCCATAGTGTGGAAATGGAATCTGTGGATCTGGATCCTTCTTGAGACCCACTGATAGATTCCAAGGGTTGAATGATGGATTTTGGAGTCCTGGTAATGGATTTTGGTGGTCCTCATCCTCAACCATTTTCCAATTGTCCTCAGAAACCCCCGATGCCTCCCAAAAATTCTCCCCCTCACTCTCTTCATCATCCTCCTCCTCCTCTCCCTCCTTATGCTGTGGCCATGCCACAGGGCCACCAACTCCAGACTTCGGTGGCCACTGTGACAACCTATAGAGCCCCCCCTGACTTTTTGGGGGCTGTGGAATGTACTCTGAACATTGAGAACCCCCCAGACTTGGCCCACACATTGCACTGTAGCTGAACTTCAGGTGACCACCTCCCGGAAAACACACAACGTTGCGTTGCTGTCTGCCTGTGGCCTGCACCGGTAATTCGCACACTCCTAAGCGGTCGTCATCCCACCCGTTATCCTGATCCCACACCTCCACCTTCATCTTTTGGTGCGGGTGTAGTATCACCCACCCCAAATCAAACTGTGCGCCCCACTTGGGCTTATTGTTGTTCCACACTGTTGCTGTCTGTACACGGTGACCATTGAAGTACAACAGCACATATGCATCAGTTGCAGTGAAAGTGTCACCGTGCCACCCGCTGCCCTCCAACACTGTCACTGTCACATGTGCCATCCCGCGGTGTTTGGAGCAGCAGTCGGCATTGACCACATTGTTAGCTGCACACCCGCACTGACACAACCCGATCGTACCACGACCAGCACACTGCTGGCTGCAGTTTGCCCTCAGTGCTCGCCATGCGATGTAGTGACCAATGGCTGCCTTCAGTGCTGCCTGGCGCGGATCCTGGCGGGGCAGCAAGGTGTGCAGGGGCCTGACGCTGGAGGCAACCAACCCAGGCAGGCGTTGCAGGGAGCTCAACCACGTGGCATAGTTCTCCGGTGCACCGTAGAGGAGGTCGCCGTGTTGCTCACCACCTTCCACCTCCACCATCCGTTCATTGAAGAGCTGATTGAAGGCACTGTGGGCACTATTGTTGGATCTGGCTTTGCGACACGCGCTGGACATGGCACTGAGCTTGACTGACTTCATGTTGGCAGTCATTTCTGCACGCAAACAATCGGCCACTTCTTGGGTGCCGGCGCCCATCATGGCAGCGCGGCACAAACGGATGGCGGTGATGGAGCGGAGGAGGCCACCCAGCTGGGCTGAGTGGATGTAGTGGGTGCCATACGCAGCCAAAAGGTCAGCATAATCTGGGGCAGTGGTGGGGGTGAAGTGGGGTGGGAGGGATCGAACAGCACGGAGGAAGTGGGGTGATGGTCTGGGTTTGTGTGAAGCTGAGATCCTGTTGGGGGGGGGAAGAGAGAGAAAGTCGTTGGGGCTCTCCAGAGCCTTTGGGGTTAGAGGGGATTTACAGGGAAGTTATGGGGTAATTGAAGTGTCTATGGGGTAATTGGTAAGGTCTGTGGCCTCTATAGTGTCTATGGGGGTGATTGAGGGGTCTATGGGGTGTTGGAGGAAAGCCGTGGGGTGACTGGAGGGGTCTATGGGGGATTTTATGGAGCCTGTGGAGTGACTATGGGGTGCTGGAGGAGGGTCTACGAAGAGCCTATGGGGTGTTTGAGCCATGTGTGGGGTGACTGGGATCTATGGAGTGTCTATGGAGGTCATTCCTGCACCGCAAAAATCAGCCACTTCTTGGGTGTCAGTGCAGTGAAGCAAAGTGGATGGTGATGATGAAATGTAAGACACTCTGTAGATGGGGTAATTAAAGGGGTCTGTGGGGGAGTTCTATAGGATTCTCTGGGATATCCCTGGAGTGTCTATGGGGCAGTCTGAGAGTCTCTGGGGAGGCTACCAGGGTGATTTGAGGGGGGCTGTGTGTCTGTGGGGTGTCTATAAAGTATCAGTGGGGGGGTATGGGCTGCGTATGTGATGATGACAAGAGTCTATGGGGTGATTGGAAGAATTGGAAGAGGGGGTCTTGGGGTGCTGGAGGGGTCTGAGATGATTGTGTGGAATGTGGGATTTTTTAGGGGAATTTGGGGTGCTGTGGGGGTGTTGGAGGGGTGTGTGGGGGTCTGTGAGGTGGAGGTAGAGGGACAGAGATAGAGAAGGAGGAGAGATGGAGAACATGGAGGAGGGGGAAGAGAGGGAAATGATGAGGGTGATGATGGAGAAGGGGAAAAGACAGAGAACAAGAAAGACTAGGGGGAGATGGAGGAGAGGGAACAATGGTGGAGGTGATGGAGAAGGAGGAAGACATGGAGGATGAGGAGATGGAGGAAAGGAGAAAGAAGAGAGATGGAGGAGAAAGAAGGACAAGGGGGAGAGAAATGGAGGAGAAATGGAAGACAAGGAGCATGGGGAGGACATGGTGAAGAGAGAGGAGAAGGAGGAGAACTGGATGAGAAATGGGAGTGCTAGGGAAGATGGAGGAGGAGAGGAGATAGAGAAGCAAGGAGAAGGGATCAGGGAGCTGGATACCTACCAGTAATGCACGCAGCGCATCTCAGTGCTGGAGAATGAGTAGTGGTCCTCCTGCTCCTTCTGCATCCCGAACTCTGCCACCCGTGAGTGGGACCCAGCCATGGCCAGGGTGACCCCCACCCCCGGGCTGAGGGCTGCCCCCAGCCCCACTTTCCAATTTTGTGCTATCTTCTCTGTCTGAGCCACCAGATCCCTCATGGACTGGCTGCCAGTGGCCAGCAAGGACCTCTGCTGGCACTTACTCCCTGCTCGCCACTTGCTGATGCCATTGTAGAGGAGAAGGGACCGTCCTTTATGGAGACGGTCCACGCAGACAGTGCAGTGCCTGCTGCGGGGTTTGGTGATGGCCAACACTTGGCCCTCAGTGAGGGACATGGTGGTGACATCCAGACCTGAACCCAGAATGTCGGTGCCAGGGACGGGGGGAACGTGGCAGGATTTGCCAACGGCACGGTGGCAATGGGGGAAGATGGTGGGGAGATGGTTGAAGAGGAGGAGGGTGGAGAAGGCAAGACAGTGGGGGGTGGTCTTCATGGTGATCAGCTGCAGGGGAATGAAAATGCAGTGAGGTCATGGGGGTGTGGGCATGGAGAGAGTGGGGGAGGTGGAGGAGGTGAGGATACAGGGATATGGGAACACAGGGACTTGGGAATATGGAGATATGGAGATGGGAACATAGGGACAGTGACATGGAGATGTGGACATGGGTACACAGGAACACGGGGACGTAGGGACATAGTGACAAAGGGTTGTAGGCAAATGGGCACGTGGAGATGTGGGGAAACAGGGACATGGGACAAGAGGATATAGGGCTATAGGGACATGGGGATATGGGGACATGTAGACAGGGGGATATAGGGACACAGAAACATAAGTATATGGGGACAAGGGGACATAGGAACATGGGGATGCTGGCACTCACCTGTCCTCTCCGCTGTGTCTCCAGCTGTGGGGCGTGTTCCAACACCTCCTACTCCCTTCACATGTCTCCGCTCCACAAGTTGGGGGTGATACTTCCTGTCCCCTCTAAAAAAAATTATATGTGAGGTTCCCAGCAGCTATGAGTCACCCTGAGGGGGAGTGACATACACATCACCTCCTAGCCATGGTGATACAGGATGTGGGTCACAGCATGGGGGGTGACAACGGGGCTGGTGCAAAGTGCATTTTTGGAGGGGGACAATAGGGACACTGTATGCAGTGGGGACGATAGAGACACTGGAAGCATTGGGGATAGTGGAGGACATGGGGATAATGGGGACCCTGGGGACAACAGGGGCACTGGAGATTCTGAGGACATGAGTGACAAAGTTGGGGGCCGGCAACAGTTGCAAATGAAAGAACTGATGACAAATCGCTTGATAACCAAACGGATCCAGAGGATATTTGCAAGTCTTGGGTGAACTGGACAGAACCCAGCGCGGTGAGGCCAGATGTGGAAGCTGTTACTGCTCTTTGGTGTAAGTTGCTCAGCTGTTTTGTGTTGCTCTTCTAATCATTCCAAACCATCCTTGGCTTCACTGCATGAATCTGTCCAATCGATACCAGCTTTGTTCATCATCTCAGATGAAAAAGAAAAAAAAAGGCGTGACAACATCGATGCGATGATGATTTCTTTATGCACAGAACGGGCGGTCCCGCACCCGGAGCGGTTCGTTCCGCAGACGCTGCTGCCACCAAGCGGCCAAACGGAGAAACGCAGCCGAGAAGAGAGACTGACGCATGCGCATTGCTATGCAGAGAGAAGCGCATGCGCAAAGCCACGCAACAAAGAGCGCATGCGTAACGTCGCTCGGGAAAAAGCGCACGCGCGTTGATGTGCCGGGACCGGAAAGACGGTACGTGAGCCAGATCGCGGACAGCAATGCGCATGCGCAGGTTCCGGAACGACATTACGCGATTCGCATGTTCCGATCTGAAATATGAAAGCGCCAGGTCGGGAACGGCACCGCGCATGCGCCAATTAATGCACATCAGTGCGAATGTGCCAGGACAGCGATGAGAAAAAAAGAGTGCCCGCAACCGCACCAAGTCCAGAACAGTAGTACGCATGCGCCATACTCCGCACATCAATGCGCATGAGAAAGATACGCAAGAACAAGACGCATGCGCCAGAACTGGCGCATGCGTACTGGCGTCCAAAAACCGGCGCATGCGTACTGGCGTTTTAAAACAGGCGCACGCGCACTGCCGTCCGAAAACTGGCGCCTGCGCACTGGCGACCTAAAAACGGCACATGCGCACTGGCGTCCTAAAACTGGCGCATGCGGACTAGCGACCTAAAACTGGCGCGTGCGCACTGGCGTCCTAAAACTGGCGCGTGCGCACTCGCGACCTAAAACTGGCGCATATCTCCTAACATCACACCCAACAGCACCCTATTGTCACCCCCCCAAAAAAACCCGGATTTGGCCCCAAAATACCTGGATTTGACCCCAAAATGAAGCTGCGTACCCTTATAGCCTCACTGTGGGGCTCTATGGGGCTCAGTGAGTCTCTATGGAGCGCCGGGTCCCTCTGGCTCCTCCCCATCTCCTTGTGACTCCCGTTGTAAATAAGCAGCCGGTTCCGGTTCCAACCGGGACCCCCGAACCCCCCGCAGCACCATGGCAAAAACACCGGAAACGGAGAGCCGGAAACCGAGCTGCACCCCCCCCACAGCCGGAACTGGAAATAAGAAGGAGGTCTCAGAGATATCCCACAATTCCCTCCGCCGGAAGCGACGCCATTGCTCGCGAACAAAATGGCGCCCACCAAATGAGGCATTATATCCCACAATGCACCATGCCAAAAGTGACGCGACTGCGCATGATCAAAATGGCGACCGCTACGTGCCCCGTTATATCCCACAATGCAACATGCCGGAAGTGACGCGTTGCGCATGATCAAAATGGCGACCTCCAGATGCCTCGTTATGCCGCGTTATATCCCACAATGCACCATACCGGAAGCGACGCAACTGCGCATGATCAAAATGGCGACCTCCAGATGCCTCCTTATGCCGCGTTATATCCCACAATGCACCATACCGGAAGCGACGCTACTGCGCATGATCAAAATGGCGACCTCCAGATGCCTCGTTATGCCGCGTTATATCCCACAATGCACCATACCGGAACGACGCTACTGCGCATGATCAAAATGGCGACCTCCAGATGCCTCGTTATGCCGCGTTATATCCCACAATGCACCATACCGGAACGACGCTACTGCGCATGATCAAAATGGCGACCTCCAGATGCCTCGTTATGCCACGTTATATCCCACAATGCACCATACCGGAAGCCACACTACTGCGCATGATCAAAATGGCGACCTCCAGATGCCTCGTTATGCCATGTTATATCCCACAATGCACCATACCGGAACCGACTCTACTGCGCATGTTCAAAATGGCGATCTCCAGATGCCTCGTTATGCCGCGTTATATCCCACAATGCACCATACCGGAAGCGACGCTACTGCGCATGATCAAAATGGCGACCTCCAGATGCCTCGTTATGCCGCGTTATGCCGCGTTATATCCCACAATCCACCTTGCCGGAAGTGACGCTATTCCTCAGTATGAAAATGGCGCCCGCGACGTGCCGGGACACTGTGGGACTTTATGGGGCACTGTGGGGCTTTATGGGGCTTCTATGGGGCACTGTGGGGCTTCTATCGGGCACTGTGGGGCTCTATGGGGCTTCTATGGGACTCTGTAGGGCTTCTATGGGGCGCTATGTGTCTCTATGTGGCTGTGTGTGGCTGTGTGGGGCCTCCACTGTCACCACCATCATTCCCTTCACACCACCCACATCACTGCCCCCCACCATTACCCCCATCAACCTCATCAACCCCATCAGCAACCTCATCAGCACCATTATCACCATCACCCCCATTACCCCCATCACCCCCATTATCACCATCACCCCCATTACCCCACCATTGTCCCCCCACTGTCCCCCCCCACTGGAACCTCTCCCCCATTCATCACCGTTGTCCACCACCATCCACTGCTGTCACACCCATCACCTCCCCCCCACGTCACCCCTCTGCCTTCCTTCAACACCACTCCCTGATGTCACCCCCACTGATACCCCAACATCACCACAACATCCCTTCACAGCACTACCCCAACATTAACCAACACCTTCACTGCTCACAGCAGTGTCACCCCTTGATGTTACCCCCCAATTCACTCCCCAGCATCCCATAAACAGGGAGCAGATCCTCCCAGCAGTTACTGTTACTGCCCGACACCCAATATCACCCCATAAGGAGCAGATCCTCCCAGCAGTTACTGTTATGTCTGATCCCCAATATCACCCCATCACCCTATAAGGAGCAGATCCTCTCAGCTGTTACTGTTAATGTCTGATCCCAATATCACTCCTTACCACATCTTATTTTTCTTCCGTTCCAACCCCGCTTTTCTTGGTATTCTTCCACTCTAACCCTGCTTTTCTTTGTTTTCTTTTGCTCTAACCCTGCTTTTCTTGGTTTTCTTCTGCTCTAACATGTTTTTTCTTGATTTTCTTCCACTCTAACCCTGCTTTTCTTGTTTTTTTCCAACTCTAACCCTGCTTTTCTTGGTTTTCTTCTGCTCTAAGCTTTACTTGGTTTTCTTCCTCTCTAACCAGTCTTTTCTTGGTTTTCTTCTGATCTAACCCTGCTTTTTTTGGTTTTCTTCCGCACTATGCATGCTTTTCTTGGTTTTCATCCACTCTAACACTGCTTTTCTTGGATTCCTGCCTCTCAAACCTGTCTTTTTTTTGGTTTTCTTCTGCTGTAACCCTGCTTTTCTTGGTTTTATTCCGCTATATGCAGTTTTTATTGGTTTTCTTCCACACTACAACTGCTTTTCTTGGTTTTCTTCCGCAATATCCCATCTTTTCTTGGTTTTCTTTTGCTCTATCCCGTGTTTTCCTTCTTTTCTTCTGTTCTAAACCATCTTTTCTTGGTTTTCTTCTGCTCTAACCCTGCTTTACTTGGTTTTCATCCGCTCTAACCTGTCTTTTCTAGGTTTTATTCTGCTATATATTGTTTTTCTTGGTTTTCTTCTGCTATACACTGTTCTTCTTTGTTTTCTTCCGTTCTAACCCGTCTTTTTTTGGTTTTCTTGGTCCAAGGCAGCAACAGAGCAGAAGAGCTTCTTCATGTGGGTAGATGTGACCTCAGCAAGGAGCTCCAGCAAATAACTGCTGCCCCACAGTGCCAGCCCTTATATGAGCACCAGGAGGGGGCGGAGCCAGCCCTTCAGCCAATCGGATGCATTGCCTGCACTTGGGCTGTACTGTTGTGACTCCGCCCCATCATGGCTTCCAACCATGACTAAGCATTTCTATTATATCACCTTAATTTGTGATAGAAAAATAAGCACCTGTTATTGCTTTGTTTTTGTCTTTGTTCTTGGTTGGTGCTGTTATGTAACATCCTGATTGGGCACCTGCTGAGGAGAGGGGCCCACCCCATGGGCACAGGTGGGGGCCGTTGAGGGGTGGATTGTGATTGGTTGGAGCCTGGCTCCTCCCCTCCTTGACTGGTATTTAAGGGCTGGGAAGGGCAGGGGGCAGCATCAGTTCCAGCTTGGTGCTCCTATAGGAGCATTGAGGGAGAGGATTCTCCTTCCTTCTGCTTTCGAGCTCTGGATACCATATGGGATGCAACTCTGCTTGGAGATCCTTTCCTTTGGGGTCAGTGGTGAGTCTTTGGCTTTGCAATGGGGTAAGGAATTTCTTCTTTATTACTGGACTGATGTCTTCTCCTTTTGATTGCTCCTAACAGCACTTATGGATCGGTATGAGAAGGAGCTGTATCTAGAGCCTCCTTCCTTTGGATGGAGGGCTCAGCCTTCACTATGGGGTGATCAGTCCCTTCTTTATTGCAGGGTTTGGGGGTGGAATGAGTCACTTTGGGATGCTCCATCCCTAGAGGTGTTTGAGGTTGTGGGACCTTGTTGCAGTGGTTGGGTGATGTCCCCATAGCAGGAGGGCTGAATGGCAATGGTCATTCTTGTCCTCAGTGCTGATCATCATTTGATTTTATGTTCATATATTGCAGAGTATCAGCCCCAGTGCTGGCTGCTATGGGACGTTGTTCATCATTATCTCCATCTGGATTCGGAGCCATTGGCTGCTGCTCTCTGGACTTGGTTCTACAGCCAGTTCTTCATCCATCTCATCATCTTCCCATCCAGTTGGTGTCCTCATCACTTGGACATGAGGACACTGTGGGGTCCTGCATTAGAGGCCTTGTTGAAGTCTAAGTAGATGATAACAGCAGGTCTTCCTTCGTCTGCTGATGTATCAGTGCCATCATAGAAGTCTATGAGGTCAGTCAATGAGGATTTGCCCTTGGTGAAGTCACACTGGTTCTCCATCATCACCTCCTGCCTTCCATGAGCCCTGGGTTCTTCTATGAGATCTCCATCATCACCTCCTGCCTTCTGTGAGCCCTGGGTCCTTCTATGAGATCTCCATCATCACTTCCTGCCTTCTGTGAGCCCTGGGTCCTTCTATGAGGATCTCCATCTTCACCTCCTGCCTTCCATGAGCCCTGGGTCCTTCTATGAGGATCTGCTTTGTGGTCATTCCCAGCACAGCAGTGGGACCGACGGCTCAGCCGTTCCTGGGCTCATCCCTTCTACCTTCCTACAAAGGAGTGCCATGTTGGCCGTGTTTCTGCTCACTGGACTGCACCCCATTGTCACCACTTCTCAGTCTGCGATGCATCTCATCTGGACTCATAGACTGTTTGATTTCAGGACCTTGGTTGGTCTTGCACTGGGTTGTTGACCTTATAAGGTTCAATGGGGTCTCATGGGGCCCTATTGGTTCCAACATCCCTCCCTACCAACCCCAAGGTGAGTGCTGTGTCTATGAGCTGCCCTGCATATGTGGGCAGTGCCTTCATTGTTGTGTTGTGTCCAACAGGTTCCAGCAGAGCACAGAGATGTGTGGCTCCTGATGAGAGCAGCGAGGAACAGAAACCTGCATTGCCTGGACCCAGCTTTGCTGATGGTAACTCTCAGCCCAGCAGGTAAGGGCAGCACATAGCAATTGCTTTTTACCTGTTCCATACTGAAATTGAAGGTAACGTTCCATTATTATAATGATAATGTCTGCTCTCATCTGTCTGCTTTCTCTTTTCCTCTGTTCTCTGCTGTTTCTCCAGCATTTCCTGCAGTGTTTCCTTTGTTCTCATTTTGCTGTTCTGTTCATTCTTTGGGCCTTGTTGTTCATTTTGGTGCTTCATTCCCTTCAGCCTTTCATTCCATGTTGGAGTTCCAAGCAGTTTCCTCTGCTGCCTTGCCCTCCATCTTGATCATCTTTGCAATGTTCTATTGGGCCTTGCCCCCCATCTTGATGTTTCTTGTAGTGCCCTTTTGGGCCTTGCCCCCCATCTTGATGTTTCTTGTAGTGCCCTTTTGGGCCTAGCCATCCATCTTGGTGTTTGCTGCAGTTTTCTCTTCAGCTTTGCCCTCCATCTTGATGTTCCTTGCAGTGTTCTTTTGGGCCTTGTCCTCATCTTGATGTTCTGCGTGATGTTCTCTTTGGCCTTGCCACCCATCTTGATGTTTTACATGATCTTTTTTTGGCCCTTGCCCTCCATCTTGATGTTTCAGCGGTGCTGTTTTGGGCCTTGCCCTCTGTTTTGCAGTTCCATGCAGCGTTCTTTTATGCCTTGCCCTACATCTTGATGTTGTATGTGCCCTTTTGGGCCTTGTTCTCCATCTTGATGTTCTTTTAATGCCCTTTTGGGCCTTGTTCTCCATCTTTATGTTCCCTGCCATGTTCTCTTGGGCCATGTCCTCCTTTTTGTTGTTTCTGCAGTGTTCTTTTGCTGTTTCAATTTGGCCTCCTACACTGCCTTTCCTTTGGCCTTTGTTCTTGGTGTTTCATACCACTCTCCTTGCTGTTGCTTTCCCTTGTGCTTTCCCTTGGCTGTTCTCTTACTGTTGCCCTTGCCTTACTGTTGGTGTTTGCTTTGCTTTTCTTTTGTTGGGGCTTTCTGTGCTTGTTCTGCTGCCTTTTGCTCTATAGGGTTTGCTGGGAGGCAGCATTCATGGTAATCTTGACCTTAAGGGAACTTTATGGGATAATTGCAGGAACTTTATGGCCTTAATGGGAAATTTAGTGGTAATTGCAGTTTTCTGTAGAGTATCTGTAAACCTAGCTCTTTGTTTTTAAGTAACCTTCATTCTAATCATAGTGCCAAATACCATTTTAAAGTAACTGCACCTTTAACCTTAGAAATAGCATTTCTTCTATTTCTAATAGTATTTATTCTATTCCTAATAGCATGGATTCTATCCTACTGATGAGAGCAGCGAGGAACATAAACCTGCATTGCCTGGAATGCTCCAGAAACAGCTTTGCTGATGGTAACTCTCAGCCCAGCAGGTAAGGGCAGCACACACAATTGCTTTTTACCTGTTCCATACTGAAATTGAAGGTAACGTTCCATTATTATAATGATAATATCTGCTCTCATCCTTCTGCATTCTCTTTTCCTCTGTTCTCTGCTGTTTCTCCAGCATTTCCTGCAGTGTTTCCTTTGTTCTCATTTTGCTGTTCTGTTCATTCTATGGGCCTTGTTGTTCATTTTGGTGCTTCATTCCCTTCAGCCTTTCATTCCATGTTGGAGTTCCAAGCAGTTTCCTCTGCTGCCTTGCCCTCCATCTTGATGTCTCTTGTAGTGCCCTTTTGGGCCTTTGCCCTCCATCTTGATGTTTCTTGTAGCGCCCTTTTGGGCCTTGCCCCCCATCTTGAAGTTTCTTGTAGTGCCTTTTTGGGCCTTGCCCCCCATCCTGATGTTTCTTGTAGTGCCCTTTTGGGCCTAGACATTCATCTTGGTGTTTGCTGCAGTTTTCTCTTCAGCTTTGCCCTCCATCTTGATGTTCCTTGCAGTGTTCTTTTGGGCCTTGTCCTCATCTTGATGTTCTGCGTGATGTTCTCTTTGGCCTTGCCATCCATCTTGATTCTTTACGTGATCTTTTTTTGGCCCTTGCCCTCCATCTTGATGTTTCAGCAGTGCTGTTTTGGGCCTTGCCCTCTGTTTTGCAGTTCCATGCAGCGTTCTTTTATGCCTTGCCCTACATCTTGAAGTTGTATGTGCCCTTTTGGGCCTTGTTCTCCATCTTGATGTTCCCTGCAGTGTTCTTTATGGCCTTGCTCTATCTTGCAGTTCCATGCAGCATTCTTTTGGGTCTTACTCTCTGTTTCATTGTTCCCTTTGTTGTTCTCTTGGCTCACAACGCTGTTTTCCCTTTGGCCTTTGTTATTGGTGTTGCTTTTGCTTTGGTTTCCCTTGGCTTTCCTTATTGCTTTTATCTTTGTCTTACCCTTGGCTGCTTGCTTTGCTTTTCTCTTGCAGTGTCTTTCTGTGGTTGTTCTGCTTGTCTTTGGGATTTGCTCGGAGGTTTTGTTTGTGTTGATCTTGATCTGCTCCCCTCTGACTTAATGAGGTCTGTAGTTATAAATACTGTAACCTGTAGTGTATTTGTTCATATAAGTCTTAACCTAACATTAAGATTTTTGCTATGGTAAATGTAGCTCTAAAAATTGATGCCCTGTGTTTTCTATGAAAGTTACTTCAATTATAATCCTAGTGTGGAATACAATTGTTAAACTTACTGCAAATTTTAACTTATCAATAGCATTAATTATATCCCTCATAGCATTGATTATATCCCTCATCGCATTAATTCTATCCTTCGTAGCATGAATTATATCCTACTGCTCCCTTCCATCACAGTTAGTGTAATGATCGCAGTGTGCTACCTTGCAGATGTGGGCAGTGCCTTCATTGCCTTTTTTTGTCCAACAGGTTCCAGCAGAGCACAGAGATGTGCGGCTCCTGATGAGAGCAGCGAGGAACAGAAACCTGCATTGCCTGGACCCAGCTTTGCTGATGGTAACTCTCAGCCCAGCAGGTAAGGGCAGCACATAGCAATTGGTTTTTACTTGTTTCATACTGAGATGCGAGGTTAGTGTTTCTGAGCTCATTTTTTGCACTCCGTGGTGTCCTATGGGCTGTCTGTGCTTGTCCTACTGTGTTGTCTTTGTGTTTGGTCTTTGATGTTGCTCAGTTGTTTCTTGCAGTGTTTTTCTTGCCCTCCATTTTGACATGATTTGAGGCATTCTCTTAGGCCTTGCCCTCCATTTTGGCGTTCCTTGCGTCGTTCTCTTGGGCCTTGCCCTCCATTTTGGCGTTCCTTGCGTTGTTCTCTTCGGCTTTGCCCTCCATTTTGGTGTATCTTGCATCATTCTTTTGGACTTTGCTGTCCATTTAGGCATCCATTGCATCATTCTTTTGGGCTTTGCAGTCCATTTAGGCATCCATTGCATCATTCTTTTGGACTTTGCTGTCCATTTAGGCTTCCATTGCATCATTCTTTTGGACTTTGCTGTCCATTTAGGCATCCATTGCATCATTCTTTTGGGCTTTTCAGTCCATTTTGCCATTCCTTTTCTTGTTCTCTTGGGCTTTGCCCTCCTTTTCAGTGTTCCCTGCATCCTTTTGAAGGGCCTTGCCCAATATTTTGATATTCTCTTGGGTGCTTTCTTCCATTTTGCAGTTGCCTGCATCATTTTGTTGTGCCTTTATGTCCCTATTCCTGTTCTCTGCAGTGTTTTGTGTTGTATTATGTTCTGTTTTGATGTTTTTTGTGCTGCTCTTTTGGGCCTTGCTGTTCATTTTGGCATTCTCTGTGTTCTTCTTTTGTACTTTTAGCTCCATTTTGGTGTTTATTGTAGCAAATTTTTGGGCCTTGCCCACTATTTTACATTTTCATGTCCCACTGGCTTCAGCCCATTGATCTAACTATCTCTTTTTCTTCCTTAGGGCCCTTATATTCCCTGGCTGATGGATGTTCCCCTTTGATGCAGCGCTCCATGCTGCCATGCAGGCGTTTAATAAAGCTTTGGGGGGCTGACGATCCATCACGACAGCACATCAGCTACATATTAGTCAATTAACCTCCATTTAATTGGAATTAGCTTTTGAGTTAAGTTCTGTTAACCAATTTGGTTTAAGGTTTGCGTTCAGTTAACCTTACCCAAATTGGTTTTAGATTTGACATCACACTTAAACAAATTGGTTTTAGCTTAGTAATCTATTAACTTCACCCACATTGGGTTTTGTTTTGTAATCATTTAACTGCAACTAAATTGGTTTTTGATTTGTTGTCAATTAATCTTAATCAAATTGGTTATAGCTTTTCAATTAATTCTTTTAACAAAATTGGCTTTAGCTTTCAATCAGTCATTGTTAATCAAGTTGGCTTTAGTTTTGCCATTTTATTTTTAATTAAATTGGCTTTAGTTTTCTAATTTTTTAATGTTACTTAAATTGGTTGTAGCTTTACAGCTGTTTAAGTTTAATCTAGTTGGCTGTAGCTTTGCAATCTATCTACCTTAATTGAATTGGCTTTAGCTTTGCATTCAATTGATCTTAACCCAATTGGCTTTAACTTTGCTATTATTTATCCTTAACCAAATTGACTTTAGTTTTGCAATCATTTAATGTTACTTAAATTGGTTGTAGCTTTACAACCATTTAAGTTTAATCTAATTGGCTGTAGCTTTGCAGTCTATCTACCTTAATTGAATTGGCTTTAGCTTTGCAATCATTAAATTTTAACCCAATTGGCTTTAACTTTGCTATTATTTAACCTTAACCAAATTGGTTTAAGGTTTGATTTCAATTAATATCAGCCTAATTGGCTTTATTTATCCTTGCTTACGGGGCTGGGCTAGCCCATTTTTTTTCTATCTGGGCTAACCCAGCCCCGTAACCAACATTCATGGCCTGAGGGAGCTGAGTTGCTTCCCGGCCACTCTTTGACTTGTGCCCATTTGCGGCCACTCTTTGACTTGCGCCCGTTTGGGGCCATTATGAGAGTTGCGCTGATTTCAGCGTGTGCAATTATTGTTTGTCAACCAAATTGGCTTTTGTTCTGGAGTCAATTAATTTCAACCCAGATTGGCTTCAGCTTTCTATTCAATCATTGTCAACCAAATTGGATTTAGCTTTGGAATCTAAATTTCTAATCCAAATTGGCTTAAGTTTTGCATTCAATTAATATCAACTAAATTGGTTTTAAGTTTGGCTTCAAATTAACTCAAATTAACTCAAATTAACTCAAATTAACTCAAATTAACTCAAATTAACTCAAATTAACTCAAATTAACTCAAATTAACTCAAATTAACTCAAATTAATTGGCTTTATTTTTGAAATCAAATTATTTTAGCCAAATTGGCTTTATTTATCCTTGCTTACGGGGCTGGGCTAGCCCATTTTTTTTTCTATCTGGGCTAACCCAGCCCCGTAACCAACATTCATGGCCTGAGGGAGCTGAGTTGCTTCCCGGCCACTCTTTGACTCGTGCCCATTTGCGGCCACTCTTTGACTTGCGCCCATTTGCAGCCATTTTGAGTTACGCTGGTTTCAGCGCTGTGCTGTTATTTTGAATGTGCCACATTGGCTTTAGCTTTGCATTCAATTATTGTTAATCAAATTGGCTTTAATACTGAGTCCATTCATGTTTGCATTATTGATTTCAATTTTGCCTTGCTGTGTATGTAATGTGCTGCTGCTGTAATTGTACCTTGTGCCATGCAATGTACTGTATATTTGGATGCTGCATCTGTCAACTGCGCCGTGCCCTGTACTCAACATGTGGATGCTGCGCCTGTAACCTGGGGTGGACAATTTGCTGTGTATATGGATGTTGTACATGTAAAATGTGTTGTACATGTAAAATGTATTGTGCAATGTGCTCTATGTGTTGATGTGATGGTTGAACATTGTGCTGTGCCATGTTCTCAATGTATCAATGCTGCGCCTGTAAACTGTGTTGTGCTCTGTATCGACTGTGCTGATGTTTGTACTCAATACTGGGATCTTGTGACTTGTATCTTGTGCTATTTGTACTGTATATCTGGATGTTGTGCCATGTACTGAACTGCTGTATCCACTTTGTGCTTGTAAATATGATGTTGTTGCTGTATTGTGTTTGTACTATTGTATGAGTTGTATATTGTGTTGATGGAGCTGTAATAAAGAAACAGTTGTGGTGTGTCGTTAATTGTCATCTGCAGGCGATGGAGCAGAATCTAAGGTAAGTGTGACAGGTAAGTGGGGCATGGTAGCACTAGAAGGGCTGTTAGTTCAGTGTATGTAGTTGTTGTAGTTGTTCAGGTTGATTCTGAGTTTGGTTGTAGCTGCAGTAAGTCAGATTGTGCGTGTAGTTGGTCACATGGTCAGTGCAGTTGTTGATGAACTTTGTGAGTGTAGACGTGCAAGTTGTTGGTGAACTTAGTTTGTGAGTGTAGACGTGCAAGTTGTTGGTGAACTTAGTTTGTGAGTGTAGATGTGCAAGTTGTTGGTGAACTTAGTTTGTGAGTGTAGACGTGCAAGTTGTTGGTGAACTTAGTTTGTGAGTGTAGACGTGCAAGTTGTTGGTGAACTTAGTTTGTTGGAGCTGGTTGCCTTGTTGTTGTAGTTGGCCATGTCGTCTGTGAACTTTGGCAGAGTAGCTCAGTTTTGTGCTGAATGTTGTTTGTGAGCGTAGCTGGTCCAGTACCTGGAGATGTGGAGTTATAAGTGCAGTTGGTTGAGTTCCTGTTTAACTTTGGTTGTAAGGACAAGTTCTTGTGAGTGAGTAGGGTTATAGGGTTATAGGGTTATAGGGTTATAGGGTTATAGGGTTATAGGGTTATAGGGTTATAGGGTTATAGGGTTATAGGGTTATAGGGTTATAGGGTTATAGGGTTATAGGGTTATAGGGTTATAGGGTTATAGGGTTATAGGGTTATAGGGTTATAGGGTTATAGGGTTATAGGGTTATAGGGTTATAGGGTTATAGGGTTATAGGGTTATAGGGTTATAGGGTTATAGGGTTATAGGGTTATAGGGTTATAGGGTTATAGGGTTATAGGGTTATAGGGTTATAGGGTTATAGGGTTATAGGGTTATAGGGTTATAGGGTTATAGGGTTAGGGTTAGGGTTAGGGTTAGGGTTAGGGTTAGGGTTAGGGTTAGGGTTAGGGTTAGGGTTAGGGTTAGGGTTAGGGTTAGGGTTAGGGTTAGGGTTAGGGTTAGGGTTAGGGTAGGGTTAGGGTTAGGGTTAGGGTTAGGGTTAGGGTTAGGGTTAGGGTTAGGGTTAGGGTTAGGGTTAGGGTTAGGTTAGGGTTAGGGTTAGGGTTAGGGTTAGGGTTAGGGTTAGGGTTAGGGTTAGGGTTAGGGTTAGGGTTAGGGTTAGGGTTAGGGTTAGGGTTAGGGTTAGGGTTAGGTTAGGGTTAGGGTTAGGGTTAGGGTTAGGGTTAGGGTTAGGGTTAGGGTTAGGGTTAGGGTTAGGGTTAGGGTTAGGGTTAGGGTTAGGGTTAGGGTTAGGGTTAGGGTTAGGGTTAGGGTTAGGGTTAGGGTTAGGGTTAGGGTTAGGGTTAGGGTTAGGTTAGGGTTAGGGTTAGGGTTAGGGTTAGGGTTAGGGTTAGGGTTAGGGTTAGGGTTAGGGTTAGGGTTAGGGTTAGGGTTAGGGTTAGGGTTAGGGTTAGGGTTAGGGTTAGGGTTAGGGTTAGGGTTAGGGTTAGGGTAGGGTAGGGTTAGGGTTAGGGTTAGGGTTAGGGTTAGGGTTAGGGTTAGGGTAGGGTTAGGGTTAGGGTAGGGTTAGGGTTAGGGTTAGGGTTAGGGTTAGGGTTAGGGTTAGGGTTAGGGTTAGGGTTAGGGTTAGGGTTAGGGTTAGGGTTAGGGTTAGGGTTAGGGTTAGGGTTAGGGTTAGGGTTAGGGTTAGGGTTAGGGTAGGGTTAGGGTTAGGGTTAGGGTTAGGGTTAGGGTTAGGGTTAGGGTAGGGTTAGGGTTAGGGTTAGGGTTAGGGTTAGGGTAGGTAGGGTTAGGGTAGGGTTAGGTTAGGGTTAGGGTTAGGGTTAGGGTTAGGGTTAGGGTTAGGGGGTTAGGGTTAGGGTTAGGGTTAGGGAGTTA